>NC_060122.1:148664870-149926120 GCF_021461395.2 Schistocerca americana
CCGATTCCACAGACCGAACATGAGGAGAGGGACTAGTGTAATTGTTTAATACAAACCATACAAAAATGCACGGAAGTATGTTTTTTAACACAAACCTACGTTTTTTTAAATGGAACCCCGTTAGTTTTGTTAGCACATCTGAACATATAAACAAATACGTAATCAGTGCCGTTTGTTGCTTTGTAAAATGTTAATTACATCCGGAGATATTGTAACCTAAAGTTGACGCTTGAAATCTCCGACGTTCAGTTGCGTGTTGTAACAAACATGGGCCACGGTTGGCGAGCAACTTCTGCAGGGACATGTTTACGATGACGACCGTGTTTACGAGTGTGGCTGTAGTGCACTGTTGTGGTTTGCTCTAGCTGTCGTAGTGTCCGCATGTAGCGCTTGCTGCTATTGTTATTCTGCATTCGTCTCCGCACGCAGACCAACTGTAGTACACCGTGTTACCAGGCGTCTGTGATAGTGTAGTGTTGTAGGAACTGTGACCATGGTGTATTCGAACTCTGAAAAGGCGGAGATGATACTCATCTATGGCGAGTGTCGACGAAATGCAGCTGAAGCCTGCAGGGTGTATGCAGAACGGTACCCGGACAGAGAGCATCCAACGTGCTGCACATTGCAAAACATCTACCGCCAACTGTATGCAACAGTTATGGTCGTAGCACACAAACGGGTCCGTAACAGGCCCGTCACAGGAGAAGCGGGTGTAGTTGGTGTGTTAGCTGCTGTTGCCATGAACCCACACATGAGTACACGAGACATTGCGAGAGCCGGTGGACTGAGTCAAAGTAGTGTCATGCGCATACTGCATCGTCACCGCTTTCACCCGTTTCATGTGTCGCTACATCAGCAATTACATGGTGATGACTTTAATCATCGAGTGCAATTCTGTCAATGGGCATTAACAGAGAATGCGTTGCAGTTCTACCTGTTTACCGATGAAGCGGGTTTCCCAAACCACGGGGCAGTGAATCTACGGAACATGCATTACTAGTCCGTGGACAATCCTCGCTGGCTCAGACAGGTAGAGCGACAGCGACCGTGGACTGTAAATGAATGGTGCGGAATCATTGGCGACCACCTCATTGGTCCTCACTTCATTGCAGGGCCCCAAACAGCTGCAACATACATCGCGTTTCTACAGAATGATCTGCCAACGTTGCTCGAAAATGTCCCACTGGAAACGCGTCGACGTATGTGGTATCAGCATGATGGTGCACCTGCACATTCCGCAATTAACACTAGGCTGACCCTTGACAGGATGTTCGACGGGCGTTTCATAGGACGTGGAGGACGCATAAATTGGCCAGCCCGTTCTCCTGATCTTACACCTCTGGACTTCTTTCTGTGGGGTTCGTTAAAGGAGAATGTGTACTGTGATGTGCCTACAACCCCAGAGGATATGAAACAACGTATTGTGGCAGCCTGCGGCAACATTACACCAGATGTACTGCGGCGTGTACGACATTCATTACGCCAGAGATTGCAATTGTGTGCAGCAAATGATGGCCACCACATTGAACATCTATTGGTCTGACATGTCGGGACACACTCTATTCCACTCCGTAATTGAAAACGGAAACCACGTGTGTACGTGTACCTCACCCCTCATGGTAATGTACATGAGCGTCAGTGAAAAAGACCAATAAAAAGGTGTTAGCATGTGGACGTAATGTGCTGTTCCAGTCTCTTCTGTACCTAAGGTCCATCACCGTTCCCTTTGGATCCCTACGTAATTCGGTGCTCTCCGATACACACGATCGAACAGCGGAGGTGTGGTACTCAAGCGTCAACTTTAGGTTACAATATCTCCGGATGTAATTAACACTTTACAACGCAACAAACGGCACTGATTACGTATTTGTTTATATGTTCAGATGTGCTAACAAAACTAACGGTGTTCCATTTTAAAAAACGAGGGCTTGTGTTAAAAAACATACTTCCGTACTTTTTTTTATGGTTTGTATTAACCAATTACACTAGCCCCTCTCCTCACGATCGGTCTGTGGAATCGATTCGTCAGTATTTGATGTGATTTGCGAAATATATCCAGCGGTAATGTTAGGTGACTCACCCTGTATACTGCACAACTGGAAATGGATTTTAAAATGCTTCTGTCAATGCATCTTGATAGCCAAAATAATTAAAATTGCTATTCCAGTTGTCGAAATATTGTTCATTTTTAATGCTATGAAATTACTCTTAACAATCCAATAAACAGTGAAACTAGTTTTTACATGATAATTTACACACGTCCAGGGCATAAAGACCCTATGTGTGTGGCATATAAATGCGTTATATTTTTCACACTTAACTATTGTCTTCCTGTCAATCTTCATAGGAAATCACAACAGCGTCCTGTTCTAACAGTAAAGTCCCTTGTGGGATGGTTTGTAGGGGTGCAGCTTGAGGCTCTTTCCCAAATATCTCTTTATCATTGACTATCAAATAATCTTCTACATAATCATCATCACTGCACTCATCTTCACCGTTTCATTGTCCTAATATTTGTCTCCCCCTGTGGCATCACTTTCATCTTCAGAGTAAAGTATCCTGAGAACCTTGTCATCTGTTAATTTTTCCCTGTCAGTTTCAGCAAATCAGACTGATAAAATAAAATACATCTATTATTCACAATCTGGAAAAGTGTAACTTACAGTTATTAAGCCTATTATTATTAGTATTATTACTGGAACAATAGCACACTTATATTGTTCTATAAACCTTCATAAAATCACAAATGTTGAAATAATACTTACAATAGCACTATACTGGGGTACGTGATGTCTCAACAATGCTACTAGTGAAAACCACAACCACTTGAAACAAGTTTCCACTTGCTACCAAGATCATTGCTGTTGGGTACATCTCCGTCTGTCCAAAGATTGGCTGGCTTCTTAAATAATAAAGTGGTACCATTTATAGAGATATTTAAAGAAAAATCAGTGGAGAATACAGTACCTCATCACAGTATTCCATGGTTAAGACAAGTCAACGGAATGGGTAATGCAAGAAATTAAATATAAAATAGTTATAGAGCAAAAATTATCATCATCAACTGTCACTACATCACGGAACACAAACTTCGTGCACAGGTGATGTGCTTCCATCTCACAGCCAGTAGTTGCTTCCAGTTGCAAGTACTATTTGTTGAGCTTTGCTTGATCAAAGGTTGTGAGGAGCGAAAGAAGAAAATTCACCATAGCACACTGACTGCTGTGAGAGAGTATGTGGGGGAACACCTTATACCTTATTTTTGCAGTCATAGAATAGAGAATAATATATAGTGTCTATTCTGCAGTATAGTGCTGGCACGTAGAAGTAACATACGAAAGCAATGAGTTTTCCTCACTGTGTTCAGCTTCTTTGCTGATGTTGAGGAAACAAGCCAACAGCACTATACAATCAGGGCTGTACTGAGGGGATAGCAAGATAGCTCCCTGCCAAGGATGCAGGCACAGATGGAACTGGCCAGAAACTAAAAACAAGAATGGCTGACCGTTTGAAAATTAATTGGCAGAAATATTGGTGTGCGAGATCTCCTATACCTCACATTTCTGCCTCCTGCTGCAAGAAGTCTTTTCCGCAGCCTGCGACTATAAATGCACGCATTGTCATTTCACCCAAGTAGCGTCATAAAGACTACTACCCAACAGATGTCTGACATGTTGGTTTACGCTGCTACCAGCAGTAGCCACATAGAGATGGGTCAGTTCGAGTTAGCACACTGGGTTAACACAGGTTCATGTGATTTCAAGTTCACCCTAGTTAGACTGTTAAAAGTCCATGCTGGATACGATGGCCAATGTGCAGTGACCACTTTTCGTCCAAAGCGCTGGGTGAGTTCACTCGTTTGTTCAGAAAGGAAGGCAGATGCTGGATGCCACCTTTCGGCCTGTCGGCAATGACACAATTGAGGATCGCGCATTGCAATCTTTCTCAAATGATTTTACAAAAAGTATTCGGTAAAAGAATTCCATTTTTGCTTTGATTGTACCTTTACATGTCAGATTTATTATGATGTGCCCACCGTTTCATTAACTGTCATAGTTCTTATGATATGTATGTAGAAGTAAGAGCCTGCGCGAAATTCTAAAAAGTTTGCTATGAAAAATAGGGGTCGCTATATTGAACTTTTCCTTAGACTTGTGTGGAAGTCTCTATCTGTCTCGTGTAAACTGATCTGATGTAGCACACTCATTTGTAATCGTGCCACGCCAGTGATAAAGCCAGAGTGAAATATCCACAACATTCCTCATATTTCATTAACGGTTTAAGATATCGAAATGAGGCTTTGGCAAATGATAGCATGCAGAGAAGAGAGTATTTTGTAACATGGCTATTATACAAAATTTCATTATCTACCATGTTATTCCACTAACTACAGACTTGCCATTTTTAAGAACCATGGATAGCTGATGAAACGAGCAGGGTCGACGACTTATAAGAAATATTGAGAGGGGGGGGGGGGGGCATACTGGGGTCTTTCCCCGGGAAATCTTCTAAATTGTAGATGAAAATAGTGAGTTTTAAAGTTTTTTTAAGCATTTTAGAGTCATTTGATCAACATTAGAACCCCAAAAACTGGACTCTCGATAACTCGCCACTCCAGGAAACTAGACAAGCTTGACACATTTTTTGGCTTTGAAAAAAGAAACAATACATAAACACGCATGGTATTTTCGTAAAAAGCTATTTTAATTTACAGTAATAATTGTGCTTATAGACTATTACAGAGCAGTGATTATATAGCTCTGAAAAGACTGAAATTATATTGAAATTGATCCTAATCTATCATTAAAAGAATAAAACATAAAATATTACCGAGCGAGGTGGCGCAGTGGTTAGCACACTGGACTCGCATTCGGGAGGACGACGGTTCAATCCCGTCTCCGGCCCTCCTGATTTAGGTTTTCCGTGAATTCCCTAAATCGCTTCAGGCAAATGCCGGGATGGTTCCTTTGAAAGGGCACGGCCGATTTCCTTCCCCATCCTTCCCTCACCCGAGCTTGCGCTCCGTCTCTAATGACATCGTTGTCGACGGGACGTTAATCACTAATATCCTCCTCCTCCATAAAATATTGCTGTCGCACAATAATAGCACTTTGATTAATAAGTGAAATAGTTAGTTTAAGCTTACATTGAATAAGGGGGTTCATTAAATAAAAGCAATATCTCAAAGTTAATGCTTTAATACACTTAATAAAGTTAATAGATTATGCCTAATACCTTCAGTCAAAAAGTAGATAAATAGCGCGTTTTAATTGGGTCTTACTCCCTAAAAATATTTAAGTATTTGAAAATAACTGATACAGTACTATAGTAATTGTGGTGTCACCGCCAGACACTACACTTGCTAGGTGGTAGCCTTTAAATCGGCCGCGGTCCGTTAGTATACGTCGGACCTGCGTGTCGCCACTATCAGTGATTGCAGGCCGAGCGCCGCCACACGGCAGGTCTAGAGAGATTTCCTAGCACTCGCCCCAGTTGTACAGCCGACTTTGCTAGCGACGGTTCACTGCCTACTTACGTTCTCACTTGCCGAGACGATAGTTTAGCATAGCCTTCAGCTACGTCATTTGCTACGACCTAGCAAGGCGCCATATTCAGTTACCATTGATATTGTGAATCATGTACCGTCAAGAGCGACGTTCATCATTAATGGATTAAAGTTAAGTATTCCACCAGCTACGTCCGTTTTTCTAAATTCTAATTTCCTTGTCCTGTTCCAGACCTCACGCCAGCCTGCGTGAGCTATAACGCGCGCCTTTCGGCCTCCTCTGGTAACACGGTGTTGGCTCTCCTGCCAACCACAACAGTAATACTAGTACTAATATTTCGAAACTGAAAATTTAACATTACATATGTATTTAATTCTCTATTTTATAAAGATTTTTAATATTGCTCTAAATCAGCAACACATAGATAAGGGCATTGAATCTTTTCATTGACATCATCTAGTGGGTTCATTGCATAAAAAGAAATAAGTCTTGAATTGTAACATTGACTCAATGTGCCTGCACATTTGTAACCTGCCTCTGTTTTGTCCTCTGTAAAAAATGTTTCAAAAAACTCTAGAAGTTCTTCATAGTCTTTCAATATTCTCAACATACTCACTAATGAATGTATTTTAAAACGTAACAATCGTCAAACAAGGAAAATAAAAAATTCCAACTGTAATTTTGTGATTTTACAAAGCATAATATAACTAATAATTTTCTTATATTATTGAGAAGGCTCCGCCCCCCTAAACGAATTTTTGAGGGGGCTTGGGCCTCCCAGACCCCATGGAGTTGGCGCCTATGGAAACGAGAAATACTATGGGTTGTGGAACAGCGTAAGTGAAACATTACAAGTTTATTTTGTGCTGAGGATGTGTTTTTTCGTAAGATATTGACCCTACTGTTAGTCAGTTCCTCACTTAATGAACTTAATAAACCACTCCTTCAGAATTCTCTTGCACCTGTGTCTGCACAACATGTTAGTGAGCTGAGATTGTGTAAACTCCGCTGTGTTTTGGCAAAATCGGCAAATTTTAACATGGCAACAAGAGAAATGTGTAAGTTTTACTCAAAATTCGCCACTCGTGACAATTCTCTGAAAATCACAAATGGTTAACAAGCAAGGTGAAAATAAATTACTGCATTTTCGATGAAATTCTTTTTAGTTACTAACCAAAGCAGAAAAAATGGTTCAAATGGTTCTGAGTACTATGGGACTTAACTTCTAAGGTCATCAGTCCCCTAGAACTTAGAACTACTTAAACCTAACTAACCTAAGGACATCACACACATCCATGCCTGAGGCAGGATTCGAACCTGCAACCGTAGCAGTTGCGTGGTTCCAGACTGGCGCCTAGAACCGCTCGGCCACCCCGGCCGGCCAACCAAAGCAGAGTTCCAGATCTTACTGAATGGTCACCACCCAAGCGTCAGTGTGGAGGGGTCCGCTTAATATTTACAAAAAATGTGAATGTGGACCTCACTTTAGTATGGCACTTCCCCTCCAGTGCTTGGCATTGGAACTCCCCCTCCAGCACTCAGCATTTCCCCTACAGTGCCTGCCTGCAGCCGCCACCACTACCACTCTCCCTATTCGTGCCCTGCTGTCTGCACATCTACTAGCTACAGTATTCTGCGTGGACTCTGCTAAATCAAGTGTGTTTGTGCGGTGCATAGTGCTGCCACTATTGATGATGCTTTTGCACATGGTTGGAGTTTGCCAACACCTGGCTGAGCAAACCTCAGTTGAACCGAGTTAGGTCTGTGGTTACAGAATGGGACATTGGTCTCTGTGATCTTTAAAAGTGAACTAGCTTATTATGATTTATTTTGTTACAGAACATTAGTGAAATGGCAACCCGGAAATTACAATTTTGGGTAGAAAGTGACTGAGAAAAATGATGACGAAGTGGTAACTTTAACCATTTATGTTCGAGCAGTGGTATCTGGAAACGCTACGAACATCTGAACGTCAACAAAACCCTTACAGAAAATTCTGGGTGTCTTTTCGCATTGCAGCCTCTAGCACAGCCATCATGCATGCATATGGCAATGCATTTAGCTGCCTTAAAATCGTCTAATCACCATTCAAATCTTACAGCAGAGTCAAAGTGTCTCATGAGGTAGCACAGTTCGCAATCAGGCCCATGAACAGAAATTTGGTTGCCCTACAATCGCCCAACAGTTGTCAAAGTCTATACAGCATGTTTCTGATGCTTCACAAGTCTATTTTCAAAATTTCGAAATACTGTGGTATGTAGCAATCATGCTCGTGAAAAGACTTCTGGCTACCTTGCGATCGACCATGACTGTCAAAATTTGTACTGCGAATTTCGGATTTTTCAAAAGTCTACTTTCAAATCAAAAGACTCAATATCACAACCTGTAATGCAGTATGCAGTCATAATCGTGAACAGCCATTTGGCTACCTCACTTGTGATAGCTGTCAAAATCTATACAGGATGTTTCAGGTTTTTCGCAAGTCTATCTTCAAAATTTTAAGCCGAAAGACCAAAATTGTGTCCTATGTAGTATTTACCATACTCGTAATTGGGAAATCGCGAAGCTCTGGGTTGGTTAATTGAACTGAACTGGAGTCCCGGCAGATGCAGAAGAGAGAATGGCGTTAAATGTTATCTCAGTTTTTTCGTCCCAACTATGGTTAACTCGGCCTGAACTAGGTTTACGCGAACTTTCAACTCAGCTTGTTGTAAACCTGAGTTGGCCCATCGCTGCAGCCACTGACGTTCAACAATGATATTCTTACTGCTACTTCTCAACTGTATTGTAGGATCTCAAGGGTCTGCGAACGGTTGTTAATGCAAATACACTATTTAATCAAAGGCTTACAATTTTTGCTGATTTTATCGACTGAGAACTGGAGTGAGACGCGACAGTGAAGGAAGCAAGCAAAAAACATGGAGAGGATGCGTAATTTACTTGCTCCTCCATCCAGTACTTTTGCTGCTCTTGGCTGATTAATAATATTAAGTCAGTTGTTTTACGTTTTACCTATGGACAACTGAGTTGAAACCTCTCCGGTAAGCTGTGCCGTTGGTTATCGGCTGCATTGCCAAGCATATGGTGTCGTAAGACTGCTGAAAGTAGGTGTTACTTATGAATACCACATTTTCCTGTAGCATCACGATTAGGCCTAGTTTCTGGTTTCGCGAGAAAAATTAAACAGCCATATATGATGGAGTGCAAAAAATGCAGGTTCAAAGTCAAAGACGTTTCTTTCGTCAAACGACTCGACTGAAAAGATTTATAGAGTAGCTGTACTTTCCAAAGTAGCTCGCGCGTCCGCGCATCGTATTTTATGCGTTTCTGTCTGGCACATACACTACTGGCCATTAAAATTGCTACACCAGGAAGATGATAAACGGGTATTCATTGGACAAATATATTATACTAGAACTGACATGTGATTACATTTTCACGCAATTGGGGTGCACAGATCCTGACAAATCAGTACCCAGAACAACCACCTCTGACCGTAATAACGGCCTTGATACGCCTGGGCATTGTGTCAAACAGAGCTTGGATGGCGTGTACAGATACAGCTGCCCATGCTTCAACACGATATCACAGTTCATCACGAGTAGTGACTGGCGTATTGTGACGAGCCAGTTGCTCGGCCACCATTGACCAGACGTTTTCAATTGATGAGAGATCTAGAGAATGTGCTGGCCAGGGCAGCAATCGAACATTTTCTGTATCCAGAAAGGGCCGTACAGGACCTACAACATGCGGTCGTGCATTATCCTGCTGAAATGTAGGGTTTCGCAGGAATCGAATAAAGGGTAGAGCCACGGGTCGTAACACATCTGAAATGTAACGTCCACTGTTCAAAGTGCCGTCAATGAGAACAAGAGGTGACCGAGACGTGTAGCCAATGGCACCTTATACCAACGCACCGGGTGATACGCCAATATGGCGATGACGCATACACGGTTCCAATGTGCGTTCACCGCGATGTCGCCGAACACGGATGCGACCATCATGATGCTGTAAACAGAACCTGAATTCATCCGAAAAAATGACGTTCTGCCATTCGTGCATCCAGATTCGTCATTGAGTACACCATCGCAGGGGCTCCTGCCTGTGATGCAGCGTCAAGGGTAACTGCAGCCATGGTCTCCGAGCTGATAGTCCATGCTGCTGCAAACGTCGTCGAACTGTTCGTGCAGATGGTTGTTGTCTTGCAAACGTCCTCATCTGTTGACTCAGGGATCGAGAAGTGGCTGCTCGATCCGTTACAGTCATACGGATAAGATGCCTGTCATCCCGATTGCTAGTGATACGAGGCTGTTGGGATCCAGCACGGCGTTCCGTATTATCCTCCTGAACCCACCGATTCCATATTATGCTAACAGTAATCGCATCTCGACCAACGCGAGCAGTAATGCCACGATACGATAAACCACAATCGCGATAGGCTACAATCCGACCTTTACAAAGTCGTGAACGTGATGGTACGCATTTCTCCTCCTTACACGAGGTATCACAACAACGTTTCACCAGGCAACGCCGGTCAACTGCTGTTTGTGTATGAGAAATCGCTTGGAAACTTTCCTCATGTCAGCACTTTGTAGGTGTCGCCACCGACGCCAACCTTGTGTGAATGCTCTGAAAAGCTAATCATTTGCATATCACAGCATCTTCTTCCTATCGGTTAAATTTCGCGTCTGTAGCACGTCATCTTCATGGTGTAGCAATTCTAATGGCCAGTAGTGTAGATAGCTAACACTCACCCTGACATTGATTGTCCTATTGACGATGTAATTAACCAATTTACCAGGAAGAATAGGCGCATAGAATTCATCATTTAAGGAAGAGAGCCACAACTGTAACTTTTTTATATCATAAGATGACATTGTGTTGTATATGTGTATAATCAGTTTAAATAAAATTTTCTTAAACCTTGGATGCGACTTTATTAATTTTTATTACGGTAAAAGTAAAGGTAGCTCAAGATATCTTTAGCGCCCTCTCCTTGAGTTTTTTCTGTATCCGCCACTGCTTGTGGCACTAGTGCAGACTTGTTAGGACAAGGCCTATAGAGACCTTGGTGTACTATAGGTGTGTCGCGTAATACTGGCTAAGGTACGTTATTGTAGAGGATCGGTAGGCAATGCTGTTATGTATTTCTGCAATAAATAATTGAAGCCTTTGAAACGAACAAATAAGCGGTTGAAGCATTATTTCCCTGCCCTAAAAAACTTTTGTCGAATGTTTCGACGGCTAATTGCTTAATAAATGTTAAGCATGTACTCAAACTTCCCTAAAATCATTTTAAGAGCTGATTCCTCTCATCTTTCTCTTTTGGTGCATTCGTATATCGCTATACCAATTGTTTGAAAGTTCTCAGATCACGGTGTCTCGGCAGGAAGAGCTGTGTATTGCACAATATCACCCTTATACTGCACAATATATCGCGCAGTATACTGAGCGAGTTTATGAGTAAGCAATAAACTAACTGGTGCGTGCCGCAGTTCTCAACAATACAGTGGCTCCCGCAGTGATAGATGCCGTCGCTGAGCAACAGTCCGATACGAAGCGACTGGCGAACGAAAGAATGTAGCCGTCCCTCGCAGCAGAACTTGAGAAAACCGTGAAGCGGGCTAAGAGCACGAAGCAACGACAGCTGCCAGAAGGTAAGCGATCAGCAAACATTTAATTTCCTCCAGTTCGTGGCACCCAAAACCCATTATTCAAATTAATTGCAGTTTTCTGCAGATGCATAACATAAATTCTCATAGCCATAATATTTAATGAATACGCGGTTATATTCAGGGTAATCTCATTTTGCAAACCAATCCTCCAGACTGTTTATGGAGAATTGTCAGAGGCAGTTTGTGTTATAGAAGCGTTAATTTTATAGATATCGTAATTAAAGGAAAACCGGAGAACTGCGAATTATACAACCTCCTATGAGGTTTCCGTGTCAGTTGATCTCTGTATTCGTTCGTATATACATTGTTTGACAAGTCGAGTGTGTCACCGCAGTGTCTTGAAACACGTGCCTTCCTTCCACATTTCATAAGATATAATACATTTTTATAAGAAATTCGAACGTTTATGGAGGAATGTCAACAATTAATTTGCATTTTCGTCAGGAAACTAATTTGTCTTTCAAACCAACGGTTTTCCATTAGCGGAATGAAATACGATTTGAAGTCGTTCTTTCTGCATACGTATAATTGAATAGTGTGATTCATCTTTTGTCTTTGTGGCAGTACAGTTCGTATCCTCAAATGCAAATTTGCTTGGCGTCTCGTTTCCCTACAGCTGAATCGGTAGAGGACGCTGGAATTCGAACTGCTAATATGTCGACTCTTCTCGCTGCCTACTTTGGTGATCCAATGGTATTGTGCGCGGTATGCTTTTCACTGCAGTCATTGTTTAACGCTGTGTTTAATTTCAGTGACAAGCAATTTTTAGCAGTGAGTATCATTTGAACATGAGCTCTTACGCCATTGTGTACTCTGATCCGACACAAGAAGCACAAGTCGTTGACTCTTTAAAGACGCTTGAAGCAGTGTCAGGCGGGTGTAGCTATTTCGTTTGAAGCAAAAGACTGTGTATGTCCTCGGACTCATATTCACTTTTTTCTACATACTACCAATCTTAGCTTTCAATATTGTGTGCGGAGAGTATTTAAAACATGTCCGAAATGGTCTCGCGCAGAATCTCGGTTGGGGGGGGGGGGGGGGGGGTGGTTGATGTTCGGTTCCTATTTTATCAAAGATAATGTGTTAAAAAAATTTTAATACGGACCAACGGCAATTTGTATAGCCGTTCGAAAATCTGTCTCACTGTAGCTGTCTTACATTTTATTAAGCAGCTTTTGAACGACGAACCGGAACTGGCACACAGGCTAATTGTGAGAATCGATTAATTCCTTTTGGAAAAGACTTTAATTGGGCTGAAATTAATGCTCAGGTAAAGGCTCCATTTGTAAGTGCACCTTGCGAATTTTACATGCACAAACAGTCACCTTCGTTCAATTTACATGAGCAAAAACAGTCACTCTTAAATAATTTCTGACTAGAGCGAGACTGGTGATGGTTCAGATTTGGTCCATCGGTATAACGAACTTTGGTCTAAGGTGAGTTTCATCCGTTTGAAAAAAATCTTGCATCGCTTGGATTTAAAACACGTTTTTCTGCGAAGTTTTATAAGCGTACGACAAGCTTGCATGGGTCCTTTAAACTTAGCACGAATATAGATAAATGGATAAAGTCAGAATGAAATTTTTTAACCTATAATCTTTATCCGTTGTCGAGAAACGATGGTTTAGAAGTCGAGCTACATGTTACACGTAAAATTCATTGTCCCTTGAAATAAATGCGCGGTAACGGTTTAAAGTGAATAAAATAATCAGAAGATGTATTCTTTGTATTCTTACTATACAATTGAAAGCTCTCTTTCAAAAATCTAGCTTCATTCGGATTTTACGTGCAAATAATAATTTTATGAGCTTTTTTGGGCGCACTGCATCTGTGTTTCAGACTTCTGCGAATCGGTCCAAATTTTGTAATAAGGTAGACAAATACATATTGTTTTATGAAAGTTTTGTCAATTGCCACGATATACGCAACATGGCTTGAAAGGAAATTAAAAAAAAAAAAAAACAAAAAAACATACACCGGATCAGCCGTCGCCCTAGTCAACAACAACTACATCGGTTGCTACAGCGGTCTAATGTCAAAGTTACGGTAAGGTAAAAGTTGGAAACCAGAATGAAAATGTTCCTACCGCAGCACAAGAAAGGCCAATATGTTCTGGGTGGTGTGAGAAATGTGAAAATATGGAACTAGCTTTTCGAATTATAAAGACATTTAAATCAAAACATCTTGACATGTTCGCGATTTTATAACGAATTAACTCTACTTCTCCAGCGCAGTGAACTCTCTTCGACCGAGCCCCTGTTACATTTATGATAGAGATTGTTAGAACAAATAGACACAAATTTATGTGCGCCTAGAGAGTGGGACGCGTTTACGATAGGAAGTATCCAAGAGTGGGAGTGCATCTGTAGTAGGAATCGGGACACATTGTGTCATATTGCACGACGTGACAAATGCCACGTTGGATGAGGTGATGTCATGTGTCAAGCCATACGGCATGACATTGTGTATCATGTTACTTTATTTGAGACAATGCATTATATTACATGAAAGGATACTAATACTAACAAGTAAAAGAGCGTGAAGATGTCAAGATGTTTTGATTTAAATGTCTTTGAAGCTGCCAGATAATTCAAAAAGCTAGTTTCTTCTTTTACATCCCTAACTACGCGCCCGCCGCGGTGGCCCAGCGGCTCTATACGCTTCAGTCCGGAACCGCGCGACTGATACGGTCGCAGGTTCGATTCCTGAATCGGGCATGGATGTGTGTGATGTCGTTAGGTTAGTTAGGTTTAAGTAGTTCTAAGTTCTAGGGGACTGATGACCTCCGATGTTAAGTCCCATAGTGCTCAGAGCCATTTGAACCTTTGAACCTAACTACGTCCAGGACATATTCACCATTTTTATGCTACAATAGACGCATTTTTCATAGTGATTATAATATTTCTGTGATATTTAACGTAGGGATGTACGTATGCTGTTGTTCAGTACAAAGACGCAGCATCGTTTGCTAGCTAAATTTGGCTAAACGATTCGCATATCTTTGTGTCAGTGCGGTTTTCTAAAGCAACTTTGAATATTTTAACATAGAGAAAGAGTACTCTAGACAGATCAAGTTTATTAATTTTTCCTTGTTTTTTTGTTTCGCTTCCTTCTCTCGGTTGCTAGAGGACCATCATCTTCGGGGACCCAGGGCAATTCCCAGTTGCCACAGCTTTGTTACGCCCACGGAATTTTGCTACCTTGGCGACAAAATATAACACAGCTGCTAAGCTTGGGTTCAGTTGGGTAATCAATTAGTTTACTCTGCTCGATCACGAAAATGCAAAGAAAAATAACAATAAAAACACGTTTGCTGTAAAGCGATGTTTTTCTCAACTCTTTAATAGTAGTTATTTTCTTTTATACAAATTTATAGCAGAAAACAAAATTTGTTCTTTAATATACATCGTACTAAAAGTAACGCACAGTAGCTGCGATAAACAGTAAGAAAGAGATATCAGTTTGCTTTTTTTCCCCAGAAACCGTGTACCATTTGTAATTTTTTCACTACACTGATACACTTACTTTGTTTTGTGCAATACGTTTCATGAATATAGTTCAGCTAAGTAATGTATTTGTATTTCATTAATGATTCGATTTTATTACATCTACTTACAGAATCCTTACAGAGCGGAAGCGCTGTAACAATAATACACTGGCGAGAAAAAAAATCGCAACACCAACAAGGAGTTGTGCGACATAAACGAAAGATTAGTCTATTCACATTTCACGCAAGTCGCATAAGGGTAGCGCTACTACGAAGATGCAAATCACGTTGGTTTTAAATACGCACAGCAACGGTCGTGAGCGTTATTTACCTTTGAGATTGGACGTGGTGAGTTGTTGTTAGTCAAGAATGCCTTTAAGGCGACAAAGACGCCATTATCAGCACCTCACTGAAAAAATTGGTTCAAATGGCTCTGAGCACTATGGGACTTAACATCTGAGGCCATCAGTTCCCTAGAACTTACAACTACTTAAAGCTAACTAACCTAAGGACATCACACACATCCACGCCCGAGGCGGGATTACAACCTGCGACCGTAGCGGTCGCGCGGTTCCGGACTGAAAAGCCTAGAACCACTCGGCCACCACGGCCGGCCAGCTCATTGACTTTCAACGAAGTCGTTTGATAGGGTTACGAGAAGTTGGATTTCTTTCTGCGATATTGCAGAAAGTCTTCTCACGAATGTAGCCACTGTACGTTCCTGCTGGCACCAGTGATCACGAGAATGTACTGTCGCCAGAAGACCCGACTGTGCATGGTACTACCGAGAGGGAAGACCACCCTGTTCGTCGTATGGCTCTGGCGCATGGTACTGCACTTGCAGCAGCAATTTGAGCAGTAGTTGGCATCACAGTGGCACAATGCACTGTGAAAAATCGATTACTTCAAGGACAGCTCCGAGTCAGACGCCGTGTAGCGTGCATTCCAACTGACCCCAAAACACCGCTGCTTGAAACTTCAGTGGTGTCAAGCAAGAGCTGATTGGAGGGCAAGATGGAGGTCTGTTGTGTTTTCTGATGAAAGATGGTTCTGCCTGAGTGCCAGTGATGACCGTTCATGAACAACATTCCAGGGGGTGTTTTCCAACAGGCTAAGGTTAGCCCACATACCGCTTTTGTAATCCACCATGCTCTACAGAATGTCGACATGGTGCCCTGGCCTGATCGATCACCAGATCTGCCTGAAATCGGGCACATGTAGGACACATCAGACAATAACTCCAGCGTCATCCACAAACAGCATTAACCGCCCCTGTACCGACCGACCAAGTGCAACAGGCATGAACTCCATCCCAAAAACTGTCACACAACATCTGTACAACGCAATGCATGCCTGTTTACATTTGACATTATGTCGATTACACCAGTTATTAATGTACCAGCATTTCATATTTCCAATGGACTATCTCTCGCTTGTAATTAACCAGTGATCTTGCAGCGTTAATCACTTACGTACGTTACCTAGACAAATGTATTGCCGAAATTTCATTACTCTACATTAATTATTACATTAATTATTTATTATTAATTACTCTACATTAGTTATTTTTTGTGTTTCGATTATTTTTGTCAGTGTGTGTTTGAAAAGTCTGCGTGCAGAAACGCTGTTTGGGGGGTCTTTTTGCTCGGTTCCTATTTGAGCTAGGAACATGGGGTAAAAAAGTCTTGATCTGAGCCCGGGAGAGAGGCCACTTGTGCAGCCATACGCACATCTGTCTTACTGCAGCTATATTACGGTATATTAAGCAAAGTTTGAACGACGAATTGGAGTTGGCGCCCAGGTAAAAAGTGCGAATCGGTTAAGGCATCATTTTTATGTACACCATTTGCGTTTTAAGTGCAAAAACAGTCCCCTCTCCGGATTTTAGGTGCAAAAATACTCACCCTTAAATAGCTCCGGATTGGAGCGAGACTGATGTTTCAAATTTGGTCAGCCGGTATATCGGTAATGGATCTAAGATAAATTTTAACAGACTGAAAAAATCTTTCTTCGTTTGGATTTCACGTGCAAAAAACGCGTTTTCCTGTGAGATTTGTGAAAGGTGCTATTCTATACTGTAAACTTTTGCGAATCGGTTCAATCTTAGCGCGAATGTAAAAGTGGATAAAGTCAAAAGGAATTTTTTTAATCCAATAATCTTTATCCGTTGTCGAGATAAGATTGTTTAAAAGAACTAAATGTAATACGTAAAATTCATTCTTACCTGAACTGAATGCGCGGAAACGGTTTAAAGTGAATCAAATAAATAAAAAGATGCATTCTTACAATAATGTTGAAACTTCGCTAGCAAAAATCTCCCTTCATTCGGATTTTACGTGCAAAAAGCACGTTTTTTGGGTCCTTTTACACGCACTGCTTCTGTATTTCAAACTGGTGTTGATCGGCTCAAATTGTGTAAGAAGGTAGAGAAATACATGTAAAAATGATCGTCTTGTTACTTTGTGAAAGCTTTATCCCTTGCCACGACATAAACAACATGATAAAAAGATACAACCTTGCATCGATCCGTCGTCGCCCGAGTCAACAAAAACTACATCGGTCGCTATGGCGGTCTAATGTCAAAATTATGGTAGGGTAGAAGTTGGGAAACAGAATGAAAAATGCTCTTATCGCAGCACAATCCTGAACAGCATTGGGGATTTAAAACAAGGAAACTAGCTTTTCGACTTGTCTGGTAGCTTCAAAGACATTTAAATCAAAACATCTTGACATATTCGCTCCCTTTTACGAGTTAAACCTGCTTCCCCAGCGTAAAGAGCTCTCTTAGACCAACCTCAGGTCTTTAACTCCTCCTCAAAGGAGTTGAAGAACAAATAGAAATTTATGTGGTTTTAGAGAGTAGGATGAGTCTACGATAGGAAATGTTCGACAGTGGGGGTGCATCTATAATGGGAAGTACTTAGAGTGGAAATGCGTGGATTCTAAACTTTAATAGCACGTTGTGTTATATTGTACAACATGACAAATGCCACGTCGGATGACAAGAGAGTACGTGTCGTGTTATCCGACATGACCAGGTCTTATGTTACTTTACTTGGTACGGTGCATTGTATTGTATGGATGGGTACTATTACTGACAAGTGAAGAAGCACGAATAAGTCAAGATGCTTTGGTTTACGAAGGGCGTTCAGTCAGTAATGTAACACATTTTTTTTCTGAAAGGAGGTTGTTTTTATTCAGGATTCAAATACACGATATTATTTCCCACTTTTACGGCTAATAAGCCCTATTTTGCAGTATAATCTCCGTTCAATGCGATGCCCTTACACCACCTTACTGGGGGGTACTGTATGCCCGCACAGTACTTTTCCACTGGTCGACGTCTGAACCAACATCTTGCTGCATCAATAACCTCCACATCATTCACGTACTGCTTCCCACGGAGTACCTCCTTCATTGGGCCATACGGATGGAAGTCGGAAGGTGCGAGATCCGGCTGTAAGATAGATGAGGAAGAACAGTCCTTTGAGTACCCAAACTGGTGGATGAGTCTGTCAACACTACCAACAGAGACGTCCAGTTGAACAGCGAGGTGTTTGACTGTGATCTGTCGATCTCCTTGAATGAGAGTGTCCGCACGTTACAACGTTGCACGAGTCACAGCTTTGTCCGGCCGGTCGACACGCGTGAAGTCGGACAGGTTTGCACAACCTTGTGGCGATGATGACAGACGTATCTGCAAAATGTGTGAATTCCTAAGGGACCAAATTGCTGAGGTCATCGGTCCCTAGACTTACATACTACTTAAACTAACTTATGCTAAGAACAACACACACACCCATGTCCGAGGGAGGACTCTAACCTCCGGCGGGAGGGGCAGCGCAATCCGTGACATGTCACCTCAAACCGCGCGGCCACTCCGTGCGGCACAGACGTCTCTGCCAACGACTCACCGTGCTTTTGTTCACTGCCAGGTCTGGTTTCCCGCCAAAAGCAACTCAATGACAGATCAGTGCTTGGAACGCTCCTATGTTGCAGACGCTATTTTGAACCCTACGTATAGCGTCGCCATCTCTCATAACTTCATGAAACTATGGAGGCTGAAGCGGGAGTATAGCACGATGTCCCGCAACAAATTCCGCTTTTTTTTAGACTGAAATTGGTAGAGTAAATAATTTATTGCATTACATATTGAACGGCTCTCGTAGATGTCTCTGAAGCTGTCAGATAATTGCGAAAGCTAGTTCCCTTCTTTTACATTCGTAATTCTGATGAGGACACATTCTCCTTTTTTGTGCTACGATAGGAGCCACCTCTCATAACTTCATGAAACTATGGAGGCTGAAGCGGGAGTATAGCACGATGTCCCGCAACGAATTCCGCTTTTTTTTAGACTGAAATTGGTAGAGTAAATAATTTATTGTATTACATATTGAACGGCTCTCGTAGATGTCTCTGAAGCTGTCAGATAATTGCGAAAGCTAGTTCCCTTCTTTTACATCCGTAATTCTGATGAGGACACATTCTCCTTTTTTGTGCTACGATAGGAGCGTGTTTCATTATGTTATAAAATTGTCTGTATCTGCGTAGAAAGAAATGGTGAGGGTGGGGGGGGGGGGGGGGGGGGCGGAGGGAGAAAGAGGGTACAGGACAGAGTTTTGGTAGTTATACCGGCGATGAGGATCGCACTAGTACATCTCAGTATACGACATTCGGTTCCTGATGGCTAACACAGCTCTGCACACAGCACTATAATGGTAAGATGTGTAAGGATGGTAACTGTTGTGGACAAAACACTCTTATCGATTTCTAATGATTCAGTACAGTCTAAGCAGAAGTTCTCCAAATGTAGAAACGTAAATGTTACACGCATTTCGCTTACAAACATTCGAGCGGATTTACAGTGCTTCCCGTATCCTACACATTTATGCGTGCATCGTAGATGAGTGTATAACAGTGCTCAGCGGGTAGCATGGCTAAAGGCGCTTCTCGCACATTGGCACGTAGCTGTTGCCCCATCCCGACGGACGAAAATTAACATTCGAATTCTCAAAAAAAGTAACATGTTTAGTAACTTCCAAACATATTTCTAGACTAATCGCCCATGCTGGTGTGTTATAAGTCCAGTTATTACTTTTTAATGCATTTAAGTAGCTTCACCGCTGTCATCATCAGGCATCTGACAATTCCACAGCATGTACATACATGAGGAAATTGGGGTAAGATCTGGTAGACCTTTGGAGCTAAACTATTTGCTCTAGAGGTTCTCAGATCTAGTAAAAATAATCATTATTTAATTGAGTACAATATATTATTCCTGAATGGTCATAGCTTCAGTACAGAAAGAGTCAAACCACCCTCACCATACTAGCGGTGTAAGAGCGGGCACACATACTGACTTTATGGGAAAAGCAGCAGAAATGTTTATTTAAATATAATTTAACTAACAATATTATTCACAAAATTCACGTGTAAACTAATAATCATCTTCCATTGCACTGCAGCTTTCGTGGCCCCAGCAAAGACATTTTGTGCACTGAATCCGACCTTCTTCTGAGTTTGAAAATATGTCATCACAATACAAGCAATTTGTTTTTATTGTCTTCATCCATGGAATCGTTGTCGAAGGAATGAGGATTTTTTGATGAACATATTATTTGTGTTTTTTTTCACATGTTGCTTGATTCTCTTTTTTATCGTGTATTTCTTTCTTTTCTTTTAAATGACATTCCAATTCAGTTTTATATTTTGAGGCTGCTAAAATGACAGTTTTGCCCCTTCTTTTGCCATTTACTTCTGTTTTCCTGTTTGCAGCTCGAGGTGATGGTTTTATATCTTTGGCTGATATAACAACCCACGACGTAGCCAAGGTGTCACTCCTAAAATCTTGTGGTTCCTAACATTTAAAGCAACAGGGCTCATTCGTAAACGATTTAACATTCTTGATTTCTACACTCCTGGAAATGGAAAAAAGAACACATTGACACCGGTGTGTCAGACCCACCATACTTGCTCCGGACACTGCGAGAGGGCTGTACAAGCAATGATCACACGCACGGCACAGCGGACACACCAGGAACCGCGGTGTTGGCCGTCGAATGGCGCTAGCTGCGCAGCATTTGTGCACCGCTGCCGCCAGTGTCAGCCAGTTTGCCGTGGCATACGGAGCTCCATCGCAGTCTTTAACACTGGTAGCATGCCGCGACAGCGTGGACGTGAACCGTATGTGCAGTTGACGGACTTTGAGCGATGGCGTATAGTGGGCATGCGGGAGGCCGGGTGGACGTACCGCCGAATTGCTCAACACGTGGGGCGTGAGGTCTCCACAGTACATCGATGTTGTCGCCAGTGGTCGGCGGAAGGTGCACGTGCCCGTCGACCTGGGACCGGACCGCAGCGACGCACGGATGCACGCCAAGACCGTAGGATCCTACGCAGTGCCGTAGGGGACCGCACCGCCACTTCCCAGCAAATTAGGGACACTGTTGCTCCTGGGGTATCGGCGAGGACCATTCGCAACCGTCTCCATGAAGCTGGGCTACGGTCCCGCACACCGTTAGGCCGTCTTCCGCTCACGCCCCAACATCGTCCAGCCCGCCTCCAGTGGTGTCGCGACAGGCGTGAATGGAGGGACGAATGGAGACGTGTCGTCTTCAGCGATGAGAGTCGCTTCTGCCTTGGTGCCAATGATGGTCGTATGCGTGTTTGGCGCCGTGCAGGTGAGCGCCACAATCAGGACTGCATACGACCGAGGCACACAGGGCCAACACCCGGCATCATGGTGTGGGGAGCGATCTCCTACACTGGCCGTACACCACTGGTGATCGTCGAGGGGACACTGAATAGTGCACGGTACATCCAAACCGTCATCGAACCCATCGTTCTACCATTCCTAGACCGGCAAGGGAACTTGCTGTTCCAACAGGACAATGCACGTCCGCATGTATCCCGTGCCACCCAACGTGCTCTAGAAGGTGTAAGTCAACTACCCTGGCCAGCAAGATCTCCGGATCAGTCCCCCATTGAGCATGTTTGGGACTGGATGAAGCGTCGTCTCACGCGGTCTGCACGTCCAGCACGAACGCTGGTCCAACTGAGGCGCCAGGTGGAAATGGCATGGCAAGCCGTTCCACAGGACTACATCCAGCATCTCTACGATCGTCTCCATGGGAGAATAGCAGCCTGCATTGCTGCGAAAGGTGGATATACACTGTACTAGTGCCGACATTGTGCGCGCTCTGTTGCCTGTGTCTATGTGCCTGTGGTTCTGTCAGTGTGATCATGTGATGTATCTGACCCCAAGAATGTGTCAATAAAGTTTCCCCTTCCTGGGACAATGAATTCACGGTGTTCTTATTTCAATTTCCAGGAGTGTAAAAGAGACCGAAGCTTAACTAGATTTTCAGGTTTATTCTCTGTTTGTGGTTCAAGTTTTCTGTTGGGTTCTCTTCTGGAATAAGATTTAGCTATAAGGGTGAGGTTTCTTCTAGAACAGGGTTTTATCGTAGAAATAGATTCTTTGGAATGATAGTTAACTCTGGGGGACCATGTCTATCTCTGGTCATTGAAGGGCGAAAAAGCGATATGGAAAAATATTTTTATTGAGTGGATAAATACCTGTTTTCTTGAAACCGTTTATAGCAGTTCCGTTCCTGATGCTTTATCGAAAGCGGCACCGTACAATTTGACTATCTGATGATTGGTCACAGCCGCTCCAGGATGTGTTGCATGCCGTTGACGAACTACTTGTAAGTAATAAGTACTCAAATAAGCCATGAAGGTCACTTCCAGCGACTGCATTTTGTGGAAACAGAGTGGTGACAAGCACAAAAAAATAACATTGATCAGATTAAGACTCTTCGTATTTGCGGCATATCCGTCCAAAATCAAGAAAATTGGTTTATCTGCAGACAGCTTAGAAAACTCAGTAAACTTTCGAAACGAGTATACATAAAAAATCAGTTTGCATTCATCCAGAAGAATGGTATTTAACAAAGGTAGCTCATGGTGATTCATCAGTGAGCATGGGGCCTTTCGTCTTTCAAGAGAAAAAAAGCATTACTGGCATAATGTTGCCAGCTGTGCTCATACGAACTTCAACTGTAACTAAAGCCCTACTCTGAGCTGATACTAATGATCAAATTTGTTTCTTCCCTCATCAAGTAACAACTTTTGATGACTTGGGTGAAACAGTGGTCGGCTATTCCTGTTTCTTCGACATTCTGTATATCACAAAGAGAAAGTTTATGCTTCTCATAAACATATTCTAACAAATTAAAAAAAAATTGTCAACAGAATTTTTATTGAAACCAATGGCCCTCGACATCGAAGCATTTTTTGGAAACAGTAAATAAACTTTGTACTTAGGTCTGTTTAGAAAAGCATATAACCAGTCCTTTCCCGCCATCTTCATTTCATCATTTAATTTATGCTTCTATTTATTGTGGTTGTAAGATCCTTTACCAAAAGTTGGACATCTTTCACAGATAATCCAAAAAACTTACTCTCTAGCATTAATATATGATAGATTAATTCTTTTTCTTGTTGTTCTGAAAACACAAGTGGGCTTGGTCCCAATCGTCCTTTAATTGCCGCTTTCTTAGTAGTTGGCTAATTTGTCCTAACATTCTGTAATTTGAGCAAAACAGTCTCGATCGCGTTTTCCCTAACGAATAAACATCTGAAAACGTGATCGAGACTGTTTCTAACTGATGACTTGTCGTACCCTTTTTTAATCTATCTTCTGTTGCACAGCAGACTAATTTAAAATTGTACAAGCTTAAATATTTTTAAATGTTCTGCCAGACGAGCTCAGAATGGCGAAGGATAGCTCTGGGATGGTGCGCCGATAATAATGTCAACAAGGCATACCGTCGATGCAGCAGACCTCACAGCAAGGCAGACAGAAACGTAAGCGTTGCTGTGCTAGATAACAAGGCACTGTTAGGTAACGCTATGTAACTTCCCCACCTGACTGCCACTGCAAACTCAAATGTAGCCAGAAAGAAACGAGCTTGAGGATCTAGAATAATTATTCAGTTACCACAGAGAGGCAAAGAGCACTGACAAGTCTGATAAAAGAGAGTAAATGCGCTCATACACCTTGAGCCATCGAATCATAGGCTCGGGCTTGGTCCTTTAAATAACGGTGCTTTTGGAGCTCAAAGGGACATTCAGTTCTGCTGCCATTCTATTCGTGTTGCTGAAACCAGAGAGAATTTTTTTGTTGTTGATTTAGGGCGCAAAACTGCTGTGGTCATAAGCGCCCATTCTGTGGCTTATTGAAGGGTAAAAAACCGAAATTTAAATCAGCAGCAATGGGAGCGAAACTGAAGAAGGAGGGAAACAAAGAACAGAACGAAATCTTAGAAAATTGCTATTGAAGGGGGGTTGTTTTCCCCGAAAAGAGCTTCAAATGACCGATGTCATCTCACTAATACTGATTAACCCAAGGACGCGATCGGCTGAGCGTGCGTCATCTGCTAAAAGGGAAGGTATATCAGGTGACAGCTGTAAACGGGCGCGTAGTGGATTAAAATACGGGCACTGAAGTAAAAGGTGTCTCACCGTCCACGGTTGAGAGCAGTGGGGACAAAGCGGCGGTGGATCGCTACATAAAAGATTTCAATAGCTAAAAAGACATTGCCCAATCCGGAGTCTAGTTAAATTCCACTACCTGTCCTACCCCTACTCCGGAAATCACTGTGAACCACGTGGCAGAGGATGCTCTGTATGGTATCACATGTCAGGGTTCCACCCGTACCAACCACATGTGGAGCGCTGAAACAATGACTGCTTAACACATTCGAAACGGCGCTGAGTGTGACGCGTGCACTGTCATAGCTAGTGCCCGAGTGAACCATCTCGAAAGGGTTAACATTATGACGAAACGAATGATTCACAAGAACTGAATTATCTTCACCGTTATTGTTGGAATCGCCTGAAAACACTGCCTGCTACGCTTTTTTCGAGGTGTAGTGATGTCACTCTCACAGAACCATTAAAACATTCATTCACCCAATCAACCAGATCTTCATCATCTCTACGAACATCTAAAAAATCATCATCAAAAACCTGTAAAAGTATTTTTCAGATTCGCTCATTTCCTTCCGTTTTCTGAAAAGGGCCATCTCTAAAACCAGAAAGAAATTCAGGACGAAAATAGTACATGTTTGGAATATCAAAATACAATCAAAATGTTAAATAAGCGAAAAGTATGTGAAGACAATCAAGTCTGATACATTGTCTACTGGTGTAAACACCTAAATATATGAAGTACAGACTCCATGTCGAATACACGAACAACATAGCGCATACTTAGGAAAATAACTCTACTACCGTACAACTACACTGCTGTTGACAAATCACTGGAAACAGTAACTGCCGTAAAATATCTATGAGTATCTACACGGAGCGACTATTAGAACAATAACCACACAAAATAAAAGGTAGGGACGGTAGATGCGAGGCTGAGATTCATAGGAAGAATGTTGAGGAAATGGATTTCATCCACAATAGAAGTGGCTTACGAGGCGCTTATTCGACTAATTCTTGAGTACTGTTCATCAATCTGGGACTCTCACCAGGTAGGACTGATAGAAGAGATAGAGAAGATTCAACGAAGAGCGGCGCGTTTCGTCACGGGATGATTTGTTCCCGCGATAGCGTTCCTGAGGTGCTCAAAAACTTCAGAGAAAGACGCTACAAGAGAGGCATTGTGCATCACGAAGAGGTTTACTATTGAAATTTAGAGAGACTACTTCCCGGGAAGAGTAGCATTACATATCACTTCCTCAGGAGTCTAGCTAACTGACCGCTGACGAGAAAATTCGAGAAATTAGAGCTAATACAGATGTTTACCGACCATCGACCCTTCCACGTGCCTTTCGTCAGTGGAACAGAGAAGAAGGATCAGTTAGTGGTACCAGAAATACCTTCTGTCACACACTTGCGGAGTACTGATGTAATTATCTTGTGTTCTGTCAGTAACGGAAGGCGCGCGAAACATGAGTAAACTCGGGATCCGTTTACTGTGTTAATTGTCTCTGTGCGTGCATTGCTCCGCTGCCTTTCAACTTGGCACCTCTAACATGTGGCCAAGCAAACAGAAAGCTGTCCTCAGGTCGCGAAGACTCCAGGCCCTAAAGCGGCCTAGAGATGGAAGGCTCTAAATCTAAGCTAATTACTGCATGTTGTATTGGTACTTGAATTACGTAACCATTACGGCACCTCACCTCAACCTCTCTACACCAGCATTATTCTACTGTGTTTCTGTAAAATAGTTAACATATTTCTGTGACAACATTCAGATTTGGTTTCATTAATGTAGAGGTACTTCGATACATCGATACGTATATATTGCAATGATATTATTCTTATGTGTATTCTTTCTTTTGTCACTATGATCTTTGACGTACTTGTAACTCTGATTTTTGGGCGCGTAAGCGGTTATTAGAGAGTCAAGCTTTGATCGTCATGTTAAAAAGACGCAAATTGAAGTCAGTTTATGAAATGTGAACTTTAACAGTGAGGAAGATGTTTTCAAGTATGTTTTATATTGTGAAGTCATGTTTTCGAACGAGTTACGTGATATTGCAACAAAAGTAATAAAAAAGAAGTGTAACTTAAATTCGGAGTGCTGATTACTTTTTTTACATCAGCATTGTCCTAACTTGCAAAAGTTTAATCTTCAAGAATGGTTTATGAAACACATCTATAAAACTTTTGAATATCGCAGAATAACACCTAGGCCTCTTTGCATCAGAGCTTGGAATCATCAGTACCTAGATTTTCGACGATTGAGCCATGAGTTCACAACGAGACCAGCGTGGGAAACACGAAAAGATGAGTGCCTAGTTTATCCATTATTTCAAGAAATGACTTTATTAACTGTGCTCTAATGACACCTGCCACATAATATAACATTGTTGTTGCCCGAAAATGCAATATTTAGCAGCGTGAGCAACACTACAATCATAATTAATTTTTGACCTTTGTTGTGGTAGGGTTGTTAGAATGTTCAGCCTCCATTGTAGCGGAGGGAGCTGGAACACGACACAGCATTGTACGCAGGGCAGCCTGTAGCAGAGGTGACCCGGATTACGCCGCAACCAAGCCTGTCACTAGCCATTTCCGGGGCCTACGTGATCAGAAATGTTGTCCTGTCACAAGAGGGCAGGGTCGAGTGACCGTAAACACCGCCTGCCCCGGCTACGCAGTATATGTCATCGTCTGCAGCCAGCTCCGAGAGGTACTCTATGGCAGTCGTCGACCTAGTGAGGACCATCTAGTCTACTGCAACTAGATTCAGCCTCCGTATTCTGCGGAAGTATCAGCTGCACCTATGCCTAATGCCGCCAGGAGCTGAGTCATCTGACTTGCTGCCGATCCACTGCCTACCGAGAGCACGTGCACTCTGCTGCCACAGACTTGCATCCGTGGGCGCTGACACTGTGGCCCCATGCTGGGATCCTTGGTTCGCCTTCACTCTTGGGTGCCACCGGCACTCGGTCCGCCGCAGGCTGTTACTTCGCCATGCACCTGAAACAAACAGCGTGACTGACTTACTGCAGAAAACATTGTTGGTGTGTGACTGCCACCTGCCCAGTACTGACGCAGCTCTGCACTCGTCAAGGTGCTGACGTCACGACTTCATCGAAGTCTGTCTGGCGCTGCGACACTATGAGACAGCCACCTCTCGAGACCGCATGCTGAGCTAAACACACACCACCGTCTAGAGGCAGCCTGTAAGATGACCGCAGCGAGACGTCATTCCAACTTCTGTACTGTTCACAATGAGCATATCTACTGTGCTCTTCTCACCGTTTCTATGACTTTAGGATGGGTGTCTACTGGGACCTATGTACGTCCTGCCCCATCAAACATCTCACATCGTCTTCGCGACCTGCAACGACGTCATTAACACCAAAGCCATCCTGAAACCCGCTACAGTGCTGTAATTACGCTAGTCTTGTTTTCTCAGTTTCTACAGGATCTATGTGAGATCCAAATTCTTCACTTACTACCGATTCTCGGTACTTTGTTAAGTAGGCTTTTGTAGACTACACTATGTGGTCAAAAGTATCCGGACACCTGGCTGAAAATGACTTACAAGTTCATGGCACCCTCCGTCGGTAATGCTCGAATTCAGTATGGTGTTGGTCCACCATTAGCCTTGATGACAGCTTCCACTCTCGCAAGAACACGTTCAGTCAGGTGTTGGAAGGTTTGTTGGGGAATGGCAGCTTATTCTTCACGGAGTGCTGTACTGAGGCGAGATATCGATATCGGTCGGTGAGGCCTGACACGAAGTCGGCGCTATAAAACATCCCAAAGGTGTAGTATAAGATTCAGGCCAGGACTCTGTGCAGGCCAGTCCATTACAGGGACGTTATTGTCGTGTAACCACTCCGAAACAGGCCGTGCATTATGAACAGGTGCTCGATCGTGTTGAAAAATTGCTCTTCAGCAGTGGGAAGCAAGAAGTTGCTTAAAACATCAATGTAGTCCTGTGCTGTGATAGTGCCACGCAAAGCAACAAGGAGTGCAAGCCCCCTCCATGAAAAACACGACCACACCATAAAACCACCGTCTCCGAATTTTACTGTTGGCACTACACACCCCTGCAGATGACGTTCACAGGGCATTCGCCGTACCCACACTTTGCCATCGGATCCCCACATTGTGTACCGTGATTCGTCACTCCACACAACGTTCAATCGTCTAATGGTTACGCTCCTTATGCCAGTCGAGGCGTCGTTTGGCATTTACCGGCGTGATGTGTGGCTTATGAGCAGCCCCTCGACCATGAAATCCAAGTTTTCTCACCTCCTGCCTAACTGTCATAGAACTTGCAGTGGATCCTCATGCAGTTTGGAATTCCAGTGTGATGGTCTGGATAGATGTCTGCCTATTACACATTACGAATCTCTTCAACTGTCGGCGGTCTCTGCAGTCAAAAGACGAGGTCGGCCTGTACGCTTTTGTGCTGTATGTGTCCCTTCACGTTTCCACTTCACTATCACATCGGAAACAGTGGACCTAGGGATGTTTATGAGTGTGGAAATCTCGTGTACAGACGTATGACACAAGTGACACCCAGTCACCTGACCACGTTCGAAGTCCATGAGTTCCACGGAGCACCCTTTTCTGCTCTCTCACGATGTCTAATGACTACTCAGGTCGCTGATATGGAGTATCTTGCAGTAGGTGGCAATAAAATGCACCTGATACGAAAAACGTATGTCTTTGGGGGTATCCTGATGCTTTTCATCACGTAGTGTAGTTGGGGTCGATCTTCAAGAATCTGCCAGTACAGATTATCCAGCATTTCTGTGCCACTCGTACGTGATTCAAACAGCCCTGTGACCGTACACAGCCGGATAAAAACTTTCTCTCGATATTTTCACGCATTACAGCCTTCAGAAATACGCATCCACATTGCTCCTGCATATTGTAAGCTCACCAGACAGTAAAATTAGTCATACCAAGTGCACTCGCACGAACGAATTCTTAAGCCTTTACAGAGGGCGCAGGAATCAAGTCATATGGTCAACTGATAGGGTATTGCGTCTACGTGAACATAAGGCAGTAGTGATCAGTGAGACATTTATGCTTCAAGTGGACATTGTTCGTAGACATAGGTAACTATAAGTCTTGTATCGCCCAAAATTTGGAAATGGAAATTTGTGGGAAGGACTATGGGACCAAACTGCTGAGGTCATCAGTCCGTAGACTTACGCACTACTTCATCTAACTTAAACTTACTTACGCGAAGGACAACACACACACCCACGCCCGAGAGAGGACTTGAACCTCCGACGGGGGGAGCCGCGTGAACTGTGACAAGGCGCCTCACATCTCACGGCTACCCCACACAGCCCATTGTCCAAAGATGACGATGCCACACTAAAGTCGGCAGTGTACATCGAGACCACAGACGTTAGCGATATCTCGCTGAAATCCGCAACGACAGATGGGAGAGGCCGATGAAGACACGCCGTCTCTCTCAGCACAGCAGTGCCCTCGCGCGGAGGTCAATTTAGAGCCGAGCATGGAAGCACGCTGCCCCATTTCGTGACCTCAGCTGAAGTAGCCGACATCATCGAGTAGGACCAGGGTCAGTCAAGTCTCAGATAGACATGTACTTTTGTAAATGTCGAATATTGTACTTCAAGAGAACAGTTTGTTAATTAGTGCATCCAGTGAAGCTTTAATCGTCAGTGACAGTTCTAATTATCAAACACTCTTGTCGCAAAGAATTTTATCAAGTTAAGCAAATTTGTTATCATTGATGTAATAAAGCGAACTAACGTTTCGTATCTTGTGATTCGATAAGCCCCCTCCCAGAGCAATCAAAGAATCCACCGTTGTGGCCAGATGGCTGTAGTTTCGTCTAATCATAACATTAAGGACGTGACAGAGTGGCAGAAATGGGCAATCGCGTTTGGCGATGCCTACGGCCATAGAGTGTACGAAATTGCTGGATTTGGTGTTGCTTCGTGGCAGACCGTTCAACGAGTCTACAAGAAGTGTAACACACGACTACAAAACGACGTCAGAATTGTGTTTGAAAAAAGATCCTGACTGAAAGGGTCCGGAGGCGCTTTCTGAACACTCCCTACCTATTACATCTCCATTGGCCTGCAAAATCATCTGACTTGAACCTCATAGAAAATCTGTGGGACATATTGGAACAGCGGGTAGAAGGCCGACACAGCATCGCCGCAAATTGGTGGAATTGCGCGATCAAATCCTCAGCGAGTGACTTAACCTGGATGCGACGGACCTGCACGACCTCGTGGACTCACTTCCTAACCGAAGCCAGGTGGCTATGAAGTCCAGGTGTGAAATTAGACGGTATTAAATGATTCTTGTAATGATTTTGTAGTGTCCTGCGTCCGGCAGGAAAGAACTAATAGTCAAGTTTGAACACACTTTATTGTAATAAACAAAAAAACGCCTTCTTCGCATATACTAATCTTCAAACGGGAGAACAGCAAGAAAACCCTTCCAATTCTTGTGGTGCCAAAACCAGATAAGAATACAAGACAGTGAAGAAAATAATGACCAAAATCTACTCTACAATTACAAGATACAACGTGCTACTGAATGCTACGGCGAGTGTATACTAGTCTAGAGCCGGCGTAAGTAGTGGTCCGAGCTGTCCCTAGTGGTAGGTAAAACACAGCCAGTCTGACTGTCTGGACGTGCTTATAACGCCGAGTCGGTGGAGTGCTACATGAGTGATATTTGAGTTCCAATTGGAAGAACACTGTCACATGTCTTCTGGCGAAGTAGTTCCGTGTTTATTCGGGAAGCCTGTTATTGTTTATAAACACTGGCGATGTTTCGCTCTGCGATCTTGACGAGAGGTCGGCAGCCCATCTTGCTTGTCTGTAGTGCAGACCCTCTAACTGATAAGGGGCCGCTATGACAGAATTCACTAGAGGTGACTAATCGTTTGACCGGTTAGCTTATAATGTCAACTACCCACATTCCAGTTGGTCTTCATCTTTGTCCCTACCTTTTCCAACTGTAAATATCCAGCGGAAAATATTCTTGGTTCATGCACCAACCATCAATCTCGTTACCTGTTCCGCCCATCTCCATTTCATTTTATATGCGATCATAATTATAATTAATTATTCTCTCCTGGAGATCCGAATGAAGGGCAGTTTTAACTCTGGATAAATGTGTGTTGAGATGCATGCATCTGTATCATCTGTAGATTCGGGATGTACAATACAAAGTAATCATAAAAATAATTATAAAAAATGAAAGAGATAAATTGATAATGAACCTAGAATATTGGAAACAATGAATCTGAGATATCCTGAAGATCGCTGGCACCACATCTACACTGATTAATCTACTCTCATTAACGGGGAAAGAAGGGAACATTAGAATAGGAATACACAGCAAAATTTGCTGTTCTATCAAATTTTAGGACCACGCTCCTCATTTTTGGTGGTGAAGCTAAAGCCATCAGGCTAAAATAAGTCACCTAATCAAATTTTTACACACATGCGACAAAGCAGTTATATTTTGTGGAGTCATCAATACACAAAATCCAACAATCTTTCAAAGAAGTAATTTAATCACTAGAGCAGAAGAACAAGGCAACTGCAAAGAACAAGGCAACTGCAATTCAGTGGATCCATCTCACTGTAGCTTAGATGTTTCTAACAAAACTGATTTTCTAGCCAAAAAGGGCACAAAAATGAAACAGATTGGAAAAACTAACAAGTCGCATTTACAACATATTTCCGGAAGTATTAAAATGAATCACTTAAATTACAGGTGAGGAACAAATATGGAAAAACCTCATGGAGGACTCTATAGTACCTGATAAACCAAGTAGTGAAGCTGTAACCTACGTCTACATCTATACCTACAAGGTTACTCTGCAATTCACACTTAAGTGCCTTGCAGAGGGTTCATCGAACCATTTTCATACTACTTCTCCACCTTTCCACTCTCGAATGGCGCGTGGGAAAAAGAAACGCCCAAATCTTTCCGTTAGAGCTCTGATTTCTCTTATTTTATTATGATGATCATTTCTCCCTACATAGGTGGGTGTCAACAAAATATTTACGCATTCAGAAGAGAAAGTTGGTGATTCAGATTTCGTAAATAGATCTCGCTACAAAGAAAACCGCCTTTGTTCCAATGACTGCCACCCCAACTCGCGTATCATATCAGTGACACTCTCACCCCTAATGCTCGATAACACCTCTAGACTACTTGATGTGACTGTTTGGCCGCCCACCTGCACAAGATCTTCATCCTGTCTGTGTCACAAGATTGGTTCGATCATGACCAAAGAACTATTAAAAGGGTGTACAAAATTAAGAGATATTAATTCAGACATAACGTTGTATTGGGAAGCAAAAGGCGAATGACCGTAAGTCAAGTCCACATATTAAAATCCAAACCAATATTATAACAACGAAAGCAACTCTGTTACGTTTTCACGACTAAACCGCTGAACAATGTTGATGAAATTTGGTATGGAGATAGCATGAACACTTAGTAACAACATAAAATACTTTAGAAAGTGTATTGTACAAGTCATTTATTGATTTGACGAATATAACGCGAATTAGGGAAAATTATTACCCTTTGAAAAACCAATTTATTCGTTGACTTTCGGACTTTATCATATTTGCTTTTATTGGTTGATATGTTCCACATAATACGATTCAACGTAATGAATACAATGCTTATGCAATGCCCAACCAGTTTAATTCATACTAATATTATGAATGCGAAAGTAGTTCTATCGGTTACGTTTTTACAGCTAAACCACTGAAGCAGTTTTGCTGAAATGAAGATAGCTTGAACCCTGAGGAAAAATATATGTTACTTCAGAAAGAGGGGAAAAAAAGGCCGAACCCAATAGGGTAAAATAGAAAATGACGCATCTTTCATTACATCAGTGAGCAAAAACCATGTTATAAAATTAGGTATTGAATTTGTTGCACAATGTGTAGATGCATAGATGCTTTAGGAGCGTTTCTGTCCATTCCAATCCGCACGCACAGCTCGGCAGTGTGGTGGTGTGTTGTGGCTGTTGAGGGGGGCGGGGGGGGGGGGGGGGCGGGGAGCACTTCACGATCTATGCTTGACCCGAACAGACAGACACTTCTTGAGGGTTGCTGATGTTAGTGAACGAACAATAGCTTAATTACTCAACTCAACAACATTACCGTTATGCAAGCACAGTCGAATGTAAATGAGACGTATGGAAAAAAGGGAAGTAAACTGTCTATTATTCCTAAGGAAATCATAATAACTGTTAATACATTTATCCCACTGTGAGGCAGTACAGACAAAGATTTCATGGATGTGGGTGCCCATGGACGAAATAAAACGGCTTTCCTGTGTAAATTAGATTCACTTAACACTTTTAGAACATCTGAACAATTTTAACACTCTCTTCCAAGATCTGAGCTAGTGTGATTGTGTGGGTGATCACGGGTGAGATTGGTAGAGAGTGAGTGCGATATTATCTCAAATTTCTTTTTATCTCTTTTCTCGCATTTTCTCCATTTTAATCACATTCGTTTCTGCTGACCTCGTATGGGCGCTGATGACCTCGTTGTACGGCACCCCTAACACACATACACACACAGAACATTGCCAGAGGATGACACGGCAATCGGTCGGTGGCGATGGACGCTCTGGGCCTGTGGATGGAGATGGTTTTTTAGGGTAATTGTACAGTAGTCGATCTCTTCTCCTGTTTATATGCAGTACGTTACACTTATTTACTTTCAGGGTCCAGCGTCATTAATCCTCTGCAGTCCGCTGTAGTCTTTTGGCGTTGCTACTTTCTTATAGACAACCACATCATCTGAAAACAGCCTCATGGAGTTTCTGACGTTACCCACTGGATGGTATTTTTGTCTAATTAATTTTGGAGGTTTCTTTGTAGTTGTCAGGAATTACTGTTATTACTATTATTATTATTATTATTATTATTTTGCTATCCTTGCAGTCTACGTCTTCAACTGCCTTCAATGCAAAAACACATCCTGTGGCTCTCTGCACTATATTGTTAATGTGCACAATTTTCTTTCCAAGGGGTTGATTAAACATTACTTGGGTACTATTGTGAATGATTTTAAAACCTACTTCAAAAATTGCTGCATTCTGTTCTTCAGAGTTGAAATTTACCTGCAGTAGAGACAAGAGAACTATGCCGTCACCGTAGGAGGGGTCATTCAGATATGTTCCATTAAAACGTGTTCCTTCTTCATTGGACCTGTTTGCTGTTCGGAAGACTTCCTATTGGGCTCCTGAGAATAGTTTTAGTTATAATGAATCGCGTTGCTCCAGTCCTCTTTCAGATCTGAAATTGCCACTACCCTGAAGATGCCTAATGAAACCTGTATAACTGACGCATACGGAGTGAACCGGAGTTCACCTGACAAACGGAAGAGATACCTTTCATTGATACCTTCTGAATATTCTGGTGTGAGGGACCTACGGCCTCTGGCGGCTTATTACAGAGTAATAATGTACTCGTAATAATAGTTCATTCGGTTTGTTACCTCAGTTACCATTGTTTAATAAAAAACCTTGTTAGAAAATAGAAGAGCGTGCTGAAAAATCTTTGCGTTTCATTTCTACGTATTTGCAACCCTCTCCCGCAAGAGGGCTCAGAATTGTAGCGTGTAACAAGGCGGTGTGTAAAGCAAGTATGTCATTGCGTGATAAACACTGTGCTGTAGTCAAGTTTCGTATTCGGAGAGTTCGTCCACACATGGAACACCCTTTCCTTCAGTACGACAATGCCAGACCACAGGATCGTTGCGACGTCTAAAACAATCCGACGCCATCAGTTCACTGTCATCGATCATCCTCCATGCAGTCCCGCCTTGACCCCCGTACAGGTTTCATTTTTTTTCCAAAACTTAAAGAACAACTTCAAGAATTTCAATTTGATTATGATGAAGCGGTGAAAGCAGCGGTGATGTTGTGGCTCCGTCAACGAAGTCAAATATTCTGCAGTGATGTTGTCAACAATGTAGTCCCTCGTTGGGAGAAATGTGTTCATCGCCAGAGTCATTACTTTGAGAAATGAATACGTAGACATGAAGAATAAAGATGTGAAATGTTAATAACGTTTGTTTTGTATAAAATTCTTTACGATTAATCACTTGGGGTTGAATCTCTTTCTTTCCGTGTTTACTTTAACAATATGTATATTTTTTGATAGGCTCCGCTTTTAGCAAAACATAATTTTGTTTTTTTAACCCAAACGTGTTTCACTGCAGTTGCATCATCTTCAGTGGGCTTTTATTTTTCACCTGCTAAAGGTAAAGAATCTTCTTTACTGTTTGTACACATGTAACTATTAGTGTTTAAATCGTAATCACAGATTTTTTCCAAATATCTGTAATTACGATTTAAACACTAATAGTTACATGTACACGAACAGTAAAGAACATTCTTTATCTTTAACAAATGAAAAATAAAAGCTCACTGAAGAGGCTGCAACTGCAGTGAAACATGTTTGGGTTAAAAAACAAAATTCTGTTTTGCTAAAGGCGGACCCTATTCAAAAACATTCGTATTCTTTATGAGTATTCACATAAAAATTCGGGGGCATTACTTTTCAGCACGCCCTCGTACCTTCACGAAAGTGAAAAAACTTGTAATATTCAATCACCAAGACGAAAAACACAGAGAAAAGAGCAATGGAACGCAAAAATACTGTTAGTTAATTTCATGTTCCAAGGATCAAAAATGGTTAAAATGGCTCTGAGCACTTTGGGCTTAACATGTGAGGTCATCAGTCCCCTAGAACCTAGAACTACTTACACGTAACGAACCTGACATCACACACATCCATGCCCAAGGCAGGATTCGAACCTGCGACTGTAGCGGTCACGCGGTTCCAGACTGAAGCGCCTAGAACCACTCGGCCACACCGGCCTGCTCCATGGATCGTTTTACACGATAGATCGTAATGGTATGGAACGAATCTTTTTACATCCACATCGCAAATTAATTTATACATGTGGCTACATTCCAAACATTTCTGTTTTTTTGTCGTTATTGCATTCAGTGAAACCATACACGAGCTACAAGTCTACCAGCCCTTCATGAGTATCCTGCGTATCACTACGAGGATTGCCCAGAAAGTAATGCACCGCATTTTTTCTTCAACAATTCTTTATTGAACGGCCGCGCGGGATTAGCCTAGCGGTTTCAGGCGCTGCAATCGTGGACTGTGCGGCTGGTTCCGGAGGAGGTTCGAGTCCTCCCTCGGGCATGGGTGTATGTGTTTGTCCTTAGGATAATTTAGGTTAAGTAGTGTGTAAGCGTAGGGACTGATGACCTTAGCAGTTAAATCCCGTAAGATTTCGCACACATTTGAACATTTATTGAACGTAATAAGAATTACAAGCACGAAATAATGGTGTTTTATCTACATCCCCAATTTTTCCAGATATCTCCATCCTGTTCTATGGCCTTCCTACAGCGCGAAACAAGGGCGTGTATGCCCTGCCGGTACCAGTCCTTGACCTGGAGGTGGAGGCAGCGCTTCGCTGTGTGAATCACCTCCTCATCGTCCCCAAAATGTCTTCCACGAACGGCATCCTTTAATGGACCAAACAAGTGGAATTCCGACGGGGCTAGGTCAGGGCTATAGGCTGGAGGGGGGTAAAGCTGTCCAACCCTGTTTTGCGATGTGTTCAGCCGCCTCAGACTTGTGTGGGGTCGAGCGTTATCGTGTTGCAGCAAAACATCTCCTGGGTTGCTGTGGCGCCGAAGTCGCCGAAAGCGCGTCTTGAGTTTTGTTAATGTGTTGACATATACTTCTGTATTAATGGTACTGGCCCTTGGCATCACATCAATGAGAATCACATCTCACACTTTCCAGAAGATGTTAATCGTAACCCTACCGGTGGAAGCAGTTGCTTTGAATTTTTTCTTCTGTGGGGAATGGAAATGGCGCCATTCCATCAAACTCGGTTAGGCAATTCATCAGGCTCTCCCGGTAGATGTAGTCACGTGCCATCTTAATATATATGAAGAGCACATGCAGGTCTACGCTTCATTCCCTTGTCTCCTTGGTGAGCCATCGCAGCGCACAGATGCTGTCGACAGCTGAACAGCCATTTCTTAACACCCCTGATACTTCTGCAAACTGCTGGGTTCTATCCAGTAAGCGGCTGAGCAAGATCTGAAAGCAGACATTCAGGAGGGCGATTGCTCTACAGTTCAATTGACTTACCAAGCCATTTGTAGGGGGACTTACAACTTAACGTTGACTCCGAACCACTGCGCAAATCGGAACTTTTTTACATCGACAAACATTGCCAGAGACGAAAGAAGTGATAAACTATAGAAATAATTCTGGAATTGACTGGGAATCGAATCTGGACCTTTGGATGTATAGCCTGGCAGTTTACCTCTGACGAGGAGAACACGGCAAGTGCCGATTTCCCAGAAATTTCGCTCAGTGGAAGAGGCGCCAAGATTAGTGAACAGTGTCTCAGATTACCCATGAATACTCGACCATTTCTGAGAAAACGACCGTCAAAGTTTTCGCCGTAAATTAAACCCGTTTTAGCGAGCGATAAGCGTAGCTTAACGAGTGTCGTAGTGGCTAGCATCCCGGCATCTCACTTCTGCGTCCCGTATTCGACATCCTATTATTGGTTTCATGCGTCCCGTATTCGACATCCTATTATTGGTTTCATGCGTCCCGTATTCGACATCCTGTTATTGGTTTCATTTTATTTTTTATATTTTTCGTTTATCTACCCATGCCCATAGAATTATAAAGTTACAACCAGGTTTGACGATACGTGTCACACATTTATTATAGAACATACATGTATTTTCAGGGGTTACAATCTTTTTAAATTCTCATATTATTATATCAGTTCTTAATCCTTATATTTTGTTGTTACATTTATTCTTGAGGAAGATTTAGTACGTTCCCTTGGATAATACCGATCGTAGAAACATTCGAAACACAGAAATTCAGAATACCACGAGTATGCACGAAGGCGGCTTTGCAAGGCGACATTTCTTCCCACTACTCTCACTCGGGAAAGAAACGTCGTTAACATTGCCGAAGATTTCACGCGTTGGCAATAATTTCACTGCAACACCGCTTAACTGATCACTTAAACGAAAACTGGCTCTTGCAATTGATTATGAATCAACATACAATACGGGAATTTTGCCGAAATAGTTTCAAATAATTTTTCCACTCATTTATTGCTTTTCTCATTCTAATTTATTCACCAGACATACATACATAACAGATGAATCGTAATACGACTATCGTTCTATGTACATGACTGCACAAGTTCGGCGGTAAACAGCTGCAGAGCTGTTAGTTAGGTAAATCCACACACCACGGCAAGGTTGTAGACATAAGGTTGGGAAAAATAGGTTTTTAATTGCCCTCAGCCCAGAAAACCCATAAAAAGCAAACTGACATCGGTTTTTAATTTTCTTGGGGCAAAAAACCGCACAAAAAGCAAAATGACATCGGTGTTTGGTCCTCTGGAGCTAAGAACCGCATGAAAAGCGAAATGAAATCGGTTTCTAGTTGTAATGAGACTGGCGCAAGACGTGTCCAGTATGCTACCCACCCTTTTCTACCACCAGCTAAAATCGAAAAACACCATGTTCCACAACAGATCGGAGTGTCACGAGGGTAACATTCAGAAAGCGTTGAGCAGTGCGTGCCTTTGGTTCAGCTACGTTCGTAATTGGAGCACTGAACACGGAGCACGGAACACACTCAGAAGTCGCATGGATTAATATCAGGTGATCCGGACGTTCAGGCTGTACGGAATGACAGCTGATAATTCTAGCATTTCCGAAATGCCTTTGCATCAACCGCTTCACTGGCCGTGCAGTGTGCGGAGGAGCGTCAGACTGCATCCACGCTTTTGAAAGCTTGGAATGACGCTGGTGACTAAAAAAGGTTCACAGCGTTTACCACTGACGGTACCGGTAACAGGACCCGCAAGACTCGTTTCCTCGGAAACGTACACTACTGGCCATTAAATCGCTACACCAAGAAGAAATGTAGATGATAAACGGGTATTCGTTGGACAAATACATTATACTAGAACTGACATGTGATTACATTTTCACCCAATTTGGGTGCATAGATCCTGAGAAATCAGTACCCAGAACAACCACCTCTGGCGTAATAATGGCCTTGATACGCCTGGGCATTGAGTCAAACAGAGCTTGGATGGCGTGTACAGGTACAGCTGCCCATGCAGCTTCAACACGATACCACCGTTCATCAAGAGTAGTGACTGGCGTATTCTGACGAGCCAGTTGCTCGGCCACCATTGACCAGACGTTTTCAATTGGTGAGAGATCTGGAGAATGTGCTGGCCAGGGCAGCAGTCGAACATTTTCTGTATCCAGAAAGGCCCGTACAGGACCTGCAACATGCGGTCGTGCGTTATCCTGCTGAAATGTAGGGTTTCGCAGAGATCGAATGAAGGGTAGAGCCACGGGTCGTAACACATCTCAAATGTAACGTCTACTGTTCAAAGTGCCGTCAATGCGAACAAGAGGTGACCGAGACGTGCAAAAAATGGCACCCCATACCATCACGCCGGGTGATACGCCAGTATGGCGATGACGAATACACGCTTCCAATGTGCGTTCACCGCGATGTCGCCAAACACGGATGCGATCATCATGATGCTGTAAACAGAACCTGGATTCATCCGAAAAAATGACATTTTGCCATTCGTGCACCCAGGTTCGTCGTTGAGTACACCATCGCAGGCGCCTCCTGTCCTTGATGCAGCGTCAAGGGTAACCGCAGCCATGGTCTCCGAGCTGATAGTCCATGCTGCTGCAAACGTCGTCGAACTGTTCGTGCAGATGGTTGTTGTCTTGCAAACGTCCCCATCTGCTGACTCAGGCATCTAGACGTGGCTGCACGATCCGTTACAGCCATGCGGATAAGATGCCTGTCATCTTGACTGCTAATGATACGAGGCCGTTGGGATCCAGCACGGCGTTCCGTATCACCCTTCTGAACCCACCGATTCCATTTTCTGATAACAGTCATTGGATCTCGACCAATGCGAGCAGCAATGTCGCGATACGATAAACCGCAATCACGATAGGCTACAATCCGACCTTTATGAAAGTTGGAAACGTGATGATACGCATTTCTCCTCCTTACATGTGGCATCACAACAACTTTTCACCAGGCAACGCCGGTCAACTGCTGTTTGTGTATAAGAAATCGGTTGGAAACTTCCCTCATGTCAGCACGTTGTAGGTGTCGCCACCGGCGCCAACCTTGTGTGAATTCTCTGAAAAGCTGATCATTGGCATATCACAGCATCTTCTTCCAGTTGGTTAAATTTCACGTCTGTAACACGTCCTCTTCGTGGTGTAGCAGTTTTAATGGCCAGTAGTGTACGACCCTACGATAAACGATGCCATCAACCCGCACCACAGTCACCTTTGCAGAATGAGGTGATACCGGTTGATGTGGATTTTCCGTTGCCCATATTCTGTAATTCTGCGTATCGATATGATCCTAGAGATGCAAATGGGCTTTGTCCATCCACAGAATATTCCATGGCCATTCGCTGTCCACTACCATACAAGTGAGAATTTCCAGAGCGAACATGGGTGATTTTGTATGGATAGCAATGCAGGACATTTTGTAGGATTTTACGCTCTGTTCTCGCAGGCATATCCAAAATTCGGGTAATGTCCCGTGTACTGCATATTTGCATATTACCGCTCGCGCCCTCTTGCAGTGCTGTGTCCACATCTTCCATAGACATCGGATCAAGTGCTTTCCTCCGTCTGCCACATTGCACTTCAAAAGAAGCTGTCTTTTAGAATTTTGTAATCATTTTCTCCAGACTCTTTGTCATACTCTTGAGTGTCCGGAACTTCTGCAGGGCTACATGGATCAACACCTCGTTCCAGTGACACGCCAACTCTGAGGTGGGTTGGCAAAGACGCTACAAAGGGAATTGGAGAAAAATTGTCGTATTTGGGATTGCGGCCAACTGCACAATGGCTTTCATTAAGGAAGTGCCAAAAATCAAGGGCTTTTTCTCGCCATCAGCAATGAAGTAGTGAACAGCTGGTCCATAAATCCACGGAGTTCGTCTTCGTTTGTGGGAAGTATTCCTAGTCCGGAAAGAGGAGCAGGAGAGGAGGTAACTATTGAAGAGTCGTAAGGGTAGTGAAGGCCTGAATTTGTCACATCAAGAACCAGACTCCTATCGCCAATTCGCATACACAACAGGCGTTGCTCGTCCATGTCCAGAACATCACAGGTGACACACAAAGAGGTGTCTGCAAGGTGAATCCCGCGGAGACGTGACCGACATACTTGCTTCCCATTGACCGTAAGGTACCTTGCAGACTGGACGTCAGTGGCCAGACGGCCTCCAGGAACAGCAACATTTGAAAGGTGACGAAAAGGGCTATCACTCTGTGAGGGACATGATACATGCCTAAACCGTCTATGCACTGAGGGATGGTAAGGGTCTCGTACCTTACCTTGAACAGCAAGCCATGGCAAACATATGAAACCAATGCCACTAGCATGGAGTGGGACATGAGAGGTGGAATAGGAAGTGTCTGTGCCACGTGGGAGATACGTGACGCCAAATATACATATACATGTTGTGGATGTTGCAGAAGATCGAGGGCTAGTAAATGATGATCTAGGTGTCCAACTGTAGTTGGGACAGTAGGCGCCGGCAATTGAGGGCCGTCGTGCGCCACAAATCACTTGCGAAGACGTGTCCTAAACATCGGTTAGCAGCAGCTACGCGCACTGGAACAGCGCTGTCTGCAGGAACTCCCACACATATAGCCATGGCGCTTGATTTGCAGCTACCAGTAGCTTTCCTATAGGTGGCTACCCATGCCAGTGACTCCTTGACCTCAGCACCCCTACGAAGAACGATGACGAGAATGTCCACATAAGCAAAGCAACTGAATACATCGGCACTGATAGACATCCCAGACAGACGTTGATGGAGGCTGCAAGAGGTTCTGTGGTGAAAGTGTACAACAGTGTAGAGAGCGGGCAGCCTTGATCCACTGAATGATGGATCAAGATGAGAGGAGTGAGACGGCCATTTTAGAGTACATGAGACGTAGCTCCACGAGGGAGATGCATCACAATGTCTACGGTGGTATCAGGTTATCCCATATTGCGGACCACCCCTTCCAGGTAGTCGTGATCGACATTCTTGAACGCCTCACTGAAGTCAAGAGCTGCCAAAAGTTCAGGCATAGGACGAGCCTGAGCAAGAGCAATTATGTCCCAGTTGTGAAAGAGGGGAGTGCAGATGGTATTGGCACCTCCCAAATAAGTTTGATCACGAGGAACAATGAACCAGGCTGTCCTTTTAAGCCATTCACCCAATAGCTGGGTAAAGATCTTCATGTTGCTGTTGATTAATGCGGTGTCAAGGGAGGGGAGGGGGTATCACATATCTATGAAGTTCCCCAAGGCTTGTGTATTTGTGGATGGGAATGAGGATACCGTTGAGGAAATCATCTGAGATGAAGAGGTGACATAAGGTCCCAAAAAATTTCTGTCCAGATCAGCACCATAAGGGGCTGAAATGTCCGATAAAACTCACGTGGAAGGCCATAGAACCCATCTGGATACTATCATGAACTTCGTCCTCCGTGACATCAGCAAGCAGATCCATCGTTGCACCCCTAGGAACCGACCCAAACGAGAGTTGGGAGACTGCTATAACGTCGGCACGGTGGTGACGTTGTGCAGAATACATCATAAAATAATGTACATGGAGGGCAGACCCTATATCACATTTGGTATCGAAACGTTGCCCTCCATCAGTCATAAGAATATTAATCAAAGTCTTCCAATGGTTGCTCCATTCCGCCATCATATGATCTATAGAAGGACATTTCTGCATTAACTCGTCGTGTGTGTGTGCTGTGACCATAGCTCTTTCAAGCTGATGGCGAGAGAGGAATACGAGCTGTGCCTTGGCATGATTCACCATCACCTTATGCTGTGGAAAATACAGCATCATAGGATATTCCAGAGAATGGTGAAATAGAAATCCTGGGCTAGTTGCTACCATGCCGTGACCTCCCTTGTGTAACCAATCAAGGCATTGCAGAGGGTGGGCTTTGTGCAGTGCGCTCACTATGAAAGGGAAACCGATATACATCAAGGCGTTGATAAGAAGCTTTCTATATGGTCTCGATGAGCTTCTGGGACTCGGGTGAAGAAATATGGATCTTGTTCAGTTTCCATAGTCCACAACCATGCCACAACCTTTGGCAGCAAAGGTTGATGGTGAAGATTTATGCATCATGGTCAGAGAATGGAAGGGGCGAGACTTCAGCAGCCTGCACCCAACTGACAATACTGTGGGAGATATAAACTCGATCAAGGCAACTGAAAAAGTGGCTAGTGAAAAGCATAAACCTCAGACAATCACCATCGACTTGCTCCAAAGAGTCCAAAAGCTTGAGGTCTAAAGAACTGCCATTAGCACCGCATATGGGTCAAATGGCTCTGAGTACTATGGGACTTAACATCTATGGTCATCAGTCCCCTAGAACTTAGAACTATTTAAACCTAACCAACCTAAGGACATCACACAACACCCAGTCATCACGAGGCAGAGAAAATCACTGACCCCGCCGGGAATCGAACCCGGGAACCCGGGCGTGGGAAGCGAGAACGCTACCGCACGACCACGAGCTGCGGACAGCACCACATACAGAGAGTGAGACGGCTGTTGGTCTTTGGGCGCCTGAATGATGCTGAAATCGCCTCCCATGATCAGTGCATCCTGCCAACCTGGAAACAGAGGCGTGGCTGTCTCAGAGAAGAAAGTGAAACTTTTGTGGCACTGGCCTGAACCAGATGGCGCATGGACGTTGATGATCCTGATGTCACTAAACGTAAGAGCCATATCTCTGGCATCAGAAAGACATGCAACTGCATCAGCGAGGATACCGTCATATAGGAGGATCGTCATCCCACTACCTGCAGGGGAAGCATGGGGCACATGTGCCGTAAGGCTGTGGGGAGCGCAAAAGGTTGTAACATGCACCTCATGAAGTAGGGAAAGTCAGCATCTGGAGCACATTAACTGAAGCTGTGTGATAAGTTTGAAAAGCTTCATTACCAGGAGGATGGGTGATTTAAACATGAGGGAAGCACAGTGTGTCTCGTGTTCGACCTCCATGGAATGGTACATCACTGTGACGGGGAGGGAGCCGACCCCACCAAGTGGGTTCCTTCTCTCTGTACACCTCCAAACCGTCTATCCCAGGTCAGTGGTACACTATCAGAGATGCGCCCATAGGTAGTGTCAGAAACAGAAACGAAGGCAACAGCATCAGAACATCCGATGGAAGCAGTAATCAGAAGGAGTATGGCGTTGTCTCTTCCGCCTCAAGATGTTGTTCCATGTCGGATGGCGGGCGGCTGTCGTCCGACATGTGGCCACACGGCATAATAGTGGAGATCGGTACAGCTCCATGATCAACAGCCATGGATTCAGGATAGACGGTGGCGTCTGCTGACGGCCATCGTCCGTTGGTACTGCCTTAGGCGGTAATGTAGGAGTGACAGGCGAAACTCCCATCGCATCGTCGGAGGAGTCGGCGCTGGTACCAGTTGATTCAGAGTGGGCCCAGCAGGCGGTCCCGCCGTCTACGCGTAAGACAGAGGTAACAAACACAGTGGACACCGCAGGAAGAGCTATATCTTCGACCGCCGTTTGAACCAGTCTACGTCGGAGACATTCAAAACGGGCAAGGCCTTCCTGACCACAACCTAAACAAGTGGATGATGACAGTCCTGCAGCTGCTAGTTGTCAAGTAGGAAGTCAGGTGTTTCCTCAGTTCACTTTTTATGTGGCGGACACCACTGAGGAACAGTATATTTCGAACGTCTTCCACGTTTTAGAAACGTGACTGCCGTAAGGTTTAAAGGCGCCAACCACAACGTCCGACGGAATGTCAAACGGGAGCTAGAAAACCCTCAACGTTAGGAGGCCAAAACCAGCGTGATCAATAACGACAGCCCCTATTTGGTCGTCAGCGTATCGGAACTTGAGATCGTTAGTATGGTGCTGAAAACGTCGGCGCACAGCTCTTAATTCACCAGCTTTATGTAAACAGTGTTATTAAGGATCGAAAAATGAATTCGCGAACATCTGGCGGCGGGAGCAGCAATTCGTCCAGTGTAAAGGGTTCTATTTATCCGTATTTGCTCGTCCACGATCCAAAAGAAACGTTAATTTTATTGTGGCTTGGCGATAAAAAAAACATCACGATGACCAGTGAATTCTGACACGAAGACAAGCCGCTACGCAGAAATAAACAAATACTTGCTCTTTCGCATGCAGCACAGCAGGCGGGACTCATACAAAGCAGGTTCTCCTTACCATTGCCGAAAGCAGGCCACTAAACCACCGCTTTGGTTCTATATCTACATCTATACTCCTCTAACCACCAAGCGGTGTGTGGCGAAGGGCACAATTCGCGCCAAAGTCATATATCTCCCCCCCCCCCCCCCTTCCCCCTCTGTTCCACTCGCTGATCGCGCGAGGGAAAAATGACTGTCTGAACGTCTCAGTAAGAGCTCTTATTTCCCTTATCTTTGAATGGTGATCATTGCGCGATTTGAAAGTTGGTGGTAATAATATATGCTCTACATCCTCGGTGAAGATCGGATTTCGGAATTTAGTGAGCAGCCCCGTCTGCTTAGCGCGCCGTCTATCTGCAAGTGTGTCCCAGTTCAAACTTTCTATGAGATTTGTAACGCTCTTGCGAGGCTAAATGTACCAGTCACGAATCTTGCCGCTCTTCTTTGGACCTTCTCAATCTCTTGAAGCAGACCCAACTGGTAAGGGTCCCATACAGACGAACAATACTCCAAGACTGGACGAACTAATAACGTATTGTAAGCTATTTCCTTTGTTGAAGGACTGCATCGCTTCAGGATTCTACTAATAAACTGCAATCTAGAGTTCGCCTTACCCGTCACTAGCGTAATCTGATCGTTCCATTTGAGATCATTTCGAATAGTCACACCCAGATACTTGAACGATGTTACCGCTTCCAAAGACTGGGCATTTATTTTGTACTCTTACATTAATGGGGATTTTCGCTTTGTTATACGCAGTAGGTTACACTTACTAATATTGAGAGATAACTGCCAGTCATTACACCACGCATTCATTTTCTGCAAATCCTCATTAATTTGAAACTCCCTGGCAGATTAAAACTGTGTGCCGGACCGAGACTCGAACTCGGGACCCGAGTTCGAGTCTCGGGCCGGCACACAGTTTTAATATGCCAGGAAGTTTCGTATCAGCGCACACTCCGCTGTAGAGTGAAAATTTCATTCTAGACCTCATTGATTTGTTCACAACTTTCGTGTGATACTACTTTCCTGTAGACTACAGCATCATCGGCAAACAGTCTAATGCCGCTGTCAATACCATCAACCAGATCGTTTATGTAAATCGTAAAAAGCAGAGGACCTATTACGCTGCCCTGGGACACACCTGAAGTTACGCTTGTTTCTGTTGAAGTCACCCCGTTCAGGACGACATACTGCTCCCTGTCTGCTAGAAAACTTTCTGTCCAACCGCATATGTCATCGGATAGACCGTAAGCGCGCACTTTTTGTAGCGAGTGACAGTGCGGAACTGAGTCGAACGCCTTTCGAAAGTCGAGACATAAGGCATCAAGCTGGGAGCCGGTATCTAGAGCCTGTTGTATATCATGCTCAAAGAGGGCCTGCTATGTCTCGCATGTTTCCTAAAACCGTGCTGGTTTCTGCAGATGAGCTTGTCAGAGTCTAGAAAGGTTATTATGCCTGAACACAAAATATGTTCCATGATTCTACAACAAATCGATGTCAATGAAATTGGTCGGTCATTATGTGTATCCGATTTTCTTCCTTTTTATACGTTATTATGACCTGGGCCTTCTTCCAGTTTCGTGGAACTTTCCGCTGTTCCAGTCTCTGATAGATGATGGATAAAAATGGTGCTATATTTGTCGGCCATCCTTCGTTTGTTCGATAATTGAAAGGAGTAATGGTGCTGCATTCCTCTACCGCAAACGAGTCTTTGAAAACTCGTTGGATTACTTACTTGCTAAAAGCCACATAAGGCTCGATTCACACGGTGGGAAACGTCACGTCAACGTCAGTGACGTCACACACCGTCAAAAATCCACTTGCATTCACACTGGACGGAACGTCAAGTGACGGCAAAACTTCAACCACGTCTTGGCGCGTTATTGGAAACTCCCAGAAGTGTTCACGAGAGAGGATGGCGGACATTATATTTAGTCTTGATGAACTTGCTACGATTGTAATCGCTTTAGATGATGAGGAAAGAGAGCGAAAACTGGCAAGGCAATCAAAACGAGCGTGAGTGAAGAAAATGATTTTGAAGAGAATGTGTGAAGGCGAATATCACACATTTTATAGAGAGCTGGAAGAAGAGGAGACGTCATTTTATAAATATTTACGGATGCCGAGACAGCAATTTTTTAATTTACTGTCTTTGATAAGCAGCAGCATCAAGAAAGCAGACACAGACATGCGCCGTGCAATTTCTCCACGAGAAAAACTAATTGTTTGTTTGAGGTGAGTCTGATGCTTCAGCTTTACCAATTCCTTTGAGGGTTCCTGTTCTGTAGCTTTACGTATTTTATAGAACAGAATATTTATTGAAATACTGCACACTATCAACAAATTGATTTATAGGCTAAACATTCACAGTTTATGGCCCCTTGTTATGTTGATCTGAATCTGCTACAGTTCGTCCTGCATAAACTTTGGCACTGCAGAGAACCAAATGCACACTGTATATGAATGTGGAACATCGAACTTTTTACTGCAGTTGTACTTAAATAAGCTGTATCCATACGAAATGTTGAGTGAGACTCAGTACCAGAAAGTATGTAAATACTATACATAAGTAAACAACTAGCCAAAACCGAGCGAGGTGGCGCAGTGGTTAGACACTGGTCTCGCATTCGGGAGGACGAGGGTTCAATCCCGCGTCCGGCCATCCTGATTTAGGTTTTCCGTGATTTCCCTAAATCGCTCCAGGCAAATGCCGGGATGGTCCCTTTTAAAGGGCACGGCCGACTTCCTTCCCCCGTCCTTCCCTAATCTGATGAGACCGATGACCTCGCTGTCTGGTCTCCTTCCCCGAAAACAGCAACCAACCAACTAGCCAAAATGACTACGTGGTGTAGAATACTCATATTTGCTTCGAAATGATAAGTATTACATATAAACATGGTCGAAATAAACTTTCACGACTCGCGAAAAATTGTGAAATTGGAAAGCAGTAAGGCTCTAACCTCTGCTAAGCGTTTTCACCTCCTAATCGTCAGTACATACATACATAAATAGATGCAGATGCGATGTTGTATATCTAAATACATTACATACAAAATAAATATAATCTGCGGTAGGTCTACAATTATTTACCTGGGCGACCGATAACCAATCCAATTTTCTTCCATATTTCTTCTTTAAACAAAGTGTCGCTGTATTTTTTGCAGCTCATGTCATACAACTCCACATTTTGGCGAACAATTTCTACTAACTTCTCGTCGTTCATGTTTATGTAAAAACATTTTATAACTTAAAAACTCAGTAGATGAAGTTTCATATCAGCGCACACACCGCTGTAGAGTGAAAATTTCACTCCAGAAACATCCCCCAGGCTGTGGCTAAGCCATGTCTCCGCAATATCCTTTCTTTCAGGAGTGCTAGTTCTGCAAGGTTCGCTGGAGAGCGTTTGTAACGTTTGGAAGGTAGGAGGCGAGGTACTGGCAGAAGTAAAGCTGTGAGGGCGGGGCGTGAGTCGTGCTTGGGTAGCTCAGTTGGTAGAGCACTTGCCCGCGAAAGGCAAAGGTCTAGAGTTCGAGTCTCGGTCCGGCACACAATTTTAATATGCCAGGAAGTTTTCATATCAGCACACACTCCGCTGTAGAGTGAAAAATTTCATTCTAGAAGCTCAGTAGATATTTTCGGTGTGGAGAACACTGCTAGCAGAATCAAACTCGTGCCATGCGAGCAGCCGCAGAGCAGACAGAAAAGTAACAGCCAATCGTAAGCAGTTCGCCAACCACGTGACCCCCACCGTCAACGTCAAACTATTCTTTCGAAGTATACCGGCCGCCAGGCAAACTGACGTTGACGTGACGTTGCCCACCCTGTGAACCTCGCCATCTGAAAGCATTGGACGAATATTTTGACGTCACGTGACCCGCGTTGACGTTGACGTGACGTTGCCCACCGTGTGAATCGAGCCTAAATTATCTCAGAAGCTTTGACCGTCATCTTCACAGAAATGGTCGAATATCTACGAATAAGCTGAGACACTTGTTCGCTTATTTTGACCTCTCTTAAACTGAGCGACGTTTCTGGGAAACCGGGCTATGGCGTTGACGTGTTTTCGTCGCCAGTCTCATAATATGGTGCGATGTCTCAAATCTGTCTGTATAACCAGGCTTAAAGGAAAGAACTGTTGTTGCCGGAGAAGGTGTGTGGCCAGAGTCCTTGACACGGGCGGCGGCAGGAGGCGAAGCTAGCGGCGCGTGCGTCCTGCGGATGTGGAGGCGGCCGCGACCGTGTCGCAAGCGCCGGCCAGCTAGCAGCCCGCGTTCTGCAGCCGTCACCAGCCGGACGGCCGGCCGTCTCCTAGACACGGATGGCTCCTGGGCCGGCAAAACAGGCCGCGCCCTGCCGGCCTTGCGACACGCCGGCTGAGCGCACCTGCTAGCGGAGCTCTGACACCACTACCGCTCCTCGTGCGCCGCTGCCGCTCTGCCTCCTGCCAGACTTAACACTGCAACAGATCCGATTGTTATCTACAGTGACGTGACAAAGTCATGGGGCAGCCATATGCACGTATACAGATGCCGGTAGTATCGCGTACACAAGGTGTGAAATTGCAGTGCGTTGGCGGAGCTGTCATTTGTACTCGAGCGATTGGTATGAAACGCTTACGACGTGATTATGGCCGCAGGACGAGATTCAACAGACTTTGAACTCGGAATGGTAGTTCGAGCTAGACGCATGCGACATTGCATTTCGGAAATCGTTAAGGAATCCATTACTCCGAGATCCGCAATGTCAAGAGTGCACAGAGAGTGCAGACATTACCTCTCACGACGGACAACGCAGTGGCCGACGGCCTTCACCTAACGACCAAGACCAGCGGCGTAGAGGTATCAGTGCTAAAAGACAAGCAACACTGCGTCCAATAACTGAAGAAATCAATGTGGGACGTGGCACGAACGTATCCGTTAGGTCAGAGCGGTGAAATCTGGCGTTCATGGGCTATGGCAACAGACTAACGACGGGTGAGCCTTTGCTAACACCACGACATAGCTTGCCGTGCCTCTACTGGGCTCGTGGCCATATCAGTTTGACCCTAGATGAACGTAAAGCGATGGCCTCATCAGATGAGTTCCGATTTCACTTGGTGAGAGTTGATAGTAGGTTTCGAATGTGGCGCAGACCCCACAAACCCATGGACCCGCGATACCACAAGTCACTTTGCAAGATTTTGGTGGTTCGGTAACGGTGTGGACTGTGTATACGTGGAATGGACTGGGTCCTCTGGTGCAACTGAATCGATCATTATCTGGAAATGGTTGTGTTCCGCTACTTGGAGACCATTTGCAGCAATTCTTGGACTTCATGACATTTGCAGCGTGCAGATGAATCCTGAAATCTGACTGCGTGGTATTCTCACCAAAATCTGAGCTATTTACACTACAAATTATAAATAAAACATTTTGAGCCTCATGGACACCAATAAATTCGAGGGGCACACAAAAAGTGATAGAACGCTTTTTTTCTGAAAGGAGATTGATTTTATTCAGGTTTCCAGTAAACCATGTTATTCTTAATGAAATTTACACTCTGCACCGGAGTGTGCGCTGATACAAAACTTCCTGGCAGATTAAAACTGTATGCCGGACCCCATTATCCATGTAGATTTTTCCGTGAAGTGCATCCGTCATTGGGCCAGACAGATGGAAGTCGGTAGGTGCGATATCTGAGCTGCTGGGTGGATCAGGAAGAACAGTCCAGTGAACTTTGGGAGCTCCCCTCGGCTGCGCAGCCGGCCGGAGTGGCCGAGCGGTTGTAGACGCTACAGTCTGGAGCCGCGCGACTGCTGCGGGCATGGATTTGTGTGATGTCCTTAGGTTAGTTAGGTTTAAGTCGTTCTATGTTCTAGGGGACTGATGACCTCAGAAGTTAAGTCCCATAGTGCTCAGAGCCATTTTTTCGGCTGCGCAGTGTTGCGTGAGGCCTTGCGTTGTCTTGGGGAAGGGGAAATTCGTTTCGATTTTTGTGGCGACCAACACACTGAAGTCGTTTCTTCATTTTCCTGAGGGTACCACAATACATTTCAGAGTTGATCGCTGCAGCAGGAGGGAGGATATTAAGCAGACCCCCTTTAGAGCCCCAGAAGACCATCGCCATTAATTTACCGTCTGAGGGTACGGCTTTGAACTTCTGCTTCGGAGGAGAGGTTGTGTGACGCCACTCTATGGACTGCCGTTTTGTTTTCGGTTCGAAGCGAAGAACCCATGTTTCATCGCCTATGACGATGTTCGATAAAAAAAATGCCACGATCAGTCTTGTAACGCTCAAGCAAGTCCGCACAGATGGTCCTTCGTTGCTCTTTAGGGTGTACTGTTAGGCAACGAGGAACACAGTGGGCACACACCTCTGAATACCCCAAATAGAGGACGAGTGTGTCGGTACTACCAACAGAGACGTCCAGTTGTGCAGCGATGTGTTTGATTGTGATCCGTCGATCACCTCAAATGAGAGTGTCCACACGTTCCAAAACTGCAGGAGCCACAGCAGTGTGCGACCAGCCGGCACGCCTGTGATCGGACAGGTCTGCGTGTCCTTGATGCAATGGTGGCAGATGTCTCGCCCAACGACTCACCGTGGTTTTGTTCAGTGCAGGTCTCCGTAGACATCCTGCAAGTGCCTATCAATATATGCGACGCTCTGATTTCCGCCAAAAGAAACTCAATAATACGAGTAGTTTCTGCTTGAAACGCACCTCCGTTACGACACCATTTTGAAGACTACGCATAGCGTTGCTGTCTGGCGGAACTTTATAAAATTATAGGGGCTGAATCGGAAATATTCCGCGATGTCCCATAACAAATTCTGCATTTTTTTTTTCAACCGAAACTGGCTAGGAAAAATCTGCTGCATTACTTATTGATGAGTGTGTCGGCACTACCAACAGAGACGTCCAGTTGTTCAGCGATGTGTTTGATTGTGATCCGTCGATCACCTCAAATGAGAGTGGCCGCACGTTCCAAAATCGAATATATTACTTCCTCCTACTTATACCTCCCGAGGAGATCACGAATGTAAAATTAGAGAGATTCGAGGGCGCACGGCGGCTTTCCGGCTGTCGTTCTTCCCGCGAACCATACGCGGCTGAAACAGGGAAGGAAGGTAATGACAGTGACACGTAAAGTGCCCTCCGCCACATACAGTTGGGTGGCTTGCGGACTATAAATGTAGATGTAGATGTATTGAACGCCCTTCGTATGTAAAGTTGGATCTTTTTCCTTAAAAGCCACAATACACTTCAGTTTTACCAGACTCTTACCACCACAATGGTGTCCAGCCAAAGGTTCATAATATCTCGAGCGTTTAGAGTCCTCAGGCAGTGTAGTTATTTGGACAAGGTTTTCGGTTCTGAAACGTCCGGTTGGCCCGGCCGTTTAGCATTGCATAAACAATCGTCCTCCTTGAATTTCTTGTACCACTTCACTATGCTGTTGTAAACTGGTGGTGTCTTGTGAAACATACCACGGGAAGTTCTTTGCACACTCACTACCGATTGGCAGCGGGAAACTTCTAGCACACACAGTACTTTCTGTTCATCGATTTCCGCCATTTTCAGCAACTACGGTCAGTGGCGCCATTTACCTGTACCGATTTTTTAAAATGTTTCATGAACTTTATAATTACCCTACCCATTCTCGGTGTTGTTGTCTTCAGCACGAAGATTGATTTCATACAACTCTCCACGCTAGTCTACACTGTGCAAGCCTCTTCATCTCTGCAGAACTACTGAAACCTACATGAACCTGAACCTGCTTATATTAAAGCCTTGGTGTCAGTCTCCAGTCAACACTCTCCTCCTTTTTCACACATGCGCATAGTTCTCCCCCTTATGAAACTGACAATTCTTTGTCATTCCCCCCCCCCCCCCCCCCCCCCCGGTGTGTCCTATCACCCTCTCTCTTTTTTCATTCAATTTATTACCTACCTCTATTAGTTATACGATTTACCCATCTAATCTTCAGCATTGTTATGTAGCATGACATTTCGAAAGCGTCTACTCTCATCTCATCTGAATTGTTTATCGTCCACGTTTCTTTCCCGTACAAGACTGCGCTCCAGAAAAATTACGTTCGTAAAAGACTTCGTAACGTCGTTAAATTCGTAATGGAAATTCACAAATTTCTTCTTTTCAGAAACATTTTTCTTGCTATTTTCAGAATGCGTTTTATGTCCTCTCTACTTTGTCCATCGTCAGTTATTTTTCTACCAAAAATGGCAAAACTCATCTCCTACTTTTAGTATTTCTTTTCCTAATCTTGTTTCCTCAGCATCTCCTAATTTGGTTCGATTACATTCCACTACCACAGTTTTATTTCTGCTGATATCAATCTTATAAGCTGTTTTCAAGACACTATCCATTCCGTTCAACTGCTCTTCCAAGTCCCAGCTCAGGCAGAATTGAGATGTCGTGTCATCGCCAGACCTAATTTTTTTAAAATTTCTTTTTACTGAACTTAAATTCCCTTCCGAAGTTTCTCCGTTGTTTCCTTTATTGCTTGTTCAGTTAGGTTTAAGCTTCAGCTCTGTCTCACTTCCTTCTCAACTACTGTCTCTCTTTCACGTGTTTCGACTCTTACAGCTGCAGCATAGACTCTGCAGATGTTGCAGATGATCTTTCGCTCTCTGTATTTTATCTCTATTACCCTCTGACTTTCAAAGAGTGTGTTCCAGTCAACATTGTTAAAACTTTTCTCTAAACCTACAAAAAAATATAAACGTGGGTTAGGGCGCAGTGTGACTGGCGTAGCAATTGTAATGACTCTCCCCCGGCTCCCACAGAACTTTTTACTTAGGTCATTTATATTTTTTCGTAAATTTTTCAGTCTACTTTTGGAAAATAAACTAGGGAAAAGGTAATGAAGCCTGAGTTTCCTGAATGTTCACGGAAATGACAAACACACAATATTTCCCTTATGTAGTCGTAGTCTAAAGACCTGTGTTCACAGTCTTAGAGCTAAGTCAAATATTGATGAAACTGAGGGCATACCTGAATTTGTATCGGGCAAACTGTGACTATGTCGAAGATATGACAGTTTTTTGCTGCTATAGTCCTTAAATCAACTACGTAAATCAAATAAATTTCAGTTTTTCTGACGAAAGCATTTGAAATTACATGTTTGCATGAACTACAAAGTCTTGGAAGGTACTGAGAACTAAGCCAAACAAATTATCATCATACTAGCTGAGTATCCGGCATTTCCCAGGTATCTGCTCGTGTTTATTCCAGTCCTCTATTAGTCCACCTTCTCCTTCCCCCCACTAATCCATCTCTTCCTCCCCCTTTCTTTGTACATCTGCTGCTCCCCCTACTCTAATCTCTAATTTCATCTCCTCTCCCCACTCTCTTTGTCCATCACCTGTCCCCTCTTCATCCATCTCCTCCCCTCACTCTCAGTTCTTCTTCTCCTCTCTCTCTACCTGTCTATCTCTTCCTCCCCTATCATTGTTCATCTCCTCCTCCATCCTGTATTTATCCTCTTCTGTCTGTCCATCTCCTACCCTTTGCTTTCTCTGTCTATCTCCCTCTCTCTCCTCTCTCTGTCCATTTCCCCCTGTGCCTCTCTTTGTCCGTCTCCTCCTTCCCCTATCTGTGTTCATCTCCTCCTTCCTCCTACCTGTCTGTTTGTTTCCTCCTTCCGTATCTCACTCCACGTTACCACCTCCACCTCAACAGGAGGCAAGTAGTTCTCGCCCCCCCCCGCCCCCCCCCAACAGTATTTCTTTCCAGACAGTAATTAATATGTGCACTAAATTTCATTGAAATCGTTCCAGGACTTTAGAATGAGCTTTTCACCCGTGGCTTTGCCCGCGTTCGCGCATTTCAAATACATTTCACGTATGTTTAAAACATTTCACAGATATTTATACACTTATATTACCTGCATATTTAGTGAATTTCACCCTGCAGTTTCAATATCATTCAGCTTATTGTTTATGATGTCGTAACCTCTCATCTATGTGCAGTAGAATGATATAATTTTCCAGGTACATCTAGTGACATATGTGTCAACTGTCTGCGAAACGAGTTGTGAGCATAGTTAGTTAGAAAGAAGAAATAAATTAAAACGTCATGCTTCGAAAGCAGTGCTAAATTAAAATGTCATGCTTCATGTGGCAGATTTATGTATGAACAATGAAAATGTAGTAAGGGATAAGCTTTTTCCCTTTCATCATTTTGTGGAGGTTATCAGCGAGCAAACGTTTCGTAAAGTTTTGATATTACGTATAATGTTTGTTGCAAGTCACAAAGTGCTCTCATTCACAAATATCGGATGAATAAAGTATGGATATTAGCGCATCGTGGGAGACTCTGATTTTTCATCTCCAGGATGGTGATTCTTACTCCCATAACGTCCGCCCCCGGTAGCTGAGTGGTCAGCCGGCACGGTAGCTCAGCGTGTTTGGTCAGAGGGCTGCGTGCTCTCTGTAATAAAAAAACTGAGTCAAGGCATCAACGATCAACTTGAACGGATGTCTTGTAACGTCCGCCCAGACCAAATACAACGAACAATATCGAACAAAATGAGTAAAAAAAGCAAGTACCTAGGATACCAAGGATCAGTTACAGAAATTGTGGGCCAGCAGGTCTCAGGAGATGACAACGGTTTTACGACACCTTTTCCAAGCAAATCAGTGCATACGTCCAGAGCAGATGGAATGAAAGGTCATACTGGTAAATGAGTGGATACTGTCACATTCTTCTTAATTTTCTTTCTCCGCATAGATGTGTGTCTAAGTGTAAGATAACGTCCATAACAATCAGAAAAAAACACCGTTGTATGAGACTACACCATTAGCCTTAAGGTTCAGTGTCATGTCACAGCACTAGGATTAATGGTACGAAGGGATTCCCAAAGAAAGAAACACTTGAAATATGTACTGAGAAATACAAAAAAAAGGGAAAGATCTAAACTTGTCGAAAGGAATCTTGGAAATACGAGGTGTGTTCGAAAAGTATCATGAATTTTGTAGTTTCGTGATTTGTATTTGTCCGACACGCGCGATTTTTCGTTATTATGTTGGCAAACGTGTCTGAAACGTATCTCTACACTAGCATGTGGCATGTCACAGCACTAGGATTAATGATAAGAAGGGATTCCCAAAGAAATGAACACTTAAAATTTGTAATGAGAAATAAAAAAAAAAAAAGATTTAATCTTGTCGAAAGGAATCTTGTAAATGCGAGGTGTGTTCGAAAAGTATCGTGAATTTTGTAGTTTCGTGATTTGCATTAGTCCGACTCGCGTGATTTTTCGTTGTTATGTTGGCAAATGTGTCTGAAATGTATCTGTACACCGACAGCCGTACTGGATGTTCAGTCTGTCGTCAGTTGTCGAGAAGGTTACACACGTTTCTTACGAGTGGCAATTATTGATTTGTTTTAAAAAGGGATCAGAGAATTTGCATTATATTTTGCTATAAAAATGGAATACGATCTAACAAAGTTTTACAAATGTTGAATATTGCTTGAATATTGAAACTTCCTGGCAGATTAAAACTGTGTGCCGGAACGAGATCGAACTCGGGACCTTTGCCTTTCGCGGGCAAGTGCTCTACCGACTGTTTTTGTGCATTTTGTTCGTAGTTGATCGTTGTGTTTGGTCGTTGCGGACGTCATATGACATCCGTTCAAGTTCGTTTGTTGATCCTTTCACTCAGTTTTTTATTACAGAGGCCAACCGGCTCTCTGACCGGAGCCCGACAGAGCTACCCAAGCACGACTCACGCCCCGTCCTCACAGCTTTACTTCTGCCAGTACCGGTAGAGCACTTGCCCGCGAAAGGCAAAGGTCCCGAGTTCGAGTCTCGGTCCGGCACACAGTTTTAATCTGCCAGCAAGTTTCATATCAGCGCACGCTCCGCTGCAGAGTGAAAATCTCATTCTGCCTGAATATTGTTTGCGAGCGGTATAAAAGTTTCCAAGGTGCCATTGAAGATGTTGAAGATGACGAACGTTCTGGACACCCCAGCCAACCAATAACGGATGAAAACGTGGAAAAAGTGAAAGAAATGATTACGTAATGTCGCCGAATTACAAAGAATCAAAAAAGAAGCCAACAACGATGCAGAACTGCTGGAAATTGTCACAGTAGGTTGCGAAAAATGAGTGTGGGGTATGACGTCGAAACTAAGGCTAATCGTCCCAGTGAAAGCATTCTGGATCGACAACAACGAAAAAAGCTCGGCAAACGAGGTCGAATGTGAAGGTTCTGCTTACTGTTGTCTTCGATTTTAACGGCATAGTGCACCACGAGTTCTTGCCAAAAGGTGGCTTTTTGTACTACGATACTACACCTGTTCACACTTAATTGCTTATTCGTGAATATTTGGTGAAAAACAACACTGTAATCAGGCCCCATACTCACCAGATATGGGCCCATGAGACTTTCTTCTGCTTCGAAATATAGATGAGATTAAATGCGCATCGCTGAAAAAGATAAGTGGTGTCCCAAAGATCGAGTACCAGAAGCGTTTCGGGAGTTGCAAGAAGGCCTGACATAAGTGTATAATATCTAATGGGGATTGCTTCGAAGGAGAAAACGCTAATGTAAGCGAATAAATAAAATTATTTCAGAAAACTCCATACTAATGTTATACACTCCTGGAAATTGAAATAAGAACACCGTGAATTCATTGTCCCAGGAAGGGGAAACTTTATTGACACATTCCTGGGGTCAGATACATCACATGATCACACTGACAGAACCACAGGCACATAGACACAGGCAACAGAGCATGCACAATGTCGGCACTAGTACAGTGTATATCCACCTTTCGCAGCAATGCAGGCTGCTATTCTCCCATGGAGACGATCGTAGAGATGCTGGATGTAGTCCTGTGGAACGGCTTGCCATGCCATTTCCACCTGGCGCCTCAGTTGGACCAGCGTTCGTGCTGGACGTGCAGACCGCGTGAGACGACGCTTCATCCAGTCCCAAACATGCTCAATGGGGGACAGATCCGGATATCTTGCTGGCCAGGGTAGTTGACTTACACCTTCTAGAGCACGTTGGGTGGCACGGGATACATGCGGACGTGTATTGTCCTGTTGGAACAGCAAGTTCCCTTGCCGGTCTAGGAATGGTAGAACGATGGGTTCGATGACGGTTTGGATGTACCGTGCACTATTCAGTGTCCCCTCGACGATCACAAGTGGTGTACGGCCAGTGTAGGAGATCGCTCCCCACACCATGATGCCGGGTGTTGGCCCTGTGTGCCTCGGTCGTATGCAGTCCTGATCGTGGCGCTCACCTGCACGGCGCCAAACACGCATACGACCATCATTGGCACCAAGGCAGAAGCGACTCTCATCGCTGAAGACGACACGTCTCCATTCGTCCCTCCATTCACGCCTGTCGCGACACCACTGGAGGCGGGCTGCACGATGTTGGGGCGTGAGCGGAAGACGGCCTAACGGTGTGCGGGACCGTAGCCCAGCTTCATGGAGACGGTTGCGAATGGTCCTCGCCGATACCCCAGGAGCAACAGTGTCCCTAATTTGCTGGGAAGTGGCGGTGCGGTCCCCTACGGCACTGCGTAGGATCCTACGGTCTTGGCGTGCATCCGTGCGTCGCTGCGGTCCGGTCCCAGGCCGACGGGCACGTGCACCTTCCGCCGACCACTGGCGACAACATCGATGTACTGTGGAGACCTCACGCCCCACGTGTTGAGCAATTCGGCGGTACGTCCACCCGGCCTCCCGCATGCCCACTATACGCCCTCGCTCAAAGTCCGTCAACTGCACATACGGTTCACGTCCACGCTGTCGCGGCATGCCACCAGTGTTAAAGACTGCGATGGAGCTCCGTATGCCACGGCAAACTGGCTGACACTGACGGCGGCGGTGCACAAATGCTGCGCAGCTAGCGCCATTCGACGGCCAACACCGCGGTTCCTGGTGTCCGCTGTGCCGCGCGTGTGATCATTGCTTGTACAGCCCTCTCGCAGTGTCCGGAGCAAGTATGGTGGGTGTGACACACCGGTGTCAATGTGTTCTTTTTTCCATTTCCAGGAGTGTAAATGCGAAAGTAATTCTGTTACGCTTAAGACTAAACCAATGAACCAAGTTTGATAAAATTTCGTATGGAGATAGCGTTAACGCCAATGAAGAACATAGGTTGCTTTAGAAAGTGTGTAACAGAATGTTTATTTTTGAAGAAAATCATCTTTACGCCAGTGGCTGTTCTAGGTTTTTTATTATACTATTGCAATTTCGGCCTTAGGCCATTATCAAGTGCTGATATTATAGCTTTAAGCCATACCAACGTAATGTAAGCTGACACATTTGTATGTCGTTGTCAATTCTGTTAAATACATTCGTTTCATTGTTACATAGTGCGAGCACACGTATTCAGACATCGTAAAACATCATCATCTGTAAATGCACATGTTCGTTAACACAACACTAGTCATATATGCATTAGACCACTGTGGTCTAACGCATATATGACTTGTGATGCTAGGACCGCAAGAGGCCGGAATAGCTGAGAGGGAAGTGCGGCAGAGACACCGAGGGAACTAAGATGAGAATCTTCAGAAGGAAGGCGATTCATGCTCATATGCTTATCGCTCTTTGCACTGGTTTCCGGGGATAAGGAGGGAGCCAGAGCCGAATAGAACCTACGAGCCGAATCAACGAGCGCCGGTCTAGTATACCAGCCATCCTGTGCAAACATTTTAAGTGTTTAAGCACGTTCGCCTGGAGAAACGCCAGACTGATTCCCCATTCGCATCTGCGCTACACCTCCATCTACATATACGTCGCCTGCAAGTCACAGTAAGTGTATGACAGACTCGCAGCATTAGTTTAGTGTTGCTCTTGCTGTATCTACGGTGGCGATAAGTAAGGGCTGTAGTACGTATATTCGTAGATTCTTCACTTCATACTGGTTCTTGACACTTGGTGGTTAGGCTTTCGTGGTGTAGTTGGCGTCTTTCTTCAAGTGTATGCCAATGCAGGTTTTTCAGAATTTCCGTGACGTCCAGCAGAGAACCAAACCAAAGTCTGACAATTCGTAAAGCCCCGCTTTGTATGCATTCAATATCTCTTGTCAGTTCGGTTTCGTATCGGTCCCACGCACAACTGACAAATATTCTAGGATCGAATGAAAAAGTGTTTTATAAGTAGTCTCCTTGATAGCTGGGACTGGTGGAAGAGGTAGAGAAGATCCAACAAAGAGCGGAGCGTTTCGCCACGGGATCGTTTGGTTGGCGCCAGAGCGTTACACTCTGTAACTCAACAAATTGCAGTGGCAGACGCTACCAGAGAGACACTGTACATTACGGAGAGGCTCACTACCGAAATTTCGAGAGAGTTCTTTCAGGACGACATATTACTTCCTCCCGCATGCATCTCGTCAAACGACCATGATGAGAAAATTCGAAAAATTACAGCTGGTACGGAGGCTTACGGACAGATCACAGCATTCGCGAGGAATAGCTAGTGTTGCCAGAATTACCTTCCACCACACACCGTCAGGTGGCTTGCCGAGCATTGATGTAGATGCAGATGGAGTACATTTTCCTATTGCCTTACCAAAGGACCGAAGCCTGCCAACGGATTTAGCTACTGTGACCCTGTGAGATCATTCCCTCTAAGACCTCCACAAATTATTACACTCAGGTATTTGTATGCGTCCACTTATTCCATTTGTGACTCGTTGATATTGTAGTCATAGAATACTATTTTTCTGCTTTTGTGAAGCGGACAATCTTACACTTCTGAACATTTAAAATAAGTTGCTAATTTCTGTAGCAATTTGAATATCTATGTAGCTTCTTTCAGATATTATTTCGTAATAGATAACTGTAATACCCGCATATCTGAGTTTACTATTAATTTAGGTTGCCAGATCATTAACGTACCATATGAACTGTGAAGATCCCTTTACTCTTTCCTGGGTCACGCCTGAAGTTATTTCTGAGTCTTTCGATCATTCGCCATACTTTATTACATGCTGCTTCCTCCCTACCAAGAAATCTTCATTCCATTCACAAATTTCGTTTCATATGTGATATGACCGAGTTTGCGTAACGAAGTGTTGGCGTTGTGCTTAGGTAAACGCATTTCAAATGCGAATGTATACTGTATCCAGTTGTTTTTTGTTCATTCATTGCTTCTTTCACCTATAGCAACGATTTGTTAACGTGAAAAAATGTCTGCGTGAATCGAACCATGGAGTAAACTAAAAACTGCATCAGCCAGTGCTGCGATTAAGGCTATAACCCCTGTTAGTCCTGTACGGCGTGAGTCACACGCGCTGGAATAATATTCAAAGTTCGTTCTCGAACATGATGAGTTACAAGCCTAGGATTAGTTTCTTTCCAGATATGGCTCCTCCATTTTTTCGATGGCTGCACAGTCTAATCTCGCTGTCTCTGTCTCCACAGTGATCCTGTGTTACTGAGCGCAAACGGGGTACAATCCTTCTCAAGAGCCTAAAAAAACATGAAGCTTCAGAGAAAATGCAGCAGGGATATTTTTACGACAAGCTATGCTATGGTAGAAATGCAAGTTTCGTTGGTCCATTTAAAAGGCAGCGCTCGTGTTTCAAAACTTTTGGTACTGTTTCAGCACTTCGTTACTAGACCCATTGTGGATATAATCGCTGCGGATGCTCACAGCGTCCGGAACCGCACTGCTGCTACGGTCACAGATTCGAATCCTGCCTCGGGCATGGATGTGTGTGATGTCCTTACATTAATTAGCAATAGTAAGCAGTATTTCGAACGGCATTTTGGCCTTAAGTTCTGTCATGGTAAAGGAATTTATGTTTAGCGGCAGTAGCAGTTGCTCTCCGTATGCTGAATACTACTCCCAAAGGCTAATAAAAAGAAACAGGAGCTAAAAATTATTGAACTTGTTTTGGAACACTTGTCTTGCGAACTGTAGGCTGTGTAGCCTAGTCATTTCACACTATAACAAGTATATTATGTACGTCTTTCCCATCTGTATTTCGAAAATACATTGAAATGGATTTTAAGTTCATAAATTCCTTTTTTCATTTGTTAGTCTTGTAGCTTAACTACAAGTATTTACACCATGGCTTTCCAGTCTCGATATGTCTATTTGGTTTCCACAACGTCTTGATCAGAATTAGATTGTGGAGAGTAACGTTGTATGAGAAGACAAGGGGTTTAAGCATGGTTTTAAAATAGGTAAACCCTAAACATTTAAATTACCTCATTCTGTTTAGGAGTTGGGAACATTGATAATTCGTCTAATTGCTTCATAAACGACTCAAACTCTCCAACTGGAGCGCAGCATATTGTAGCTTCCCATGAAGTTCTACTTCTACAGCTCAACCTTCAAAATGCTGCCTGACTATAAAATCTGACGTATGAAAATATAATTATTTTTAGATTTCAATTCCTCCTTCCTTTAAGTGGCTACTCCAGCTTCAACTGCACCTTTCAGTAGTTTGTGCTCTCCAGTTTCATCCTGAAAAAGAGTCTTCAAAGATGTGGAATGAGTCACGTTCTGCATTAACATTCAGAAGCAACCACTGCTGGCTGTTTCTGTAAAGTATATTAACAAAATTATGATTAGCGATGATCTATTCAAACTAAAAATGATAAGTGCTTGAGACAGTACCTGACTGTTACTATTGAGTAGCTGCTCTTCTAAACAGCAGTCCATAGAAGCAAACCAGTTGCGACTTTGACTCTTATTTCTCATACATTAGGTACTGAGCTACGCACGGTTTTACTTAAGAGAATAGCTAGAGGTAGTCATAGGGTCGAGCCGCGCACGTCATCTTTCATGCCCCGCAGCCACTTCATTGCAAATTATAACCTGTAGCTATTCTCAGTTCCACAATACAAGCGGAAAAAATTAGAATCCTATTCTGAAGCACTCTCAGATCTCTCAAAATATAAAGTCCCTTCAAAAATTACAGAACTGTAGCGACCGTTCACTGCCGAGAATCAATCACCTATAACACTGAGTCACCCACATTACCACAGGCCGGTCTGTCTTCTTTCAGAACGAATTTCAGTATCCCGAATCGCTCCCATATGAGCTCTTCACTCAAAAAGTCCCACTCTCCACTTGACTCCCATAATGTTCAGTTACAATCTGCTTTTCCATTGGCTGAATGCCATCCCCACCAAGAATACGTCTTTCTTACATGATACAGACATGATTTGACTCACCTTGACCACTTTCCTGCATTAACCTAATATATCACAATATTATTTAAATAAAGAAAAGTTATAAACATTAAGTCAGATTCAGATCATTTGCAATAAATATACGTATTTGTTAGTTCACAAATAAATAAGTCAGCATTCTTGAGCAAGTGTTCTCACAATCAATGACAATAGACTGTCCTCAAATAATGCTTAAGTAATTATTTGTGCGTTCTTGATGGACACATCTGTTTTCACATACGACTGACTACTTTTAAATTACCACATTTTTGTAATAGCACTGCCGCGCGGGGTAGCCGTGCGGTCTAGGGCACCTTGCCTCGGTTCACATGGCTGCCCCCGTCGGAAGTTCGAGTCCTCCCTCGGGCGTGGCTGTTTGTGTTGTCCTTTGCGTAACTTAGTTTAAGTTGCATTAAGTAGTGTGAAAGGCTATGGACCGATGATCTTAACAGTTTGGTCCCGTAGGAACTTATCACAAATTTCCAATTTTTGTAATAGCACTTGGTACCAACATTTAAATAAAGTTAATGGCAAAATAGTAAACTGTTCATTAAATAGCTGCATAATTATAACAATAAGCGAGGTATTCATGCTGTATTCATTAGCTGTGTAGATGTAGAGAGTACAATGCTGTGACAAACACTGGCGTAATAAGAAAGTTATAAAAATTATAATGTCATAAGTCAATACACAAAATAGATACAGATGAGTAACTTCCAGGGATGATAGCTATTGTGCAATGTGCAGTCATCAGAGATATCACATGTTTAAATCGCATGCCATGTTTAAAAGCTGTGAAGTCAGAGTTGAGATAATGTTTATTTGCTATGAAATATTAACTTCTGTAGTTTTAAAGATATTGAAATATTAATGTGTCATTCCCCCCATGAACCATGGACCTTGCCGTTGGTGGGGAGGCTTGCGAGCCTCAGCGATACAGATGACCGTACCGTAGGTGCAACCACAACGGAGGGGTATCTGTTGAGAGGCCAGACAAATATGTGGTTCCTGAAGAGGGGCAGCAGCATTTTCAGTAGTTGCAGGGGCAACAGTCTGAATGATTGACTGATCTGGCCTTGTAACATTAACCAAAACGGCCTTGCTGTGCTGGTACTGCGAACGGCTGAAAGCAAGGGGAAACTACAGCCGCAATTTTTCTCGAGGACATGCAGCTTTACTGTATGATTAAATGATGATGGCGTCCTCTTGGGTAAAATATTCCGGAGGTAAAATAGTCCCCCATTCGGATCTCCGGGCGGGGACTACTCAAGAGGACGTCGTTATCAGGAGAAAGAAAACTGGCGTTCTACGGATCGGAGCGTGGAATGTCAGATCACTTAATCGGGCAGGTAGGTTAGAAAATTTAAAAAGGGAAATGGATAAGTTAAAGTTAGATATAGTGGGAATTAGTGAAGTTCGGTGGCAGGAGGAACAAGACTTTTGGTCAGGTGAATACAGGGTTATAAACACAAAATCAAATAGGGGTAATGCAGGAGTAGGTTTAATAATGAATAAAAAAATAGGAGTGCGGGTTAGCTACTACAAACAGCATAGTGAACGCATTATTGTGGCCAAGATAGACACAAAGCCCATGCCAACTACAGTAGTACAAGTTTATATGCCAACTAGCTCTGCAGATGATGAAGAAATAGATGAAATGTATGACGAGATAAAAGAAATTATTCAGGTAGTGAAGGGAGACGAAAATTTAATAGTCATGGGTGACTGGAATTCGTCAGTAGGAAAAGGGAGAGAAGGAAACATAGTAGGTGAATATGGGTTGGGGGTAAAAAATGAAAGAGGAAGCCGCCTTGTAGAATTTTGCACAGAGCATAACTTAATCATAGCTAACACTTGGTTCAAGAATCATAAAAGAAGGTTGTATACCTGGAAGAATCCTGGAGATACTAATAGGTATCAGATAGATTATATAATGGTAAGACAGAGATTTAGGAACCAGGTTTTAAATTGTAAGACATTTCCAGGGGCAGATGTGGATTCTGACCACAATCTATTGGTTATGAACTGCAGATTGAAACTGAAGAAACTGAAAAAGGGGGGAATCTAAGGATATGGGACCTGGATAAACTGAAAGAACCAGAGGTTGTACAGAGTTTCAGGGAGAGCATAAGGGAACAATTGACAGGAATGGGGGAAAGAAATACAGTATAAGAAGAATGGGTAGCTCTGAGAGATGAAGTAGTGAAGGCAGCAGACGATCAAGTAGGTAAAAAGGCGAGGGCTAGTAGAAATCCTTGGGTAACAGAAGAAATATTGAATTTAATTGATGAAAGGAGAAAATATAAAAAGGCAGTAAATGAAGCAGGCAAAAAGGAACACAAACGTCTCAAAAATAAGACCGACAGGAAGTGCAAAATGGCTAAGCAGGGATGGCTAGAGGACAAATGTAAGGATATAGAGGCATGTCTCACTAGGGGTAAGATAGATACTGCCTACAGGAAAATTAAAGAGACCTTTGGAGAGAAGAGAACCACTTGTATGAATATCAAGAGCTCAGATGGCAACCCAGTTCTAAGCAAAGAAGGGAAGGCAGAAACGTGGAAGGAGTATATAGAGGGTTTATACAAGGGCGATGTGCTTGAGGACAATATTGTGGAAATGGAAGAGGATGTAGATGAAGACGAAATGGGAGATAAGATACTGCGTGAACAGTTTGACAGAGCACTGAAAGACCTGAGTCGAAACAAGGCCCCGGGAGTAGACAACATTCCATTAGAACTACTGATGGCTTTGGGAGAGCCAGTCATGACAGAACTCTACCATCTGGTGAGCAAGATGTATGAGACAGGCGAAATACCCTCAGACTTCAAGAAGAATATAATAATTCCAATCCCAAAGAAAGCAGGTGTTGACAGATGTGAAAATTACCGAACTATCAGTTTAATAAGTCACAGCTGCAAAATACTAACGCGAATTCTTTACAGACGAATGGAAAAACTGGTAGAAGCGAACCTCGGGGAAGATCAGTTTGGATTCCGTAGAAATGTTGGAACACGTGAGGCAATACTAACCTTACGACTTATCTTAGAAGAAAGATTAAGAAAAGACAAACCTACGTTTCTAGCGTTTGTAGACTTAGAGAAAGCTTTTGACAATGTTAGCTGGAATACTCTCTTTCAAATTCTGATGGTGGCAGGTATAAAATACAGGGAGCGAAAGGCTATTTACAATTTGTACAGAAATCAGATGGCACTTATAAGAGTCGAGGGGCATGAAAGGAAAGCAGTGGTTGGGAAAGGAGTGAGACAGGGTTGTAGCCTCTCCCCGATGTTATTCAATCTGTATATTGAGCAAGCAGTAAAGGAAACAAAAGAAAAATTCGGAGTAGGTATTAAAATTCATGGAGAAGAAGTAAAAACTTTGAGGTTCGCCGATGACATTGTAATTCTGTCAGAGACAGCAAAGGACTTGGAAGAGCAGTTGAACGGAATGGACAGTGTCTTGAAAGGAGGATATAAGATGAACATCAACAAAAGCAAAACGAGGATAATGGAATGTAGTCAAGTTAAATCGGGTGATGCTGGGCGAATTGGATTAGGAAATGAGACACTTAAAGTAGTAAAGGAGTTTTGCTATTTAGGGAGTGAAATAACTGATGATGGTCGAAGTAGAGAGGATATAAAATGTAAACTGGCAATGGCAAGGAAATCGTTTCTGAAGAAGAGAAATTTGTTAACATCGAGTATAGATTTAAGTGTCAGGAAGTCGTTTCTGAAAGTATTTGTATGGAGGGTAGCCATGTATGGAAGTGAAACATGGACGATAACTAGCTTGGACAAGAAGAGAATAGAAGCTTTCGAAATGTGGTGCTACAGAAGAATGCTGAAGATAAGGTGGGTAGATCACGTAACTACTGAGGAGGTATTGAATAGGATTGGGGAGATGAGAAGTTTGTGGCACAACTTGACTAGAAGAAGGGATCGGTTGGTAGGACATGTTCTGAGGCATCAAGGGATCACCAATTTAGTATTGGAGGGCAGCGTGGAGGGAAAAAATCGTAGAGGGAGACCGAGAGATGAATACACTAAACAGATTCAGAAGGATGTAGGTTGCAGTAGGTACTGGGAGATGAAGAAGCTTGCACAGGATAGAGTAGCACGGAGAGCTGCATCAAACCAGTCTCAGGACTGAAGACCACAACAACAACAATGTGTCATTGGATGCATCTCGTTTATCTGAGACCGCCGATGTATTCAGATTTGCTATGGTATTTAATGTGAATTACTATACGCTCTCAAAGAGCTGCAAAAAGCTATTTTTCAGCGTGTCTAGCAGTCCGCCATGTTTTGGAGTACTGTCACCTGTGAAAAGGCGATGCAAGCGACAACCATCAGATTTTCCGCATTTCGGACGACGCTGCTAGTCTTTGTACCGGTCACCTAACCAGAAGCCGAAATTTGTTGCGGCGCCCCCTTGATCTGGGCCTGCTAACGTTCAGCCGTACTACAAATTCATACCGGTACTGGGCGGCTGAAAAGCAAGTCTAAATACGCATAACATTACAGACCTCCACCTAATGAGCCACATTACTTGCTAACTCGGCACGCGAAGTAGCACCAAATCTGACATACTAACATAACGTAGTAAATACATACATAACATACACTACTCGCGATTAATACTGCTACACCACGAAGACGACGTGCTACAGACGCGAAAATTAACCGACAGGAAGGAGATGCTGTGATATGCAAATGATTAGCTTTGGCGCCAGTGGCGACACCTACAACGTGCTGACATGAGGAACGTTTCCAACCGATTTCTCATACACAAACAGCAGTTGACCGGCGTTGCCTGGCTAAACGATGTTGTGATGCCTCGTGTAAGGAGGAGAAATGCGTACCATCACGTTTCCGACTATGATAAAGGTCCGATTGTCGACTATCGCGATTGCGGTTTATCGTATCGACACTGCTGCTCGCGTTGGTCGAGATCCAATGACTGTTAGCAGAATATGGAATCGGTAGGTTGAGGAGGGTAATACGGAACGCTGTGCTGGATCCCAACGGCCTCGTATCCCTAGCAGTCGAGATGACAGGCATCTTATCCGCATGGTTGTAACATATTGTGCAATCACGTCTCGATCCCTGAGTCACCAGATGGGGAAATTTGCAAGACAACAACCATCTGCACGAACAGTTCGACGACGTTTGCAACAGCATGGACTATCAGCTCGGAGACCATGGGTGCGGTTACCCTTGACGCTGCATCACAGACAGGAGCGCCTGCGATGGTGTACTCAACGACGAACCTGGGTGCACGAATGGAAAAGCGTCATTTTTTCGGATGAATCCATGTTCTGTTTACAGCATCATGGTGGTCCCATCCGTGTTTGGCGACATCGCGGTGAACGCACATTGGAAGCGTATATTCGTCATCAGCATACTGGCGTATCACCCGGCGTGAGGGTATGGGGTGCCATTGGTTACACGACTCGGTCACCTCTTGTTCGCATTGACGGCACTTTAAACAGTTGACGTTACATTTCAGATGCGTTACGACCCGTGGCTCTACCCTTCATTCGATCTCTGAGAAACCCTACATTTCAGCAGGATAATGCACGACCGCGTGTTGCAGGCCTTCCTGGATACAGAAAATGTTCGACTGCTGCCCGGGCCAGCACATTCTCCAGATCTCTCACCAACTGGAAACTTCTGGTCAAAGGTGGCCAAGCAACTGGCTAGTCACAATACGCCAGTCACTACTCTTGATGAACTGTGGTATCGTGTTGAAGCTGCATGGGCAGCTGTACCTGTACATGCCATCCAAGCTCTGTTTGACTCAATGCCCAGGCGTATCAAGGCCGTTATTACGGCCAGAGGTGGTTGTTGTGGGTACTGATTTCTCAGGATCTATGCACCCAAATTGGGTGAAAATGTAATCACATGTCAGTTTTAGTCAGTTCTAGTATAATACATTTGTCCAATAAATACCCGTTTATCATCTGCATTTCTTCTTGGTGTAGCAATTTTAATGGCCAGTAGTGTATGTGCCACAGTCCAGCCGCCTCTGTAGAATTTATTGACCCCTTGGTCACGTACTGCACCGAAAAATGTGTCAATCCACAGTCACCGTCAGTGATGAAGGACGATAGCTGTCGAAATACGACAGTATTATAGTTACCAATAATCATATGACTTACCGAATCCCCATAGATGAGGCACTGAACGCCCTTCCCAGTAGAATCGATACATTCACAAACAAGATAGCTAGCAAGAAATTGATTTAAAGCGCATGCAAAACACTTGATTCTGCTCAACATTTCAAACACTCTGTCCATGTTCCCACAAGAAAACACTTCTTTAGTGATGTGAAACTTATTTGATACCATAAATCGACTAACATTTTATCATTTCTTTACAATTTTGCAGCGTGTAATCAGAAACTTTAAAACTAGTTCTACGCTGTGCAGAAATTGCTAATTTAACTTTTCTTTAAATTCAGCAGACAGCTGGATCGAACATTTAGCAAATGTTCACTCATATTTGTACTAAAGTACCACTGTCCGAGACTTTAATCTTATAAACATATTACGAACATATCGCCATAGTTTTGCGTATCAAGATCTATTCAGATTCCTTCCAAATTAACATACATTGTATAATTACTCAACGAAACATACCTCCAAAACTTTGATCATACTTTGCACGTAACTACATGTTTTATTCCCAAAAGCAAATAAAATTTTAATGATGTCTCATGACCTCCACGCACCAAATTTTATGCAGACCATAATTACAGAGAAACTACATATATCACACGAGAAACTCGTCTAAAATACTACAAGTAATACAGTTAAGTAACCCTATCAAATTTCCTCTTAGATCTTACGTACCGTACAATTTATTCCTTCCTTTCGCAAATGAAGAAAATAATTATGTTTTGCCGACTTCCCCTCACCAAGAGACATGCAGCCAACATCGACACTCTCCTTGCACTAAATTGTGCCTCCATATACGAGGTGTGGCTAGAAAAAAACCGGACTAGTACTGGTGAAACAATAAAACGAATGCAATAAGGCTGAAAGTCGAGTGGCCTGTCACGTGACTCTCGCTCCGCCTACTGCTCGAGTTTCATCTGCCTCCTGCACTCAGTCTGCCCGTGGCGTCTGTTTTAAGTAGTTGACGTTTTGTCTGTGCGTCGGAAAATGTTGAGTGTACAGAAAGAACAGCGTGTTAACATCAAATTTTGTTTCAAACTAGGAAAATCTGCAAGTGAAACGTTTGTAATGTCACAACAAGTGTACGGCGATGATTGTTTATCGGGAACACAAGTGTTTGAGTGGTTTAAACGATTTAAAGATGGCCGCGAAGACACCAGTGATGACACTCGCACTGGCAGACCATTGTCAGCAAAAACTGATGCAAACATTGAAAAAATCGGTAAACTTGTTCGATAAGATCGCCGTTTAACAATCAGAGCGGTGTCTGAGTTAACAGGAAAGTGTTAGGCAGATTCTTCATGAAAGTTTCAACATGAACAAAGTGTGTTCAAAAATGGTTCCAAAGTGTCTCACAATTGAACAGAAGGAACGCCGAAGAACGATTTGTTCTGACATCCTGGAAAACATTGAAAGTGATCCCACCTTCTTACAAAATGTTATTACGTGCGATGAATCGTGGTTTTTTACTTACGACCCCGAAACTAAACGCCAATCGATGCATTGGAAAACTCCTGGTTCTCCACGACAAAAAAAAGCACGAATGTCAAAATCGAAATTCAAGGCAATGATGATTGTTTTTTTTTTGACATCAAAGGGATTGTGCACATTGATTGGATACCAGAGGGACAAACAGTGAATCAGCATTACTACATTAGCGTCCTGTCTACCCTACGTGAGCGAGTACGGAGAAAACGGAACGATTTGTGGAGAAAAAAGTCATGGATCCTTCACCAAGACAATGCCCCAGCTCACAGTGCGTTGTCAGTGAAGACGTTTTTGGCAAAACACAACATTCCCATCTTAGATCATCCACCCTACTCACCTGATTTGGCCCCCTGTGACTTTTTTCTTTTCCCTAAAGTCAAGTCAGCTTTGAAAGGAACTAGATTTGAGACTGTTGAAGCAGTAAAAGAAAAAGCGACGGAAGTAATGTATGGACTTACCGAAAATGATCTGCAGCATTGCTATGAACAGTGGAAAATTCGTATGGAGCGGTGTAGAGACCGAGGAGGAGAGTACATTGAAGGAGATAACATGAAATTGTAAATAATTCTAAATAAATGTTTTTTCCAGCATCAGTCCGGTTTTTTTCTAGCCGCACCTCGTATTCTACATACATCTTAAATTCACCGTTTTTACCCCTTACACGAGCAATTTAACGAGCAGAATACTTAAAACTACACATGAAAGTACACTTATTTACACGCTTATATTAATACACACTGCGTTTTTCATTCGCAAGGTGCAACTCTACACTGATGCCTCTTATAGCATTTATCTCGAGAGTTTGACTGTCTCTTGAACCTCACTTATTTATGTGTGTTCACCTGCTCAAATTCGAGCCCTCTTTCCTCGTTCACCAACGGACTCAAACGTATAGAGGCAAAATTTATGACCACAGCCGGAACATCATTTTTAGATATGAGAAACGCTCACTTTCTTGCTTCGTCGCCATCAGTTATTTCACTTACAGGCTGCAGTCTCTAAAAACTGTGCCCTCAAATGATCGATGTCCCTTCCTTCTTTCCCCACATTTATGGTATGCATTATAATGTCAGAATAACTGTCAGTCTCATTATTCATTCCTACATTTTACTGATCTACCTTCAGTTCATCTGTGGAATTTATATCACCATCAAAATAGCCGTTTCATCACCCTTCTAAGCATTAAATATGCTGTTCGCTTTCTCCGAATTAACGTTACCAATAGCTGCAGCATTATCACAACTAACCACACAACTTAAAACTTCGTCTGCCCCACAAATCCTTACTTATTTCCGACGAATCACTTCTGACTTCATCACTATTAACTCCGTTAACATCCGACGATGACTCATAAAATTCATTGCTTAAAACATCCATTACATCCGTCGATACATTATGGAAATCACCGCCAATAACTCCGTCAACATCCGCCGATACATCATATAGATTACTTAAATTGCCCCTACACTCGGACTGAGCCGAACTTGTATCTATCTTCGTCTCAGTCACATTTTCTCTTCTCTCAAATTGCTCCGACACTCTGCTGTCTGATCTACTACCTAACACATTATTTTCATGTTCATCCTTCCACATCCACACATAATTCAGGCTTTCATCAAGAGCCATCGGTTCACTTTCATCAATAGAAATAAATACACAAATTCCTTCCTCCGACACATATTCATTTGATCAGTAGCTTCAACCTTCACAGCTTCAGCACCTAAAACATTACCTTTACATCCCTTTAGCAACAGATCCCCCACATCCGCCGATGCATAATAAAATTCATCACCAGCTGACGAGACTATTCCTACCCCGCCATCACAAGTACCTTCACATACTACAGTCGATACACCACAAAATTCATTTCCAGCTGACGAGACTACAGCTTAGCCGCCTTCACAGATTTCCTCACATATTTCCGTCGATAACACATCTACATTACTTTCACCTACATTACTACTTACTACTGATCAGTGCCTCATCGGAATTCATCATACAGTGCAACTCCACCAAATTCAGACCCATCTCAGCCTTTCTCCTGATCACAGAATTTGCCACCAAACGTACATCCATTCCAGCGTGCACTTACTTTTTACAAAATACATTCTTCACCACCATATCATCATTATCAGATATCTACACACACTTTACTATATTTCTTGCACCCTCTTTATGGATGAACTGCTTAAAATTATTCCCCATTTTATTTTTACTTCTTATAACCTCCAACATTTGTTGCTTCTTTGGCGAATTTTCGATACCCACAGAATTGTTAAAACAACGTATTCTTTTCAGCGCCGGTTTACCTCGTCATCTCCTGACCTGATATGCGGTAATATTTAATTTCCCGACCTCTCATTCTGGTGTTGCATTTCATGAGGCTCCTGCCCCTTAGATCTTCGTTCCCGGTTTTGATTTCCTTTATGAAAGTTCCCATTTCCCCTTTGAAAATTATTGTAACCATTGCAGTGATAATTATTTTGTTTATTATTATTATTCGCATTCTGGTATCCACTTCCCCGTCTAATGTTCCCATTACGTGTCCTGAATTTCATTGCCAGTTCAAGTTTCTCAACAAAATTTGAAAACTCATCAATGGAATTTGTCGGACTGTGGACAAGATTCCAATGTAATAATTCCAGTAGTCGTCTCTTGAGGCTTAGTTATCTCCGTCAACACTCCCAGCCCAGCCAGAAAATCAGCAGAATAGTATTTCCCATCATTTGCAAAACATTTTGTTGCTCCTGAATTAACTCATTGACCACCTACTACAGTAGCAGCCTGATTTGTTGCTAAAGAATTTAATTCTGCCCTCACGTCTTTAAACTGCTGTTTATGCTGCACAGTTTCTTTAATCAGCACAGATTCGCCATTTTTAAGCACCTCTTTCTCACATTCTACTACCCTACGTGACAAAGTGTTAACCAATTTAGTGGTCACTTTCTCAATCGTATTTTGCCTCACCATACAACTCCTAACATCGCCACCCAGCTTGTCCTGTTTGTGTTCCAACTTGCCCCTGAAATCTTTTTCTACTGGATGTATTCTGGTGATAAGCAGGCCAATCTCCTCAGAAATTTTGCGCATGTCTGCCCTTACAACTTCTAGTTTTGTATCAGTAGCCCCTCCAATATATGATTTAATCTTTTCCACCTCAGCTTTTACAGTTTCAATATTTGAATTGCAATCGGAATTTCACTGTTTCATTTTTGTGGCCAATGTACTTATACCAGATTGCATCTCTAGGAAAATCTTTATTAATAGTGACCATGTATCGTATGAAAGCTTACTTTCCCTCTCTGACTTTGGACTATTTGCCCCACTAATATCGTCCCTATCAACGCCACCACGTTCAGATCTTGGAATAAGTGGCCCACAAACGTTACCTGAACCGCACGTGCTGGGTGATAATTTAATCGTTGTGGGCTTCTTTACTGTCGATGACCCGGTAGGTTCAACATGTTAACAATATTGGTTCAAGTACTTAGCTTATTCGTTCATTTTGGCTGCTTCTGCTGTACTGCTGCTGCGGAAAGTGTCGATGCTGATGAACTCGAAGTCCCCGCTCGTGTTGTTGTGGCTGCCACAGCCGCCATGACACCGTCGAGATCTTTGCTGCTGCTGGCCGCTGGAGACTCGAACTCAGTACGCCTCTTGCAACCTTCTTCTTCTTCCTTTAAGTTCCACGCCGAACTTCCCCACACCTAGCTTTTGCTACCGATTCTCACGCATGCAACTGCTGAAAAATATCAGAGCTCCCAGGCAAACTGCCTGTCATGCAACAGATTTGGAACCTGGATTACAGAATGTAACGTGTTACAATCGCAAGTGCCTCCAATTGCGGCGGAACATAACGGTTTTTGCCTAGTAGTTGATCTCCCAGACAGAATTCCATATGAGCAGATCAGTTGCATCTTGTACTGTAGGTAACTGGGCTATGAACAGCTCTGTTTTAAAAAGAATAAATAGATGTAGTCATAGGGTCAAACCACGCACATCTACGTTCATGCCCCACAGTTAATTTGTTGCAGATAATAACCTGTACAGGTGATCCTGCAGTCAAATAGTCTGTGCATTGGCTAGAGCTGCAAGTTAATAAAATACACAGAAATACAAAGTAAAAGTTAAATGAATAATTTAATAACAAGGGTTCTATTCTAACGTTTGTAATAGACGTAGATAACAGGATTAAGGGGGGTAGGACGTGAAACGGGCCGACTTGGAGCAGGAGAGGCACCACAGGACATTTTAATTTCCACTGTCTATACTTTTACAAATAAATTCATAAAACTTTCTTAGCATGACCAGGAAGGATTCAGGATTCACACTCATAGCAGAGGAAGTTCAAAAACATTACAAAACAATTTATTTTTCATGTGAAATTTCATCATTTTTTCACTTGGTATTAGCTGCATTTGTTGCTGTAGGTACACTTTTCTTCATAAGTAAGAGAGATTCATCGATGAATTTTGCACAGCATACAAACCATGCTTACATGTGTATGAAACTCTAGAATTTCCCAAATCAGCTAAAAACTGTGGTAAAAATTGAGATAATTAACCATAAAATTCGAGTTTCTCTAAACACGAACTTTAAAACGTAACAGCCCATTCATTTTTCCATAGATTAAATAAATTCTAGAGTTTCATACACCTGTAAGTATGGTTTGTAAGCTGTGCAAAATTCATAAAAGAATCTCTCTTACTTATGAAGAAAAGTGTACCTATAGCAACAAATGCAGCCAACAGTAAGTGGAAAAAAGAATCATGGAATTTCACATTTAAAAAATATTATTTTTTCGTGTTTTTGAACTTCCACTGCTATGAGTGTGAATCCTGAATCCTTCCTGGTCACACTGACAAAGTTTTATGAGTTTATTTGTAAAAGTATAGACAGTGCAAATTAAAATGTCCTGTGGAGCCTCTCCTTCTCGAAGTCGGCCCGTTTGACGTCCTACCTCCCTTAAGTTGAATAATGTTTATTCAAGTAAGGACTTCTCAAATAAATGGGAAGTGGGTCTATAGTATACAATTAAAGTTCAGACAAAAAAATACGCTAATCGAATGCAGTAAAGTTACATTGAAAGCACTACAAGAATGGTAGCAAAATCCCCACACTAAATAGTCATCAAAGATACGTGGAAACTAAGTCTATTTCGTAATCACATAACACGAAAGATTCACCAGTTCAAAACATCTCTGAATTCGGCTTGATGATTCACAAATTAACACACATGATGCAAACAATAGTCAGTCATACTCTGTCTGTTCTCAGTTCTGTAAAATCAGATGGCAAAAGTTAGAGTCTTACTATGGAACACATTCAGACATGTCAAAATACAAAGTCCCTTCAGGAGTTAAAGTATGGGTGCAGCCGTTCACCACCCAGAAGCAAGCACCTATATGACCGAATCATGCACGTTACCATTGGCAGGTCTGACTACCTCCAGCACTCTTCACAAAGTGTCTTGAATCGCTCCCTTGAGCTCTTCCCTGGAAAAGTCCGCCTCCACTTGACCCCTGTTATGTTCCGCTACTGTCTGCTTTCCATCGGCTGAAGGCCATCCCCACCAAAAATACATCCTACTTACGTTCCACGGACTCATCTTGACGACTTTTCCGCACTAAACTAATATATTACAGTATTTAAATAAAAGAAATGTTATAAACATTCGGTCACTTTCAGACCATGTACAACGATTACAAATGAAGCTTTGCTCAGAAATAAGTAAGCTAGTATTCTTGCACAAGTGTTTTCATGTTAAATGACAACGAATTGTCGTTAATTATTATTTAAACACTTACTTATGCCTTCTTGATAGAAGTGTCTTTCGGTTCTCGGCTAAAACATGCAGTTGACCCTTTTAAATTAGTACAGTTTTAGTAGCACTTGCAAGCAATATTTAAATAAAGTTGCTGGCAAAGAAATAAACTGAGTCCCAGGCCCGCTGGCATTCAGCTGCACGTTACCTCTTAGCAATTAAAAAATATGGGCGGCCGATTAACGCCCCTAATACGCGTAACGTTACACTTCTAGATTACTTATGTTAGAAAAATACAGCTAATTTGGAAAAAAGTGAATTCTCCTCATGGTACGAGGGCTATTTAGAAAGTAGGGAACGTTTCCGTCTGACGCCGCTAGGCGCGCGCCGATCGCGTATATTTTGGTATGTGGGTGCTCGGCAGCTCAGTCGGCATCCATCAGTCACAGCGGGAACGTCTCTGCTCGTCTGGTTTTTTCGATACTCGGATTTGAAATGTGCGCCGCAATTGAAAATCCCGCCAGTTGTGAGGTGCGGTCTGTGATACGGTTTTTGTTGGCAAAAAACGTAAAACCTATAGAAATTTATCGTCAACTGTGCAGAGTGTACGGAAACATCGTAATGACTGAATGACCCGTCCAGAAATGGTGCATTCGGTTTAAAAATGGCCGAACCAACGTTCATGATGAAGATGAGAGTGGACGCCCGAGCTTTGTGACTGACGATATTACCACTAACGATTCGTGAAAACCGTCGCTTCACAATAACGGAGCTATCACTTTCTTTTCCACTAGTTTCATGGGCTTTGTTGTTTGAAATTGTCACTCAAAAGCTAGGCTACCACAAATTTTGTGCACCATGGGTGCCCAAAATGCTTACAGAAAACCATAAAGAACAACAGACATTTCTGGAGGCCTATCACAAACATGGTGATTTATTACTGGATCTAATCGTAACCGGTGACGAGACTTGAGTAAAACACGTCAATTGCGAGACAAAATTACAGTCCATGGAGTGGGGACACACAAGGTTCTCCCAAAAACCAAGAAAATGTTTGCAAACCTTGTCAGCAAGGAAATTTATGGCGACAGTGTTTTGGGACAGGCAAGGTGTGCTTCTTATTGGTTTTCTCGAACGTGGAGCAACCATAAATTCTGACCGGTACTGTCAAACTTTGCACAGCCTTAGAAAGGTGACGTCCAAAATTTTGTTATTGCACGACAATGCCCGAACTCATACGGCAAACCGCCCTAAAGAACTCCTTAATTCATTCAAATGGGAAATTTTCCCTCGTCTGCCCTACAGCCTCAATCTTCCACCAAGCGACTTCCACTTGTTCCCCAAGATGAAGAACTGGGTTGCAACGCAGAGCTTTGATGACAACGCTGAACTCCAGACGGGGGTGACTCATTGGCTGAAGTCTCAGACGGAAGAATTTTACCACGAAGGTCTTTCAAGGCTTGTCCACCGTTATGATAAATGCCTCAATGTGTTTGGTGACTAAGTGGGAAGGTAGTATGTCAGTCGCTCTTTCAGATGTATATAGTCTAATAAAATGTATTTCTTGGACTTACTTTTTTTATGCCAAAAAGTTCTCTACTTTCTGAATAGCAATCGTATACCACTCAGAAATTGTTATTATCTAACACTTCAAACAATACATTTAAACTTTACGCAGAACAATGTTCGCTGTCCGTATATTGACAATATCTGGATATCCGATAGCCGGCCGGGGTGGCCGAGCGGTTCCAGGCGCTACAGTCTGGAACCGCGAGACCGCTACGGTCGCAGGTTCGAATCCTGCCTCAGGCATTGGTGTGTGTGATGTCCTTAGGTTAGTTAGGTTTAAGTAGTTCTAAGTTCTTCGGGACTGATGACCTCAACAGTTGCGTCCCATAGTGCTCAGAGCCACTTGAACCATTTTGTTATCCGATAGAGATATTAGAGTTAAGCGGAATTTATGTTACTCAGTCCAAGTACTCAGATATATTCTACAATGAGTGGCTAATTTGAATTTGTGTATTTATTTCCTTTGTTGAAGGATTGCATCGCTTCAGGATTCTACCAATAAACAGCAATCTAGAGTTCGGCTTACCCGCTACTTGTGTAATCTGATCGTTCCATTTGAGATCATTTCGAATAGTCACACCTGGATACTTGACGGACCTTACCACTTCCAAAAACTGGGCATTTATTTTGTACTGGTACATTAATGGGGATTTTCGCCTTGTTATACGCAGTAGGCTACACTTACTAATATTGAGGAATAACTGCCAGTCATTACACCAAGCATTTATTTTCTGCAAATCCTCATTGATTTGTTCACAACTTTCGTGTGATACTACTTTTCTGTAGACTACAGCATCATCGGCAAACAGTCAATTGGCTCTGTCAATGCCATCAACCAGATCGTTTATGTAAATCGAAAAAGCAGCGGAGCTATTACGCTGACCTGGGAGACACCTGAAGTTAGCTTGTTTTTGTTGAAGTCTCCCCATTCAGGACAACATACTGCTCTGTCTGTTAGAAAACTTTCTGTCCAATCGCATATGTCATCGAACAGACCGTAAGCGCGCACTTTTTGGAGCAAGTGACAGTGCCGAACTGATTTGACCGTCTTTAGAAAATCGAGGAATATGGCATCAACCTGGGAGCTGGTACCTAGAGCCTGTTGTATATCATGCACAAAGAGGGCTAGCTGTGTCTCGCATGACCGCTGTTTCCTAAAACCGTGCTGGTTTCTGCAGATGAGCATGTCAGAGTCTAGAAAGGTCATTATGTCTGAATTCAAAATATGATACATGATTCTACAACAAATCGACGTCAGTGAAATTGACCGGTAATTATGTGCATCCGATTATCTACCCTTTTTATACATTGGTATGACCTGGGCCTTCTTCCAGTTCCGTGGGACTTTTCGCTGTTCCAGTGATCTCTGATAGATGATGGGTGAGAATGGTGCCATATTTGTAGCATAATGAACATAAAATCTTACGGGGATACTGTCTGGGCCAGATGCCTTCCTGGCGTCTAAGGATCTTAACTGTTTTACAATCCCAGATACACTAAACACTATGTCAGCCATTCTTGTGTTTAAATATTTGGAGATTTTCACTTTGCTGCCTGATGTCTACTTGTAACTTGTAATAGACTTTCGCACCAGAATATAAAACTCCATTCGGAACCCCAGTGAAGAATGTATAGTCCACAAGGAAAGTATTTCTACTTCTAGAACTGTATTTGTAAACTGCTGAGCTCATCCTGCATTCACTCACAAATACCACTGGGAGGATATGTATTAGCAAGGCGTGTAAGAAAACCTATGTCCTTGAAGAGATTTTTGCAAGATGTTCAGTTCTCAACTTTAAGCAATATTCACTTATAACGCTTCTGAAGAACCAGTAAATTACCCGACACTGATTCTTTAAAGAATCGAACTCCCTGTATGAAACAGCTTCCAACCTCTGATTACTTTACAAATGAGTTAGTGTGTTAAATATTTGACGTTAAGCATACAAGCGAGAAAAAGTTTTAAAAGGGTTTGAAATCATGTTAAAATTTGTTGGAAGTCATTTTGAACTTTCTGTCAATTTCATTTTGAAACGTTTGTATTTCCTTTCGCCTGCTTCGTGTGCTGCATTTTTGCATATTCTCCTTTCATCAATTAGATTCAATATCTCCTGTGTTATCCAAGGATTTATACTGGAAATGGAAACGAGCGTTTGGCGTCATTGGCCGGGAGGCCCTTTGCGGGGCAGGTCCGGCCGCCTTGGTGCAGGTCTTGTTAGATTCGACGCCACATTGGGCGACCTGTGCGCCGGATGGGGATGAAGCGATGATGAAGACAGCGCAACACCCAGTCCCTGAGCAGAGAAAATCTCCGACCCAACCGGGAATCGAACTGGGGCCCGTAGGACGGCAATCCGTCTCGCTGACCGCTCAGCTATCGGGGCGGGCAGGATTTATACTAAGACTTGTATTTTTACTTATTTCCTATTTGATTCTCTGCTGCCTTTAGTATTTCTCTCAAAGCTACCCATACCTCTTGTATTGTACTCCTTTTCCCTGTTCTGATCAGTCGTTGCATAATGCTGCGGGGACTGATGACCTCACATGTTAAGTCACATAGTGCTCAGAGCTATTTGAACCATTTGCACCATAATTCTGCCTCTGAAACTCTCAGCAACTCCTAATTCTTTCAAGTTATCCAGGTTCCATCTCCTTAATTTCCAACATTTCCGCGATTTCTTTAGTTTTAATCCACAGTCCATAACCAATAAATTGTGCTCAGAGTCAATATCTGCCCCTGGAAATGTCTTGCAATTTAAAATCTGGTTCCAAAATCTCTGTTTACCAGTATATAATCAATATGAAGCTATTCTGTGTCTCCAGGTCTCTTCCATGTATACAACCTTCTTTCATGATTCGTAAACAAAATGTTAGTGATCATTAAACTGTGCTCTCTGCATAATTATACAAGGTAGCTTCCTCTTTCATTCCTTTTTCCCCAGTTCATGTTTGCCTGCTAGTTTTCCATCTCTTCCTTTTCCTGTTCTCGAATTCCAGTCTTCCACGACTATTAAATTTTAGTCTCCTTTAACTATCTGAATAATTTCTCTTACCTCATAATACATTTTTTCAATCTTTCCATGATCTGGCATATAAACCTGTACTACCACGGTAGGTGTTGTCTTTGTGTCTATCTTAGATGCATTCATTATGCTCTTCATAGTGGCTTGCCAACGGCCTTGCCGCAGTGGTAACACCGGTTTCAGCCAGATCATCGAAAGTTAAGCGCTGTCGGGCTGGTCTAGCACTTGGATGGGTGACCATCCGGTCTGCCGGGCGCTGTTGGCAAGCCCTTGTGAGGCAAACTGAGAAGCTACTTGACTGAGAAGTAGCGGAAACTGACATACGGCCGGGAGAGCGGTGTGCTGACCACATGCCCCTCCATATCCGCATCCAGTGACGCCTGTGGTCTGAGGATGACACGGCGGCCGGTCGGTACCTTTGGGCCTTCATGGCCTGTTCGGTAGGAGTTTTTCATAGTGGCTTACCGGCATTCCTATTTTCCCATTCATAATTAAACCTACTCCTGCAATATCCCTATTTGATTTTGTATTTATAACACTGACGAGAAATTGTGTTCGTCCCGCCATCTAACTTCATTAATGCCCACAATATCGAACTCTACGTATTTCTCGTTTTAAATTTTCTAATCTATCTGCGTGATTAAGGGATCTAACGTTCCTCGCTCTGGTCCGGAGAATGCCAGTTTCATTTCTCCTGATGACGACATCCTACTGAGAAGTCCCCGCCCGGAGATCAGAATGGAGGTCTTTTTTACTTCCGGAATGTTTTACCGAAGAGGACGCCGTCATCATTTAACCATACAGTAGAGCTGCTTACCCTCGGCAAAATTACGGCTGTCGTTTCCCCTTCCTTTCATCCGTTCGCAGTGCCAGTGCAGCAAAGCCGTTTTGGTTGATGTTACAAGGCCAGATCAGTCAGTCATGTAGACTGTTGCCCCTGCAACTATTGTAAAGGCTGCCTGCCCCTCTTCAGGAAACATACGTTTGTCTGGTCTCTCAATAGAAACCCTTCCGTTGGGGTTACATCTACGGTATGGCTGTCTGTATCGCTGAGGCACGCAAGCTCCGCACCAACGGCAAGGTCCATGGCTGATGGAGGTTGGGTGGTACATGTACAGTTTGCAAAATGTGTTGTGTATAGTGGTAGTAGTAAAGAAGAAATAAATTAAAATGGCATGCCTGATGCTCAAGTTTTACTTCAAAAACAGCGACATCGTAAACGGTAACGTTGTTCCTCCCATCATATTGCTAGAGTGTCAGCGAGAAAAAGTTTCGTAAATATTTTAAATTATGTGTAAAGTATTTTGGAAGTCTCGAGGGATATCATTCTCAAATACTGTGTGATTATAGTCTGTGTAATCTCCGAGCCCTAAGTTATGTTGCCCCCAAGACATACGAAGGCGTGTTGAAGAGTAACGCCTCCGAATTTGTCATTTGCAAACTCTTGAAAGCTTTTAAATAAAATAATTTGTATAATTACTTGTCACAGATATTTGGATATTTATTTTCGAAGATATGACGATTTCAGAGCGTGCGTTGAGGCAGTACCTATGAGTACAGCTTAAACTGCTGCGTGTGTTATAATTCCTCGCTTGTCACAAATTTTCGACTGTTCATTCCTGAATATGTGGCTATATCCGAGGACGTGGCTAGGCACCAACTAAGACAGTGGTTTCCAGTCTGGGGGTAGTAACTCCCTGAGTGGGAAAATTAAATTTTCAGTGGGGTAAAAGCTAAACGATTCGATTCTATTTCAGTTATTAAACTAAACTATTTTCAAAAGATCATTACTATTGTCACAACTTTGTAAGACTCTAATACTGATAATAAAACTTATCAATAATTACTGTTTCTCAGTTAGTAGCAATAATGCGGTTGAGGTTACAGGTTACTCACAAAGCTCACCTACTACACATACGAGGTGCATTCAAGTTCTGAGGCCCCCGATTTTTTTTCTTCGGACTGGAAAGAGATAGAAACATGCGCATTGTTTTAAAATGAGGCCGCGTTCATTGTCAATACGTCCCAGAGATGGCAGCACCGTACGGCAGATGGAATTTTACCGCCAGCGGCGAGAATGAGAACTGTTTTAAATACTTAAAATGGCGACGTTTTCCTTACTTGAACAGCGTGCAATCATTCGTTTTCTGAATTTGCGTGGTGTGAAACCAATTGAAATTCATCGACAGTTGAAGGAGACATGTGGTGATGGAGTTATGGATGTGTCAAAAGTGCGTTCGTGGGAGCAACAGTTTAATGAAGGCAGAACATCATGTGACAACAAACCGAAACAACCTCGGGCTCGCGACATGATCGAGAAAGTGGAGAGAATTGTTTTGGGGGATCGCCGAATGACTGTTGAACAGATCGCCTCCAGAGTTGGCATTTCGGTGGGTTCTGTGCACACAATCCTGCATGACGACCTGAAAATGCGAAAAGTGTCATCCAGGTGGGTGCCACAAATGCTGACGGACGACCACATGGCTGCCCATGTGGCATGTTGCCAAGCAATGTTGACGCGCAACGACAGCATGAATGGAACTTTCTTTTCGTCGGTTGTGACAATGGATGAGACGTGGATGCCATTTTTCAATCCAGAAACAAAGCGCCAGTCAGCTCAATGGAAACACACAGATTCACCGCCACCAAAAAAATTTCGGGTAGCCGCCAGTGCTGAAAAAATGATGGTGCCCATGTTCTGGGACAGCGAGGGCGTAATTCTTACCCATTGCGTTCCAAAGGGCGCTACGGTAACAGGTGCATCCTACGAAAATGTTTTGAAGAACAAATTCCTTCCTGCACTGTAACAAAAACGTCTGGGAGGGGCTGCGCGTGTGCTGTTTCACCAAGACAACGCACCCGCACATCGCGCTAACGTTACGCAACAGTTTCTGTGTGATAACAGCTTTGAAGTGATTCCTCATACTCCTGACCTGGCTCCTAGTGACTTCTGGCTTTTTACAACAGTGAAAGACACTCTCCGTGGCCGCACATTCACCAGCCGTGCTGCTATTGCCTCAGCGATTTGCCAGTGGTCAAAACAGACTCCTAATGAAGCCTTCGCCGCTGCCATGGAATCATGGCGGCAGCGTTGTGAAAAATGTGTACGTCTGCAGGGCGATTACGTCGAGAAGTAACGCCAGTTTCATCGATTTCGGGTGAGTAGTAAATTAGAAAAAAAATCGGAGGCCTTAGACCTTGAACGCACCTCGTATATGAAGTGCTTTCTCCCGTACACCGCTGATGATAAAAGCGAGACATATATGTAACAAATGCTAAATACTCTGCTGGCCATTAAAATTGCTATACCAAGAAGAAATGCAAATGATAAATCGGTATTCATTGGACAAATATATTATAGTAGAAGTGACATGTGATTACATTTACACGCAATTTGGGTGCATAGATCCTTAGAAATCAGTACGGCCTTGATACTCCTGGGCATGGAGTCAAACAGAGCTTGGATCGCGTGTACAGGTACAGCTGCCCATTCAGCTTCAGCACGATACCACTGTTCATCAAGAGTAATGACTGGCGTATCGTGACGAGCCAGTTGCTCGGCCATCATTGACCAGACGTTTTCAATTGGTGAGATATCTGGAGAATGCGCTGGCAAGGGCAGCAGCCGAACATTTTCTGTATCCAGAAAGGCCCGTACAGGATCTGCGACATGCGGTCGTGCATTATCCTGCTGAAATGTAGGGTTTCGCAGGGATCGAATGAAGGGTAGAGCCACGGGTCGTAAAACATCTGAAACGTAACGTCCACTGTTCAAAGTACCGTCAATGCGAACAAGAGGTGACCGAGACGTGTAATCAATGGCAGCACCCCATATTATCACGCCGGGTGATGGGCCTGTATGGCGATGATGAATACACGCTTCCATTGTGCGTTCACCGTGACGTCGCCAAACACGGCTGCGACCATCATGATGCTGTAAACAGAACCTGGATTCATCCGAAAAAATGACGTTTTGCCATTCGCTCACCCAGGTTCGTCGTTGAGTACACCATCGCAGGCGCTCCTGTCTGTGATCCAGCGTCGAGGGTAACCGCAGCCATGGTCTCCGAGCTGATAGACCATGCTGCTGCAAACGTCGTCGAACTGTTCTTGCAGATGGTTGTTGTCTTGCAAACGTCCCCATCTGTTGACTTAGGGGTTGACTTAGGGATCGAGACGTGGCTGCACGATCCGTTACAGCCACGCGGATAAGATGCCTGTCATCTCGAATGCTAGTGATACGAGGCCGTTGGAATCCAGCACGGCGTTCCGTATTACCCTCCTGAACCCACCGATTCCATATTCTGCTAACAGTCATCGGATCTCGACCAACACGAGTAGCAATGTCGCGATACGATAAACCGCATTCGCGATAGGCTACAATCCGACCTTTATCAAAGTCGGAAACGTGATGGTACGCATTTCTCCTCCTTACACGAGGCATCACAACAACGTTTTACCAGGCAACGCCGGTCAACTGCTGTTTGCGTATGAGAAATCGGTTGGAAACTTTCCTCATGTCAGCACGTTGTAGGTGTCCCCACCGGCGCCAAACTTGTGTGAATGCTCTGAAAAGCTAATCATTTGCATATCACAGCATCTACTTCCTGTCGGTTAAATTTCGTGTCTGTAGCACGTCATCTTCGTGGTGTAGCAGTTTTAATGGCCAGTAGTGTATACGTAACAAATGCTAAATATTTCAAGAGAATATGTTCTCTAAATTTTAGATAGTGCCTGCAGTAGTCCAGGAATTGCTTCATTACTCACCTCGAAACAGATAAATGAATTAATAAGTAACCAGTAACTACATAAGGGCTCCTATAGTGGTACACGCAACTTTGTTATATATATGTATATATTTGCGAATGAGCCAATTAGGACTACGCAAAGTACTTAGTGGCATGAATTTGCCTTTCTTTGTGCCCGTATTCCTTTCATTCTTTTGCTGCGGCCTTCTTTTCTTTCTTGAGACCACGTTGTTCCAGTCTTCTGCTTTGATTTCTCCTCTTGGTCACTTGCCACTTGTGAATTTTGGATCTGAAGATTTTCCTGTTTTAGATATCCTCTGGTGTAATTCCTGCTAGTTTCAGATCTGTTTTGATTTCGCCAATTCATTCCATTGGGTCTGTTTTAGATTTACTCCTGTTTTCATAGAATTCAACTATTTGATTTGTAAGTCTGTCCGGATTCATTCTTTTGATGTCTCCGTAGAATCTTAATCTGCATTTTCTAATGTCACTGTGAAGAGTATTGTTTGATTTCCTGTTTGCCTCTGAGCTGATATTGTTCATCTATAAGTTTTGGGCCTAAAATTTTTCTTAAGATCTTCCGTTCCTTTTTCTGAATGTTTTCTAAGTCTGTTTTCCTGTTTAAAATTAGTGTCTCTGATCCATATAGGCGTTCTGGTTTTGTGACGGTATTGTAATGTCGTAGTTTAGTGTGCTTGGAGACACATTTTTTACTGTTGATATTAAAGTGAGTCGATAAGCAGTGTCCATCTTTTGGTCTGTGACTTCGTTGGCTTTCGTTTCTATTCCTTTTTCCTGACTCGTTTCACCGATATATTTAAATTGTGGGACTCGTTTAATTTTGCCATATTTCGTCTCCATGAATTTTGGTGCTTTTTTGTTGCATTACTATTATTTGTTGCATTACTATTATTATTAGAGTGGATAGACACAAAGCATTAGCAGCTTGAAGTGGTCTCATTTCTGCCCATTCAGAAGTAAGGGGAGCAGCAATGAACAGTAGGGATAGTACACACATCTCGACTTGTTTGATTTTAAATGGGGTTGCAGTGCACCCAGGTCAAACAAGTGCCGCAGTGGAGCGGAGTAATGCAGGGGAAGCATGTTTTGTAACAAAAATGTACTTTCACTGTGGATAGCTAGCTAGCTTTCTTATCTGAGAAGCAGTTTTGGGTAGCAGTTGCGATGTACCACGAATTCCTTCGTCATTCATTCTAAAACACACACACATACACACACACACACACAAACTAAATATACTTACCTTTTCATTAATTTAAAATTAAAAGTGTTCCAAGGAAAGTCTTTCCTTGCACAGTTTAGTAACGTGTTAAAGTTAGTGATAACGTGTGGGAATAGGAGGGGGGGTCAGATGACAGGGGCTGGGGGAGGACGGGGGTACTAGCTAATGTCTGATTGCACTCAGGGGTAATGGTCTAAGAAAGGTTGAGAACCATTGAACTAAGAGGACAGGTTAAATTAGAGCGAGTGAAACGCGCAGCAGTGGCATGTACTCGTATATTCTTCTTGGACACAAACATCACTTCCATCTGGAGCATAAGCGTGTTGTAGGTTTAACGTCTTGTGACTGGAATCGTGCACCATGAAGCGGTTTACCCGTTTAGTAATATAGACAAACACTTCTTTTCCACCTTAGCTGCAATGCCCCAGAATATTAATAATAATTGGCAACCAATGCTGTACAATCGCAATAAAGTCATGAGATGTTCAACTGACTGTTTTTATTAGAACATGTTACGAGTTTCGGGATTACACCCACCTTCAGACGTATGTTACAAAAAAGTACAAAACAGAAGTGAACAGCACACTCAACACGTCTCAAAGTTACAGAAAACGAGAGTGGGTCATATCAGTTACATACAACAAACTTAAACTCCTTCCTAGCCAACCAGGCCTACAGCCTTGGCAACTCAAAGAAAGTGTCCAATAACATATGACAATAACTGCGACTTAGCAGTCTTGAAGCAGAGCGTGTACTGACGCTAAACAAGTCAACCAGCAGCGAAGCGCCCTCGGTAGGGGGCGTTGCGTGGTCATGTGCTCCATGCGTTCACATGCAATTTAATAATAATATACTCAGCATGTAACATGTGTAACAGCGTGTAATTACGGCTAGCAACCGGAATAGTACTTCCGTACACGTTAATACTAAAGGATCTTTAAATTTAAAAAAAACTCCAAAATTTTTTTACATTGCCATGCTATACCTGTAGCCACTTGTGGCAATAAGCACAATTCAAACCATACGTCAATATAAAATAAATAATAGGGTGGGAGTTCCTTCTTGAATAAACCTTTAAACCTCTCAAATCTCTAAAAGAATACTACCAAATTAAATATAACCAACAACCAACATTATCTGTCATAAACAAAAACCCTGTGATCAGCGCCATGTGTTAAAGCCAACGGCAACTACATCGGCGGCAGGTATCCGCATATCGAATTACAGCGAAGTGATATTCATGGGCCATGATTGCTCAAATAGAAGTCTTAAAACAACTTACACCCCACTACCAAATGGAAAAAAAGTTTAATGGTGAGAGGAAGAACATTTTCATAAAATCCCAAAACACACACATGTGTTATACCTCATACATCCCTCCCATAAACTAGTGGCACGACAACTGCCCGAGTCCTACCTATACTATCTGGATACCTGCGGGCTCTAGATTTTTAAAAAAATAAAACATTGAACGTGTTAAAACTTTAAAGTCTAAAATCAATAAAATAAGCCATTGTGCCGCCAAGGACCACATAAATGTACGTTGGTGAACAAATCCGTATATGCCAACCTATCTACCCATCCAACTTTCCCCGTATGACGTTAAACTAGCCAACCACTCAGCAAAAAACCTAGCCTATCAGACATTTTCTTTGAGTTGTCAAGGCTGTACGCCTGGTTGGTTCGGAAGGAGTTGAAGTTTGTGGTTTGTAACTCATATGATCAGATGTTATTTTCTGTAACGTTGAGACGTGTTGAATGTGCTGTTCACTTCTGTTTTGTACTTTCGTGTAGCAGATGTCTGAAGATGGATGTAATCCCGAAACGCGTAACATGTTCTAATAAGAGTCAATTGAACAACTCATGACTTCATTGCGATTGTATAGCGTTGATTGCCAATTATTAACATAAAAATGATCGCAGGCCTCAGACGGGATTTTATGTCCTGTATATTCAGAATATCAAGCCATGTGATACAACTGAGGGAAAGATCGTGTTGTAGGTTTAACGTCTTGTGACTGGAACCGTGCACCATTAAGCGGTATAGCCGTTTAGTAGTATAGACAAACACTTTTTTTCACCTTAGCTGTAATGCCCCAGAATATTAAACCACATGACACAACTGAGGGAAAGAGCAAAATATGCTAGCAGTCTTGACTGCACGCCAGAGCAAAGAGAGGGGTTTCAGAGAGCAGAGAAAATTGCCATAGAGCAGAGGCCGCGGGCGGTGCAGGAGGCGGCGGTTTCCGCGGAGAGATCAGCGGTTTCAAAAGCCGGGGCGGTTTCTCCGTGGACGCTGGTGGGCGGGCGGCGCGGGTTTCCCTCAGCCAGGAAACTGCTCTTTCCGCAGCGTTTCCACAGCGCCTGATATTAGCCCACTCAGTGAACACGAGCAGGAAGACCGATCAGAAAACTTCAGCTCATCGAAGTGCAATCAAGAATAGCTGTGTATTTGTATGTGTGTGTTTGTGTGTTTAGAAGTGTTCAGTGGCGAGGTTATCAGCACTGTTACAAATATTAGTAGACACGAATGTGGTTGAAGTGTCCAAAATGTGATAAAAGAAGTAAAAGGTAATCTCACATTAAACTGCTCTCTCTCCCATCTCACCCACGGTCACCCGCACAATCACATTATTTCACATCCTGTAAGATGTCGTTAAAATCCTCAAATGTTCTACAACTACTAATTATATAAATTAAGAAAAGATGAAATCTAAATTACTACATAGGGACATGTGGTTGGTTGATCACTAGACTGAGCCGGCCACCCAGATGACACATTAAAAATTTCCCCCTAAAATTTTAAGGGAACGATTCAAACATTGCACAGAACCTTAAATGTTATACCACATTCTTGTCACTGTCGGTTAAAATAGAGAGCAAATCTGAAGAAAAATGAGCTGCTATCCGTTTGTTTGACTATGTAACACAGTTACCTAAAATATGGCGCACTATGACCTGTACGCCACTATACCGTGATGTCGTTGTGTTGTATTGTAAGGCGCCACGTATACCGTTTGTATATGTATACGTGTATGTCGTCGTTGTTGTCTCTTCTTTCCCTCGTAGATATCAGATATGTTTATGTTTGTGTTTACCTATTTGTTGCTGACAACACACAACTACACATCCACGATACCACCTGATTCCATAACAGCTAAAAAAAAAATGTTCAAATTTGTGTGAAATCTTATGGGACTTAACTGCTAAGGTAATCAGTCCCTAAGCTCACACACTACTTAACCTAAGGACAAACACACAGACCCATGCCCGAGGGAGGACTCGAACCTCCACCGGGATCAGCCGCACAGTCCGTGACTGCAGCGCCATAAGCCGCTCGGCTAACCCCGCGCGGCCCAGAATAGCTAGCTCAATATAGTATAAAGATAGTGGGGTTTCATGCAGAGTTATTTAAGTGTGGTTTTTTTTTCTTCACTTAATCTTTGAGAGTCTAAGAACCAGCTACTGTTCATCAGGCCCAAAACTCGACTTGTAACGAGAGCACTTACGATCAGTCTGTCACAATATTAATAATACGGCAGGCTCTACACCACTATAAGAAAATATCACTGTTCATGAAATAACAAAATATACGAATCAACTCTTTATATCTTTCCTTTTATTTAATCAAATGCTTTCAAATGTTTATTTAGCACCCACAAATCATTCACACCTCGATGTAGAGTGTAAATGTGTGCATGAAAAACAGTACACTGTTTCTGCTGATAACCGCGTATGAGCTTTTGGGTTGCTAGGTTACTTCGATCAACAGGATTTATATTGGATTTTGAAATTGATCTTTCTATCCAAACTTACGTCCTCCACAATGGCCCATCAACAGTGGGATAGCCGTCAAATATTCTACCCATTCGCGATAATTAAGAATTCGCGTAAATTGTATTTTTACGAGTTTAAAGCAAACCATCGGCGGCGCGAAAGCAGTCTTGATACCGCGACACACTCGCGACGCTTACCAGCCGATCACGAAATTGATCTGCATACATCTGCAATCAATTCCAAGGCCTAATTCGCCCCACACGATTGTGTGCAATTGAACTTCGTAAAATCAATTATTTCCTGAATCGTAATCACTGATCCCGACACTGACCATTCATAAACGCACAATTAACACTCTCTTTCTAACAGTAAAAGAATGACGTCACGTCATCTACATAGTTATTAAAATATTATTCCAAATTACCTCAAACCTTCATTGTCATTATATTTTAACAGTAATCAGAAAAAAATATGATTTATCATCGGAAAACAAAACATAACAGATCGCAAATCGCACGTAACTAAATGAAAGCTTTACATAGCGTCGGGACTTAATCACGCAAAACTATATAAAGAAATGCCCGAAATCTCAATTTCTCCATACCAACTGACAGATACAAATAAGATATTCAAGACTTCATTGATCAATCCCGCCGGAGTGAGAGACCATGCGTCATAGGGACTATGCGAAGATGAGAGAGAAGCACCTCTTCCCGACTGCGCCTTGGCCGAGCTATTGACTTCGCTAGACGCAGATTATTGTCTGTAACTTTCAGCCATTCTTCTTCACATCTACGCATGACTCTGTACTTCAACACTGAAGTGACAGCATGTAGGGAAATGACATCCTGAACTATCTCATTACGGCGACACGCCTCCTTGGCTGCTTCATGTGCCATTTCATTTCCCTTTAGAACTGTACTAGTTGTGCCCAGCGGTGTTACCCACGTGCAACAGTCACCTGTGATATTAAGCCCAAAACTCACTATCGACGCGTACACGCCACCACAAAAGTTATCTCCTGCGGGTATCGAGGCGCGAGCCACTTGCGGCCCAGCAAACCGCGCAACTTCGGAAAAAATACCAGATTCTGAGACGATAGGAGTAGCTGACAGAATTCATGCCGCTCACAACTCACTCGCTTACTTAAGAAAAAAACATTGCGCGATCTAATAGCGAATTACAAAATGTGCCAGGAAGAGAAGTAAATAATTTCGCGGTTGTTTGCGTTATCTATAGCACGGAAACATAATAATAGTCTTGGTGTTTATGGAGATCCAGAAATCTGCTGTAATACGTCTCCGTACACAATATTCCGAGACTTCTTCTTCTCTGCGTAAATGGAGAGATTTCTGGCTCTCGACAGACGCAAGCAGCCAACATAGAGCAGTCCGTGCGAAAAGCATGGTGTGCCCAGATGAATACCTGGCACGTTTAACGTTTCTCCTTCACTCTTATTTCTAGCTATCGAGAAGGCGACTTTCAAAGAGAACTGAAGAGTTTGAACTGGAAAGGCAAGTTTGTCGAGATGATAGTTAACTTTCATGTGTGACCTATCAGTCACGTTACCCACCGCGCGGGAACAGTACTCACGTTCACCATCCCACGGGAACAGTGATTTTTTTTCGGGGTAAGAGGTAGCCTAAGTGTTAATTTGGGGTATAGGATGTCTCCCCTCGAAAGGTCATCCAAATCCGTCCAGCCGCTCAAAAGGTGAAGGAGTAAAAGACGTACTAACACGACGAAGAAAGAAAGTAAGGAGTATTTATTTCGGTGTAGCGCAAATTTTATAATATTTGTATACGCAGAGTCATCTGCCCTCGTGTGTGTGCCTGTTACCAGCGAATACTTTCCATATCACAATCACATCTTGCCTCACTAAAAGCCTACCAGAATGTCAAATCAAACACCTTTCAGTCGTCTAATTTGCAAACTGTTATTTGGGTTCCAGTTTCGGCGATTTACTACGCCATCTCCAGACCACCCTGACCGACGTGTAGGAAGATTCCAACCTCTTCCTACCTCTTCCTACAAGTCGGTCAGGTTGGCCTAAAGATGTCGTAGTAAATCGCCGAAACTGGAAGCTAAATAAAATAACAGTTTGGAAAGTAGACGAGTGGTGTTCGATTTGATATTTTATATAGTGAACAGTCGAGCCCCACAACCATCTCTGAAAAGACGAACATACAGAGAAAAGCCTACCACGTCCCACATGTAATGGCACGACGGCTCTCTGTCGTACAGCAGCTAAATCAAACCGCCGCAGCGAACCTTCAAGAGTCTCAGGAGCTGTAAGGTTCTCCTGACACTCAGCGACTAAAATGTAACGGGTGTCTATGAAAGCACGGATTAAGCAGTTTGAGGATTGTATAAGCATTGCATTCATTACGTTGAATCATATTATTTAGGACATATTAAACAATAAAAACATTTTCAGATACGATACAGTTCGAAATTCAGAGAGTAAATAGCTTTCTTTTAAGTGTCATTATTATTCCACATTTCGCGTTATGTTCTTCACATCAGTAAGTATCTTGTATTACACACTTTTAAAAGTAGTCTGTGTTAATTCAGGGTATGAGCTATTTCCATACTAGATTTCTCCACATCTGACCAGCCATTTCAGCGTGCAGGAGTAACAAACATACTGACACCTTTTCGCATTCATAATATACTAGCTGTTATCCGCCGCTGTTTTCGCGTATCAGTACAATGAAATGAAATGTGTGTGTTCACTGGCTGGGAGACTCATTTCGGGGTGTTCGGCTGCTTGGTGCAAATCTATTTCTTTGACGCCACTTCGGTGATTTGCACGTCGATGATGATAAAATGATGATGAGAACAACACTTACACCCAGCGCGGGCGGAGAAAATCCGACCCGGCCGGAGTTGAACCCGGGACCCTGTGATCGAGCGTCAGCAATGCTAGCCCAAAGACCACGAGTTATTGACGCTTATCAGTAGTTTTACTATGAACAGTGATAGAGACAGACTCTAAAATAAAATATGGACTTTCTAAAATTATTACATAGTGTCAAACTGACGAAGTCATAAAACGAATAATTTGTAATTCGGTGCGGCTAGAATTTTGTAGCCTAGTCTTTGTTCGTGCAATAACGTCAACTATCCTGACGTGTTTTCCTGTTTCCCGCAGCTGCACTCCCCATATCGGAATCAACTGCAGTCTCACTAAAAGCCTCTCACGCTCTACATGTAGAGGAACGACGTCTCTCTGTTTGTGGTACAGCATTTACAGCAGAAGACACCGTCGCTGTGAGTCTTCAACCTTTTCAGAAGCTATAAGGTATGCGTGGTGCTCAGCGGCTAAAACTCGACGAGCTTGTGGCTGCGTATTAGTATGGAAGTACAGATTAAACAGGTTGAGGATTGTAAATCAGGTTATTGGTTCAAATGGCTCTGAGCACTATGGGACTTAACATCTGAGGTCATCAGTCCCCTAGAACTTAGAACTACTTAAACCTAACTAACCTAAGAACATCACACACATCCATGCCCGAGGCAGGATTCGAAACTGCGACCGTAGCAGCAACGCGGTTCCGGACTGAAGCGCCTAGAACCGCTCAGCCACTGTGACCGGCTTAATGGGCGTAGCAACAGAAAACTATATTTACTTGAACCAGAATAATCTCGTCAGGGAGCGAGCGCGAAACATGATTCAAGCATCGTGCCTCACAGCTGTGTGCAGTACTGTGGACATGTGGGCCCAGACTGTTATAACAGCTGACAGTTACAAGACATCAAACAATCGCACTTAACCTAGATTGAAGGACTGCTTCCTCGACATCACGCAACTTTCCTGCTGAAAGATGATGCAAAGAACACGGAGTATGATATTCACAGTAATTCATGCTAGCTTTGAAATTGACAACAGTAAGGAATCCATAAAGATTCTACCAACTGCTGAAGGCAAGTACTACGTTTGGCAACAACTCACCGTATGTTAAAGGTTGCGTGCAAGTCGGCATAAACTCGTCTAAATAGGAAACTGGTTGGCAGGGAGAAGTTGATTTGAAAAAATATTTGAGTGTAAACCCATATAATTGACTCTCAAATGTTATCAAACCACAAAAACACGTGCAACATTAATGCTCTGAAACCATGTGGCAGAGTGAGTTTCAACACATAACAAAATCAAACAAGGCACGATTTGTACAAGTAGCGAATCAGAGACAAACGTTCACTGGTACAGAATGTGACGAAATTAGCTCTCCTATTATTCGGATGAATTGATAGGCAAATAGATTCCCTACCGAGTCTCGAAACATACTCTTCTCACAAAGCCCATATCTCCACATGTGGGATGTGCACCCGAATAATGGAGTTTTCAGTAGCTGCACAACGGGAATTAACAAAACAATTACGTATGAGCCATACGCTCGCTGCTAATGATTAACAAAATCGTATTGCCCGTAGCCAGCCTACAAGATCCAGTCACATTATTGTGAACATCACCATGTTCTATGTCAACCTCAGGTAACCACTCACAGACGGCAGGCGGCGGCGGTAGCATTGGAGTGCATATAAAGCGCTACGGGAGACGCGGAAACAGGCAGTCCTTGTCGTAATGCAGAGACGGTGCGATTTGTCTGAAGTTTGTGAACTACTCGCATAGCGCCGTGGTTGAAGTCTACCGTGCATGGCAAAATGGCGCTATTCAAAACAGGGGCGGAGAAAACTGTGGTGCACCAGGGCCGTAGATGACATGCGTGAATAACAGCTGCGGTCATGTGTACGGGCGAATAGATGTGCAACTGTTGAGCAACTGACCACTCAGATCAGCGAACGGGCTACCAACAGCGTCACCTCAACGACAGTTAAGAGAACGTTGCTGCATATGGGCCTCCGCAGCAGTTGTCTGGTTCAAATGGCTCTGAGCACTATGGGACTTAACATCTTAGGTCATCAGTCCCCTAGAACTTAGAACTACTTAAACCTAACTAACCTAAGGACATCACATACATCTATGCCCGAGGCAGGATTCGAACCTGCGACCGTAGCAGTCCCGCGGTTCCGGACTGAAGCGCCTAGAACCGCACGGCCACCGCGGCCGGCTAGATGTCTGGTCCTTGTACCCATGCTGACTGCTGTTCAGCGGTGATGATGACTGGAATATGCACACCATTACAGCATCAGGATGTCCACTGAGTGGCGACTGGTGACCCTTTCACACGAATTACGTTTTATGCTCCGTCGGACGGATGGCTGTTGGCTTGTAAGGCGTGAAACAGCTGAAAGCAAACACTCAGCAACAGTCGTCGGAAGGGTCCAGACCGAAGGAGGGAACGTTATGGTCTGGGTGATCACATCATTCCGGAAGACACAGTGGATCAACACAAGTACGCATCTACCCTTGAGGACTATGTCCACTCCTACACGCAGTTTGTTTTTCCTCGCCGCCATGGCATCTACCAGTAGGACAATGCAGTGTGTCACACAGCTCCCAGGATGAGGTTATCGTACTCCCTGTACCGTCGCAAGTTATTACAAGATAACATTTATTGCAGTAAGAAACGTACATGTGGGGCCGGTGGCTGTGAAGAAGCTGCAGGAAGACGCCTCAGCTATGAATCACCGCGCAGCTGACGCTACGTGGCCGCGCAAACGGGCTACCTTGTCCCCTAGTACGACAGTATATTCATACACCCTACGAATCTAAATAAATCGTAGTAAATATTAACCAATTGTTTTCAAACATGTTATACTACTTTTTGTTATTCAGTAGAAGATCTCATAAAAAATTACAGATTTCTAACTATTATAGTTTCGGAGATTGATAAAATTACCTAAAAACCATAAAACCGTCACTTAGGGTGTAAAATTCAGCTAGAAACAATAACCGTTTGTCTTTTGTTATCACTTGAAATCATAACCAAACTTCTCAATGTGTAGAATCATTTAATTGGGATTTTTATTTTCAGAAACTTCAATTATTTCGCATTTCGTAGTATGAAATTCATGAAAAATTAATATTTGTTTATTATGTTGTTGCGGGAATAAATGGGAATGAGTGAGTATGTGTCTATGGGACATACGTAAAATTTGATTTACTTTCTGTAAAACATTATGCAATCGCATCGTGGGATAGCTGTATTGTACCCACATTGCTGATGACGTATGTCAACGTGTGATTGCTTTTCTCGGAAGGCAGCCAGAATATCAGTTTGAAGTGCAATCGGTTTCTAAATTAATTTCAAGATTGTTTTTCTTTTCGGTCATTTTTATTATACAACATACACTGCTGCCCATTAAAATTGCTACACCAAGAAGAAATGCAGATGATAAATGGGTATTTATTGGACAAATATATTATACTAGAACTGACATGTGATTACATTTTCACCAAATTTGGGTCCATAGATCCTGATAAATCAGTACCCAGAACAACCACCTCTGGCCGTAATAACGGCATTGATACGCCTGGGCACTGAGTCAAACAGAGCTTGAATAGCGTGTACAGGTACAGCTGCCCATGCAGCTTCAACACGATGCCACAGGTCATCAAGAGTAGTGACTCGCGTAGTGTGACGAGCCAGTTGCTCGGCCACCATTGACCAATTGACCAGACGTTTTCAGTTGGTGAGAGGTCTGGAGAATGTGCTGGCCAGGGCAGCGGTCGAACATTTTCTGTATCCATAAAGGCCCGTACAGGACATGCGACATGCGGTCGTTCATTATCCTGCTGAAATGTCGAGTTTTGCCGGGATCGAATGAAGGTAGAGCCACGGGTCGTAACACATCTGAAATGGAACGTCCACTGCTCAAAGTGCCGTCAGTGCGAACAAGAGGTGACCGAGACGTGTAACCAATAGTACACCATACCATCACGCCGAGTGATACGCTAGTATAGCGATGACGAATACACGCTTCCAATGTGCGTTCACCGCGATGTCGCCGAATACGGATGCGACCATCATGATGCTGTGAACAGAAACTGAATTCCTCCGAAAAAATGACGTTTTGCCATTCGTGCACCCAGGTTCGTCATTGCGTATACCATCGCAGGTGCTCCTGTCAGTGATGCAGCGTCAAGGGTAACCGCAGCCACGGTCTCTGAGCTGATAGTCCTTGCTACTACAAACGTCGTCGAACTGTTCGAGCAGATGGTTGTTGTCTTGCAAACGTCCCCATCTGTTGACTCAGGGATCGAGAAGTGGCTTCACGATCCGTTGCAGCCATGCGGATATGATGCCTGTCATCTCGACTGCTAGTGATACGAGGCTGCTGGGATCCAGCACGGCGTTCCGTATTACCATCGTGAGCCCACCTATTCCATATTGTGCTAACAGTCATTGGATCTCGACCAACGCGAGCAGCAATGTCGCGATACGATAAACCGCAATCGCGATAGGCTACAATCCGACCTTGATCAAAGTCGGAAACGTGATGGTACGCATTTCTCCTCCATACACGAGTCCTCACAACAATGTTTCACCAGACAAAGCCGATCAACTGCTGTTTGTGTATGAGAAATCGGTCATGTCAGAACATTGTAGGTGTCGCCACCGGCACCAATATTGGAAGAATGCTCTGAAACTTTATCATTTGCATATCACAGCATCTTCTTCCTGTCGGTTAAATTTCGCGTCTGTAGCACGTCATCTTCGTGGTGTAGCTATTTTAATGGCAAGTAGTGCATTAGTATTTGCATTTGGAATGGCGACAATGACTTTCTGTTTAGTGATTGGCTAAGGCAAGTTTTAGCGCGAGAATGATCTCTAAGGATCATTCTGAATGGTCAGTCAGACTGATGAGGCAATCAGGATTAAGCTGTTCCCGCGCGCAGAAACTTAGATATGCAGAGAGTGGGGAGGCATCGAGAGAGTCGATCGCCAGCTATTGGACGCGAAAGGTCATGGTAAATGTCACGGTGCTCATTATGTGCAAGATGAACAAATATTGAGTTCTCGCGTTTAGTACGAGTCGTGATAAAGCTGTCGCAGTTACGAACATTTTGATGAAAGTTTGAAGTGTCTGGATTGTTTTGTTGGAAAGTTACTAGCGTGTGAAGTTTCGGCCTTAGTGAAAATTCCGCGTGGAATATTCTATATTCATTTATGGAGTATTTGGCGAGGTCGTCTTTGATGGAAGACAACTGAATGAGACCGAATGTAGAACTGGCAGATAGTGGTGAATCAGAGGCTTGAGATCGCAAACATGAACGGCTTGGTCTTGTGTAGATTTCTGGCTGCTTTGTGTGTGAAATTTGTTGTTTGACTGGGAACTGAGAATGATGGAAAAGTACCTCACTAAATGTGGACTTGGTAGCCAACAACGGGTGTTATTAAGCAATGAACGTTACTGGTCTTGAAATTTTAGGACGGTTATTTCAGTCAAAATTACAAAATATTACCACCCGAAATCTTGATAAATAGGAACTTTCAGGAACTGTTTCCCCCACGAGGGTTACGCAGACTCTGCTGGGTAGGTATTCGGCGACGTTTTCTTCAACGCTGCTTTTTCGCCGTCTGGTAAGTACCTACGATTGCAGAGTGAAGGGACGTAGAGTGGAAGCCATACTGAGGTAGGTGGACATTTAATATCAACAGTAAGACGAATGTTCGAGATATCTACATTTTAACCCACCCCGCCGCATCACCTGGTTGCTAAACTCTCTGAATTTAAACCCAATCGAGGATTTGTGGGAGCATCTCGATCGAGCAGTTCGCTCCAAGGACCCTCAACAGAGAGACACAGCGCAGCTAGCCACCGCATTGTAGCCGGTATCGGTGTGGCCGTGCGGTTAAAGGCGCTTCAGTCTGGAACCGCGTGACCGCTACGGTCGCAGGTTCGAATCCTGCCTCGGGCATGGATGTGTGTGATGTCTTTAGGTTAGTTAGGTTTAATTAGTTCTAAGTTCTAGGCGACTGATGACCTCAGAAGTTAAGTCGCGTAGTGCTCAGAGACTTCTCCCAGCTATTCACTGACTCAGCACGTATCTAGAGGTGCAGAAGGCTTGGGCACGTAGCAAAACAATGACGCAAGATTATTCCGTGTTCTCTAAATTCAGATCTTTATATAGGCCTATGATGTGCTGTGTGTACCTGCCGTGGCACGCAATACTCGCAGAAAGGAGACACAATGCAGGTGCTAGGGGAAGGTCATAAGTAAAATGAAACAAATAAATCACGACAATCCAATAAAGTTTAGAGAAAGGCTTCATAAAAAAAGCAGAGAAAAGTTAAGATGGCGGTTTTAATGCCTGAGGTGTTCTACATAGTCTCCCTCCCAATTGAGTACAACACACAGAACGTTCGTAAAATCGTGTGAAACTGAGAGAGAAGTCTTTCTTTTGGATGTTGCTCAACTCTAGAGTCACATTTGCTTGATTATTAGTAATGTAGTTGAAGCGTTGACTCTTCGTGTGAATTTCCGAACTTTGTCTTTCTGTGACAAGCTCGTATTGCTAACACCAGGTCTCGTAACACGTGATGACTGTTTTCCAGAAAAGAGTCTGCATTTTGCATTTCACTCAAGTCTTGGCAGGAATCCGCGCGTCGTTATTTTAATTCTGGGGTGGGACAAACTTTGCACCCACTTTTCTCTTCTTCAAACTATCCTGGAGAATGTCTTGAACACTTGATTTAGAGATTTTGCTCCTTTGCGGTTTGTGGCACAACGGCGTTGACATATTACGGTTTTACGCCCACTACTTAACACTGCTTGCCCTCAACTGACTGTCGAAAGCATATCTAGTGTTTACAGTTGTTAGTTCAAGTTGCCACTTTACTTACTGTGAAGACGTCGCTTATACGCCAGGAATAATATCGTTCTTGGGTCGTTCTGGATGGAAGGTATAATATGTCCAATGGAGCGATACTTAACCCCTTAGCTTACAATGTCGTGTGAGAGTCGTAGCGTGCCGACTTGGCCAAACATCACCTAGACGTATCAGAGACGTGGTACGTTTACCGCGCCGAACAAGCGCATGTCGTGTCAGAGACGTCGTCGGTCAGCCGCGCCAAATGTAAACAGAACGTCTCTTCAAAAATGGCTGTGAGCACTATGGGCCTTAACATCTATGGTCATCAGTCCCCTAGAACTTAGAACTACTTAAACGTAACTAACATAAGGACATCACAGAACACCCAGTCATCACGAGGCAGAGAAAATCCAGAACGTCTCTGACACGTTGCGGAGCTGATCGAGTACATGCGGCAGACACGAAGTGTTCTTCACCTCATTCGGACCTTCCGACATTACAAAAATACTTTCACTATGTTCCCAACGTGTAGCAAACGTGTTCACGAGGACAGGGAGACATGTGGTGGCACAGCCAACAATGATTTTGCAGGATATTTTGACAGCGGCAGTGACAGTGGTAGCGACGTTTTACCTCCTGTACGAAAACGATTCAAGATGATACTGACGAAGAAGAGCAAACCTACCAGCATCAATCAGGGTCGTGGATGTGGCAAAAAGAAGACAATGAACCAACAATCTGGACGTATAGGGAAATTCCCGGAATAAAGGAAGCAGCCCCCCCCCCCCCCCCCCCAATGAACCATGGACCTTGCCGTTGGTGTGGAGGCTTGCGTGCCTCAGCGATACAGATGGCCGTACCGTAGGTGCAACCACAACGGAGGGGTATCTGTTGAGAGGCCAGACAAACATGTGGTTCCTGAAGAGGGGCAGCAGCCTTTTCAGTAGTTGCAGGGGCAACAGTCTGGGTGATTGACTTATTTCGCCTTGTAACACTAACCAAACAGCCTTGCTGTGCTGGTACTGCGAACGGTTGACAGCAAGGGGAAACTACAGCCGTAATTTTTCCCGAGGGCATGCAGCTTTACTGTACGGTTAATGATGATGGCGTCCTCTTGGGTAAAATATTCCGGAGGTGAAATAGTCCCCCATTCGGATCTCCGGGCGGGGCGCAACTCAAGAGCACGTCGTTATCAGGAGAAAGAAAACTGGCGTTTTGCGGATCGGAGCGTGGAATGTCAGATCACTTAATCGGGCAGGTAGGTTAGAAAATTTAAAAAGGGAAATGGATAGGTTAAAGTTAGATATAACGGGAATTAGTGAAGTTTGGTGGCAAGAGGAACAAGACTTTTGGTCAGGTGAATACAGGGTTATAAACACACAATCAAAAAGGGGTAATGCAGGAGTAGGTTTAATAATGAATAAAAAAATAGGAATGCGGGTAAGCTACTACAAACAGCATAGTGAACGTATTATTGTGGCCAAGATAGACACGAAGCCCACGCCTACTACAGTAGTACAAGTTTATATGACAACTAGCTCTGCAGATGACGAAGAAATTGAAGAAATGTATGACGAAATAAAAGAAATTATTCAGATAGTGAAGGGAGACGAAAATTTAATAGTCATGAGTGACTGGAATTCGGTAGTGGGAAAAGGAAGAGAAGGAAACGTAGTAGGTGAATACGGATTGGGGGTAAAAAATGAAAGAGGAAGCCGCCTGGTAGAATTTTGCGCAGAGCATAACTTAATCATAGCTAACACTTGGTTCAAGAATCATGAAAGAAGGTTGTATACATGGAAGAACCCTGGAGATATTAAAAGTTATCAGATAGATTACATAATGGTAAGACAGAGATCTAGGAACCAGGTTTTAATTGTAAGACATTTCCAGGGGCAGATGTGGACTCTGACCACAATCAATTGGTTATGAACTGTACATTAAAACTGAAGAAACTGCAAAAAGGTGGGAATTTATGGAGATGGGATCTGGACAAACTGACCAAACCAGAGGTTGTACAGAGTTTCAGGGAGAGCGTAAGGGAACAAATGGCAGGAATGGGGGAAAGAAATACAGTAGAAGAATGGGTAGCTTTGAGGGATGAAGTAGTGAAGGAAACAGAGGATCAAGTAGGTAAAAAGAAGAGGGCTAGTAGAAATCGTTGGGTAACAGAAGAAATATTGAATTTAATTGATGAAAGGAGAAAATATAAAAAGGCAGTAAATGAAGCAGGTAAAAAGGAATACAAACGTCTCAAAAATGAGATCGACAGGAAGTGCAAAATGACTAAGCAGGAATGGCTAGAGGATAAATGTAAGGATATAGAGGCTTATCTCACTAGGGGTACGATAGATACTGCCTACAGGAAAATTAAAGAGACCTTTGGAGAAAAGAAAACGACTTGTATGAATATTAAGAGCTCAGATGGAAACCCAGTTCTAAGCAAAGAAGGGAAAGCAGGAAGGTGAAAGGGGTATATAGAGGGTCTATACAAGGGCGATGTACTTGAGGACAGTATTATGGAAATGAATATAGATGAAGATGAAGTGGGAGATATGATACTGCGTGAAGAGTTTGACAGAGCACTGAAAGACCTGAGTCGAAACAAGGTCCCGGGAGTAGACAACATTCCATTAGAACTACTGACGGCCTTGGGAGAGCCAGTCCTGACAAAACTCTACCATCTGGTGAGCAAGATGTATGAGACAGGCGAAATAGCATCAGACTTCAAGAAGAATATAATAATTGCAATCCCAAAGAAAGCAGGTGTTGAAAGATGCGAAAAATACCGAGCTATCAGTTTAATAAATCACGGCTGCAAAATACTAACGCAAATTCTTTACAGACGAATTGAAAAACTAATAGAAGCCGACCTAGGGGAAGATCAGTTTGGATTCCGTAGAAATATTGGGACACGTGAGGCAATACTGACCCAACGACTTATCTTAGAAGCTAGATTAAGGAAAGGCAAACCAACGTTTCTAGCATTTGTAGACTTAGAGAAAGCTTTTGACAATGTTGACTGGAATACCCTCTTTCAAATTCTGAAGGTGGCAGGGATAAAATACGGGGAGCGAAAGGCTATTTACAATTTGTATAAAAACCAAATGGCAGTTATAAGAGTCGAGGGGCATGAAAGGGAAGCAGTGGTTGGGAAGGGAGTGAGACAGGGTTGTAGCCTCACCCCGATGTTATTCAATCTGTATATTGAGCAAACAGAAAAATTCGGAGTAGGTATTAAAATCCTTGGAGAAGTAATAAAAACTTTGAGGTTCGCCTATGACATTGTAATTCTGTCAGAGACAGCAAAGGACTTGGAAGAGCAGTTGAATGGAATGGATAGTGTCTTGAAAGGAGGATATAAGATGAACATCAACAAAAGCAAAACGAGGATAATGGAATGTTGTCGAATTAAGTCGGGTGATTCCGAGGGTATTAGATTAGGAAATGAGACACTTAATATAGTATAGGAGTTTTGCTATTTAGGGAGCAAAACAACTGATGTTGGTCGACGTAGAGAGGATATAAAATGTAGACTGGAAATGGAAAGGAAAGCGTTTCTGAAGAAGAGAAATTTGTTAACATCGAGTATAGATTTAAGTACAGGAAGTCATTTCTGAAAGTATTTGTATGGAGTGTAGCTATGTATGGAAGTGAAACATGGGCGATAAATAGTTTGGACGAGAAGAGAATAGAAGCTTTCGAAATGTGGTGCTACAGATGAATGCTGAAGATTAGATGGTAGGTCACATAACTAATGAGGAGGTGTTGAAGAGGATTGGGGAGAAGAGAAGTTTGTGGCACAACTTGACTAGAAGAAGGGATCGGTTGGTAGGACATGTTCTGAGGCATCAAGGGATCACCAATTTAGTATTGGAGGGCAGCGTGGAGGGTAAAAATAGTAGAGGGAGACCAAGAGATGAATACACCAAGCAGATTCAGAAGGATGTAGGTTGCAGTAGATACTGGGAGATGAAGAAGCTTGTACAGGATAGAGTAGCATGGAGAGCTGCATCAAACCAGTCTCAGGACTGAGACCACAACAACAACAACAAAGGAAGCAGCTTTACAGCACTTGAGTACAAGCATAAGAGAATTAGCGTTTTCTCTGTAATATTTAATAGTATATTTTGGGAAAACATCGTAAATGAGACGAATAGATATGCACAAGACGTACTCAACAATGAACAGAAGAGACGAAAAATAGACCAAAAGTGGTCTCCTATCGGCTGTAATGAAATAGAAATATACATTGCACTATGTATAATCATGGCTGAAGTAAGGAAACCGTCGATTCATATGTATTGGTCTAGGAGGGTCGTTATAGAAATGCCAATACTTAGGAAGACGATGCCATTCAGTAGATTTCTGCATCTAGCGAATAACAGTTTAGCCAACAACACAGTAAGCTGTACAAACTAAGGCCAGTCATAGATATGTTCTGTCAAAAATTTAAGGAAATGTACACAATGCAAGAGAATATTGCGATTGATGAATCCTTAATGAAATTTAAGGGGCACTTATCCTACAAACAATTTAACCCATCAAAAAGAACGAGGTTTGGTATTAAAATTTATAAATTGTGTGAGTCAAGTTCAGGATACTGCTATGATTTAATTTAAGATATACACGGGTAGTGACCCTCCCCCCATGAACCATGGACCTTGCTGTTGGTGGGGAGGCTTGCGTGCCTCAGCGATACAGATAGCCGTACCGTAGGTGCAACCACAATGGAGGGGTATCTGTTGAGAGGCCAGACAAACGTGTGGTTCCTGAAGAGGGGCAGCAGCCTTTTCAGTAGTTGCAAGGGCAACAGTCTGGATGATTGACTGATCTGGCCTTGTAACAATAACCAAAACGGCCTTGCTGTGCTGGTACTGCGAACGGCTGAAAGCAAGGGGAAACTACAGCCGTAATTTTTCCCGAGGGCATGCAGCTTTACTGTATGATTAAATGATGATGGCGTCCTCTTGGGTAAAATATTCCGGAGGTAAAATAGTCCCCCATTCGGATCTCCGGGCGGGGACTACTCAAGAGGATGTCGTTATCAGGAGAAAGAAAACTGGCGTTCTACGGATCGGAGCGTGGAATGTCAGATCCCTTAATCGGGCAGGTAGGTTAGAAAATTTAAAAAGGGAAATGGATAGGTTGAAGTTAGATATAGTGGGAATTAGTGAAGTTCGGTGGCAGGAGGCAAAAGACTTCTGGTCAGGTGACTACAGGGTTATAAACACAAAATCAAATAGGGGTAATGCAGGAGTAGGTTTAATAATGAATAGGAAAATAGGAATGCGGGTAAGCTACTACAAACAGCATAGTGAACGCATTATTGTGGCCAAGATAGGTACGAAGCCCACGCCTACTACAGTAGTACAAGTTTATATGCCAACTAGCTCAGCAGATGACGAAGAAATTGAAGAAATGTATGATGAAATAAAAGAAATTATTCAGATTGTGAAGGGAGACGAAAATTTAATAGTCATGGGTGACTGGAATTCGAGTGTAGGAAAAGGGAGAGAAGGAAACATAGTAGGTGAATATGGATTGGGGGACAGAAATGAAAGAGGAAGCCGCCTGGTCGAATTTTGCACAGAGCACAACATAATCATAACTAACACTTGGTTTAAGAATCATGAAAGAAGGTTGTATACATGGAAGAACCCTGGAGATACTAAAAGGTATCAGATAGATTATATAATGGTAAGACAGAGATTTAGGAACCAGGTTTTAAATTGTAAGACATTTCCAGGGGCAGATGTGGACTCTGACCACAATCTATTGGTTATGACCTGTAGATTAAAACTGAAGAAACTGCAAAAAGGTGGGAATTTAAGGAGATGGGACCTGGATAAACTAAAAGAACCAGAGGTTGTACAGAGATTCAGGGAGAGCATAAGGGAGCAATTGACAGGAATGGGGGAAATAAATACAGTAGAAGAAGAATGGGTAGCTTTGAGGGATGAAGTAGTGAAGGCAGCAGAGGATCAAGTAGGTAAAAAGACGAGGGCTAGTAGAAATCCTTGGGTAACAGAAGAAATATTGAATTTAATTGATGAAAGGAGAAAATATAAAAATGCAGTAAGTGAAACAGGCAAAAAGGAATACAAACGTCTCAAAAATGAGATCGACAGGAAGTGCAAAATGGCTAAGCAGGGATGGCTAGAGGACAAATGTAAGGATGTAGAGGCCTATCTCACTAGGGGTAAGATAGATACCGCCTACAGGAAAATTAAAGAGACCTTTGGAGATAAGAGAACGACTTGTATGAATATCAAGAGCTCAGATGGAAACCCAGTTCAAAGCAAAGAAGGGAAAGCAGAAAGGTGGAAGGAGTATATAGAGGGTCTATACAAGGGCGATGTACTTGAGGACAATATTATGGAAATGGAAGAGGATGTAGATGAAGATGAAATGGGAGATATGATACTGCGTGAAGAGTTTGACAGAGCACTGAAAGACCTGAGTCGAAACAAGGCCCCCGGAGTAGACAATATTCCATTGGAACTACTGACGGCCGTGGGAGAGCCAGTCCTGACAAAACTCTACCATCTGGTGAGCAAGATGTATGAAACAGGCGAAATACCCTCAGACTTCAAGAAGAATATAATAATTCCAATCCCAAAGAAAGCAGGTGTTGACAGATGTGAAAATTACCGAACTATCAGCTTAATAAGTCACAGCTGCAAAATACTAACACGAGTTCTTTACAGACGAATGGAAACACTAGTAGAAGCCAACCTCGGGGAAGATCAGTTTGGATTCCGTAGAAACACTGGAACACGTGAGGCAGTACTGACCTTACGACTTATCTTAGAAGAAAGATTAAGGAAAGGCAAACTTACGTTTCTAGCATTTGTAGACTTAGAGAAAGCTTTTGACAATGTTGACTGGAATACTCTCTTTCAAATTCTAAAGGTGGCAGGGGTAAAATATAGGGAGCGAAAGGCTATTTACAATTTGTACAGAAACCAGATGGCAGTTGTAAGAGTCGAGGGACATGAAAGGGAAGCAGTGGTTGGGAAGGGAGTAAGACAGGGTTGTAGCCTCTCCCCGATGTTGTTCAATCTGTATATTGAGCAAGCAGTAAAGGAAACAAAAGAAAAATTCGGAGTAGGTATTAAAATTCATGGAGAAGAAATAAAAACTTTGAGGTTTGCCGATGACATTGTAATTCTGTCAGAGACAGCAAAGGACTTGGAAGAGCAGTTGAATGGAATGGACAGTGTCTTGAAAGGAGGATATAAGATGAACATCAACAAAAGCAAAACAAGGATAATGGAATGTAGTCTAATTAAGTCGGGTGATGCTGAGGGAATTAGATTAGGAAATGAGGCACTTACAGTAGTAAAGCAGTTTTGCTATTTGGGGAGCAAAATAACTGATGATGGTCGAAGTAGAGAGGATATAAAATGTAGGCTGGCAATGGCAAGGAAAGCGTTTCTGAAGAAGAGAAATTTGTTAACATCCAGTATTGATTTAAGTGTCAGGAAGTCATTTCTGAAAGTATTCGTATGGAGTGTAGCCATGTATGGAAGTGAAACATGGACGATAAATAGTTTGGACAAGAAGAGAATAGAAGCTTTCGAAATGTGGTGCTACAGAAGAATGCTGAAGATTAGATGGGTAGATCACATAACTAATGAGGAAGTATTGAATAGGATTGGGGAGAAGAGAAGTTTGTGGCACAACTTGACGAGAAGAAGGGATCGGTTGGTAGGACATGTTCTGAGGCATCAAGGGATCACCAATTTAGTATTGGAAGGCAGCGTGGAGGGTAAAAATCGTAGAGGGAGACCAAGAGATGAATACACTAAGCAGATTCAGAAGGATGTCGGTTGCAGTAGGTACTGGGAGATGAAAAAGCTTGCACAGGATAGAGTAGCATGGAGAGCTGCATCAAACCAGTCTCAGGACTGAAGACCACAACAACAACAACACGGGTAGTGACGAACGTGATGCTAGTGGTAGTGCCTCTGAAAGTGTAGTTCTAGAACTATCACAGTCGGTAGTACACAAAGGGCATACTCTATATTTAGACAACTGGTTTCCTTCACCGAAACTTTTCAAAACTCTCCTCACCAATAAAACTAATGTGATTGGAACAGTGCGCTCAAACAGAAAAAATATACCCACAGACTTCCTGACCGCAAAATTAAAGAAGGGAGAATATACAGTGAAGAGTTGTAATGGAATATTGGCACTAAAATGGAAAGATAAACGAGACGTTTACATCCTTTCCACAAAACAGTCAACAGCAGAAATGATCGCCACAGACACCTCTCTCCGCAACGCGTCGTTGAAACCGAAATGTGTCGTCGATTACAATAGAGGCATGATTGGAATTGATCGCCAAGATCAGATGCTTGCATGCTTCCCTGTGATGAGAAAATGTATGAAAGGATACCGCAAGATATTCTTTTACCCATTTGATGTTGCTTTATTTATTACATACATTTTGTATTACAAAATACATTGCGGCAAACGACAGAGCTACGCAGAATATAGGATTCTCATTGCAGAACCATTGTTGAAAACTACACCTTTACCGGAATATAATCGGAAGGGACGATTAGCATCCGGCGATATACCACAAAGACTGCACGCTCAACATTGGGCACATTTTCTCCAACATATTGAATCAACACCATCAAAAGTACATCTTGCGGGAACTTGTGTAGTGTGCAGAAAGCATAAACGACGCAGCGAAACAACGTGCGAAATCAAAAAGTGCAGGGTTTCATTAAATGTGCCAGATTGTTTTGAACGATATCATACAATCGAAACTGTTAAATTCGTGTACATGTCATTGCGAAGACGTTCCGTTTGAAAATATGTTTGCCAACGTACTAACATACAGGTTCCAGAATGAGATTTTCACTCTGCAGCGGAGTGTGCGCTGATATGAAACTTCCTGGCAGATTAAAACTGTGTGCCCGACCGAGACTCGAACTCGGGACCTTTGCCTTTCGCGGGCAAGTGCTCTACCACTGAGCTACGGAAGCACGACTCACGCCTGGTACTCACAGCTTTACTTCTGCCAGTACCTCGTCTCCCACCTTCCAAACTTTACAGAAGCTCTCCTGCGAACCTTGCAGAACTAGCACTCCTGAAAGAAAGGATATTGCGGAGACATGGCTTAGCCACAGCCTGGGGGACGTTTCCAGAATGAGATTTTCACTCTGCAGCGGAGTGTGCGCTGATATGAAACTTCCTGGCAGATTAAAACTGTGTAAAGTTTGGAAGGTGGGAGACGAGGTACTGGCAGAAGTAAAGCTGTGAGTACCGGGCGTGAGTCGTGCTTCGGTAGCTCAGTGGTAGAGCACTTGCCCGCGAAAGGCATAAGTCCCGAGTTCGAGTCTCGGTCGGGCACACAGTTTTAATCTGCCAGGAAGTTTCAGGTTCCAGAATGTTTTGAACAAAATATTATACAGTCTTAGATCATTGAATTGTTGTGAATATTATTATTAAGACGTATTTCATCAATATATGTTTGCTTATAAAGGGAAATATCGTTGCTTTTGAGGCAATGAATGTTTCGTTTCCAATGGGCAACTAATCGTCATTATTTATGATACCTGTAGAAATGTCACGTTACTGGTATCTCTCACAAACGTACTTATAAATCTCGAGGGCGTCTGCACGACTTCGGTCGCCACCAGGCATAGTGCACCGCATCCTTAGCGTGTGTAAGGGCCGGGAATCGTAAGGCGCATCCCTACCTTGCAGCCACTTACGGCTCACGCTAACGGAACTTAAATCGTAAGGGAAGGGTTAAATACTTGTGTGACTCAACAATATGTCGACAGACAATTTCGATGCGTCATGTAGCGTCAGATTTGCGTGCTGCGGCCAGTCAAGCGCGCCGAGAGAAGCCTCGTACCACTGTACAGTGGAGCAATCCGTGAGCATCAAGTTTTGCTATAAAATTTCTAGAGCGACGAAGGAATTGTTTGCGATGCTGTGTTATAATTGTCCTGTTATATCCGCTTCTTTTATTCCCCTTAAAATATCAGTTTAAAAATGAGGATCGTAATACAGGGCGTAACGGGTGTAAGTTCAGATATCGCTATTGGTGGCTGAGGACGATGTACTCAGCAACATTACATCAACATTTATGTCGTTTGCAGACTAATAACTATAGCTACTACAAGTGGTACGTCTGTACGTTGGACAGTACCTTCACCTACCTGTGGCAAGAGCAAGCCATTTACACCACTGACCATTAAAATTGCTACACCACGAAGATGACGTGCTACAGACGCGAAATTTAACTGACAGGAAGAAGATGCTGTGATATGCAAATGATTACCTTTTCAGAGCATTCACACAAGGTTGGCGCCGGTGGTGACACCTAAAACATGCTGACATGAGGAAAGTTTCCAACCGATTTCTCATACACAAACAGCACTTGACCGGCGATGCCTGGTGAACGTTGTTGTGATGCCTCGTGTAAGGAGGAGAAATGCGTACCATCACGTTTCCGACTTTGATAATGATCAGATTGTAGCCTATCGCAATTGAGGTTTATCGTATCGCGACATTGCTGCTCGCGTTGGGCGATATCCAATGACTGTTAGTAAAATATGGAATCGGTGGGTTCAGGAGGGTAATACGGAACGCCGTGCTGGATCCCAACGGCCTCGTATCACTAGCAGTCGAGATAACAGGCATCTTATCCGCATGGCTGTAACGGATCGTTCAGCCACGTCTCAATCCCTGAGTCAACAGATGTGGACGTCTGCAAGACAACAACCATCTGCAAGAACAGTTCGACGACGTTTGCAGCAGCGTGGACTATCAGCTCGGAGACCATGGCTGCGGTTACCCTTGACGCTGCATAACAGACAGGAGCGCCTGCGATGGTGTACTCAACGACGAACCTGGGTGCACGTATGGCAAAACGTCATTTTTTCGGATAAATCCAGGTTCTGTTTACAGCATCATGATGGTCGCATCCGTGATTGGCGATATCGCGGTGAACGCATGTTAGAAGCGTGTATTCGTCATCGACATACTGGCGTATCACCCGGCGAGATGGTATGGGGTGCCATTGGTTACACGTCTCGGTCACCTCTTGTTCGCATTGACGGTACTTCGAACAGTGGACGTTACGTTTCAGACGTGTTACGACCCGTGGTTCTACCATTCATTCGATCCCAGCGAAACCCTACATTTCAGCAGGATAATGAACGACCGCATGTTGCAGGTCCTGTACGGGCCTTTCTGGATACAGAAAATGCTCGACTGCTGCCCTGGCCAGCATATTCTCCAGATCTCTCACCAATTGAAAACGTCTGGTCAATGGTGGCCGAGCAACTGGCTCGTCACACTACGCGAGTCACTACTCTTGATGAACTGTGGTATCGTGTGGAAGCTGCATGGGCAGCTGTACCTGTACACGCCATCCAAGCTCTGTCTGACTCAATGCCCAGGCGTATCAAGGCCGTCATTGCGGCCAGAGGTGGTTGTTCTGGGTACTGATTTCGCGGGATCTATCCACCCAAATTGCGTGAAAATGTAATCACATGTCAGTTCTAGTATAATATATTTGTCCAATGTATACCCGTTTATCATCTGCATTTCTTCTTGGTGTAGCAATTTTAATGACCAGTAGTCTATGCTCGTTTTCCCCAGTGCAGTTAATTAGGTGTTCAGGCGTGGACGCATGGACGCAAAATGGATAGCCTATACTGACAAGCGTAGTCCACTTAGTGTAGTTACGACCGTGCAGAAAACATCAGGCCGTAAAGCTTGTGACGTGTTTGTGGGAAGACAGTTCGTCGAAGAGAAAAAGCAGCCAATACAATGCTATGTGTACATATTAAGGCGCCACGTATAAAGAAATCTGCACTTATAGTCGTTATACCCCATATAAAAAATGAATTGGTTGCTGAGTGATATAGGAAGAGCGAAAAGTGGAAACATTCCTTTTCTTAATCTGTACGTTCAGATATGCTTCACATTAGAGCATCTGACCCGTCACCCACCATAGCATATCGGTGGACTCAGCACGTGGGAAGCTTTTTGGGTGCGAAAGAGACCGTGTAGAATGATCGAGAAATACGAGGAGGCAACTCCACAACCAGCAGTCATTTTAAAATAAAGGAAATTTACATTGTTTTGTAATAAAGCCAGCTGTTGCTTTGTGTTCGAACTGGACTGTGGAGTTTTGGCTGTTCAGCTGATTTGCTGTTTTATAGTCTGAAGGTTAGTTAATGCAGTATTTGTGTTTTTAATGAAAAATGTCCCAGGTGTTTATTTTCTTACCACTTTTGTCTTATAAGGAGTGAGGGAGAACTACAGAGTAACATATGCTTTCAGTAATTTTCTTTTCATTTAAGAGATACAAAGATTTAAAACGAACACTCGTAAACGATGATTTCAAGCTAGGACAGTTACTGATTCCTTGTAATTTCAATACTTAATTCGACAGTTTAATGAGAGGCTCCCCGCAGGGGCGGAATATTAACATTGCACAGACAGATGATAACTGAGGGTGCTGGTAACGTAGTTTCTTTGGTAAAAACAGTTTTTACAGGGGATTTTTAGTCGTATGCGGTAATTCATCCAAGAAAAAGTATATAAACATATCTAAATTTCACTTTGAATAGTATCACTTGAGATAAAGTTATCTATTCCGTTTAAATACACTTAGGGAACGGTCGTAGTATAACTGTGCACAGTAGAATCCGAGAGTATAAAATGTTTGCGTGTGGTTGAACGATTTTCGAGACCGTATGAAAACTGTTGACGGCGTGTCGGTTTCGGGACGACCCTTAACAATCCAATCTACACAACGCAAAGAAGAAATCCGGCAGTTGCTGAAATAAAATCAAGGATTATCAAGAAAAGTGTTAACTGCATCACCGACAGAGACTTGAGCGTGCGGAAGAGGTTTCTTGATTTTTGCAGTACAAACTGACTGACGATAAGAAGACAACATGGATAGAAACTAACAAGGATTTTTATTCTCATGTGTGACAGAGATCACTTACTTTTTATGTAAGCTGTTGTCACGAGAAATGTCACATGGCGCTACTATTTCTATCTGGAGTCTCGTAAGCACACCTGCTTGTATCACATTTCAGAAAACATCGTAAGACGGGTGACACCTATGATTCCATCAACGGAACGGTTCTTTTTCTTTGTCCTCTTCCATGATTATCATAATAGTATGTCTGCCCTTGTAACGTGGGAACCCTGCCTATCTCTTCCACACTCTCATTTGTAATTTGTTTTAAATTTCATGGCTTCTATTAATAGCCCATTTGGATTCCTGATAAGATCAGTTTAGTGCTTGTATTTGCAAGATACAAAGTGACCGTCCCCTGTACTGATACAAAGTTCAGCCGACACACATAATCATTAAAGATCCTTGAACCATTAGGTACAATCTCAGTCGATTAGCGCGTAAATTAGTCACGGTCATTTTCTAAACGAACCTCTCGCGGTTGAAGAACTGAAAGGAGCAATGCACGGACTAAAACACGATCGCAAAACTTGAAAAAACACTTTCTCATGTTATCACACCTGCCAATACAAGGACCAAAAGTCTTCTGTAGTCTTTTAAATAAAACATGGCATGCTAAAACTCGCATTTCGGAGTCTAAGATGGCACGAATCATTCAAGAAAGCAAAGTAAAAAACACAGGAAGTTCCACAAAGCTCTCTCAGTTGCAGGCAGGCGCGTCACGCTACTAAGCTACGTGATAAAGGTCCTTGTAAGGATGTTAAAACACCGACAGGAGGTGTAGTATCAACACCATTACTTAGATCCCAGACGACTATTGACTCTCGGGAAGATTACGACGTAATGATATTCTTATAGCAGTGATTACCAGCATCCATCTTCGAATCAGAAGTAATGACTACTTCGTGTCAGCGTTAACCAATATCATAATGCAAATGACAGCGTTTACTTTCCTCTATTAGTCTAGAAGGTGCAAACTCACCAAGGACCAGGCTGTTTCGTGGACAGGTTGCCACAAGCGCTGTTTTAACGTTCGTCAGCTCCTCTTTTTCTCAGCGCGAAAGAATACACGTCAGCGCAGCGAATCGCGCGCTACAGGCTTTAGTGACATACGCTATAGATCTACAAGACACAACTACAAAATCTCTGTGTCTCGACAGACATGGATCAGCTCTCTCTCTCTCTCGCTCTCTCTCTCTCTCCCCCTCCCTCTCTCTCTCTCTCTCTCTCTCTCTCTCTCTCTCTCTCTCTCTCTCTCTCTCTTCCTCTTTTCTGACGGATGAACATACCAAAGGCAGTAGCATAAGATGCTAAAGAGAACGCAAGAAAGCCACATTAACAGACCCTGGTGATATTCCTTGCCGCAATGGACGAATGGCACAATCACAGTGAGTCTTTAGAAGAAGAATTCCAGAGTAACGTAGCCACAGTTAGACTTCCGGGTACTTTTTCAGAGAAACAGTGTTGCATGTTAGAGAATCATAACGAGAGGATTGTGAACTGGAACGTGCAATTTAAGAAAGACAAATAGAGGAGGTAAGCTTTAAAATGTGATAAGGTAAATGAAGGAGCAGAACATTAATATTTTAGAAGATGTAAAATCCTTTCTGTACCTAGGAAGTTTAATGACATGGAATGGAAGCTGTACAGAATAAATAAGGAACAGGATATATATGGGAAAGACAATTTTGAAGGTGACGCAGTGATTAAGCTCCAGAAGAGTTTCAGTGGAGCCGAGGAAAAGATTTGCTAAATGTTATGCCTGGAGTTTAGTATTGTACAACAGTGAATCATGGACAGCTGAAAAGAAAGAAGAAATAAATTTAGAGAGTTTTGAAATGTTTCCATGGAGAAGAACGCTTAAAGTGCAGTGGAATGACAGAGTTAAGAATCAAGTAGTAATGAAGGAAATAGAGTAAGAAAGAAGGTTATTGGAAGTGATCGGAAAAAAAATCCTGGCTGCGTAAGAACTGTCTGCCACAAAGAATAATAGACGAAAAGTAGAAGAAATGAGAAGCAGGGGTAAGAAAAGATTTGGAATTATGGATGGCATTAAAAGAGGACGAACAGACGAACATGTGAAGAAAGATGTTCAGAACAGGTCACAATGGAGAGCCTCTAGTTAAAACCTGCCGTAGGACAGACAGATACACTAAAGAAGAATAAGAAGTGAAATGCGATGGGAAAGAGAGCCTGAAAACAGAATATAAACTAATACTCAGATAAGGAGAAACTAAAGCAAACCGGGCTGTGTTAATGTTTCTCCTTCCTGGTGTTATCCAACGGTACAGGGTACACTGCTTACGTCATTCAGAAAATCGGTACGCATGCGACAGCATACGCTTCCTAATATGTTCCGGAACGCTGCACATAAAAATGAGATTCTTTACAGGGCTCATACCTCGGGTTCTATTGCTGATAAACGGTACGAACCAGTGTTTTCGGTAGCCCTTGGGCTAGGGACCTTTTTTATAGCCAACAGAAGGATCAGCGTAGTGTCACTGTAATACATTACAGAGTCAAAGAATGAAAATTACACACTTGCTGTTGCTTAGGCAAATGGAGCAAATCAGTTGGTTGGATTTGCATTAAAAAAAAAAGTTTCACCTTTTTTTCGTACCAAAACCGAGCTGCGGATTCCAAAACGGCTATGCACTGAAAATAGCTGAAATTTTTACCAAATATTCGTAAGATCCCCATCTCGAACAGCCTGCAAAATTTTATTGATGTCCTTTTCCGTTTCCGAGGTACAGAGGTTCAAAGTTACCTTACATGTGCACGTGAAATACGCACGTTAAATCCGATGTGAGAGGAAATATAAAAAACAAATAACTGCAGCAAACGGCTCAAATATTAACGTTATACCCTCTAGGCATTTATCTGGAAGTATTATCTTCCTGTTTTCAATAATCTTTGTCAGTTATCCAGAAATAGCTCAGAAACATTGCTTTTGGGTACCAATACTGAGCCACAGATTTCAGGACGGCTAAGCATAGCAAATGAGTGTAATTTTTTCGATATATTCCTAATATTCAGATCTCGATATCTTTCTCCGTTTCCAAGATACAAGGGTTCAAAGTTACCCTACTTGCACACACAAACTACGCAGGTAAAATCCGATTTTAGTTTATAAAGTGACGTAGTACGGACGAAAATGCTGTAAAGTGTCTCTGTTATCACCAGAGGGGTTCTGCCAACCAGATATTGTAGTGCTGAAGCACACGCAAAAATTTTGTGCACGTAAAATCCGGTCTGAGGTATATAATTACTTCTGCATTATTTCATTTTCACGTAAGTAAACTATCAAAATTTTACTGACCCATAAAGTACTTTTCATGTGAGTACATGCCCTGCTGTAGCAGGGGAATGAAGGGAACTAGCGGGAAAATGCTTCTGTCGGAGCATAAAAAAGGTGAATAAGCGCTGTTTGAAACACACTGACTGGACCCTGGAGCACCAGCTGCCTCATTCTACCTACCTCAGCACGTTCAAAAATTTTCCCGAAAGTTTGGCGGGCAAACATATTGGCACTTTTTTATGCTAAGAGATAATGAAACAGTGGCAGTAGCAAAGAGACGGAATGGTTGCGGTATAGGAAAAGCGAAGGAGACAGCGGCAGTGTGAGAGGAAGAGAGGGACACGGAGGCAGTGGAAATAGTAGACAGTAACAGAACAGTGTTAGGAAAAGACCGAAAGAGAGAGTGCCACCGAGATAGGAATAAACAAAAGTAGAAAGTGGACGAGGGACAGTGATAATGGGAAACAGAGTCTATTACAATGACAACGAGGAAGAGAGAGTTAGTGACAGTGAGAAGAGACAACAGCAGTGGGAAGGAATGAATGAGATTGTAGCAGTAAAAGAGAGCAAGAAGGAGATAGTGACAGTGAAAGGAGACTGTAGTAGTGGGACATAACGAAGGAGACTGTGCCTGTGAGACAGGAGACACTGATAGAGAGACACAAAGAGATAATGACAATGAACTGGGATGAATGAGTGAGTGAGAAAGGGCAAGAGGGATTGGATGGGTATGAGCGACTTACAGTGATGGAGTAGTGAACGTGAGTTAGGGCAGTTTGTGGAAGCGAGAGGTGAGCTGCATGTTATAAAGAGTGCGATTACGTTCGCATGCCAGAATTTTTGGGAAAACGTTTAAAGGTGCTGAGGAAGGTAGAGTGAGGAAGCCAGTACCCCACTTATCAGTCACAATCTTTTAAACAGGAGCATATTGCCTTTTTGTGATGCTCTGATAGAAACATTTTTCTGCTGGTTTGTTTTATTTTAGTTTAGTGGCCTGATAGCTATTCTGCTGCCACAGTCGACAAGGTAACCTAAGCGAGGGAAGTCGGGTGCTCCATCTTTCTGAAATTCTTATAAATTTTGTTCTTCGGGCTATTGTAGATGAGAGATTTGGATACCGGTCTAGAATGTACATAAACGACAGTCGAAAACAGTCTAAAAGCCTCACGCAAGCTGGTCAGTGTGTCATACCGACCGCGAGACATCGATACCGACCTGGCTCGCTTCTCAGTCTCGCAACCTAAAGGGGTGCCCATTAATCCACACAAGCTGTTCACAGATCCAGATCAGCTGTTCGCACTAATACAGGATGTCTCACAAAGGGGTTTGCAACATTAGTATTTTAATAACTGGGTGGGGGCGGTATTAATAATAAAGTGATGCAGTTGTCATTATGTGGTGTCTTCATGATTAGTGTGTGGAGCCTTTCAAATGTTCAAATGTGTGTGAAATCTTATGGGACTTAACTGCCAAGGTCATCAGTCCCTAAGCTTACACACTACTTAACCTAAATTATCCTAAGGACAAACATACACACCCATGCCCGGGGGAGGACTCGAACCTCCGCCGGGACTAGCCGCACAGTGTGTAGCCTTTCAGTTGTTTTCTTTTATTTGTTTTCAGTCCGCCCACGGTAGCTGAGTGGCCGCCGGCACGGTAGCTCAGCGTGTTCGGTCAGAGGGTTAGCTGCCCACTGTAATAAAAAAAAACTGAGAAAATGGATCAACGAACAATCTCAACGGGCGTGAGGGGACTTCCGCCACGAACAATTGAAAAGAACTATAACGGACAAAATGAGATTAAAAAAAAAAAAAAAAGTGGTCAGCGCGACGGACTGTCAATCCTAAGGGCCCGGGTTCGATTCCCGGCTGGGTCGGAGGTTTTCTGTTCTCAGGGACTGGGTGTTGTGTTGTCCTAATTATCATCATTTCATCCCCAGCGACGCGCAAGTCGCCGAAGTGGCGTCAAATCGAAAGACTTGCACCAGGCGAGCGGTCTACCCGACGGGAGGCCCTCGTCACACGCCATTATTATTATTTGTTTTCAGTTGCTAGTAAATACACGTAAATAACAAGATGGCTGAAAACTTGTGCTTGAAGCAAAAAAAAGTGGATTCTAAAGTGCTATTGGGAATTTATTTATTTATTTATTTATTCCATATCATTGTAACCTGTTACTTATAAATTAAATATTGACAGTATTGATTGTTACAGAAATTATGCAGCATATGTTAATACTCAATTTTATCCCACGCATTAGTATCTCCCATCACCATCACTATTTCTACTATTAATAATTATAATAATTATAAATCTACTATGAATAAAAACTACACTTAATGCCAAATCTACGAGGTCTGATCAAAAAATTCAGCAACTTTGTCCACAAAATTTTTCTGCGCTTACCTTTTACTTACTGATCGTAGTCTCCTTCGAAATACTCTCCTCCAGTGATACACTGCTCCCAACACCGTTCCCACTTCGGAAGCAGTCTTGGTATGCCTCTTGCTGGATCGCGCAAAGTGCCGTCTACGAATCTTCTTTTATCTTGTCTCTCGTTGCAAATCTTCGTCCTTTTAACAGCGTGGTCATCATTTTTTAGTTTAAAAAAAAAAGTCTGTAAGGGTCAGGTTTGGAGAGTACGGAGGATGAGGCTCACAGTGGTTTCGTTTTTTGTGCAATAGTCACGCACAAATCGGGATGAATGTGCGGGTGCGTTGTCGTAATGCAAGAGCCATGAATTGCCTCGCCACATTTTATGCCGTTTGCTTCTCACATTTTCTCGCAGGCGTCGCAACACGTCCCGATAGTACCATCGATAAACAGTTTGTCCCTGTGGCAAAGTCAAAGACAAAGAAAAGTATCAGCATGACTTTGACATTTCACCTGACCTAACGAACTTTTTTGGTCTTGGAGAACCTTTCCCGACCCACTGTAAGGATTGAACCTTGGTCTCAACATCATAACGTTAGACCCACGTTTCATCACCAGTTATGATTCTCTTATGGAACATCTCGTTCTCATTTGCCCGATCCAAAAGCTCTTCACAGATTGCGAGTTGAAAGTTTTTCTGGTCTTGACTCATGACCCGCGATACGAAACTGGCAGGAACATGATCCATTCCAAGATGCTGTGACAGGATTCCATGACGTGATCTAACTGAAATGTTACATTCGTCTACAATCTCTCGGACAGTCAGTCTTTGATCGACATTCCTGACATGGCTCAAATGGCTCTGAGCACTATGGGACTCAACTGCTGAGGTCATTAGTCCCCTAGAACTTAGAACTAGTTAAACCTAACTAACCTAAGGACATCACAAACATCCATGCCCGAGGCAGGATTCGAACCTGCGACTTCCTGACATGAGCGCCGTCGACAGACGTCGAAGGGCGTCCAGAGCGAGTGTCATCCTTGTCTTCCGTTCGGCCGTGTTTTTAAATTGCGTGTTTTAAAAACAGATTCGGCCGAGCAGTTAATAAATCAAAAATTTGACGAAATTACGTCGTTCCTTCTCTGGATGTTCTGGAAAACAACTGCAGGTACCCGCCTGGGACATGTTTTATTAGTTTCACCAGATCAATAACAACAACGGAAATCTTTCTTTACTTTAACCTCATACAAATTTGCGATAGCTTCAAATTAGCGAAGTTGCTAAATTTCAGGCAAAATCTTTTATCAGACGTAACTTTGTAACCAAACATTTGCGGACCTGTGTTTACATGAACTATTTTCTTTAGCTCTACTTGTAGAATAACATATTAAAATATTTGCATATCTCCGTGAATCACCCTGTGTAAGCACCGACGTGCAGGTAAGGGACTGGTGTGGCTTTCCTCTCTGACATGCATGCGATAAATGCGTGCGATATGGCGACGTTATTACCAGATGCGTCCAGACAGGACCAAAGTCCTGTTATTATTTTCTTGCCTGCCGAAAGGCAAATACCGCCAGACATCCATCGGAGAAGAAGAAGGTACACGAGGTAGCACGTCTGTCCTAAAGCATGACGAATGCGACAGCAGGTGCTGTTGCGTCAATCGTAAATGTCGAAACCAGAAGTCACGCGAACTCAAGTGGGAGAAACTGGAGCACCCGCCCTGTAGTCCTGATCTCTCCACATGCAGTTATCACGCCTTCGGTCTCTTAAGAAAGGTCTTGAAGGGCGACGATTTCTGTCGTACAAGGATGCGCAGTGGGGAGTTACGGACTTATTCACGGAGCAGGACACGGTGTTTTATCAAACGGGGATCTTCGATCTGGTGCGTCGGTGGGTTGAAAGCCCAAATGCTCAGGGAGAGTTTTCCTAATTGGCATACCGGTTCACGACTGTATGGCCCTAGAACGGAATCTTTTCGATAGCCCCTTTTAAATAAACTGGAGCTAAGCTCGTATCTTTACGACAAATTGTACACTTATGCTCATAAATTAAGGATAATGCTGATACATGATGAAACAACGCTCACGTGGGCGGTTTGCGGGTTTAAATCACCTCGGGTTATGACCATGCGGTACATTTGACCTGCGGTCGTCGCACGGTGGCGCTGGCAGCAGTCCGCATAAGCAGAGGTGTGTTGGTGCATGTCAGAGTACGGTGCAGCGATTAAGCGTGCAGACGTTTTCAGACGTGCTAATGGTGACTGTGTGTTGAAAATGGCTCAAAGAACGCATATTGGTGACGTTATGAGGGGCAGAATACTAGGGCGACTGGAGTCTGGTCAAACATAGCAGGTCGTACCACGGGTCCTCTGTGTGCCACAAAGAGTGATCTCAAGATTATGGCAACGATTCCAGCAGACAGGAAACTTGTCCAGACACTACAGTACGGGACGTCCACAGTGTACAACAGCACAAGAAGACCGATATCTCACCATCAGTGCCCGCAGACCGCCACGGAGTCTTGCAGGTAGCCTTGCTCGGAACCTTACGGCAGCCACTGGAACAGTAGTCTCCAGACACACAGTCTACGCACGACTGAACAGACATGGTTTATTCACCCAGAGTCCTGCAAGGTGCATTCCACTGACCCCTGGTCAGAGGAGAGCCCTTAAAGCCTGGTGTCAAGAACACTTTACATGGTCATTGGAACAGTGGTCCCAGGTTATCTTCACGGACGAGTCCAGGTACAGACTGAACAGTGATTCTCGACGAGTATTCAACTGGCGTGAACTAGGAACCAGATACCAACCCATTAATATACTTGAAAGGGACCTATATGGAGGTCGTGGTTTGATGGTTTGGGATGGGATTATGATTGATGCACGTACACCCCTGCGTGATTTTGACAGAGGAATTGTAACAGGTCATGTGTATCGGGACGTCATTATGCACCAGTATGTCCGCCTTTTCAGGTGTGCAGTGGGTCCCACCTTCCTCCTGATGGATTATAAAGTACGGCCCCACAGACCAGACATCGTGGAGGAGTACCTTGAAACAGATCAGGCGAATATAGTAGCCTGCCTGTTCTGCAGACCTAAACCCCATCTAGCACGTCTGGGATACTCTCGGTCGACGTATCGCTGCACGTCTTCAAACCCCTACGACACTTCAGGAACTCCGACAGGGACTGGTGCAAGAATGGGAGGCTATACCCCAGCAGCTGCTCGACCACCTCATTCAGAGTTGTGCGGCCTGTGTACGTGTGCATAGTGATCATATCCCATATTAATGTCGGGGTACATGCGCAGGAAACCGTGGCGTTTTGTAGCACATGTGTTTCGGGACGGTTTTCTCAACTTATCACCAATACCGTGGACTTACAGATCTGTGTCGTGTGAGTTCCCTATGTGCCTATGCTACTGGCACCAGTTTTGTGTAGTGCCACGTTGTGTGGCACCACATTCTGCAATTACCTTAATTTATGAGCATGAGTGTATTTTCAGGACCATTGAAAATATTGTTCAAGTCTGTGGGAGCCATACCAAACAGGACCATCAGGAGATATTGAACGTAACCAAAGCAGGGTAGTGCTTATGGCCACAAGATTGTTTCTACAAAAGGAGAGCGTCACTCGCAAGCTAAAGAAAAAAAGAAATGATCTAATAGACGCTTGAAGATAGAAGCATAATATACCACGAAATCGTACTCACAAAGTTTCTAGAACCAATAGTAAGTGAGGAGTCTATGAATACATAAGAGGCATTCAATCAGTAATTCAACACTTTTTTTCTGAAAGCAGGTTGGTTTTATTCGGGATTCCAATACACCATATTATTCCCCATTCTTTTGGCTTCAAAAAGAGTTTTTCAGCACAGCACAGTATCCTTTCAATGTGACGGCCTTACGCCACCTTACTGGGAGGGCCTTTATTCCCGTACGGTAGCTCTTTACTGGTCGACATCCGAGCCAAAGTCTTTCTGCAGCAGTAACCATGTACTGCTTCCCGTGGAGTGCCTCCGTCATTGGGCAAACAGAAGGAAGTCGGAAGGTGTGAGATCCGAGCTGTAGGGTGGATGAGGAAGAGCAGACTAATGGATCTTTTTGATCTCCTCTCTGGTCTGCAGATTTGTCTGAGGCCTTGCGTTGTCATGGAGAAGAAGAAGTTCGTTTGCATTTTTGTGGCGACGAACACGATGAAGCAGCACAATACACTTCAAGGTTGATCGTTCCACAATGAGGGAGGACATCAAACAAAATAGCCCCATCAGTGTCCCAAAAGACCGTCTCCATGACTTCACCGGCCGAGGGTGCGGTTTTGAACTTTTCCTTCGGAAGAGATGTGGTGTGACCCCATTGCACGGCCTCGGGTTTCCTTTCCTGTTCGAAGTGATGAACCCTGTTTCATCGCCTGTCACGATGATCGACAAAAAGTTGTCTCGATCAGCCTCGTAACGCACAAGCAGTTCCGCATATATGGATCTTTCGTTGCTCCTTATGGTCTTTTGTTAGGCGGCGAGGAAACCAGCAGGCACACACCTCTGAATACCACTAATGGTGGACGAGTGTGTCATCGTTACCAACAGAAAAGTCCAGCTGAGCAGCGAGGTGTTTGTGACCTGGTAATCACCTCGAATGAGAGTGTCCACACGTTCCAAAATCGCAGAACTCACAGCTGTGTGCGGCCGGCGTCACTAGGGAGATTGGACAGGTCTATGCTGCCTTGTTGCGATGATGACAGACGCCTCGCCCAACGATTCACAGTGCTTTTGTTGAGAGTTATTTCTCCACAGACAATCTACAAACGCCTATGAATATCTTTGATGCCGTGGTTTTCAACCAAAAGAAACTCAATGACAGCTCTCTTCTTGGAACGCACCCCCTTTACAGACGCCATTTTGAAGGTTACAAATAGCGCCGCCACCCCTTGAAACTTCATGAAACTATAGGGGCTGAAGCGGGAATATTCTGCGATTTCCACAAGAAATTCCGCTTTTTTTCAACCGAAATGGGCCGCGAAACGAAATGTGTTGCATTACTTACTGAACGCCCCTTGTACTACTAACCCGTTCCTATCTATGCCGTAGCGACTACGACGACAAGGCTGGATTAATTACAATGCGCACAGAGGTATATAACTCTCTATGGACAGAATTATGACGTAATACAAACAAAAAACTCTAAATGTTACATATGTATTACTTAGGGGTCACTTTAAACATGTTGTTGTTGTGGTCTTCAGTCCTGAGACTGGTTTGATGCAGCTCTCCTATTTTGATTAAAAATGCAAAAAGGCATATTTAAACAATATATATTTTTAACGTTACAAATTCGTTACGGTAGACATTTAAGGATACTGGGTAATTAAATGTTGGAGAGCGCATACAAACATATATACTTTTCTTACAATTGAAAATATTTATGAATTTAAAACGTTTGACTTGCATACTTCTCATTCCCTATGAAAGTCAAGAAAACAGTTTCTTTTTCTCTCAATACACAAATGAACACCACACTTCTGGAACACAATTGATGGACTTCCTTTGCAGTTTGGCTTTTTGCATCTACCTCTCTTGTCACACAAAACTGGCCAATGTCCAACATTGTCCTGACGAACAAGCCTTTGGGGGATAGGCTTAGATGCATGTCCTAGTTTCTTCTTCTTTACATATTCGACATCAATACTTTAAGAAGGTCTACCCCTCTTTCTGCCATTCAAGTCCTTGTTCATTTTGCACAACGCTTCAGCTATTTCAGCCTTGAACTGACAAAGTTGCCTTTGTTTATTTTTGTTTACACCAAAAGAATCACAGTCTCTTCTGTACAGCAACCATGCATTCACTACCATCATATCAAGGAAGTGAAAAAATAAACGAAGGTAGTACTTTTTTGATCTGATGTTTATCGGTATAGTACAATCAGTGAGTCTAAAAGATCTATTCCTCCCATAGATTGGTTGTAAAGAAGAATTATTGACAGGCAGTCGACTTCAACCTTTGCTTTGGCCTTTTTATCCCATCGTTTCACCTTACTTATTGGTTCTGCAGCAAAAAAGTAGAGGCAAGTACTACAGATCTGTTGTCAAACTATTTGACAACTCTCACACACTGTCCATCAATATCTGCCTCTCGTTTATTGTATGCACCTCTCCCCCTTTTTTTAAAATCTTTATCAGTTGTTAACACACATCCAGGTAATCTATTGGCTCCAACTGTGCCCAGACAAAAAATCTTCATGCATCAAGCTCTGTAATCAGTGGTGGAATAACCTTACAAAGACGTATAACAACATCGGCGTTAGCCCCTAAATCTTCCATTCCTTCCAGTGGATTACGTTTCCCACAATACACTTCGAAATTGTACACAATTCCTTTGTTGTCGCATAAGATATATATTTCATAACCCCACTTGTGAGGTTTTTTTGGCATATATTGTTTCAAACTAGACATTCCTTTTAAGGGTACCATCTGCTCGTCGACACATAGCCTCCTATCAGTAGGTAGTTTGTTGAATTTTTCGAGCAAATGGCTTATCAATGGCCTAATCTTGAAAAGTTTGTCTTTGCAAGTAATTCTGAATCAGTCATTCTGGTGTTGTCATTGAAATGCAGATTGGATTTTATTTTATGTCTTCCCACCGGTCTCGACTCTTCATATCTGATACGCAAGACACGCCAAATAAGCTGGACCAATACATTCGTTTACGTGGTACACTGACAAGTGACATATGAAACACTCTTCCAATAAATTGTTCCAGTTCACTGACGGACAGCTGGTGAGCTTTACTTGGATTCTTCTGAACAGAATACAAGTTTGATTGTTGGGTTATATGTTCCAATAGTTGACTATCAAAGAAGTGTTTGAAATAATCCACTATTTTCTTGATTGCAGTAGATTCAGGGATGGAGCCCAGCCACTGTGGTATGTCACGAGGATTATTGTGTTTGCTAATGTTTCTCCAAACTGATCTTCACTTATGGGATGCTCATGATGACGAAGGAGCCGAAATGTTGTCTGCATCAGGAACAGCGGTATCATCCTCATCACTAAGGCCCGTAAGTTACAAATACTATACATAGTTTAGTGTCCTCAAGCTGTACATATTGCTACAGTGCAACCAAGTGATGAAAGCAAAGACCATACCATTTTCAGAACTGCTGGACACAGATTCCCTACTTGTTGACACATAATCCTCGCCATTATCGCTACATGAGGCACTCAGGCAACTGTCCTCACTCTCTCCACCAGCTACATGCGCCACAACACACTTCTTCTTCCCATAAAATGCTGCAGGATTCATTTTCTAGAAAGAACAACAGTTACTGTGCAAGTGCCTGAGTTGACAAATTTGTAACGTTTAAAACAGAAGCTCTCAGATTCTGGAAGTAATTGTTATGGTAATTGTTTTTTATCCAGATGTACCTCTAAGTAATTCCTATGACACAATATTTACATATAGTTGATAACTTACGTTTTTCAACACCAATTGTAATGAATATAGACAGCTGGAATGCACACGACCACGCTTCACTCAACTTCCAAGATGCAACTGTTGACGTAGTTGAAAAAATTTCCTGAGCGCGGCGTCACTTCCAATACTTGTAGTCTGAAGCGCAACGAATGTACTACGCTCTTCACCCGCGAGAAAAAGCTTCGCGCTGTGCAGATACAGCAATATACAGGGTGATTCAAAAAGAATACCACAACTTTAGGAATTTAAAACTCTGCAACGACAAAAGGCAGAGCTAAGCACTATCTGTCGGCGAATTAAGGGAGCTATAAAGTTTCATTTAGTTGTACATTTGTTCGCTTGAGGCGCTGTTGACTAGGCGTCAGCGTCACCTTTCTTCGAAGGTGCTACTGTAACTGGACTACAGTATCTGGAGATGTTAGAGAATTGGCTGTTCCCTCAGCTCGAACAAGAAGCACAACAATTCATATTTCAGCAGGATGGAGCGCCACCACATTGGCACTTATCTGTCCGTAACTACCTGAACGTCAACTACCCGAGGCGATGGATCGGCCGCCAGGCAGCCCGTGACAGAGCACTTCATCACTGGCCTCCCAAGAAGCCCTGATCCTACCCCCTGCGATTTTTTCTTATGGGGGTATGTTAAGGATATGGTGTTTCGGCCACCTCTCCCAGCCACCATTGATGATTTGAAACGAGAAATAACAGCAGCTATCCAAACTGTTACGCCTGATATGCTACAGAGATTGTGGAACGAGTTGGAGTATCGGGTTGATATTGCTCGAGTGTCTGGAGGGGGCCATATTGAACATCTCTGAACTTGTTTTTGAGTGAAAAAAAACCTTTTTAAATACTCTTTGTAATGATGTATAACAGAAGGTTATATTATGTTTCTTTCATTAAATACACATTTTTAAAGTTGTGGTATTCTTTTTGAATCACCCTGTATTTTAAGCGTTACAAATTTGTCGAGGTCGTCCATAGAGGTTTAAGCAATCATTCAACCGGTGGTCCACAAGCGAACAGAACGGGTAGAAGCCCTAATAAGTGGAAGATCAGGAAGTATGCACTGCCATGGACTTTTTAGAGTACAGATGTAGAAGTCGATTTAGATTAGTCGTATTCATCAGAGATACAGAGGAAATTTAAGTTTTTGTTGGCTGGAGTAAGCTGTACGGCGTCCTGTGTTAGCGGGGATCAGGACAAGCCAGCTGTACGTGGATGCGCCGTTGGCGACTCTCTCTGCTAATTAGGCTGAGTTGTGTGTACTGCTGCTTTCACACACAGGGCGTGCGTCGTCTTGAGAGGCATTGTTTCAGACAAAGCAAACGCCGGTAGCTGTGTGCCTCACTTACGGGACAATTAGCAGCAGCCTGCCAACCTGTGCACCTGCGGCCAGCACAGCCGGGGGCGGGGACTGCTAAATCATGAAACCGTGTTTGAAATAGCGAGTTTGTCCACCTATCGCTATACAGGGTGAAGCGAAATTCGCGCACTCGGGCTTCGCAGGCCAGCGGTAAAAAATATGTCACAAAATTTCGTCCGGCGAGTACAGCCGGCAGAGAAAAGACGTTTAAGAGTGGCAATCTGGCAACACTGTAACCACATTTACGGTAACTATCTGTGTGAGCACAGTTAGTAGTGCTACACCGTTGGTTCAGTGGGTGGAGTTTTGGGTTATAATGCAAGAGGTCGTTCGTTGGCTCCTGGGTTGGGGAGCGTTCTTTTTATTTGCTAATTTTATTCTGACATTTCATACTGCAATATAAACCGTTTCTTAGGTCACATGTATCCTCGATTTACAACATTTTGTAACGCTGAACATAACAAATGCGTGGTCAGACAAATAAGAAATATCCAGTTGAAACAAATAACCTGTCATAGGACAATTGATTGGCGACTCCATGGAGTGCTGTGTGCACAACGACCATATATGTTAAATTAAAAGGAAGGTCAGCGTTGGCCGTAATATTGATGGTTTATTGATAGCAAAATCGATTTTCAATCACACAGTGATGATCTTCAGTGCTGGAAGTTAAAAATATCACATAGCGATCAGTGAATAAAAAACAAAAATCAAATACACCTGAGTATAAATCAACTGTTGGAAAGAACATACATGTGGTATACAAATTAAACACTTGCCAAATAAAGTATTGTTAAGTATTCACGTGACACACGCCACATAGAGGGCGTTCCAAGACCCTGTCAAACCGAGATCTGCTGTATAGGTGAATGTAAACAGCGGCTTCAGTTATTGTGATCATTTCTCAGTTTTGGTTACTGGTAACTTGATACCAGTGCCTATGAGTTTAATTTATACACCACAGGTATATTCTTTCCAACAGTCGGTTTATATTCAGGTGTATTTGTGGTTTTTGTTTTTTATTCACTAATCGCTATGTGATATTTTTAACTTCCAGCACTGAAGACGATCACTATGTGATTGAAAATCGATTTTGCCATCAATAAACCATCAATATTACGGCCAATGCTGACCTTCCTTTTAATTTAAATGCAATATCAATATCAAGATTCTAAAGATGATAGCACAGTACAATAACACAACGTCTACTTGTCATTTATACTACATGTAATATTGGCGCACAGAGTCGCACATTAGCAACCAGTGACAATAATAACGTCCGTATGACCGCATGATCTTCACAACAGAATACGTTGTCCTCAGAACAACAGATGCTCAAAGCGATCTCCCTGCATGTCCAGACATTTCGCAACCCGCCGGTTCATACAGCTCTGGTTCCTTCGCAGCAGAGCTGCATCCACATTAAGAAGAGCATCATGAACAAGCGCTACCAATACTTCCGCACTCGTCGGCGGAGTAGAGTACACGTGCGTCTTCAGGTGTCCCCACAGGAAGAAATCCAGGGGATTTAGGTCAGATGAACGCAGTGGCCATGCAACTGGACTTCCACATCCGAGCCATTTCCCTGGAAATGTTCTGTCCAAATACTGTTGCACATTAATTCCGGAGTGTGGAGGTGCACCATCATGTTGGAACCATATCCTCTGGCAGACATATAGTGGAACATCTTCCAGCGCATCAGGCAGATAGTCTAAGAGTAATGCATGATACCTTCGTGCAGCCAACCGGTCAGGCAACATGTAGGGGCTCAAAACCACTGTCACCCAGTATTCCGGCCCAGACGTTGATACCAAAGCGAAATTGATATTCAAGGTTGCAGGTGACGTGCGGGTTAACCTCACACCAATGGTGGGCATTGTGCAAATTGAAGACACCCTCGCCACGCGGAGTGGCCACGCAGTTAGAGGCGCCATGTCGTTAATCGTGCGGCCCCTCCCCCCAAGAGGTTCGAGTCCTCCCTCAGGCAAGGGTGTGAGTGTTGTCCTTAGCGGTAAGTTAGTTTAAGTAGTGTTTAAGTCTAGCGACCAATGTCCTCGGCAGTTTGGTTCCTTAGGAATTCACACACATCTGAACATTTTGAAGAGACCCTCACGAGTGAATGCTGCTTCATTCGACCATATTACGGTGTTCAAGAATTCACAGTTAGCTTCCTGTTGTTGGAACCATTCACAGAATTGCATCCACTGATGGAGATCTACTGGATGCAGGTATTGCTTGAAAACATAATGACAGGGGTGCAGCCCGTGCTCGTGTAGCACGTTAACGTCCGTGCGTTGCGAGACACGCAGCTGCCATGCTACGCTACTTGTACTTCGCTGAAGTTCTTGGTGTATGACCTCCAGAATAGTTTTGAAGTGCTGGAGTGGTGGAAGGAAAGAACCTGACTCCCGAAGGCGCAGCTCCAGACGACGAAACACATTTTTATCTGGATGGCGTCGACGAGCCGGCCTCTGTGGCCGAGCGGTTCTAGGCGCTTCAGTCCGGAACCGCGCTGCTGCTACGGTCGCAGGTTCGAATCGTGCCTCGAGCATGGATGTGTGTGATGTTCTTAGATTAGTTAGGTTTAAGTAGTTCTATGTCTAGGGAACTGATGACCTCAGATGTGAAGTCCCATAGTGCTTAGAGTCTTTTGAAATTTTGGCGTTGACGACGATTTCTAGCAGCATATTCATGAGCGGCAACACCAGCCCGGTTGTCAGACGCACTAAAGACCCGAAATATATGACATATTCATCGCTTGTGTGTGCCATAGGTCTGCCACACTGGTTTAGAGGTTTACAATGATACGTGTACGCATGTACATTGTTGTTTGTCGCAGGCGCATTACTCTGCTGGCAACCAGTCCCTGTCTGGTGGACAGCGCGAACAGTATAAACACTCGTCAGTACTGCGAGCTGTTCCACCTACCGCGCCTTACCCCTCTGACAGATATTGTTCTGCATGATTCATCCCAATACCGCTAATTGTTTCTGCATGATTCATCCCAATACCGCTAATTGTGAAATGTTCAGTTTAGAATTAAACTGTTTCCCTATTGCTAATAGACATAAGGTTTCCACAATCACATCGATAGAATAATAATAACAATAATAATATTTTGTTATTATTATTTATTTATTTAGCGTATGACTAATACAGAAATATCATAAAATTAAATTAAGTATACATCTCTACATATTGACACACAAGAAACTTAAGTTTGTCTTTACAACTGAATATCCAGTCCTTTAATCCAGCGCACTGCATCTGGAGTTGCTAGCAGGAAGTCCTCTTCGGCGCCGTGATAGGCTCGAATCCAGCATTCACTGACAATGTGGTAAACAGTCTGGTATGGAGCCTCGCAGTCACAGGCTGGATTAGGAAGCTTCTTCCACTTAAAGAGAGCATCCCTGCATCGGCCATGGCCCGTACGGATTCTGTTGAGAGTAGTCCAGGTCTTGCGTGGTAGGTCGAATCCACTTGGAAGTTTAGTACCTGAGAAGATGTGCAGGCACACATCTGCCACTGCTTCCCACCGACATTTCCATTCTTCAAGTGGCTTGAAATCCTTAGCAACCATGTCAGAAGCATCGCACAGAGTTGGATGGCGTAGTTTCCGTCCCTTACGTTTTAAAAGTGGCAGGTCGCTATGAATGGGTAGGTTAGAATACCTGGAGATCTTGTGGAATTCTCTTATAAGGCCAGTACATATGCTTAGATCAGGAGTCGTTATACAGGTTAACAGTGGCTAGTGGGTGGTGCTAATTGAGCAAAAGTGATTACAGGCAACCAGATTATCCATAGGATCTCCTGGCAATGACATATCAACTAAATAATAATATTAATGCACTGAGATGCGTACTAAACAGCATGCGGTTACCAAACTCAGTCTTGAAAGGCATAATTAGTGGGACCGTCGTGATAACACATACAAATAGTAATCGAGTTCAGACATTATTCGCAAAGCACGTTGCTAGTTCTACTGGTAATGTAGGCCGTAAGGAAATGTAATGAACCTGAACGAGGCAAGAATAATAGTTGGTACTAATCTATGGCACCATTGGAGGAGGGTACAAAGAAAACAGGTTTCGCATATAGTAGATATAGCGGTGCGAATAAATTCATGCCTACAACGTGGAAAGGACTGACCAATCTTCCATTTCCATGATTGTGTCGCCAGATTGCCACTCTTTAACGTCGTTTTTCTGCCAGATGTACTCGCCAGACGAAATTTTGTGACAGACATTTTTTATCGCTGGTTTGTGAGAAGTCGCGCTGCGAAGTCCGAGTGCGCGAAATTCGCTTCACCCTGTGTACTGTGTGTGCCAACGGCCTTGCCGCAGTGGTAACACCGGTTCCGTCAGATCACCGAAGTTCACCGCTGTCGGGCTGGGCTAGCACTTGGATGGGTGACCATCCGGTCTGCCGAGCGCTGTTGTCAAGTGGGGTGCATTCAGCCCTTGATAGGCAAACTGAGGAGCTACTTGATTGAGAAGTAGCGTCTCTGGTCTCGGAAACTGATATACAGCCAGTAGAGTGGTCTGCTGACCACATGCCCCTCCATATCTGCATCCAGTGACGACTGTGGGCTGAGTATGACACGACGGTCAGTCGGTACCGTTGGGCCTTCATGGCCTGATCGGGAGGAGTTTTTTTTTTTTTTTTTTTTTTTTTTTATACTGTGTGTACCGCGGAAACAGGGCCGGGCCAAGTGCGCAAGCTGGACGATTTCGGTCCATCTACATTTACAACCGTGCTCTGTAACTCTGTAAGTCAGAAGTATATCGCCACACAGTTCTTTCGTTCCACATATACCGTGTGTTTCACTACTCGAGGTACAAACGAGAAGGGCGAGCAGATGACACTGAAACAATCAAACAATTCCAAAGAAATATCATAAAATTTTTATTTGTGGGACATCCACAACTGCTCTGTAAAATGTTCATGATAAACAAATCCGCCATAGTTATAAAATACTTTATCGTCCGATGTCTTGCACGACTGAAAACGCTATACGATACCTCGGTTTCGGAGTCTTAGCCCTATCGTCAGGTGTGTCTGAAATCTGAAGAAAAACACCAGCTGAAGCCCTAGTCAGTTGGGTATAGGCATAACGTCCTACTATTGCTAGGTACGCAAATGGGTATCGACGTGACGCCCTACTACTGCTGCTAGAAAGGCTATTTTTTAAAACTGTTTAATGGAATATGTTTCAAGTGTTGTTTTACTTCTGATTTCATATACACCTGACTGTGGCGCTAAGACACCGAAACTGTGGTAGTGTATAGCAACTTCTATTGAGCGAAACTTTGGTCAGTGAAGGATTTTTCATCGGTGGCTGATTTGTTAACCATGAACAAATCCTAATCAACCTTTTGTTTACCATGAAAGAATCCTAATTAACCTATGTCCGCAAAGTAATGTTTTCCCCGATACAATGCATGTACAAGTGCGGTCATGCCAATGTTACAGGACTGTTAATGTTTAAGACTGTATTTAATCCGAAACATAGCAAGTGAGACGTAAATTGCAAAGAGATAAACTGCCTCGTGAATTTATCATCATTCCGGTTACCTAAAGATTGGAGAATAGCGTTTCAACAAGAAGGTTATCGGTGTCGCTCACCAATACAGGGCCTCCGATATGTACCCGTTGTAATTTTTTGTGCGGGGATATGTAAAAGGTTTGACGTACTACAGGCCTGTTGATGGTATCCATGAACTCCGGGAACTCATTGTGGTGGTTTTCAGTGCATCCGCAACACGCCTGGGATGTTTGAACGAGTAGAGACATCGATAAGAAGACGTAATGAAGCCTGCCTTCACGTGAATGGAGGCCTTCTGGAAGGCCTGTCGTAATATACTTGTCCTCTAGTGCTTCGGGCACTCTGTTGTCTTTATGTACTCAGCCGTGACAGCCGTGTCGGGAAAACCATTGGCTTCCGGACAAACGAATGTCATTTCGAAAGTCCTGCACACTACGCATGTGTGAGCGTAAGATGGCGTGATCAAGTTGAAATTCATGTCAGTTGTGAGCGAGACTTAAAGCGTGACGGTCGTATATATGTTTGCTGGTCCACGTAGCTGTTTCGTGAGTAATTCAGTTTTGAAATGGAAGCTGAAACCGAGTCCGGTCGGGTTACACGTAGTGACCAGCGTTCCTACATCGAAATCGAACACCTACGTGGGAAGGACACAACGGGAATTTACAACACTTTGAGAGACATGTGTGGGAATAGTGTAGTGGAGCGTAGCACAGTATCACGGTGGTTTTCTGAAGGTCTGAGGACAACTCAAGAAGTGGAAGGCCATCAAGTGAAACAGACTACACCTCTCAGGTTATTGTTGGTGACATTTTGAGAGAGAACTAAGGAAAAAGATCTGAGGAAACTGCATATAAGCCCAGAATCAGGGACGTCCGCAGTTCTTCATGTCAAGGGGGGGGGGGGGGGGCAAAACATTTCTGCAACACATATGGTTCAAAAATTGTGAGGACGTTCTTATACGGTCGTCGTTTTCTCCTCTTAGCTTCTACAGTGTCCTTTTACTACCAAACTAATGTTATAAATATAAAGAAGCTAACAGTATAATTATAGTAAAGCCCTTTTCACACTCTCAGATATTACTTTTTCCCTCCAGTTTCGTTATTTTCTGTTGGTCTCGTCGTAAGCCCTATTCTCTTCATTAATTGATTTCCCACCATTAAAATTTTCATATAAATAACATTTCTTACATTTTGCGCTTGTCAGCTATTACCAGAAGCAAAAACATCAATTTCAGTTGAACCAATCATTACCAGTTACTACGCAACGTAATTTTAGAACATTATTGTTAAGTGTGCTCAAAGCACTCCAACTAATGCAAATTTAAACAACCTTACAGAGTTGAATGTAATTAACTTTTTCCGAACTCTTAATTTATTTAAATCTAGTTTCATTGTATTGCCCCACTTTGCATTAAACGTGTCCTAAGTGGGCGCACGCTGCTTCTATCATTATTGCTGCTTCAGCTGCAAGTGGTGCAGAACATAGCCTTGCGGCGAGCATTACACGCTCCGTACCTTACTGAGTTTGGTGAATTGCACAGTATAAGCATGCATTAGTTACGTCACTCAGTCCATGGACACCATTTCTTTTGATTATAACTTATTAGTAATGCCTGGAGTTTGTTGACATGTAATCTCTCTTTACTTATGAGCCACCCGCTGTTGGCAAGTACGGAAGTCTCGAATATTCTGACTACAGAAATGTCTTTTTAATTTTGCATTTTTAGTCATGTAGCTACCGTATTGTACTATATTTTTCAAAGATGATGGCATCTTTAATATCTTACTTCAGTTTTTACTTGTCTGTGAGTAACGTGCAATTATGGAACAATAATTCATTTTTTTAAATGTTGGCAAGAACGAGCAATGCACATGGCTCTGACAGAAACGCTACACTGTTACTCAAGAATATTGTAATAGCCCTATCCTTTTTGTAACTTCAGTTCCAACCTCCTATGAAAGTTTTCATTAACCTACCTCATTTTACAACTCGCTTTACAAATGTTTTATGTCATATTTACTTCATTATATGGATACCTTCAGGTCATTTAAGTATTAATTTTCCAAGTATTTTCAGGTCATTTAAGTATTAATTTCCAAGTATTTTTAGGTTATAAGAATTTGGGTCCTGCGGTTACAGGTCATTTTTTATATTCGTAAATTAAATGACTTCCCACTAGGGGGGGACTGCCCCCACTGGCACCCCCTCCCCTCCCCCCTGCAGGCGCCCCTGAGGAGAATTGTTTCAAATGGTTCAAATGGCTCTGAGCACTATGGGACTCAACTGCTGTGGTTATAAGTCCCCTAGAACTTAGAACTACTTAAACCTAACTAACCTAAGGACAGCACACAACACCCAGCCATCACGAGGCAGAGAAAATCCCTGACCCCGCCGGGAATCGAACCCGGGAACCCGGGCGTGGGAAGCGAGAACGCTACCGCACGACCAGAGAATTGTTTCAGCATTATCGAACAGAAGGGAAAAAGTTTCTGAAGAGGATTCTCGCACTTGCTGGAATCTGGATTCGAGATTTTGAACTAGAACTGTAAATCTCAGTCATCACAGTGGAAAAGTTCCAACTCTTCGAAAAAATTCCGCTGCCAACATACAAAGGTGAAACTGACGATGATCTTTGCGTATGGCATGTATGGAGGTATAGCTACAAAAAGAGTGGCCCGGAGGACGTCTGTAAGAGGCACGTACTATAAGATGTTTCCGCAAAATGCTACCGAAAACTTGTCAAAGAAGGCCTGACACGTTCGCAGCTGGTGTCCTCGTTTTGCGGGATAATGCAGGCTCGCATACGGCCATACCAGTGAGAAAACGCTCCACAAATGTGGGTGGCAAATATTTTCCCACCCACCCTTCTGTCCTGATATGAGCCCGCCAGCCTTCGATTTGTTTCCCAAATTGAAGGAACGATTCCGTGGAAAATGGTTTTATACAATTGATGAAGCTTCCAGTGAAGTGATCCGAATAATCAGACAGCTCAACAATGAAGGTGCCCTACCCCGAGCACAGTAGTTGGCAAAACACTAGGAAACAGTCATACGCAAGAATTGAGATTACTGAAGAAAATGGTTCAAATGGCTCTGAGCACTATGGGACTTAACATCTGAGGTCACGTAGAACTACTTAAACCTAACTAACCTAAGGACATCACACACATCCATGCCCGAGGCAGGATTCGAACCTGCGACCGTAGCAGTCGCGCGGTTCCGGACTGAAGCGCCTAGAACCGCGCGGCCACCGCGGTCGGCCCAGCTGTTGTTTGGTCAACGTTTTTCCTTGTCTTCAGTTTGTGTAATCTGCATAATCACTAAATGGTTCAAATGGCTCTGAGCACTATGGGACTTAACAGCTGTGGTCATCAGTCCCCTAGAACGTAGAACTACTTAACCCTAACTAACCTAAGGACATCACACACATCCATGCCCGAGGCAGGATTCGAACCTGCGACCGTAGCAGTCGCGCGGTTCCGGACTGCGCGCCTAGAACCGCGAGACCACCGCGGCTGGGGCATAATCACTGATTCGTGTACTGACGGGCAAGACTTCACTTGACTCGCCACAGCTTCGCTCGTGGCGTTTAACCGTTTGACTCCGCTGTGAATGTTTATTATGTCCTTGGTTGTTTTTTCCCGTCGTAAATTTATTTCGAAAACCTTTTTATCAAGTTTAGTCACTTGTCAGCTCAGTCCTGCGTTTATTTCGTTTATCCTTTCGTATAAGGTGTCTTTTAATACTGTCATATCTTTTTGTATGTCTGCTCGTAGTGCGTTCATATGATTTTGTATATTTTTGGTCGTATGATATTGTTTGACGTCATAAGTGTGTCACTCTCTTTTTATTTTCGGTCGTTTGTTGGATTATAATATTAAGAATATTTGCTGGCTTTTAATAGGTGACTAGGGATCGGGACGTTTGCAAAATTACCATCACTAGACATTTTAACTAGTAATTGCTCATTAACGTCTGTGTCAACATTAGAGTTATTGTCAATATTCTGTTCGATGTACATGTCAGATTTATTTGCGTATTATTACCGTGCTTTAAGTAATGTACTGTGGAAGGAAAAAAAAACTTTGAACTCGTGAGAATTAAACTTGTGAAAATTAATTTCCTAAAATTCAGTATAGCGACAATGATGGTTTTACTGAGCAAGAATAGCAGTTGATCGGAAAATATTTAGCTGTGCTGGTCGTGGTGGCCGAGCGGTTCTAGGCGCTACAGTCTGGAGCCGCGCGACCGCTACGGTCGCAGTTTCGAATCCTGCCTCGGGCATGGATGTGTGTGATGTCGTTAGGTTAGTTAGATTTAAGTAGTTCTAAATTCTAGGGGACTGATGACCACAGTAGTTAAGTCCCATAGTGCTCAGAGCCATTTGCAATTCACGATTATGAGCAAAAGTGATTGCTAGAATTTTGAAAAACTTTTATGGAAGCTACGAAGCAAACTACAGTCATGGAATGCGCTTGAGCTACCATGCTGAAGTATAAATGTGGTATCTTACCCTGGAGCCTATTTTTTCAACACAGATTCCAGGTTTCATCATAATTACCATTATTTTTCTCTTTAGATTGGTTGTCAACATTTTTTCAGTGGTAAGAATATGTATGTACAGAACGCCTCTACAACAAATAAACGCAATATAGTACGTACAATAACTGGTCCAGACACGAAATCGCTAGTTTAATTTTTTTATTGTTATTAATTCGGTTGTATCGTGCATGGAGAAATGCTAAGGAGTGATCCAGCTGATTAAAATAATTAATTTCTTAAATAAATAATGTTTGTAAATACATTACTTTTGTTAGGCGCGTTTGACAATGGCTTTCCGTGTAAGGTCCGTTCTGATTCTTTTACTCGACCATGGATATATCTTCAAATGAAAACTTCTTTTAGAAGATTTCGAAAACGTTTACTCATCGAACAAATGGTTCGTACTGGACTATTTATGTGCATCTAATGAACACAAAACCTTTCGGCATGACAAGACGCGGTAAAGCCGAGATGACTTTTAACATAAAATGAAATAAATATTAAATAGTATCACTATATTCTATTATCACGCATAAACAATAAATTTACAATGAGACTTACATTGGGTAAAACATAAACGATAATGGCGGTGTGCCGTATAAATCTGCCGTAATCACAGAAAAGTGTTCGTCTTGACTCGCTTCTAAAACAAAAAGGTGCCGTCCCCTTCACAAAAATAACTGAGGAACGTAATTCTACATTTGTTCCGGCGGTTGTATCCTACAGTAAATACAATCGCTAATAGTACGGTACTTAATTTTTAATTAATACTTTATTTATTTATTTATTACGTATCAAATATTTCGTATGTAAATTCCGCTCTTCCCACAGATGCACCTTTAAAAAACTCCATATGAGAAAAGAAAGATAACTATGCACAGTGAGGGTATACAGAAGTTACAAAACATTCTTTTTCTGCACCACTAGGCTCCCAGGCGGAACTTGTTTCACTCACACCTCACATCTCCATTTAAAATCAACTAAATTAAAATGTATGCATTACACTTACGCCTGCCGGCCGAAGTGGCCGTGCGGTTAAAGGCGCTGCAGTCTGGCACCGCAAGGCCGCTACGGTCGCAGGTTCGAATCCTGCCTCGGGCATGGATGTTTGTGGTGTCCTTAGGTTAGTTAGGTTTAACTAGTTCTAAGTTCTAGGGGACTAATGATCTCAGCAATTGAGTCCCATATTGCTCAGAGCCATTTGAACCATTTGAACACTTACGCCTACTGTTTGTAACTCAGTTGACTGCTACACTCCTTACTTCTGAACTGGAAGAAATTGTTGTTGTTGTTGTGGTCTTCAGTCCTGAGACTGGTTTGATGCAGCTCTCCATGCTACTCTATCCTGTGCAAGCTTTTTCATCTCCCAGTACCTACTGCAACCTACATCCTTCTGAATCTGCTTAGTGTATTCATCTCTTGGTCTCCCTCTACGATTTTTACCCTCCACGCTGCCCTCCAATACTAAATTGGTGATCCCTTGATGCCTCAGAACATGTCCTACCAACCGATCCCTTCTTCTGGTCAAGTTGTGCCACAAACTTCTCTTCTCCCCAATCCTATTCAATACTTCCTCATTAGTTATGTGATCTACCCATCTAATCTTCAGCATTCTTATGTAGCACCACATTTCGAAAGCTTCTATTCTCTTCTTGTCCAAACTATTTATCGTCCATGTTTCACTTCCATACATGGCTACACTCCATACGAATACTTTCAGAAATGACTTCCTGACATTTAAATCAATACTGGATGCTAACAAATTTCTCTTCTTCAGAAACGCTTTCCTTGCCATTGCCAGCCTACATTTTATATCCTCTCTACTTCGACCATCATCAGTTATTTTGCTCCCCAAATACCAAAACTCCTTTACTACTTTAAGTGCCTCATTTCCTAATCTAATTCCCTCAGCATCACCCGACTTAATTAGACTACATTCCATTATCCTCGTTTTGCTTTTGTTGATGTTCATCTTATATCCTCCTTTCAAGACACTGTCCATTCCATTCAACTGCTCTTCCAAGTCCTTTGCTGTCTCTGACAGAATTACAATGTCATCGGCGAACCTCAAAGTTTTTATTTCTTCTCCATGAATTTTAATACCTACTCCGAATTTTTCTTTTGTTTCCTTTACTGCTTGCTCAATATACAGATTGAACAACATCGGGGAGAGGCTACAACCCTGTCTTACTCCCTTCCCAACCACTGCTTCCCTTTCATGTCCCTCGACTCTTATAACTGCCACCTGGTTTTTGTACAAATTGTAAATAGCCTTTCGCTCCCTGTATTTTACCCTGTCACCTTTAGAATTTGAAAGAAAGTATTCCAGTCAACATTGTCAAAAGCTTTCTCTAAGTCTACAAATGCTAGAAACGTAGGTTTGCCTTTCCTTAATCTTTCTTCTAAGATAAGTCGTAAGGTCAGTATTGCCTCACGTGTTCCAGTGTTTCTACGGAATCCAAACTGATCTTCCCCGAGGTTGGCTTCTACTAGTTTTTCCATTCGTCTGTAAAGAATTCGTGTTAGTATTTTGCAGCTGTGACTTATTAAACTTATAGTTCGGTAATTTTCACATCTGTCAACACCTGCTTTCCTTGGGATTGGAATTATTATATTCTTCTTGAAGTCTGAGGGTATTTCGCCTGTTTCATACATCTTGCTCACCAGATGGTAAAGTTTTGTCAGGACTGGCTCTCCCAAGGCCGTCAGTAGTTCCAATGGAATATTGTCTACTCCGGGGGCCTTTTTTCGACTCAGGTCTTTCAGTGCTCTGTCAAAGTCTTCACGCAGTATCATATCTCCCATTTCATCTTCATCTACATCCTCTTCCATTTCCATAATATTGTCCTCAAGTACATCGCCCTTGTATAGACTCTCTATATACTCCTTCCACCTTTCTGATTTCCCTTCTTTGCTTAGAACTGGGTTTCCATCTGAGCTCTTGATATTCATACAAGTCGTTCTCTTATCTGCAAAGGTCTCTTTAATTTTCCTGTGGGCAGTATCTATCTTACCCCTAGTGAGAGAGGCCTCTACATCCTTACATTTGTCCTCTAGCCATCCCTGCTTAGCCATTTTGCACTTCCTGTCGATCTCATTTTTGAGACGTTTGTATTCCTTTTTGCCTGCTTCATTTACTGCATTTTTATATTTTCTCCTTTCATCAATTAAATTCAATATTTCTTCTGTTACCCAAGGATTTCTACTAGCCCTCGTCTTTTTACCTACTGGATCGCCTGCTGCCTTCACTACTTCATCCCTCAAAGCTACCCATTCTTCTTCTACTGTATTTATTTCCCCCATTCCTGTCAATTGCTCCCTTATGCTCTCCCTGAATCTCTGTACAACCTCTGGTTCTTTTAGCTTATTCAGGTCCCATCTCCTTAAATTCCCACCTTTTTGCAGTTTCTTCAGTTTTAAATTGGAAGACTTAAATAATTCAGTGAAGGTCCTACAATATTGTAGTAGCCATTACATAGTTACTGTTGTGTTTTTTGTCAATTAATTTGTTTATTGTTGTGAAGTGAATAATGAAAAAAAATTCTGGTCTGTTAGAGGAATTACCTACAACTCAGAGAAGGGTTTTTAATGAGATATTAAAGCATATGGTTCTACTGTCGTAAATAAATGGTTCAAATTGTGTGTGTGCGCGTAGCGGATGGAATACTCGAGGAATATGTTGCTCATACGTTCACTTCACAAAATGTAGCCTCCACCACATTTTGCCATGTGTTAATGCTAGTAAATGAAAATAAATTTATCTACTGATTACTTACGTGATTAGTATTACAGTCTTGCGAAATAGTGATAAGAGTTATTATGTTTTAAAAAAATTCAGTTTCGTGATCGAAACACAACTGAACATCTTGTTTTTACCCATCCCAAAATTATATTTTACCCCTTGATCGGTAATTATCCCCAGGCTGGCAACCACTGGTCAAGGGGCCGCTTCAGACCGTTGTTCAGCGCCTTCACGGCATTCACATCAGTACCCCGCTAACCGCATTCCCTAAAACACGGGGTAGATGGCGTCTCGGATATTCTTACACATGAACATTTAACATTTTCTCATAATTATTAATGAAAGGATTTTTTACCCCACTCGACACCTTTTTCCCCTCACTCAGCAGCAGTTCGATATCCATTTCCCTACCCTCTTATTTGAAATTAATATTCTAGCGGAGAATTTAAAAAAGCCATATATAACTGGACGGTTACAATGTCCAACCGAATTGGCATCCAGGACCTTGGGGCAACATTTCACTTTAGGCTTTAGAAACATTTCGGAAGAAACTACTTTTCCAAACAAACCCACTGTTTTCATTTTCTTGCTGAAAATTCGAAGTCTTTCGTTTGTTCTGTATACAATGAATCCCATGTGATCGTTCGACTCCACATTGCTATACATTTTTACAGTCAGTTAAGTTATTACATCTGGCCTGTTAGTGAAGTCCATAATTACAAGTTTCTCCAGATTTGGTTTCGTTGTTATTGTTTTGCAGTAGGCTGATGTTTTGTCTTGGTGTAACTGGAAATTTTTGCAAACTTTATTAGATAACACATCACAGACAACAGCACCAACTGAGAAATTACTACGATTGTAACCAGTAGTGTACGTTCACATACTAACATAAACATTCCTGCGCGCTTTTCTCACATAACTTCATGAAAGCTATAGATTAAGGCTGTGAGTTGCACGCAGTATTTTTTCTTTTTGTACCAAACCAATTATTATTAACAAATGTACGATTATTTGTGGTATAACTAAAAATTTGTGGCTGGTTGAAAATTTCTTTGCACAGAAGAAGGAACATATTACTTTCGATGGACAGTCCTCGACAGATTTAGGAGTAACTTCAGGCGTGTCTGAAAGAGTGTGTTGGGGCTCTTGTTGTTCGTGTTGTGTATTAATGACCTGACACTCAGTAATAACAGTAAGAAGTTTTGCAGAAGATGCATTTACCTATAGTGAAATACTATCCGAAAAGAAGATGCACAAAGGTTCAGTCGAATCTTGATAATACATCAAAAAACGTTTAGCAATACCTCGGTTCCGACAGCTCCAGAACCTGTACAGAAAATTGGAATAGAGATCAACATAAATATTATTTCTACCCTTTTTATTGCTCATGAAAACCACACATTGCATGTTGCACCACCATACAGCAAGACCTTTAGAGGTGGTGTTCCAGATTGCTGTACACACCGTTTGTTCTAATACCCAGTAGCACGTCCTCTTGCATTGATGGATGCCTGTATTCGTCGTGGCATACTATCCACAAGTTCATCAAGGCACTGTTGGTCCAGATTATCCCAGTCCTCAACGGTGATTCGGCATAGATCCCCCAGGATGGTTGGTGGGTCACGTCGTCCATAAACAGCCCTTTTCAATTTATCCCAGGCATGTTCGATAAAGAGGACAATATTAAAGAAGAATTTTACAACAAATTGGAACAGGTATATGATACATTCTCGAAAAATTCAATTAAAATAATTCTAGGAGATTTCAATGCCAAGTTAGGACATGAAAATCATTATAAACCTACAATTGGACCTCATAGTCTACATCAGCAGAGTAATGAAAACGGAACAAAACTTATTAGCTTTGCCACTTCCAAAAACATGTTGATCAAAAGTACATATTTTGCACATAAAGATATACATAAACAAACATGGGCTTCAAGAGATGGCATCACAAAAAATCAAATTGATCATGTATTAATCGAAAAACAACATCATAAATGCATACATGATATCAGAAGTCAAAGGGGAGCAGACTGTGATTCGGATCACTTTCTTGTAAAAGCCAAGTTCAAGATCTCACTCTCAAGACATAAATGGTCTAAATTAAATGGTGTTCCTAGGTTTAATACAATGAAACTGAAAAACCCAAACATTCTCAACCAGTACATTAGAGAATTAGAAACACACAAACCTGAAGTGGAAAGTAAAATTAACAATGATGATACTAATCAAGCCTGGAACGCTCTGAAAGAAAATATCACACGAGCAACTACCTCAGTTTTGGGACATTTTACTACAACTAAGAACCCCTGGTTTGATGCCGAGTGCTCGAACGCTATCGAAGATAGAAAATTAGCAAGGGAAAAATTCCTACAAAAACCAATAACACAAAACAAACTTATTTTTGAAGAGAAACAGAAACTTGCCAGGAAACTCATTAGGAAAAAGAAAAGGGATTTTATGAATTACAAATTAAAAAGAGCTGAGAATGACCGTACCACAGACTCCAGAGGATTTTTCAAGAGCATAAATATGTTTAAAAGTGGGAATATAAAAAATTATGGACAGTTCATAACAGACCCAGATGGCTCCTTGCTAACAGAAAGAAGTGACATTGCTAACAGATGGAAGGAATATTTTAATGAGTTACTAAATGCTCCAACTATAAGCGTCTCTCAGGAAGATGACAATGAATATCTTACTGCTGACCCATCGGACGAAGAGCCCAGCTTAGCAGAAATTAAAGAAAGCATCAAGAAGCTGAAGAGACATAAAGCTCCTGGAAGTGATGGTATAGACACAGATATATGGAAGCTCAGTAAATTTCCTTTTGTAAACTGCTTACACAAAATCATCACCAACATCTGGAAGCAGGAACAGGTCCCACATGATTGGAAAGAAGTAGTTGTGTGCCCTATATACAAGAAGGGGGACCCAACAAATTGTTCAAACTACAGAGGAATTGCGTTACTAAACACAACATATAAAATTCTGACAAATATACTGTTAGCAAGGATAAGCCCTTACGTTGAAGACTCCCTAGATGATGCCCAATGTGGATTTAGACCTAACAGATCGACTATTGACAATATATATGTCCTAAGGATGTTGGGTGAAAAGAAATATGAATTCAATCAAAATGTACATATGCTTTTCATTGATTTTAAAAAAGCTTTTGACAGTATCAACAGGGAATATTTATGGAAGTGCATGAGGCAGATTGGCATCCCTAACAAATTGATAAATTTAATAAAATCTTGCACTTTAAACTCAAAATACAAAATAAAAGTAGCTAGCAAACTTTCTGAAGACTTTGAGGTTAAAACTGGAGTCAAACAAGGGGATTCACTCTCACCAGTTCTTTTTAACATAGTAATCAATAGAATAATCCAAAAAGTAAAGCTACTACAAATTGGAGCACAACTGGAAAGCAAAATTAACATTGTAGCATACGCTGATGACATTGCATTATTATCTGACAGTGAGAATGATTTGAAGCTTCTTACAGCACAATTAATTAAAGCCACAAATGGCACAGGCCTCCAGCTGAATACAGACAAAACAATGTACTTTATCTTATCCCGCTATCCATCAAATAATAATGTACTGCAAATTAATAACACAGCTTTCACAAAGACAAATGAATTTAATTACCTTGGTACAATAGTAACCTCTGACAACTCCATAAAAATTGAAATAGAATCACGAATTCAGAAGGCTAACAAATGCTACTATAGTCTCTTGACAGTTTTCAAAAGCAAGTTAATTTCTAGGAACACCAAACTACAAGTATACAAATCATTGATTATACCAGTACTCACCTATGGATCTGAAACCTGGACTCTCACAAAAAAAGAGGAAAACAGATTAAGAGTATTTGAACGAAAAATTTTGAGAAAAATATTTGGACCCATAAGAGATAGGATCAGTGATGAATGGAGATTGCTAAATAACAATGAAATTTACAAATTATATAAAGACTCCGATATAGTGGCCAAAATTAAAGCCAAAAGACTGAAATGGATAGGGCATGTCATCAGAGCACCACCAAACAGGACCATCAAGAAAGTGACTGAAGAGATTCCCACCGGAAGACGACCTCTTGGACGCCCACGCATGAGATACTTGGACAATATTCAAGACGATCTCAGAAAACTAGGACATGACAGACAGTGGCAAATTACTTGTAAAGACAGAGCAAAGTGGTTCAACATTGTCCATTCTGCAGCAAAAAGCCTTCATGGATTGTAATGCTTAATAATAATAATAATAATGTTCGATAGGGTTCATGTCTGGAGAACATGCTGGCCACTCTAGTTGAGCGATGTCGTTATGCTAAAGGAAGTCATTCACAAGATGTGCACGATGGGGGCGAGAATTGTCGTCCATGAAGACGAATGCCTCGCCAATATACTGCCGATATGGTTGCACTATCGGTCGGAGGTTGGGATTCACGTATCGTACAGCCGTTACGGCGCCTTCCATGATCACCAGCGGCGTACGTCGGCCCCACATAATGCCGCCCCAAAACAGCAGGGAGCCTTCACCTTGCTGCACTCGCTGGACAGTGTGTCTAAGGCGTTCAGCCTGACCATATTGCCTCCAAACACGTGTCAGACGATTGTCTGGTTGGAGGCATATGCGCCACTCATCGGTGAAGAGAACGTGATGCCAATTCTGAGCGGTCCATTCGGCATGTTGTTGGGCCCATTTGTACCGCGCTCATGGTGTCGTGGTTGCAAAGATGGACCTCGCCACGGACGTCGGGAGTGAAGTTGCGCATCATGCAGCCTATTTCGCACAGTTTGAGTCGTAACACGACGTCCTGTAGCTGCACGAAAAACATTATTCAACATGGTGGTCTTGCTGTCAGGGTTCTTCCGAGCCATAGTCCATAGGTAGCGGTCATCCATGGCAGTAGTAGCCCTTGGGCGGCCTGAGCGAGGCATGTCATTGACAGTTCCTGTCCCTCTGTATCTCCTCCACATGCGAACAACATCGTTTTGGTTCACTCCGAGACGCCTGGACACTTCCCTTGTTGAGAGCCCTTCCTGGGACGAAGTAACAACGCGGATGCGATCGAACCGCGGTACTGAACGTCAAGGCATGGATGAACTACAGACATCACGAGCCGTGCACCTCCTTCATGGTGAAATGACTGGACCTGATCGGCTGTCGGACCCCCTCCGTCTAATAGGCGCTGCTCATGCATGGTTGTTTACATCTTTGGGCGGCTTTAGTAATATATGTGAACAGTCAAAGGGACTGTGTCTGTGGTACAATATCCGCATTCAACGTCTGTCTTCAGGAGTTCTGGGAACCGGGGTGATTCAAAACATTTTTTGACGTGTATTTCAAAGCTGTGAAACAACTGAAAATTTGCTTAAAATGATCAGAAATGGTTCACAAAAAGAAAAAAAACAAGTACCTTGTGACTAAATCGTCTGTGAGATACAACTGAAATCATTCAACGACGTAATACAAACACATGGGTATAAAAACTTGTATGAATCTGAAGTGAAATGGCCAAATAAACTCAGTCGTAAGTAAGGCAGGTGACAGACTTCAGTTCATTGCCAGGATGCTGGGAAATTTGCAGTCAGTCTTCAAATCATTTGTGCTTCAGATCTTAAATACTGCTCAAATGCATGGGAACCATACCAAGTAGGAATAACAGGGGATATCGAATGTAAACAAAGGACGGCTGTACCTCGGAACTGTGGAAAAACCTGGTTTTGCAGATGCCAGTTATCTCGTGAAAGCTTAGTTACAAAGCTTCGAGAAGCAGTATTAAATGAAGAAACTAGAGATATTCTTCAGTTTCGTACTTATCGTTTCCATAGTGAGTACGAAGAAGAGAAGCATGCTGTAATTAGTCTACCGCCATTTAAGCAGTCTTTTTCCCGGGTTTCAGACGCGATTGGAATGGGAAGAAACTTTAACGTGTGATTTGATGTTAATTACCTTCTACCATGCGTTTCACAGTGATTTTAAGAGTATGTATGTAGTTCTTTGTACCACTCTTCCTGCATTTTTCTCTAGATGAGTGTGGCCTGTGCTCATTTCCCGCCACCAGGAACAGTGTCGGTCTGCTCGATACATTTCTAGCCGCTGGTTGTAGGTAATTACTTGCTAATGGCACAGCGGTTACAGAATACAAACGGGAAATAAGATCTCCGTATCAAAAGAGAAGACACGACTTCACGATTCCTGCAAATTTAGTAGCGATCTCGTTGCTTTCGTAACGATATTCTTCGGCTGTATCCACTGCCGTTAAAGTGCTGTGGCAATAATGAACTAAAACTTATATGTTTGTGTCGAGTAACAATTAAAGCGAATTTTTTTGCGCTGTCTTTGCAGGAGCGGTATCTAAATCGCTATTGGATATTCCTTTACAGCTCACTGAAAACAATTCATGAAATGTAGCCATATTTTTAGCAATATTATGATATTTTGTGTGTCTTCCACCATATTACATTTTACAGTGTTTCTGTGACAGTTTCTTTGGTTGATTAATCTTCTTATTGCTTATACCGTCCTCCTTGATGCAGTTCTTTAGCGCTTTGTTAATTAGACGTACCACTGATTTTTCACGTCCGAAAAAACATTTAATCGTAGGTTTTACGGGAGTTCTCTGTGAATAATAAGCGGCTGAGTTAATGTTTTCCAATACGCGACCATTAACTAATAATAATAGTTCTGTATGCCTCAACGGCCTCACGTAAATCTTTCAATTGGACCAGTTCGGTGACTTGCGTGTCACTAGTTCACCCTAGAAATGCTACCGGGGAAAGCAGGCAGAACGTAACGTGAAATCAGAACCACGTGTCGTCCCTGGCGAATTTCCACTTTTTACAGGTGACAGCTAAGGTAAAGCAGACACAGGTGTCTGTGATCCCACCGGCCTTTGGATCCCATGACATTTAGGTTTCCAGGCACGCATTTAACCACTAAAGCGTAGTTTACGCGACGACGTTGGGTTGCGCTACTCGTTGCCTTGAATGAGTTGCACGCAAGTGGTTTCGTATATGACTAGACACGGCGACACCAGTATATACTTCAGTTTCGTCGTTTTGTGGGTCCCTGAGTTGAGTCTGAAATGAAACTTTTGGTAGCTGCACGTCGCACGAGTTGTGATGGAGTTATAGCTTGTTACGTGGAATCGCCGCATAAGAAAAAGATAATAAACGTGTTTCGATTCGTGACTGGAGGAAGAAAAGAATGAGTTCCGTTGCTCAGCATCCTTCTGAAATAATTTATAAAGGAAGATTGAAGAAGTTCTTTTGAGTACCATAGAATGTTACCAGAACTGTTCACGTTTCTTCTAAATAGAGTTAATTATGCGATAAGGAATAAAGGTACTGTAATGCATGAAGCACTGTCGGCAGAACTGAAATTACATATCATATTGCGTGCATTACAATCGAGAACACTCGGCATGCTGTAAGATACGGTTTTAGTTGGTGATGACGCTATTTCATTAACAACAATAATTATTAACATTAACAGTAATAATTATTAACATTAACAACAATAATTACTCGAAGAAGGCCGCGTTAAGAAGAGAATGGTTTGCAAACTACTCTCTTGGAGCTAAATCTGTACAGTGGCAATATTTCAAACTTCTAACATACGTGAAAGGGGAACACTGCGGCGACGTTTTAAATAGATGATATTGAATAAAGAATGCAGCTTCTTGAATTTGTATAGCCTTCCCTCCTGTCAACAATATTCCTTAACAAAGAGTTGGCCAATTCGAACGATGGGATTTTAGTCTTGTAGACGAGAGCATTGCCACTTGCTTGTATTTGTGTTAATTCAGTTGTATATGTGCTCCTAAGTCAGTAAATTTTGCCCTGCAGCTCAGATATTGTCAAACCATCTATGTTATGATTGCACATGACGGTCTCAGCGGCAGCAATATGTTGCTTATTTTTGTAAATAGCATCACTGAAATCCCACAAACACTTATGCAAAGCATAGCTATCCAAAAAGCGAACATTATTCTCCGTTCCCCACTTCATATTTCAGTTTGTCTACACTCTACTAACACACATAACCTCAAACCTCATACAACTAGTGTCGCCAAAGTTGGAACACGCCGGAAGTGTTTAGTTTCACCAACGAGTTGCGCAAACGCGCGGTCCGCATGCGCAGTGGCCGGTAGCGCAGTTGCCTGCAACCTAGTGTCGTCGTGTAAACTAGGCTTAAGCCATCACGCCAGACATGGTCACTAACTACGCTTATCTTTTGATTTGCTTTCTGTATAACCTATGTAGAAGGTTTGATGTTGCTTTTGATATTACCCACCACCTACACTACTATTCATTTCTGGTTTCAGCCACTTTTCTGTTCTTAGTGGATGTTATTGCCATTTGTAGATGAAACTAATACCAGGGTTTTAAGCGGCCTCTAAACTCTCAATAATGTTGGTCAGTAATATTGTGCAATATACTGATGCTCGGTTCCAGAGAGCGAAGAGATATTGCTCAATATTAGTGTCAAATCTCGGACGTGCAAAAATGGGGATACGAACACCTGCTGTTATTTGGCTCTTGGGCTGGTTTTGCGCTCACGTAAGGAGAAGAAGCGTAAGTGGATGAAAGAGTGGTATAAGAAGGGAGGAAGACTGACACATGAAAACTTCCCAAGTCACTTTATGATAAACGACCCTAATAATTATCCGAACTCTCTGAAGATGGACGCTCGCTCGTTTGATGTACCAGGTGATCAAAAAGTCAGTATAAATTTGAAAACTGAATAAATCACGGAATAATGTAGATAGAGAGGTGCAAAATACTCAATATGGCCACCATCATTCCTCTATAATAGCTGTAGTCGAGGAATAATGTTGTGAACAGCACTGTACAGCATGTCCTTAGGTACGGTGAGGCATTGGCGTCGGATGTTGTCTTTCAGCATCCCTAGAGATGTCGGTCGATCACGATACACTTGCGACTTCAGGTAACCCCAAAGCCAATAATCACACGGACTGAGGCCTGGGGACCTGGGAGGCCAAGCATGACGAAAGTGGCGGCTGAGCACACGATCATCACCTAAGCCGCGCGCAAGAGATCTTTCACGCGTCTAGCAATATGGAGTGGAGCGCCATCCAGCATAAACATCGTACGTTCTAGCAGATGTTTATTAGCCAGGCTGGGGATGATGCGATTCTACAACATATCGGCGTACGTCTCACGTCACGGTAGCAGTTACAAAACCAGATCACGCATTTCCTCGAAGAAAAAAGGCCCGATAACGGTAGATGTGGTAAATACAACCCATACCGTGACTTTCTCGTCGTGCAATGGAGTTTCCACGACAGTTCTAGGATTTTCGGTAGCCCAAATTCTGCAGTTGTGGGCGTTGAGAGACCCTCGGAGCGTGAAATAAGCTTCGTCGGTCCACAACGCATTATTCAACCAATCGTCGTCTTCCGCCATCTTTTGAAACGCCCACACCGCAAATGCCCTCCGCTTCACTAAATCGCCAGGTAACAGTTCATGATGCCGATGGATTTTGTACGGATAGCATCGGAGGGTACGCCTCAGTGCCAACCAAACAGTAGTGTATGGAATGCCGGTGCGACGTCCGACTACACGAGCGCTGACTTCCCCGCGCATAGACGAACCCGCTACAGTCTCCATTTCTTCCTGAACTGTCTCAGCAGCATTACGCCTTGTGCTCGGTCTGCCACTACGGGGTCTATCGTCTAAACAATCCGTGGCTTCGAACTTCGAAATCATTCTCGCCACAGCTGCATTTGTCATCGGACCTTTACCCGTTCGAACCCACTTCCTATGACGATAGGATCGTAACGCTGAACTAGCACATTCCCCATTCTGATAATATAGCTTCACTAAAAGCGCCTTTTCACGTAATGTCGACATGCTGCGACCGCTGGCGCATCTGATTCTCTCTCTCATTACATCTCCTTTTATACAAAAATGGCTGGCTCTGAGCACTATGGGACTCAACTGCTGAGGTCATTAGTCCCCTAGAACTTAGAACTAGTTAAACCTAACTAACCTAAGGACATCACAAACATCCATGCCCGAGGCAGGATTCGAACCTGCGACCGTAGCGGTCTTGCGGTTCCAGACTGCAGCGCCTTTAACCGCACGGCCACTTCGGCCGGCTCCTTTTATACACGATTGTCTTGCGCAGTCACTGACGTTTTGCTGTCCAGCGCCATCTGTCGGATATTTTGTGAACTTTTTTTTGTTCTAATAAAACCCCATGTCATTCCAAGCACGTGTGTCAATTTTTACCTCTCTATCTACATTATTCCGTGGTTTACTAAGTTTTCAAATTTATACTGACTTTTTGAGCACCCGGTACTTTTGCAAATGGTTACACCTACAACTGTGGTTACATCTGCCTAACATTTATTGATTTAAATCCAGTTTTAGCAGCTAGGAGTACACATTTTTATTTAAACTGTGCTACAAAATTTCTTGCAGAAAGTTCCTAAGTGTTGGTTCCAGTAACACGTCAGCAGTACCTTCGCTTTTCTATGCACTCGTAATAATTTTATATTGTTTGCTGTAATTTGTGCACAACGAATTTAATTTCTATACTAATTTAATCTTATCTACTTCCAAGTACACTTCCCTATATTAAGACAACAACCGATCGAATTGCTAAGTTTTCCTTTGGCGATTACTATATTCGTTTCATAAAACACCCTTGTATATTGTCAATAACTCTCAATGAACGTCCTTTCCGCTGATTTGGAACCCATTTTCACTTAATAACGCAACAAATGACGCAAAATAAACATTTAGCACAGGTGACAGAGCTGACAAAGATATACAATATTCGCCACAGTCTAAATAGTCTAAGCAGTTTGCTCAATAAAGTCTAATTTCAGTATATGCGTAGTCTATTGCAAAATACATTGCACACCCTTCAGTCTTATCGACAGACGGTCAGTAACACTGCGCAATATTAAATATTGCATAATATTACTGACAGTCTAGGGGCCGCTTTACAGTGAAAGTTATTACAGATGATACAATTATCTATAATAAAGAACTATTTGAAAGACGCTGCGTAAATATTCAGTAAAATGGTTCAAATGGCTCTGAGCACTATGGGACTTAACTTCTGAGGTCATCAGTCCCCTAAAACATAGAACTACTTAAACCTAACTAACCTAAGGCCATCACACACATCCTTGCCCAAGGCAGGATTCGAACCTGCGACCGCAGCTGTATCGCGGTTCCAGACTGTAGCGCCTAGAACCGCTCGGTATTCAGTCAAATCTTGATAAGATTTCAACGTGGTGCAGAGATTGGCAACTTGCTCTAAATTTTCAGAAATTTTAAATTTTGCATCTCAAAAAAAAAAAAAAAAAAAAAAGAAAGCCCATAAAATTTAGTATCCTGTAACTGTTATATCATTGAGTCACTGCTCGAATCAGCCAACTCACACAAACACTTGCGTGTAATACTTTGTAGGGATATGAAATGGAATGAACACGTAGGTTGAGTCGTGGGTAAGGCAGGTGGTAGACCTCGGTTTATCGATAGAATACTGGGGAAGTGCAATCACTCTGCAACAGAGATTGCTTACAAATCACTTGCGCAACCGGTTTCAGAATATTGCTCAAGTGTGGGAGACCCGTATCAAATAGGACTGACGGGGGATACTGAACGCATACAGAGAAGGGCAGCACGAATGGTCACAGGTTTGTTTAATCCGTGAGAGATTGTCACTGAGATACTGAAGGAACTGAACTGGAAGACACTTGAAGACAGACGTAAACTATCCCGAGGAATCTTTTAACAATGTTTCGAGAGCCGACTTCCAACGGTTACTCTAGGAATTACTACAACCCTCTACACATCGCCCGCATAGGGATAAAGAGGATAAGATTAGAATAATGACTGTACGCACAGAGGCATTCAAACAATCATTCTTCCCACGCTCCATACGTGAATGGAACAGGCAGAAACCCTAATAACTGGTATATTGGGACGTACACTCTGCCATGCGCCTCACGGTGGTCTGCGGAGTATACATATAGATGTAGATTCCCAGTTGCAGGTTGCCTATCTCACAACCTTCAGAGGCAACTAAAATGTAACTTTCAGTATTTCATATAATTAATGTTCGAATTTAAGACGCTATCTCAATCTACTTCTTAAAAGACATATCTTACGTTCAAAGTTAAACACAACAAGTAAAATATTAAATGTAGATGCTGTGTATATGTTTTTAGGCAGCGTAACTCACGGCGCGCAAGCTACCCAGACCACATCGGATTGTGTGTCCGCCATGTTGCAAACGGTTTTTGTTTCTTTACTTCCCCAAACTGGTTTCAGCGAAATTTCGCCATCATCATTGGGTTTCTTTATTCTAAACATGCAAAGTCAGCATCATTACAACACACTATGGAGAAAAATGTTAATTTCATGTGTACTGTTTAGGGCCAGAAATTGTGTGAATAATGTTATAATAACTTTTCTCTTTAAAGTCACTTCTATGTTTCTTGCAGTCTTTTTTTTTCCACACAGCATGTCATGTGCAAAGGCAGTTACTAATAAATGAAAAAATGAGAACATACACAACAGGAATTTGCGGTTGCATAATGATACAAGGACATAATCTGTTATGTGCTCACCTGACTTGGTCTGAAATACATAAAAAGCATAATTTTTCACCTAGGTATAATTCAAATATTACGGCATCTTATTGTTAATGTGTATCGCGAGATGGATGTACACTATGTGATCAAAAGTATCCGGATACTCCTCAAAAGATACGTTTTTCATATTAGGTGCACTGTGCTGCCACCTACTGCCAGGTACTTCATATCAGCGACCTCATTAGTCATTAGACATCGTGAGAGAGCAGAATGGGGCGCTCCGTGGAACTCACGGACTTCGAACGTGGTCAGGTGATTGGTTGTCACTTGTGTCATACGTCTGTAGGCGAGATTTCCACGCTCCTAAACATCTCTAGGTCCATTGTTTCTGATGTGATAGGGAAGTGGAAACGCGAAGGGATACGAACAGCACAAAAGCGTACAGGCCGACCTCGTCTGTTGACTGACAGAGACCACCGACAGTAGAAGGGGTTGGTAATGTGTAATAGGCAGACATCTATCCAGACCATCACACAGGAATTCCAAACTGCATCAATATCCACTGCAAGCGCTATGACATTTAGGCGGGAGGTGAGAAAACTTGAATTTCATGGTCGAGCGGCTGCTCATAAGCCACACATCACGCAAGTAAATGCCAAACGACGCCTCACTTGGTGTAAGGAACGTAAACATTGGACGATTCAACAGTGGAAAAACGTTGTGTGGACTGACGAATTACGATATACAATGTGGCGATCCGATGGCAGGGTGTGGGTGTGACGAATGCCCGGCCAACGACATCTTCCAGCGTGTTTAGTGCCAACAGTAAAATTCGGAGGCGGTGGTGTTACGGTGTGGACGTGTTTTTCATGGAGGAGACTTGCACCCCTTGTTGTTTTGCGTGGCACTATCACAGCACATGCCTACATTGATGTTTTAAGCACATTCTTGCTTCCCCCTGTTGAAGAGCAATTCGGGGATGGCGATTGCATCTTTCAACACGATCGAGCACCTGTTCATAATGCACGGCCTGTGGCGGTGTGGTTACACGGCAATAACATGCCTATAATGGACTGGCCCGCACAGAGTCCTGACCTGAATCCTACTGAAAACCTTTGGAATGTTTTGGAACGCCGACTTCGTGCCAGGCCTCACGGACCGACATCGATACCTCTCCTCAGTGCAGGACTCCTTGAAGAATGAGCTGCTATTCCCCAAGAAACCTGCCAGCACCTGATTGAACGTATGCCTGCGAGAGTGGAAGCTGTCATCAAGGCTAAGGATAGGCCAACACCATATCGAATTCCAACGTTACCGATGAAGGGCACCTCGAACTTACAAGTCATTTTCAGCCAGGTGTCCGGATACTTTTGATCACTTAATGTATCTCTCTCCCACCCTCCCTCCCTCTCTCTCTCTCTCTCTCTCTCTCTTTCTTTCTTTCTTTCTCTCTCTCTCTCTCTCTCTCTCTCTCTCTCTCTCTCTCACACACACACACACACACACACACACACACACACAACGGAGTGCAAATAACCCAAACTGTACTCAGCCAATGGATAATCAGAAACTAGTAAACCCAACAGAGTTAAGATTTTGTGTAGTGAAGCATAAAGACTTTTGATCCGTAACATCAAATATTTAACACTTTACATACCTGCGAAGTGATTAAACGTTTGAACCGGTTTTATACAAGTGTGCTCGATTTTTTTAAATAACTGAAGGTGGAGGAGAAGGGATACACGTATTTACACAATGATATATGAAATTTTTATTCATTGTGACCTACAAGAACGAATGTTTCCCTCTGTAATTAATGTGATGGACACACCCCTCTCTACAAATGGAACACGTAATTGATCATAGGGCTTGGGGTGATGTTTCTCTAAGGGTCGGTCCCTTCGCGTAATTAGCGGTGACCGACTTTGCCAGACTCGGGCAAACGTTCACGTACCCCAGTGCGACTTGTAGCCAAATCCCCAAGGCACTTATAACGACCGGGTGGGTGCTAGTAAGTCAAACCATCCGCGATGTCAACTCGCACAAAGCAAGTATCTGTGAATTTTGTTGATTTCTTTTGTATCTGACATTCCAATGAAAACTGCATATGTTCAACATGTGCTTCATTGAGGTAGGTTACAGAAACCCACTACAGTCACCATGGCCAATTACTTGACGTATGTTGAAGACTTGGGGGTTACTGCACTGGTATGTCAGATGCAAAAGAAATTTAAAAAATTCACAGATACGCGTTTCTGGCGTGTTGACATCGCAATGAACATTCTTACGTAACGACTGAAAGAGAGCTTGTGATGAAGCTGTGTCTTGGAATCTTGGAACCGTAGAATGGCATAACAAAAATTACATGTATAAATACAGTATGGTTTCTATTACTAAGTTGTCCATTTTTTTCACTGTCTCGACTTACCGAGGATAGCAGTATGGCTACCATTAAATATTACACAGTTATGAGTGTCACATGAGGGTTGGCAAATGGCTCTGAGCACTATGGGACTTAACATCTATGGACATCAGTTCCCTAGAACTTAGAACTACTTAAACCTAACTAACCTAAGGGCATCACACAACACCCGGCCGTCACGAGGCAGAGAAAATCCCTGACCCCGCCGGGAATCGAACCCGGGAACCCGGGCGTGGGAAGCGAGAACGCTACCGCACGACCACGAGATCACATGAGGGGTAATTAAAGATAATGTACTGTGCCTTGTAAGTTGACTTGACAGTTAGCTGTTATACTTGATTCCTATAACATGTATTTATAACGTTAACTTTCACTTGCAGCATTGTGCCCAAATAATGCAAGTCAACGAGTAAAATAAACGTTTGATAAAACTTGCTTTTTTTTGTAGTTTTTACCATGTTGAATCCTACCATGATAACAAATCAGGTGAATAACTCACCATTTCCTTTCATTAATTTACAAAGCCATTTTTTTTAAAAAAAAGTGCGTTTTTATCCATTTTAATTATAGACACGGTTGACAAAAATGTCGAAGTACTGAGAACCCATCTTCCAATGTCAATGTAATTCGTACACATAGACACCATAATATGTAAATGGCTATTACTGCAATTCTCTGTGACAAAACAACCACCAGAATGCATTAATGTTGTTAGTGTTTAGTGTTATCAGCACCCTTTCGTAGTGTATGTAAGGAGCATGAGTAGCGTCATGTATTGAGAGATCAGTATGTAGGGCACAGTATGTGACGTACTCCTGTGAGACACCATTATGAGGACCATTTGAAAGAAGCCTCATTCGCTGGTCTCTGCGTGGCCAGCTGGTCGGAAAGTGCAACAGCCAGATTTGTGGGGGGGTTATAAAGTGACGTTGGCCGGATTTTGGGACAGCGTGGGAACACGAGGACAGTCATACCTGTCGTCAAGGTTCCGGTTGACTACGACTGACCACCACAAGAAAGGACCGCTGTATAGCGCACTAAGCCCATCGTAAGCACTTCACATCTGCGCCTGCCTTCAGAGAATAGTAACGGATTCACTGCAGCGGTTTGTGTCATACCACGCCACTGATCAGAGAATAACAGCAACCGGACTATTCTTGCATTAGATCTCATAATTAAATGTTTCCCTGAGACATTTAAGTCTCTTTTTATTATCTACGATAATGATCGCAGCAGACGAAGTGAACTAAAATTTGTGCTGCGGCCGGGACTCGAACCCGGGTCTTCTTGCTTCCTAGGCAGAAGATACCTGGCAGTAGTGACAATATATAAGGGAAAAATGAATTGAAGTTTGTGTTAGGGAGGGCACTCAGATTAAATAATTTGTCTAGCAATCTTGATCATAATTCCCTCGTAGTGTAATGGTTAGTATTTTTGCCTAACAAGCAAAAAGACCGGGGTTCGAGTCCCGGCCGCAGCACAAATTTTAATTCATTTCGTCTGCTTCGATCATTTTCATAGATAATAAAAAGAGAATTAAATGTCTCAGGGAAACATTTAATTATAAGATCTATAAGATCACCAGTGGTACAAGGATGACCCATTACGTCCAATGCTGGGGTGCTTGCCAATACCGGAGAGGCCTGGCAGTAGTGACAACATATAAGGCAAAAATCAATTGAAGTTTGTGTTGGGGAAGGCTTAGGTAGTTCGTGCAGCAATGTTGACCATCGTGCTGTGGTAGAGTAATGGTTAGCTTTTCTGCCTAGCAAGCAAGAAGACTCGGCCGCAGCACAAATTTTAATTCATTTCTTCTTCTTCGATCATAATTCTTCCGATGATTTGGAGAGACACAGCAATGTTACTCCAGGCGTCAAAGTACAGAGAAACATCGGGTACGGCTTCAGGTCATGGCTAGTAGTGGTCGATGGAACCCTTACGACAGAGGAGCACGTCACGGACATGCTGCGTCATATTGCGTTATCTCTCATGCGACAATATCGCGTGCCATTTTTCAGCAGAACAATGCTCGTCCACACATGGGACTATGTGCGTGATGCTAAGGTACTCTGGTACCTATCAAGGTCACCATTTCTGCCCTGTAGCACATGTGTGGGACAAGCTCGAACATCAACACCGCCCCACTTCCAATATCCATGGTACCAAGGACCAGTTACAACAGTTGTGAGCCTAATTGCCTCGGAAGAGGATACAAGGTCTTCATAGCAACCTTTCCAACCGAATCAGTGCATGCATCCAGACCAGAGGGAGATGCAAAGTCGAACTGACAAGCGTGCCCTCACCGCCAAGTACTTTGTAAGTTCGACCCGATTTTGTAATTGTTTCATTTCATTTCCTCCTCCCCTTCTCAGTGCTTACAATTTTCATCGGGCAATGTGTATAGTTGTTGTAACTGCGACCGGGACGGTCGCGGGGTTGAAATGACGGAAAGCGCGGCGGGACCCGCGGAGAGGCCCGCGAACAACAGTACAACAGGAGAGGACGGATACGACCAACGAAGGACAGAACGAACAACGGAGTCAGAAGGAAACCCTAACAAACACGTCCACTCGTACACAGAACAAGTAAGTAAGCTGTCTAACGCGAGGCGATGTCTCAACAGACGTACGCGAGATTAGACTGACGCCCCCAAAGGGGACGGGCTGGCAGCAGCTTAGTATGCCGCTCTTCAGCCTACAGAATTTGTTTTTAAAAAGAGCAAGATAATAAACAATAAAAACAGGAGATAAAATCGGAGACTTAAATAGTAACATGGCGGAAAAAATCGTGGAACTTAAAACATAGAAACAAAGGGATGATGATGCCAATAAAATACATATGAGGCAGATAGGTAAAATAATAGACAGACAATTAAAGAACACGGCGACAGTCTGGTTTCTGTTTGCAAGAGACATAAAATTCACACTCAGCGACAGCATGATTTCTGTTCGCAACATTTTGGAAAGACGAACAACACTAAACAGTCACTTGAATGCTCCACTAAAAAGTTGACAAAATGACACATCACAGCCGAGGGCAGGTGAGGGGAACCTGGACAGATGATGGGAAAAGAAACGGGGGGAAGGAGAGGAAAAACGAAGGGGGGCAATGGGGGGAAAGGAGCCAATGGAGGATGAGGACCCCATAAGAGGGGGGGGGGGTCGAGTGCTGGGTGGACAGGGACTGGGGAAGGTAGAGGAGGGGGAATACAAAAGGACTCAGGGGGGGGGGGAGAAGGGCGGTAGGGAATGGGTAGGTGGGGAGAAAACAGGATGCAAGGGGGGGAAGAGGGAGCCCAGGGACAGGCTGAGCTTTTTTTTCCTTTATTGAATTTCGATTCCCCCTAAGGGGGTGGGCTGGCAGCAGCTTAGTACGCTGCTCTGCAGCCTACAGACTTTTTAAACGTAAGAAGAAGATAAGAAACACTAAAAGCAGGCGATAAAACGGTGACATAAATTGTAAAACGGCGGAAAATTGTGGAAAGTTAAAACACAAAACAAAGGGTTGGCAATGCTAATAAAATACACAGGAAGCAGACAGGTAACAAAGTAGACAGACAATTAGAAAACATGGCGACAGTCTGGTTTCTGTTTGCAAGAGATATAAAAATCACACCCAGTGACAGTATGATGTCCGTTCGCAACAGTTCAGAAAAGACACACAACACTGAACACTCACTGTAAACACTGCGCTAAAATGTCAGCACAAAGATGACACACCATAGTCAAGGGCAGATGGGGGGGGGGGGGGGACCTGGATAGATGAGAGGGAAAACAAGGAGGGAGGAGAGGAAAACGAAAAGGGGGGAACCAAAGGATGTAGAGGACTCATAAGGGGGGGGGGGAGGGGCAGGGCAGACACGAGAGGGAATGGGAAAAGGCAGAGGAGGGAAATGCAAAAGGACTTGGGGGAGAGAAGGGGGGGAAAAAAGAGGATGGAAGGGGGGGAGAGGGAGCCCAGGAAAAGGAAGGAGGAAAGGAGGAGGGTGAGGATCAGTGTTGATAGGAGGGATAAATGGAGGGAGAGAGGGCATCATCCGGGAGGGGGAGTTGATGGAAGCCACCTTGGGAAAGGAGATGAAGGATGGAGGATAGGGGGGACACAACAGTGAAGACGTGGCAGGGGGTTGGGATGGGAGAGGAGAGGAGCAACCAGGGGGTGAGGGGGATCAAGGCGGCGGGAGGTGTAGAGTATGTGGATATGTTTGAGGAATAGGAGCAGATGGGGGAAAGGAATGAGGTCATAGAGCATCCGCGGGGGGGACGGGAGGCATATACGGAAGGCGAGGCAGAGTGCATGACGCTCAAGGATCTGGAGGGACTTATAGACTTTGGGGGGGGGGGGGGTAGGGGGCAGATATCCAAGGAGGACTTGCATAACAGGGGATGGGACGGATTAAGGATTTGTAGGTGTGGAGGATGGTAGAGGGGTGCAACCCCCATGTCCGGCCAAAAAGGAGTTTGAGGAGTCGGAGGCAGTTGTGGGCTTTGGATAGAGCAGAGACGAGGGATCCAGGTGAGGTGACGGTCAGTGGTGAGACCAAGGTAGATGAGGGTAGGGGTGAGGCGGACAGGGCAGGCACAGATGGTAAGGGAGAAACCCAGGAGCCGGAAGGAGAGGGTCTTGGAAGGATTGATTTTCAGGAGCCACTGGTTACACCATGCGGCATAAAGGTCAAGGTGATTCTGGAGAAGGCATTGGGACTGTTGGAGGGTGGGAGCGAGGGCGAGGAATGTGGTGTCATCGGCATATTGCAAGAGGTGTACTGGAGGGGGGAGGGTTGGGGCATATCTGCCGTTTACAGGAGGTAGAGGAGAGGGGAGAGGACACAGAGCCCTGGGCCACACCTGCAGAGGGGTAGAAGATGTGGGAATTGGCATTATGGATGGTAACATAGGAGAGGAAGGAGGCCATCAGACGGATGTAGTTGACAGGAAGGGCATAGGTTTGGAGTTTAAACAGGAGACCAGGATGCCAGAAACGGTCGTAGGCCTTTTCGAGGTCGAGGGAGACAAAAATGGCAGAGCGACGGGAGTTAAGCTGGAGGGAGAGGAGATGAGTGAGGCGGAGGAGTTGATCATCGGCAGAGAAGGAAGGTCGAAAGCCACATTGGGTGTCGGGGAGGAGGTGGTTTCGGTGGAGATAGTGATGGATGCGCTGGATAAGGATGGATTCCAAGAGCTTGCTGAACACCGATGTGAGACAGATAGGACAGTAGGAAGAGGCATCAGATGGAGGCTTGTTGGGTTTGGGGAACATCAGGATACGGGAGGTTTTCCACACGGGCTGAGCGAGAGGCAGGCGCTTAAGTACGCTATCGGGAGCGCCGCTATTGGCCGCTGAAACCACATGTTCTACCGTGGCGCCCTCACACTAAAAGCGGGCCAGGAGACGCGCGCCGCCACAGCTTACGGCGCGATGGTGCAGAGACCTCTAGGTGTCTTCGACGTCCGTGACGTCTGGCGCGGATTCAAATTCCGCAGCGCGCGGTACCAGAATCGTAGCTACAATAACAAGCTTTCTGGCTCTTTTTACGAGCAAGAACGTCTTGGTTATCAAATCTATTGACCTGATGATATTACTTTTGAAAGCCTAACCCAGTGTTGGAGAATGTTTCAAGTAATTCTGCGAGAAGTTTTATCACCCATCAGAGGTGAAATTTTAAAAAGGTTTGTTTGCTAGTTCTCATATTCGAAATATGATATTTGTCTGCAGCTTTGAGTCAAAGTGACCGTAGGTGAGATGGATGTTGGGGTACAATTCAAGGATCTTCTTACAGAGAGTCTTCAGGGAATTTCTTTTGTTCGTCACAACATCCTGGAAAAGCTTTGATGGTCCTTATAAATGATTTTTTGAACAGTCATCTTAATTTTTCCCTGAAAAATTGGGTAATTTCAGTGAGAAACGTGGTAAGAGCTTTCACTGGGACATCAGAGTGATGGAAAGATTGTATCAGGACCGCCAGAGAACCACTGTGATAAGGGGCTAGTGTTGGTCGTACCACCGAGGCGAGAACCACTCAATTCTTCGTAGGATAAGCTATGTTAGATGGTTTAAGGAGAAGAGAGAAAGGAAATATAAGGCAATGGACACACAGTTTCTATTTAACAGGTGTTTTCATGTTCAGATATCGACAAAACATCTAACTGTTCATATTGAAATATTAAATTTTTATTCCAATTATATGTTTTTTGGTAATTTCCAGTTTACACCAGAGTCACATTGTGACAAAACTGTACGTGGTAGGAAAAGATATTGAGGTCAGTTATGCATTCAGTTCCCAAAAAACCATGTGATTACACTATTACCTAACAAAAAATAATCAGTGTAATTTTTCGCTGGCTTGTGTAGTCACTCAATTTGGCAAAACGTAATTAATAATAATTATTATTATTATTGTTATTATTGTAATCTGTTTCCTCTCCTCTTTAATTGCGCGCTGGAGAAAGTAATATGAGAGTCACTAAAGGAGTTAGTTAGATAGGGACTTCCAAATGGTACCTCTCTGTGACAAAAGCGCGGTGGGCTTAATGTTGACTGCGTGGCATTTGCCGCCTAGCTAGCACTTGTATATAATTCAGCAGAAACTGCAGTGAATCAATTTAATTTTCTCCGTCAAGACGCAGCAAATGAAGGGTTAAATGTGCCACTAGAGGACACAATACACCACGAACATTAGTGAGTCTCCTTGCACATTTCATCTCGAGTAGGGAGAAATCAAGAAAACCAACACGTTTAAAGACCTGGGTGAATGTCTCGAATGCAGTCTTTCCGAAATAACAGCGTTATTAGCTCGAGTAAACAAGCCGGAATTGGGATACAAGCTAACCAAGAGCACTTGTAACAAAAAATGTCTCTCCTGTAACACAAAAATGAAGCAATACCAGACAATTATCCACCCTGAAGCCATATATCCTTCAGAGTGTCTAACACGCAACCGAAAGGGCTTCAAGACAAACTTCAAATCCAGGAGAGAAAAAGAATGAATAAATTCTGGGACCTGTCAAGAAAGATAACGAATGTAGGCTACCAAAGCAGTAGATCTACAAATACTGTGAAAAAATCACCGACGCGGTTAGGAAGAGACGACCAGCCCTTATGGGCATGTCTACAGGACCCATCCCAGCAGCTTGACCTGTCAGCTTCTCGCATCTTGCAAACCAGGGAGACTAAGTCGAAGTGATGAAAATATCTGTAGGAACGTGGACATACGTAAAGACACTTACACGACCAGACATCTCTGAAGAGGCTGCTTAAGCAAGCGAGGTCCCCAGAAAAATCACCAAGAAAGAAGACAGGGGCCTTCTGGACAAAAAATAGAAAGGAACAAACAGCACAGCCAGAGGAATCGCAACTACTGAGCGAAGGTCGAAACACGCTCCAAATACAAGAGCTAATTTTCTTAGCTGGTTCAAATGGCTCTGAGCACTATGGGACTTAACAGCTATGGTCATCAGTCCCCTAGAGCTTAGAACTACTTAAACCTAAGTAACCTAAGGACATCACACAACACCCAGTCATCACGAGGCAGAGAAAAACCCTGACCCCGCCGGGAATCGAACCCGGGAACCCGGGCGCTGGAAGTGAGAACGCTACCGCACGACCACGAGCTGCGGACAATTTTCTTAGCTCTTAGTTGGTCTGTATGAAACAAGGAGAAAAGTAACAATCGTCTCTAACGCCCAGCTTCAGGTTTTGTTCATCGCAATGCGTTTGTGCAAAGAGAAATATACGGTTGATTTTGCTTATACTGCTGAATCACACAAAGTACTCTATTAGATTCCCTACAAAAGTTCTTCCCTGGGAACAAAACTGCCTCATTTTCAAATTCTCTGCAGAATTAATTTGACGATTGCAGCATTTTTCCCGTTGTTATGCATGCGGCATCGCGCAGTTTGTCGAAAATGTATTCCAGGAGTCCAAGAAATGAGGAAGGCACGTGTGCCGCTGCTATGCTGAAATTTCTTACGGAAAGGAAATTCCCCCAGACAATACACTGCACGCCGTTATGACCCTGTTGTTTACCTGAGAGTCGGTGCAAAGTTGGCGCATATCTCAGGCTGAGAATACTGTTGCGCTAAGACGACTCTTAAAGCAGACAGGTAGACGGAACTGTTCTCTGGGATCGTAAGCCAAGTGGCTATTCTCTACTGGTAGCCATGTTCGCCAAGAAATCAGGAACTCAAAATTATATGCTGATGTTCATTTATTCCTGTAGTTCATTACTTTAATCCTAAATACAATGAGCTCTAAGGTATGCAATGAATCTATTACCAGTAACTGAACAATGCCATGGGACATATCCGCCTGCAAAACAGTGTGTGTGTGTGTGTGTGTGTGTGTGTGTGTGTGTTTGATGTACCTGAACAATGGCTTAGGTCATATCCGCCTGCAAAAAAGTGTGCATGTGTAATCCATTGACAGTCCTACTTTCGTATTAAGATAGCCTCGACTATAACAATAAAAAGAAAGCCACTAAGATAAATAACCGTACAGCCAATGTTTTACGCACTTCCTGCCAGAAAGCCCTACGAACTAATAACAAGAACACCAGCATGACTTTCCTAGGAATTTCATCATACAAAATTGCAAATTTATTTTGTAGTATTTACGTAAAAATAACGTTCTCCACAAACAACAATCTGCAGTAAAATATGTATAAACTGTCAATAAAAGTTGGCAAATGCACAGTAAGCTGGAGATTTACAAGCTTAATTATGATTCTCTCTTTTTTTCTCTGTGGAACGAATGGGAAGAAATTACAGTACTGGATACAAAGACATGGGATGCAGTACGATTATCAAATACGAGCATGTCATCTGTGCTTGTCACTTAGCTCAAACACGTTACAGGCCTTTTATCAGACCACCCGAAACATTCATGACTACTTGTTCTTCCTGTTCTTCCAGTACTCCTTCATTCGTTCACTAAGGGCTGTCTTCCTTTCTTCAGTGTTCTTTGGCCTTTGGGCTTTAGGTGCAGTTTTCTCTGACATCACTTCCCACTTGTACACCTTGTGTCTATAGACGCCTTTGTCCATGACGTCCGCCGAATCTATCTGAGCTCTTTCCAGATCAGTTTTGACTTGTGTATCCAGGGTGTAGTGGTCTGGAGTCTCTGGATGTAACTGAGGATTCTGTTGGTAAGTCTGGTCTGTCGGAGTCTGCTTATGTGTCCATAAAATTTTAGTCGCCTCTTTATAATGTCCACTGCGATGTTCTAGAACTTCTCTGTGGTGTCCCTGAAGTGAAACCCATATCCATCGTCTGTGAGTTTTGGCCCAACAATTTTCCTAATGATTTTTCTTTCCTGTGTGAGAATGTTCTCAAGGTCGGCCTTTGTATGTAACATCAGTCTCTTACTGGCGTATAGCAACTCAGGTTTGATTACAGTCTTGTAGTGACGAATTTTGGTGTAGGTGGAGAGACATTTCTTGTTATAAATACCCTTTGTTTTGTATATGGCTCTCCTCATTTCCAATAACCTTGTGTTCTGGGCAATTTTCTCCTTTCCTGTCGGTTTGAGCACTTCACCTAGGTACTTAAGGTGTGTGACCCTGCCGATCTTCCCATACTTCGTGTTCAAATTTGGATTGTTTAATTTCGTGCAGAAGAACTCAGTTTTCTGATAGGAAATATGTAGCCCTACTTTTTCTGCGCACTCTTTGAGTACTTCTATCTGTCTGATTGCTGTAGTTTCGGTATCTGTGAGAAGTGCCAGATCGTCTGCGAAGGCTAGACAGCCGACCTCCAGCTTGTCCTTGGGTCGTCCAAGTCGTATTGGTTTCCAATGGCCTTATATTTGCTGCTCTTTCTCCCATTCCTTGATGACCTTATCCAGCACTAGGTTGAAGAGGAGTAGTGACACTCTGTCACCTTGGCGAACGCCTTTCTTGATCTCAGAGTGTCCGGAGATTTCCCTCTTGAACTTCACCTTAGATGTCGTGTCTGTCAGTGTCTGTCTGTTTGATCAGTCGCAGTTTCTTGACATCCAAATCTTGTTTATATAGAATGTTGAACAATGACTGGCGGTCGATGAAGTCGCATGCCTTCTTGAAGTCAACTAGTCAACTAAGGTGCATATGACCGGACTGTTCCTGAGGACTTTGATTTTCAGGATAGTCTTCAGATTGAAGATTTGTTCTGCACAGGAGCAACCTGGGCGGAAGCCCGCCTGGTGCTCGCCGATCTTATGTTCTAGTTGGTTCCGTGTATGCCTGGAGTAGGCACGCTGAGAGTACATTGTATGTGACTTGTATTAGTGAGATTCCCCTGTAATTGTTCACATCTGTTGGGTCACCCTCTTTGTGCGGGGGTGGATCAGTGCGCATTTGCAGTGTAACCAATTAAGTTAATTAAAATAATCCAAGGGAGCACAGAAAAATATTCAGAACTTTAGTTGTTATACTTTAAAAGATAAAATAACATACATACTCTGTAAGGTGGCAGTCCATCTTTACCATCTTCCATGATCAACAGATACGGTGACAGTCTGGTTCTAGGCGCGTCAGTCTGGAACCGCGTGCCCGCAATGGTCGCAGGTTCGAATCCTGCCTCGGGCATGGATGTGTGTGATGCCCTTAGGTTAGTTAGGTTTAAGTAGTTCTAAGTTCTAGGGACTGATGACCACAGATGTTAAGTCCCATAGTGCTCAGTCATACTTTGAGCTGAATTAGATGAACATACCAGGATTGGGGAAAATGGTAGTAATTCTGATAAACAGTTATAATTAAGTGAATATATCAGGATACAGAAAATGGTACTGATTCTGATTAGCAGATGTCATTAGATGACTACAGCAATTAGTTTGAGGATGATTTCAGAGTAATTATTTTGCTCCAAAGTATTCAAAAGTCTGAAATCAGTTTCTCTTCAAGAGAAACACTTGAGCTGGTCTAAGAGAATAAAGCAAATGTGTGACACATCTAGTGTACTTGCTGCCTGCGCATTTCAGGCTTTTTTATTTTTACTTCTATAATTTATTTATTTCTTTTTTATTCTGTTCCACCACGAGAGCAATGCATCGTCAGAGAAAGTAAAGAGCAGAGCAATTCTTTTGTAAAATTAATATCGTTTCAAAAACTTTCGATGACTAGAGATGTCAGATAGGAACATGAATGATTTTCCTGAAAAGAGTAAAATCCAATGATCACATGTTGACTAACGTGTAAGGATGTAGAGGGACAACGAGCGTCAGCCCGGTTCGACATGGTAAACAGTGGCAGGTCGCAACAGAGCCGCGAGATTGGGGCGTTGGACCAGATTGAGCTGGATGAGCAGCCTGGCGTTGATAGTCTTCAGCATGACGTGGGACAGGAGACTAGAAATCAAGCGGAGATACTAAATAACAACAAGTGTCACATTCCGTAAATGACAGACATGGGGAAGTAGAAGTAATCGATGAAAGGAAAAGTGGGGAAGTAGCGGAAATCATGAGTGATCCTGAGCAAGACGAATTAGTTTACGTGGAACCACACACGATCACAGACGCTCGAAGATCACGAGATCGTAACGAACTTAATACCGAAAGGTTGCATGTTAGTGCACCAGTACTGTGTACAGGGAGAAAGAATCGGCAGTTGACAAACGAAACAGAGAAAGATTGCATGCAATAGCAACAGGAAAGACGGAGAGCAACCATGACGACGAACTCGAAATGTGGGAATTTCTGCAGCAACTGAGTCGGTAAATTACTATAACTCAAAAACGATTCCATCAAGAAATATCATAAACCTGTCAAGAATTATCAAATAGTCAAAAACAAACCCAACAAGAGATTCGATAAAACAGACAAAAGGTCCGAGAGACAATAGAGTCGCTAAATGAACAGCTAGATCGTACAAGAGGGGACGCGAAGTCAACTCGCGACGCTATTGAAGAACTGACATTACAACAAGCATGCAGGTAGGTGTCAAGCGAGACCAGTCTCAGGTGTTCAGGTACCAACTCCATGCGTATAAAGACACAGTACAGAACAATCTATGATGTATAATAGTCCAGCAGCATTGGCAACATAAGACAGAGAACCGATAATGGGCGCAAGTCAAGGATGCGAAAACATATCTGAAATAGACAAAATGTTAACTGCAGGCCGGCCGGTGTGGCCGAGCGGTTCTAGGTGCTTCAGTCTGGAACCGCGCGACCGCTACGGTCGCAGGTTCGAATCCTGTCTCTGGCATGGATGTGTGTGATGTCCTTAAGTTAGTTAGGTTTAAGTAGTACTAAGTTCTAAGGGACTGATGACCTCAGATGTTAAGTCCCATAGCGCTCAGAGCCATTTGAGCCATTTTTTTGCTAACTGCAGGGAAGTAGGCACATCATACTGCGTACCATTAAGACGATGCGATACTCACCTAGAAAGTCTGCAATATTCGATTGCGGTTCAGCAAGCAGAATGTAACAATATTGACGTAACCGATGATCGAGTCAACACCATATGATGGGAACAACAAATTTTGTTAACGACCACTCCTTAACAGGCAGAAGGTTTTAGCATTATAAAGAAGATGGAAACACGTTGCATCCATGGACCTTAATAAACCAGTTCCGGTTTAGTTTACCAGAACATTGGCAACTAGCGCATATTTTGGGCTTTGTATGCTTTCACATGGAAGGTATTTTAGCAGAAATCATGCAGAGAGTGGCAAGAAATTACACGTCATATAACGATTTTAAAACATCTTTTCTTAGAATGTACTGGTCAACTGAAGCAAAAAATAGAATAAAGTATGAGGTGCTCCAAAAGACCGTTTTCGAACACTCTGTAGAGAAGAGTCCAGTGAAATATTTTGACAATATATCGAAAAGGAATTAGTGTGTGCACATACCGTATAGTGATGGGGAGCTGATAAGCTTCTGTACAATGAGTCTCTTGACTCGACAGACGTCAGTAGGAAGAAAAGGAGACAATGTGCAAGAGTTTAAAGCGTTAAAACTACCGATGGCAGCAGTGTTCGCGTACAGTTGTCACTGCTAACAGACAAGCAGCACTGCGTGAAATAACCGGAGAATCAACGTGGAATGTAAGACGAACGTATTCGTTAGGACAGGGCGGCGAAATCTGGTGCTAATGGGGTATGGCAGCAGACGACCGACACGAGTGTCTTTGCTAACACGACGTCATCGCCTGCAGAGACTCTTCTGGGCTCGTGACCATGTCGGTTGGAATCTAGAGGACTGGAAAACCGTGGCCTGGTCAGTTGAGTCCCCGAGTGTGGCACAGACTCCACAAAGCCACGGACCCAAGTTGTCAACAAGATACTGCGCAAGTTGGTGATGGCCTCATAATGGTGTGGGTTTTGTTTACATGGAATGTATTGGGTCCTCTGGTTCTGCTGAACCGATCAGTGACTGGAAATGGTTACGTTCGCTACTTGGAACCTATTTGCAGCCATTCATGGGCTTCACATTCCCATGACAGTGCGCCATGTCACTGCTACCCCAGTTTTTCTCGATTGGACGATTCGAGTCAATGGTTAGGCCACCCAGATCGTCCGACACGAATCTCATGATTGTGGGACATTACCGAGAGGTCAGTTCGTGCACTAAATCCTATGCAGGAAACATTTTCACAATTATGGACAACTACAGATGTAGCACGGCTCAATATTTCTGCAGGGAACTTCCAACGACTTGTTGAGCCCATGCCACGTAGAGTCACTGCACTGCGCCGGGCAAACGGAGGTCCTACACGATATTAGGAGTTGTCCCATGACTTTTGTCGACTCACTGTAGCTTGCCATTACCCAGCGCAAATATTACAGACGCACCAGTCTGAAGTGCCAAATGGAGCAACGATTATCTCGGACTCCGCGATCCTCACTCATCTAGTTCAGCTAAAATTGATACGCCAGTTGCCCGAGTCCGAGGAACGTGCTGAAGCGTAAGGGTGGATGCAGCAATTGGAGCCTGCCTCACATGTATCGAATTCTACAGAACGCCAGACAAAGTGCTTGCTTCGCTGTAAGTCCCATTATCAAGTATAAACTAAGCTTGGATGATAGGTACAGATACATGCTTCTGTGCTGCTTCAACTCTATATTAGAGTTCATCAACGCAATTGCCGGCGAGTGTGTATTCCCAATTTCAATATTAATTATACTTTTCTCATACAACTTACTTGTCTGCTTACGTCTGATGTGACTTCTGTATCACTTTGATCTTTGATTTAACATCTATATAAATGTTTTATACATTATTTAAATTGATTTATGTCAGCCTAATTAAACTATACACTTATTTTTAAAAGTAGTGTTCTGTAAAGCAACGAAAATGTTAACATTTTACTTGTAAAACCGGTTCATGTATAGGGTACTTCGGTTTGTATTCATGGAGGTAAGTCCTTCTGCAACGAAACTCGAATGGCAGGGATAGAAAAGATGGATTTGACGGTCGAGCTGTCAGGCTTTTTTGTGGCAAGAATTAGTGTTCACGTCTTGACAGCGGAATGAGGCACGAAGAGAGGCAAGATTATTTTATATAGCCTTGGATGTGGCAGGAATTGAACTCATTACTCATGGCATTCATTGGTTAGCTCCGAAATACAAAAACGCGACGCCAAGAAGAGATTTTTCAGAGAGTGTTACACAACAAGAGCCGTGGGTACTTTTGCCATGTTTTGCGAGGAGCCATCGGAGATCGACAGTGCCACAACTTTCGTCTCGAATAATCACATGAACACTGTAAAATTCCATGGACCAGTTATTTTGGTTTCTAATACAAATAAGAATCGTATTTTGTTTAAGCTTTGTGTCGAAGATCCGTATTAAATCCCTAGTAATTCACCTATGCAAGGTCCTTTCCAAAGTGCTGCAATTTATACGGGTATTCTATTTTATTGAAGTGAAAAGTAATTATTTTGTATAATAAAATTCAATAACTTCTGTGGAGTATAAAATTTCATAATTATTCAGTGAGCTTTGTATTTTAAGTACTCCAAGTTCAACCAAAAATACACTTGCAAGGAAATGATCTAAAACGTTTTGCTTAAACATCAGTCTTATTGAAATGTCAATACAACATTTAAATTACTAGCACAAAACTAGGTTATTCAGAATAGTTACTGACTAGTAAAACTGAAGGTCAACATTAGGAATAACTACTGTAGAGGTTTGCAGTAGTGTTTGTATTTTAATGTATATGTAGTTAAAAGATGTTTCTCTTATTGTGTATTGACTAAAATGTTCAGTTTTGACCTGTCTCGGTTTACAGAATAGTTCTTCAGTCCCCAGGCCAGTTGTTGAGCCAGTTTTACAGTATATATTACGATAACGATGCTAAAGAAGTGCAAATTTCATTCTTACAACTTATGTTTGCTAGAGTAAGTAACTGGCTGCCACCGTGCACACTGTAACAGACCTAGGGACCACATGTTTCATATGGGGTATATAGTAGAAAGAAGTGAATGCTCTTTGAGAAAACAAATAGTAACCAGAATAGGGAATATAAATACCTGAAAAACATGTCACGGATAGTGTTTTCCTATAATTAGCTGATAAAAGAATCCCTTAGCCATGTTAGTATTGCTTCACCGTTAGTAATCATTTACTATAATGATCATTAGCTTCCACTATAACGTACTTTATTGAGAGCCAGTTGTAGTCGAAACATTTGATAGTACTTCTGTGTTTATGCCAAACCACTGTTACATTGCATGCTAAAATGCGCTTCTGTCTTGTATTTTATTTACAAAACATGATTTCAGTATCAAGTAAAGTCAGAACCAATAGTTAACTTTCTTTATGAACAGTGCTAGTACTTCGTACGAAATTGCCTAATTAGGCTGGCGATCGTTGCCCTTTGCGTAATTGCAGTTTATTTTATTACTAATAGAATAGATTCCCGTTTGTTCTACTGTTCCTCTCTTTCAAGAGCAATATTTCGAGAAACGAAAATAGTCCAATACCTTAACCATTACACACTCAAATCTAATTCCTTACACAGAAGTAACGTTATAGGTATGTTGCTAAATTAGTAAGAGGCAGTAGTGTTATACTTGGCTTTTCTCTGACGGGATAACAGTGCTTCTCCTTTGCACTCTGTCCATCTGTATCTTTCTCTCTCTCTGTACATCTGCTCCTTTCTCCTCTGTCCACCTTTTCCTCTCTCTGCTCATCTGATCCTTTCGCAACTGTTAATCTGATCTTTACCTCTTTGTCCATCTGGTCTTTTCTCCTCTGACCATTTGCTCCATTCTCCCTCTGTCCTTCCACTCCTTTCTCTCTCTGTACATCTGCTCCTTTTCACACTGTTCATCTGCCTCTTTTGCCTCAGTCCCTCTAGTCCTTTCGCCTCTGTCCATCTGCTCCTGCTCCTCATGCCCATCTGCTTCATTCCACACTTTCTATCTGGAGCTTTCCCCCTTCCATCTCTTCCTTTCCACTCTGTCTATCTGCACTTTCATCCTCTCTCCATCTGCTCTTTTCTCCTCTGCTCACCTGTTCCTTTCCCTTCTGCCCAACTGCTCATTTTCCTTTGCCCAGCTGCTAGTTTCCCCTATGTCTAACCACTTTTTTGCCCACTGTCCATTTGCACCTTTCTGGTCTTCCTATCTGCTCCTTTCCCATCAGCCCACCTGCTCATATCCCTCTCCCCACTTGCTAGTTTCCCCTCTGCCCATCTGCTACTTTGCCATCTGACCATCTGCTCCTTTGCTCTCTGTCCGTCTGCTCCTTCCTCCCTCTGTCCATCTGCTCCTTTTCCCTCTGTCCGTCTGCACCCTTCCCCTCTGTCAATCTGCTTCGTTCCACTCTGTCCATCAGCTCCTTCTCCTGTGTCCATCTGCCCCTGCCCACTCTAATTCCATCTCCTCCTATCCTCTCTGCATCCATCTCCTCCTCCTTCATTCTCTGTCCATCTCCTGCTCCCCATTCTCCCTGCCCATCTCCTCGTCTTCTAATTCTCTGTTCCTTTCCTCCTTCCCTTCCATCCATTCATCTCTTTCTATCTCTCTCCCCCCCCCCCCCAATCTTCTCCTCTTCCTTTGTCTGTGAACTTCCACCTCTTCCCTTTCTTCGTCCATCACCTCCTCTCCCCTCTCCCTATTCATTTTCCCAACCTGTCTCTCTATCACCGTCCTTCTTCTCCATATCTGCGTCCATCTCGTCAATGTCCCTCGTTGTCTCTCCATCTCTTCTCCCCTGTTCTGTCTATAGCTGATGATTGCCCATATTTGCAACTGCGAATACATTTCATAACTAGGTCAAGTTTATGAAAAAACGCTGTTTGTTAACGAAGCATTCAGCTTCACTGGAAGAAAAGTTTGTCCTGACTATTTTTGTGTGCCGCAATTACACTTAGAAATTATTAAAGAAGAAAGACGCTACATTTACATCATAACCAAGATGGGACTCTCACAGAAACAGCACAGTTGGCCTCTTTATTTGCTGTACTTTCTGAAAGGCGCTGTTGGTCTCACCGATAAACTTTATATCATTTCTTTAACGTACTGACGCGGTATGAGTATACTATGTTTTGCACTCATACCCTTCACATCAAATAACCTATGCTCAGCACACTATAGAAAATTATATAGTAATTATTATATGTTAGAATAGTGTACCTCCAGAAACGAAACGAATGTCTCTATAACGAGCCACCAAGCTGGTGTGTTCAGTGGTAAGTCACAAGACTTGTATTCAAGGAGAGCAGCCACTCAAATCGCCACATAGCCACTCAGTTTTCGGTTTTCCGTGGTTTCCTAAATCGCTTACGGACTAATACAGAACGGCTTCTTTGGGAACGACAGCTGATTTTCTTCCCCATCCTTCCCTCATTCGATTTTGTGCTCCATCGCTAATGAGTCTAATGAGTACATCAAGGACAGGTCATCAAACCCTAGTCTTCTTTTTACTCTTAGCCATTGAACACTCACAAAACATGAGATAAATCTATGAAACTTTGCATTCGGAGCGTGAGACGGAGTTTTATAGAATACATCAGGAACCCCACCCAGACGCTGTCAAGAATCGAACCAACACAAACGTTATTACATGCACTATCTGATCAAAACTAGGTCCACACTTCGCCTTTATGATGGCCTGAACACTGTGCCTGAATGTCTGTGGAGAAATGTCACCCATTCGTCCTCAAGAGCCGAAACCAGAGGAGGTAGTAATTTTGGGCGCTGGGGTCTGGAGCGAAGTCGACTTTCAATTCATCCCAAAGGTGTTCCATTCGGTTCAAGGCGGGACTTCGTGCAAGCTAGTCCCCTTCAGGACTCTTAAACGTCCAAAAAACCCAACGCCTTACAAATGCGGCTTTATAAGGTGCATTATCATGCTAACACAAACAAGCATCGTTTCCTAACTGTTTCTCTACTGTACGCAGTACACAATACTGTAAAATGTGGTCATATCCATCCGCATTAAGTGCACCAAGGGGACCAATACTTCACCACGAAAACACCCAAATACTGTAACACCAGTTCCTGCGTCCTTCACTGTTGGCGCTACGAATAATGAGAGGTAAAATTCTCTAGCAATTTGCCAAACTCAAACCTTTCCATCAGATTGTCACAGGATATCTTCAACCGTCTCTTAGCGTTGACTACAGATGTATGCCTTATGGAGAGCTGCTCGATCATCGTACACCTTTCTTTTTAACGCACTATGCACAGTCAGTGTGCTAACTGGACTGTTGATAGCACTTTGGAACTCATGAGTGCTTCCTTTCGCTGATTTCATGCTGTTTTTTACAACAGCCGTCGGCAATGCTCGACGCGTCCTACCCGTCAGCGTACGAGGTCTGTCGGGACTTGGTTAACTGAGGTTATTCCATCGCGTTTCCACTTCACAATCACTTCATCAACAGTCGACTTGGGAAGTTTTAGAAGGGTTGAAGTGTCCCTCATAGATTCGTTACTCGGGTAACATCCAATGAGTAGTCCACGTTCGATGTCCTGAGTTCTCCTAAACGGCCTATTCTTCTCTTAGTGCGGGACGTTCAAAAAGCCTCTCCGCAGTTCCGTATGATTGCTAGCCGCGTGTGCCATATGCCGCAGTGAATATACCGAAATGAAACTCAGTGAAACACAAGTTATTAATTTATTGAATATTCATTTTTGCTTACAAATTTTCATATTAAATGTTGAAAGTGTCCCACCTGTTGTTGAATACACGATTCAGTTCGTCTAATTATGTTTCCAAACACAAGCTGTAACATTTCTTCTGTAACAGAAGCACTGAAAGTGAATATTGCAATTTTCAATTGGTTGATAGACTTTGGACGGTTTTTATAGACAGTTGCTTTCGCTGCTCCCCAGAAGAAAAAGTCAGGTGGTGTTGGGTCAGGCGATCGTATAGGCCAAAGTCCTTGTGAAATTATGCGATCACCAAAAACATCAGCAAGCAGTGACACTGAAACGCGAGCTGTATGCGCGGTTGCACCATCTTGTTGAAAATAACCGTTCAGTATTTCACTTAACAGAAGTTCTCCTATGAATGGGTACAGAATATCACAGCAGTATCGTTGGGCGTTTATTGGTTCGTTGAAAAATATGAGACCCACAATGCCACGTCTAGAAAATGCAATCCAAACTCCTATTTTCACAGAATGAAGTGGTTTGTCATGAATAAACAATGGATTTGCATTACTCCACATACGAGAATTTTGCGAGTTCTTGTACCCGGGTAAATGAAACCACGCCTCATGAGTGAAAAACGTTTCATTAAGAATATCCCTTCCATTTTGTTGAATGAAATTTTTGAACCATTGACAATCTTGCCATGATCAGAATTTTTCAGTTCTTGCACGGCTGTCACTTTGTATGGGAAAAGTTCTAATTTCTTCCTTACAGCTTTGTGGGCCGTCCCGACAGTAACATCGATTTCCTGGGCGAGTTTTCGTACTGACTTGTTCGGACTCATGGACATTTTATCGGAAATATCGAGTAGTTTATCCTCAGACAAAACGCAAGGACGACCACTTCTCGCTGCATCTGTCACTGAACCTGTACTTCGAAATTTGTTAATCAAATCTCGCACAGTATCGCGATGTGGGAGTGTTGTCTCCGGGAGAACTGAATTAAATGTTTGACGAACTGAAACAGTGTATTTACCGTCAGCTTTGAACACTTGTTCAACTAAAATCACACGTTCTTCAATGGTTAGCTATTTAACAGTGACGAAAACGAAACAAACGAACAAAGGAACTGAACTTAAACGTTCGCGTCAACACGTAACGACACACACCAACGATACTACTGACGCTGGCTGAGATAAACGAAACAGTGGAATGTTAGGTGAGTCCACTTGAAGAGAAGCAACCCAGGCAGTCGAACAATCATACGGCAGGCGCGGCTAACAATCATACGGCACTGCAGTGAGACTTTTTGAACACCCCGTACTTCTCTACTAACAACACAATACTCGCCGCCTCGTTTTATAGTCGCGAGTCCGCCTCTTGTGCCATCTAGTTGTCAGTTCTGCATTACATAGCTGTGTCGGGATACTTCCGATCATGTAGCGTATACAGAGCGTTTCTGTAAGGGCGTGCAAAAATTTAAAAGCACATAGAGGATGCTCCACTGAACAATTTGAGGTAGGGAACCTGGGGTCGGAGAAGCCAGCTTAAGGGGATAATAGGAATAAAATCACAGCACTGTGTGTGTACTTTTTTTATTTACATTGGTTAACTGCAAATACCGTCGTTGACACGGTGAACGTACCATTTACACTGGATCTTAACAAAACGTGCTGACGCTGATGGCCATCAACCTCAATGCAAGCATGACACCGGCGAATAAGATTCTGACGCACCAGTGAGTATTTCGAATGATATCACAGACAGCTACAACACTGTCAGCTAATTCCATGTCCATATTGACTAGGGTCTCATACACAAGTGACTTTTGATATCCAGTTAGGAAATAATAAAAGGGATTCAGGTCAGGTGACCTCACAGGCCGTGAAATAGGAGCTCCCATTCCAATCCAGCGGCCAGGAAATACTGTACAGGTGCTGCTCCATCTTCTTGTACGTCTGTGAATAGTACTGATTAATGAATGGGTCTGTCGTTGATTCATAGCAAATTCTGGGCATTGGACAATGAAAATGCGATACAGTAGAGCCACCTAATGCACTAGTAAAATAAACAAAACTTGCATCATGACTTCCTGGTAATCATATTCGTCCTCCTTGCTTTCTTGCAGGAAATGAGGAATGTACATGTAAACAAAGAGAACAGTGCGTGTAACTTGTACGTGTGTTTGTTGTAAATAACCTGGCAAGCAGGTAATGCTAGACATAGGGGTAGACAAGTTTACTTCCATACCACCTTAAGCTGGCTTCTCCGACTTCAGGTTCCGTATCTCAAATTATTCAGTGGAGCATTCTCTAAGTCTTGTTACATTTTTGCACGTTCTTACGGAAACAAATTGTTTACAGTGTTTTACTATATGTTATGCCTCTGTCAGGCTCTTAGATCATAAAATTGAATTTTAACATGTTCAAAAATATTTCTGTAAAACTGCTAAGAAAGCATAAAAATAGACTACTTGCCACTAAAATTGCTACACCAAGAAGAAATGCAGATGATAAACGGGTATTCGTTGGACAAATATATTATACTAGAACTGACATGTGATTACATTTTCACGCAATCTGGGTGCATAGATCCTGAGAAATCAGTACCCAGAACAACCACCTCTGGCCGTAATAACGGCCGTGATACGCTTGGGCATTGAGTCAAAGAGAGCTTGGATGGCGTGTACAGGTACAGCTGCCCATGCATCTTCAACACGATACCACAGATTTCATTAAGAGTAGTGACTGGCGTATTGTGACGAGCCAGTTGCTCGGCCACCATTGACCAGACGTTTTCAATTGGTGAGAGATCTGGAGAATGTGCTGGCCAGGGCAGCAGTCGAACATTTTCTGTATCCAGAAAGGCCCGTACAGGACCTGCAACATGCGGTCGTGCATTATCCTGCTGAAATGTAGGCTTTCGCAGGGATCGAATAAAGGGTAGAGCCACGGGTCGTAACACATCTGAAATGTAACATCCACTGTTCAAAGTGCCGTCACCGCGAACAAGAGGTGTCAGAGACGTGTAACCAATGGCACTACATACCATCATGCCGGGTGATATGCCAGTATGGCGATGACGAATACACGCTTCCAATGTGCGTTCACCGCGATGTCGCCAAACACGGGTGCGACCATCATGATGCTGTAAACAGAACCTGGATTCATCCGAAAAAATGACGTTTTGCCATTCGTGTGCCCAGGTTCGTCGTTGAGTACACCATCGCAGGCGCTCCTGTCTGTGATGCAGCGTCAAGGGTAACCGCAGCCATGATCTCCGTGCTGATAGTCGTCCATGCTACTGCAAACGTCGTCGAACTGTTCGTGCAGATGGTTGTTGTCTTGCAAACGTCCCCATGTGTTGACTCAGGGATCGAGACGTGGCTGCACGATCCGTTACAGCAATGCGGATAAGATGCCCGTCATCTCGACTGCTAGTGATACGAGGCCGTTGGGATCCAGCGCGGCGTTCCGTATTACCCTCTTGAACCCATCGATTCCATATTCTGCTAACAGTCACTGGATCTCTACCAACGCGAGCAGCAATGTCGCTATACGATAAACCGCAATCGCGATAGACTACAATCCGAACTTTATCAAAGTCGGAAACGTGATGGTACGCATTTCTCCTCCTTACACGAAGCATCACAACAACGTTTCACCAGGCAACACCGATCAACTGCTGTTTGTGTATGAGAAATCGGTTGGAAACTTTCCTCATGTCAGCACGTTGTAGGTGTCGCCACCGGCGCCAGCCTTGTGTGAATGCTCTGAAAAGCTAACCGTTTGCATATCACAGCATCTTCTTCCTGTCGGTTAAATTTCGCATCTGTGGCTTGTCATCTTCATGGTGTAGTAATTTTAATGGCCAGTAGTGTATATTTTTTCCATCATACATATAGAGAGGAAGTCTTAAGAAATAGAAGCAAATTCGAAGTTCGGTGGAAAGATGAAGACTGTTCTCTTGCTTCTTGTCCGTATATCTTTGGGCTTTCTGTGTTGTTTACTGTATGCCTAGCTACTGACTGTTTAACATGGTTCATCCGATATACATCATTGTATTCTTTGAAACGTGTATAGGAGTTCATGCCTCTTTTTATATCACGGTCTTAATTTTTTCCGTTGTGTTAAAAATGAATCGTTATTAAAATGTTGGCATTACAGGGTTTATTTCAGTGGTGATTCTATTAAAAACTGTTAACGTGTTTTTACTACTGCTGTACGTTACGACGAAAAAATAAAGATATTAAGCTTGGTGGTTTTTGTTTGCATTACGGATGAAACAATGTCTGTCCCGTGAGGCGAACGTTAAAGCAGTTTCACTCCGGAGACAGCCGCGGCGACAGTATCTGTGCTGACTTCCTGTGGCTCATTAAGGTGTACGTTTCCCCCAGCTCGCAACCAGACAGCCGCTGACTAACAGCTTGGAGTTGTTCCAGCATTTAGCGATAGTTTCGTTGTGCCTTGTGAAAGTCATAGTAACGAAATTCTTTCCTGGTATTGCGAGTGAGATTACGACTTTAACGAAGTTGTGGCGAGATTGCGAGCTAACAGATGAAACTGTCGTTCCAGAGAGAGAGAGAGAAACCAAACAACCTGTCATTACTGGCTGAAAGTAATTTCAAGACCACAGACGGAGCTATTACGTAACAGCTTCTGTGCTGTGTTATAAATTAGTGTGCCATTGCTTATATTTAGGCAGATCTTTATCATACGAGGTATCTAATGAAACAAACAGATATAGCAAGCTACCACTCCTTTCAAAGCTATTTTCGAGTCTTCATATAAAATTGTGGACCCGGTTTATGCTTTGAAATATGTCCCAGGTACTGAACCTTACCCATTGATAAGGCGATCTGACTTGAGGGAGGAGTCGAAAAGCTCACCGCAAGTAGAAGTGTAAAGTTACTCGAAAGTAACACAACTGAGTATTGAACTAGATCGTTAACTACAAGCCTCGTACATCGCATCCTAAAAGTGTAAAAATCGCGCCTTATAGGCCTAATTTGTGCACGGAAGTATGTTTCTGTTCTCTGTTGCGTACACTACCTAATAAGCTGCAAGTAGCGAGCTTGTTTGGTGAAAGCAGTAATTTACGATGACGTCGTTTCCGCCGCGATATGACTGCAAATTCTGCATCACCGATGCCTGAACTGAATTGGTGAAAATTTCTCAAGAAACGAAGGCCCTGAGAAAAATGCAAAGTGTAATGGGCGACGAAAAGTTCCCTTACGAAGGCCCTACAATCCAGAATCGGTTTGCCAAACGGACAAAATCACAGTGAGCATTGAGGCAATCATCCCACGGACGCACCAGGTTGAAGATACCCGTTTGGAAAAAAAACTATGTGCTGCTGCATGAAGTAGTTCGTAACTACCTGCGGCACGCCCTCGTCCGACAGGAATCGTCCTTTTTCAAGGGACCGAAGGAGTGACTGCAGCATGGACAGATATCAGGTCTATAGCGTAGATGCTCCAGTATCTCCCAATTGAGCCGGTGTATCTTTCGCGTTGCGACATTTGCGATATGGGGACGTGCGTTCCCGTGAAGGAGCAGCACGTTCAAGCAGTTTCACCCCAACGACAGCAGCGGCTACCATATCTCTGGTGGGTTTCGACAGGCATGCTGCCTCATACACATTCTTTCATCTCCAATGGATGTCTACCGGTGTTTCGACGCATTTGATAGTAACGTCGCCCGAGTGGTCTAGGGCGCTGCAGTTGTGGGCTGTGCGGCTGGTCCTGGCGGAGGTTCGAGTCCTCCCTCGGTCATGGGTGTGTGTGTTTGTCCTTAGGGTAATTTAGGTTAAGTAGTGTGTAAGCTTAGGGACTGATGACCTTAGCAGTTAAGTCCCGTAAGATTTCACACACATTTGAAAATTTGAACAGTAACGTCGCCATAGTTCACATTTCTGCATTTCCCGCACTCACGTTGGAAAGACGCGAATACCGCACTAATCCCTCGCCTGTATGTCGATGCCTATACAGGGTGGTCCATTGATCGTGACCGATCCAAATATCTCACGAAATAAGCGTCAAACGAAAAAACTACAAACAACGAAACCTTTCTAGCTTGAAGGGGGAAACCAGATGGCGCTATGATTGGCCCGCTAGATGGCGCTGCCATAGGTCAAACGGATATCAACAGCGTTTTTTTTTAAAACAGGATCCCCTATTTTTTATTACATATTCGTGTAGTACGTAAAGAAATATGAATGTTTTAGTGGGACCACTATTTTCGCTTTGTGATAGATGGCGTTGTAATAGTCACAAACATATGGCTCACAATTTTAGACGAACAGTTGGTAACAGGTAGGTTTTTTTAAAGTAAAATACAGAACGTAGATACGTTTGAACATTTTATTTCGGTTGTTCCAGTGTGATACATGTACCTTTGTGAACTCACCATTTCTGAGAACGCATGCTGTTTGTTACAGCGTGATTACCTGAAAATACCACATTAATGCAATAAATGTTCATAATGATGTCCATCAACCTCAATGCATTTGGCAATACGTGTAACCACATTCCTCTCAACAGCGAGTAGTTCGCCTTCCGTAATGTTCGCACATGCTTTGACAATGCGCTAACGCATGTTGTCAGGCGTTGTCGGTGGATCACGATAGCAGATATCCTTCAACTTTCCCCACAGAAAGAAATCCGGGGACGTCAGATCTGGTGAACGTGCGGGCCATGGTATGGTGCTTCGACGACCAATCCACCTGTCATGAAATATGCTGTTCAATACCGCTTCAACCGCACGCGAGCTGTGAGCCGGACATCCATCATGTTGGAAGTACATCACCATTCTGTCAAGGAGTGAAACATCTTGTAGTAACATCGGTACAACATTACGTAGGAAATCAGCATACATTGCATCATTTAGATTGCCATCGATAAAATGGGGACCAATTATCCTTCGTCCCAAAATGCCGCACCATAAACCCGCCAAGGTCGCTGATGTTCCACTTGTCGCAGCCATCGCGGATTTTCCGTTGCCCAATAGTGCATATTGTGCCGGTTTACGTTACCGCTGTTGGTGAATGACACTTCGTCGCGAAATAGAACGCGTGCAAAAAATCTGTCATCGTCCCGTAATTTCTCTTGGGCGCAGTGACAGAACTGTACACGACGTTCAAAGTCGTCGCCATGCAATTCCTGGTGCATACAAATATGGTACAGGTGCAATCGATGTTGATGTAGCATTCTCAACACCGACGTTTTTGAGATAACCCATTCTCGCACAATTTGTCTGCTACTGATGTGCGGATTAGCCGCGACAGCAGCTAAAACACCTACTTGCAGGTCGTGGTTGACTTTTCACATGTGGCTGAACACTTCCTGTTTCCTTAAATAATGGAACTATCCGGCGAACGGTCCGGAGACTTGAATGATGTCGTCCAGGATACCGAGCAGCATACATAGCACACGCCCGTTGGGCATTTTGATCACAACAGCCATACAGCAACACGATATGGACCTTTTCCGCAATTCGTAAAGGGTCCATTTTAACACGGGTAATGTATCACGAAGCAAATACCGTCCGCACTGGCGGAATGTAACGTGATACCACGTACTTATACGTTTGTGACTATTGCAGCGCCATCTATCACAAAGCGAAAAAAGTGGTCCAACTAAAACATTCATATTTCTTTACGTACTACACGATTATGTAATAAAAATGGGGGTTCCTATTTAAAAAAACGCAGTTGATATCCGTTTGACCTATGGCAGCTCATCTAGCGGGATAACCATAGCGCCATCTGGTTTCCCCCTTCAAGCTAGACAAGTTTCGTTCTTTGAAGTTTTTTCGTTTGACATTTATTTCGTGAGATATTTGGCCCGGTCACGACCAATGGACGACCCTGTATATACCCGTATTGTCGCGCTATGTTGTATACACGTTGCAGAAATGCCAACGTAAACTCTTTGATCGAACCTAATAAGTGAATGGAGCTCGTTTTGCATGGAACAAAAATTAACACTGGAGGCAAGGTACACGTGGTAGAATTTGCGAACAAAGGAAAGGTGTAAGATAATTAATTCGTAAAATAAAGATATACGAAAATGGTACATAATAATTTAACGCAATTGATTTACAAGCTGACTGCTCTAGCTATGAACAAACGTTGTGTCAGAGTATTTAACAACGCTTCCGAACATCATACCAAAAAATTACGTGAAAAAACAAATACGGGCTGGTTACAAATGGATTTGCGAGTAGGAGGAGGTTTGTAAGTCATTAGAATGTGAAGGTGGTTGAGTCATAACGGAGATCGATCACCACGTGTTCAGAAACAACTGGAAACGAAAAAAGAACCTATTATTATGCGAAAAAAGTCCACATACAACAGGCAATGCGGAAAGGGCACGATTTTACCTTTCTTCAGTGTTATCGCAGCCTCCAGTCATATGAATGAAGCTCGAATGCTCACTGGTTGCCGTGCTCTGGTCGCTATGTTGAAAGTTGCTAATCGAATGTGCCTCTGGCAAATATAAAACGAGTGTCTGGTTACTCCTGCTCTGATGGCTACCAGGACGAAAGACGAAACGGATTGCTTCGTGTTCCAAGGTGCCTGAGGGAACCAAGTGAAAGTTGCTCGCTGAAGTATTTCTTGAAGAAAGTCATCTTTTTTTAAATACAGAAATAGCTCAGACTGATTTTCTTGCGCGAATGTGTGGTCTTTTTTATAGGAAATTTTTCATCAGTTCTGTGAAAAATGTGGTAATACGTGCATGAACTGCGAATTGAGGTCAAAGGTATTAGAGAAATCAGCCTGTAGCTGAAATCACAGACATACATTATTAGACTGTAAATACCGTTTATAGTATCGTTGGTGTCACTGAACATAATAGTTTAGAATGGCAATATGGCGGCGAGTGCAAAGGACGTGTAAATAGCTGTTTATTTACTGATTAAAACACAGGGTGCGTCAAAAAAAAATGTATACACACTTTGAACTGTCATAGACAATTTATTTCCCGTTCTACAAGGTTAAATATCTGTGAGAAGGTAATGTTATGTTTCTTCAATAGGTGTCAGCAGTGGAAAGGAAGTAACTGCAACATGGTGGACGTGCGTTTGAGCTTTGAAGCGCGGAAGCAGATAATTAAGTGGTACTGGAAGTTTGAGAATGTAGCTGCGGTTTGAAGACAATGGAGAAGTGAGTATGGATCAGAACCACCTTCAAGGTTAACAATTACACGTCTACGAGACAAATTAGAAATTCATTGAACAGTGTGTGATGTGCATGAAGGTCGATCAGGGCGACCTCGTACAGGTACAAGTGATGATTCCACAACTGCGGTCTTGGAACTGTTTCAGCGTTCGCCTCAAAAATCTTCAAGGCAAGCGGAACGTGTGAGTAATGTAAATGCTAGTAGTGTGCTACGCATTCTGAAGAAAGGCAAGTTTCGTGTGTACATTCCAAGGCTGGTACAACAGCTAAGTGACGACGATCCAGATCGAAGGTCAGAATTTTGTGAATGGGTTCAGGAGATGGTGAGACGTGAACCGGGATTTATGGGTAGCATAATTTGGTCCGATGAAGCCCAATTCAAACTCAATGGAACTGTCAATAGGCACCATTGTGTGTACTGGGGTGAAGATAATCCTCACATTACAGTTGAAAAGGCTGTGAATTTGCCTGGTGTAAATGTGTGGTGTGGTTTATCTGCAAGGGGACTCATTGGGCCTTTCCACTATGAAGGTACTGTTACTGGAGAAACGTACCTAACAATGCTTGCTGACTCCATATTCCCTGCCATTCGTGCATTATACGGTAATGATGAGTTTTATTTCCGACAAGATGGCGCCCCGCCGCACTATCATAGGGACGTACGAGCATACCTGGATCACAATGTGCCAGGCCAGTGGATAGGACACAGAGGACCAATCGAGTTTCCTGCACGCTCTCCAGACCTCAAGCCGCCGGATTTCTTCTTATGGGGCACAGTAAAAGATGAGGTGTACAAACGTAAACCACGTAACCTGGACACACTTTGGAATGAGATTCAGGCGATGTGCGCAGAAATCTCATTGGACACTTTGGTACGATGTACGGAATCAGTGGTGACTCGTACTCAGAAATGTATTGATGCTGAAGGCCACCAGTTTGAACATTAATCACATTTGCAAAGTACATTTATTTTTCGAATTGTACTTTAAGCTTTCCATTTCCAGAAATTTAACATTTTAGAGCGGGAAATAAATTTTCTATGACGCTTCAAAGTGTGTATACATTTTTTTTTTGACGCACCCTGTATAAATGGGAATAAACTGATGTAACTAGGGTACCTTCAGAGTTTTGACATAATTATCAATACATGCGTCGTGCTTGGCTGTAATTTTTCGCGCAGTAGACGGAAAGGAACACGTCTCAACTCAAGCATAACTAGAAATAGCTTACGTATTTTTGCTTTCTTACCGTATGTAAGCCTAAATAATTACATTATAATTTGTAATATCCGAAATACCGGAAGTTTATGTATGTTATAGGGGTTTAATAATCTAATATTAACAGACGTAGCTTAATGATGTGCTTTTAACAAGTTTTGATCAACTTCGGCTTTTCTTCGAATAGTATGCTCATTATGAATGTCCTGCTATAAGCAGAAAGTGCTATTTGTCGTTGATAACAAGCATCTTTATTCATTCGAGTGTTCTTACGGAAACTATATGTAGTCTGCTTTAAACATGTGTGTATGTAACTTGATGCTCTTTTCATAAAACGATTCTACATTGTATGTTTTAGGCTCAACTAGTACGCAAATATTTGCACAAGAGCAGAAATTCTTTAAACTACCTCGCGAAGCTTACAAAGCCTTTTCGTTTCTGAAAATTGTGGTAGGACCACTTACAAATTTCCTGACGCAGCCGTTTTACCTCACCAAACGTCAGGCTCCAGTAAAAGCAACGTCTTTGCCAGACAGGTAATGTACGTCTGTAACTCAAATGCATCAGAGGTATGAAATGTCATATGTATCTATAAAACAAAATGTAATAGAGGAGCGTGGCTCCTCTCAGCAAATTGTATCGATTTTCCTCGACTCCTTTAAACAGAGCAGGCGTAATGTATCTAAGTCTCTCCTTGTGTTTCAGAATAAGCTTCTGACTTACAATTAAATGTGTTAAAAGGGTGATATTCAGATCTTCTTTTAAACTATGTGTATCCCTGCAATTATTAAGTGGTGCCTGATTAATGATTTTGTAATATTTGTTACAGGAAAGGTAGATAGAATCGTGAGCTCAACATGTCACGAGCGGTTCTAGGCGCTTTAGTCTGGAACCGTGCGACCGCAACGGTCGCAGGTTCGAATCTTGCCTCGGACATGGATGTGTGTGATGTCCTTAGGTTAGTTAGGTTTAGGTAGTTCTAAGTTCTAGGGGACTGATGACCTCAGATGTTAAGTCCCATGGTGCTCAGAGCCATTTGAACCATTTTCTTTTTTCAACACGTCACGGTAAAGACATGCAATGTACGGAATGCAATTCGCGTTCTGCCATGAACCATTGATTTCATTCTGCTATAAGCAAAGCGAGTCTCTGAGATTATTTGACGATCATTTGACAGTGACTTGCGATCATTTTGTGCAAGGACAAAATACTCATGATCTAGCCGTTGTCTCTCGCTTCTGTCAGACATTCGCCCTACAGAACGGATGGTGGTATTAAATTACCACGACTCGTAAATGGTAAAAATTTCCAGAGCCAGAGCAATCTTTTTAGATACGTATCTGATGCAAGGGGAAGAATGCGCGCCACCATCAACTATGACCGTTGCTCCCTTGTTCAAAGAAAGAAAAACTGTTCTTATTTATTACTCAGTTTTTCACAATTTCAGTCATTTTAATTCAAATACCGGAGCATAATAACGCGTCAGTGTCTAGCACTCCGAATGGCCGACCCCTGTCAAAGCTCTAGCCCTGCAGCAAGAGAGCCCTTCTCTTTCCTGTTTGGCAAAGACGTGCCGCTCTCGCTGACAGGAACAAATGGTCACTGACCGTTTGCAAATCAACAAGTGACATGCGCATAGCACGGTTACGCAATGTATGAAAACTACTCGCTACGAAATGGCTGCCTGTCAATGAAAAAAATATGTATATTTTTACGGACGCTTTCCTTCACGTGCTGAAAGTTTTCTTCAACGTAGAGGAATACCAATAAGAACAAGTTTAAACAAAACGATCATTCATGGCTCAAGAGACTCCAGTTCGTGAATACCATAATATCGTATTTTATTACGGAAACAACTGTGTCACGTACTGCGCTGGGAGTAGGAACCAAAGACGTTACTCCTTGTATAAGAAAGCGAACATTATCATTGCATTATCTCAGACTTTTATTATCTCTGTTGTTGAATGGAATGTTAATGTTCTTACTGTGATAAAGACGAAGGGGACTAACAGTTGTGAATATTACTTATTACAACTCGACAGTAAAAATTATATTCAAGAAATCTGCAACAAGAAATCTGCCACAGCTCTTTACCAATATATTACCACACGACAAAACACACATACAAGGCGAGTTTAATTTCAATGGACATTTCAATACAGCATCTGAAAACCAAGAGTACTTGCTAATCTTGTCTATAAAACCACAAATTACGGTAAAAATAACAATATAGTACTGTGGGTGAATAAATTCAGAAACGAGAATATGATGTTAAGTAACATTAACAACGCATTAATAAGTGCTACGGGCGGCCAAAACTAATGGCAGAAAGTGATAGGTATCTTTTTAACCACTAAATCTCTCTTGGATTTTTCAAGTAGTTGAAACGATCACCTACTACACGAAGTGGTACTGAACGTCGCCTCTTTTAAAAACGACGGATTTGTGCGGTTGTTAAAACCAAATCTCGATGCCTGTGCGCAATGCTGTACGACCACGCGCACATTCAGCTCGTATGTATCATCAAAGCGTTGTTCCCGACATCTGTACTACATTGAACCAAATAAGGTACTACATTGAACCAAATAAGGAGACGTCAGAGGGCGATAGGTCCGGGCTTATTGTTAGTAGGGAACATGTAACAGCACAGGTTGCCGATCAGCATATTTACTTCCATAGAAAGTTATAATCCCAAATATAATAACCTCACAATACAGCGTTAGTAACTTGAACGAATTGTGCTCGTTGTCTTTGTTGTGTCATTTCTACAACTTATATTGCTATAGGTCTGAAGCAGTCACTCTTTTCCAGCTGCGGGTTGCCTATCTAATGCTTCAAGGGGCAATAAAAATTTAATTTTCAGTATGTGTAATAACTGAGGGAATTTAAAATTTTTTAAATGCTATTGCAATTTTATTAAGAAGCGTAGTTAATAGTTTAGCATAAGAAGCCAGTTGTTAAAGCTAGGAACTGCGTAAGTGTCTTGAGGCAGCTTAGTTCACGAAGCGCAAATTACCCCACTATATTCATCCAGTAGCGTAAAGCGAGGAGGGATGACGTATATTCCGAAAACATTGTCTAACTCCCGTAAAAGTGCACAAGTAAATGTATAAATTTTTGCCAACTATTTGGCACTCATTTCTTGTCTTTGAGAAAAAGATAGTTTCTGTATGTAGATCAATGAAATTGGAATTTTAAACAGTCTGTATTTTTCCAACTGTCCTCGTAGACTAGGTTAGACGACATATCAGGGGTTGGAGAGATGCCTCATAATTGTGTTTTGGAACTGCTTCGTTTAATTATAAAGGAAAGTGTAGCATACTGGTTTACAACTGGTTTAAGAAGCATTTATAACAATTCCAAGCCTATGGAAACAATGAAGGTGTGAGAATAACACTTACTTATTACAAATGCATCTGGTAACTGATACAAACGTAAATACTGAATGAAATGTTCATAGATAGGTAACTAAACAATCAAAGAAATTACAGGATGGGAAATATTTTTTCACTTTTGTACAGCTGTAATTTTTTCTGATTTTTATTTTGGTTTCCTCCACAAAGGGCACATACGTTGTTGAAAATTGAATATTCTTCATGCAGTCACTGTTTGCATACTACATATTGTAACCAGTCAGCTTTAGATCAGATTTCAGACTAAAGTTCCAGACATTCTACACATTCCTCAGAGTCATTACTGCATTGGCTGCCATTCTCAAATCATCATCACTCCAAGAAGCTCTATTTGTTATCCGATTGTAGGTACTCGGCATGGTGTATTTAACCTGCAAGCACAGCACAGGTGGTTGAGACAAATTTGCACTATACGCGCGAAGCTGCTGCACGATAAACTGTTCACCGTTTTATGTTTGCGTCTTCTCTCCTACCGCTTTCGTTCGTCAACTCGCCTGAAGCGGTAGTGAAGAAGACGCATCTTGCCTTTGCGGTTTACAACTATCATTAATCTATCTATCGTTTTTCGTCAATTCTTGCGCATGCCATTTATACAACAATATTGCACTATGTTCGTGAAATTCAGACATTTTGCTCGGCCAGTCGGTGAGAAAATTCCCTCTTAATACTTGCGAATATGCTCACAATTTCTATAGAATTTGCAGCATGTCTGTCCTCTACAACAACTAACTCGCTGCCAATAGACTACTGCGCGTCTTTTCTCTCTCCCCTATCTACTATACTAGATTTATACTATTTGAAGATCCCAAGGAAGAAACAGGGTAAGTTCATTTAATTAGAAAATTAGTTTATGACAAATCCTAATGTGACAAGGCATCGAGATACAAAGGGTTTTAATTCTAGTGGTAACGATAAGAATGTTCTAAGTCGGTCTTCTCACGGAAAGTATGGTGCAAGTCCAAGGTTTACTTCAATTGTTTGAAATACACCTGCTATGCTGGTCGGGTTGCGGCTGCAAACATGATCGGTTGAGCTTCTTACTCTGTGTTGTGTCCCTACAGTAATAGTGTTTAGTTTGAAATATGACAGTAGTGTGGGGTTCTTAGCATCTTTAAAATGTATGGATAATCACAAGATGAAGGTGAGTAGCCATCTGTTTATCAGTGAGCTGAAAGGAGAAAAAGTTATGACTGTATGAGTAATGTCTCCTGTCTCATGATTTAGACAATGACTGCAAATGGTGATTGTTTGAGTGTTTCAAATAAATCAACCGCAGAACAGAGGACAGCTTATCACTTTTTTAGATGACTGGAATGACAAATATTTCTATTTAACTAGCTTAATTTCTGTTACATTAATTGCTCGAAGAATACGTAGTCATGACGATTCGAATTCCAGAATTGCTCTTTGCGATACATTGTAAGAATCAAACGAAATGATACCATGAGTCAAATTCTGTTTGCCAAAATGTCTCCATTGCTTTGCATGGAATTACCGTTTTATTGTTTCAACATTCATATTCATAGCAGTGACGCAATATTTTACGCTTACACTGAAGATTTAGGGAGGAAAGGAGCTAATACAGTAGTTTTATTATTTATTTTGCACTAACACGTGAGTGAAATCTTTGATTCAGAAGTAAGGATTCTTGTAACATTCTGTGATTCGCACTCAGGACAGAATAAGGACTATGCAGCGTTCACATATCATCAAAATCCCGTTCATACCGTTAAGACATTACATAGTATCAAAACAGTATTGCCAATAAGAGGACAACTCACCTGGAATGTGATAAAAACTTTGGTTTAATAAAAAATAAAGCTATTGCACAGTTATCAAAAGATCGGCATTAATGCTACTGAAAGTGCAAGAGTGAATCAAAAGCCTTACGAAGTCATTCCTATTCAACAAGAAAGTATACGAGATTGAACAACCTTTTTAAAATCATACAACAAACCGAAGTATTCTTTCAAGACACGACGTCACAGAGAAGCTCTGGTTGGAACGAGTATTCGTTGTTCAAATACAGGTTCATTTATTTGGCATCATAATTATATCGCTTACACTCGATTGGAGTGTTTTATGTATTTTTTGTAATCTTAAAAGTTTAAATGTCCAGTCCTGAAAAATGTACAAAATGCGACTGACCCTGTTTCTTCCGTGTGCTCTTCATTTGTGAAAGAGAGCACTTAGTGACTTGTAACAAACTTTACACATCATTTAAAACATTTTCCAGATTTTTTTCTAAAACCCTCCCCCCCCCCCCCCCCCCTCCGCCCCCCTTCTGTCCACACAAAAAATGAAAGAAAAACGTTTATCACATACTACATTTTCGCTTTTCATGCAGTAAACTTGCAGTGCAGGGCATAACGTTTTAATCTGTTACTTCTTTATTAGTACCTCTATTCGCAACACGTTTAGTAGACATCTACATATACCACTGCATGTACCTACAAAATCGACGTAGTAAACGTTGAGATGCGTGAAAAACTAGCTTCTCTGAAAGCGGTGTTTATATGCTTAACGTCAAATATTTATCACATTAACACATTAACCTTATCCGACGTTTGAACCTGTTTTATACATGGGAGTTCGACTGCTTAAAGAATCAGGGGAGGGGGTTATTAGCATTTACTAACCTCATATAATGTTGGAAAAAGCTAGACATCAAATCAAGAAAGTTACGTGGGCGTGCTGAAAAGTAATGACTCCGAATTTTTTATGTGAAAACTCTTAAAGCATCTTAAGTATAACAACTTTATTAACATTTTACGTCTTAATTTTTCATCTCTGCGTACTGATTTCTGTGCGTAGACATCCTGGCAACTAATACATTTCTTTCAACGAGAGACCAGTCATTGTAGAATGTTTGACATCGTCGACAGAGCTACAACCTCACTTCTGTTTGCTCAGCTTCATTCACTATCAAAGTGAAGTCCTCGGAGGACTATTCTGGAAACAGATGAAAATCGTATAGGGTCAAGTCGGGGCAGTATGGAGGACGATCGATGTCAGTGAACCCACGGCGTCAGATTGTTGGAAATGTCGCAGCGCTTCAGGACAGGGTGCTCCATGTCTGGACGAACTCTTAAAATTCGAAAATCGATTACAGCACGCTGCTTCTCACGCATCCACTTAGTTACGTTACACACTGCCATGTTACACGTAACCAGTTCCGGGCCCTCTAGCGACCGAGTGCTGAAAATGTGTAGATATATAGAATTAAGATATAGAACGTTAATAACGACTGTTTTATTTTTTTAAAAAAAGCTTTAAGACTTTTCACATAAAAATTCAGAGACGTTACTTTTCAGCACAGCTTCGTACCACGTATGCCCTCTGCTGTTTCATAGTAAGCGCCTGGTTCCTAGGCTTTCCACAACACGGTGCTACTCTCTTTCGCCGCCCTTTGCAATTACGGTATTGCTTCGTCGCGTCTTTAGTACAGGTCACATTGCACTGTACACTACTGTAGCTTCTAGTTACTTCATACTCGCCTCCGTAACCAAGATCATTTATGCACTCCTGTGGCTTGGTACTTGACTCTGAGGTAACCGATTCGAATCCAGGTAGTTGAAAAAATTCTCGCTACTATTATTTGACCGGCTACAGAGGACACAACTGTACAATTAGAACACCATTGGGGAACTCTGAATACTTCGAAATAAGACAAGGACTTACACACGGATGTAGTATATCTCCTGCACTTTTTAATATTGTGATGGAGGGAATGAATAGGGTAGTTAAAGATATAGTAAAATAAAAAGACAGAAAAATGATATTTGCAGATGATACGGTAATATGAGGCGATAAAGAGGTAGATGTACAGTTACAACTTGATGCATGGAATGAAATAATGAAAAGATATGGATTAAAAATGAGTAAGGATAAGAGTGAAGTAATGGTATTTGGAAGAGGCAAAGGGATCAAAGGAAATATTAGTTTGAATGGAGAACCCACCAAAGTGGTAGGCAGTTTCACGTATTTAGGGAGTGAAATATCTAGTGATGGAAGAATAACCAACGAAATTAATTGGAGGTTACAGAAGAGAGTCAATTTCTACCAAACAATAAAACACCTGATATGGTATAAGAAAGTTTCAGAAAAAGCAAAACTCCTTATGTATAAGATTTATTACTTCCCTATCGTTACCTATGGAGGAGAAACATGGACAATGACAGAAAGGGACTGGAGCAGACTGCAAGCAGGGGAAATGAAATTTCTCAGAGCAGTTAAGGGAAAAACAAGAATGGACAGAGTAAGGAATGTAGATGTTAGAAAGGACCTAAACTAGAAAGCATGAGAGAAGAAATTGAAGAAAAAAAACAGATTAAGATAGTACGGGCATGTTAAGAGGATGTGTGGGCAGAGACTCCCCAAAATTATGGAAGAACTAAAGATGGATGAAAAAAGACCTAGAGGGCACCCAAGAACACGGTGGAAAACGGGAGTGAGACTATCTGTGGAAAGGAGAGGTGTGACCTGGTAGCAAGTGGAGGAAGAAAAGCAGTGGGAGGACCGAGCCAAATGGAGAGGACTCGTCAGCACCCAGACCCGGCAGTAGCTGGAGCGCGATCCGGATACAGATAATTTGACCGGCAAAGGGTGGCGTAAAGTTCCTTATAACCAGACCCCGCATCAACGTTCCGCATTAAATTTTAAACCTCCCCGCAGTTTCTTATGACGTGAGAGCATGAGACACTGTTGATGGCGATGTATCCGTCAAATGGGGTCGTTAGATTGGCAGCAACTATGGTGCTATTCAAAAGGAGTAAACAAAGTTCGAGCATTGTATTTAATCCTCTTCCTTCTCTCATCCTCGTTGTCATCATCCTCATGCTCATCATAATCATCTCATTATCATCCTCATCCTCATCATTATCATTCTGACCATTTCATCTTCATCATTCTCACCATTATCACCCTCATCACTTTCATCATTATCCTCTTAATCATCATCATACCATAAAAACATGACACCACACGTGTAGACTTTCTCTTAGCACATACACCGAAGACACAGCTCTCGTACATTGTGAAGAGAGGTACGTGGTGCGCGGCTTAAGTACCTTTTCCTCTTGTGCGCGCGAACAGACCGTCGGGGTGTCATAGCCGGCAATGCTACACGGTCTTTTCTTTTCCTCATTACTTCATTGATTACTTCATTATCTCTCCAGGCCAGTGACTGGCTCTCTGTGGTAGCCTATTGCTGCGAGATACCGTCTGTCTGCTGGGTAATGAAGCGCTGTCGCATCCCCCTCCAGTATTACAGAACAAAGGCAGCTAGCTGTGCCTCCTCGCCGCAGAATGGCTTTTCCTGCTCAGCTCCTAGAGGTGACGCCATTGGACGCAGCCATTAGACGTTTGTTGAGTGTCGCCACGGCTTTCCATTCAGAGAGCAGTCTCCGCGCGGTACCGTGTCGAATACGGCGCGATTACACACTCCGAGATGGCCCGCCACGAATCCTTCTGACTTCACGGCGCGTCGTTTTCTCTGCCTGAATGACTCGCGTGCGGTAACAAATTATGCGTTGCGATCTCGTATGAAGCGTTCCTCCCTGCGGTTGTCTCAGTAGTGCAGCAAATGGCTTCAAAGGTATTATAGACTGAGGTATCTCTATTAAAATGAGTCCAGGTTACGGTCGTGACCGATAAAGCAAGACAAACCACAACACACTAAACAAAGCGTTTCTCCAGAAAAGGAAAAATAACATATCAAAAACCAGTAGTGAACCCACAAGGCCTCAGTGTAACGTAGAAAAGGAATTAGGCTCTCTAGTAAATAATCGGCTATTCAGAATTCGCCGGTTACATTGGCCAGTTATTTCAATGACTGTCAACACTGTTACCAGACTGTGCGTATTAAGCATACTATACCGTTCATTGAATGAAATTACCATTTCTTTTGGTTTATTATCAGCTGAGATGGATACGCTTAGGTTGGTCAGGTTTTTCCATTTCTTTGTTGATTCGTAAAAATATATGTAACAAATCGTCTCACTTAACTTATTCAATGTATACTCTTATAAGCTACAGGCGATGTTCTGCGTTTGGGTGCGAGGAGGAATAAGATCTGTGGCTATCCAACACACGAATGCGAGAATTACGATTCTTATGAACTCATTCCGCAACACTGAAATGTTTGCCCTCACCGTCTACTGATGATCATTCTGTGCACTAATCTTAATGAAAATAGGAGGCTTTTAATGCTGCTAAGTTAGTTGAAATGAGTGGAATTCGTGTTACGAATACTGATTCGCCTTTTGTCTTTTCCGATAATATTTGAGCTCTTGTAATGTTGTTTAGAAGATTTATTGCGAGGGCACACCGAGAACGACGGGCGAGATAAGGAATTCCGTTGGGAAGTTTACGGTTTCGTTTTGGTTCATTATAAAATCAATATACCGGGTGATCAAAAAGTCAGTATAAATTTGAAAACTTAATAAACAACGGAATAATGTAGATAGAGAGGTAAAAATTGACACACATGCTTGGAATGACATGGGGTTTTATTAGAACAACAACAAAAAAAAAAAAATTGCTAGACGCGTGAAAGATCTCTTGCGCGCGTCGTTTGGTGATGATCGTGTGCTCAGCCGCCACTTTCGTCATGCTTGGCCTCCCAGGTCCCCAGACCTCAGTCCGTGCGATTATTGGCTTTGGGGTTACCTGAAGCCGCAAGTGTATCGTGATCGACCGACATCTCTAGGGATGCTGAAAGACAACATCCGACGCCAATGCCTCACCATAACTCCGGACATGCTTTACCAGTGCTGTTGACAACATTATTCCTCGACTACAGCTATTGTTGAGGAATGATGCTGGACATATTGAGCATTTCCTGTAAAGAACATCATCTTTGCATTGTCTTACTTTGTTATGCTAATTATTGCTATTATGATCAGATGAAGCACCATCTATCGGACATTTTTTGAACGTTTGTATTTTTTTGGTTCTAATAAAACCCCCTGTCATTCCAAGCATGTTCTCTATCTACTTTATTCCGTGATTTATTCAGTTTTCAAATTTATACTGACTTTTTGATCACCCGGTATTTAAATCTTTATTCTTCCCCTGATGTTGTATTCGCTGATTTGTTTGTTGAACTACGTCATTATGTTGCTTGTCAATATTTTCGCTAGCACAGTTTACGTCGGTTTTGTCTATAAGTGGGTACACTTTTTGAACGAATTGTTCCTTTCTGTTTACTACGTTGCACAACTCATCGGATAAGACAATCTTACTGGAGTGCGCACAATTTGCCGTCTCGAAGATGTATTCCACAATATTCAAGAATATTCTCCAATTTTCCCGAGCGGTTCTAGGCGCTTCAGTCCGGAACCGCGCTGCTGCTACGGTCGCAGGTTCGAATCCTGCCTCAGGCATGGATGTGTGTGATGTCCTTGAGTTAGTTAGGTTTAATTAGTTCTAAGTCTAGGGGATCGATGACCTCAAATGTTAAGTCCCATAGTGCTTAGAGCCATCATCCAACTTTCCAAAACATTCTTGAATATCCCAGCATATTCGTAAAAACTTGAGAAAATTATAGCACAGTCTCGGTTGTTTCCCCTTGATAAATACGTTGATACGAAAGATACTGTCCTGGAGATGACCACGACGTGATGACAACCACTTGAAACACATAACTCGCCAACCACAACAGATACCACAGCACAACCACTACAGTGCACTATGAGAGAACCAAGGATAGCACCAGGCACAAAAACCGGTGAACCCACAAACACTTACCGTTACCAGCAACTGACAGTTTGAAACGATCGTCATTATCGATCTCCATCTGTCCGGCTGGCCGATTCGTGAAACATCCAGATTGATAGGGAATTTGGCTGTGACAGTGGCCCGATGTTGAACTACATCTGAAGGTGAGGGCGGCCATAATCGTGGTGAAGGTTCCAGTGGACCAGTGGACCACTACAAGGCGGGATCGCCATAGTGTGCACCAACCATATCGTGGTACCTTCATGTCTGCTCCTGATTTCCGACAACATGTAATGGGTTGCCTGCACCATTTTCTCACCTGTCACCATTAACCGGAGCCTAGCGGCAGACGGACTGGAGAGTTACCGCCCTACACGTGGGCTGCCGTCAACACCTCGACACAAACAGCTGAGTCTGGACTGGTGTCTTGACCGGGAAGCACGGAGAGGTGATGAATGAAGTCTCGTTGTGTTCTGCGATGAATCGCAGCTCTGTACTACCCGGAAGAACAATAGCCGGTGACTGTGGAAGCGGCCAGGGAAGAGATCTCATTCCCCAGTCCTATGGAGAGACACAGCAATATTACTCCTGGCGTTATGACGTGGGAAGCCATCGTCTATGGCTTCAGGTTACGGCTGGCAGTGATTGAGAGAAATCTTACGGACTCTGCGGTACGTCATGGACACCCTGCGGTCCACATGCATTACCCCTCATAAGCTTTTCAACAGGACAATGTTCGTCCACGCATGGCATGTGTCTCTATGAAAAAATTTCACAATGGTTCAGACACTCCTGTGGCCAATATGATGCCCAGAACTGTCCCCGATAGAAAATGTGGCACCAATCCAGACCTCAACTCCGTCCCAGTGCCAGTATCCATCATACCAAGAACCAGTTGCAACAGCTGAGGGCCAGACTGCCGCAAAAGAAGATACAACGGCTTTATGACGCCCTTTCCAAACGAACCAGAGCAAGCAGAGTCCCCAACGTCATACTGATAAGTGAGCTCGTACTGCCAAGTTGTTTGCACATTTGTCTCGATACTGTAATCCAACCCGTTAAGTTTCATTTCTTTCCTCCTTCCCTTATGGGTGCCTCACACTTTTTGCCAGGCAATGTATTTTTACAGAATTGTGCTGCACCCACTAATAAGTGTAAAGTGCAGTGTTTATGTACACGCAGTCAAGAATTATTACCGAAATAGTTGTGGCTGTATTACTGAGAAACTTCAGTAACAATCAGACTGAACTGCGCCTCGTGAGTATAAAAGAGGCTGTATTACTGAGAAACTTCAGTAACAATACCAGACTGAACTGCGCTTCTTGAGTAGAAAAGCGTTAACTGACGGTACGCCGCCAAAGCTTACAAGCTTTATCGTGGTAGTAGGTCGCAAGTTCTGAATTTACTCATCAAATAATGAACGATCAAGCATTAGTTACGGCCCCAAACATGTGATTAACCGTTTTTAAGATTGAGTACCTCTATCGGTAAAAACGGAATCACTTATTTGTTGTCCTCTGTCTGTCTGTCTTTCTGTCCGACAGTCAAAACAGTTTTTCTTGGGAAGTAGATAGTTCCTTGGCCGTGTAAAACATTGAAGCTTCTAACTCAATGAAATCAAAAGATACGTCAGTTTATGTCACATATTTTGATACTCGCAAACTCACTCATCATAATCTATAGGGTACTTCCCGTTGGCCTATAATCATGAAATGTGGCAAGAAAAAAGGTTTCACAGTACAAGTAAAGGAAAAAAAATCCGAAAATTGTTAATTTGTAATTATAGCTCACGAAAAAAAATTTCACAGTACAAGTAAAGGAAAAAAAACGAAAATTGTTAATTTGTAATTATAGCTCACGAAAAAAATATTTCTTATACCATTTTTTATCCGACGTCAAACTTGAAATTAAAATAATCAGTAGTTCTTCATTCAAGCTGATTTGGTCGCAATGGTAAGAGTCAACCGTCAGGGAATAAAACTTGAAAGTCCAACTAAAATTCTGAGACATCTATTTAACTGAATTACTTCAGTGAAGCCCATGTGATAAAGCAAACTGACTTAAAATACTCAGTGCAAATCATAAATGCATGTTATAATTTGTTCATGTGTTTCAGGACAGAGCTGTTGTAAACAGGTTATAGGCAAAGACTCGTGCAATGCATTCGAACATGCCACCTGTGAGATCCGAGCGAGTGCTGAAATCTGACTATAAGCCACCAAAAGTATTAGCTTCTGAGTTCTAATGATTTCCGAAGTACTTCTTGAGAGAACTGTTTGGAAAGTGGAGCTGTCGGTGGAATTGTATTCATCAGCAAACTACAACATAAATACTTAATGGAAAGCTGAAATATTACTTAAAATATGAGAACAGTATTGGCGCTGCAAAGTGACTGCATCGCTTGTTTAAATACAGCCGTTAAACGCGACAAGGAGTAAGGATATGAGCAGCTTTGGTTGTGAAAGTGCGAAGCCACGCAGTTTCAAGAACAACAAAGGAAGTTTGAACACAATAAGCAAACGAGTGGGGATTCTGCTGAAAATCGGTGTAATATTCACTATCTGAAATACACTCCTGGAAATTGAAATAAGAACACCGTGAATTCATTGTTTCAGGAAGGGGAAACTTTATTGACACATTCCTGGGGTCAGATACATCACATGATTACACTGACAGAACCACAGGCACATAGACACAGGCAACAGAGCATGCACAATGTCCGCACTAGTACAGTGTATATCCACCTTTCGCAGCAATGCAGGCTGCTATTCTCCCATGGAGACGATCGTAGAGATGCTGGATGTAGTCCTGTGGAACGGCTTGCCATGCCATTTCCACCTGGCGCCTCAGTTGGACCAGCGTTCGTGCTGGACGTGCAGACCGCGTGAGACGACGCTTCATCCAGTCCCAAACATGCTCAATGGGGGACAGATCCGGAGATCTTGCTGGCCAGGGTAGTTGACTTACACCTTCTAGAGCACGTTGGGTGGCACGGGATACATGCGGACGTGCATTGTCCTGTTGGAACAGCAAGTTCCCTTGCCGGTCTAGGAATGGTAGAACGATGGGTTCGATGACGGTTTGGATGTACCGTGCACTGTTCAGTGTCCCCTCGACGATCACCAGTGGTGTACGGCCAGTGTAGGAGATCGCTCCCCACACCATGATGCTGGGTGGTGGCCCTGTGTGCCTCGGTCGTATGCAGTCCTGATTGTGGCGCTCACCTGCACGGCGCCAAACACGCATACGACCATCATTGGCACCAAGGCAGAAGCGACTCTCATCGCTGAAGACGACACGTCTCCATTCGTCCCTCCATTCACGCCTGTCGCGACACCCCTGGAGGCGGGCTGCACGATGTTGGGGCGTGAGCGGAAGACGGCCTAACGGTGTGCGGGACCGTAGCCCAGCTTCATGGAGATGGTTGCGAATGGTCCTCGCCGATACCCCAGGAGCAACAGTGTCCCTAATTTGCTGGGAAGTGGCGGTGCGGTCCCCTACGGCACTGCGTAGGATCCTACGGTCTTGGCGTGCAACCGTGCGTCGCTGCGGTCTGGTCCCAGGTCGACGGGCACGTGCACCTTCCGCCGACCACTGGCGACAACATCGATGTACTGTGGAGACCTCACCCCCCACGTGTTGAGCAATTCGGCGGTACGTCCACCCGGCCTCCCGCATGCCCACTATACGCCCTCGCTCAAAGTCCGTCAACTGCACATACGGTTCACGTCCACGCTGTCGCGGCATGCTACCAGTGTTAAAGACTGCGATGGAGCTCCGTATGCCACGGCAAACTGGCTGACACTGACGGCGGCGGTGCACAAATGCTGCGCAGCTAGCGCCATTCGACGGCCAACACCGCGGTTCCTGGTGTGTCCGCTGTGCCGTGCGTGTGATCATTGCTTGTACAGCCCTCTCGCAGTGTCCGGAGCAAGTATGGTGGGTCTGACACACCGGTGTCAATGTGTTCTTTTTTCCATTTCCAGGAGTGTACATATCAGGAAGCTTTCCATAGGCGACTACAAGCAACTTCAGATATTACGCAAAGGGGCTTGGTTTAGCAGGTTTCCATGATCTTCATAAAAATAATTTTACCAAGGCAGTTTTCCCATACATGATTGAATGAGAGAGGGATTGGATGGTTGGTTCAATTGGAGGTGGGCACCAAACAGCGAGAGCATAGGGCCCAGCGAATTAGTGAAGGATGGGAATGAAAGTCGGCAGTGTCCTTTCAAAGGAACGACTCCTGCATTTGCATGAAGCGATTTAGGGAAATCACCGAACACCCAAATCAGGATGGCCAGAGGCGGGGTTGAACCGTCGTCTTCCCGATGCGAATCCAGTGTGCTAACCACTGCGCCACCACGCTCGGTGGGATTGAATGCTACGAATACTCACAGAAAATTTAAATGCGACTGTACGACATATATCGCTATCCACGAGAATTAGTTCCGGCTAACCACTACTCGATAAAAAAAACGCGACCTTCGTGAATGTAGTACGATACGCAGAAAAGCGTTGCTTAATGCAGGAGTATATTGCGATCTTACTCAACAAGTATAATGCAGCGTGGTGAAAACCGTAGTCTGCGTCCACCATCTCACAGTACAAAATCCGGCCCCAGATTGGGCTGAACAGAACAAAATTCAGCGCTAGACTGACCATGCTTCCAGCAACCGAAAATCCACAGCTCACGCTAACCCAAGTCTCTGATCCGTGTAAGACATGTTACGCACGCCACGTGCAGAGATGCAAGTGGCAAGCGCATGGTACATGTCTACAACTATCTCCCTCTTTCGAAACCATGAGAATAGTTCAAATGGTTCAAATGGCTCTGAGCACTATGCGACTTAACTTCTGAGGTCATCAGTCTCCTAGAACTTAGAACTAATTAAACCTGACTAACCTAAGGACATCACACACATCCATGCCCGAGGCAGGATTTGAACCTGCGACCGTAGCGGTCGCTCGGCTCCAGACTGTAGCGCCTAGAACCGCATGGCCACTCCGGCCGGCTGAGAATGACGAGTTGTGTATTTATGAAACGAGTCGCTGTGAATAATTTGAAGTATTCCAGACTTCACTCATACTTCACTACACAAATTTCATTTCGTAATTCGCCATGTGTGGGTATAGGCAATGCGATAAAATGTTCTAACAATACCGACACGTAACGAAAGGTGCTTTCAACTCGAACCCAGTACTTTGCCTTTGGCGCGCAATGCTCTCACCGGCAGAGGTATTGAGGCGGGAATTACGACCCGCCTTCACACTTCACATCTATCACTAGCTCTCCCCTACTTTCCAAACACTACTTGAGCTTTCCTGCATGCCTTTCGGCGCTAGCACTCCTGGAGAAAGGAATGCTCAGTCGGGAATAGTCTCTGACTGGCACGTAGTTTTTAATCAACCAGGAAATTTCAACAACAATTATATGTTCCTCGAACTCCAGCAACAGAGAGTCACTACACTGTATGCATTACAAATACTAATAAATTTAACGAATCAGAATTGTCTGATATCGGTTCATAGGTACAAGTAGGACCACTACAGTCGTAAAAGAGCCTCTTATTCACCGCAAAAGGGAGTTGCTATCGCATCAGCGTTTTGAGAAAAGTATCCAGCAGCCTACTCTAAAACGGTTACCCAGTCACTGAATCCTAGTGTTCCACACAATTACTGCCCGAATTTAAAAATTTAAAATCTTCTCATTATCTACTCATTAGGAAGTATAATCTTACGTGGAAGATTTAACACAATAATTCAAGTACGAAAGTTAAGAACAGTGTATACGTCTTGAGGCAACGCAGGTCGACGTGTGTAAATTACTCGAAATATCCAGCACGGGAATCACACAGCCAACCGGTTCAAATAACCGTTTGGCATATTGATCAAGGTTTCGACACATCATATGATGTTTTCGTCAGAATGAAATTTTAGAAAACCCTATAAAATAATACCCTACATAATCATAAAATTAAACACGATCAGGTCTCTGGCACGTATGCTTTGCTAGGAACATATTTCATCTTAATTTTTGAATTGAGCTTATCTACTCGAAACTTTGACCATTGCTTTCTCGCTAAGAAATTTTGTGTAAGTAACCTTTCGTGTACCATGACAATTGTCATCTTGTTTAATACTTTTGTCAAACCTAATTTTCTATGTACACTACTGGCCATTAAAATTGCTACACCAAGAAGAAATGCAGATGATAAACGGGTATTCATTGGACAGATATATTATTCTAGAACTGACATGTGATTACATTTTCACGCAGTTTGGGTGAATAGATCCTGTGAAATCAGTACCCAGAACAACCACCTCTGGCCGTAATAACGGCATGATACGCCTGGGCATTCAGTCAAACAGAGCTTGGATCGCGTGTACAGGTACAACTGCCCATGCAGCTTCAACACGATACCACAGTTCATCAAGAGTAGTCACTGGCATATTGTGACGAGCCAGTTGCTCGGCCACCATGGACCAGACGTTTTCAATTGGTGAGAGATCTGGAGAATGTTCTGGCCAGGGCAGAAGTCGAACATTTTCTGTATCCAAAAACGCCCGTACAGAACCTGCAACACGCAGTCGTGCATTATCCTGCTGAAATTCAGGGTTTCGCAGGGATCGAATAAAAGGTAGAGCCACGGGTCGTAAAATGTAGCGTCCACTGTTCACAGTGCCATCAATGCGAACAAGAGGTGACCGAAACGTGTAATCAATGGCACAACATACCATCACAGCGGGTGATACGCCAGTATGGCGATGACGAATACACGCTTCAAATGTGCGTTCACCGCGATGTCGCCAAACAAGGATGCGACCATCATGATGCTGTAAACAGAACCTCGATTCATTCGAAAAAATGACGTCTTGTCTTTCGTGAACCCAGGTTCGTCGTTGAGTATACCATCGCAGGCGCTCCTATCTGTGATGCAGCGTCAAGGGTAATCGCAGCCATGGTCTCCGAGCTGATAGTCCATGCTGTTGCAAACGTCGTCGAACTGTTCGTGCTGTTGGCTGTTGTCTTGCAAACCTCCCCATCTGTTGACTCAGGGATCGAGACGTGGCTGCACGATCCGTTACAGCCATGCGGATAAGATGCCTGTCATCTCGACTGCTAGTGATACGAGGCCGTTGGGATGCAGCACGGTGTTCCGTATTACCCTCCTGAACCCACCGATTCCATATTCTGCCAACAGTCATTGGATCTCGACCAACGTGAGCAGCAATGTCGCCATACGATAAACCGCAATCGCGATAGACTACAATCCGACATTTATCAAAGTCCGAAACGTGATGGTACGCATTTCTCCTCCTTACACGAGGCATCACAACAACGTTTCACCAGGCAACGCCGATCAACTGCTGTTTGTGTATGAGAAATCGGTTGGAAACTACCCTCATGTCAGCACGTTGTAGGTGTCGCCACCGGCCCCAACCTTGTGTGAATGCTCTGGAAAGCTAATCATTTGCATAGCACAGCTTCTTCTTCCTGTCCGTTAAATTTCGGGCCTGTAGCACGTCATCTTCGTGGTGTAGCAATTTTAATGGCCAGTAGTGTATTTTTATAGGGAATCATAAAAATTTCATTCTGATGAAGACATCTTTACTTAGGTCGAAACCTGGGTCGATGTACCAAACAGTTATTAGCAAGCGGTGGGCTGTGTGATTCATATGCTGAAACTTATATACGATTGCTGAGAGACAGCAATTTTTAAAACTGTACCCGACATATATGAATCCAGTATTTGAGAATGAGAGCACTTAACGACTTCCTTCAAACTTTACACATAATTTCAAACCTTTTCCAACCTTTTTCTCACTGACACCTCTCTAAAAATAATGAAATTAAAAAAGCTTATTTCTCACCACATTTTCTTTGATCACGCAATAAAACTTCAGCTCCAAGAACAAAGTTTTAATTTATTATTCCTTTGCTATTTGCAACACTTATAGCACAAAATGCACCTGCAAAATTATACCATTGTACGACACATAGTTCAGGCATATGACGTCATAAACATTGACATGTGTGAAAACTATCTTGTCTTAAAACGGTGTGCATATTGCCCAGACTTTACTCATCCACTGTTCGATAATGAGACCACTTAGTGACTTCTAAGAAACTTAAAGCAAATGTCAACACTTTTCTAAACTTCTCCTTTGTAGCCCCACATAAAATCAGCCGTTGAAGTTGTTTGGTACATCGGAATTCTCTTCTTTGAAGAATCGAGGAGTGACCTTACTCATTTCCCTAGTCCACTGTTAAAAGCGAATCTTCAGAAAAGCTTCGCAATGACTGCAAAATTTTGGGAAGCGTTTTACACTCTGTTTAACAGGTTGTGAATACAACGTCATCGAGTTTTGTTTGCCATTATGTTAAATCAGGTGTACTAAAGTTGTATAAGCCAAGAGGTAAAACTTCAAAAACTGACTTGACTACGCTGGAACATGTGTACACTCTGCTGGTTAATTTAATGGTCTTAGGATTCCGCTTTCTGCAGGGTGTGAGCAATCGCGCTACCTGTCTCCCGCACAGCTTGCCCGTTTCTGCAGGATAAGTAAGTAGCTACTTGGTTGACATGTTTATCTGCTTCATTACATTGTAGAGTCACTTGGCAACTGGCCCAAACAGCATCTTCCATTACCTAGTTCCTCACATAGTGCTGGAAGAGATGGTGACTTCACCCGATAAACATCTTATTATGCACGATAAAAACTGTTTATTCTCTTGTATTGTTATAGCCCCACCTCCTTGTATAGGTCTCCTCAATAACGCCTAATTTATATTTGGATCTTAATTCATCGATAGTAAATATTTCATTTTACGGTATGCCCTGTTTTAGTTTTTTGTTTACAAATACGTGTGTATAAACGCATACGATGGAAAATGTACAGGGTGTCTCTAAAGTCAGTATCCATTTCAATAAAGGAAGATAGTGATTGAAAAATCAATTTTATTGTGGAGTTTTACACATATTCTACTGCTCTTCTACATGACCGCCATCTAGGTCAAAGCACATTCTCCATCTTTCAGTAGTGGAACGAAATATAGACCTTAACATTTCAACAGTAATGTGGCCTGCTGCTCCCCTGATACGATTCCGTAGGTCAGCCAGATCATTCACTTTGCTAGTGTACATTTTGGACTTGATGTACTCCCACGAAAAAAAGGTCTATAGGAGTAAGGTTCGGTGAAGGGGAAGCCCACATCCGAGCTGACCTATCCACCTCCACCTGTTCAGGTACTTACGGACGATGTGTGCAAAATCTGGAGGTGCACCATGTTGTTGAAACCAACTGTATCCCGCATGCCATCGTCCTGAAGCTGCGGTTCAAAGAACAGTCCTTACATGTCAAGGTAGCCGTTATCTGTTATTGGCCTTTCGGCAAAGATAAATGGGCCATACAGTTCTGTCTTTGTCATATTGACCTTCTGTGTAACACACTCCCACTCTGATACCTCATGTGGCTCTTCATATGCCCATATTTGGTTGTCGTATATATGCTCTTTCCCACAAACGTGCAATGTTGCTTCGTCGGGGAATAAAATGTTGTCCATTAAATTCTCGTTCTCTACAGATCCCAACGACTGGTTAAATCCTTGTCCTCAAGATGCTGCAGAATCTTAACGTGATAAGGCCGTTTTCGAAGACTGAAACGTAGGATTTTCCACACTGTGTTGCGAGGGACATTCAGTTCCGTACAGAGGCGTCGAGTTGATGGCTTCGGACTCCTATCACTGGCAGTTTGAACCTGATGCACTGTTTCTGCCGATACACGTGATCGTCGATAACGTGCCTCATCATAAACATTGCGGGTACGCTTAAATTTGTTCACAAGCAGGTGAATATGTGCCTTTCACGGGGCTGGTTTGAGGAAGTTACGGATAAATTCCGCTCTGGCGACTTCACATGGCAGTCTGCGTACCCGTGCACAAACAATGGCAACCCATTCTTCTGTTCAAAACACCTTGCACAAAGGTACCAATATCTGCAGAGCAAAGAAAAAACAAATTAGCGTTTTCATGGAAATAGTTAGTGACTTTAGAGACACACAAACTAAGATGCCAGTATCAGAAGAGACCACAAAAAAATTATCGTTTTCATGTAAATGGATAGTGACTTTATAGACACGCTGTATTTTACCTGATGTTTATGCAAAACCAACGAACAACTTTCACAAGAATGTGATTTATCGTTTATCCGTCGACGAATCTTTGTTCAGTTTGGGAACAATATTGTATGACCTGCAAAAGCAATGATTCAAATATGGCGGTGGATCACTAACAGAACAGTAATCGAATCGTGATCGAACCCTGCGGAACGTTTACAAGTTCTCACCGCCAAGACATCGTCAGTTCGCTCTGTGAATTACTTGAAGAGTCTAGTGTAATTTTCACCATCTCGTTTCCTAAATAAAAATCATACTGAAAACAACGTGCTCCACAAAAACGTAGTACCTCCAGTACAATTTTACGTTGTTTCCCAGTGACAGATAGTCCGCAGCTCGTGGTCTTGCGGTAGCGTTCTCGCTTCCCGCGCACGGGGTACCGGGTTCGATTCCCGGCGGGGTCAGGGATTTTTCCTGCCTCGAGATGACTGGGTGTTGATGTGTAGTCTTCAACATCATCATTCATCCCCAATACGGTCGGAGGAAGGCAATGGCAAACCTCCTCCACTAGGACCTTGCCTAGTGCGGCGGTGCGGGTGTCCCTCATCGTCCCCTACGCTCCTCGGAGTATCGGACCACATCATCATCCAGCAACAGATAAAAAAGCTCTTTGACATCATGCTCCAGCGAATGAGCAACTGATCCTCTTTGGGAGGAACACGGTTCAAATCCCCGCCAGGTATACTCTATCTGATCCAAAGCATCTGGGCACCGCCACATAAAGCGGAATTGACCACTAGAGGTCACAAGCAGTATAAAAGGAGACTGGGAGTATTGTGTTGTCAGTGGAGGAGCAGGAAGAGCAAAATGGGACGGTCAGGAGAGACGAGTGGTCTCGAACGTATACCAGTCACAGGATACCATCTGACTAAGATCTCCATTAGGGACATTTCAAGCGGTCTAAAACTGCCCAAATCGACTGTTGGTGATGTACGTGTGAAGTGGAAACGGGAAGGAACAGCCAGATTTAAACCAAGACCTTGCGACCTCATATATTGACGTATAGGGACCGTCGAGCAAGGCGGAGGGTGAATGTAAAAAAATCACATGAAATCAGCGTAAGGACTCAGTTGTGAGCTTCAAACTGCTACAAGCAGTCAGCAAGCGCAGTGACTGAACATCGGCAGATTAAAAAAATGGGTGCAAAGGTCGAGCTGCTCCTCATAAACCACACATTTCTGTAGTCATGCTAAGTGACTCGTGAGATGGTGTAAGAAACGGTGTCACTGGACAGTGGGTGACTGAAAAGGAGTGACTGCACTCTCTGCGGCAGTGCGATGGAAGCGTTTAGGTTTGGCGAATTATCTGCAATGCGGAAGAGGTGCTGTTACTGTAGGGTGTGGACCCTTCTACCGCTTAAGAAAACGCTAAATACCAAAGGATATGAACACATCTTTCAGCATTATGTACTGCGTTCGGTACAGGAACAGATCGGAGACGATGATGGTTTGTACCAGCATGATAATCCACCTTATCATAAAGCAGCATATATGAGGCAATAGTTTGTGGACAACAGTATTTCTGTAATGGACTAGTCCCGACCTGAACCCAACGGGACACCTCTGCGATGATTTGGAATATGTTAGAACATCGACTTCACTCCGAACCCAGCGACTGACATCAGTACCTTGTCTGATTTCGACTCTTGAAGAAGAATGGGCTGCCATTCCTCCACAGACATTCAGACACCTTATTGAATCAACCAGTTATAAAAACGAAGGGGGGATATTAATGTCCTCTTATGGTGTCCGGATACTTTTGATCAGACAGTATGTGTTTATATCTACATCTGCACTTCGTCAGCGAGCACACGGCGTATGGTGGATAGTAAACAGTGCGCCAGTATCATTTTCATCTTCCCAGTTCCAGTCGCAGATGGTACGTAGCAAAAAGTCTGATGATACCATTGTGGATGCACGTAAATTTGTATAATTTTAGTGATCATAATGCTGGATATATTTTGGGGAAACAGGATTAACATGGAATTTTGTATGTATATTATTAAGATATACTTGAGAAATTCATTTTCATAGTACTTGTTGACCCAAGTGTTCGACAACGTAAAATTTGCAGGCAAATAGGTATAAGATATGGGGTAAGATGGCTAATAAGCAATATTCATAAGAATCAAAAGGGGGCAACAAGAATGGAAGACCAAGGACGAAGTAATCGTATTAGAGAGGGTGTAAGACACGGCTGTAGTCTTTCACCCCCACTGTTCAATCTGTAAGTCGAAGAAGGAAGGTAAAACAAAGGTTCACAAGTGGGAATAAAATTCAAGGTGAAACTGTATCAATAGTGAGATTACTATCGCCAGCGAAAGTGAGGAAGGAACAGTCTAACGGGCACACACTGTGCACTGAAAGTAAACCGAAGAGAGACGAAAGTTTTCAGGAGTAGAAGAAATTAAATTAGCGATAAACTTCACATCAGAAATGGGGACCACGAAGTGCTATGTTTGGAGCAAAATAACACATAACAGACGAAGCAAGTAGAACTTACAAAGCAGACTATCACAAGCAAAGAGTTCATTCGCGGCCAAAATAAGTCCATTTGTATCAAATACCGACCTTACTTTGAGGAAGAAATTTCTGGGAAAGTACGCATGGTGCACAGCATCGAATGGAAGTGAATGGTGAATTGTGTAAAAATTGTAAAAGAAGAGAATCGAAGGGTGTGAGATGTGTTGCTGTAGAAGGTTGTTGAAAATTTGGTGAACTAATAAGAAATGAAGAATTTCTCCGTAGAATTTGCGTGGAAGGGAGTATGTGGGAAACAGTGGCAAGAAGGAAGGTTAGGATGAGAAGATACATATTCGAGAATTACTTCCGTGGTACTAGAGAGAGTTGTAGATTATAAAAACTGTAAGGAAAGAAAGAGATTGGAACACATCCGACAAACAACTGAGAATTCTGGTGCAAGTGCTACTCTAAGCTGAAGAGGTTGGCGCAGGTGAGGGATTGGTGGTGGGCCACATGGAATCAGTCGGAAGAATGATAACCCAAAAGAGAGAAAAAACATCGTAACTAAGCCAGATGCGGGCCCCACGGTGGTCTTAATACGAATCAAGGACACTGAAAGGGGCAGCATGAATGGTAACCCGCGGGAGAATGTCGTGAAGGTCAGGTGGCTTGCGGAGTATGGATGTAGATGTAGATGAAGGAGCCGAAAAACCCAAGCAGGCACGCTATTGAAGATGTGGCTTGAATTCAGGGAAATAGTATCGGCAGCGTTTGAGACTTTTATACCAAATAAATTAATAAACGACAGAGCTGATCCTCCTTGGTACACAAAACAGGTTAGTACACTGTTGCAGAAACAACGAAACAAACATGCCAAATTTAAACAGACGCAGAATCCCCAAGATTGGCGATCTTTTGCAGAAGCTCGAAATTTAATGCTGACTTGGATGCGAGATGCTTATAACAGTTTCCACAACGAAACTTTGTCTCCAAACCTGGTAGAAAATCCAAAGAGATTCTGGTCGTATGTGAAGTATATTAGTGGCAAAAAACAATCAATGCCTTGTCTGAACGATAGCAATGGAGATATTACAGTGCTGCCAAAGAAGAGTTACTAAACACAGCCTTCCGAAATGCCTTCACAAAAGAAGACGAAGTAAATATTCCAGAATTCGAATCGAGAACAGCTGCCAACATGAGTAACGTAGAAGTAAATAACCTCGGAGTATTGAAGCAACTTGAACCACTTAATAAAAGAAAGTCTTCTGGTCCAGACTGTATACCAATTAGGTTCCTTTTGGAGTATGCTGATGCATTAGTTCCATACTTAACAATCATATACAACCGTTCGCTCGATGAAAGATCCGTACCCAAAGACTGGAAAGTTGCACAGGTCACACCAATATTCAAGAAAGGTAATAGGAGTAATCCACTTAATTACAGGCATATATCATTAACGTCGATAAGCCGCAGGATTCAGGAACATATATTGTGTTCGAACATTATGAATTAACTCGAAGAAAACGGTCTATTGACACACAGTTAACATGGGTTTAGAAAACATCATTCTTGCGAAACACAATTAGTGCTTTATTCACATGAAGTGTTGAGTGCTATTAACAAGGGATTTCAGATCGATTCCGTATTTCTGGATTTCTAGAAGGCTTTTGACACTGTACCACACAAGCGGCTTATAGTGAAATTGCTTGCTTATAGAATATCGTCTCAGTTATGTGACTGGATTTGTGACTTTCTGTCAGAAAAGTCACAGTTCGTAGTAACTGAAAGAAAGTCACCGAGTTAAACAGAATTGATTTCTTTCGTTCCCCAAGGTAGTGTTATAGGCCCTTTGATGTTCCTTATCTATATAAACGATTTGGGAGACAATTGGAGCAGCCGTCTTCGGTTGTCTGCAGGTGACACTGTCGTTTATCTACTAAAAAAGTCATCAGAAGCTCAAAACAAATTGCAAAACGATTTAGCAAAGATATCTGAATGGTGCGAAAATTGGCAGTTGACCCTAAATAACGAAAAGTGTGAGATCATCCACATGAGTGCTAAAAGGAATTCGTTAAACTTCGGTTACATGATAAATCAGTCAAATCTAAAGGCCATAAATTCAACTAAATACCTAGGAATTACAATTACAAACAACTTAAATTGGACGGAACACATAGAAAATGTTGTGGGGAAGGCCAACTAAAGACTGTATTTTATTGACAGGACACTTAGAAAATGTAACAGATCTACTAAGGAGACTGCCTACACTACACTTGTCCGTCCTCTTTTAGAATACTGCTGCGCGGTGTGGGATCCTTACCAGATTGGACTGACGGAGTACATGGGAAAAGTTCAAAGAAGGGCGGCACGTTTTGTATTATCGCGAAATATGGTAGAGAGTGTCACTGAAATGATACAGGATTTGGGCTGGATATCATTAAAAGAAAGGCGTTTTTCATTGCGACAGAATGTTCTCACGAAATTCTAATCACCAACTTTCTCCTCCGAATGCGAAACTATTTTGTTGACACAGATCTACATAGGGAGAAACGATCACCACGATAAAATAAGGGAAATCAGAGCTCGTTCGGAAAGATATAGGTGTTCGTTCTTTCCGCGCGCTATACGAGGCTGGAATAATAGAGAACTGTGAAGGTGGTTCGATGAACCCTCTGGGAGGCACTTAAATGTGATTTGCAGAGTATTCGTGTAGATGTAGATGTACGTCTACTATCCGTGTAAACGCACTTAACAGTGTTCCAAGAACCAGCGTTAAGTAAGGAACCTTGGCATATATACTGCCCACTACGTATCGCTCCCGTATACACCGAGAAGACTAGACTAGACGAAATAATGCGTACCGCACACTGTCCCCATACCGTGACGTCATCTCCTCTGTACTTCACTGTTGGCACTACACGCGAGAGCAGCTAACGCTCTCTAGGCATTCGCCTAACCCAAACCCTTCCGTCGGACTGCGGCAGGGTACTGAGTGGTTCTGCACTGCAAATCATTCGTAACCAGTCATCGACTCCCAGTGGCGTCGCTCTTTACAAAGCCTCGGGAGTCTCTTAGCACTGACAACAAAAATGCATTCTACCCCATTCTTTTTACTCTCTTCGCACAGACATTGTGTTTCCTGAACTACTGATAGCACTTCGGAACTCAGGAGTGATTCCTTCTGTTGACTTCACAACCACCCTCCGCAACGTTCGACGGTTCCCGACCGTAAGTAAATGAGATATGTCTCATTGGTTTTTGTGTGGTTGTTCTTTCGCGTTTGCGCTTCACAGTCACATCACCAACAGTCGACTTGGGTAGCTTTAGATGGATTGAAATTTTCCTGGCCGATTTGTTACTCAGCTGATATCCAGTGACTAGTCCACATTCGAAGCCACTGAAAACTCTCGATCGATCCATTCTGCTGTTTCTGCTTCTCTGAAATGAAATGATCGTATGGTATTGTTGGCCGGGAGGCCCCATGCAGGGAAGTTCGGCTGCCGTATTGCAAGTCCTTTTTAGTTGACGCCACTTCGGCGACTTTGCGCGTCAGTGATGATGAAATGATGATGAAGAACACACAACACCCAGTCATCACGAAGCAGAGAAAATCCCTGACCCCGCTGGGAATCGAACCTGGGCCCTCGTGCGCAGGAAGCAAGAACGCTACCGCAAGACCACGAGCTGCAGACTTTGCTTCTCTGTTGACAACGCAATAGTCCCTGCCTCATTCTATACCGGCGGGCCTGCCTCTCGGGGCATCTAGTAGTCAATTCCAAATTGCGTAAGGGTGTTCGGATATTTTTGATCAGATAGTGTTTACTGACCAGACTGGATTTCAAATCTAAAACTTACATTTTATTTATTTATCTATCTTTATTCATCCAAGGATCATATCACAATGATGTAGGATTTGTCAAGGTAATGCAGAGCAAATTAAGAGGGCAAAATAAACAACACGCAGCATACGTAACATGCTTTATGAGGATAGGACAGCTAGTCTATGCGGTTAAAGAACCATCCCGGGATTTGCCTTAGCGGCCCAGGAAAACCATGCAAAATCCTAATCAGGATAGCGGGACAGAGAAAATCTAGGCTCCTGAATATGAGGACACTGTCTTAACAATTGCACTGCCTCATTCGGTAAGTCCCTATTGTCCCTTCTGAACATTACGAACTTGGCGTTATTCATAGTCTCTCACGGTTTCTTTATTTGGACTACAGTACTTGGTTGTTCAGGTGACCTGCACCGTGTATGATCAAGTACCTATTGTAGCTAAACATGTGCTATAAAGTTAAATTACCTCACGTTGTCTTTCATGACGTTATTTTCATAACTTTGTTTCTATTTTTTCTTTAGAGTGTAGACTGTACCGTCCAGAAAACAGCTGCTTGCTCTGTTCTACTGTCTCTTTCGATGTCTATCAGGAAAATACATATAGAGTGTCACGAATTCAGTAATTTAAACAATTATTCTTACCTTTGTGAGAGAACTTAAAATCAGGTATCAAAAGTATCCGTGTTTAGAATTTTGATCAATACAATAGTTTTTCCAGAAGTGTGTATGTCGTGCAAAATGTAACAAAAATTCTGCCATCGCTTCTCTAGAAACAACAGAAGGAAAAACAAGATACAAGCAATAAGATCATAAAATTATGATTTTGCCATCTACTTCTTCTTCTTCTTCTCCTTCTCCTTTCACGATTCCCTCTGGAGGACCAAGGGCAGCCCCTTGATAGATTGCGTTTTTTGCTTCTTCCAGAACTTCTTCACCATTTAACTTTTCGTTTCCTGCTTTTCTTCCAAGTTCTTCAATGGTATTCTGCTCCACTAATCATTCGCTATCCTTTTCCTGTACCCCATCTATCCTTTATCTCTAACACATTGTGCCTGATTCTCCAATTTACTTTCTCTTCAAACTGAACCCCAATTCGGACCATTCCTTCCTGAGCTCAACAGCTCCCTTGGATTCTGTCATTCCTCTTGTCCAATCCGATCAATCCCACACCCCATTTCGTCATTCTATCCACATCGATCCTGATCACATGTCACGAAAATCTTGCCCTTTGCAGTCTGATATTGCTCTCATGCTCCAGTAAAGTTCTTACCTAAGTCTTTGCACCCCTCTTTCACCAACTCTAATAGGGTCCAGCAATTTCCGCATGTTTTTTCTGTCCTCGTTCTCCAGTTGTTATGTACTATGTCTTGCTAGCGTTATCATTTCAGCTACATACAGACCAGCATTTTTCACCGTTTTGCGTTGTGTTTTCGATCTTTGCATCCACAGACAAATCCTTTTTATTGCTTTCTTTATACCATTTACTAATCTTATTAGTAACGGGCTTTCATGTCAGTAGGCCAGGCATGTGTATCCCGTTTCACCTCATCACGTCAGTCAGCAAATATGCATGTGAGTGTACGTAACAGCGGATGTGTGCACCTCCCGCACGCTAGGCAGCAGAGGAAGTGCTACTGCTGAGGGCAACCAGCCACCTCTTTTTTTCTCCTTCATTTGGCCTTGCGCTAGCTGCTCTGATACGTTCTGTCAGCAGCCTGACTCACCTCAGATTCATTGGAAACTTCGGTCTTGCAAATTTTCTGTAATTCTAAAGAAGCAGCCAACTGCCCATAGCACTAAACAAAAGATCGACTTTAGAATATCGTAAATGCATCGACGGTGCACACAGCAGCAATGGGTAGTTTGAATAAAACTCAGCTCAGAATCGGAAGATAATACTGGCAGCATTTACTTGCAAGCAAAAGGAAGAAGGGTCTTCTGCTTCAACTTATATGAATAACTTGTAACCTCCCCACAGAAATTAAAGAGATTTATATTTAAATGTTAATGGACATCGTGCTAAACGTAACCTCCCAGCAGATTTTTACAAGACAGTATGAATGTTAATCGAAATAGAGCCAAAGTGTGACTTCCCAGCAAAAACAAAAGAAAACTCAATGATAATGAAAACGTGCCAAAAGTTAGTTCCCCACAAGACTACTGAATAATAATGACCCAAATGTTGTTAAGCTCCCATAAAACATCGTTAAATTGAAATAAAAGCCACTGTACCTTCGCTACAAAAATATTGAAAAATAATGTCCCAATGTAAACTCAACACAAAAATTGAGAAATGAACATTAGTCATTAAACCCACAATAATAGGGCAGCAGCGCTGACCTTAGGCCCTGTGCAATAATTAATCTGATAAATTGATTCTGGGAGGAAAACCATAGGAAATATTGTTTCAATTGAATGATTCTTTTCTTAAAAATGATTGTAAACAAAATTATTATTGGGGCATTTCTTGAACAAATTAATTACAATTAACTGATGTTATTGGCTGAGCGCAATGCTGCTTCATTACCTTATTTAACAATATACCTCGTCCCGAACCGTGACCAGAGACCCATGTCGACGCCCGCCGACTCCTCACACACAACTTCGACTGAGTCCAACTCACAACTGAACTCTCGCGCAGTCAAGCGCAGACTAGACACGATAAATAACTCTGTGGTCAGAGATTCTGTCATGCCTCGCCATCGCTGGTAATGAATACATATGAAACGTACACGTTTCAAACTTTCACCTTTCTCTCCCACTTTTTACTTTTAACGCAACAGCAAAAGCATCTAGCGATGTTCTTCGTCTGCCTCGTCAACCACATTTGTTGTGTGAACGCGCGCATCTGACTTACCTTTTTTATTGGTCGTAAAAATTCCCCTCACTTTATCTGTTGTAAATGAGCAGGTGTGTCTTGTCGATTAAAGATGTCTTCATCCGATTCAGATGAAAGCTTCATATGTGCGGAAAGAACACTAGTGTTTTTAACAACAGCTTTTGAAACTTGCCGGCCGAGCGGTGGCCGAGCGGTCTATGCGCTTCAGTCCGGAGTCGCGCTGCTGCTACGGTCGCAGGATCGAATCCTGCCTCAGTCATGGCTGTGTGTGATGTCCTTGGGTTAGTTAGGTTTAAGTAGTTCTAGGTCTAGGAGACTGATGACCTCAGATGTTAAGTCCCATAGTGCTTAGAACCATTTGAATTTTTGAAACGCATCGTCAATTTTCAGAGAAATCACATCTTTCGAAGGCAAAAAGGAAGAAAAAGGGAGCAGCTGAAAAAGAAATTAACTTATTAGCAACTAATTTCGAAACACAAATCAACAGAAAACAGTTTTTATAGAAAGTTAGTATCATGAAAACCAGGCTAAAAAAGAATACGGGAGGAACAGAGCAGGAAATAATCCAGTTGTTTTAAACATTTGGGAGATGGTAATTGCTCAGTGAACCAGATTCCAGCTAAAATATAGACTGTGGTATTACTAATATTTATTTTGATACAAGTTAAACAAATTACAGACATTCCGCAATGTTTAAATAAAAGTGTATTACAACTAGTTTTTTCCAAATCGTTATTTTAGGAGCAGTGACACTGGGGCTTGTACCTTCCATATTAACATCATCGCCTATAGAGCACACGAAGTCAAGTGGTAGGATTTAGTTTCAGTTTTTATTAGGCAAACAAAATGAATCACGACTACCCCATAAGCATAATTTTGGAACTTTGTTTTCGACGCGAAAAACAAAATGTTCTCTCCATATCTCTGTATCACAAGCACTATTATTATTATTATTATTAGTAGTAGTAGTAGTAGCAGTAGTAGTAGTAGTTGTTGTTGCTGTTTTGTTGTATTAGTAATCTGTACCATTAAACGTTGGTGAACGTTGTTCTGGTTAGATCATTATTCATGTTTTATTTCAGTAAAAAATTGTAGAATGAGTTTAGAACCTACATTCAATTGCTTATATTTGTAGACTGGCACCATTAAGTAACTACGGCCAGACTTCTTGACTGGCATTTTGTTCGGTACCACAAATAAATTTCAGAGAGCAGCATTAAGTAAGAGAATATCATCACTTTCACATAACCTACGCGATGTAAGCAGCGCACGCCAGCAAAGTTTTCTGGAGGTATGAATGTTATGTGTTCCATATTTAATTGGCTTTTGGAGTGACATCTAATGCCAGTAACCGGAGCACAGCAATGTGAATCGTGTGTGTGTGTGTGTGTGTGTGTGTGTGTGTGTAAGTCATTCAATATGTATCGAAGGCTGGATGTCGTGGAACAAATAAAAGAAAAAAATCTACGTGTTTAACTCGTTTTGCAGCACTCCTCTTGTGAAGCTTAGTACGCACTGTAATGCATTGTTGGGACTCACTGCCACAATTCCTTGTCGTGGACTTTTTATGGCAGACTTCTTCTCCGAGTAAAAAAAAAATAAATAAATAAAAAATGAATCAAAGAATCGTGTCCACGTGTAGGTTTGATTCAAACAAAGTTGAGTCAGCCGATGCGCTGCTGAAAGAACGTATTGTATGTAAACGAGGTAAAGTTGCTGAAGTTCTTTACATCAAGTATACAAAATAAAACACCACATATTTTGAATTAGCATGTAGTTTTGTTACGTAGTTGTTCTCAAACGAGTGCAAGTAAACTATCGGTTACAATTATTTCGTTATTTACAGTTGTAGGTCTCACAGCACAGCCTGATAGCGAGGTGGCTATCCTTTCGTTATTGGTCATATTTATTACGATACTTCAAGTAGAGCAACTCACCGTCCGATCTTCGAAGAAATTTCAGTGAATTAAGAGTGCGGATGGCGACCGGTAATCTGAGGAAAGCAGAAATTGGCCGTCTGAAATTGCTGTCATATTTCAAAATGCGTCCCTGAACAATCTGTGGAAGTATTTCGAAATACTGTGTATTCATCCGCAAGAGATCTCCGAATTCCAATCAAGAAGATCGTGCCTGTGTCTTTCTGATCTTCAGGAGGCTGGCTCTGAGCACTATGGGACTTCACATCTATGGTCATCAGTCCCCTAGAACTTAGAACTACTTAAACCTCACTAACCTAAGGACAGCACAAAACACCCAGTCATCACGAGGCAGAGAAACTTTAGGAGGCCTAAATTTTATTTTCGCCAGGGGAAGTTCGTTTACCTGTCTTCTGTATAATATGAAAGTGTCAGAACAAATAATATCTTTCGTTCCACCATGCAGAGAATCGTGTTTGCGTCTATGGTTGACTCGAGGGAAACAGGAATTGCTGTAGCTGGGTCATTTACTACGCTGTTACGAAACTTCCTTTCTGTAAAAGACTTAATGCTACGTTGTACTCTGTGCATACATAATAAAAAAAACGCATGGATTGGACTCGCATGTTTTTTTCGCTAGACAGTTGTTCTGAAACGATTACAGTTAATTGGATGTCTCTTAAGCGACCTGAATATCCACAGCCAGTTATGAAACAGGGAAAAGTGGAACTGAAGAGCAACTTTGAATCCGAGCCACATTTCGTTTCTAGCAACTCTCCACATCGTTGAGAGATGAATGCTAGATTGAAAGGCAACGTGCAAAAAAAAAATTGACACGGGCGGGATTCGATCCTGCAACCTTTCGGCTCCTAGCCGAACACACTATCACCTTTTTTATTGTACTGAAACCCAATGAATTACAATGTTGTACAAAAGTTGAGACAAACTCAGTCACTATCAAATGATCTTCAGATTCTTCTATTACTCAAAGAATTGATTTTTTATATTAAATAAACAGACAAATAAATAAGAGGCAATATCGGCCAGTGTTTATATCTACAACATGAACAAATTTTAACGTATTCTTGCGTAACATATCCACTATGCTACATTGATGTATGTGTTGCCTGAACTGCCTTTAGATGTAGATTTAAAACACAATTTGGAAAATTTCACAGAACTTGTCACATAGTCCTTAAATGGTTGCTGTTGTTATCCTATGGCCATTCCTTCAAAAACAGTTTTAAGCGTGTTTCCATAGCTCTTTTTGCGGTGTGAGAACTTGACAATTCCATGTAATTCGCACTTCATACACAGGTGGAATTCATTATATTGTCATTTCCATATCATTAATGACGGAGCTCATATACTGTCCATTAACCAATGAATGGCATGAATGGCATTGTTTTTTGGTGTGGAAGGTATCGAGCCTGCGACCTGCAGAGCATTGTTGGTACAGAGTGGTCTGTTGAAGATCTCGTAAGAAAAGCTAGCTGATCTCTGAGCCTTTGCCAGTTTTGTATATTGCTAGCACATGTAAACCTATGTGCTACTGCATCCCCAAGATTACATTTCTGTCACAATTTTGTTTGGCTAATCCCGATTGCATTCAGCCTTTCAATAGTGATGAATATATTATTTGCAGTTTCGTACCTTGCTGTAAGTATTTCAATGAAAGTCCATCTATGTTGATAATTTTCCATGTAGCATCCCATTCGATATCTGAGTATTTGCTTTCTATTTTGCTTCTCCCTTCATGTTTCTTTCCGTCTCTGGAGGTTATCTGTTGCGAAGTAGTGATCGCTTTGTTGTTAGGGATAACGATTATTGCTGAAACAACCGTTTTTCGGTTACATCAGTTTTTTCCACGCAAGTTTAGCCTGACTGTTAAAAGCACTCAAAATAACCGGATTCTGAAATATCTGATTTTCGGTTTCTTATTCCGAAATTTCCTGCAATAAGCATAGGGATCGAACAAAAATAGAAAAATGTTGACTGTCAGTTTCCACATACGTGGAATCAAAATAATTAATTAAGTAGGCAACTTAATGAAAGCGTAGTCCATTCACCGCTTGCTGATTTTCTCGAATAGTGATAGGTAGCTGAATACTACAAAAAATCACCAGTATTCTTCTATTGATTGTAACTTTTGAAACTCTGCTCAAAAATCATGTTACAATCGGAGCTCATACCACTATTTAGGCATTACGAATAGTCAGTGCAGAAGGGTGAAAACTGACATTCCTGATATTAATTTGTCCGTTTTAAAGGTCTTCAAGTAGATAAAGGCATATTATGTAGGCACAAGCACCAGATCAGCTGCTTTCAATATTTATTGATGTTAAGTTTTTAATTTATTACTGATATCATAATTTACTTTCTCTTTTATTATTTAATACAAATGGGAGAAAAATTTTTAATTTTCTAAAGCAAATGAAGCATTATCCTTCGTAAAAATATTTTCAGGCTTCGGTTGGTGTCATTCGGCAATACAACGGGTGTTTGGCAACGAGAGCGAGAAACTATCGCCGGCCAGTGTGGCCGAGCGGTTCTAGGCGCCTCAGTCTGGAACCGCGCGACCGCTACGGTCGCAGGTTCGAATCCTGCCTCGGGCATGGATGTGTGTGATGTCCTTAGGTTAGTTAGGTTTAAGTAGTTCTAAGTTCTAGGGGACTGATGACCTTAGAAGTTAAGTCCCATAGTACTCAGAGCCATTTTTGAGAAACTATCGTGAAGATCAGTTGGGCCTTGACTGCACGCTAGGGTATCCCTTTATTTCCCGACTTCAATATTTTTGAGCTCTCATCCTCCGGTACTGTTGAATGACTGTAAAAAAGATCTGTTCAAAATTTTGAGCGCAAATGTTCGCAGATGTCTCGCTGACGTCACCTCAGCATCTCAGTGCGAACAAGTGCAGTGCAGTCAGCAGTTTATTTGTTACCGATCGCGTCGCACGTATTTACCAGTCGCTGTCTATGAAGTAAGATGTCACATCAGTTACGCAGTGACAAGGAAAGTGTGTTTTTAGTAGGAGATATGTAACACCAAATAACTGGACACAAATTACCATCAATCAGAGAAGTAAAATTAACCGTAAGTGAAAGTGGTAGTCTAGTGCCTCGGAAGTGCATTTCATTTTGGAAGAAAGCAAGAATTCCGACAAGAGCTATTCAGCATTGCTCACAAAAAGTTATTAGCTTGCATTCGGAGTGCAGAAAACTGCAAGCATCGAAAAAAGTGCCAAGATGTGTTTGAGTGCCGTGATAGATGATTTGGAGAATTTATTCGATATCACACACGCCAGTGCTCTACAAACAATCAAGTTGGAAGAAGACAGGATGTTCTTACTTCCACAGAAAGACTACTTTGCAGGAGTAGGCTGAATACTTGCGGATAAAAAAGAAAGATCGAGGTAGAGAAACTGGAAGAAGAGAAAAGGCAAAGAGAAACAAAGGTGCACAGCGTCTACTTCTACATCTCCTGCACTACTTCCTTCGTCATCTGAAGAATCAGATCAATTTGAGATGAAATTTTGTAGAAAGTACTTCTTAGAACAGTTGGGGAGCGAGGCACCAAAGATTTTATTACTGGAAAATTACTGACGTTTCAAAGTTACTGAATAGTTCTGATAAAGAGCAGGAGAACGCTGTTTGGAATACATTAACATACTGTGGTGTTGATGACAATATAAAAATTCTGTGCAGCGACACAACTGCCTCAAACACTAGCCATCTTAATGGGAATTACGTGAACACAGATAGGAGAGTGAGTTTTGTTTCCCATGCCATCATCACATATATAAACTTATTTTAAAAGTGTATTTGAATGTAGAGTACCGTGATGTAACAGGCAGTCCTGAAATACCAATTTTTAACCATTTGATAGAAAATTAGGAATATATCAATGTCAGTAATTTTCAAAGCAGCAAAAATATTGTGGATTTGTTTTCGAACGAGTCAAATAGTGAGAAGTGATACCGTGAACTTTCAGAACTCTGCGTAATAAGTTTGAGAGAGGACTTTGGAATAAAGTGAAAATATACCCACTTTGAGCAGTTCATCAGGTAAGATAGATAGCAAGAGCAGTTTAGTGCTTAAAATGTTTCTACTGGGATCATAATCTGAATTATCCATTGAAAAGAAAAATGCACTGTGACATTTCTCTCTTTTCATTGTACGTGTTTATGTCAATCCGTGGCGTTAGTGCAGTGGGGACGTAAAAGCTCCTCATCTGGAGCTCTGATTTTTAAAAGATCTGAAATAATAGGACAAGAAAGATTCCACGACTTCAAAAGCAGGTATACGGAAATTTACTCCCCATTTGTGGTATTTATCAGAACAGTAAACCGTCTTATCGCTCTTTGATGATAACGTAGAAGTAATCAAAGTCAAACAGGTAGCAAATTTCGACAGAGACAATCTACAAATGTAAAAGGTTGTTCCTTTTTTGTGGAGAATTGGATGGACAGTTGTATAATCAGTTTCATATTATTTTGATTAGCCTACAATTTATTACTGATTTTAATTCGTTAGTTTACATCTCCTAATTCAATATCATCTCAATATGAAAAAGAACATTAACTGACTGCATTTCAAGCAAGACCAAAAATCTATTATCTTGCCCGAAAATCATGCATATTAGTTTTACTCAAGAATCCCCTCGACATGGGCGATCAGTGATTCATATTTAGACGCTAAAGGGATAATTAATTATTTAAAAGCTGTTAATGAGTCTGCTAAAAGGTGTTTTGAAATAGTGCAATATTTTCAAGGACTACTGACAGTAGATGAGCAAAAGGAGTACTGTGTTGTGTTCAAGAACATCGTAAGCTATACACGGATTGCAAGAAAGAGAAAATATTCTCAAGAACAGTAAACACATCCTAAAAAGTAAAAAAAATGTATTTAATTGTGTTTTTATCAGACCTCAATAACTTTTACACTGACGAAAAACTACAAAACCTAAAATTCGCAATACGAAAATTTGTCGCTCTAGTCGGCATGGGTTAACGTAATCCTCTCGAGTTGAAATTTTTTCAGATTAAATCAAACCAAATAGAAAACACGTAAGGGGTGAGCGGCGAAATCAGAGATACTCTGTAGGAGACGGCACGTACACACGACAAAAGGGACATTACTGTTATAGTAATGCTGGTTCTTATGTCATTCATTTGTTGCTCATTTCTGTTGGTATTGTTGTTACAACAGCACTGCTCGCTGTTCCCATTTTCATAATAACGCAATATTTCAAACCAAACTAATTTTTCGCATAAAAATTTCTCATTTTTTAAAAAAGGTTTGTTTAGAAACGGAAAATTTTAGCACAGCTGCTATAGCTAATTTATATTTTGGTTTTTTTCACTCAGTGTTAGTAAAAAATAAAATATGCCTCTTATAACAGAGACCAAAGAAATGCCAAACAATTCCGGTTGTTCAGAACCGAAATACCGGTATCGATTTTAACCGGTCGGCTATTCCCATCCCTAATTGTTGAGGTATCTTACTGCCACAAAACATGTCCTTATATGCTGGAGCCGTCGGTTATTATTTGCACATCTACCAGTGCTTGTAGACATTCGAGCCTGAGAATTTTAAATATTGTAGGTGTAATGCTGTCTGCATTTTCTTTTAGAACAGCAGCGGTCCTTTTTATGAAAAGTGCAGAGGCATTGTTTTTTCTGTCAGATAATCCTAAATATCTATATTTGGGATGTAGGGTGCCCGTTCTTGTGTCTATCCCGCATTCTTCTCCTTTCCATAGGTAGTTGGTGACGGCTGACATAATCTTCCAGGCTGACATTTTGGATAACGTGAACAGTTGCGCCGTGTTGTGGTAGGCTTTCGAGAAAGTGCAGTTGTTAATTACTTTCCTTCTCTGCGCTTTGTCCATATTACGGGGTAGATACTCTTACGACTCCTTGAATTTGCCCAGACGTATTTCTCCAGTCAATAGCTTGCGCCAGAGTCAGAGTTGTTCCAAGTGCTTTACAAGGACTGACTACCTTTGCTCATTCTATGTTAATCCGGTGGAAGCCCCGTTGATTTAAAAGTTTACTTCTATTTTCGTTACTGTTTGCTCCCGACACAAGACAGTACTTTTCAATAATTATTTCTGATTTGGAAATATCATAATCGTTTCTCAGTACGACCCTACACCACCGGCATACGTTCTTACGACTGTCTGGTGTCCTGACAATGTTATTACTGTTACTCTGGCACCAACATTACGGAGGAACGTATCTAATTGTAAGTAAAGAACAAATGACAGCGTAGACAGTGGCCTTCATTGCGGTACTCCACGTCTTAACTGTATCTACTTCACTTTCTGACAATGTACTGATGTATTAGCACTGATTCCTGTCGCACCTTTCTTAAATACATTTAGAACTCATTCGTGAAAATCTCTCTTCCTCATAGTTTCAATAATAAACCTATGGTCCACCCTGTCAAAGGCTTTATGAAAATCACTAAACATGGGTGTGCCTTTTATGTTGATCACGAGAGTTACTGTATTACATCTCCACATTATGCTGTGCTTTGAAATATGGTTCTGCCAGGAGCAAATGACTGATGATGACTTACAATCTTTTTGCCAAAATGCTAAGGTCCGCTATTTATGAGGCTTAAGATTATTTTATAGCCAGAATTAAGCAGGAATTTTTTTTTTACGTTTTTGTTTGCTTATTCTTCGGGGCTAATATTACTGTATTCATTTTGAATTCACTAGGTATTGGCTTTCCCTGAATAATTTTATTCGCCACCTCAGTAAAATTCTAACAGAGTATGTTCCAGTACCTTTCATAACTCTTCAAGGGTCTCTGCAAATCCGTCCTGCGGAATAGAAGTTTTCATAATAGCTAGAAAACTCCATTATCACTCTCCGAGATGTGAGGACTGTGCTATTCTTAGTTCGTGGTTCATCAATCAAGGTTCGTCATCTACTCTTGGCGTGTCTCAGGAGATAATACAGAGAACAAGTTTCATCCTCCAGTGCAGCCATGACCTTGGATTTTAATTTCAGTCCTTCCGTCTGCTTTCTCTTAATGCTTAGCAATTTGGCCTTGATTTTTTTAATGTCTTCCAAGCGAATGTTGGACTCGTTTGCCTTGATCGTGCAAGTTCCTCAGGAGCGCATAATAAAATTCCATGTCTTTTTTCATGTTTCCAGAGAGTTGTTGACTATATTGAATAATATCTTGCCTCAACTTTGGTTTCGCCTTGTTGCACCTATCACTGCTATATGTCTATTAGTCGAGAGTAGGCATAATGCTCATGCTTAGTTCAGGCTGTCTTCTAAGTCAATTTCTTTGCTATAATAATATGTTTAGGTTCCATTGATTTGTGACCAGTTGATTCCGTTGCGTCCTACGATTGATGCAGGCTAATATGATGCAGTAGTCAGTGAAATACACGAGAGTTGGTTCAGCTTAAATCAAAGATCTTTCCACACTTTGTGCACATAGATTCCGTCGGTTCTACAACAGGGCTGTGGAACCACATATGTGAACTCAGAGAATGTAGAACATTTAATTTCCCAGGCGTCCTTAAGTTTTAAGTCAGTGACTGGACGCTTTACGTCATTAGAGTCATTAAACTTCGGAGTGCGATCTTTCCTGTTTAAAACACAGCTAAAATAATCTTCAATTGAAAGGTCTCTCGGAATTCTTTGTAATAAACAAATGGTTTCTTCTTTAATAGTCTTGCCTTATCCGTTTTATTGGAGGTTTATGAAAAATCATACAGATTAATGAGAGTGAAGTCAAAAACTTATATGGCTATTGTTCTGACAATCTTTAAGTTTCGGAAACATGTATCCCTTCTCTTATTAAAATGGCAGTCCTTCCCTTTGTTTCAAGTGAAACGTTTAGTGTTTCAACATAGCCTGAAATCATAAAATTAGACATCACTACTTTTTGCAACAAGGGTATACCTGTCCCCGAGTCTTATAAATTTTCTTTTAGAGCAGCAACTTTTGGTTCTAAAGTTATCCTGTTAATATTCGGAGCTGTAATCGTATAGGCTTGAGTTATTTTAATTTCATTTTAAAGGAGAAAAATATGAAAATTAACAAGAAAATAAATAAATGACTACTCAAATAATAAAGAAGTAAATGAATACACTAACTATTAAATGACAAAGGTAATAAATTACAGATCCTGCTATCACTGAAGTTTGGAACGAGATTTTCTGAAATAAACATTACTTAATTTTTAAATTACCATAGATGTCTCTTTTTGGTGTTGATTTCATCAGAACTGAGGGGTTTTGCGTCACTAATACGTTCTGAATTTCTGTCTTGGGATCCTTCCGTGACTATCCCACAACGTAAATTTTTAGACTTCTGTCGCCAATATCAGGTTTTTGTTTCCCTTGATTACAAGAAACATTTGGGTTGAGTTGCCATTTAATCTTGCGTCGATGGCCACCTTGAGTCGCCGTGTTTGCTTCGAAGTGGCGTTGTTTTGCGTTGTTTCCATAGTTGTCGCAACAGTTCCATGTTTGGTGGTTTTTCTTGTCTGTTTATTTGCTTTTACAACTGGGGTTACTTTGTATGTGTCCAAACACAACCTGAGAATGTTTCTGCTATACAACTTTCTTTTGCTCTGAGGCCGGCCGGTGTGGCCAAGCGGTTCTAGGCGTTTCAGTCTGGGACCGCGCGACCGCTATGGTCGCAGGTTCGAATCCTGCCTCGGGCATGGATTTGTGTGATGTCCTTAGGTTAGTTAGGTTTAAGTAGTTCTAAGTTCTAGGGGATTGATGACCTCAGACGTTATGTCTCATAGTACTCAGAGCCATTTGAACCATTTTTTGTTGTTCTGAGCGCGACATCCTCGTCACAGTTTCACGCACTATTATGTTTTCGTCCATGTCTTCTGCTTTTGTATCGACGTCTGTTATTGGCTGGGTTGCCTCTGCTGATGTCATCAGTTTCACTTGTGTGTACTGTGTTTCCTGTGATTCTTTCGCATTACACTGTTTCTGTTTACGGACGGAATGTGATCTGCGGGAGGTGTCGTCATCTGAACAGTCTTCATTTTTTTCTAGCGCTCTTTTTTTCAATTTTTCAGATCGCACTTACGGACAGGTTATCTGTCAATTGTCTCTCTTCCTAAGGGAGGAAAATCTGTCAGATTTCATGGGCACGTCAGAAAAACCTGCTTTGTCTCCACTGACCGTTAAAAAAAAAAAAAAAAAAAAAAAAAAAAGGGTTGACTGTCTTGTGCGAAGTGGCCTGATTCATTGCAGGTATGACACGTCGAGACCCGCCCAGACTAGGGTATACCTTGTGAGCTTTGTGACCATCCACAGGAATGTGAGACGGAATATTTGCCTTTATTTCCATTTCCAGTGGCCGGATACCATTGAAACGTTGCAGTTTTTACAGTTTTGACCACCTTTCATTAACTACAGATTTTAGCTCTCCATATCTAGAAAGAGCATCTTTAATTAACTGATCACTAACTTCGACCGGGACGTTCAACACTCTCAGTTTTGTATGCGATATCAGCTTTTCCTAAAGAAACACTACCTTTCGATCAGTCTGTGTGCACAAATTCAGCTACACTATCTCAATTCCCCAACAGCTTATCAACCATCAGCGGACTAAGAAATTTAACAAGGTCACAGTAATTGTCAGGATGTAATTGCATTGTGGGTATAGAATCACAATATTTTACAGTTATCTTCGTTAGCCAGTAGTGAATTTCCAGGGCGGTACTTTGAACCCAGCGAGTTTCTTTCTCGAACGAGAACACCGGAGTATTTTTCGTTCAGAGTTAGCCATTTTCTTCAGTGACGAAGAAATTTTGGTCACAACCGAAATTCCGCCGAAACACGAAGCGTTGATCGGATGAGCACACTAAAAAAAGTGTTCACCATTTTGACAGCTAGAGCCAGCATGTTCCACATGGCTGCCGCGGAAAAACGAACTTCTGTGTTTGCTGATTGTCGAGATCCTTTGCATGTCGGTTAACACAGTTTAACGTTGAAATGTTTATAATATACCTGTATTGTAAATTATTTTTTAGATCGATTCGAATTTTTAGCGTTGTTTGGTTGCTAAGCAAAGATACTGTACCACTAGACCACCAAACCAAATGCAAATTTAGTCACGCTTTCTGATAACTCAGTGCACTGCTGCTCTCTCGTGTTGTAGCCGCTTTTCGGTAGATGGTAATTACATAGTTTTCAGAGCTTAACTTTAATTCACCGTAATTCAGACAATTTGTACGAAATGTTTATAAAAATTGTATACAAAAATCTTCCCTTGGATCAGTGTATCCAGTACTGAAAATCTGATCAAAATTCTTGCAGCCGTTCTTGAGATTAGCCTGCACATAGGGACGGAAACTAGGTAGCGACTTCAGTAGAGAAGAGAGAAATTCCAATTTTGTTGCCGTTTATGGTAATTATATGAGCTTAATCTGATTTGTAAGACGCATGTTTACCACTCAGTATCATTAAGCGCCACGGGTTAACTTAGGCGGCCAAAATATTGTAGCTCTTTGGGAAGGAAAGTTTCCCGATATTATCTTTGCAAAGTACATCTTTATAAAAGTGCAAAAGCGCATTAGACTCCTTCGCTGTCTGTTTCTTTGGAATACATATATGTTTTTAGGAACAGGTGTTACAGTTCGTGCTGCCCCATCGCCATCGTCATAGGAATACTATGTAGTATTTTCAAAATCTTCATTCTGTAGATGTTTCGCAACATTGTGCAGTACAAGAGAGCAAGCTGTGAAATTTATTCGGAATGTACGGTCCGATTGAACGCGAAATGGAAACCACTGTGAACATCCCACGAAACTTTCCATAGATGTGTTGGTCAGTGTCTCTAGTTTGCCCGTCGATCGCGTCTCGTCGGTTTTTTCAGTTCTGAGCGCAAAGTGACTAAGTAAAGATGCCTCGAAAATAGTGTCTCCTGCCAAGCATGAGCGGCTGTGAGAGACTTTACCCGATTTCGAGTAGCCCACACAACGTAGTTGTCATGCATTACCTGCTTAATGAGAAGTCTCGGCCGCACACGGCAGGGACAGTAAAGACACTCGTGCAGCGTTTTCGATGGAAAGTGTTTAGTCACCCACCATACAAGCCCGGACGTGGCTCCCTCGGATTTTCATGTCCACTCACGTGAAGCCCCAGCATCGAAGCCAACATTCTGGCACAGACAGTGAACTGCAGATCAGCGTCGAGAGCTGGCAGTGTAGGGGCACTACCTGGTATTTTAGGTAACAGTATTACATCTTTAATGTATGTGACGAAGTAGCTTGGAGACTGCCGTAGAGTACAGCGGTAACAGCGCTGGCTCGTAGCCATGCTATGTCGGCATGTAGAGCGCAGTAACAGATGCACACGTGAGTTACGATTCGCGTGTAGCTGAGCACAGCAGGAAACTGACCCACGCACCAGAGAACGATATACTAAGCGAGTCGTTGCTACCACACTCGAGCGAGCCTCTATGTTATGGGCGACGTGACAAGGGTCCAGATTTAGAGAAACAAACGGGTAATGAAGACACTCGTGCAGCGTTTTCGATGGAAAGTGTTTGGCCACCCACCATACAAGCTCGGACGTGGCTCCCTCGGAGCAAAGTATGTGGTATGCAGATAGAATAGCCAAGTCTCAGGTATGGTCAGTCGTAAAGGAAGTGACTGGTCTGCAGAGACAGGTCGAGGATATAGAATCAGTGCGTAGTGGGAATGTCCTTGTTACTGATAAGTCGCATATATGTACAGTATTTAATAATCGCTTTCTGAATATAGCAGGTGAACTAAATAGAAAACTAGTCCCAACAGGGAATCATATAGCGCTCGTAGAAAAAAGTGTTCCGAGACTGTTACCTGAAATGCTCCTCCATGATACTGACAAGAGGGAGATAGAGTTAATAATTAAATCACTAAAGACCAAGAACTCTCATGGATATGACGGGGTATCTAGCAGAATACTGAAGTATTGTTCTATGTATGTTAGCCCAGTACTTAGCCATATCTGTAACTTTTCCTTTAGGAGTGGTCGGTTTCCTGACCAATTAAAGTACTCGGTAGTGAAGCCACTTTATAAAAATGGAGACAGGGATAATGTTGACAATTATAGACTTATTTCTATGCCATCGGTGTTTGCTAAAGTTATCGAGAGGGTTGTATATACAAGGTTACTGGAACATTTAAATTCACATAATTTGCTGTCAAATGTACAGTTTGGTTTTAGAAATGGTTTAACAACTGAAAATGCTATATTCTCTTTTCTCTGTGAGGTTTTGGACGGATTAAATAAAAGGTTGCGAACGCTAGGTGTTTTCTTTGATTTAACGAAGGCTTTTGACTGTTGACCACAAAATATTACTGCAGAAGCTGGACCATTATGGAGTAAGGGAGTAGCTTACAATTGGTTCGCCTCTTACTTTAAGAACAGAAAGCAGAAGGTAATTCCCCGCAATATGGAGAGTGGTAGTGATGTTCATTCCCAATGGGGCACTTAAGTGAGGCGTTCCCCAAGGGTTGGTGCTGGGGCCACTGCTGTTTCTTATTTATATAAATGATATATTTTCTAGTATTACAGGTGATTCAAAAATATTTCTGTTTGCTGATGACACCAGTTTGGTAGTGAAGGAACTTGTGTGTAATATTGAAACAGTATCAAATAATGTAGTTCATGAAATAAGTTCATGGCTTGTGGAAAATAATTTGATGCTAAATCACAGTAAGACTCAGGTTTTACAGTTTCTAACTCACAATTCAACAAGAACCGATATTTTGATCAGACAGAATGGGCATATTATAAGCGAGAGGGAACAGTTCAAGTTCCTAGGCGTTCGGATAGATAGTAAGCTGCTGTGGAAAGCCCTTGTTCAGGATCTTGTTCAGAATCTAAATGCTGCTTTATTTACCATTAGAACAGTATCTGAAATAAGTGACAGTTCAACACGAAAAGTAGTCTACTTCGCATATTTTCATACGCTTATGCCGTATGGTACTATTTTTTGGGGTAATTCTTCTGATTCAAAAAGGGTATTTTTGGCTAAAAAACGGGCTGTGCGAGCTATGTGCGGTGTAAGTTCGAGAACCTCTTGTAGACCCCTTTTCAATAGTCTGGGAATTCTGACACTGCCCTCACAGTATATATTTTCTTTAATGTCGTTTGTTGTTAGCAATATTAGCTTATTCCCAAGAGTTAGCAGCTTTCACTCAGTTAATACTAGGCAGAAATCAAATCTGCACGTGGAATGCACTTCCTTGACTCTTGTGCAGAAAGGCGTTCACTATTCTGCTGCATTAATTTTCAATAAGCTACCACAAGAACTCAAAAATCTTAGCAGTAGCCCAAACACTTTTAAGTCTAAACTGAAGAGTTTCCTCATGGCTTACTCCTTCTATTCTCTCGAGGAGCTCCTGGAAGAGCTGAAGAATTAAGCAAATTCCGGTGTTACATTGTTGATTTTCTTTATTTAAACTTACGAATTGTCGCCTAAATATGTTTCTCATATTTCATTTTATCTGTTTCTACTATCGTGTTATAATTTCATGTATTGACTCGTTCCATGACCATGGAGACTTCTCCTTAATTTGGTCCCACGGAACAATAAATAAATAAATAAAATAAAATAAAAGTAACGGAGTGTAATAGAGGCTGAATTTGAGGACAGAACGTCATTGGATACGGGGACTTGGTCATCGGTCAGTAGCCGCACCACGACGCTGGAGGACCGCTAGACTGCGAGACGACTGGGCAGCGCTAGCAGCAGCGTCAGGTTCGAGACCGGGCTGCGTGTGCCACCGCGCTGGATTCTTCACGAGACTTTGTGCCGTAGCTCCGCCGGCCTGCTGCCACCTACGCTTCGGCCCAGGGAGGGACTCAGCGTCACAGCGCCAGCCGCCGTTCGTCGCCTGTCCGAGGGTCGTGGGTCGAGACCCGCGCACAGCCTCCTCCACTGCCGTGGAGGAAGACCAGCGGCGCTGCCACATGGCGTGTCGCTCCACCGGGAAGGGCCACTGCCACGACTGGCCGTGGCCTTGCCTTTGCTGCTGGACTGGAGGCCTGACGCAGCACCGTCGGGCGTCGTCCTAGCAGCCGACGCCAGCTGCTTCGTCCAGAGCTTACGAGGAGTGTAGTACCTGCCTCATGTAAAATTGAAGATATAAGAAGCTATATTGTTTAATTGACCACAGCGTTTCCACTGGATCCTCATCACCTACGGCATCGTCACACATGCACCACCTCCTGTAGACGTGCCACCACACAGTGGTGCATACAGCAGAAAGTACAGGCGACTGCCTTCTACGACGACGGAAATTTGGTACGGTACTATGACAAATGTTTGTCAGACCGGCGACAATATAGAGAAGTAGCTGAAGGTGTTGCTAACTGCTGCAAATGAAACATTTTTTATTTTTACTGTGCTTTCCGTTTCTCGACTGATCGGACCTTATGTTCTCAATATATCTATTATAATTTGATAAGGCAGCTTTAGAGACATACTGCAAAACAGGAATCCGTCTCTTCAGATGACCAAAACGACGCTCTATTACGACCCTCTCTTTTTTTAAAAAGTTTGTTGAATGACTTATGACTCTCCTCTGTTGGATTACGACAGGGGGTCTTCAACCGGGACTCTAGGCCATAGCCTTCATCACCCTAAGGAACAGAGTTATTAAATTCACTTAGCACTTTCCAGACACTTGAATTTCTCCGCATTCACTTGTCATGTACTAACCTGGGCCGGCTAGTCTGAACACTGCCGGCACGGTAGCTCAGCGTGTTCGGTCAGAGGGTTAGCCGCCGTCTGTAATAAAAAACTGAGTTAATGTAACGATGAAGAACTTGAACAACCATCATGCGGCGTCCACCCCGATCAAACAGAACGGAGGGGGATGAAGAGATACCACTTTTTTTTAATATTTGAGAAGTTTGTGTTAGTGTCTTCTTAAGCATCTGACTGCAAATAATATACTGTCCAAGACACAGTTTGGGTTCCTTAAGGGTTCCAATGTAGGGAAAGCTATTTACACATAAAGTGACAATGTACTTTAATTCATTAGGTAACAAATTAAAGGCTACTGGGAATTTCTGTGACCTGTCAAAAGATCTTGACTGTGTGAATCACAACATTTTCTTAAGTAAATAAGAATATTCTGATGTCACTAGAAGTGCTGCAAAATGATCTGGGTCTTCCCTAACTAACAGAAAAGAGAGGGTGTCATTGCGAAATACCTGTGATGTAAGCGATCAGTCTTCATCTCATTGGGAATTAATTACATGTGGTGTTCCTCAAGGTTCCATCTTGGGTCTGCTGCTTTTTCTTGTGTACGTTAATGACCTGTCGTCTGTTACATTGCCAGATGCTAAGTTTATTTTGTCTGCAGGTGATAGAAACATTGCAATAAATTGCAAGTCAAATACAATTCAGAAATGGCTGCTAATCAAATTCTCATTGAATCAAATTCTCACTGACATTAATAAATGGTTTAAAGGTAATTCACTGTCATTAAACTTTGAAAAGCATCATTATATGCAGTTCAGGACATGTAAAAGATTTTATTCGAGCATGTGCATAACACATGAAGACATGCAGGTACAAGCAGTTGACAGTGCTAAATTTCTGGGATTACAACTCAGTAATAAATTCAGTTGGGAAGGATACACCACAGTATTGTTCAAGTGACTAAACAAGCCTATATTTTCAGTGAAAATGGTGTCAGATTTAGAAGATATAAATATAAAAAACTTGCTTACTTTTATTCTATTATGTCATGTGGGATCATATTCTTGGGTAACTTGTCAAACTGGACGAAAGCTTTTAGACTGCAAAAGCATCTAATAAGACTCATTTGTGTTGTACATACTTCTAACCACTGCTTCTCACTATATTCCTTCCTTAATGAAATTGGTTGCGAATAATATGTCTTTATTTGCAAACGATAGCTCAATACATAGTATCAATACTGGGAATAATAAAATCTACATCACTACCTAAAATCACTTACCTTGGTCCAAAATGAAGTCCAGCATTCAGGAACACACATTTTCAATAAACCGCCAGCAACCATTAAAAAATTGGTTTGAGATAAAGCACAGTTTAAAGAGAGTTTGAAAGACTTTTTGGTAGTCAACTCCTTATACTCTATAGATGAATATCTTAATGGGGACTGAGACCAGCTTAAGTAAAAACGTCTATTAGTTTTCAGTTCTGACAGCAGTTGGTCACAAGAATCAAGATTAGGTATTTAGTGTATGATAAACTTATTAAAAGTGCATAACTATTGTTCATTCTAACTGTATTATTTCTGTAACCATTAGCACTTCCAGTTTACTGTAATGTATTCATATATCTTGACAGTCTTCTCACAAATGACCAGGGAAGTGAATGTTATATTCAAATGTTCTGTGTTTCTTACGTTACACTTTCTGATTATGTTCTACACCCACGAGAATTCTGGTTTTTGGGTCTATGGAACGAAAACAGAATCTAACCTGATGTAACTGAATTAAATTTAACTTCGTTGCGTAACTTCATGAGGCAATCGGATTTGAAGCAGCAATCTGCCTGCCATTAGGTCCAGCTGCTGCAGATCAGCAAGCTCACACATGGCATTTTACAAGTACAGAATTATTTTTTTTAGTGAGTCTACATTTTTCCTGAACGTGGCACCTCGGAAAGTTGGAGCTCATCCTCGGTACAAGAAATCTAAGATTGTGTTCTCATTAAAAGTCAATGATCGTTCTCACATTTCCTGTCCAATATTTAGCTGCCTTGATGGGCGGATACTTACACATTATCTACCATATTGAGCGCTATCTTTGTTTACTGCCATAACAAACGACTAGTCCTTTTCTTGTTATTCAGAGTCAACCGTGATACGTACCTGCATATGTTTCAGGAGTTAGACCAACAGTGTCACATACGGATGGCTAGAAAAGATATCTTGATGTGCGAAGGAGGGACAATTATAGAGACGCAACAAATGGAACTTTCCTGCCTCAAGATTACATAACAACACATTTTGACTGAAGTAGCCTGCAATTAAAAATTTGTCCTCGGCATGACCAAAAACTACAACAAACATAGGCTATCTATTCAGCTCTTCTACTGCATCAAGAAACTGTTGCTGTGCAACGTAGTTTCTCCAAATTGTAGTGACGCCATGCAAAAAGGAAAAGATAGCATTTTTTCAGACAACGACACCCAGAGGAATCTACAAAGTCTGTTGTAGCAGCAAGAGTGCCCACGACTTGGTGTTTAGATTGCAGATGATGTATAGCGCACAATGGACGAACCAGAACTCTATCCAGGGGCCATATAACTTTACAACACTAAGAGAGTTTGCAGATTCAAGGAGATACAGTTACAAACTAAGCATTACTCGTTAAGTATTTACAGAGGGCAAGTGTACTCCACAAGCATGGAAAAAAGGACATTGCTGGACAGCATCGAAAGTTGCTAACAATTCGATTACGTGGCCAGTTAAATATGACACGCCCAGGGAAATTTTTTAACAATGCTGGGGGAGAAAGGAGACTTAGATACTCCTGCAGAGCTACCCATTGAGTGATGCGAATAAAACGTAGAATCTACTTAGCCGTCTCTAGGGCGTGGACTTAGCGCTGACTATTTGTAAACTGAATAATTTGTCTAGGTAGATGTATCCTGTTCAGTTGAGAAATGCAAGTAAATTCTACACAGGTAGATACAACCCAAGGGCAGGATGTATCTTATTTTTCACTGTGTGTCAGCGGTTAGCCTGTTCGCGACAAATCGCAGTTATTCTGTGTCTGCCCCCCTTCCCCCCATCGCCCTCTATCCCTCATACCAAACATTAGTTGCACGCAGAAGATCGTGAAGCGCAGGTCGTGCTAATAGAAAAGCCGATTATTGGCATGTCTCCCAGTGAAATTGAAGATACCGACGAGACCACAGTTAACAAAGCACTGTTCGTCAATTTGATATCCCAGCACATGATTATGTTACAAAAATCTGGAATACTGAAGGCACTGTCAGAAAAGCAGAATGAGTGGAGTACTGTTGCACATAAATACCCCCACGAAATCGACAAACACTGCAGTCTTGCACAGGTTAATAAACTGTTCACTAATATGAAGAGTTAAATAAAAAAGAGAAACGATCTGAAGAAAACAGGAGATAAACCGATTAAACTTAAACACGATTTATTAGCGTGAAGTATAAATATTTTATCAATAAAAATACTGTATTATTGCCATTTCCTATCCATTTATTTCTTACTTTCTAAAATAAATAAATGAAAACTCGATTCCTATATTTTTCTTGCTCTATTGTAATCACGCAACTTTCAGTTATCATTACATTGTTCATACATTGCTTATTACATTCGAAAAGTACACAATTAAACCAAGAAAAAGCACTAAGTAATTCTGAGCATTTGCTGCCGATTCTGTTCGCTATGAACCTCGCTTCCAGAGATTTCCAGCGGTCTGTGGTGGGCTCGTCTTCATCAGAAGTCTCACTTTCGTCGTAGTCTTCTTCTTCTTCTTCTTCTTCTTCTACATTATCTTTCCTGTCCTTCAGGTAATACTAAAAATGACCTTTGACGTGCTTAGAGATGTTGTTCGGTACGACACGCGTAGCCATTAGTTTGGGGACTCTCTCTAAAGAAAGTTTTAGACAGTTACCGATGATCATAAATCGTTGCTTCAGTTGACCAAAAGTTCTCTCCACTATCTCTGAATAATCGCTGATCAGCATTTCTTGCTGGCTTAAATGGACTTACTAATCATGTTGATATTCCATACCCTGAATCACCAGGTAAGCAAGCATCCCTGTTGTACCCTGAAAATACGAGGACTGTTCGGAAAGTAAGGAAATCAAAACTGTTTTATTTGCAACGGTTAGCTTCACCTTCCAACTACTTCTCTACACAGTCGCCGCTCAGACTTAGACCTGTCATAGCGCTGTACCAACATTTCAATTCCATCGTTATAGAAGACAGCCGCCAGTGCTTTTCGACAATTTTCTGCTCTGGACTGCAGCTCATTGTCTGTGTTCATTTGAACAGAGATGAACCTCAGGAGTAGCCAATTACGGGCTGTATTGTGGGTGACCAAACACTTCCCATCGAAAACGCTGCAGGAGGATCTTCATTGCCCCTGCAGAGTGCGGCCGAGAATTGTCGTGTAGAGCGACCCGAATGACAGTTATGTTATGTGGATTGCACAGCTTCAGGCGAAATCTTTCTCCAGGCCCTCATACTTGGCGGGAGACGCTAATTCCTAGCCATCTTTTCGTTCTCACTGTGAGCTCAGAACTGAAAAGAGCGACATGATGCGATCGGCGGGCGTACTACACACAGTGCCCAACGCATCTGTGCAAAACTTCATCAGATTTTCACTGTATTTTCCATTTCGCGACCGATCATTCCTTACTTTCCGAATAACCCTCGTGTATTTATGATTGGGCTACGTCCCCATATTCTAGCATCATGCACTCGACTAGGCCCTTTTAAGCTTAAACTAGTAAATTTCTCGCCAGTATCTACAGTGGCCTGCACATTAATAGAGGCATAACCATTGCGTTTTATGTTTTCATCAACATGTAACGCTGGTTTTCTAGTTTCGCTGCAATCTAAAGCCTCTATAACTTTTTCCGGTCAACTCTAAAACCCTTGGCCACAACAGCGTGGAATCTAGGATTACCCACACAACGAAGAAGTACATCCATTTGTTCTCGGGAAGTTAAGTCTTCTCCACGTGTTTCATCACTTACTAGCATAAATTCCGAAATTAAAAAGTCCACATTTTCAGTTTCGAATCGTAACAGCTCTCTACATCGACTATCATCCCTCCGAATCCCATACATGCGTGACGAGCAGAAACATCAGAGGGCGCAGACTAGCAGACAGTGTTGAAGAGCCGGTATGCCCCACCATCGTCTTACGAACAAAACTGGTGTTTACTCTGTATTCATAGCTTGGATCTAGCCCGTCTGGAAAAGCCAAGATATATCTTGACATATTAGACTCTACAACGTTTATTCACATGCAGCTTAGACAAAACTTAAAATCGTGCTAGACTTAGCTACATCTGGTTCTCATTCACATCACTCCTTCTGCGACTGATATGAGACACCTGAATTCAGTAAAGAGGTTGCTCAAAGCTTTGGTTATGAGCGCAAGTGATGACTTTGAGTCATGGCTGTTGGATGCCTGATCTAATGCGGCCTGGCCACAACAAACACGTACGCAAGACTCACCACCTCAGGATCTGCTCTCTGCCGTGTGCAGCCTGAATGCTGTCGTCGCCCGTTCGTCACCTGGTTAAACTGGGACTACTCGGAAGTAAGGACTGATCGGTTGCAGAATGGAAACTACCGTGAAAATCAAAAATGTTTTAAATACAATATTTAGCTACGCCTTCTAGGTATTTATCTACATAGTCGCCGCTCCGACTTAAAACTGTGTCGCAGCGTTGTACTCACTTTCCAGTACTGTTGTAACAGTACGTAGCCGCCTGTGCTTTCTGCCAATTCTCTACGCCGGTTCACCGCTCGCTGACTGTACCAAAATGTTGTCTTCATAGCCAATGATTCGAGAGAGCAGAGGTGAAACTCATGGAGAGCCAATTGTGGACTGTATTGTGGATGATGAAACCCTTCCCACCGGAAATCTCTGCAGGAGCATCTTCATTTCCCCGGCTGAGTGCGGCCGAGAATGCCTTGAAGAAGGAAAAGTAAGAAACGTTAAGTGGGCTTCGTTACATCACACCAAATCTCTCACCTGAGAGAGACACTCCCAAAATCACCTGCGGAAAATTTCAACGGATTTTCACTGTGGTTTCCATTTCGGACCTTGCTTTCCGGACAATGTAAGACGATGCACTGCATTACATGCCCACCAAGATTAGTTGTAGCGTTGTACCAACTTTCCACTACCCTCTTCGTGGAAGGCAGCCGCCTGTGCTTTCCGACAATTCTCTGCACTGGTCTGCAGCTCGTAGTCTGTGTCTCATAGCCAGCGTTTCAAGTAAGCAGTGGGATGAAAATCAGAGGAAGCAAAGTGAGTGATCAAACACTTTCAATCGAAAACGATGCAGGAGCATCTTTGTTGCAACTGCAGTGCGCACCCAGGCATTGTCATGAAGAAGGACAGTACATGGCGGCAACATTCCTCTTCACTTGATCTGAATCGTTTCGTCGACGGTTTTCTCGACTCGTCTGATCCACTCACTGAACAACATCGTCGTTTGAGAATCACTTCTATATGTCTATATGTCCTGCTTCAGCGATCCTGCACCACTTCTGTGTGCATGACAGTAGCGTTATGTGGGCTCCATAAAATCAGGCGGGACCCCTCAGCGTGAAGAAATCGAATGACAGCATGTACTTGTTCTAGACATCTTTAAGTGCTCACAGTTCGTTTAGGACTGAAAAGTGCGACGTGGTACGGTTGACGGGCACACTAGAGAAACTGCGCAACACATCTTCACAAAGCTTCATTGGGTTTTCACTGATCATTTTTTATAGTTTAAGAATTTAACAGTCATATATTAATTAATTTAACAAAAGCTTTTGAGTACATACAGGGTGGGGAAAATAAAACGCACGAAAATTACTTACGTACCGTAAGATCGGCAGCTCAACTTCGAGAGCTTACTTGAAAATAATGCCTCCGAATTTTTTATGTGAAAATTCTTAAAGCTTTTTAAGTGAAACAAACGTTATTAACAGTTTGCATCTTTATTCTTCATGTCTACGTGTTTAATTGTGAACTAGTCAACCAGGCGACGAACACATGTCTCCCAACGAGAGACGAGTTTGTGGATACTGTCATCATAGAAGGTTTTTGTGGTGTGCGTACTGTAAGACCTTCGGTACAGGCACCATCAGATTATTTGACTTGTCGCGCTAACGAAGTAGGCGAGTGTCAGCAATATGTCTCGTGCTCTTATCGTGGCGTGTTTATATTCTGCCGTTAGGCCGGACGATAGAAATGCCACTTGAACGCTTAGAGTAGCAGATTGACGGTGACCAACTTCAAACAGAACTTGATTAATTTTCACACACATTTATTAAAATAATAACAAGCATAAACGTTACGTAACTTGATTCTGGATGCTATTTACAATTGACAGTCTGAAGTTCCTCTGGTCTTGGTACGTTAATCTTATTCTCGCATATCTCTGATACTTGACAAAGTGTCTATACATTTATCTTCATGGCTATGTACAGGAATATGATAATCTTATTAGGCGCAGACTGAAACTTGACTGTAGACTGGTACAGACTAATGCAGACTGGTACAGACTGGTGCAGACAAATGTAGACTGACTAATCGGAGGTCTGTACACTCGTTATAATACCTCGCGCGTTCAGGTATCACTGTGTGAGTGTGATCCGTGAGGAGAAAAGGCTCTACGTTAGCAGCAATCTCATTGGCTGCGTTACATATTAATACGCGGATCGGCGGAAGCAGAATTTGGTCTGTCTCTAAGGCAGCGTCATCTTGTCGTGTGGAGAAAGACGAGCGTTGTGCCTGCACTGTTGTGCTTAGCGGGGCGCGCTCTAGTGGGAAAGTTGTGTACGTGCTGACTATGCGGAACTATGTACAGAACAGTTTTACTCTGTTGATGGAGCCATAACACCACCTCTGATTGCACTGCTTCATCACTACCTAAGTGAAGTCCTCGAAGGTGTTGTTTTAGTTTTGGAAACGGATGAGAACCGGATGGGAAAGCCGGGATTGTATGGGAGGTGATTGATGATGAGGAACCCAAGGCTCGGATTGTTGTAGATATCGGTGCGCTCGTGTGTGTTCTGGCATCGTCATGCAGAAGGAGAGGGTGCTCAATGTGTGGACGAAATCTTCAAATTCGAAGCTCGCTTACAGTACGCCGTTTCTCACGTACCAACGTAGTTACGTTACGCACCTTCATGTCATTAGTCGACCACAGTACTATTGCACCTGGGAGTGATGGCGCTTGGGTCGGCTGTGAGTTGTTATCGTGATATTTCATGAGGACACACTGAACTACTTGACAGTATATGCACAACCGTCTTGAAACCATTCACAGTGTGATGCGTTTCCTTAATCACCACTGTAGCTGTGTGGGGTAGCTGCGTGATCTTAGGCATCTTGTCACAATCCACGCAGCTCCCCCGTCGGAGGTTCGAGTCCTCCCCTCGGGCATGTGTGTGTGTGTCGTCCTTATCGTAAGTTAGTTTAAGTTAGAATAAGTAGTGTGTAAGCTTAGGGACCGATGACCTCAGCAGACCTTGCCACAAATTTCCAACTTTCACCACTGTACTTTGTAAGGTGATGTGGTCTCCTGACCTTCATTTCTTACATATGCCGACCTCACAATCGTATTCTGCACATCAAGACGCTTCATTCGAACCTAAACTCGATCAAATAGAGTCAATTTTGTATGAATTCATGTAAGCGATATGCAAATCTAATACATAAATTGCAAGTGCGCACTGAGGTTGAAAAAGTCGAGGCTGGCGTACACAACATGACAGCCACAGGAATTTTCGTTCTAAGAAGGCGGTTGGCCCACTGGGAGGTCCATCCCTTCAGAGGGGTGGGTTGCCGCACACCCACTTTGGCCGGAACGACCGCCAGGAGAGAGAGGACAGCTTATGCCAGAGTGAAGGGACAGCGACCCCCATATTCGACTTAAAAGTAAATTGCGCTACATTGTGTGGAAGCGCCCAGAATACGCATGTTTTGACGGACCAACTGCATAGTTACGGAGTTCTCACAAGAGGACAGTATATGCCTAATGGAGATGCTACATATTTCCGCATTGGTCGACTCAAACGATACGTCATTCTGCCGTTCAAAAGAGCAGCGCTGATTGGCGGAATATTTCTGTTGCAAAGAGCCAGAGTAGTGAGGGAAGACAGCGAATGACATACCCTTGCAACTTTTCCAGAAAAAGGGGCCGTTCCCTTGTCGCTCTTGAAGCGGGAACACGTTACAAGAGCTAGTGCGCTCGTACATATACCCAAAGAGCGAGGAACAAAGTCTCTGCTCAGTACTTCACTGGGAGAGCACCACCGTCGTTAGCAAATCGGAGTGATACTCTATATTGAGTCACTTGGGATTAAGCATTGTTCACTGTGTTGGCCGCCACACTTACTGTGCGGTGTGAACACGGACAGAGTACTAGTTCGACGCCTGTGAGTGAATATTGAGTGGCATCACAGTGGACCGGTGTACCATGCCAATAGTTAGACTAGGGGCGGATGGGAGTCCTTGACTTCATCAAGGTGTATGGACAGTTTGATTGGCGAAGGTCAATCCAGATAGAAAGAGACAGTTGTGTTATTTGTCAGCAGTGAGTGACACAGGCAGCAGTCGTTGCAGCTCATGGTATTGTGCGCTACAGCGTATGCGAGCCCCATCTGTCCTCCATAACAGTACACTCCATTACATTTCTCACACAACATCCTTGACCGTACCTAGAAAACTTATTCAAGTTGTGTAGGCACGGCTCTCAACCATTCTGCTGAGTAAATAACATTCTTAAAGAAGAGAGAAAAGAACCTTTCCATACTTTGTAAGATAATAGCATTCCTATCCATAAGAGGCAATCTACTGTTCCGAAAAGAACCTTGAAATTTATTATTTTATAGGAAAAAGTTTCACTTGATTTCTCAGAACTATTTGCAATAAATAATATTTCTCGTTCGATTAATGTTTTTCTTACACTAACTAGCAATACTCCAGTACCGAAATATTCCACTACTTACGTAAGAATATAGAATATTGTTGTGTCTTTTCCTTACAGCGGACGATTCCAGAAGATATTTGTTGCTGAAAGTTTTTCAAGCAGTTCTTGTTGGTACATTAGGAGTGTCTGTCTGACTTCTGTAGTAGTGTGAGGTTGAAATTGTTTCTTGTAGGAGCCAAAGGGTAATTGTTGGATCAATCCATTGCGCAATTTGACAAAATAAAACCCACAGACTAACAACTTGTTTACTGGAACGTCATCTCGTGTTTCCGACGGCGGCCACGGGAGGCCGAGTGCAATAATATCGTAGTCAGGCTATACGCACAACACTTCGGAATCCTCTAGAGATAGCAGGGTGCAAATAAGTAGCCATGAGGAATAAAGGTGTAGAATATTAATAACGTGTATTTTACTTAAAAAGCCGTTAAGAATTTTCAATTAAAAATTCGGAAGCATTACTTTCCAGTACGCCCTCATACAACATCTATTGAAAGTCATTGTGAAAGTTCCACGTCGGCTGTTGTTATACACAGTTGCCCAGTTTCGACCATACAGGACATTGTCAAATGCTGTAATATCAAGATCTCTGGTACGGTTATTTGACAGTAGACGTAGCAGTTCAGAAAGCGAGCGCATATACGTCCAAGCATCAAATTTAAAACAGAATGTTCACTACATACAACTGACAAGTTCGTAAACACTGCACGTGCTCACTTTCCTTGTCGAAAATCAACAACCACAGTTAGATAACCGGATATATTATGATATATGGACATCTACAGCAGTTGCCTCAGGTTGGGATGTCTATCTCAAGATGCTTGAAATATTTTTCCCTACTAGATCTATTTTTGTCATCCTGTATTTTACTATCGTCCAAAATGGATAATTTATATGAAAATAAAAGCAAATATATAAATTTTTCTGTGGGCCATGCATTGCTGTCAACAAATGTTTCTTGTATGACAGCATCTTTGCAAACACCAAATAGCTGCTCCAGTATTCTACCTACACACCGCTATTTCTTATTATAAGAAACCGCACTGTTATGGTGCAGAGCTTAGAAAAGTCTCCAGCGCAGCTCTTGTTGCAGGCTGTATGTCTTACAGTTCCAGTGAAATGTGACATTCTGTAGGTTGCCCACTAACAGTGTCTGTCAACCAGACCTCATACCTGTAGTTTTCAGGAAGCTTCTTGTTCCAGAAAGTTTGAATATGGCTTCAATATGGGACGCGTTTCTGATAGATCATATATGTTATGCACATCTCTCCCAGAAACATCTCCATGTCAGGAGGGAGGCCACAGCCTTACACATGTGGGTCCCAGACATTATCACGGGTGCAGGAACATCGCCATTGGATACTCGAAGAGTGAAGGAGTTGGGCCTGGACAAATGAGCCATCGTACACACCGATGGTACGGTACCAGTTGTAGCAAATTCATGAAGCGATGAATCCCACCTGCCAACAGAGAACTGTTATGGCGTGTGCTGGAGGTAAGTGTAGGGGCTGTCTACAAGGAATGAACTGAGCCCCCTGACATGTCGTACATCGTCTCTCCCTGACGAACTATACAGAAACTGACTGTCTGATCGATTACTTGTCCTACGCCGTCCTACAGGCCGCAAGTGCATTCAGTAAGACAGTGCACCACTTCATCACGTCCGAATAGAATCAGAGTGGGTTGAGGACAACTGTCCTCACATGAGGGTGCATCTACATGCATATTCCGCAAGGCACTGTACGGTGTATGACGGAAGGTTCCCTGAATCATTGTTAGTTTTTACTTTCCTACTCCACTCGCAAATAGAATGAAGGAGAAACTATGGTCTATAAGCCTCCGTATGGGCCCTAGTTTCTCGCATTTAATCTTCGTTGTCCCTATGCGAAAGGTATGTTGTTGGCAGCAGATTCGTTCTGTTGTCAGCTTCAAACGTCGGTTCTCTAAAATTTCTCAATAGTGTTTCCCGAAAAGAACGTATCCTTGCCTCCAGGGATTCCCATTTGAATTCCTGTAACATATCCGTAACACTTGCTTGTTGTGCAAACCTACCGGTAATAATATAATTGCGCAGGTTTCCCCGGCCAGAGTCAGTCAACATAAAAGTTTTCTGGGTATCGTACCGCGTCATAATGTATAAAACTACTGTTGCTGGAGAAAAACGAACGTTTCGGCCACGGTTGCAGCGGCCTTCTTCAGGGTCTAATGGCGCGTTCTAGCCATGCAGTGTCCTTTATATTTTGTTGTTACTGTTCACTGCGCATGCCATTACGTCATAATTTTAAAAAGGTAGTTAGTTTCATTGGTCACTTAAGGAAGAAGGACGTGAGAGGCGGCGCGGGATTAGCCGAGCGGTCTGGGGCGCTGCAGTCATGGACCGTGCGGCTGGTCCCGGCGGAGGTTCGAGTCCTCCCTCGGGCGTGGGTGTGTGTGTTTGTCCTTAGGATAATTTAAGTAGTGTGTAAGCTTAGGGACTGATGACCTTAGTAGTTAAGTCCCATAGGATTTCACACACGTTTGAACATTTTTGGACACGCTAGGCTCCACTAAGGACAAGGTGGATGCATTGCACACTGCTGGCGTTTACAAGGTGGAATGCGAATGTGGAGAGGGATACATCGGCGAGACTGGTAGGCTAATAGCAACGCGCATTCGGGAACACGAGCGCTATATTCGTCTAGGACAACACAACAAATCTGCAGTGGCAGAACATCAGCAAGACTGCGGAAAAGAAATAAAATTCAGAGAAGCCTGTCTGTTGGCCGGGCAGCCGGTTATGACGAAACCCAAAATCAGAGAGACCATCGAAATACTTAAACACCCTAATAACATGAACACCGGAGGATGGACTCAGGCTTGCCCCATCTTGGCTGCCAGCAATCAGAGGCCAACAGACCGCACTGTCAACACGAGGCACGAGCACTACCGGCGAGTAACTGCCGCCGCGCGGCCGACGTCCAGCACTTGCTAAACAGCAGCCAACTTCTCGTTTGACGGTGACCACCAATCATAGTACACAACACAAGAGCCAATAGACAACAGAGGTCACCTTCTCACTCCACCGCAATAACCTATTAAAATAAAGCTCCCTCTTCTTCTTCCTTAAGAGACCAATAGAAGTAACTGCCTTTTTAAAATTATGACATAATGGCATGCGCAGTGAAAAGTAACAACAAAATATAAAGAACACTGCATAGCCGCCGGCCGGGGTGGCCGAGGGGTTCTAGGCGCTTCAGTCCGGAACTGTCCTGTTGCTTCGGTCGCAGGTTCGAATCCTGCCTCGGGTATGGATGTGTGTCATGTCCTTAGGTTCGTTAAGTTTAAGTAGTTCTAAGTTCTAGGGGACTGATGACCTCAGAAGTTAAGTCCCATAGTGCTCAGAGACATTTTTGAACACTGCATAGCCAGAACGCACCGTTAGACCCAGAAGAAGGCCGCTGCAATCGCCGAAACGTTGGTTTTTCTCCAGCAGCAGTAGTTTTATACATTAAGATGCGGTACCGCACCCAGAAAACTTTTATGTCTACCGATAATAAATCTAATTGCCCGCCTATGACTTGCTTCGATGTCTTCCTTTAATCGGACGTGGTACGGATCCCAAACACTAGAGCAGTACTCAAGAACAGGTCGCACTGGCGTCCTATTCTTGGTCTCTTTGTAGATGAACCACACTTTCTTAAAATGCTACCAATAAACTGAAGTCGACCATTCTCCTTCCCCATCACAAACCTTACATGCTCGTCCCGTTTCATATCGCTGGCATTGTTACGCTAGATATTTAACGACGTGACTGTGTCAACCAGGACATTACTAGTTCTGTATCCGAACAGTACGGGTTTGTTTTTCTATTCATCCGCATTAACTTATATTTCTCTAAATGTAAAGCTAGCTGCCATTCGTCACACCAACTAAAAATTCTAAGTCCTCTTGTATCCTCCTACAGTCACTCAACTTCCTGCGCACAAAAGCATCATCAGCAAACAGCCGCAGATTGCTGCCCACCCTGTCCATCAGATCATTTTTGTATACAGAAAATAACAGCGGCCCTGTCACACTTCCCTGGGGCGCTCCTACGGTAGCCGTGTCTCTGATGAACACTCGTCGTCGAGGACGGCGTACTAGACTCTGTTATTTAAGAAATCTTCTAGCCACTCACATATCTGAGAAACTATCCCATAAGGTCATACCTTGGTTCAGTGTGTAGCAGGGCACTAAGGCAGTGGGAGGCAGTGTGACAGTGGAATACCCGTATGGTCCACCGGTCACCTGAACGTAAATTCTATTGAGAACGTCTGGGACGCCTTCGAGATGTGCATGCCTTGGGCCCGGTTTCTCACTGATCAGAGGGCTCTTTAAATCTTTTGATATGCCACAGGGTCCATGCCATGCCTCCACCGTCTTCTATGAACAGCACGCTACTCTCTACTTACTGAGTATCTGTGTCCAGTTCAGTTGTTTCTGAGCGCAAAAGCAGCACGTTTTATTGATGTCATCATTTTTGTCCATTTGGAGTTTAATGGGGCGAATGAACTTGTTTTATATTGGTCGCATAGCTATGACATATGACAGAAGAGATTTCCAGGAAAATTTAATTACATTTAAAATCAATTATCTTTCGGTTGAACAGTCGATATTATTTTAACTTTTCAGGGGCCCATGAGTTATTCACGTTGGATCTCTTTTGCTCTGAGCTGTACTCATGTCTGTAGGAAACTGCCATATATCGAGGCAATAGTGACGAATGACTTCGGCATTATCTCAAACAAGTTCCCATATCACAAATGTCCCACACAGAAAAAAATGCCTGACCCTTTTCTTTAGCAATTGTTAATCATCAGTGTGATCCCCTCTCTAATTAATCAACGCCCAGGGAACCTGGATTCCATCTCATCCTGTTTGTCCAACTTACCTTTTAATTCTGCCAATCCAATCCTCCTTTATAAAATAGGATTCTGCTTACAAACTTCTAACACCAACTACAAAAGCGTTCTTTTTTTACTTTGCTTTCAATAACTCGCTTAGTGGTTGATCATTGATGTAAATATTTTTTTCTTGTAAATGTTAACTTTCTGTCCAGTTATTTGAGTTCTGGACACTGGGGATAAGAAACTGTTGTTCGCAGAAAATATCTGTTTTCCACTAGGATGATCTGTTTGCATTTCGAAATAGGAAATTCGGAATTCGTCATTTTCTCCTCCATTTTCCCTCTTCTACACTACACCCCACCCTCCTTCTCATTTTCTCTCATTCGGTTCTAGAGAAACTTAAGTACATTAGGATGCTTTCTACGAGACTACTTGTCTGACTACAAGTTGAAACTGACTGTGTACAGCTGTCATGTGTTTTGTTGTTGTCCAGAAACACCAGGGAACACTGGATGTTACTGTCTCATCAGTTGATGTGTTTGGAGAAATACGATTTTCATAATTGTCTAGAGGTACTGGTGGGATTTTAATAAGCAATTCGTTCGTTAACGCCAGAGAAATGCCTTCTTACTGTCAGTGTTTCCTACACATTCCTTTCCTCCTCAATTCCATGGAATACTTTCTCATTTATTATCTTATCAGTCTACTTAATCTGCAGCATCCTGCATGAACACCACATCTCAAACGCTTCGATTCTTTTCTTTTACGGTTTTTCCACAGTCTACAGTGCACTTCCATTCTATAGTGTGCTTCACACGTACATTGTCAGAAATTTCTTCCAGAATTAAGAACTGTATTTGACGCTACTAGACTTCGTTTAGCGACACCATTATTGATTTCAAAATTTGGAAGCAGCTTCCATCGTTTCTACGGCTCCTTACAACAAGTAAATTTGATGATGTTAACAGTAAATTGTCGAGCCTGAGTGCAGAGATATTTTCCTCTATATTCTTATAAAGCAATTACATGCTGATGATACACCTTGCTTGATAGATGAAATACATGACCAGGTACTGTAAGTAGGCTGTTTAGGTTCTTATATTGGTAACGCCACCGCCACGTAGCGCTCTGTATGAAAATCACTGGCTGTGCTGTGTGCAGTCTGTGGCTAGTTTGCATTGTTGTCTGCCATTGTAGTGTTGGGCAGCTGGATGTTAACAGTGCGTAGCGTTGCACAGTTGGAGGTGAGCCTCCAGCAGTGGTGGATGTGGGGAGAGAAATGGCGGAGTTCTGAAATTTGTAAGACTGGATGTCATGAATTGCTATTAGCATAATATACGATTTGCACAAAGTATTTCGCAGTTGCGCTTGCAATTAACTAGATATTATTTTCAGTGCTATGTCAATGTGTTCTCTTATTTTTGCTCATCAAATTGTGCTTTTCTGTGTTATCATGTGAAATATTGTGACAATAATGGCGTGTGAAAAACGTAACACTAGGCTCCAAAGTAGACTGAGAAATAATAGTGACGACGAGCGTAGCTTATCAGCACCACTGTGTAATGAATTAACAGACAATTGAAGTAATAATTTGGTAATTGTGCATAGGGAAATGGAGCGGGCGGCAAATAATGGCGTAGACAGTGAAACAATTAGTGAACAGGGAAGCATTGTCGATCGATCAGTCAGCAACAGCTCGCCTCAGGAAACTGAAATGACAGTACACAATCTCCAAAATACTGTAGATTCAGGTTTTGGGTCCTCACCGTTTTCTCACATTAGTCAAGACACATTTTCTGCTTGTCAAAATGTGAATGTTGCCGGTGCAAATTCGCTGCCGAAAAGCACTGATGAACATGTTTCAGACACCAGTTCATTGTTGTTACAATTAATACAACAAATGGGACAAAAGCTTCAAAAGTTAGATACAATGGAACAAAATCTTCAAAAGTTAGACACAATGGAACAAAATCAGAGACCAACACAGCAACAGTTAGACACAATGGAACAAAATCAGAGACAAACACAGCAAAAGCTTCAAAAGTTAGATATAATGGAACAAAATCTTCAAAAGTTAGACACCACACTTGATCAAACACGTGAAGATTTAACTACTGAGTGATAAAACATTGAATCGAAATGTCAAAAAGTCTGTAATGATGTAAAAACACAAATTTGTGAGCATTTTCAACCTATTTTTTCGCGGCATGAAAATGCATTACAGAATCACGAAGCAGCCATAAAAGAACTGCAAACTATTGTTCATGAAAATCACGACACCTTGCAAGCTAAAATTGACTCAGTTGCATCTACCAATTCGGTTACGCAACTTGCAAAAACTCAGTAGATTCGATTTAAACATAAATGGACACTCTGAAACTTGGTTCAGAAAAACACACTGAGGAAATGTGTTCACTATCGGAGAAACTTTCGGATCAGTTCACTAACTTATCTACAAAGGTAGATGATGATCTGAATGACACAAGACCTGTAGCCTTCACTGACACAGAAGAGTATGAACAAATTAGAAAATTCAAACAAAATCAAAATCAAATCAATACACAGTACAAAAGAGAAATCCGGGACGTACAAGATCAGTTGACACAGGTAACACAAGAATTACATATTTCACAGGACACTCGCGCTCCAATACGGGAAGAGGGACATAGAAATATGGAACAGCCACTAAATAATAACATGAGGCACTTCGGAAATTATGAAAGAAATTGGCAAGGTACACAGCCGAAACGAAGTAACAATGACCGATTTGCGACTTGCCAACATGATGATTTTGACTATAAGCTGTTCATTACTACACGTAAATTCCAAACGTTTAAGAATTTCGGCAACGACATTCATCCACAAGCGTAGCTTCATCAGTTCTCTCATTGTTTTCCTCCCAACTGGTCATTAGAGCACAGATTAGAATTTATGTGTGGCTATTTAGAGAATGAGCCAGCTGTAAGAATATGATCGGTCATTCATGATAGCCATAGTGAAGGAGAATTTTATCATGTCTTCCTCTCAGCTTATTGGTCTCAAGCTACACAACACCGAGTAAAACATAGCATCATAATGATGAAACATTTCGAACAATCTGAATTTTCCAGTCTCGTGAAATATTTTGAAGACATGTTGCACAAGAATCAGTACCTGTCAAACCCATACAGCCCCTCAGAACTCATCCGCATTTGCTTAATTAAATTGCCTGAACATTTACGACGCATTATTTTGGCAGGACGTTGCAAAGACGACATTGAAGCTTTTCAGGGACTCTTACAAGAATTGGAAATTGACACTGATAATCGCGGGACGCGAAACAGGAGCACAACAATTACAGGTCATATCTGTCACAATTCCGCTATAACAGAAATAATAAATGGACATGACAAGGCTATTCCTACAACACAAATCGTGATCAAAACAGACACCAGCCATATGACAACCACTGGCAGAGTCTTAATAGTTACAGAGAAAGATCGCATTTCCATGGTAATGAAAGTGACAGAGACAACCATAGAAACAGACAATATGGGAACCAAAACAATTATTATCAAGGGAGACAGAATAACTTCAGACACAATGGTCCTCCGCGCAGTTACGACTCAGGGAGAAGTTTTCCACCATGTGACCGACGAGACATTAATTACAGAAATTACCGACATGACGACAGACGATATAGTCATTACGACAGACCTGAATTTCATCAGAACTGGCGAGATTCAAACAGGGTTGGGCCCTCTTGACAAGGTTAATTTGTAGAAGTTAGGTCTCCTAATCACAATAACGACACGCGCCAACAAAGGAACAGACATTGACTCGCACTGCAGGCAGCCACGTGCGCCGGCTGGCTCAGAGAAAAATAACATAGACGCTAACCTTGAGAAAAATTCCAGTATTCTTTACCGATGTATACCACATGATAATTGCGTTCAAGTTGAAACTCTGCGTACTAGGAAAAGTAAAGGTTTATACCATATTTCACAAGTAAAACCGTTTATTGAAACATAATCTGCTTTTTAACTTAGTCTTTGCGATAAAACTTTTCACTTTACATTTCTAGTATGCTTTGTCAGACTTAAGAAACTGTTACCATGCAACAATGTTTGAAGTTAAATATCCAGTCAAGAACCAAGAGAACTTATTTAAACAGAAATTACGAATGCATTGTTATAGTGAACAGACGACACAGTGCTGTTATTTGTACATTCTTGCTTGTTAGTTGCACGATTACATAACGACTATCAGGCTTACATACTTAGAACATATACTGCTAATGAGATTTTAATGCAACATTTTGGTTTACTTGAAAAAATACTCTTTATTTGAAGTACATTCGGTGAGATTAAAGATGACTTAGCATTTGGTTTCTTTGATAGCTACACGATTATATCACGACGCTACTAATATGTGACACAATGTACATTGTTGTTTTTGTGGTGTATCTGTTTTATATCTGCACAGTTTTTCTGTATTATTCTGGAAAGTAAAACACGTTTTAGTTGTAACTTTCGTGGTATAGCTACAATGAGACAGCCTTTTCCGTAGCACAACAATATGTTACAGTACAGTACTTTCTTCATCACGGCAATAAGCGTAATAACTACAATATCTATACACAAAGCCTTTCACTTTTGTTTCTGATTAGGTGAGTACATTGACTTCAGCAGAACTTTGCTTACAGAGGAGGATAACTACGACACTTCCACAGAATTATCTTACAGCAAGACGCACATTCAGCGCTACGGGACACGCATTTGAGTGATTAATTTTGTACTTAAACCATTTATTTTTCAAGATTTTTCAATTACAAACAAAGTTTTCCGTGATACATCTCATTCCATTGCTGTAACCTGTAACACCTGAGGGTATGATTACATTAATCCTCAGGGGGGTACACGCTCACTTTGTGTACCATATGTTTGGCAAGCACAAGGAGCCCTAGCTAATATGGTATTTGCTTATACAACTTTACACATCGGTTCCATATTTCTCTAACACATAAATTACACAGCTATGTGATCATTTAACTGAGAGAGACAAACATTTTTTTTTTACTACGTCAGTGACAGATGTTTACGCAATTAGACAGCTGGATAACTTCACACTTATGAAATTGTATTTTGTCTGTACTGTGTGAACCCTTCATATTTTTCAGAACCATTGTTATACTATGAGAGCTTTGAATGATGTATTTGGTATGGGATCATGATTTTTAAAGTACGTTTGAGGTAGATGACACTATTGAAATGAGCAGAGAATTTTTTTAGGGTTTGAAATCATTGCAGAAAGCTACGACGTTTTTGAGATTTGGCTGAGTTTTTATGATGTTATTATCATGATGACAATGTGTATTATGCTGTTGAGGTATGTTTATAATCAATAAGCTGATGCTATATGAGGAATTTGATTATGCTATGTATTCATTATGATGAAATACTGAAGTGTCGCCGCAAGACTGATGTGTCGACGAATATGTAAATGTGTAATAAGGTAAGGAGTAATGAATAGTGGTTAGGGACTCTGAGATGTGAAAAAGGATGTTGGAAACCAAGAATCGTACTTTAAGAGTTATGAAATGTGTGTACATGCGTGAATGTATCACAATTCCGCCAAAAATCTTTTGGACACTGTTATATTTATAGGATTTTGTTTCTACAGATTTGTAACGCAAATTCTTGACCTGTGAAATTTTTTTTTATATGAGACTGTCACTGTAGCGGAAACTGCTGTCGTAAATATTTCGGTAAGAAAGGTAAGTGACCTTGATGTAATGAGTTTTGGGCGCCCAGCTGAGAGATAGTCGTCTGACAAAAGAAAGCCATTAGGTGGAGAAAAAAAAAGAGGCCACTATCCTTGCTATTGACATTTCTTTGTCGAAAGCATCGCAAATACGACACGCTCAAACTTGAAAAGATATGATTACACTGTGGAGCTCTTAATTTATGATATTTACTAAAATGCTTAATGAAATGATGAGAAACATTTTACATCTATTGTCTTTGTAGTTTAGAGACTGCTCATTTTGTTTAATATCTAGTTTCTAGCTGCACTGCAGCATTGGTTAAAATAAAATTTTATAGATGTACTAATATAAATATTTTATGCCTACAGATCCAGTAAATAATAACTTTATAATCTACTTCAAAAAAACGAGGGAGCACAAAAAGACATTTCCCTTCACAGGAATTGCATACATAATTTTTGTCAATGACTGGGTAACTTATATAGTAGTGTAAGTTAAGGTGATGCATCACCCTAGTGTTAAGATGTGACATAGGTATTAAATATGGCAATTTTTATTGTAATATTTTTTCTGCTTGAGTTTTGTCGTGTTTAGATATAAGTTATTGCATTTGCTGCTGCTGTTTGCCAGGCATAATGTTACTGAATTTGACTTTGTATTACTCTGTTAAGCCAGTTTTACTACTGATTTATTGTTCTTGTTGCTGCTCATTGCCTCATATTAGTTGTATTTGCTTTGCTAATTTCTATAATGCTGCTTGCTTTGCCAATTTGTATTTTTTGTCATTGCTGTTTGTGTTAATTGTTTTGTGCAGCTGCATTGCCTTGTCCCTTAGTTTATGCATCTGAACTCAGTAGATTTAAGTTAGCTTAAGATGGGGTCAGCTATATAAGAGAACGAGTTGTGATGAATTGGAAGAAATGCATTGAGAAGCTATAAGAAAATGGTTTGGCCAGAAAAAGTATTTTGAAAGAGGATATGATCAAAAAAGTAGGGTTTAGAGACAACAAGTTTAGGTAGGATTTTCTTGGAAATAAATGATGAGGTAAGATAATGGAAAATAACGAGGTAAGAAATATGTGAACACATAAATACAGAAAGCATGCTTGGATAGGATGTTTTGGTGGAAACAAATGTTGAAATAAGGCGAAAGATCTATGGAATGAAGTTTTGCGTTGGACTGCAGTACCAAATGTTACACTGAAAACAAACCCTGCCCTTTCCTCTTGTGTTATCCCACTATGTGTTTGTGTACCTTTGGGTATTTGTGTTCTTCCTGTCTTTATGTGTTTATCTGATGAGAGTTACGTTGTAGAATTTTTTTGATAATATGTTATTTACTTTGTAAAGATGTTTAGACATTATTTATTCTGTTTTGTTTTAATGCTCATGTGTGAAGTTGATCTTTCAAAAGTTATTCTGATCTTTTATGTACATAATTATGTCATAATTCCTGTATCACTGATGTATATGTCTATTTCTATTCTTTTGTAAAGCCCGTATTACTACAAATGTTATCTGTATTGTTATGTTCTTTAATGACATATTTTGTACCTTTGTTACTGTATTCTTATGTTATAAAATTGTAATTGACACCAGTTCATCAAATTAAGTAACTTGTAAGTTACATTTCACTGCACACGTTTCTGTTGGTCATAGTATATGGACAATATGTGAGAAGTAGGGACTGTTAGTGCTCCCACATGTGTTGATAATTCAGCAAGGGACTGGTTAACAGCATTGCTGGTTAAAGGACAATTTAAAAACACTTTGTGCGTGCACAAGTGGTGGTGTATGGACTTCTTATATTCTCTGCAAGACTCTTCGATGGTGATTGTGCACCTGCACAGTCGCAACAGATGGCCGTCTCTACAAGGACTGAAGTGGGTCTGCATCTTTGATGGCCCACCAGTACCATTATTTCTACAAGGACTGCAGTGGGTCTGCACCTCTGGTGGCCCACCAATACCATTCTCTCTACCAAGACTATAGTGGATCTGCTCTGTGATGACCTACCTACCAATATTCTTCAAAACTTCGAATGACTCTGCTGTAGGTTTTCTCTGTTGTGGCCCATTAGCTGTTTGCATGACAAGAGTCAGCATTATCTTTCCGTTGGAAGGACAACACTACTTCTTCAAGACTGCATGGAAATCCACTACTTCCGAGTGCATTCTCTTTTACTGCTCAGACTTTGAGAAAAAAAGAAAACACTGCAATTTTACTGTGATGAACGATCAGGTCTGTCTTTATGGACTGTGAGAAAATTTTAGCTTTTGACCAACATTGTATCAATAAGTGTGTGCATTTGATATCTTTGTTATTGTAATTATGAAATTTTTTTTCAAATCTGTATTGGCCACTGCCCAAAACAATTTGTAAAATTTTTTGTGGGGAGCATGGGGGCTATGTAAGTAGGCTGTTTAGGTTCTTATATTCGTAACGCCACCGCCACGTAGCGCTCTGTATGAAAATCAGTGGCTGTGCTGTGTGCAGTATGTGGCTAGTTTGCATTGTTGTCTGCCATTGTAGTGTTGGGCAGTTGGATGTTAACAGCGTGTAGCGTTGCGCAGTTGGAGGTGAGTCGCCAGCAGTGGTGGATGTGGGGAGAGAAATGGCGGAGTTTTGAAATTTGTAAGACTGGATGTCATGAACTGCTATATATATTATGACTTTTGAACACTAGTAAGGTAAATACATTGTTTGTTCTCTATCAACATCTTTCATTTGCTAACTCTGCCTATCAGTAGTTAGTGCTTTCAGTAGTTTGAATCTGTTATTTAGCTGGCAGTAGTGGCGCTCGCTGTATTGCAGTAGTTCGAGTAACGAAGATTTTTGGTGAGGTAAGTGATTTGTGAAAGGTATAGGTTAATGTTAGTCAGGGCCATTCTTTTGTTGGGATTTTTGAAAGTCAGATTGCGTTGCGCTAATAATATTGTGTGTCAGTTTAAACACAGTCATGTATAATATTTCTAAGGGGACGTTTCAGTACTGCTCACCGAAACATTCATTTCATTCTTTAACCTGAAGCAGACAGTATTGTGCACTTCCTAGACGTCAGAACACAAAACGAATACTGCCAACACCACTTCTCAATATACAGAAAACTTAAAATAACCAATACAATAATACACAACATATCTAATGATCCAACAGCACACAAACAAGACTACCTCAGGTCCCTTTACACAGACTGGACAGAAGTTCTCTGAATAAAGTCTGCCAAACTCAGGGAATAACCATAATGAAGGAGATTGACTTAGGAAACAGTAATGGACTAAGCACAGTAGACCATAAAATATAAACGCAACTGACACAAAAAAACATGCAACAATATGAGACAGCCACACAGCAGTAATGGCCGACAGAGAGATCAACACACAAAGTACACAAGACGAGGAGACATTATGAGAAAACAAGGGACACTTGTGGCATACATAACAGAATTGAAAATACTACAGACTCCAAATACAACCTCAGATAAGTTCAGCAAAGCAGGTATACATCAGTTAATCAGTAAAGACTGTGAATCAATGTGTGTGACACAAAAACGTAGAAATGACATACTGTAACACGTGAAGCTGCAGAACAGATACGTCAGAATAAGACACTCCGAAGAGGAAAAGCGATAGTACACAGTCCACATTTGCAGAAAACCTCAGTGACAAATAAATAAACCTACAGTTCCCATGGCACAATTACCGCTGGTGTCATTTATTAACAACAAAAGAAAGTTTCCATATCCAAACTATTACACAGAGCAAAAGTCACACCCAGTTACTAATCAGTACTCTGTAACTGAACATTATTCAACATTCTAAGTGAACTATCAGTCGGTCAAAGAACACGTGATAAATGTGCACGCATGCGCGCGCACCCGCAACGCACACACAGAAACAAACGCACACACACACACCAGTTGAGAAGGGATTGAAACCCACCCTGAAATTTTTTATGCAGTCATAATTTTAGCTGCTAAGACACACTGCAAGTGCCCGCATCTCGTGGTCGTGCGGTAGCGTTCTCGCTTCCCACGCCCGGGTTCCCGGGTTCGATTCCCGGCGGGGTCAGGGATTTTCTCTGCCTCGTGATGGCTGGGTGTTGTGTGATGTCCTTAGGTTAGTTAGGTTTAAGTAGTTCTAAGTTCTAGGGGACTGATGACCATAGATGTTAAGTCCCATAGTGCTCAGAGCCATTTGAACCATTTGAACACACTGCAAGTATTTTTTTAAAACTGAAGTTACACATTTTTGTCTCACAAAGAATCGCTTATGACAGCCGTTTTTGCAGCCCTTCCACCCTCGTGTGCGATCGGTCGTGAGAAGAAAGCGTAGCGCAGCGTGGTGCCCATGTAGGAAGTGACACAAGCCTATTTGAAGCACCTAAACCACACAAAAAAAGTCATGTATAATTAATGTTTTGAATAAGAGGCAAGTTGTATCGTATCGGCAGCTCAAGTGTAACGTATGTAATTCTTAGAAAGGTGACTGTCAGAAGAAAATAAATCAAGGCAGTGTTTAATGTTACCTTACAGACGACGTCCATCAACTTGTAATGTCCCCACAGAAAATACCCTCTACCACGCACCAATTAATCATTGTCAATCAAACCATCCACATGCATTCACTTTGGAAAAGTATCTGATCTGATTTTCTCGTAACATATGCGGCGACAGCTCGACGACGCCGAAGTATTTTCTAGTGCGTTTACTCTTTGAAATAACAGAGATGCACATATGCATTCTCCATGGTTGTTAGAGTGGTAACTAGGACAGCTTCTGGAGTATCTGTTGAGGGATTGACGTGTTTCTGAGAGATACATATTTTGCTTTTCTTCTCGCTAAAGCGAGCCAATTAACATTTGTGCCGCTAGCGGTTGGTTTGAAGAGAAAGAGACTGTAAACGGAAAATAATTAAGACGTGGAATCACCGGAGATCTGGACATGTAATGGAGATGGATTTAATACAAAATTTCCTTCATAAATAAGGTTTGTGACTTTTTTGTTCTGGAGTGAATGAACGAATGAGTTTTTCTGAATCATTTGATGATCACGTTGGCCCTGTAATTAGTGGGGAAGTTTCAGCTGTGTCGAAGAGAGCCTGCAATCACTGAGTCTGTGTTAAATCGTCCAAAAAGGCTTTGTACACATATGGAATTCGCAATCTTTCGTAAAAGGAACAAATTGTCCACACGATTGATTCTCCCGACTGAATGCAGTGTTTAACAGTAATAATAAATGTAAAGATCTCTTACAGCAAGCCAGCCGCTGATTACCAAGACGAAGGACTCCACCAAAGATTCTATTTGGCTGATTGCACGTAATGAAATATTATATTAAAAACTGTACATAGATAAAGGAGAGAAAGAGAGAGAGCGAATGAAAATAGAGATAATACTAATAATCCTCCATTAGTCTAACTTTTCGCCTGTCTTATCAAGGATCAGCCAACAAATGGGAGGCCCTTACTTTACTGTATAGATTTATGTGTGAAGGTGAAGGGATCTTAAAGGCAACGGATACACGTCTATACGGACAATACATTACACAAAGTTAGCGGCTAGCTGCATTCATCATCTATTCTTAGATGAAGAGACGGCAACTTATTATCCTTAACATTTAAAAAATGCTAAAAACTGTCACTTTATTTTATTGAAATGAAATATTCCTTGCACATACATCGTTTATTAAATTGGTGTAGCACAGTTCTTATGATAATTTTTGAATATATATTTTTGTAACAATGAAATAGCTCCTAGTTTATTTCCCATAGTCGTCGCAGTAAAGATAAATGTGATTTGAATGACGAAGAACAAATATTTTCCTAACACCAGGCACATCACACGAAGGAAAATTTGACTCTTTCAGGCACGTCACGGTAATTACTAGATTTATTTAGACAGAAGTACGGTGGATTAAGAAATGGTCCTGGATGTTGCTCTGCTTATTGTGCTGCGTATGGAGCATACTTAAAACAATTCGTAAAATGTCCTGATACAAACTGAGAATGCACAAATGACTGAAATTTAAGAATATTAGTCTCCTGATAAACCTCAGATGGAGCGAAACTATCGGAAATTGTATTGTCCGACAGTTTCCTTAAAAATTCTTTCTATAGTTGAAAAAAATATTTTGGGAGAGTAACATTGGTTGTTCGGGGTGAAATCTGAATTATATCAACAGTCTTTTCGCGCTCCTCCTGAAAGAGGGGGTAATATTATGTTCAGAGCAAGCAATGAATTAATGTCTTCAGCTGGTTAGAAACGTTCCGAATGAAATATTAAAAATTTCTCTTTCCAATTTTTCTAGATTTTGGTAGCTCGATTATAAGATTTTTGTCCCTAAAAAGTCATATTTTTGTTTTTGGTTCTAATTCCCGTTTGAAGTCCCAGAAGACAGATATAAGGCTACGGAAACAATAATCCACTCTTACTTATCAATGTCATGGTCAAAACATTAATCGATTATACAACAGACTATGTCTTTTTTCCTCCTCGAAATGATAAAATGTGGCTTGCTCGCAGTTCCTCCACGAAACCTGACTGATGGGCGTTAGGCACAGCAGACGTGGGGATGACAGCAAGCTTCGTCTTCAAGTCAGCTAAAAATTCATTGCACCGCCCCTACACTTTTCCTTGAAGTACACTTCGTTGTTTTGCAACTTCCTATACCATATGATTTTTTGAATATGCTTAACCAGGTCGAAGAAGACTTGAAATCTCCATTGGGAAAGGAGCATTGCCTCCCACGAGCAGCTCTGTGTGTTTTGTATCTCAAGAAAACTCCTCTAAAGAACTTTTGGTTATATGGTATGAGAACGAAGTCTCTTGCTGTTTACTCAATTTTAAGCGGATTTTATTGGTATTAGTGGGGGAGGGGGGTAACGGGACTCTGTGGCGGGATGTAGCAAATCTTTTGGATAGTTTTTCTTTCATAGTTTTGAGAGTTTCATTTTAGCGCATATTTATTACTTCGTGTCTTTCTTCTATTTATACAGCGCACCGGGAATTCAGTTTTATCTCCACTGTTAACACTTATGCTGCCAGAAAAGCAACTGATAATTATTAAGGCTATTAAATGAGTTGCAAATTCAAATTTGAGTGAATAGTAACTGTGGACAACTGTTTCAGGGAAACTATCAACGAAAACTGAAATTCACTTTACAGATAATGATCGTACCGAGTCGAGTTTTGTGTTTACTCATACGCACACAACCAAGGATAAGCGTGTACCATGGTGCGCATGAGCAATTCGCTACAGCTTCGGTAGGGGTGTAAAATTTCCCGGCCGGCCGCTGTGGCCGAGCTGTTCTACGCGCTTCATTCGGGAACCGCGCTGCTGCTACGGTCGCAGGTTCGAATACTGCCTCGGGCATGGATGTGTGTGATGTCCTTATGTTAGTTAAGTTTAAGTAGTTCTAAATTCTAGGGGACTGATGACGTCAGATGCTAAGTCCCATAGTGCTTAGAGCCATTTTTGAAAATTTCCCAGCCGCCTGGCGAACGACGGTTTTAGCAATATGCAATTTTTTTAATAGTTGTGTGTCTTAGTAGCTAAAGTTTTGACGAAGTCTTTCTTTCGGTGTATTCTTCCTGAGTAAAATCAAAAAGAAATAAAAAAAACCAAACAATCAGCATGTCTGATTAGTCCATTCCCTTGTGAAAAGATAAATGAACAAATTTAAAAACAATACATCGAAATAAATTACTCTCAAGAGCATATGCGTAACGCAAACGTGCAGTGACAAGTGCAAACCATATCAGTGAAATACAACCAGACTATGCCAATGGCAAAACTTAAGCAAACTTTTTTACAAACCCACAACGCAGTCTACAAATAGCTTGCCATACTAGATAGTATTCCAAAACAAGCACAACGGATATTTTACTGACGCACACAGGTTACTTTATCCTGTGATATATTGATTATTCCTTGCTACTGCAGTGTTATCTTGAAGCTGTGAGGACAACACGCGCTCCAAGGAGCGGAAGCAGAGACGATGCTGAGGGCAGACGAAACTGGGAGAGATATTGTTACATGTAGTAAACCGTAAGGGGAGAGTCTTGCGAAAATACAGACCCCCAGACGCGGTCCCAGGGCGCTAGTTACTGTTCAAGGAATTAACATGCAGTTTCATATGTCGTCTAGACGCTGTGGTAGGTTGCCACCGTAGAACCTTGTAACCAACAGGCACGTACTAGCGATAAAGCCAGCTTGATACCAGCCCTGAGAACAGCAAAGTCAGTAGGCTCACAAGGGTTAGAAAGAGAGCGAAAACGCCAAAAAAACTGTTGACCTAGCAGTCCCTACTCCAGGGAGCCCGAGGGGCGGGGCTAACTGACGTATAACAATAATGTAGCAAGCCTTATTTGGCAGAGCAGTTACGTTTAGCTTTCAGCTGAACAATGTTGATACCAAATACGGATTTAGTTAGTGCAACTGCACTAACATCCACGCCTTAGGAGCAGTAGAGGGGAACTAACTAACCCGTGATTGGCAGGCGCCTGCAAGAGACCTGCGCGATTGCCTGGGTGGCTTTAAGTGGGAAAAACAGTGCCCACATGCAACTCTTTACAACCCCTAGATTCCGCATTTTGGCGGAGTTCTCAGTTAGGCGATCTGGGCGCCGAATCCGCGTCCGTCGACTCCAGCCTCGGTCCAGCTCCGCGCAAGTCTGCTCTCTCACCTGGAGTGCCTCAGTGAACAGTGTCACATTTATTATGTTTTGTTTTGCAACTGAGTTGTTGCCTTAAGATGCTGCTAGTGTTTGCTACTGTGGTTAGCATCCACTCCTGGGAATTTTGCACTGGCTTCTGTTGTAACAGTGTTATTCATGCGTTTTCTAACCCTAGAACTAGCCTCCAGTGTATTAGTTAGTCCTGTCTGGAATAAAAAACTATGTCAAAACCCTTCCCGAACAGACTATGAAGGCCCATCGGTACCGACCGGCCGCCGTGTCATCCTCAGACCACAGGCGTCACTGAATGCGGTAATGGAGGGGCATGTGGTCAGCACACCGCTCTGCCGGCCGTATCTCAGTTTCCGAGGCCGGAGCCACTACTTCTCAATCAAGTAGCTCCTCAGTGTGCGTCACAAGTGCTGAGTGCACCCCGCTTGTCAACCGCGCTCGGCAGACCGGATGGTCACCCGGACTGAACTTCGGTGATCTGACTGGAACCGGTGTTACCACTGCATCAAGACCGTTGGCCACCATTCCCTCATGGCGCACCCGAAAAATAGAGGTTCACTAGATAAACTTGGCCGTTAAACATCGTAGCTTTCGGGACATCATCTCAGAAAGAGGAAAAAAATGGGCTATAAAAAAGGCTTTGCTCAACACATAAGTTTCCAAGGTCCTAACCTTATGAAGTAATAAGAGGTAGCGACGCTCTTGTTCAAGGATCGCTCCTTGAATCCTGTCAGTGGCGCCCTGCCAGTTTAACGCAGCCATCTTCATCCGATAATGATCAATTATAATACCCAACGATCGATGGCGGGCGACCGCCACAACCCATGAAATCTCAACCTCGTGAAATCGCCGCAAACTGAGTAGCAGACACTTCTGGGCGTTAATCTGTGCTCCCATAAAACGGCAAAATGCATCCACTTAGTCCTTGAGTACAGTTATGTCGTAATCAGTACGAAGAAGTACCATAACGTTATCAGCATATACGCGAACGATGAGCCTTTCTTCTAATAACGACCAGCCACCCAGTCGATCAGCTATGGACCGCAGCAAGGGTTCCAGACATCGCACGAATAACGACGTGGAAAGGGGACTCCCCCGCAAGACACCTCGAAAAACTTCTATGGGAGGAGCAAGACGACCATTCACGTCAATCGACGCCTGAATTCCAGTACTTAAAGAGGTGGATATCCTCAAGAGGTGCCATTAAAACCAATAGCTGTCAACACTCACAACAGAAAATCGTCATGAAATCGATAAAACGCATGATTAAAGTCAATAAAAAGTAAAGGTTCTGACACAGGAACAGTGTAAGTAATCGAGGTAAGATCACGAAATTCAGCAAAGGGAGTCAGGAGAGTATGATCCGTCAGACAACTCTGATAACGCACGGCATTGTCAGTGAGCAAAGCCGACAAGCGGCTATTTTCACCCGCGCTACGATTTTATAATCCAAAACGAGCAGCGTAACCGGTCGGACCTGATCCACGGACAGACATCGCACCTTTCTGGAAATTAAAACAATTTTTGCGACCTTAAAGGAGAGCGAGATGTATACCCTCTGCACCCCTTCATTCACCGTAGATGCTATCGTATCTCCCATCAGCGGCCAAAACAGAATACAAAATTCTTTGGGAAGCCCGCCCAAACCCGGTGATTTGCGGGAAGGAGAGCAAACTGCAATGTCAGGTACCTCATCAAGGTGAAAAGCTGCCAAAAGCTCCTCATGGAGAGCTGGGGCAACAACACTATCAAGAAGGGAAGTTAAATCAACCGTCTGATGCCACTCCATTGTAAAGATCGGGAAAAATCACGTATTATATCAGGTTGGGGCGACCACTCACGTCCACCTATACAACGACTGATAGTAAGACACGTCCTCTGAGATCGCCTTCGAAGCCGAATTAGATGATACAGAGACGCCAACTCCTCCTGGAGAACCGGACGTTGCTGGGATCGCAAACGAAGACCGTCTAATTGTAGTCTTTTGAGTTGCAGCAGTTTCACCTTCACAGGGTGGAAGTATATAAGTCTTAAAGGGACGCCTCGAGCACGATCATGAAGGACAACATGTGGTATCGATAGCTACGATGCCACGGCGTAGGTACAAGTTCTTAGGTTGGCACTACGACACCGACACCGACGACAGCGCTCTCTAGCCGGCGCTGTGCAGCTCTACGAGCGCCGCTCCGTATTCAGACCATTTGATTCCAAGCCGACGGCCAAACAACTTAGCTTCTACTTCATAGGGGGCTAGCCACTACAGACGTTGTTACTTCAGTTACTTCAGTGATAGTTTGTCCAACTACTAGTAGCTGTTAGCGATCATACCTGTACGGTTTCGCACCTACGTGCTCATCTCAGTCAAAGTAAAGTAACCATTATGTAATCATAATTTTGACTATAGTAAACTTGTAAAATCTACTAGCAGTGCCGAAGTACTTGAACTTTTCCTGCTCCTATTCGCTTCCTACATTCCGCCTACCTTTCAGTTTAGAGGAGCAGACCCACGCGCCGCCTATCCAGGCGGGATGCAAAACAGTATAATAAAATTCCCGAGATCTCCTCATTTCAACCGCTTTAGCAGAGCTAAAACGCATGAGTGTAGCGCAAAGCCGACGTTTGGCAATGGCAGTCCGCCATTCCTTAGGGATAACGCACTTGGGAACAGACTGCCCACTTCCCACAAGGCAACAATGATATCATCCAAAGAGAGGACCGCCTGGTGTAAGATATTTAGCTTCCAAATAGGGCGAGAAAGATGTACCAGCTGCGGGACCTGGTTAAGAGTCATTGAAACACGACAGTGGTCAGTGAGGCTGGCTGGAATTACATCAGTTGGCAATAGTGAGCTAAATAGGAAGGTAGACAAACAAAAACGGTCCAGTAAACTACTAGAAGCAGATGTGAAATACAGAAAACGCACTAATGTGGGATATCTGCAGATCTAAACATCCTGTAGACTCAACGAAGCCATGTTATTAAGTTCACGACAATAGTTATTGTTGGGAGTCTTATCCACGCAGAACGTAAGACGAAATTGAAGTTTCTCTCCCCCCCCCCCCCCCCCCCCAGTCAAAATGTTTCGCGAACATCGAAGAAGTAAATAAATAGCATTTTTCGCATAAAAACGCGAGCGGTCATATGCACGACTATGTCCAGATGGAGCGTAAAGAAAAATTAAGGCGACACCATAAAAACGACACCCCACACCCCAACCATTGTCCAGCGTTTCAAAGCCTGTCAACGGAATAGCGTCCCTATAAAGCTCGGCCGTACCAGTAGAACTTTCTGGCGCAGCATTAAAAAACGTAGAATATCCAGAGAGACAAAACACATCAAATAATACTTCTTGTAAACTCACAGTATCAGCTTGGGAATCGTAAATAAACTGTCGCAACGCAGCAAGCCATAGTGGAGAGCTTATCCTCTTAACATTTAGGGTACGAAAGGTATAGACCTGCATTAGTTAATATATGTAAGGCATGAAAGTAGAACCAGAAAAAAATGTCATCATCACCTGCTATTCTTCACAGCACCGACAGACGGCGGAGACGAAGGTACAAGATTTGCATTCTCTCCATCCGGAAGGTGCAGATACCACGCTTTTTTTAAATTTATTTATTTACTTTTTTTTACGCTACGCTGCACGCTCAGGTTGAAAACGTGACAACAAAACGAAGACGCGGAAGGTTAGGGGGCACATCAAGCTCCGTTGCATGGAGGGAGGCTTCCACTCAACGGAATGCGAGAAACACAATCGAGAGCAATGGACGTCATCATCAGATAAATAAGAGACAGGCAATACAGACGCGGAGGCCGTCCGCATCATCTGACTACCTGGAAGAGGATCCGCAGTAACCCGTTGCTCCATCTCATGAGATAGAGGAAGGGATGGCATTTGAATAGAACACAGAAAAGGCAGAGCAGCAGACGATGTTTCTCTTAAATCGTCGGACCCCGCCCGCACAGATGTTCCTACGGGTGGAGGAGAGGACACAGATGGAACATTAATTTCATCATCAACATAACCATACTCGTCAACCCTGGCGAAACAAGAAACGGAATTATCGTCAGCAATCAAAGCATCGCCATTGAAAGAAGCACCTTCCACCACCAACTTGTCGGAGAGCCGAGATTGGGGAGGTGTGACTTCTAACTATTCGCCATACTGAGTCCGCTGGTGTTTAAATTGTGCTACCGGTGGCGGCGCCTTAACGACATTAGGGACCGCATCTGAACCATAGACCTTGCCGTTGGTGGGGAGGCTTGAGTGCCTCAACGACACAGATAGCCGTACCGTAGGTGCAACCACAACGGAGGGGTCTCTGTTGAGAGGCCAGACAAACATGTGGTTCCTGAAGAGGGGCAGCAGCTTTTCAGTAGTTGCAGGGACAACAGTCTGGATGATTGACTGATCTGGCCTTGTAACATTAACCAAAACGGCCTTGCTGTGCTGGTACTGCGAACGGCTGAAAGCAAGGGGAAACTACAGCCGTAATTTTTCTCGAGGGCATGCAGCTTTACTGTATGGTTAAATGATGATGGCGTCTTCTTGGGTAAAATATTCCGGAGGTAAAATAGTCCCCCATTCGGATCTCTGGGCGGGGACTACTCAAGAGGACGTCGTTATCAGGAGAAAGAAAACTGGCATTCTACGGTTCGGAGCGTGGAATGTCAGATCCCTTAATCATGCAGGTAGGTTAGAAAATTTAAAAAGGGAAATGGATAGGTTAAAGGTAGATATAGTGGGAATTAGAGAAGTTCGGAGGCAGGAGGAGCAAGACTTCTGGTCAGGTGAATACAGGGTTATAAATACAAAATCAAATAGGGGTAATGCAGGAGTAGATTTAATAGTGAATAAAAAAATAGGAGTGCGGGTAGAGCTACTACAAACAGCATAGTGAACGCATTATTGTGGCCAAGATAGACACGAAGTCCACGTCTACCACAGCAGTACAAGTTTCCACGTCTACCACAGCAGTACAAGTTTATATGCCAACTAGCTCTGCAGATGACGAAGAAATTGAAGAAATGAATGATGAAATAAAAGAAATTATTCAGGTAGTGAAGGGAGACGAAAATTTAATAGTCATGAGTGACTCGAATTCGGTAGCGGGAAAAGGAGGAGAAGGAAACGTAGTAGGTGAATATGGATTGGGGGGAAGAAATGAAAGAGGAAACCGTCTGTTAGAATTTTGCACAGAGCATAACTTAATCATAGCTAACACTTGGCTCAAGAATCATAAAACAAGGTTGTATACATGGAAGAATCCTGGAGATACTAAAAGGTATCAGATAGATTATATAATGGTAAGACAGATATTTAGGAACCAGGTTTTAAATTGTAGGACATTTCCAGGGGCAGATGTGGACTCTGACCACAATCTATTGGTTATGAACTGTAGATTAAAACTGAAGAAATTGCAAAAAGGTGGGAATTTAAGGAGATGGGACCTGGAGAAACTGAAAGAACCAGAGGTTGTACAGAGTTTCAGGGAGAGCATAAGGGAACAATTGACAGGAATGGGGGAAAGAAATACAGTAGAAGAATGGGTAGCTTTGAGGGATGAAGTAGTGAAGGCAACAGAGGATCGAGTAGGTAAAAAGACGAGGGCTAGTAGCTATCCTTGGGTAACAAGAGAAATATTGAATTTAATTGATGAAAGGAGAAAATATAAAAATGCAGTAAATGAAGCAGGCAAAAAGGAATACATACGTCTCAAAAATGAGATCGACAGAAAGTGCAAAATGACTACGCAGGCATGGCTAGAGGACAAACGTAAGGAGTTAGAGGCTTATCTCACTAGGGGTAAGATAGATACAGCCTACAGGAAAATTAAAGAGACCTTTGGAGAAAAGAGAGGCACTTGTATGAGAATCAAGAGCTCAGATGGAAAGCCAGTTCTAAGCAAAGAGGGGAAAGCAGAAATGTGAAAGGAGTATATAGAGGGTCTATACAAGGGCGATGTACTTGAGGACAATATTATGGAAATGGAAGAGGATGTAGATGAAGGTGAAATGGGAGATACGATACTGCGTGAAGAGTTTGACAGAGCACTGAAAGACTTGAGTCGAAACAAGGCCCCGGGAGTAGACAACATTCCATTAGAACTACTGACGGCCTTGGGAGAGCCAGCCCTGACAAAACTCTACCATCTGGTGAGCAAGATGTATGAGACAGGTGGAATACCCTCAGACTTCAAGAAGAATATAATAATTCCAATCCCTAAGAAAGCAGGTGTTGACAGATGTGAAAATTACCGAACTATCAGTTTAATAAGTCACAGCTGCAAAATACTAACACGAATTACTTACAGACGAATGGAAAAACTGGTAGAAGCCGACCTCGGGGAAGGTCAGTTTGAATTCCGTAGAAATGTTGGAACACGTGAGGCAATACTGACCTTACGACTTATCTTAGAAGAAAGATTAAGGAAAGGCAAACCTACGTTTCTAGCATTTGTAGAATTAGAGAAAGCTTTTGACAATGTTGACTGGAATACTCTCTTTCAAATTCTAAAGGTGGCAGGGGTAAAATACAGGGAGCGAAAGGCTATTTACAATTTGTACAGAAACCAGATGGCAGTTATAAGAGTCGAGGAGCATGAAAGGGAAGCAGTGGTTGGGAAGGGAGTGAGACAGGGTTGTAGCCTCTCCCCGATGTTATTCAATCTGTATATTGAGCAAGCAGTAAAGGAAACAAAAGAAAAATTTGGATTAGGTATTAAAATCCAGGGAGAAGAAATAAAAACTTTGAGGTTCGCCGATGACATTGTAATTCTGTCAGAGACAGCAAAGGACTTGGAAGAGCTGTTGAACGGAATGGACAGTTTCTTGAAAGGAGGACATAAGATGAACATCAACAAAAGCAAAACAAGGATAATAGAATGCAGTCGAATTAAGTCGTATGATGCTGAGGGTATTAGATTAGGAAATGAGACACTTAAAGTAGTAAAGGAGTTTTGCTATTTGGGGAGCAAAATAACTGATGATGGTCGAAGTAGAGAGGATATAAAATGTAGACTGGCAATGGTAAGGAAAGCGTTTCAGAAGAAGAGAAATTTGTTAACATCGAGTATAGATTTAAGTGTCAGGAAGTCGTTTCTGAAAGTATTTGTATGGAGTGTAGCCATGTATGGAAGTGAAACATGGACAATAAATAGTTTGGACAAGAAGAGAATAGAAGCTTTCGAAATGTGGTGCTACAGAAGAATGTTGAAGATTAGGTGGGTAGATCACGTAACTAATGAGGAAGTATTGAGTAGGATTGGGGAGAAGAGAGGTTTGTGGCCCAACTTGACTAGAAGAAGGGATCGGTTGGTAGGACATGTCCTGAGGAATCAAGGGATCATAAATTTAGCATTGGAGGGCAGTGTGGAGGGTAAAAATCGTAGAGGGAGACCAAGAGATGAATACACTAACCAGATTCAGAAGGATGTAGGCTGCAGTAGGTACTGGGAGATGAAGGAGCTTGCACAGGACAGATTAGCATGGAGAGCTGCATCAAACCAGTCTCAGGACTGAGGACCACAACAACAACAACAACCGGTGGCGGCGCCTTAACGACATTAGGGACCGCATCTGAACGGCCGAAACTCGGGCAAACTGTTGGACAATGTCTCCCTCCCCCCCTCCTCCCACCCAAAGTCCTCATAAGCTGGAGAAATAGTGACAGCAGACTGCGAAGACACTAATTCAGGGGACGTAGTTCTACGTAGAACGACTTTAAAACCGTAAAACGGCTCGTACAAATGGATCTGAGATGGCCACTTTCATTACAAAGAAAGCGGCCTCCTCCTCGCCCTGCTTACGGAACATGAATCCGGTAACTGGAAAACTTTCAGGTGTGAGGGAATATTCTTTTGAACACACATTTCTACGGTTCGCATACTACTGTAACATTGCAGGCGATATTAAGCAGACCAGCGTTCTCGCCGAATATGCCGAACAACTGCATAAGAAGCAACGCCGCCTTAAGAAATTAATCGTCCAATTCGGGTGGACGATTGTAAACTCTAAGCGCAATAAACTCGGTCACCGTATCTGCAAGAAGATCTGGACTAACGGAACCGTCACGACGTGTGAACATCACCTGAGAACCAACACGAGAGAGAAGTCGGTCTTCTTGCAATGGATCTTGAATCTTCACAAAAAATGCATACAAGTCAGAATAAGAATCAAAATAAGCAGTAACTGCCTGATCATATGTAAATCGAATCGTATCAACCACCCAGTCGTGAATTTCTAGAGAGCCCGGTTGCAAATGAAGCGCATTATTGTGAAAACCTAAACGAACGGTACCCGCCGTTCTTGTAGGACTCAACCGACATCATGGCGCGGGCTGAGAACGCCATCGCCAGAGAACAAACCAACAACAAATTTCGCTAAGCAAGAGCAATGTGACACCGGCCGATATACGCAAACAAGACTGAGTACCCAGCAGTTCGACACACGCGGCACTGCTATACAGGCGGAAGTAAGAACAACCTGCCCGCACGATGCTCAAGGCGGGACGCCGAACCGCTTCGGCTATCCGTGCACAACTCAGGGCCAGATGCAAACTTCCGTATGTCGTCGTTCCTGCGTCACAACCTGCACTCGTAGACACATTATGTTGTTTCCGTACAGAGAGTGGGGGTGCGGCGTTGCTGGGTTAAAATACGCGTAACTGCGTACTGCTTCTTTAGTCGTACTGTCAACCACTAAAGTTCCACCTACCTCAGTAAGGCGTCTAGTCAGCAACCCGCTTCTCTGCAACGTAGATACTGTTCTGACGATATTAAAAGCAGCGTTGACGAAAAACATCTTCAATACTTACGTTAGCACAGTCCGCATTAACTCTGTAGCTAAATGTCACGTAAATACACTACTGGGTATTAAAATTGCTACGCCACGAAGATGACATGCAAAAGACGCGAAATTTAACCGACAGGAAGAAGATGCTGAGATATGTAAATGATTAGCTTTTCAGAGCATTCACACAAGGGTGGCGCCGGTGGCGACATCTACAACGTGCTGACATGAGGAAAGTTTCCAACCGATTTCTCATACACAAACAGCAGGTGACCGGCATTGTCTGGTGAAACGCTGTTGTGATGCCTCGTGCAAGGAGGATAAATGCGAACCATCACGTTTCCGACTTTGATAAGGGTTGGATTTTAGCCTATCGCGATTGCGGTTTATCGTATCGCGACATTCCTGCTCGCGTTGGTCGAGATCCAATCACTGTTAGCAGAATATGGAATCAGTGGGTTCAGGAGGGTAATACGGAACGCCGTACTGGATCCGAACGGCCTCGTATCACTAGCAGTCGAGATGTCAGGCAATTTATCCGCATGGCTGTAACCGAACGTGCAGCCACGTCTCGATCCCTGAGTCAACAGATGGGGACGTTTGCAAGACAACAACCATCTGCACGAACAGGTCGATGACGTTTGCAGCAGCGTGGACTATCAGCTCGAAGACCACGGCTGCGGTTACCCTTGACGCTGCATCACAGACAGGATCGCCTGTGATGGTGTACTCAACGACGACCCTGGGTGCACGAATGGCAAAACGTCATTTTTCGGATGAATCCAGGTTCTGTTTACAGCATCATGATGGTCGCATTCGTGTTTGGTGACATCGAGGTGAACGCACATTGGAAGCGTGTGTTCGTCATCGCCATACTGGCGTATCACCCGGCGTGATGGTATGGGGTGCCGTTGGTTAGACGTCTCGGTCACCTCTTGTTCGCATTGACGGCACTTTGACCAGTGGACGTTACATTTCAGATATGTTACGACCCGTAGCTCTACCCTTCATTCGATCCCTGCGAAACCCTACATTTCAGCAGGATAATGCACGACCGCATGTTGCAGGTCCTGTACGGGCCTTTCTGGATACAGAAAATGTTCAACTGCTGCCCTGGCCAGCACATTCTTCAGATCTCTCACCAATTGAAAACGTCTGGCCAATGGTGGCCGAGCAACTGGCTCGTCACAATACGTCAGCCACTACTCTTGATGAACTGTGGTATCGTGTTGAAGCTGCATAGGCAGCTGTACCTGTACACGCAATCCAAGCTCTGTTTGACTCAATGCCCAGGCGTATCTAGGCCGTTATTACGGCCAGAGGTTGTTGTTCTGGGTACTGATTTTTAAGGATCTGTGCATCCAAATTGCTTGAAAATGTAATCACATGTCAGTTCTAGTTTAACATATTTGTCCAATGAATACCCGTTCATCACCTGCATTTCTTCTTGGAGTAACAATTTTAATGGCCAGTAGTGTATCTTATAACAATTTTCTCTTATAAAAACGCCAGAATTCGCTAATAGTTCTGTATTTGCTTTAGATGCCAAATCAAATAGGTGCCATCAGCCCACATTTAAAACTAACAGCTAATATTACTGCCCTCATCTCACAGCTTATACCAGCTAGTACACACGCAAGACAGCCAGAAATGTACCAAAGTTCAACCCGAACTGTTACGCGATTTTCAGAGTTTATACTCGGCTACAACATGAGTTTTACATTCGGTCCATTTCAGTGGATTTGTTTAAAAGAAGTTGCTCGCCAACTATTCCGTACACGATTACGAAATATGCCACCCGGAATTCTTCACAAAGGCCGAGAGTTCACGCGCGTTTCTCTCTCCAACGAATTCCTTCACAGAGCTCAAATTTTTAGAATCTGTCCGTAAACTCATCTGCTTTCACGGCGATATAAACATGACGTGAAATAACAGTACCTTCCTCATTTTACATATAACTTTTTCGGACACATTCAACGTGACCTGCGCGTCCGACCGAGAGACTACGACTGCCTCAATGCTGTTGCTCACAGCGCATATACTACTTGATAGAGCGCGGGAAAGACTTCACTCTGATTGGTTGATCGAATGAACAGCCAATCAGATCAATCTTTCAAGATAATATTCGCGTCTAAACTGTTTTGCTACAATTAACGTTCACATATGCATTTACGTCGTTTTATGCTGCAAATATTAATAAAATGTTCCACCAAACCAAACGAAAACTAATCTCGAAATAACTTTAGAAAAACATTACTATACAAATAACTATTCTGGTTACCTTCTTACAAAAACAAGCACACTTGGACATACGTCATCAGCAAGTAAGGGGAATTACAGTTTTCGTTGCAACAGCTTGTTGCACACTTTCCCGTGACCAAGTTACATAATGTTTAATGGGAGATAATATTGAATCTTTACGTATGTCCCGCATACACACACTCATTTACTCTCGTTTATTTACACAACATAACAAATAGTTATTAAATGAATATTAATGCTGAAACTTCCTGGCAGATTAAAATTGTGTGCCAGACCGAAATCCGAACTCGGGAGTTCAAGTCTCGGCTCGGCACACAGTTTTAATCTGCCAGGAAGTTTCATATAAGCGCACACTCCAGTGCAAAGTGAAAATCTCATTCTGGCAATATTAATTCTTACTGAATTCTGTATTACGAAAAACAGTGAACATTATTTAAGTATAAAAATTCAAATACACTGACCTAACATCTTGTAAACTTCAGTAATTATTCCAACGGATACCAAAGGACAAACTGTTATGAATCCGAACTGACTTTAATCTTACTAATGTCGGTTTTTGGTATTTTTGGTAATTTTCCTTAACCTTGAAAATATCCCAGCCAGAAAGCTGAGATTTTGCAACCAGCTTTTTTTTATAACAAAAGGCTAAATATAAAGTTTTTTTCTAAATTGAATAAGATTTAGTATAGTTTAATTAGATTCTTAAGGGTTTGAATATTCTGTCGCTGGAACTGACACAAGTAGCGCTTCCCATGGTCTTGCTAGCGACAGGTGCGAGAGAATCGCGCCGAGTTACAAGCTGCTGTCACCGCCTCACCGCCTCCTATTCCAAAACTACGAGTCCGTACTGCAAGGTAGCTTACTGCAGTAAAATGCTATTGCGGTTTGACTCGCGACGTTACAGGAGGAATTTTCAATTGAAAGTCGCTGTCTGGTGTCGGCGGATAAATACAATATCTACATCTAAATGGATGCTCTGCAGATCACACGTAAGTGCCTGGCAGAGGTTTCATCGAACCAACTTCACCATAATTTCACTCTCGGACAGCCGGAGAAGACGAACGCTAATACATTTCCGTGCGATCCCTGATTTCCCTTATTTCATTTCGATGATCGTTTCTCCCTATATAGGTCGACGTCAACAAAATGTTTTCGCATGCGGAGGAGAAAGTTGGTGATTGAAATTTCGTGATAAGATCCCGCTGCAACGAGAAACGCCTTTTTTTTTAATGATGTCCTCCCCAATTCCTCTATCATGTCTGCGACACTCTTTCTACTATTTATCTATAATACAAAACGTGCTGCCCTTCTTTGAACTTTCTCGATGTACTCCGCCAATCCTGGCTGGTAAGGATGCCACACCGCGCAACAGTACTACAGAGGAGGAACGACAAGCATAGTGTAGGTACTCTCTTTAGTAGATCTGTTGCATCGTCTAAGTGTTCTGTCAATAAAACGCAGTCCTTGGCTCAACTTCCTCACAACATTTTCTACGTGTTCTTTCTAGTATAAGGTTTTCGAAGTTGCAATGTGTGTGTTGTTAAGAAGAACGATGCATGCATGTCTGAAGGAACATTACACAGTTATTCTAAACAACACGGGCACTGCAGTATCACAGCTAGCACAAAGGTTGTATGTAGGGAGTTAAAAAGGACTGGGTACAGTAGTCGATCAGCTCCTCATAAGTCACACATTTATAAGCAACTCATTTATAAGCCACACATTTACGAGGGTCACTCCAAAAGAAATGCACACTATTTTTGTAAAAATACAGTTTTCATTCTGCATGTGTGAAAGTTTTACATCGTGTAGATACATCCTACCCACTTGTTCTCAAACTTAGTTCAACCTGTTCCCGTTAGTGGCGGCGTCACAGCATGTCTTCAGAATGTCTGCTACACTTGACGTTCGTCAGAAGCAACGTGCTGTCATAGAATTCCTGTGCTGTGAAAACGAGACAGTGGGAAACATCCACAAGAGGTTGAAAAAGGTATGGAGATGCTGCTGTCGATCGCAGTACAGTTAGTCGGTGGGCAAGCAGGTTACGTGATGAAAGTGGGCACGGCAATATTGAGGATTGTCCTCGCGGCGGCAGACCTCGTACTGCATACACTCCAGACAATGTGCAGATAGTTAACGAACTGGTGACTGCTGACAGATGCATCACAGTGGACGGATTGTCACGCTACGTTGGGATAGGGGAAGGAAGTGTTTGCAGAATACTGAAAGTGTTGGCGTTAAGAAAGGTTTGTGCCAGGTGGGTTCCTAGGATGTTGACAGTGGCCCACAAAGAAACAAGAAAAACGGTATGCAGCGAAGTTTTGGAACAGTACGAGAATGGTGGAGATGAATTTCTTGGAAGAATTGTGACAGGTGATGAAACATGGCGCCATCATTTTTCACCAGTGACGAAGAGGCAATCAATGGTGTGGCATTATGCAAATTCACCCAAGAAACCACACCTTCTGCTGGAAAAGTTATGGCTACGGTGTTTTTCGATTCCGAAGGACTCTTGCTTGTGGACATCATGCCAAGTGGAACTACATTAAATTCTGATGCATATGTGACGATACTGAAGAAACTTCAAGCTCGACTGAGTCGTGTTCGACCACATCGGGAAAAGTAGGATGTTTTGCTGTTGCACGACAATGCACGGCCACATGCCAGCCAAAAATCAATGGAAGCGATCACAATACTCGGATGGACAACACTGAAACACCCACCTTACAGTCCTGACCTTGCTCCATGTGACTATCATCTCTTTGGGAAACTGAAAGACTCTCTTCGTGGAACAAGGTTTGAAGATGGTGACTCCTTTGTGCACGCTGCCAAAGAAAGGCTCCTACAAGTTGGTACAAAATTTTACCGTGCGGGTACACAGGCGCTGGTTCCAAGATGGCGTAAGGCAGTTGAGAGGGATGGAAATTTGGTGAAGGAATGAAAATATTGTTCCTAAAGGATGTATATACACACTGTAAAACTTTCAAACATGTAGAATCAAAGATGGATTTTCAAAAAATAGTGTGCATTTCTTTTAGAGTGATCCTCGTATAAGCCATACATTTATAAGCCACACATTTCTGTACTCATTCCTAAGTGACACATAAGAAGGCACAAAAAGCTAAGCCACTGCACAGTGAATGATCGGGAACCAGTAATTTGGAGTGGTGATCCACGCTATACCCTGTGGCAGTCCTATGGAGGGATTCTGTTTTAGTGAATTCCTAAAGAACGTTACCCGCCATCACCTGCTGTGCCAGCAGTGAACTTCTGAGGTGGTGGTGTTTGGTAAAAGGATGGTTTTCGCAGTTAGAATCCGGTTCACTTATGGTGTTTAAGAAAAAGCTAATTGCGGAAAATCATGAACCCATTTTGTAGCATCGTTTACTGTGTACAATAGGAGAACAGTTTGGAGGCAATGATGGTTTGTAGCAGCATGATAATGCACCCACTCAAAAAGGAGCATCTGCGATGCAATGGTTTGTAGATGGTAAAATTCCTAAAATGGACTGGCAGATTGACCTGCCCAGAGACTCTACGTGAAATCATTGGAACACCTTTGAGTTAGAACATCGACTTTTCTCCAGTTCTCAGCGTCCAACATCACTACTTTCCCTGATTGCGGCTCTTGAGGATGGATCGTTCCACAGGCGTTCAAACACATCCCCAGCAGAGTTCAACCTTCATAGAGCGAAGGGTGGACGCATCCCATATTACTATTCACTAGTAAGTGCCTGGATTCTTTTGATGAGATAGCATATTTGTATGAAATCTATCGTCTTACGTAGTTGTAATGTGAACGATAAGCAGTTCAGAGAAGAACCGAATAGAAGCTTTTGAAATTTCGTTGTACAGAAGAATGCTGAAGATTAGATGGCTGGATTAAATAGTTATGGGAAAGGGGAAATTTACGGCACAAGTTGACTAAAAGAAGAGAAAGGTTGATAATACACAGCCAGAGGAATGTACACTGCCAGATAACAGAAGCAATCATAAAAGACCGATTAATGAATTACCTGAATAAATACAATATTTTAACCGAATGGTTTAAATGGGTCTGAGCACTATGGGACTTAAGTTCTGAGGTCATCAGCCCCCAGAACTTAGAACTACTTAAACCTAACTAACCTAAGGACATCACACACATCCATGCTCGAGGTAGGATTCGAACCTGCGACCCCAGCGGTCGCGCGGTTCCAGACTGTAGCGCCTAGAACCTCTCGGCCACCCCGGACGGCCGGAGTGCTCGGTACGTATAGAATGTTGTTAGATCCGTTCTTTTGCCGTTCTTACAACAAGAAGATCATGTGTTGTCCAACACGATAATGCTTGACCACGCACTTCCCGTGAAACTCAATGTGCTCTGCAAGACCTGCAGAAACTTACATGGGAAGCACGATCTCTGGACTTGCCTCCAATCGAGCACGTTTGGGATATGTTGGAACGAGGCCGGCCGGAGTGCCGAGTGGTTCTAGGCGCTACAGTCTGGAACCGCGCGACCGCTATGATCGCAGGTTCGAATCCTGCCTCGGGCATGGATGTGTGTGATGTCCTTAGGTTCGTTAGGTTTAATTAATTCTAAGTTCTAGGGGACTGGTGACCTCTGAAGTGAAGTCACATAGTGCTCAGAGCCATTTGAACCATTTTTGTTCGGACGAGAAGTGATTCGTGTGACTCGTCAACCAACAACTCTTACAGAGCTACGTGAACAGGTCGAGCAGCCGTGGCATAACGTATCCCAGGAAATTGTTCGCCATCTATATGATCGACTTCTCCACAGGTCGTGGTCTCGCGGTAGCGTTCTCGCTTCCCAAGCACGGGTCCCTGGTTCGATTCCCGGCTGGGTTAGGGATTTTCACTTGCCTCGAGATGACTGGGTATTGTGTCGTTTTCAACATCATCATCATTCATCCCCAATACGGTCGGAGGAAGACAATGGCAAACCACCTCCGCTAGGACTTTTCCTAGTACAGAAGTGCGTGTCTCCTGCATCGTCCCCTACGCTCTGTCGAAGAGTATGGGACTTCATCATCATCATCATCATCATACCATCAACTTTATTGCAGAGTCACCGCCAGTACTGCCGCCCATGGAGGGTACAACACATACTGATGTGGGTGTTTCAGCATAGGTCGATTCCAGGTACCTCAGAACTGCTCTTGCTATTGATATGTAAATGTAATCACATCATGTGTTGCAACTATCAATCTTGAGTGATTTGGAATCCTTTGAAATAGTAGCAACAGTCTGCTTTACCTACATCCACACGGATACTCTGCAAATCACATTTAAGTGCCTGGCAGAGGGCTCATCGAACCACCTTCACAGTTCTCTATTATTCCAACCTCGTATAGCGCGCGGGAAGAATGAACACCTAAATTTTTCCGTACGAGCTCTGATTTCCCTTATTTTATCTTTGTGATCGTTCCTTCTTATGTAAGTCGATGTCAACAAAAAATCGGAAGAGAAAGTTGGTGATTTGAATTTCGTGAGAAGATTCCGTTGCAACGAAAACCGCCTTTCTTTTAATGGTGTCCATCCCAAATCCTGTATCATTTCTGTGACGCTCTATCCGATATTTCGCGTTAATACAAAACGTGTTGCCCTTCTTTGAACTTTTTCAAGGTACTCCGTCAGTCCTATCTGGTAAGGATCCCACACTGCGCGGCAGTATTCTAAAAGAGGACGGACAAGCGAAGTGGTGTAGGCAGTCTCCATAGGAGATCTGTTACATTTTTTAAATGTCCTGCCAATAAAACGCAGCCTTTGGTTAGCCTTTCCCACAACATTTTCTATGTGTTCCTTCCAACTGAAATTGTTCGTAATTGTAATACCTAGGTATTTAGTTGAATTTACGGCTTTTAAATTAGATTGATTTGTGGTGTAACCGAAGTTGAACGCGTTCTTTTTAGCACTCACGTGGATGACCTCACTCTTTTCGTTATTTAAGGTCAAGTGCCACTTTACGCACCATTTCGATATTTCTTCTAAATCGTTTTGCAGTTTGTTTTGATCTTCTGATGACTTCATTAGTCGATAAACGACAGCGTCAACTGCAAATAACCGAAGATGGCTGCTCAGATTGTGTCCCAAACCGTTTATATAGATAAGGAACAGCAAAGGGCCTATAACACTACCTTGGGGAGCGCCTGAAATCACTTCTGTTTTACTCGATGACTTTCCGTCATTTACTACGAAGTAATAGACTGCAAATCATCGAGTAAAACTGAAGTGATATCAGGTGTTCCCCAGGGAAGCGTCCTGGGACCTCTGTTGTTCCTGATCTATATAAATGACCTGGGTGACAATCTGAGCAGTTCTCTTAGGTTGTTCGCAGATGATGCTGTAATTTACCGTCTAGTAAGGTCATCCAAAGACTAGTATCAGTTGGGAAGCGATTTAGAAAAGATTTCCGTATGGTGCGGCAGGTGGCAGTTGACGCTAAATAACGAAAAGTGTGAGGTGATCCACATGAGTTCCAAAAGAAATCCGTTGGAATTCGATTACTCGATAAATAGTACAATTCTCAAGGCTGTCAATTCAACTAAGTACCTGGGTGTTAAAATTACGAAAAACTTCAGCTGGAAAGACCACATAGATAATATTATGGGGAAGGCGAGGCAAAGGTTGCGTTTCATTGGTAGGACACTTAGAAGATGCAACAAGTCCACTAAAGAGACAGCTTACACTACACTCTCTCGTCCTCTGTTAGAATATTACTGCGCGGTGTGGGGATTCTTCCCAGATGGGATTGACGGAGGACATCGAAAGGGTGCAAAAAAGGACAACCCGTTTTGTATTATCACGTAATAGGGGAGAGAGCGTGGCAGATATGACACGCGAGTTGGGATGGAAGTCATTAAAGCAAAGACGTTTTTCGTCGCGGCGAGATCTATTTGCAAAATTTCAGCCGCCAACTTTCTCTTCCGATGCGAAAATATTTTGTTGAGCCCAACCTACATAGGTAGGAATGATCATCAAAATAAAATAAGAGAAATCAGAGCTCGAACAGAAAGGTTTAGGTGTTCGTTTTTCCCGCGCGCTGTTCGGGAGTGAAATGGTAGAGAGATAGTATGATTGTGGTTCGATGAACCCTCTGCCAAGCACTTAAATGTGAATTGCAGAGTAATCATTCCATAAGCACGCAATTTCACTACGAGCCGCTTGTGCGGTACAGTGTCAAAAGCCTTCCGGAAATCCAGAAATACGGAATCGATCTGAAATCCCTTGTCAATAGCACTCAGCACTTCACGTGAATAAAGAACTAGTTGTGTTTCACAAGAACGACGTTTTCTAAACCCATATTGACTGTGTATCAATAGACCGTTTTGGTTCAAATGGTTCAAATGGCTCTGAGCACTATGGGACTCAACTGCTGAGGTCATCAGCCCCCAGAACTTAGAGCTACTTAAAGCTAACTAACCTAAGGACATCACACACATCCATGCCCGAGGCAGGATTAGAACCTGCGACCGTAGCGTTAGCGCGGTTCCAGACTGCACCGCCTAGAACCGCTCGGCCACTGCGGCCGGCACCCTTTTTCTTCGAGGTAATTTATTACGTTGGAACACAATATGTGTTCTAAAATCCTGCTGCATATCGACGTTAACGATGGAAGAAAGCTTGGAGAGCTGAATCAAACCAGACTTCAGACTGAAGACCATAACAACATGTTTCCATTTTTTTCACCGTGAGGTAAGCACTGGCACGACTTCTGGGTAGAGCTACGCTCTGCACCTAGACGCTACGGCTGGACCCGCAGCTATCACTGTACGGCAGTAGCGCGCTGGCTTCGGCTCGGCCATCGGCAGCAGTGCAGACGAGCCCCGGAGAGAGCGACTGCGCTACGCCGGGAGCCGTGGCGGCGTATAACGCGGCGGCGGCGGCGGTGCTCCTCCAGTGCCGGCCGCGCAGCCGCCACGAGCAGACGCGACCGCCGCCGCCGCCGCCAGCGCTACGACGCCGACATGCCTTCCGCGGGAGCCGCTCCCACACACCTGCTGCTGCTGCTGCTGCTGACGGCCGGCGCTTCAGCAAGGCCCTCGACAGGTAGGCCACCAGCGGCTCTGTGGTTCCCAAGTCTGCTCACCGCGAGAGCTGATCAAACTCTCTTCTCACACGATTGATCTAATCGCCGAATAATACAGTGAAGTGATCCCACACAAATAATACTGTTACAAAACTCCTCGTGAGCGTCACCAACTGCGACATAATCGCATATACAAACAGTGATCCAATACTGTAAAACGCTTTTTTATTTCAGTCTCTGATCACAATATGAATTCTTTAGACGATGACCGGTTTCATTCTGTATTGACCATCCTCAGATCTTTTTTGCACCATGTCCTAATGTGATACGACCACAATGGCATCGTCAAAGCATATACCACGTCCTAATGTGATACGGCCATAATGGCATCGTCAAAACATATAAATATATTTATATGTTTTGACGATGCTATTATGGCCGTATCACTATAGGACATGCTGTAAAAAAGATCTGAGGATGGTCAATACAGACTGAAACCGGTCATCGTCTAAATAACTCATATTGTGATCAGAGACTGAAATAAAAAAGCATTCATCGTGAGCGTGTTTAACTGCCTCTGTCGTTTTCTCGGTGACTGCGAATTCAGTTTGGTTTTCAGGAAACACTCCGCCCTTAAAGATTGTTGGTGGACAAGCCAACCAGCCAAGCGAAGATTTAAAAAGCTTTATTTTGGTGCCATTACCGGTTTCGCCCTCTGATGCCCATATTCAGATGGCTAACTCGTCTAAACTAGATTAATATATTCATCAACAGCACGCTCTCCGTTCCTGCACTGCGTTACAGTCGCCGGCCACTGTGGCCGAGCGGTTCTAGGCGCTTCAGTCCGGAATCGCGCTGCTGCTAAGGTCACAGGATCGAATCCTGCCTCGGGCATGATTGTGTGTGATGTCCGTAGGTTAGTTAGGTTTAAGTAGTTCTAAGTCTAGGGGACTGATGACCTCAGATGTTAAGTCCCAAAATGCTCAGCGCCATTTTAACCATTTTTGCATTACAGTCGACATTATAGTCGACTTCGGTTTAATGGGAGAGTCTTAGGAAAGTGTGATTCACCTGTAAAGGAGACCGCATGTAGAGCGTTAGTGCGACCTATTCTTGAATATTGCTCGACTATTTGGGATCCGTGCCAGGTCTATTTAAAATAAATCAGTTCACAAGCGGGCTGCTAGAATTCTTACCGGTAGGTTCGAACAACACGCGAGTGTTGCGGACACGCTTTGGGAACTGAAATGAGAATCCCTGTAGGGAAGGCGATGTTGGCTCTGAGCGCTATGGGACTTAACATCTGAGGTCATCAGTCCCCCAGAATTTAGAGCTACTTAAACCTAACTAACCTAAGGACATCACACAAATCCATGCCCGAGGCAGGATTCGAACCTGCGACCGTAGCGGTCGCGCGGTTCCATACTGAAGCGCCTAGAACCGCATGGCCACACCGGCCGGCGAAGGCGATGTTCTTTTCGAGGAACGCTACTGGGAAAATTTAGAGAGCCGACATTTGAAACTGACTGCAGAACGATCCTACTGCCTCCAGCATACGTTTCGCGCAAGGGCTACGATATAAGATACGAGAAATTAGAGTTCATACAGAGGCGCACAGCCTGTCGTCTTTCCCTCACTCTGTCACCGAGTGTAACAGCAAAAGAAACGTCTAGTAGTGGTGCAAGGTATGCTCCACCGGTGGCTTGCGCAGTAGCTTTGTAGATAACAATTACTGACAAGTTAGCGCCACTTGATCCATTGTATGGATGAGTTAAATAATTCCGAAAAACATGACAAGGTGGCAGCAGCTGATAAAATTTGAGTGCTGTATTTCGTGACGTTTTGGTCCTTGTGTTGTTCAGAACACTGCACTAAGTCAGAATGTGATTTTCACTCTGTAGCGGAGTGTGCGCTGATATGAAACTTCCTGAGAGATTAAAACTGTGTGCCGGACAGAGACTCGAACTCCTTTCTTCCAGGAGTGCTAGTTCAGCAAGGTTCGCAGAAGAGCTTCTGTGAAGTTTGGAAGGTAGGGGACGATGTACTGGCAGAATTGAACCTGTGAGGACGGAGCGTGAGTCGTGCTTGGGTAGCTCAGATGGTAGCACAGTTGCCCGCGAAAGGTAAAGGTCCCGAGTTCGAGTCTCGCTCCGGAACACAGTTTTAATCTGTCAGGAAGTTTCACTGCACTAAGAGTTTACGTGTAAACAGCACAAACGTGTACTACACAAATCACTGTGGCACACAATACTCCTCGTATCAGTTGCAGCCTTGGACATTTGCTTCAGATGTAATATCTTATTTTACAGTCCAAAGGTTATTAGATCCAGCGTGGATAAAATGCCGTTTAAATACTGTCTTCAGCAAAACACAATGATTTCCTTGTTATTTACCCATATGTGTTCAGACATCTTAAGTGTCATCGTCCGTAGGTCTCGTTTCTATTTCTGGAGCATATTATACGCACATTTTGTCTACTCTATTTTTTACATTTTTCTGCTTTTAACATATTTGGCATTGGATAAGTTATCTAACAACGAAGTTCACACCAACGTATTTTAAGACTCACCAATTACTAACAACATGTGATACAAAGCGTGAATATGCCACTCTTTACGTTCGCTCACGTACATTTCAACCAAGAGAAGGCAAGTTACATCTGCATTTTTCATTAATTTTTAGACAACTGAAGATGGGACGGTAGCAGAGAGAAAACTGCTCAAGTAAACGTCTAATCGACAATAAACGATACTTTACGATGAAAGCGAACATGAAAAAGTTTATAAAAGCACGGCACTAAACGGAAAGAGGAATGTCGCAACAATTGGAGGTGCGATGTATTACAAGCAGACGATCTGTTTTGTAAGAAAGAAAAGGGGGGGGGGGAGTAAAACGTTACACACTAATTACAGAATAAAACTAACTTCTACACACGACTATACGCTCTTGAAGTTAATTAGATGGTTTAATTTAGTTGCTTAATATATTACTATCCTACTTTTTCTTTGTTTTTAATCAGATTATCTGATGGTGACTAGTTAAAAAGTCCAAACCAATAACGATACTATTTGTGTGACTCAGAAATTTCGTAAAAGTTTGCACTTATTTTGTTGTTATTGCGTCCCGTAAGCTGCATTAATTAAAAAAGGCGATTGTACTGGATGGCCTTTTGTTATGGGTTTTGCGGCTTGCCAGCATGCCGCCTGCAAGTACTCGAAAGAAAGACTCTTTGCTCAAAAAGTAGTGGTCTCTGTTCCCAAGAGTAAGAGTAGCGACAAACAAAAATGTAAGTACAGAACTCACTATTTGGGTTTTCTTTCTTTGTATACGATATGCGTAGCCCAGTACCTTCAGCGATTTCTTGATGCAATTCAATCTGTATCTTGGTTGTGTCGCTGTAACCGTCAGTCTTGCCATATTATCTGTAAATGTACAGTCGCTCATTATTTCAGATATGCGTACTGTTTACACAGATTTAATTTATAAAATTTTAATTATTTGTTTCAAGTACTGCGGAGCGTATGTGTCCTTGAATATCACGTCTGCATGTGTGTTGTTCTGTATGTTAGTGCAGTCATTCTCCACATCTGCACAGAAACCATATAATTCGCGAAATTCTTACTGTAACGGAAAGCTTGCGATGTGACACAGACTGCATGATACCTTGCATCTACTTACAGATCGTATGCCTCTTTACTCAAGCACCACACAGGACTCTAATTTACGGCGTACTTTATGCAAAAAAGTAATATAAGTTCTTGTATTCTTAGATACACACAGTTACATGTTCAACTATCTCTAACTGCTACAACATGAGTTACGATGAATACTTTACGCCCGCAGTTATTTCACAAAATCAGTCATATCAACACATAAACAAATCACTGGACACACGTTAAACAGCCTTTATTTAAGTAAGAACTTATTTCATTTGATCTATGAGGGTATACCGAAATTTATGAATTCTAAAGCACACTTCCTCTCTGGTTGTCGATGTTGTCCTAGCACCTTTTTATTGTGGTTGTCATCTCTTTTCAAATTATTGTCAATATTCGTAGCGCGTCACCTTCTGTGTAAGGAAGGACCCGGAATATCTGTAAGTAGATGTAAAATACGTTGCAATGTAGGTTCCACTCTAAGCTTACCGATGTATTAAATTTTCTGCGAATTTTGCGACATCTGTACACAACACGTACAGAGCTACATGTACGTAGATGGTATAGTTTCTACAGCACTTAAAATTTGAAAAAGTTTAACAACGTGTCGTATTTCGTACAAGAAAATGTCGTAACTGATTTAGGAATTTAGATCTTATAAATCTACATCTACACAATTATATAGTTTTAACTTCATTTACGGTGGATAAATGGAAGATGAATAGCACGATTTCAGTTTCGTATTCGTGAGCCAGAAGATTCAATGTTGAGTCCTCTCTAGCGGCATTAAATGCGCTAGATTTACGTTTGTCCGCACACTATTTGTTTCGTATTTTGTACTAAACTATACCATTTGTTCTTCAGTAGGCGTATTCTCTATTTGGTCGAATCTTGGGTCACGTCAACGCTCACTTTGCACGCAAGAGCTCCACAGCCAAGTTGACATGCTGACTGACTCTTGACTTCACGGGAAGAATCAAAATTATGAGATTCATTTCAGGGAATCTCGTAATTAGATTTGTTGGAACCCCTAAAGATGTGTGTAGAAGATGTTACTGTTCGTTAGGCGAACTTTTCCTTGGTGGACAAAATTTCAACAAGTACTTGAACGAAGAATTGTATGCGCTACAGTATTATAAAGTTCAGTGATATTTGTCTATCTGCATATGGTCTCATCCGGATGAATGCTGCCTGCGATATACGATTGCCTGTGTTCGAAGCGTGTTCCTACTCAACAATTTTTTTTTACTTTCTGTTAAAAAAAGCAAGTTAGAAGGTTGTTGACGGATTAATTTTTCTTGGCGATCTGTCAGTACCAACCTATCTAGTCCTGAGATTTAATACATACCTAACGCGTCGACTTCAAAGTACTTAGCGTATTGATTTGATACGATTTAATTTTCCGCGAGTTATTTCAGTCTCATCTTTATCTGCTACAGTGATGGAAGCTGAAGAAGTGAAAGAGACTCAAATCTCTCGAGGAAAATTTAATTATATCAGATCTATAGATCACCTACGCTTGAAGTGCTGGCAGGGTTTCCCCATGTCCAACACTGGGGTGTTATTCCAATACCAGAGAGCCTTGGCTGTAGTGGTGATCTAACAAGGTGAAAATAAGCTGAATATGTTAATTGAAGTTCGTATTATGGAGGGCACTGGACTAGGGTAGTCCATGCAGCTGTTTTAGGTATAACGCTGTGGTGGTAAAATGGCTGGCATACCTGCCTAGTAAGCAAGGAGACCAGGTTTTAAGTCCTGGACTTGGCACAAATTTTAATTCATTACTTCAGCTTCTATCACTTAACCTACTGCTGACAATGGACTACTTATGTCGAAACATACTTCAGAAGAGATAGCAAGTATACAGGCCTGACTACTTTCGCTTAGAAAGCGATTCCCGTGATGGCTCTCTCTCTAGAATCCTAGGCGCTAGAGTTCTTTTAAAGATGACTATTGCAAGTATACGTCCACGTTTTAGCATATTCTGCAGCCAGTATAATTACGTTGCCCCACTATGCGAGGGACACGAGCATGAGGAATGAATTTAAAGGCCGCATGCACGTTGAACGAAGCTAGCCAAGGGGAACGGAGCGGAACTCGTTCGTGTGACATTGGGAGCTTGAAGTGCCAAACTCGCCTTGCAGGTTTCGGTGTCCGTCAACCATAGTGTAGTGGTCACACTGCAGCAACTCCGGCCGGCGTTTTCGACTGCTACTGAAATACTGTCTGCGGAGCTGCTTTAAAAAAATGCAAGTAAGGTTAGAGTTTAATGTCCTGTCGACGGCGTGGTCATTAGAGGCGGAGCGCAAGCTCGTATTAGGAAAGGATGGCGAAGGATACCGGTTGTGCCCTCTCCAAAGGAACCATTCCAGCATTTGACTGGAACGATTTAGGAAAATCTCGGAAAACCTAAGTTTAGATGGTCGGACGTGGATTTGAACCGTCTTCCTCCCGAATGCGAGTCCTCTGTGCTAGCCACCGTGCCATCTCACTTGGTTTGTACTGCTTAGGACTGAAATGCTACTACTGCGACGTTTATTACGATAGTTATATTCCGAATTGGACAGCAGGACCTCCAGCACAATTTCTTGAGTTTTTCAAAAGTTGTTTGTCGCCATAACGATTCCAGATGCTATTATTTTCTGTTGTTAACGTTTTGTAGTGCACTAAATACCAGCAGTTGTCGTGCATATTCAGTTGTGCTGCCGCAGTAACCCGCCCCGAAACTATAATTAATGGGCTAATAGCCCCTATCAAAAATGTATTTTCACTCATTTAAAACCAAGTAATGCTCGGTGATTGGCTTTAGATTAGAACATTCCGATGTAATTATTTTTCACGATCTGTACGTAAAGTTTAATAGTTGAAATAATATTAGAGTTGTTCTCGTTGCTTACTTAAATCGATTAAGCCAAACGCCGGGATGGTTCCTCTGAAACCTACAGCGCTAAAATCCTTCCTCATACTTGTCCAGTTTGAGCTTGCCCTCTGTCTCTGATGACCTTGGGCGTTAAACATTAATCTCCGTGTTTTCGTTTGGTAGCACCGAGTAGTCACGCAGGGTGTTTCTGCATTGCCATTACAAACTCCTAAAATACACTACTGGCCATTAAAATTGCTACACCACGAATATGACGTGCTACAGCCGCGAAATTTACCAGACAGGAAGAAGATTCTGTGATATGTAAATGATTAGCTTTTCAGGGCGTTCACACAAGCCTGGCGCCGGTGGCGCCACCTACAACGTGCTGACATGAGGAAAGTTTCCAACCGATTTCTCACACACAAACAGCAGTTGACCGGCGTTGCCTGGTAAAACGTTGTTGTGATGCCTCGTGTAAGGAGGAGAAATGCGTACCATCACGTTTCCGACTTTGACACAGGTCGGATTGTAGCCTATCGCGACTGCGGTTTATCGTATCGCGACATTCCTGCTCGCGTTGGTAGAGATCCAATGACTGTTAATAGAATATGGAATCGGTGGGTTCAGGAGGGTAATACGGAACGCCGTGCTGGATCCGAACGGCCTCGTATCACTAGCAGTCGAGATGACAGGCCTCTTATCCGCATGGCTGTAACGGATCGTGCAGCCACGTCTCGATCCCTGAGTCAACAGATGAGGGCGTTTACAAGACAACAACCATCTGCACGAACAGTTCGACGACGTTTGCAGTAGCATGGAGTACCAGATCGGAGACCATGGCTGGGATACCCTTGACGCTGCATCACAGACAGGAGCGCCTGCGATGGTGTACCCGAAGACGAACCTGGGTGCACGAATGGCAAAACGTCATTCTTTCGGATGAATCCAGGTTCTGTTTACAGCATCATGATGGTCGCATCCGTGTTTGGCGACTTCACGGTGAACGCACATTGCAAGCGTGTATTCGTCATCGCCATACTGGCGTATCACCCAGCGTGGTGGTATGGGGTGCCACTGGTTACACGTCTCGGTCACCGCTTGTTCGCACTGACGGCACTTTGAACAGTGGACGTTACATTTCAGATGTATTACGACCCGTGGCTCTACCCTTCATTCGGTCCCTGCGAAACCCTACATTTCAGCAGGATAATGCACGACCGCATGTTGCAGGTCCTGTACGGGCCTTTCTGGATACAGAAAATGTTCAACAGCTGCCCCGGTCAGCACATTCTCCAGATCTCTCATCAATTGAAAACGTCTGGTAAATGGTGGCCGAGCAACTGGTTCGTCACAATGCGCCAGTCACTACTCTTGATGAACTGTGGCATCGTGTTGAAGCTACATGGGCAGCTGTACCTGTTCACGCCATCCAAGCTCTGTTTGACTCAATGTCCAGGCGTATCAAGGCCGTTATTACGGCCAGAGGTGGTTGTTCTGGGTACTGATTTCTCAGGTTCTATGCACCGAAATTGCGTGAAAATGTAATCACATGTCAGTTCTAGTAATATATATTTGTCCAATGAATACCCGTTTATCACCTGCATTTCTTCCTGGTGTAGCAATTTTAATGGCCAATACTGTATGTAGATGGTAAATTGCATTAGTCGTATTCCATGGATCCTACGGTGAGAGGTCGCTGAGGTGTGGACGAAAGTAAAATATGTACATCTTATTTAAGGGCAATACAACGAAATGAATTAGGTTACAAAATAACCTAAGGTATCAACCTGAAAAGCTTCTGTTAAAAATTCTTCAGTAATGTTGAAGGAGCTGCCCAAAAGAAACTTCATTAGTTGAGCCGTAAGCTCCTCCACACCGCCCATAAGACATTTCATATGCTTTGACAGATTGTTGAATACAAGTGTTCTCATGTACCTGACTCCTTTGAGCACTAATGTCAGTAAATCCTTCAAGTATCTGAAGTTGATTTTGGCGGTAGCATTACATTGATAATGTGTACTATTTCTTGAGAACGACAATGGACATAACAAATATAACAGTTGTGATCAGCTGTCAAAATATTGTGTTTTTTGAAGACGTCTTTTTAGAATGTTCTAGATCTAAGAAAAGATATAATTCGTATAATAAACTGCTAAACTCTGAAAATATTGTCCCTTCACGTTCCCCGAAAAGTTACTGCGCAAATCATTAATGAATGCAAATATCCTGAATAAAGTAGTTTTATAGTTTTTAAATCTCCTATAGCAGTAGGGGCCTGATGCATCTGTGGCTAAGCAAAGGGGCTTTATCAAAATTTAAAAATAATTTTCCCTTACCCAACTGTTAATATTTTTACATGTTCCATTAGCTGCCTTTTTAGTAAGAGGGCTAGTACTCTTTCTTACTCTTGTACTTGTAATATCAGCAAAAGTTGATAAAATTCCCGTCTTCGGTCAAGGCAAGCAGAAAATCACTAATGTAAATGAGGAACTACGGAGTACCCAAAAAATAACCCTTTTTGATTGCTTCAAATTCTGAGTGCGTTTTGCTATCAGAATTACGTGGAACTCATACACTTTGCATTCTGTCATGCAGTTAAGAAAAATACCATGCATCTACTGTCCCTCAATATCTTACTTTTTGCACGAGGATATAATTGTTCACACAATCCAATGCCTTGCAACTCACAAAATATTTCCAATGGTAATAATTTCTGATTTATTATTTAGGACATAGCCTACCCCAAGTTAAATAAAATCTTTTCAGCACCTGATCTGATAGTAAAATTGTTTGTTAGTGAGTATGTTTTTCTGTAGTATGTGTTTATAAATTATGGAGTACACGGCATCGAATTTTTTTGAAAATATAGGTAAAATGAGATTGCCCCCTAATGCTTTACTACTTTTTTATCTCCGTTTTTGTGAAGTGGTTTCACGACAGCATATTTCCGTTTATCTTGGAAAATATTTCTGTGAAAAATTAATTAAACAAATAATTTAATACATTGACAAGACATGCTGAATAAAGTTTTATTATTTTACCACTGATTTCATCACAACCACTTGAACATTCACGAGTACGAATACCGAAGAAAATGGCTCGAGTAAAACCAGCATACGGAGACGCCAAGTTCCCTAGCTATAGGGAAAGGCATACGACGTGTTTCTCTGTCCCATTTACAGCGGGTCACACAGCGCTATTAATTATGATGATGATTACAGTTTTAGGGCGCTAAATTGCAGCGCCCAGCAGTAATTTACTGTGAGCCCGGTAACTGCTGCATTTGTAAGCATCGTAATTACAATGGCTCACACTAATCGCTGTTGTAAAGGTGGAGTGGCATGCAGACCGGCAGCTAAAGAACAGACAAAAGAGTTTCCACCGTTGCAGGGTGAACACTGAACTTTTCGCTTGTACCTCAGCACTGGGTGCTGGAACTCTATTACCTAGTTGCTTTCAAATTTAGTTATTTCGGGACACACTAAGTTCCCATCGCTCTTTCATCCACTAGACGTGGAAGAGAGGAAACCTTTGTTTTACATGCTTGTTCCTCTGGACAAAGGTTTGTGTTCAAATCATTGTCAGTTGCCACTACATGCCTTCAGGGTTTGTAAGTGGCATTTAGAAATGAGATTTATACAGAACTGACTGGAAACAAATGGTTCAAATGGCTCTAAGCGCTATGGGAATTAACATCTGACGTCATCAGTCCACTATACTTAAACCTAACTAACCTAAGGACATCACACACATCCAAGTCCGAGGCAGGATTCGAACCTGCGACCGTAGCAGCAGCGCGGTTTCGGACTGAAGCGCCTAGAACCGCTCGGCCACAGCGGCCGGCTGTCTGCAAACCAATACTGGAAAAGTAAAATGATTTCACTAGCTGTAGGACAATATCTGGCAAAAGAAATAGGGGAAACTATAGAAGTAGGTGAAAGCATTGTATATCTGTCTGACCTAACATTATAATTGCAAAAGGAGACAGCAACGTTCGTAGTGGGGCAAGCAACAACAAGACGGCTATAACAAGACAAACATGCATATATTCACATCATTTGCGGAAAGCACGGTTACGCTTATAGGTCAGATGAGTGAAAATTAGGTGGAAAGTGAAAAAGTTGGGTGTTACAGTACAAAAAAGAGACCCTAGAGGTGATTTTATGGCAGTGCGCTATATTATAATGTAAGATAGGTATGTGAATCTAGAACGATAGAAAGAAAAGATATGATATCAAAATGGCGCATATCTAGTCACTTAGAAAAAGCAATTATCACTGTTACCTGAAGTAAAAGTGACACAAAGAGCTTACTGCTTGAGCCTCGAAAACATAAAAAAGCCTGAAGAAACCTTCTGAGAGGGCGGAAAAAGAATTATAGATGCTTGGGGCTTGAAGAGGCCTACAAGAACAACTCTGGCAAGATAGGAATACAATAATTATTAACACTCTCTTGTATCTTTCATCAATCGTCACATCATCACCTGAAGATGACGAGATGTTTCTTTGTCTAAAACTCTGAGTGTTTTAGCCATATTATTTGATTCAACGCTGAGAGCCTCAACAACGTTTATTAATCCGAGGCAGACTGAAGCAGCACTCGATGGGAAGATATTGTCCTAGAACAACGCTGTGCAGCTATGGAAAGATGGTCAAGTATGTGTGTTAACACGAATCTCGCGTCCAAGATTTCGATAATATTTTCGTTTGAAGCACCAGACAAATTAGCAACCTAGATTGTCGGAACAATTGAAAGCGAGATTATTTCGCTACGAATGATTGAGAACTTGAAATCTGTCTCAGTCTTTAACGAAGAAATATAGAAGTACTAAACCGCAAGTCTGACTTGCTTGCGATTCAGAGTTGGCGGTAACTCTGGCGATGCGTACGTCAATGGTACGGCGGCTGTGTGTCTGCGGGGCAGCTGCAGCGCGACCAGAAGGAATGCGCCCGACTGACACTGACCTTGGATACGGACGCTGCTAAGTGGAGCTCAGACCGGCCGTTCCAAAGTGGTCGTTGTTCCTGTTGCCTCCGTCCAGAAGCGTTTTAATAAGCATCGTCGGTACCTGTATGGCTCGAAACTACTAGAAGATCGTGAGTTCTGCAACCAATCTTGTAAGGTATCTACTCAATAACGACTCTCGTAACGTCTGTGTTGCTTTACATCGCTAGTGACATATATGCCTTCGCAAGTTCTTTGATACCTCGGACCGTCCTGAGGCGCGCAAGATCTCTTCGGTCAGAGTATCTTCGCCTGCAAAGACCGCGAAAATTGACGATCCACGCGTTTCGGCAGAGAGTTGAATTCGAACTGGAGTTTTCTATCATTTTACTTAATAGCATGTCGCAAATGACTCACCCATCACGTCCAGTCCCAACTTGTATTTCGTCTCTATGACAATGTATGTCGGTATGATATTAAATCCCCACTGTCCTTCCTCCTTCTAGAACTATGGTATGCTAGAGCTAGTGAGACTGTGAAAGTCAGATATGTGTCTTAGTGGTAGTTACATGTTTCACAAGAAAAGTTACATCAAAGATGGAAAAGACATTACGGCGAGGAAACACAATTTAAAATTTACAGAATGATGGCACTTCCATGTCTATTTCATGAGTATGAAATGTCACTACCAGAGGCTAAAATGAGTTCCAGATCCAGGTTGATGAAATGAGATTTCTACGTTCTGTACAAGGTTATTCCAAAAGATATCATACAAGGAGTGGTGGCATTAGAAGATAATTGCTCACCTGTTATCGACCCTCCGGTCTTAGATGATACAGTTGCTGAACAGTTCAAAAACCACTTGACTCTCTTTTCAAATAGGTATCTCTCTCATACAGTTGTAGTTCGTGGTGACTTCAGGCTACCCTCAACGTGTTGGTGAAAATACATGTTTAAAGTTGGACCTGGGCATGGAACGTCGTCCGAAATCGTTCTGAATGCGTTCTCAGAAAATTATTTTGAACGGCTAGTTCAGGAGCCCACTCGAAGTGGAAATGATTGCGAAAACATACGTGAACTTTTAGCAACAAATAATCAGGGATAATCGTGATGGATATAGAGATTAGTGACCACAAGGTTGTTATAGCGAGACTGAATACCGTAAAATCCAAATCCAGCCAAAACAAACGCAAAATATATCTGCTTAAAAAAAAAAAAAAAAAAAAAAAGGAGAAATTCGCTTGAGGGTTTCCGGAGAGACAGTCTCCACTCCTTCCAATACATAATCGTAGGCCAGATGTGGCTTAAATTCAAAGAAATACGAGTAATATCGACGGCTATTGAGAGACACATACCAAATAAATTAATAGGAGTTGGTACTGATACCCCATGATACACTAAACACGTCAGAACACTGTTGCACTGGCCGAGGTGGCCGAGCGGTTCTACGCGCTGCAGTCTGGAGCCACGCGACCGCTACGATCGCAGGTTCGAATCCTGCCTCGGGCACGGATGTCTGCAATGTCCTTAGGTTAGTTAGGTTTAAGTAGTTCCAAGTTCTAGGGGACTGATGACCTCAGATATTAAGTCCCATAGTGGTCAGAGCCATTTGAACCATTTTTGAACATTGTTGCAGAAGCAACGAAAAAAGCGTGCGAAATTTAAAAGAACGCAAAATCCCGAAGAATGGCGAAGTTTAACAGAAGCTCGAAATACAGTGCGAACTTCAATACGAGATGCTTTTAACACTTGCCAAAACGAAAGTCTCTCTGAATATGGCAGAAAAGCCAAAGACATTCTAGTCGTACATAAGCCACACCAGCATAAAAACAGAATCGATACCTTCACTGACAGAGCGATAATAATGGAGATGTTACTGATGACAGTGCCACTAAAGCAAAGTTATTAAATACAGTTTTCCAAAATTCCTTCACCAAGATCAACTAAATATTCCGGAATTCTAACCAAGCACAAATACCATCATGAGTAACTTAGAAGTAGTAAAGTAACTTAAATCACTTAATAAAAGCAAGGCCTCCAGTCCTGATTGTATACCAGTCAGGTTCGTCTCAGAGTACAATACCTCCATATTTAGCAATCATATACAACCGATCGCTCGCTGAAACATCCGCACCTAAAGACTGGAAAGTTACGCAAGTCACACAAAATGGAAAATGAGCGTATGGCAAGGTGGGCCGGGAGTCCCCCTTTCTGGTAAGTTCGGCCGCCGAGGGCAAGTACTTATCGCAGCCGGCCGAAGTGGCCGTGCGGTTAAAGGCGCTGCAGTCTGGAACCGCAAGACCGCTACGGTCGCAGGTTCGAATCCTGCCTCGGGCATGGATGTTTGTGATGTCCTTAGGTTAGTTAGGTTTAACTAGTTCTAAGTTCTAGGGGACTAATGACCTCAGCAGTTGAGTCCCATAGTGCTCAGAGCCATTTGAACCATTTGAACTTATCGCATTCGACGCCACATTGGGCGACTTGCGCGTTGGAGATGAGGATGAAATGACGATAAGGATGACACAACACCCAGTCCCTGTGCGGAGAAAATCTCCTGCCCCAGCCGGGAATCGAACCCGGGCCCCTTGGCGTGGCATTCCGCGGCGCTGACCAGTCTGGTAACGGGGGCGGACGCGCCAGTTACACGAATACCTGAGATAGAAAGCAGGAGTAATCCGCTAAATTACAGACTCATATTGCTAACGTCAATATGAAGTAGGATTTTGGAACATACACTGTGTTCGAAAATTATGTGTTACCTCGAAGAAAACGATTTCTTCACAAACTGGCAACAAAGATTCAGAAAGTATCGTTCTTTTGAAACACAGCTAGCTCTTTATTCTGGAGAAATAATGTGTGCTTTTGACGAGGGATGTCAAATTGGTTCAGTATTTTCACATTTCCAAAATGCTTTTGCCATTTTACCTCACAAGCGACTTCTAATCAAAACACGTGCCTATACACTATCGTCTCGGCTGTGCGACTGGATTCACCATGGTGACAGAAGTATCATCACTACTGTCTCTAGGCTGGTAGTAGGTTATGTTCTAAAAATGAACAACATAGAGAAAGAAGTGATGACACATTCTGCAGTACCTGACCATCATTTTGTAGGACAATGTTAAGGCACGTACAGTGCAAGGTGTTACTGATTTGTTTGACTGATGAGGCTGCTAAGTGCTATACCACCTACAGCACTCCCCTGACGTAAGCTCTCGTGAGTTCAACTCGGTTTCTAAACTGAAGGAAACGCTTCACGGCATTCGCTTCAGAACTCCTACAGATTCGTCGGGCAATAGACCGCGCCCCTCGAACTGTCAACACAACTGGCACTGCTAAGAGTATCCTACGACTTCCACGTCGTAGGCAACGGATTATACACAATGCTGGTGACTACTCTGAAGGTCAGTAAAACTTTTAAACAAATATCTGTTTTGTATGAAACTACCTGGCAGATTGAAACTGTGTGCCCGACCGAGACTCGAAATCGGGACCTTTGACTTTCGCGGGCAAGTGCTCTACCATCTGAGCTACCGAAGCACGACTCACGGCCGGTCCTCACAGCTGTACTTCTGCCAGTACCCCGTCTCCTACCTTCCAAACTTTACAGAAGCTCTCCTGCGAAATTGCAGAACTAGCACTCCTGAAAGAAAGGATACTGCGGAGACATGACTTAGCCACAGCCCGGGGGATGTTTCCAGAATGAGATTTACACTCTGCAGCGGAGTGTGCGCTGATATGAAACTTCCTGGCAGATTAAAACCGGGAGCCGCATCAAGACTCGAAATCTGGACCTTTGCCTTTGTCGGGCAAGTGCTCTACCATCTGAGCTACCCAAGCACGACTCACGCCCCGTCCTCACAGCTTTACTTCCGCCAGTACCTCGTCTCCTAACTTCCAAGCTGTACAGAAGCTCTCCTGCGAAACTTGCAGAACTAGCATTCCTGAAAGAAAGGATACTGCGGAGACATGGCTTAGCCACAGCCTGGGGGATGTTTCCAGAATGAACTGTAAATAAATAGTTGCCACTATTAAAGTTCCAACCCTCGTACGAGGCTACTAGATCCAGGTATCTCTCTCGCACTTCTGTGCAGATTAGCCTAACGATATAAGTAATATCGAGAACGAGACGCAAAAATACGTAAACCTGATATTGCATATTTATGTGTGGCGGATTTCTTATAATAACCAGAAGAACACGTTTCTACGATGATCCCCAGATGCCAGAGAGGTAACTAGAGCATTGACAACAGCTGCGCTTACATCGTACAAATGGTCGAGATATCAAATACACTAGGCGAAATGAAAAGCTAATAATCTTAGGCAACAGTCGCAGTAAGTGAAGATCTGCTCTTATGTCAGTATATTCCCATACTCACACGACAATACACTTAATGGAGAAAATTGCATTGAACAAGATTCTGAGTTTCTTGTATTGGCACCTCTGAGTCATTTAACTGTGTATTGAAGCGAGGAAACAGGGATTGGATGTCGTCTGGGAAGTTAAATGAAACGATGTTGTCGAGAATGTATACGGGAGTGGATGCTGCTCTGTCGTAACATTCGCATGCCCTATGGAGGACAGTAGTGGTAAATATTCCGGTTAGCGGAACAGACAGTCATCTCGGAAGGAGCATTGCATAAAGCGAGATGAGTGCACTCGGGCCTTGCTCCAGCGGATGAGCACATTTCCCTTACAACGAACAACGCGTGCACATCCAGGCCAACTTTCACTCACTTCTGTTAGGAGCAAAGTAACAATCTATGCGTGGTCCTGATTTTGTGGAAGCAGACTAGTCTGGATTGCTGCACTGCCCAGTCTTCACAGTTTTTTTTGTTATTATTTATTTATTTATTGGTGTTTATGTACATGCAATAAAGCTAGCATCGCATTACATAAGTGTCACATCGATGACTGAATCATGTTTGTGTAAAACACGTGTGGATAAAAATACTAAGCCAAAGTCGTAAATTTTCTTTATTGATTACCGGTTTCGGCTCATTAACAAACCATCCTCAGATGTAAAATGCCGAAAATTTCATATAAAAAGTGAATAGCAAAAAATAAATTCATTATTTGAATTTCCATTATACAATACATACCAATCTAAAATGTTGTTCTTTACACACCGTCGTATTCTTAGATCCAAGTCGCCCTAGTTACATAAAAAATCATATAGGCTTAACGGGAAAAAACATTAAAACACGACACAATAAAAACATTAAAACACGACACAATAAAAACATTAAAACATGACATAATAAAAACATGCAGAGACATATGGTGTGCGATATGAAGAAAAACTAACCTAAAATAAAAAAACCGTAGTTGCCTATGTAAATTGACGACGTTAATCACTAATCAAATATTGTTACAGTACCTATATTGCCAGAAATTTGTACAAACGATCAACAGCAATGATAGTTGCATCGCCCATGAGTGGATGTAAACAGGATATCACTTCTAATATTGATAACAGGAGAAGGATGTGTCTGTGTGACAGCTGTCAGCAATTGATTGTCTCACGTTTTAATATTTTTGCCGTACCTTATTACCGATTCGAAGTAGCTGTGGTATACTACTTTCTTTATTTTCATCTTGGCAGCAATGTATAAAATCATCATTGCAAATTCCAGGCTATTAAATGCATTTGCGAGATACTGTTTTGCAGGTTACAGTTTCTTAAAAATTCATGGTGATTTTGTAAACTAATTCCCTTTTAGCTTCTGCCTCAGGTTCTTTGGCCGATGTTTGTTTGATGATTTTTCTGACGCTTCGTCTGCAGGAGTGATTGGCATTGTTAAAGCTTCAGCCTGCATTGCTGGTGGCAGAGGTGATAGAGGTTGAAACTTTATCAATGCCAGCCACTCATGCTGGCGAAACGTCAGAAAATCAAACGTCGGCCAAAGAACTCGAAGCACAAGTTGCGAGGTAATTTGTCAACAAGTGGCCACAATGATGTTGTAAGCTGTAGTTCTCGGTAGGAGAATAGTGGTCACATTATTGGGAACTAAGCGTATCAGTTTCCTTAGTATATTTCTCGGAATTACTTACTGATCGCAAAGTATATGCATACGAAAATAATACATGTTGTTATCATTTTCACGTCCATTTTTCAGTTTTACCAAATTTAGCTGTATATTTCATTATTACGATGAGCACTCATGAAATACACTGTATTTACAAAAGTGCAACTAAGTGTAAAAACTGTCACCACAGCGTAATTATGTGATGCTTCATCTTTATTGATCTCCAGCAATATAAACATGTACATGAACGTATAAACACCTGAGGATGGGCAAAAGCCCGAAACCGGTCGTGTAACGAATAAATAATCTTTTATTGTGACTGGTAGCGGAAATTTGTCTACACTCTATAAAGGAACAGTCACGGGGTCCAACAGCATCCATGGTGGATAAAATTCACTTCACACGTATTTTCAAATATTTAAATAACTTTTTATTCCTGCCGATCACACACAAAACGTCAAAAAGAGAAAAGTTCGTCGCTTACTATATTTCACTGTTCATGTAGTAAAACTGCCGCACGAAGCGTGATTTTTTTTCGTTTTCTACTTCTTTACAACTGATTGTATTCGTGACACATTTTACAGACAGTATTCGTATATACCACTGAATGCACTACAAAAGTTAGTTCAGGAGATACGACGTCATAAACACTGAGAAGTGTGTAAAACTACCGCATAATACAAGACATTTCAGCTTGTTACTTCGTTGCTGCCAACTCTATTCATAGCACATTTAGCAGACAGTAGCCACATATAACACTGAACGTGCGTGCAAAATTATGTCATTGTACAGGACATAGCACAGGAGATACGACGTCGTGAACGTTGAGCTGCCTGAAAATGAAACTGTAGGCAGAAATTCGCTGGGCATGCAGTTGAAATATGTGTACAGCTACGTGTTAAACGTATTTAAAATGTGCGTACGCGGGCAAAGACACGGGTAAAAAGTTCATTCTTAGCCCGGGGGATGATTTCATTCGAATTTGGTACACATATTATTTACAGCAGGGGTAAGAAACACCAGCCTCCTATTGGGATGAGCGTGATAATGAGGAGACGGAAGTGAGCAGGAGGAAATGGATAACAAGAAGAAAGGGGGAAACAGGTACAGATAGGAGGAGGAAGCGATGGACAGAGATAGGGGAGGGGAAATGGACGGTGGAAGAGGAGAAGAAGAGATTGACAGTAGAAGGGAGATCAGGAGATGGATACAGAAAGGAAAGGGGAGGAGATGAACAGGGACAGGGGAAATAGGAGATGGATGGGTAGACTGGGGAGGCGGAGATGAACGAATAGAAGGGGGAGGAAGAAACTAACAAAGATAGTGGGAGGAGGAAGTGGAATTAGAGGAGGAGGAGAAGATGGACAGAGCAGATAGAAACAGTTGTACAGAGGAGGAAGGAGCAGATTGACAAAGATAAAGTGGAGGAGGAGATAGAGACAGGAACAGGAATAGAGAGAGGTGAAGGAGGAGATGGACAGAGAGAGGGAGAAGGAAGAGGTGGCCTTGTAGAAGAATGGAATAAACACAAGCCCGGGCAATATCGGGTACTCATCTAGTAAGTGTCGTGTGACTAGGGCCTCCCGTAGGGTAGACCGTTCGCCGGGTGCAAGTATTTCGAGTTGACGCCACTTCGGCGAATTGCACGTCGTTGGGGATGAAATGATGATCATCAGGACAACACAACACCCAGTCCCTTAGCGGATAAAATCTCCGTCCCAGCCGGGAATCGAACGCGAGCCCTTAGGATTGACATTGTGTCACGCTGAGCACTCAACTACCGGGGGCGGACACTCATCTAGTGTACACATGCAGTTCGATACTCGCCACAACAGAGCACTTTTGTGTCAGGTGAGGTACCATTGTTGTGTGCTCGACGATAACATCCTCAGTACATGGTTTCAGCGACAGACTTTTTAACATAGCCTTTGGGAGGTTTTATCGGATCCCATCGTAAATACGATACACTACAGGCCATTGAAAATGCTACACATCGAAGATGACGTGCTACAGACGTGAAATTTAACCGACAGGAAGAAGATGCTGTGATACGCAATTGATTAGTTTTTCAGAGCATTCACACACGGTTGGCGCCGGTGGTGACATGAGGAAAGTTTCCAACCGATTTGTCATACACAAACAGCAGTTGACCGGCGTTGCCTGGTGAAACGTTGTGTGATGGCTCATGTAAGGAGGAGAAATGCGTACCATCTCGTTTCCGACTTTGATAAAGGTCGGATTGTAGCCTATCGCGATTGCGGTTTATCGTTTCGCGACACTGCTGCTCGCGTTGGTCGAGATCCAATGACTGTTAGTATAATATGGAATCGGTGGGTTCAGGAGGGTAATACGGAACGCCGTGCCAGATCCCAACGGCCTCGTATCACTAGCAGTCGAGATGACAGGCATCTTATCCGCGTGCCTGTAACGGATCGTGCAGCCACGGCTCGATCCCTGAGTCAACAGATGGGGACGTTTGCAAGACAACAACCATCTGCACGAAAAGTTCGATGACGTTTGCAGCAGCATGGAGTATCAGCTCGGAGACCATGGCTGCGGTTACCCTTGATGCTGCATCACAGACAGGAGCGCCTGCGATGGTGTACTCAACGACGAACCTGGGTGCACGAATGGCAAAACGTCATTTTTTCGGATGAATCCAGGTTCTACTTACAGCATCATGATGGTCGCATCCGTGTTTGGCGACATCGCAGTGAACGGACATTGGAAGCGTGTATTCGTCATCGCCATACTGGCGTATCACCCGGCGTGATGGTATGGGGTGCCAATGGTTACACGTCTCGGTCACGTCTTGTTCGTATTGTGACGGCACTTTGAACAGTGGACGTTACATTTCAGATGTGTCAAGACCCGTGGCTCTACCCTACATTCGATCCCTGCTAAACCCTAAATTTCTGCAGGATAATGCACGACCGCATGTTGCAGGTCCTGTACGGGCCTTTCTGGATACAGAAAATGTTCGACTGCTGCCCTGGCCAGCACAATCTCCAGATCTCTCACCAATTGAAAACGTCTGGTCAATGGTGACCGAGCAACTGGCTCGTCACAATACGCCAGTCACTACTCTAGACGAACTGTGGTATCGTGTTGAAGTTGCATGTGCAGCTGTACCTGTACACGCCATCCAAGCTCTGTTTGACTCAATGCCCAGGCGTATCATGGCCGTTATTTCGGCCAGAGGTGGTTGTTCTGGGTACTGATTTCTCAGGACCTATGCACCCAAACTGCGTGAAAATGTAATCACATGTCAGTTCTAGTATAATATATTTGTCCAATGAATACCCGTTTATCATCTGCATTTCTTCTTGGTGTATCATATATTTTTTATTTTCCCTTTGAAATTTAGTTCAAGGTACGACACTAAGCAGATTCAGAAGGATGTAGGTTGCAGTAGGTACTGGGAGATGAAGGAGCTTGCACAGGATAGAGCAGCATGGAGAGCTGCATCAAACCAGTCTCAGGACTGAAGACCACAACAACAACAACGTCGGTGCAGCTCAGATACGGTGAAATCTTTTCTGCTGGTCGCAGCACTGACGCCTCGCTAGTAACTGGACCTTCTCTCTAGGGAACTGACGTAAATTAGACGGCCTGGGAAACGGAATGCAGTAGTGAAGGTCCGGCAGGAACAGGCGGCGGCCGGAGAAGCCGCGGTGAAGGGCAGCGTTCCCCCGTAGGTTCGTCGGCGCGAGACCGCTGCTCCACTTGGTTCTAGTGAAAGCAGAGTGACAGCAAGCCCAAGAAGATACGGACAAGATCCGCAGTTTCGTGAAATGTGCCGAGGTGGGCGTGCTCCATCTACACTGGTATAAGTTAGCTTAAATATGAGGGACAAAATAGCAAATGGTGAGATAAACGTTGGTCAATCACTGTAAGTATTTTTCAGCAGTTTCTCACAAGCCAGAGTTGTGCTACCTCCATACTGCAGGTGTAATCTATGCATCGAATAATGATTGAGCCAAAGATCACTCAAAGCGGTGTTTTAGACTATTGTCCTAGTCGTGTTTGCGCTTTCACTGTGAGCCGAGTGTAGCTTTACGTTTAAGACTTAATATCACGACGCCATGTGGACAGTTCGATCTCTGTAAAAACCCTGGAAGTCTACACATAGGTCTGATACAGAGGGATTCTCAGCAGCGCTGAAACTGTCACAGAGTGTAATCTCAGAACCCTTGGTCTGTGGATCCTTTAAGAATATAGAATTGGGTTGCCCCTAATTTTACAAAAACACATATTCTTCTAAACTGTCTTGTACCAACATGTTTCAAGCACACTAGTACGATCAACAGTGGGTCTTTATTTTATTCAGCATGTTAATTAATAGATCGTTAGCTTTTGTAGCATTCATTTGTTTATTGGATAGAAAACACCGGCCGTACAGGGCTCGGGAAGCCCCATGGTACCGATGGACCACCGTGTCATCCTCACCCGACAGGCTTAGCTGGATGCTGATATGGAGGGGCATGTGGTCAGCACACCGCTCTCCCCGCCGTTGTTAGTTTTCGTTACCGGAGGCGCTACATTCCAATCGAATAGCTCCTCAATGGGCCTCGCAATGGCTGACAAGGGAAGGCCGCCAATTGTGAAATTCAGATTCGATTCATACTGCGCATAATAAAAGCTCATGGCCAGAGGTGTAATGTGGCAAAGCACCAAGATGCACTTCTCAGCCGTTGTCGAGAAAATCGACAGTTAAAGTAAACCGTTGCGCTGAAATACTCTCTACGATTCATAATTTCCTATAGCGCCGTGGCGCAGTGCTAAGCGCTCGGGCTCGTAATCCGAAGGTCGCCGGTTCGAATCTCGCGCTATGCAATTTTTTTTATTATTAGTTTTTTGTAATATATATATATATATATATATATATATATATATATATATATATATATATATATATATATACTATTAATGAATTTCTTATGAATGTTGGTGAAGGCGGATCGCTCTCCAATTGTACCGCCTCCATTTTTCCGTTTAACAGGGTGTACCAAAGCTCTTCCGTCCGCACTGATTTTCGACGATGTTACAAGTTGCGCTAGGGACCGCATCTACCTTCTTTCGAAGTTCGCAGGCAACTACGCTGTTATGCGGCGGCTCGTTTCGGCCCATTCAACATCTGTCCTTCAAGTGTAACGAGCGAGTAACGGAGTTTATATTTCATACCTGCCACAACAAGTTTGCGTTCGTGGGGTCTCTATTCTAATTCGAACGTTTGACTTACGCTATGCGTATTCGTTTCGGAATGTCGTTTCTACGTCTTCCGTTAACTATACGTGGTTAACATTATGAAGATAATTAATAACATTTGTGAAATACAACTTTGCGGAAAACATAATGATGTTCGAAGTCGCCAGTTTTTCCACGACAAACGAGTTTCAATAACTTATTATATGCATAATTGTTGCAACTGATTGCCGGGAATTTTATATATATATATATATTATATATATATATATATATATATATATATATATATATATATATATATATATATATATATATTGAATTACAAAAAACAAATACTTAAAAAAAAAAAGGTAGCATGGCGCGAGAATCGATCCGGCGACCTTCGGATTACGAATCCGACCGCATACCGCTGCACCACGACGGTGTAGAAAATTAGTAATCGTAGAGAGTATTTCACCGCAACGGTTTCTTTTAACTGTCGATTTTCTCGACAACGGCTGAGAAGTGCATCTTGGTGCTTTGCCACATTACAACTCTGGCCATGAGCTTTTATTATGCGCAGTATGAATCGAATCTGAATTTCACAATTGGCGGCCTCCCCTTGTGAGTGCTCCACGCTTACCAACAGCGCTCGGCAGAGCCGGACGCCCACCCATCCAAATGCTAGCCGAGCCCGAGAGCTCTTAACTTCGGTGATCTAACTGGGAACCGGTACTACTATTGCGGCAAGGCAGTTGGCCGTTTATTGGAGAGCTAGACTTTTTTTCGGTGCTGTGAGTGTTCCTCACGTGAAGACGGAGAGATAAAAATACTGCGCTCGCTATTTATTTATGATATCAAGTTCGTTAAGCACAAGCTTCAAAACGAGTACCCGAAGTTTAATTAACATTCGCATTAAAATAAAGACCTCCTAATGATGGTACTACTGTGCGTATTTAGGCACCGAAAAAGAAAATATTATGTTTTTGCAGGCCATATCGAGCTCTATAGCCTGCCGGTGTGGCCGAGCGGTCCTAGGCGCTTCAGTCTGGAGCCGTGGGACCGCTACGGTCGTAGGTTCGAATCCTGCCTCGGGCATGGATGTGTGTGATGTCCTTAGGTTAGTTAGGTTTAAGTAGTTCTAAGTTCTAGGGGACTGATGACCTTAGAAGTTAAGTCCCATAGTGCTCAGAGCCATTTGAACCATTTTCGATTTCTATAATACGTCAAGGTTTTGTCTGCCGGTTCTCAGACAGGAAATCTTCGTCATAAGCAAAAGTAAACATTCACCAAAAGTAAACATTCCACAGCAGAGACGATAAATAGTCTCTAACGAAAGTCAACCATTTCCACAAGACAGGATGTACCCATAAACCAGAATCTCGTTATCTGTATAGATATGTTCTCCAGTCGTCGAATAGGGACGACGTTCAAGACTGCAATAGACAGCTGTCTTAGTAATTTCCTAGCATACTTTCGGAGGCTCTGGCCAGTTTTTTATAAACCAGAAGATCCGTTTATCGAAGAATCATTAACATAAAGATAGTAGTATGAGTAAAGGAATTTGTTCCCCTCAAATAATGAAAATGATACTCATTCCACATTCTTCCGGTTGGAAAATCTTAGCGCGTACAATTAGGAGCAGTTCGGTAGCGATAGTAGTGTACTGCGGCATCAGGCTACATCAGGCGGTGATTGGGTGCTGATGTGGGATAGCGTCACCTTAGATCATCGTACGTTGCGACATATCTTCGGATGTACAACGACGAGCTGCTACAACCACAGGCCTTAAACATCATCGCAGCTATTGCCGTTCGCACAGGGTTGCTCTGGTGGATTAAATTCTTGCAAGAGCAATAATCCACTATATGGAGAGGTTAACTCATTCTCTGAATACATCTATTGGCACTAAGTACTCTTCCAGAACTCCAAATACCTCTTGGTTATGTCGATTGGCTATAAAAGTATTGCACTACCTCACAGATTTGTGGTATTTTTCGAAAATCATATTCTCGTTACTTATTGGAAAGAGATTTCCCAGTATTGTTAGCCTTTCGTGAAGTTTGTATTTTCACGTTGGTAGGATTCCTAATTTCCTGTTTACCAAATATTTGTAATTAAAGTTTATCCTATTACGTAATGTTCCCCACATTCTGTTCAGGATATCTTCTCCTATTCAGTGATTGTACTTGGCGTTTCTGTTCAAATGTTTCCATTGAACCAACTCTGCCGTAGCTCATAGGAAGTGAAGGAAATGAATTATGCAGGGCCTTACAAATCTGAATCTAAATACTGAGAACGCAGAATCGTTTCGAAAAATTTTACTGACTTGCTTCCTTTAGTGATAATATAGCTGCTATCTTCATTCTAAGGAAGCAAAGATCAGAAAAGAAGAACATTATTATTTCGTATCACAATTCCCAACTTAAGGGCTGTTCTGTTGTTTTCTTGCATTAATCGAGTCAGAAAGAAGGACTTCACCTGCCCCGGCTTTATACGCGAAGTTCTAAGTATCTACGGCCAAATGATTTGTTTATAATTTACTCGGAAACATTGAAAATAGCGCACCAAGAGGAGAGCATGGGATCGAAATGAAATTTATTAGACATAATGATACAAATGAGTCACTCTATCCCAAAATCAAGACAAGGAAACAGGCACAGTGAGTACAAATAGACAAATATAGCGCAACATCAGTAGCACGATGGACCAACTTTTGCTGCAGTAAACGCCGCAACATTATACGGTATCGAGGTGATTATATAGACATCTGATTGGCCCACAACCATCTCCGAATCATGTACAGAGTGGCACGGCGGCATCTGGCGTTTCAGTTGGTCCCACACGTAGGGAACAGGTCCAGGGAGCACAATGACCATGAAAAAGTCGGAACTTGAGCAGCAAGTCATGAGCAACTCGAGCTGTATGCGGAAGAGCATTATCATGCTGTAAAGCTGCTCCTGGTGGACTATGTAGTAAAAGTCCCTCTTGGGGTGGAGGAATGTCATCAGTTTAGTTCCGACCCGTTTAAATTAGACCTACCACAATTAGAGGGGGCCGGTTATAGAAGTCCATGCTCCCCAGATCATTACGCCAGCTGTGTGGGCGGTGTGGCGCACGATAGCGTGGGCAGAACTGTACCGTTCACATGGCTGCCTCCACACCCGTATGTGATTATCATCCGTCCCCAAAACGAATCGGCATTCGTCACTGAATACTACGTTTCCCCATATGTGGCAGTCCACGTCGTTCTAACTTGACACCACTGTAGACGGAACTGCCGATGTCTCGGTGGTAACGGCCGGCCACTGTGACCGAACGGTTCTAGGCGCTTCAGTCCGGAACCGCGCTGCTGCTACGGTTGCAGGTTCGAATCCTGCCTTGGCCATAGTTGTGTGTGATGTCCTTAGGTTAATTAGGTTCAAGTAGTTCTAGGTTCTAGGGGACTGATGACCTCAGATGTTAAGTCCCATAGTCCTCAGAGGCATTTGAACCATTTTCGGTGCTAACTGCAGTACACGAAAGGGTGCCTGGATTGCAAATTCGAGCTCTAAAGGCGTCTGGATATGATTTGTGGAACAACTGGCACCCGTATATCTGTTTGTGGTTCAAATGGCTCTGAGCACTATGGGACTTAACATCTATGGTCATCAGTCCCCTAGAACTTAGAACTACGTAAACCTAACTAACCTAAGGACAGCACACAACACCCAGCCATCACGAGGCAGAGAAAATCCCTGACCCCGCCGGGAATCGAACCCGGGAACCCGGGCGTGGGAAGCGAGAACGCTACCGCACGACCACGAGATGCGGGCATATATCTGTTTGTGTCGTGGAGCGAGTCACTGGAGGATCCCTCATCGCTTACCTCACAAACCTTCGATCCTCTCGCCTCAGCGTCTTCCTCGTTGCTCCAGACCCTGCAGGTAACATGTGGGTGCCATCTTGTGTCCACTGCATCCAACATCGTCCGACGGAACACTCCAAATGACCGACCTGGCGAGCCACACTGTGTGTCGACTAGCCTGCGGTTCTCATGCCGATCATTACGCTCCTCTTAACTGGCTTAACTGTGTAAAAACTCGTCTAATACCTGCCATTCTGCGCCTGCTAACGTCCTCCTCGAGTCGGGATGTGAATCGTCTACTACATGCCGTTTAAACAGGATCTCCTGTCCGATTGCAGGGCCGCTGTACGGTCTGTGGGCATGTGTATTGACGCCAAAGTTGGATCTCGCTGTACGTATTTGCGAAATTTCGCGTTTGTACCTTTCTTCCCTCTGGGTTCTCTATTTCCAGTGTTCCTGAGTGTATGTAGTGACATACACAAACTATCCTAGTCAATAATTCTACCTATTGGTGAATACCGTGACGAAAACGCTACAGTAGTTCCCGAGATTAGTCCTAGTACACAGAGAAACCACGACGGGATACTTCCATTTATAATATGTATAATATGTGTATAAGACAGAACGTAGATTGACAGTCATTAAAATTTTTGAATCAGGTGCTGGTTCCAAACAAGAGTACAAAGCGTAAGTATAATGGAGTAAAAGCGTTTGGATAACCCTGTACTTTTGCATAGCTTGTGGCATTACTGAATTAGAGAAGAAACTTAATGGTGGTTTCAGAAAGAAAACACTTTGCTTAAACTTAGAAAACAGGAAATAGAAGTAAGTCGTTCAGGGTTGTCAAATAGGGTTCGAATTTGGATCCGTAACGTGTGGAAGAGGACGGGAGGGTTGATTTCACTGTTTTTATGGGTGTATCTCAATGAAATGGTACTAAGCATGGAATATGACTTCTTAATGTTCGTAGAAATGACGTGTTGCAACACGTGAAGATGCTGAGTATTTTTAACTGAGCAGCCGCTTTCAGTCAGAGACCATTTTCCAGCACTTGTGGTACAACGTTATGAATACATAACAAGTTTCACGCTAAAAGGATATTTAGAAATTATAGTGAGATGTACTCAATACACAATGTAGTAAGAGATAAAGAATATTACAGTTTTTGTTTATAATAGTTGTCACATATATCTCATAAAGCAGTTGTCAAAATATAACATTTATGCAACGGTAGATGCATGGAGCGTCCATTATACAACTGTACGAAGAATATGTAAAATGAAATGTCGATGAATTGCTATTATGACGATTATTATCTTTTTAATACAAGAGCACGAAAATTTTCAACATATTATTTGCTTCTCAGTGCAGTTTCTTCATTCAAAGTGAAAAAAGTTTCAATCTTTTCCATGAGATCCACATATCCATCTTTCTCAATTTATGTAGAACAGTCGTCAATTCTGTCTAGTATTAACAAAAACGTAAGTATTGTATATATCTCACTACAATAAAAAAACGTGCTTTTTGCATGAAACTTGTCCTGTATCCATAAAGTTGTAGAACAGGTGCTGGAAAGTAGACCCTGACTGAAAGCGGCCGCACAACCAGAAATGAATTAATCAACAGCTCCACGTGTTACAATGTGTAATTTCTAAGATTCATCAAAGCTGTGAAACACAATCAACAAAAATGGTTCAAATTGCTCTGAGCACTATGGGACTTAACATCTGTGGTCATCAGACCCCTAGAACTTAGAACTACTTAAACCTAACTAACCTAAGGACATCACACACATCAATGCCCGAGGCAGGATTCGAACCTGCGACCGTAGCAGTCACACAGTTCCAGACTGTAGCGCCTAAAACCGCACGGCCACACCGGCCGGCGCACAATCAACAAAAACCTATTTGTGCTGATATCTGTAAATGATACTAGTGTCGTCGTGAAAGTGATGTGAAATGAAATGTTGCTGATTTAGCAAACACAGTCCATACAAACTGTGAAACAGGATTCTCGCAATATTGAAACTTTATTATGACAAAATTAACACATAAACAGTGTCGCCAAACAATTGAATTTCTTAGAACTCAATAAAGATTATATCCTTTATTGGCAGTGCTGCTGCCTTCTCTATACGAAAATCTCCTCTGTCGTACACATCTGCGATACAACTGTGGTGTATTCATATTTTGGAACAAGATTTTGTGTTCAAGAGGGATATTGTTAAGAAAAAAAAGGGCGTCCAAAAGGATCTGCGATCTCAATAAACGAACGTCGTGGCAGTCGTTGTCCAAGCTCAGTGGTAGTCTAAATCCTCCATCTCTCATACTTTCTCGTGAGACTTGCGATAGATGATATGGACACATTTAAAAGGAACTGCACATTTACTGACTATTCATTACACAGAAAAAATTTGCATTAGCAAACACTTGCTTACCATCCTGTAGAAAGGTGTGTCCAATACTCTGCAGGTTACATTTTCAATCGATGATGCTTCTATCAGAATTGTACGAAGGTTGGAACTAAAATAGTGGCAACTATTTATTCCCAAGCAATACGAAAGAGTTACATGTTTGCACCTGTTAATCTCCTTCAATGTAGTAAGAGTGTTGTGTAGAACCCGTTGCCAGCGTTGTGGAAGGCGTAGTATAACGTTAGCAGAGCCTGTTCTGTTGATGGTGCGAAAGGAACGGTCTACTGCCTGTCGAATCTCTGGAACAGTTCTGAAGCGAATGCAACGAAATGGTTCCTTCATCTTCGGAATGAAATCAAAGTCACAAGAACTTAAGTCCGGGGAGTTTGGTGGATGGTACAGTACTTCCCAGTCCCACCGACCGAACAGAGCAGCCACATCTTGCGCTGTATGCGCCCGCGCATTGTCGTGCAAAATGATGGGCGGGTTGCGCAGAAAGCGTCGCCGCTTCTTTCGCATAGCTGGTCGCAGGTGATCCTCCAAAAACGAACATTAATACTGTGTGCATTGACGGTCTGCCGTGGAGGAACGTAATGAGTTAGGATAACACCATCACAGTCGTACACGAGAATCACCATAACTTTCACCATACTGGGCTTCTGATGCACTTTCGACTATCGCGGCAACCCATAATGACGCCATTCGTTGGACTGGCATTTCAGTTTTGGCTCGTACGATGTGGTCCATGTCTCATTCAGTGTTACGATACGGTCTAAGAAAGCGCTCCAAGTGCGTCTGAGCAGCATCGTAACGCATCCATTTCTGCATTTCCGTCGTCATGCGGAACCAATCGTGATGCAGTTTTTCGCATGCCCAGGCGTTTCTTCATTGTGCGAAGCACACTCGTATGCGCTGATCCGGTTTCGTGGGCGAGCTCAAGAGACGTATGGCGTCGAACACTGTCCACTAATGTGGCAACAGTAGGCATTTCTTCAGAGACGCTAGGACGACCTGGCCGATGCATGTCTGCCACGGTTTGCCGACCTTCGTTGAAGGCTTTTACCCAACGTGCCACTGTTGCTGTGCGGCAATGCCGATTCTCCTCCACGCCTCTTTAAGACCTTGATGACACTGTCGTGCTGTACAACCTCTGGCATATTCAATCTTGAACGATTTCCGTTATTCCTGTTTAGAAAACATAGTGACACCGTTACGTTAGGCCGCTCGCTCACAAGTGACTGTTTTTCCCTCGATTGTGCGCACGCCGGTGACGTGGGACGGGCGAGTCCATTTGCTCGGAGGTAAGGTAGGTATGTCAACAACGTGTGCTGTCAGCGGCAATAGTAGATTCCATTGCATAGTGTCTCCACAGCAGTGTTGCCACTATTTAAGTTCCAACCTACGTACAAAAATAGACAATTTTCAAATACAGATTAAAAGGCTTCCTTTTAGCATACGTCCTCGCAACGAAGCTCAGAGGTTTTCTCTTTATAATAGTGCACGCATGTGTACACCATCACCAGTGCCTTCTTTTTTTAATCATCAGAGACAGAGTAGGATTGGCTCTGTTTGCCCCACGGCACATAAAAAACAACATAAAATAAAAACAAAAAAATACCTCAGTCATCCCCCGTTACTTTTTTAAAATAAAATTGTCCATACTCATATAACTATCCATTATGACTCATTTACGCACACTATGACAGAACACACTTCAGCCTCATCTATATAAGTATTCATCAAAACACTTCAGAATGTATGTACAGCCACGTTATGACGTGCAGGCTGAAGATATCACACATTCTTTCGAAAACCGCAGATCTGGACTAAAAGTTTAGTGTTTCAGCATTAATTCATCTTGCTCCGTAAGCAACGGGTTTCGTATTAGGAAACAGCGGATTTCAAATTCCGTGCGGTCACACATATTTACGTTTTCCGCGGTTTCCCTAACTTACTGTTAGGTGATTGTCGGAATGGTTTCTACCAATAGTCGCGGCCTATTTCCTGCCTATCCCTTGTCCAGCGGAGCGTACATTGAACCATAATAAAAGTGAAGCCGACGTGACACTCAGCTATTTCCGCTTTCCTTTACCGCGTCTCCACTCTACTTCTTCAGTTTTATTCCTCATACGGGTTTCGGTGTCAAAACATTTCTTCACTAATCGTTCGCTAGTTACGCTCGCAAGAGAGGAAGTGGATTGAAAATCGAACAGGAAGAGATGTAGTGAACTAATATTTACTACCAAGGGCTCTTTGATTTAAAGTATCCAGATAGATATGTATTTATTTTGGTCCACATGTTTGTCATACAATGCCTTCCGGAAAAAGTAACTAGGAGTAGAAATATACGTTCAAAAATGGCTCTGAGCACTATGGGACATAACTTCTGAGGTCATCAGTCGCCCAAGCTTAGAACAACTTAAACCTAACTAACCTAAGGACATCACACACATCCATGTCCGAGGCAGGATTCGAACCTACGACCGTAGTGGTCGCGCGGTTCCAGACTGTAGCGCCTAGAACCGCTCGGCCACCCTGGCCGGCAAAATATACGTGCCACAGCAACAGTTTGAAATAATGAGGATGTCGAGTACCTCACGCTGCTCATTACGAAAAGTAGACTCAACAAACGTCACGATATTCGTTATTTTCTTTTGTTCTCAAAATGATTTTCTTTTGTTTGATCCTGAAGTTCACTATGTAAAATTCTTATAGAACGAAGTTAGCACCTAAGCTAGGGTGCTTGCAACAGACATGGCATGACAAATATTTTGATTTGCTTCCTTCTGTAAGAAATAAGATGTAGATCGCAAGAACTCATTCGGTAAGCACCATATAATAAGATAAACAGTCCAGTAAATCGATTAACCACTTTCACTGATGGTGGTCTGTTCAGTGGCACTGATGTCAGCTATTCTGAAATGCTTGTACCTACCGCGAAGTTGACCAGTTTCCGCTCCTTCGTTCCACGCGGACACAATATGGTGCATCGCAGAGGACTACGCCACGGCACCTAATTACATAAGAGTCAAAACATTTTGTTGGTGAACAACGGTCAGCCTCCCTCTCGTGTATATTAAATGAAAGATAACATTAACGTTTCCTAAAAGACAGGCAGTACCTTGCGCTTTTCAGCTTCCCTGATGTAGCGATTCCTGTACAGATTTCTCTGAGCATGTGTGGATCGATACCGAATTTGCATCGAATGGCGTCAGAATTGGCGTTTGTCCGCCATGCCACTCAAAAGTGCAGGCTGCCATATTGTGGCTCTAGGTACGCTCCCATCGCTCTTGGAGCATACCTAATGATTTGATTCTACGTATCCGGCGCACATAGGAACATTTGCACTCAAAACCTGGTCACAATTATTTTCACAATAGGATCGAATAAAATACATTTTTATCTTAATTAACTTGACGTGCATACTGTTGCAGATCATCTTTATTCAGCGTCAAACTGCTGGACATCATTTTCCCCGTCATCTTCGCCTTTCTCTATAGTTTCGTCTCTATCATTTTCATCTAGAGACAAAGACAGTGTGCTTGCGACACTGGACTGCGTCCTGCGAAAATGGGACACTTTTCTTATGATACTTTGGTTTGGTACAGCTTAAATAAGGATATAAACTTAGTAACAATTTGCGAAGTACATCTCTTTTACATTCCACACATGGAAATTTACGAATGAAATGTCCTTAGGTTGTGCTTTTTGCGTGTCTCATCAGCTTCCTCCGACAACTGGACTGTAGGTAAAATTGCTCTGAATATGACTTCGGCACCACACATTAAAACTTTGTAAAGAATTAATCCGTTGATCGTTTATTTCCAAGAGGTATTCGTGTTTGTAACTAGCGGCAGTCCACATTTTCTTGATGTCACTTTTGAAATATCTCAAAGCACGACTTGAAACAGCTGTTTGATCAACTGGATCTTTTAACATTACTGCAAGATTTTCTTCCATGAACGAAAGCTTCTCACCCATTTTCTTCCTTTTAACCTGCCTCGAAATGTCGCTCAAAGCTCTTCTGGTAAATTTCTGTACTTTTCCCAAAGCATCTACAACAGAATAAAAGAAAAAATTTCTATGTTTCAGTAGTTTAACTAATTTAACATTTCACTTTGAATGAATAAGAACTAGATAGCGGATGAGGGCGGACAGTATTACTGTGTTAAACAATTGTCGTCAGTCTAAATTTCGACCATAACAAGAAACATACCTCGATAAGATCCGACAGGTAACTAAAAAAACTGAAATCTCAAGATTTTTAAATAAAAATACCCGTGGAAATACTATCTATAAACGTAAAATTGAAACAATAAAGCAAGAAAGGAACGATCTAAGAGAAAGTAAATACCTTCCATTTCCATATTCAATAGGTGTTTTTATTTAAACTTAACCACAAAAGCAACAGAAAGAAATGTCACAAGCTAGAGCGCACGGACGAGCACACGTATTTCCCATGATGTCTGATATGCGACTAACTTTGAAATAGGCGAGCTGAGAGTTGAGGAATGTTGAGGCTGTCGAGAGACGGGCGTGTTGTCGACCTTGAAGAACAACACTTTTGAAAGGATTTTAAAGCAAAATGGCGACTGTGGTCTTTGGCAGGTGCAAATAGTCCTACATGCGGTGTAAGAAGATCCCTAAGAGCTAACAGCGCTGCTGCCAGCTTCCAGTTGCGAGACAATATGGCCTTCCGCAGCTGTCAACACTTGAGGCTCTGCCATAGAGAAGTTCACAGAATCGCATTACGTGATTGGTTGAGGCAGGTGCGCGAACCTGCCGTGCACAGCCCACTGCAAATGTCAGGGGTCTTTTATAAACGAATGAGTGATATCTGCCGGCCGTTGTGGCCGAGCGGTTCTAGGCGCTTCAGTCCGGAACCGCGCTGCTGCTACGTTCGTAGGTTCGAAATCTGCCTCGGGCATGGATGTGTGTGATGTCAAATGGTTCAAATGGTTCTGAGCACTATGGGACTTAACTTCTGAGGTCATTAGAATTACTTAAACCTAACTAACGTAAGGACATCACACACATCCATGCCCCAGGCAGGATTCGAACCTGCGACCGTAGGTGTGATGTCCTTAGGTTAGATAGGTTTAAGTAGTTCTAAGTCTATGGGAGTGATGACCTCAGACGTTAAGTCCCATAGTGCTCAGAGCCATCTGAACCTTTTTTTTTTTTTTTTTTTTTTTTTAAGGTTTGGGATAAGCTACAACCCTGTACCACTCCCATCTCAACCACTGCTTCCCTTTCATGCTCTCAACTCTTATAACTGCCGACTACTTTCTATACAAGTTGTAAATAGCCTTCGCTCCTTGTATTTTACGCCTGCTTCCTTCAGAATTTCAAAGAGAGTCTTCCAGTCAACATTGTCAAAAGCTTTCTCTAAGTCTACAAATGCTAGAAACGTAGGTTTGCCTTTTCTTAATCTAGCTTCTAAGATAAGTCGTAGGATCAGTATTGCCTCACGTGTTCCAATATTTCTACGGAATCCAAACTGATTTTCCCCGAGGTCGGTATCTACCAGTTTTTCCATTTGTCTGTAAAGAATTCGTGTTAGCATTTTGCAGCCGTGACTTATTAAGCTGATAGTTCGGTAATTTTCACATCTGTCAACACCTGCTTTCTTTGGGATTGGAATTATTATATTCTTATTGAAGTCTGAGGGTATTTCGCCACTCTCATACGTTTTCCTCACCAGATGGTAGAGTTTTGTCAGGACTGGCTCTCCCAAGGCCGTCAGTAGTTCTAATGGAATGTGCTATTGTGATTGTTATGTATCATACGCTAAATAAATAAATAAAATTTCTCAATTAGTTACGTCACTTTCTCTTCTCCGGCCGGCCGTATTGGTCGAGCGGCTCTAGGCGCTACAGTCTGGAACCGCGCGACCCCTGCGGTCGCAGGTTCGAATCCTGCCTCGGGAATGGATGTGTGTGTGATGTCCTTAGGTTAGTTAGGTTTAAGTAGTTCTAAGTCTAGGGGACCGATGACCTCAGATGTTAAGTCCCATGGTGCTCAGAGCCATTTGAACCATTTATGTCCATTCCTCCGGACACGTTCGAAAGAACAGACACTACACATTCACATACATACAATAGATTCGGCTCGATAGACAATGAATCCACCACCTTCGCCGGCCGGCGTGGCCGAGCGGTTGTGGGCGCTACAGTCTGGAACCGCGCTTCCGCTACGGTCACAGGTTTGAATCCTGCCTCGGGCATGGATGTGTGTGATGTCCTTAGGTTAGTTAGGTTTAAGTAGTTCTAAGTTCTAGGGGACTGATGGCCACTGCAGTTAAGTCACATAGTGCTCAGAGCCATTTGAACCAATCCACCACCTTCAGTGCGGATGCACAGTTACGTTCGGCCTCCGGTGGGAATCTCAAAGTAGGGATCATGGAGGACCTGAACGGGGACTGCAGATGGATGGTGCTAGGTCGGAATGTGGGTCGGCCAAGAGACGTGTCGAGGTAGTCCGCGCAACTGAGATAGACACTGTGTCTGGATGGCGCAGTGATTAACGTAACTGCCCAGTAAGGAGGAGATCCTGCGTTCGAATCTCAGTCCAGCACACATCTTCACTCGTCGCCGCTGATTCCGCATGCTGACTTCAACAGTTCATTGCATTTTCTTTCCTTCCTCTGCTCTCCACCTTTCATTTGCATAAAACGCCAGAGATCTTGTTGACTTGGCTTCCTCATACCACTCAGCCTAGCGTAGACGTGACGCGGGCATTCCCACTTGTGCTGGATGACTGCGCCACCAGACAGTTCCCACGGGGCATAGACGACACGGCAGCCACAATAGCCGTGCTGTCAGCACGCCACGTGTCGTAAGCCACGCTATTGTTCGCCCTGGCGGGCCTGCATGTGTAGTGTCGTATCGTGTCGTGTGAGAATACGTTACGTATGGCGTGACTCGCTAAAGCCCCACAAGTAGGCCATCGCGGATGAGCCGCGCAGTGTGAGAAGCGAGCAGGGAAAGCCCGCCCCGAGTTCTGCTCCGCCGCTGGAGCGTCCTAAGGCTGTCGCCACACGGACCGCGCTTTCGAACGTCAACGTTCTGCGTGCCGAGTTCAACGTGCGGCTGGACGCTCAGAAACTATGCGACTTGTGCATACAGTATGTGTGCCTCAACGTGGTATGCGCAATGGCAGCACACTTTATCATTTAGCTACAATGTAGCAGGTCAGCAACTGGAAGCAGTTAATTCTATAAATTATCTGGGAGTACGAATTAGGAGTGATTTAAAATGGAATGATCATATAAAGTTGATCGTCGATAAAGCAGATGCCAGACTGAGATTCACTGGAAGAATCCTAAGGAAATGCAATTCGAAAACAAAGTACAGTACACTTGTTCGCCCACTGCTCAGCAGAGTGGTATCCGTACTAGATAGGGTTGATAGAAGAGATAGAGAAGATCCAACGGAGAGCAGCGCGCTTCGTTACAGGATCATTTAGTAATGGCGAAAGCGTTACGGAGATGATAGATAAACTCCAGTGGAAGACTGCAGGAGAGACGCTCAGTAGCTCGGTACGGGCTTTTGTTGAAGTTTCGAGAACATACCTTCACCGAAGAGTCAAGCAGTATAATGCTCCCTCCTACTTATATCTCGCGAAGAGACCATGAGGATAAAATCAGAGAGATTAGAGCCCACACAGAGGCATACCGACAATCCTTCTTTCCACGAACAATACGAGACTGGATCAGAAGGGAGAACCGATAGAGGTACTCAAGGTACCCTCCGCCACGCTTATCTGGCTCACAAATCACACTGTTTACGAAATGGACGATAGTTCTGTTAAAACACACATTTCCTCCCTTCTCCATATGCTAGTCGTGTTGTTCCGTCTGTAGTACACGTAAGTAAATGCTTCAATATCCGTGAAAATGTTGTAAGTCCAAAAGGAAAGTACCGTGCCGTGTCAGTGACATCGGCTTAAAAAAGTTTCATTATAAATAGTTACAAACATACAGTAGCTCGTCATTCTCACTTTTTGGTGAAACCATAAGATCATTTTACCTGATCATTCATTCCTATTCCGTAGCAAAATCCTCACAACATGAGAAATACAAAACTTTAAATATCTTCCTGCAAGTAGTACAAGATTACTTGTAGATTCAGCCAGTCGAGCGAACTCACTCCTCAGAATGAGCGCACTTATACACTACTAGCCATTAAAATTGCTATACCAAGAAGAAATGATGATGATAAACTGGCATTCGTTGGACAAATATATTATACTAGAACTGACTTGTGATTACATTTTCATGCAATTTGGGTGCATAGATCCTGAGAAATCAGTACCCAGAACAACCACCTCTGGCCGTAATAACGGCCTTGATACGCCTGGGCATTGAGTCAAACAGAGCTTGGATGGCCTGTACAGGTACAGCTGCCCATGCAGCTTCAACACGATACCACACTTCATCAACAGTAGTGACTGGCGTATTGCGGCGAGCCAGTTGCTCCGCCACCATTGACCAGACGTTTTCAATTGGTGAGAGATCTGGTGAATGTACTGGCCAGGGCAGCAGTCGAACATTTTCTGTACCCTAAAAGGCCGGTAGAAGACCTGCAACAGGCGCTCCTGTCTGTGATGCAGCGTCAAGGGTAACCGCCGCAGCCATGGTCTCCGAGCTGATAGTCCATGCTGCTGCAAACGTCGTCGAACTGTCCGTGCAGATGGTTGTTGTCTTGCAAACGTCCCCATGTGTTGACTCAGGTATCGGGACGTGGCTGCACGATCCGTTACAGCCATGCGGATAAGACGCCTGTCATCTGGACTGCTAGTGATACGAGGCCGTTGGGATACAGCACGGCGTTCCGTATCACCCTCCGTAACCCACCGATTCCATATTCTGCTAACAGTCATTGGATCCCGACCAACGCGAACAGCAATGTCGTGATACGATAAACCGCAATCGCGATAGGCTCCTTACCCGAGGCATGACAACAAAATTTCACCAGGCAACGCCGGTGAACTGCTGTTTGTGTGTGAGATTGGTTCAAATGGCTCTGAGCACTATGGGACTTAACTTCTGAAGTCATCAGTCCCCTAGAACTTAGAACTACTTAAACCTAGCTAACCTAAGGACATCACACACATCCATGCCCGAGGCAGGATTCGAACCTGCGACCGTAGCGGTCGCTCGGTTCCAGACTGTAGCGCCTGGAACCGCTCGGCCACAGCGGCCGGCTGTGTGTGAGAAATCGGTTGGAAACTTTCCTCATGTCAGCACGTTGTAGGTGTCACCACTGCCGCCAACCTTGTGTGAATGCTCTGAAAATCTAATCATTTGCATATCACAGCCTGTCGGTTAAATTTCTCGTCTGTAGCATGTCATCTTCATGGTGTAGCAATTTTAATGGCCAGTAGTGTATTTACATAACATCGAATATTGCATAGTATGCATTTGTTAAGCAGGTAAGTATCAGAACCAATTAGAAAACGCGAAGGTTGGTAAAAAATATTTGGATCCAGTCAGGCACGAATCAGCAACACGTCGCATACTTCAACACTTCACATGCTTCACAATTCTGAACCTCTACTCTTTACACCACACCTACCATGAGCGATTTGTGACCAATCTTTGCACCTACCATCTTCTAATAGCTTTAACCAGATATATGTTATCAATTGACGTTTAATTATAACAATTTGTTCCACGAAAAAATCGTTTTCGACGGATCCTCGGTGTGCTTTTGGCTTGAAACGGCGTACTTTTATAACACGCAAATTACAATAATTCTTTAATCACCAACATAAGGTCCCTGGTCATTTTCTTACTACGAATCACACAATTAACGACACGAGCGAGGTGGTGCAGTGGTTAACACACTGGACTCGCATTGGGAGGACGACGGTTCAAACTCGCTTCCTGATTTAGGATTACCGTGATTTCCCTAAATCACTACAGACAAATGCCAGGATGGTTCCTTTGAAAGGGCCTGGCCGACTTCCTTCTCCATCCGCTCCTTATCTGATGGGACTGATGACCTCGCTGTTTTGTCCCCTCCCCCTAATGACCAACGAAACAACAATGAAAGCGGATTTTCGAGAGATCCTCCGTTTTCTAGTGCCTAGAAACTGCGGATATAGATGTGGGCTTCAAATGAAAGCATGTGAGGACGCGGCGTTGTTTCATCTCATTGGTCTTCGTACAATCGCACGTTCAGAAAATCTGACATGTTAAATATTGTTCTGCACGTTCGAAAAGACTCCCCAAAGTGCTTTTACCAGGTTATGACGTCGGAAACTCGTCATGCTCAACGCTCAAAGTTCGAATGCACGTTCATTGTACCGACCGCTTGATTGACATAACGAACTTTGGGCCTTGCCTCTGTCCAGAAAAAACTCATGGGCTCTGGAGCTACTAGGCAATCGTAATTTCATTAAAATCGACCCATACTTCGTACTTGATTTGTGATACCGTGAGTTAAAAATTGGAAGGAAAATCAGCATTGCCCGTATTTTGTTGTTTTATTGTCAGCAAAATCGACTTTCGGTCACTTAGTGACCATCCTCAGTGCTGTAATATACAATTAAAATTGGTAGGCACTGATATCAAGCTATAACCACAAGCTCAGAGCGATCACAGCTTGATACCAGTGCCTACCAATTTTAATTGTATATTACAGCACTGAGGATGGTCACTAAGTGACCGAAAATCGATTTTGCTGACAATAAAACAACAAAATAGGTCAATGTTGATTTTCCTTCCAATTTTATCCACTATTTGGTCGTGGTGCACACAACACGCCATGGAGTCGCCAATTAATACCATGTCTTTGTTTCAAACAATCGAGAAGACATCTTGCAATGTTTTCTTTTTCACTTCTTTAGGCGCCACAATAGTACTGTATTTATGAAATGACAACATTTCCCGCCAGTCAACTATTTGTGTAATGAGATTCAATTTGTTCCACTATCTACATATATCGGCCTGGATCATTTTCAGGTGGTTTTGAATCGCCTTAGCGCACGTCGCAGACTAAAACAGAACAGCCGATGTGTCCAATATCTGAAATCACCAGCGCTCATAGCACTACAGAGTGGAAACAGTTTGCTAAGCTTACCGTCAAATGAATCTGTGTCCTCGCTTGAAACTTTGTGCATCCCATCCCCTAAGCTCACAACACTACCGCTAACGACATTGTCAGAACACTTTATAAAATGCATAACACACAAATGCTGACTTTATTTATATGTTATTCCGATCGGTTTCCATCATAAACCACGATCATGGTTCTGTACGAAATTAAAAATAAAAATCATGTCAAATTGCGGAAAGGAAATGATCTACAGCGTCTCAACATTATTTCGAATGTAACAATAGAAAAATTACTTACGTCGAAAAATAAGTAGCCAATATTACATATAAAAACAAACAGTGTTGTTCATTTTGAACATTACAAATATATCTGTGTGAAGAGCAGCTAACTGAAAAGAACGAACACGAGACACGCATTGGCATTACAGGGCCACAACTCATAGCAAACAATTCAAAGATCAGGTACTACCAAGATATTACATTCGTAACCAGTATGAAGATAATACTAACCACACATCTCGTTCTCTTCAGTTAGTCGCTCTTCACACAGATAATCATTCTTGTAATGTTCCAAATGAGCGATAGTTTTGGCTTTCATATGTAATGTTGGTTGCAGATTAATTTTTCTACGCAATTTTTCTGTTGCTACGTTCGAAATAATCTTGTGATCCTGCAGATCATTTCGTTTTTGCATTTTTGTTTTGTGTTTGCACAGGATCGTGAAAATGCTTTACGGCCGAAATCGTTCGGGGTTAAATATAAATAGTCAGCAATTGTGTGTCATGCATTTTATATAGTATTTAGAAGCTTATAACTGCTTTAACAAGTAACTGAAGAGAACGAACACGAGACATGCACTGGCTTTACAGGGCCACAACTATTAGCAAACAATTCAAAGATCAAGGACTACCAAGATATTACACTCGTAACCAGTATGAAGATAATACTAACCACACATCTCGTTCTCTCAGTTACTCGCTCATCACACTTGTAATGTTTGAAATGAGCGATACTTTTTGCTTTCATATATAATGTTGGTTGCAGATTAATTTTTCTACGTAAGCAATTTTTCTGTTGTTACTTTTGAAATGCAGATCATTTCCTTTTGTGTTTTTGTTTTGTATTTCTACAGGATCGTGAAAATGCTTTATGTCCGAAATCGGTCGGTATTAAATATAAATAAAGTCAGAGTTTGTGTGTCATGCATTTCATATAGTATTTACAAGCTGATAACTGCCTTAGCAAGATGTTTATTTCCAGAATATTTAAATAAACACTCCACGGACATAAGAATCCCTGAGTGCACCCAACACGCCCTCTCGCCTCCGTATTTCAATCCTATTGTATATATTCTGGATCGCATCGGGCGAGGTGTGCGCGCCTTGGACTCAGTTTTTTCCAGTCTCAGTGAGTTGTGGGCGGAAGTCGAGCTGTCGTGGAACAGGATGGCTCCCCAAAAGCTTTCGGTGTCTCCTAGTGTCAATGTCACGACGCTTCGCCACCTTTACCCGCGCGAATCAGGCAGCTACAAGTTACTTACTTTGTCCCATTCAGTTGCTCAGAAGCGCATTTCAGTTGCCCTTTGGTAATGGATGATGTTGCATGGATAAGGGACTCCACTTTGCAGGGGCGAATCACTCAGGCGAAGCCGCAGTAGAAAAGGAACTCCTCAGCGAGACGTTCCCATGGCGACGGAACGGGAGGCCAGGGTTGCGCGGAGGCGGCGCGACAATGGGGCGTGTTGGTGTCGGGGTGTAGCTGCCGTCGTGATATGTCAAGGATGAGCAGGCCGGCCAAGGGCGGCGGGAGGGGCCCATGTGTTCTGTAGCACGGGTCCCGTCGTGAATACCAGCAATACGACAAGACGCTACACAAACCGAGAACAATATGCTTCTACCTATGAATACCACATGTGTTCTGTCACACTCATATGTGTTTTACGAATACTCAGTGTATTTTTTAGACTGCATGACCTCATCTTCAGCTGTTTTAACGGATGTTGCCTTCAGCGAGTGAATCTTTCTGAATAAGTGAAATGTCGACGTGGTATCATTATACACCAAGGTGCCTTATCGGCCTTATCGACCAATATTTTGATGAGAAAATTACGTCCTTATTTGAACATGTGCTTTTATCATCTTATTTTCAACTTAATGGTGACTTTTATGAGCAAATTGATGGTGTTGCCATGGGAAGCCCCCTCTTTCCTCTGGTAGCTAATTTATTCATGGAAGACTTCGAGGACAAGGCACTGGACTCAGCAAATTTTAAACCTACGGTCTTCTGGAGGTACGTGGACGACACATTCGTGGTATGGCCCCATTGTTGTTGTTGTGGTCTTCAGTCCTGAGACTGGTTTGATGCAGCTCTCCATGCTACTCTATCCTGTGCAAGCTTCATCTCCCAGTACCTACTGCAGCCTACATCATACTGAATCTGCTTAGTGTATTCATCTCTTGGCCTCCCTCTACGATTTTTACCCTCCACGCTGCCCTCCAATACTAAATTGGTGATCCCTTGATGCCTCAGAACATGTCCTACCAACCGGTCCCTTCTTCTTGTGGAGAAAAGAGAACCGCTTGCATGAATATCAAGAGCTCAGATGGATACCCAGTTCTAAGCAAAGAAGGGAAAGCAGAGAGGTGGAAGGAGTATATAGAGGGCCTATACAAGGGCGATGTACTTGAGGACAATATTATGGAAATTAAAGAGGATGTAGGTGAAGACGAAATGGGAGATATGATACTGCGTGAAGAGTTTGACAGAGCACTGAAAGACCTGAGTCGAAACAAGGCCCCAGGAGTAGACAACATTCCATTAGAAGTGCTGACAGCCTTGGCAGAGCCAGTCCTGACCAAACTCTACCATCTGGTGAGCAAGATGTATGAGACAGGCGAAATTCTCTCAGATTTTAAGAAGAATATAATAATTCCAATCCCAAAGAAAGCAGGTGTTGACAGATATGAAAATTACCGAACTATCAGTTTAATAAGTCGCAGCTGCAAAATACTAACAGACGAATGGAAAAATTGGTAGAAGCCGACCTCGGGGAAGATCAGTTTGGATTCCGTAGAAATGTTGGAACACTTGAGGCAATACTGACCCTAAGACTTATTCTAGAAGAAAGATTAAGGAAAGGAAAACCTACGTTTCTAGCATTTGTAGACTTAGAGAAAGCTTTTGACAATGTTGACTGGATTACTCTCTTTGAAGCTCTGAAGGTGGTGGGGGTCAAATGCAGGGAGCGAAAGGCTATTTACAATTTGTACAGAAACCAGATGGCAGTTATAAGGGTCGAGGGAAATGAAAGGGAAGCAGTGGTTGGGAAGGGAGTGAGACAGGGTTGTAGCCTATCCCCGATGTTATTCAATCTGTATATTGAGCAAGCAGCAAAGGAAACAAAAGAAAAGTTCGGAGTAGGTATTAAAATCCATGTAGAAGAAATAAAAGCTTTGAGGTTCGCCGATGATATTGTAATTCTGTCAGAGACAGCAAAGGACTTCGAAGAGCAGTTTAACGGAATGGATAGTGTTTTGAAAGGAGGGTATAAAATGAACATCAACAAAAGTAAAACGAGGATAATGGAATGTAGTCGAATTAAGTCAGGTGATGCTGAGGGAATTAGATTAGGAAATGAGACACTTAAAGTAGTAAAGTAGTTTTGCTATTTGGGGAGCAAAATAACTGATGATGATCGAAGTAGAGAGGATATAAAATGTAGACTGGCAATGGCAAGAAAAGCGTTTCTGAAGAAGAAATATTTGTTAACATCGAATGTAGATTTAAATGTCAGGAAGTCGTTTCTGAAAGTATTTGTATGGAGTGTAACCATGTATGGCCCCATGGAATAGTTGAATTACATCGATTTCTTGATCATTTGAATGCCATCCATGCTAGAATTAAATTTACTATGGAAATAGAAAAAGACGGCTGCCTCCCCTTTTTGGATGCTGTCGTTCGCCGTAAAGGTGATGGCACATTAGGATATGCCGTATATCGGAAACCAACACACACAAATCTATATCTTCATGCCAGTAGCTCCCATCACCCTTCACAGACCATAGGTGTCCTTAAGACCTTACTGCATCGGGCGCACTGTATATCCGATAAAGACAATTTGCAAGAAGAGCTCCCATACCTCAAGAGTATTTTCAAATCGAATGGATTTTCTTCGCAACAAATTCGTAGAGCATTCGATGCAAAACCTAAAAAGCAGGTTTGTGATGGGGAAGAAGATAGTAATTCCTTCAGATCTAGTGCGTTTTTGCCCTATGTGGATGCTCTTCCCTCGAAGATAGGCCATATTCTTGAGAAACAGTTTGTTAAGGTGATCTCCCGGCCCCCCACGAAGATTGGAGCTTTACTTGGCTCTGTGAAGGACGATTTACAGCTTCGTAAAGCGGGTGTGTGTCAGATTACAAAAAAAATATGGCTTTGAGCACTATGGGATTCAACATCTGAGGTCATCAGCCCCCTAGAACTTAGAACTACTTAAACCTATCTAACCTAAGGACATCACACACATCCATGCCCGAGGCAGGAGTCGAACCTGCGACCGTAGCAGTCACGCTGTTCCGGACTGAAGTGCCTAGAACCGCACGGCCACCGCGGCCGGCTATCAGATTCCTTGCGGAAATTGTGAGAAGTCGTACTTAGGTCAAACAACACGTACAGCCAGACAAGACAGCTGTGGCCGAACATTGTATTGATACAGGGTACTTCATGAATTACAGTGATGCGAAGATTTTAACATCCACCTCTTCTTTTTGGGAATCTGTCTTCAAGGAAGCTGTAGAGATTAGATTAGCTAATAATTTAATAAGTACAGATAATGGTTTTAGTTTGGACAAAGCATGGAATCCGGCTCATGGAGTAATTAAACTGCAGAGAAGTCGTAATCGTGTCACCGCCGCCGATCATACATCGACGAGCGAATCGAATGTCTGTACGCCTTCGCCACAGGCGGCGCATGTGTAAGCGTATGTCTCTGCCGCCGACCAGCATCTGTGACCCGCATGCGCAGTACCGCCGCGGTGGAGCATACGTATAAGGCCGCGCTTGGCATCTTGTCGTCACCACCCTGACGATGTCACTCATGCCGCCTCCTTTCTCCAGCAGACCTTGTCTGAGGCCGTGGAGGCCCACGTCCCTACTGTCGCCATCCACCCCCACCGTCCTACCTTACCCCCACAGGCCGTCCTCCTCCTCCTCCGCCGTCTCTACTGTGCCTTCCTCCACACGCGTGACCCGGACACACTACAACGCCACCGGCAACTCCAGCGACACATTCGTAATTTGCTCGCGGCTAAGAAACGCCGGGACTGGCGACAGACATGCACCCGTCTAAATGCTACCTTACCAATCAACTCGTCCAAGTTCTGGTCGGCCTTCCGTTGCCTTACCGGAACTAAACCCTCCCCCTATTATCCTCTTCTCCATGATGATCACCCTTTCCCTGACACCCTTAGTAAGGCCAATCACTTTGCCTCCTACCTCTCCGATGTATTTTCCATCCCGATGATCCCCAGTTCGATTACTCCCTCTTCCCGGATATCCGCGATCGAACTGACACCTCTGTCCCTCCCCTCGCTCCTGGTTTCCAGTACTTGGACAACATTGCACACACGGAACTCAATGCCCCTATCACTACACAGGATCTCATTGATACACTCCGCACAAAACGCAACACCGCTCCTGGTCACGATCGTGTCACCAACCTTCACCTTCGTGAAGCTCCTGTCTCTTTCCTCTCCACCCTGGCCAGGCTCTACAATGTAGTCCTGTCCACCGGTTACTACCCCGACCTGTGGAAAACCTCCCGTTTCCTCATGTTCCTTAAACCTGGCAAACCGCCGTCCGCCGTCTCCTCCTACCGTCCCATCAGCCTTACCTCGGTCTTCAGCAAGGTCCTGGAATCTATCCTCACCCGACGCATCCACCAGCATCTCCGCCAGCACCGCCTCCTTCCCGTTACCCAGTGTGACTTTCGGCCGTCCTTCTCTTCCGACGACCTTCTCCTTCACCTCACTCATCTCCTTTCCGAACAGCTTAATTCCCGTCGCACCGCAATCTTCCTCTCCCTGGACCTCGAACGTGCATATGACCGCGTATGGCATTCCGGTCTCCTCTTCAAACTCCAAACCTTCGCCCTTCCCATTAACTACGTCCGTCTGATCGGCTCCTTTCTCTCCCGCCGTCCTTCCCATGTCACCATCCATGACACAGATTCCTACACCTTTTTCCCCTCTGCGGTGTGGCCCAAGGCTCTGTCCTCTCCCCCCTTCTGTACCTTTTGTACACGGTGGACATGCCGCCGCCGTCAGCCCCCGTCCACCTTCTCCAGTTTGCCGATGACACCGCCTTCCTTGCCCTTGCCCCCACCCTACAGCGCTCCCAACACCTTCTCCAATCCCATCTTGACTGGTTCACCACTTGGTGCAACCAGTGGTTGCTCAAGGTGAATCCCTCCAAAACCCAGGCGATCATTGTAGGCAAAACCACCCCTGCCCTCCGCCTCCTAGATTTCTATCTCACCATCTATGGCCGTTCTATCGCCCTCACTCCCACCCTCAAGTACCTTGGCGTCACCCTCGACCCTCGCCTCTCCTGGACTCCCCACCTCCGGACAATCCAAGCCAAGGTACGCTCCCGACTCAGTCTCCTCAAGCTCCTCTCTGGCCGTACGTGGGGTCTGGACCCCTCCACCATCCTCCACACCTATAAGTCCCTCATCCGCCCTATCCTTTGTTATGCCCATCCGGCTTGGATCTCCGCCCCCCCTACCTTTTATAAATCCCTCCAAATCCTTGAACGTCATGCTCTCCACCTCGCCTATCGCATCCGTCTCCCCTCCCCCATGCGGATCCTGCACGATCTCATCCCCTTCCCCCACCTCCTCCTTTTCCTTGAAAAGATACAGATCCTGTACACCTCCCGCAAACTCGATCCTCCTCACCCGCTCGTCTCCCCGATCCTCTCCCACCCCCACCTGCTGCCGCGCCTGTATTCGCACGTCCCACCCGGTCTCCATCTCTCCACCCTCCTTACCCTCTCCCAAGGTGGCTTCCGCCAGGTCCCCCTCCCTGATGATGCCCTCCTCCCCTCCATCTACCCCTCCTACCAACTTTGATCCTCCCACATTCCTCATGTGCCTGCTCCTCTGCGCACCCTCCCTCCCTTCTCTCCCTTTTCCCTCCCTCCTCCTTTTCTCCCCCCTCCTCCCCCAGGCCTCCCCTCCCCTGTCCCTCTCCTCCTGCCCCCGTCTCCTCAGCCATTGGCATCCTTTTTCTCCCCTCTCCGCCACCTCACCCCTGTTCCCCTCTTGGCAGGTTCCCGGACTCGCACACGCTAAGTGGACATTCGCGCGCCGGAGATCACCGCCATCAGTGTTTCGTGTGTGCCATCATGTGTAGTGTTCAGTGTTCACCGTCACACTCCATCGTTCACCAGTGCCATCGACATCTTCAGTGTTTGTGCGTCGTACCAACAGTTTGTAGTGTACATTGTCTTCGAGTGTGAACGGCCTCATGTTTTTTATGTTTAGGTGTCTACTGTTTTTTCTCCCGCCGTTTTGTTCCCACCCATGTGTCTTCTCTGTTTTATCATTGTACTATCTTTGGCTGAAGAGCGGCGTATTGTGCTGCTGCCAGCCTACCTGTTATACTGGTATTAAACTCACAATAAAGAAAAAAAAATCTTGTCGTCAGTCTTGTGACTCACTCTGAGGATGGCCGGACATTTGCGAGGAAATTTTATTTGCGCGCCTGCATGCACGAAATTTAATCGATTATTCATTACGCCGCGAGAAGTTGAAAATGCAAGTGAAATGTCATCTCATATTCGAGTAACACGATCACAGAATCGTTCATCTCCTAACACATATATATTTATGGAACAACTGAAACATTGGAACGATAATAATCTGTGACACTTCCACTGTTATTTAGCCACTTCCTAGAACAGTCTTCGGCATACAGAGCTATCATCATGCAGTCACTGATTGTTACTGTCAAAGACAGAGAAAGGAGCTTTGAACTTTCGAAATTAGCAGAAGCATTTAAAAAACTATAGAAAGAAAAGCTCCTAACTTGAACAATGAGATTTATAAAAATAAAAAAGAAACAAATCTGCCTCGGTATTCGGAACCGGCGCTGGTTACAGTGTAGAGTCCCAATAGAATTGGCTGCAGCTCTAGTTTTTCCATCTTCAAGACAAGAGGCATGATATTGAAAAATACACTGATGAGCCAAAACATTATGACCACATGCGTAATAGCTTGTCTGTCCGCCTTTACCGGCCGGAGTGGCCGAGCGGTTCTAGGCGCTACAGTCTAGATCCGCGCAACCGCTATGGTCGCAGGTTCGAATCCTGCCTCGGGCATGGATGTGTGTGATGTCCTCAGGTTAGTTAGGTTTAAGTAGTTCTAAGTTCTAGAGGACTAATGACCTCAGAAGTTAAGTCCCATAGTGCTCAGAGGCATTTGAACCATTTTTGTCCGTCTTTGGAACGAAATATATTATGCGTATCAGGGATCCGACAGATTGTTGGTAGGTTTGTGGCGGTATGTGGCATTAGATGCCTACGCACAGATCGTGTAATTCGCCTAAATAACGTGCCACTGATTTACGTACGCGTTGATCGCGCCCGATAGCGAGCCAGATGGGTTCCGTCAGGCGAATCTGGTCGCCGAGACATCAACGTGAGTTCACTATAATGCTCCGAGACACGGACAGCTATACTGCTGAAAGATGACGTCGCCGTCAGGGAAGACATCAAGCATGAAGGGATACAGGTGATTCGCAGCTGTCAGCGTGTCTTCGATTATTACCGCAGGTTCCATGCAAGCACAGGAGAATGTCTCCCATAGCATGATACTGTCCCCACCAGCCTGCGTCCGAGCCGCCGTTCACTTCCATGACAGCGTTTCTGGAGACGACCATCGACCTAGTGTGCCAAAAATGCAATCCCCCCGAAAAGTCAACGCGTTTCCACATATCTACGGTCGAATTCCGATAGTCCTGTGCTCACTGCAATCGTAATTGATGATATCAGTGGGTCAACATTTGAACACTTAGCGGTGGTCTGCTGCGGAGCTCCACGTTCAACAATGTACGATGAACGGTGTTCTCCGAAATACTAGTGCGTGAACCGTAATTGTGCTCTTTCGGCAGATGTGTCGCAGATCACCATCAATCATACTTTCCAGAGCAGACAAGCTTCCGATCCCCACGTTCTGTGAAGAGTTGTGGACGTCCAACCATTTATCGCCTTCTGGTATTTCCACTGTCCTTCTACCTCTTTGCGTAGATCCTCACGACAGGAGCAAGTGAGCATTCGACCTGCTTCGCCGTTTTCGAGATATTCGTTCACAGGCTCTGCGTAATACTAATATTCCCTTTGTTAAAGTCGATTATCTCAATTGATTTCCCCGTTTGCTGGCCATATCTTCGCTAGTGTGAGCCCCCGGCCGTGTCTGCTCCGCTTACATACTTTTGTGACCGCGTCACACGCCCGCAGCGCCACCAGGCAGCATCCAGCTTCGATTGTGGGCATTAGTCATAATACAGTTTTAATCTGGCAGGAAGTTTCATTAGTCATAATGTTTTGGCTTATCAGTGTAATGGTACAGGACTAAGTCTCTTAAATATAGGTTATTTATCATGTGGCAGCAGTGCCTAATTTCTAATATTTTAGATACAGAAACGCACCTCTTCAACCATAGAAGACCCGATTCCCACCCTCCACCCCCTCCAGCGATAAAAATCACAGGTTCCAATTCTTGAAAACTGGCGATAAAACTTACATCGAGAAGCCATTTCTTGCAAAATACTGTTCTGAAACTGAGGTTTTTAAAACATAATTTCTTACAATCAGAACAATAAAACTACCAGATTTAATACAAAGAACAAGAGCTACCGTCTCTCCCCGCAGCAGTGTCAGTTTGCTATCTAGTTCTGCTCAACACATACACGATCGAAAGGCTGCCAACTTTTAGCCATGCGTGCACCGTGCGCGCAGTTGGTCTGCAGTCATGGCTTAAATTATGACAGAAGAAACAAGATTCCGTGAAAGCACATTATACAGACTCTCATCTCAAACATCGCTTACGTTATTTATTTGCCATTGACATACATAATCCGAGACATCTCCACGCTGTTAGATCGCGAAGGTTGGCGGCAGTCGCAAGCAAAAGACAGTCGACACGAATTTTACCGAGACGTACCGATCACAACTTCGGAACGATTTCACTGAGCCGGCGAAGGGGAAAATTATAGTTACGTTGCGATTTAATTACTCCTGTACTACTTTAAATCACAGATACCGATTTGTTTCAGTGAGTCCAAAAAAAAAAAAAAAACTCGCGTCGTACTTTTCTGGCGACGTCGACTGGCCTTTGTTTCAAGCCCCGGCGGCTGCGATCGGCCGGGGAAGGCGTGACGTCCGCTGCCCGCCGTGGCAGCCATTTCCTGCCGGAAGCAATTGCCCGGGAAATCGCCATTTCCCGTCTCCACCTGGCTGCTGCAGCCCGATCGAGCTCTCTCTGCGTACCGTCTCCGCCTCTCCCCTTCTCGCTGGCGCGATCACTCATTACGAGCCTAATTACGTTCATTCGGAATATTATGCGCTATCACCGCTTCCGTAATTCCGTTCCGTTGCCTCACGCCGCATGCGAAATAGCGCTGAGGTATTTCTGTGTTTACAGATTCGTCTTCTTCATCGTCATAATTAGCCATTCGACACCCACAGCTACATAAAGGCCTGCTCTAAACGCGTCCGTACATCGCGGTGTTAATCTGTATGCAGCTCTATCATTCTTGTATGTCTTCCGACGTCATGTATCCACCCCCAATAGGCCACTGTCTCGGTTCTTTCCTCTCTCTCGGAATCCAGCAAACAACTTCCCTGGAGCATCCATCATCCTTTCCTCCTTCCCAACACCATTACATTTTCATTGATATGCCAATCAAAAACCGTGAAACACCCAGAAGGGAAGGGGGAAACGGATTAAGACTTCGTGGGTTGAGATGATATGTGATGTTGTACATCTACATCTTCATATATACTCCGCTAGCCACCAAGCGGTGTGTGGCGGAGGGCGCAATTCGCGCCAAAGTCATATTTCCCCCCATCTGTTCAACTCGCGGATCGCGCGAGGGAAATACGACTGTCTGAACGCCTCAGTACGAGCTCTTATTTCCCTTATCTTTGAATGGTGATCATTGCGCGATTTGAAAGTTGGTGGTAATAATATATGCTCTACATCCTCGGCGAAGATCGTATTTCGGAATTTAGTGACCAGCCCCTTCCACTTAGCGCGCCGTCTATCTGCAAGTGTGTCTCACTTCAAACTTTCTATGAGGTTTGTAACGCTCTCGAGGTGGCTAAATGTACCAGTCACGAATCTTGCCGTTCTTCTTTGGACCTTCTCAATCTCTTGAATCAGACTGGCAAGGGTCCCATACAGACGAACAGTACTCTAAGACTGGACGAACTAACGTATTGTAAGCTATTTCCTTTGTTGAAGGACTGCATCGCTTCAGGATTCTACCAATAAACCGCAATCTAGAGTTCGCCTTTCCCGTTACTTGTGTAATCTGATCATTCCATTTGAGATCATTTCGAATGTTAATTCAGTTATTTTAAAAACGAATCAAATGTACAAAGAACTTGGCAGTATGAGTCCACTTATCATTAGGAAGTTCCAACCACGCTCCCCTGGATGCCTGCGCTGATTTGGTTGCGAAGGGTGTCATGAAGCCATTGTTTCCTCTGCTGAGGCAGTGGACCCATTTTTGTTGTAAATGGTCCTTGAAATTCTGGATATTGGCACTAGGAAGGATTTGATGTCCGAGTTTGTCCCACACATGTTCTATTGGGCACAGATCTGGGAGTCTTGCTGGTCACTCGAGTACCGCAACATTACACAGACAGTTCCTAGAGATAAGTGACCTGTGCGGACGAGCATTGTCCTGTTGAAAAATGGCACAACGATACTGTCACATGGGAGCTAACGCCTTAGGACGCAGCGTGTTAGTGTCATATCACTGTGTCGTCAGAGTTTTCTCAATGACCTGAGATTCCTGATTCTCGCGCAGTTTGTCCGATATTGATGTGCGGATTAGCCGCGACAGCAGCTAAAACACCTACTTGGGCATCATCATTTGTTGCAGGTCGTGGTTGACGTTTCACATGTGGCTGACCACTTCCTGCTTCCTTAAATAACGTAACTATGCGGCGAACGGTCCGGACACTTGGATGATGTCGTCCAGGATACCGAGCAGCATAAATACCACACGCCCGTACGTCATTTTGATCACAATAGCCATGGCTCTGAGCACTATGGGACTTAACATCTATTGTCATCAGTCCCCTAGAACTTAGAACTACTTAAACCTAACTAACCTAAGGACATCACACAACACCCAGTCATCACGAGGCAGAGAAAATCCCTGACCCCGCCGGGAATCGAACCCGGGAACCCGGGCGCGGGAAGCGAGAACGCTACCGCATGACCACGAGCTACGGACTAAGTTCTAGGAGACTGATGACTTCAGAAGTTGAGTCCCATAGTGCTCAGAGCCGTTTGAACCATTTGAACCACACTGTTTGTCAACTATTTATTTGATACAAATGGGAAACTTAATTTTAAAAACCTTGTTCGCCTTACGAAGCCAACGGCCTTGACGCGGTAGTAACACCGGTTCCCGTCAAATCACCGAAGTTAAGCGCTATTGGACATGGCTAGCAGTTGAGCAGATTACTGACCGGGTCTACCGAGAGCTGTTGGCAAGCGGGATGCATTCAGCCCTTGTGAGGCGAAATGAGGAGCTACTTGACTGAGAAGTAGCAGCTCCGGTCATGAAAACTGACAACAGCCTGTAGAGTGGTAAGCTGGCCACATGCCCCTCGCTATCTGCACCCAGTGACGCCTAGCGGCTGAAGATGACACGGCGGTCGGTCTGCCCCGTTGGGCTTTCCGCATCCTGTTCGGATCGTGTTTTATTCTTCTTACGAAAAGCAGTTCAGGGCATTTTTTCTCTTCTGTTTGTTTCTTTTGCTGTCCGCCTAATCACTGTCTTCTGCTGGCCCGTCAACAGTTTCTGTGGGCTCAAGTTCGTTTCCGTCGTATTCTCTGTAAGTTATTTTAGTCTTGTTTTAGTTTATTTTCAGGCTTACTTGCGAACTTTCTGTTGCACGGTCTTCCATTCAGCGTTGAAGTTTATCTCCTTTAGAGACAAACAGTAGAATTTTATCGTCGAGATGGAGGTGCAAAGACATTTCCAGAACTAATTTTCACTCCGTGCCAAGATGAAACTTCCCGTCAGATTAAAACTATGTGACGGACCAAGACTTGAACATGCGGCCATTTCCTTGAGCAGGTAAGTGCTCGAGGGTATCAGCTGAGCTATCCAAGCACGATTCATGACATCTGTGACGTTTGGAAGGTAGGAGATGAGGTACTAGCAGCGGTAAACCTTTGGCGACGGGTTGTGAGTTGTGCTTGGGTAGCTCAGTTGGCAGAGCACTTGCCCTCAAAACGTAAAGGTTGCAGATTCGAGTCTTGATCCGGCACACTGTTTTTATCTGCCAGGTAGTCCCGGAAACACGTATGCCTTCTTTTTACCACTTTAAGGAGTGCAGAGACGTGAATTATGTTTTTTTTTTTTTTTTTTTTTTTTTTTTTTTTTTTTTTTTTTTTTTTTTTTTTTTTTTTTTTTTTTCTTCAAACCCTAGAGGTAGAGTGGGCTGTTCCAACTCTGAACCGTTGTGAGTTCGGATCTTTTCAGCCAAATACCAGGCGAGCGGTTAGTGGAATAGAAGGAACCTCAATTGCGGAAGTCGACTTCAGGTTTCGGTATTTGCATTACAATCAAGAGAAAGCTTGCGAACCAGCGATAAAATATTTCAGCGGAAATACGTAGGTCTGTTGTATGTGCAAGTGAATATGTTTATGCGAATTCGGAGTGCAGCCGATGAGTCGCTAGACATTTGTAGTGAAACTACCTAGCTGCCGAGCACAAGCGGTCCGATGAACTGCGATACAAAATGAATATAAGGAGCAGTCAAATGAAAACGAAACAGATGAAAAAATCTGTGTAATGTGTTTATTATTTCAAAAGAAGTCGCCGTAAATATTAATAAATTTATCCCACTATGAGACAAGATAGACAATGCTTCATGGAAAAATGTTTGCGGTTGCCTACGGAAACATGATTTACCCAAGCTCGTACCTCTTCGTCCGAAGTGAATCGCCGGCTACGAATGTCTATCTTCAGCGCTCCAAAAATACGGAAATCACATGGGGAGAGATCGTTATTGTATGAAGTATGTGTAAGGGCTTCCTAGCGTAACTTCTCTAGCGTGGTCGAAACAACCTCGTCGATGTGTGATCGGGTCGAAACGATGCGAAGGCGGCTTCGATTGCACTGTTGAAGTTCCGCTGGGAAGCCTTACACATTCTTCATACAATACCGATCTCTCACCATGCGATTTCCATGTTTTTGGAGTCCTGCAGAAAGATATTCGTGGACGTCGTTTTGTTTCAGACGAAAAGTTGAACGCCTGGATACAATCATGGTTCCTTACGCAACAGCAAACTTTTTACGTGAAGGCATTGACCGTTTTGTCTCATAATATGATACATGTATTAAAAGTTACGATGATTATTTTTTAAATAAAGAAGAGTTTATTTACAATTTTCCATCTGGTTTTTATTTGACTCTCCCTTATACATTACGCGGGATTAAAATAACACCATGAAGGCCGCATGTAGCAAGTTTCATATTGCAATGAAGTGTACTGCATGGTTTGATGTGCAAATGATTAGAATTTCCACAAAGTAGGTGGGAGTAATGGCAGCTGCGTTCTAAGGAAAGACCGCAGTGCGTGTCGGAATTCGACAGCGCGGGGTCCTGGGTTATCGCCACGAAGGATCCTAGCGGCAGAACGCTGCTAGCAGCTGACGAGGCAGACATATTGCTCACTGCGCTGTGTAGGATTATGCAGCCACGTCACGAACCTAGTCAAGAAATGACCTTGGCTGCAGCAATTCAAGTATCCACATGGACAGGACGACGACGTCTGGAGAACCACAGAGTGTCACGCGATCACTAGCAGCGGTCGAGTTGCTCCTCAGCAGGCCTCACGAGACTGCGTGAACCAAGAACCAGTCCGCCCACCGTGGAAAAATTCCTGGCAGTACCGGGAATCGAATTCGTGTCCCCCACGTAGCAGTCAGCCGTGCTCAGATCTCAGCTACGGAGGCGGACGCAAAGAGCATAATCACAATGGAAATTCGTTTCCTTGTGCAGTAGTAACATACAAGAAAAACGACAGCATTGCAAATATATACAGGGTGAGCACAAAGTCTTGCCCTGATTATAAAAATTTATAACAGAATAACCGTTTGACATAATAAGTTACATTTGATGCCCTTACAAAGGTTAGTGTTACTAGTTTTTTTTTATTTTTTTATGTTACTAAACCTCAACATGTGCTCCTTTGGGTAGCTCGGAGAATGTCGAGGCGGTATTCCAGTTCCCGCCATGTGTTTCATAACATGTGTTTTGTCACAGTATCCACAGCAGCTTGTATCCTAGCCTTCAGTTCGTCGACGTCAGCAACTGGTGTGACGAAGACTTTGTCCTTGACATAGCCCCAGAAAAAAAAGTCATGGGGCGTTATGTCTGGAGAGCGGGGTGGCCAGGGTGTTGGATTGGAAGGTTATTCTGTTATAATTTTTTTATAATCAGGGCAAGACTTCGTGCTCACCCTGTATAGAAAAAAATTCTCCCATAATAAAATTAGCTGTATCCTCAATTTGAACACGGTGCTGCTTTACTACGCACGCTTCTACTGGAACAGAAAATGGTAAATGAACTCCCCTAAATGTACACCCCAGAAGGAATTATGACAACATGATAGGAGAGTGAACGTACAGACTTCTGCCTTCACTCAGCACGCGAATGGAACAGGACAGAAACTCAATAACCCTTCTAAGAGAACCATGGCTTGTGGAGTGTATCCGTTGCTTTAAATGTACGGCTGTTATATATTCATCCGAAATTAAGGAGGAAATGCCTTGAAGTGCACATCTGGAGCGCAGCCCTGGACAGAAGTGAAACGTGGATCACCGGAAAACAGAGTCGAAGAGAATGCTAATATTTGCAATGTGCCACTATATAAAACGGCAATAATTAACTGTACGGACCCGGCACGAAATGTCAAAGAACTAAAAAGACTAGATGAGGAAAGTAATCTAAAGTTGTCAGAAGACGGAACAAGTTTGTAGCTCATCCGCTACAACGTTCATGAATAGTTAAACTGGCAGTGAAAGGAGCAGTAGTGGGCAAATGTAGCGCCTGACGAACACTAGATTATGCAGAACAGACTACGGGGGATGTAGTAGTTACGTAGAGATGACGCACAAGAGAGGAAAAAAGGAGGTCAGCATCAAACCCGACAAAATCAGATCGACGTTTATCGCGACTACATCCTGTGTAAATGATTCTCGGTTTACTTGTCCCTTCAAATCAGGATAAAGTCTCGAGCATTCGACGAAATCATCCATTGCCAAGACCAACTAACATTCGTGGCTGCTGTAACCAGCTACAGCTCACAGACACTTTGTGACTGATCGACGTACCTCAGCATTACGTCATGCTACCAGACATATCGTCCGTATCGCCACCGGTGTAACCAGCGCTCTCGGAGCTACCTCAGTAAGTCAACTGATTTCTCCGCGTCTTCTCAGCGTCGAGAGCTCGCTTCCACGCACCACTAACAAGTAAACAGACCCAAGGGAGACACTTCGATTTTGAACGGCTTTGAATATGTTTTAATGTAGAAAAAAATATACATATTTTTTATTCGTGCCCATACGATCGTTAAAGGGTTGAAATACTCCTCTTGAAAAAATTTTAGTTTAATATTTCTCAATGAGTACCGTTGAAACGGTAACAGATATTAAAAAGTCTTCAAATAAAAGTTCTATGTTTTGTAATGTATTCGTAAACTTTACAACAGTCCACCCATATTTGTCGAAAAAGTCGGTTTTCGAAATCCCCTCCCCCACTATTAAGTTTTTCATATTGACTTTTGACTAATAGCAAAACGTATAGCATCGTTAATACCAAATCATATATTATGAAGTTTTATTACAAACATGAATTTGCCAGAAAATTACAAAAATTGAATTCGATATGGTCTCCTTGTGAGATTATCGCAGTTGAAGCTGTTCTCTCACATTCCGAATTCTGAAGCTTCTGTAATAACAGAATCCTAGTATGCAAAGTGTGAGACAAAAGTTTATTTTAGTTGTGTTGTTTTAGTTTTGTTTATTTGTTATTAAAGAAGCAGTAGAAATTAAAATGTGCGACAACAGCTTGAACTGCGATAATCTTACAAGAAGACCACACGGCAATAGGATTTTTGTAATTTTTTATATTTATGATACGTGAAGTTCAGGACGCAAATATCAGTTCTACAAAGTATGTCAAAGCAGTTCTAAAAAAATCTCCATAAAATCTACTTCGAAGTTTTCCAAGCGTCTTTAAAACCCTAAAGCAATACCAAATAGGCATCATGGCTATCCGCTAGAATGCTCGTCTACCACGGGTGTGGATCGGGTTCGATTCTTGGCTGTGGTAAATTTTTAAGCAAAGTTGTATTTTCTACTTATATTTAGGTGCAGAGTAAATTACATAGAAATGGGAAAAAATCTTAATCTCTAATGTTTTATTTTTTAATATAAGCGACTTTATTAACAATCTTTTATAAAAGACCGGTAATTAAGAATTTATATTTGCAATGAAAATTGGATTTTTGTGTACAATATGTAATTGTAAATAAGCAAATAAGAAGACGTGCATTCGTCACAAAAATGAGAGTTAGATATGTGTTAACTGGCATACATTTGACGATTTTTATATTTAAATGAGGGTGGTATTCGGAATGAAGGGAAAGTAAGGCAAAAATAATGATCGGAACAAAAGTGGAACGAGCAATCCAACGATTTCAGTCTCGAGCGCTATAGTTTTTTCCCCATCTTCATATATTTCATGCTTCACATAAATGTTCGGAGAACATGTACCTTCGGCTAAAATTCGCACCTGTCAGGAATCGATCCCAGGCCGTCCATTTCGCAAGCGAGCACTCCACAACGTAGCCACGGTGCCTTATTTTAGGGTATTTAAGATTTCGAAGTCGGCTTCTCGATTTTTTTAAAGATAAGTCAAACAGCTTTGTGGGATTGATAATTGAGTTCTGAACTCCAAGTACCATAATTATAAAATAGTTATTTAAATAAAAATCTTTTTACTGTAACACATTTTTAAACCGAACTATAAAGCAAAAATGTAATTCCTCATAACCCCATGCAGATAGTCTTGAAAATTTTTCTGTGTAAATTTTTTATAGGCGCCACAATTCTTGTAACATTTAGAATAAGGAACGTGGGGTGCATGCAGTAGGTAACTGACGCATGAGTAGTTCAACGAAATCACTAACAATTTTATTGCGCTGCAAATGATATTTACTGTTGTCCGATTTTCCTCAATGACAGCTACTCTTACATTCGTTACTGTTACCTACTGAATGCACTCCACGTTTTTCGTTTTAAATTTTACGAGTATTGACGCAGCTTTTAAAAATTCACAAGCACAAATTTTCGGGCCTACCTGTACCGTGTCAGGAATGTGTGTGGGATACGAGAAATTGTTGTTATTTTGTACTCAAGAGAACGTTGTTCACCACGATCAAAGGGAAGAAAAACAATTATACATATAATTGTTGTTATTTTGTACTCAAAAGAATGTTCATCACTATCGAAGGGAAGAGTTTCCTGTAGTTATTGATAAATGCGAAAATTATTTATGAATAACAGAATCGTTTTTTATATAAGTTCGACGAAGTATTCAAGAGATGTTTGATATATTTTTGTTTTTCGTTTTTCTATTTTTGTTTTTGTTGAGGAAATTCTGTTTCCTAGCGCTATATGATAAATTTATACTATTTTCTTCATTTTTACTACTACAGCTCCCTGTTTTACGTTACAAATCAACAATTTTCTAATAAAACATCAATTAAGTACTGACAGTTTCCATTATGCTATAAATACTTTTATTGACTCTCGGACTCTCGAGTCCGTTCTAAAAACATCTTATGTTAAAAAGTATTTTGTTTCAAGAACTGTTTTCTGATTTCTAATCTTGTGTATGTGAAATTTTTCAATAATTTTCAGTTTATGATGAGATTACAAGAGACATGCAGGTAGATTTGAGGTTTATTTCAGTTTCTCTTGACCTGAGTATTGCTTCCTCCTAGGTATATCTAACGAAAAGATCGCGAAGACAAAAGTCAGAAGTAGTCGAGCTCACACGGAGGCTTGTCAGTAATCGTTCTTACCAAGCAACATTTGCGACTGAAACAGGAACAGGGCGAAATAGCGATGGTACACGAAGCAGCCGCCGCCACACATCTGACCAGAAAGCAAATTAATATTGCATTTTCACCCACTTCTGAGGAATGTTGAGGGTCTCAAGTGTCTAGCTTACCAAGAAGTTAGAATGAAATCAGTTGTAAAATTTGTACCAGATAGATAGACAAACATACAGACAGACAGAAAAACAAAAGTACCTTTCGCCACACACCAGTTATGAAAAGTGGTTAATACTGCAGTGTCATCCAGGTCTCGGCTGTGGTGAAAGTTTCAGGTCTGCAGCACAACTGGAACTTAGTTTGAAATGAATTGTAAAATTTCTATCGAAGAAACAGAAACGGAAGCGACCTAATAAAAACGTGTTAAAATTGCAAAAGTCCTATTGCCATGCGGTCTACTCGTTAGTGGTGAGTGGAAGCTAGATCTCGACGCTGAGAAGACACAGAGAAAAGCGATGAAGTGTTGACGTTCCTTCGAGAGCACTGAACCACAGGTGCAGACATGAATACCATTCTGGCAGCATAACATAATTACGACGTACTTCGTTCAGTGATAAGTAGAGTTGTAAAACAATCGTAGGGTACCGTAGACTACCGTAAGTAAGCCTAGATTAAGGTAGTTTTCCCAGTAGTTTTGTTCAGTTAAAGTCTTACCTGCGTTACCTTTACATTGGCCGTTTTGCATGTCTGTCGGGTGTTACCGCATAGCGATCGCTTTCGTTACGTATGCGATCAGTGCTTTACTAGATTCCCTCAAAAACCAGAAGATATGAACTGTCTAGAAACTGAGTGAGGATATATAAAGGACCAGGATCACCCACGCCACATTTTTGTTGCGTACAGTCGCCCTGTTACTTAAAAGTATTTATAGCATAATAGAAATTGTCAGTGTTTAATTAAGGTTTTATATAGCGCTAGGAAACAAAGTTTCCTCAACAAAAAGAGAAATAAAAAAAAAACACAAAATAAAAACACATGAAACATCGCTTCAGTACTTCGTCGAACTTATATAAAAAACGTTTCTGTTATTCATAAACTATTATTTTCTTCATTTTTACTACTGCAACCCCTTGTTTTATGTTACAGATCAACAATTTTCTAATAAAACCTCAATTAAATACTGACAATTTCCATTATGCTATAAATACTTTTAAGTAACAGGGGGACTATACAGATTAAAAATGTGCCGTAGGTTGATGATGATGATGAGCTCCCATACTCCGAGGAACGTAGGGGACGATGCGGGAGACCCGCACCGCCCACTGGGCCTGGTCGTAGCGGAGGTGGTTTCCCATTGCCTTCCTCCGACTATAATGGGGATGGATGATGATGATGATGAAGACGACACAACGACACCCAGTCACCTGGCCCATAAATATATATATTGCAGTACTGATCAGCACCCTGAAACCTTCCCCGTTTTGTATGTTGTTTTCTGCGATGTTAAGTTTTCTCACGTCCTTACTTGTCTCTTCCAGCCATCCCGTAGAGTTTTTTAATTTGAAATTAAGTTAAAAATTTTCTTCGTTAGCCTATTGTCATTCATACCGTACATATGACCGTAAAATTTTAATCTCGCCTTTTTTATTGTGTCAGCGCTTGTTCCTATGTTTCTATATATATCTTTATTTCTCCTTTTTGTCCAGTTGTTATCTTTATTCTTTTTTGCTCATAAAAAATTTCTGAGTATTTTCCTTCCCTTTTTTTCCAGTTCTTCTTATTCCCTTCTTATATTCATTGTTACGTATTCGGATCCGTGGAGTGCTTCCGATTTAATTATTCTTGCGTAGAGTAAATATTTTGCCTGGAATGATACCGTTGTTTTATTATATCTGTTTTGGGTGAGTTTGTATACCAATTTCATATTCTTCGATCTTTCCTTATTTGTTGTGTTGTCTAACGCATTTGATTGTATTCATTCGCCTAAATACTTAAACTTCTCGACTCTTTTTGTTTCTGTGTTGCGTTTGTATAAATTTTTCTCTGTAGTGTTCATGTTCAATGTATTCCATTTTATCATGTGATATTAGCTATCCGGTTCTAGGAGCAGTATTGTAAAGTGTTTCTATCATTATTTTTCATCTGTTTTATCGTTAGAAATTACTGAAATATCGTCAGCAAAAGCGAGACATTTCACCTCAAATCTTCCTCTTCCTTCTCCTAGATACATTCTTCCGATGTTTCTCTCTTGTAGTTCTTAATACCACATTCTCATGGTATTGGCTAAAGCCAGATTGAAGAGAATCGGTGGGAGAATATACATACGTGGTGGAGAAAAATTGTGACACGAAATCGTAACCCTGGATGGCTGATGCCGGTAGGAACCAAAATTACTGATTTTGTGTAGCTTGACAACGCACAATTTTTAAACTACGGAAACATGGCACCACGTGGTCCGATTGGCCGTGGGATTACCCTGTTGCCGTCCATCTGTTGACGGGCAGCGCTATGGTTGTCGGTTCACACATACAAACGTCCATCGCCCCGTCACTGCCCCAACGTGATACGCACACGTGTCGAATAGGTCTTACTGTTTGTCTCCAACTCAGGTCAGAGGCATTCACAGGTAGACTTTGCTTCGGAGCACACTTACGTCACCTGCGATTTGTTCACACAGGAAGCGTGGCGGCACAGTATTCGTTTGAAGAACAACGAGATATGGCTTTTTTGTATGGACTAGCCGACGGTAACGCGCATGAAGCTCGACGGTTGTATGAGGAACGCTACCAAGCAAGACGCCACCCACACCTGCAAATGTTTACAGGCGACATGGCGAAACAGGCTCGTTAGCGGGATATCATGGTGATGCTGGAAGACCTCGAACACGACGGGATGCTGCATTTCAAGAGACTGTTCTCGAGCGCTTCGGGTAGCACCTACGACAAGTACTCGAGCGGTTGGACACGACATGGGGGTCACTCATCGGTTAGTCGGGGACTTTTTGAGGGAAGACGGCCAGCATCCATTTAGTTCCCACGCTGTCCAAGACCTAAATCCTGTGGCGGACTATGAACACAGACAAGGGTTTTGACGGTGGTTTCTGCGACATGTTGCACGAGATACCGACTTCCCCCGCCATTTTGTTGTTTACCGACGAGGGCACCTTCCATTGGGATGGCCTTTATAACATTCGAAACTTCATTACTGGGCAATGGGAAATCCTCACGTCACGTACGTCCATGGACACCAGCAACGACTTTCGCTCAACATTTGGGCGGGCATTGTAGATGACCATCTGATTGGACTGGACCGTCTAGGTCCTCGACTCACTGGGGAAAATTACCTTCACTTTTTGCAAGAAACTCCACCCGGCCTGCTGGAAGATGTTCCCCTGGACATATGGCTAAGCATGTGGTTGCAGCATGATGGGACGCCCGCACATAACAGTCGTGTAGGGATATTTAAATGAACCCGATGGCCGGGTAATTGGCAGAAGTGCTCGTAGGACATGGCCCCCGCGATCACCAGACGTCACGCCACCAGCCTTTTTACTGTGAGGATTCTTCAAGGTTCTAGTTCACCCACCCGAACGCGAAGTACCTACCTAGAAACGAAGAGGAATTAATGGATCGCATTCAACAAGCCGCCAATCACATCAGGGCAATGCCAGGAGACTTTGAAAGAGTAACACCGTTACGTGTTACCAAACTTGTGTCGCGTCAGAGGGTCGCCAGTTCGAGCACCTGCTTCAAGTAAACAATGTCGTAGCTACAAAAAAGGCCCTTTTCAGGGCCGACACAATTTGTAAAAGACTTTCTGTACGCGGACTAACAGCAGTCGATGGGTTTGTTTCCGGTACGTCTTATCATGAAACTACAATGGATGACGCGGGACCCCGGCGGATTCGCCCCCAGAGTGGAAGGCTGGCGCGCTACCACCGAGTGTGCGGGCAGTCTTAGGCTGCTTGCACATTACACAATTTCGCCCGTACGGGAAAAACCCGTACGGGTTTAAATCTTAGTCAGTTGATTTTTCACACTGAACGATTTTTAAACGTTAAACAAGAACATCAGTTCCCTTCAAAGTGTGACCTGGTACAGTTCTTATTATGGATCGTGAACAAGTCATTGAGTTATGGATACTGTATCGACGGCAGAGAAGACGAAGGCGCAATCGTCTTCACTGGGTTCATCCAGTTATTCTGAGACGTGAGGAAGTCGGGGTTTTCACACATTATTCGCAGACCTCAGAAACGACGACCGAAAGTTTTTCAATTACTTTCGTACGTCAATTGGCTCCTTCGATGAATTGCGCGGGAAACTGAAGAACGTTATGCAACGCCAAAACACGCAATTCAGAAACTTTATACAGCGTATTGAAATGCTGGCTATGACTTTAAGGTAAGTTTTTAAATACAGCTTTGTTATTACTGGTGTTTGGACAAATATGCCACTGAAGCTAAATAATACATGTATAAACTCTTATTGCTGTATTTTTTTCCGATTCTATATATCCGTGTGTTCCATCGGCCTATCAATGGGCAGCCACATTTTGCAGTGGTCATTGTCAATGCTTGCATGGTACTGCACAACTATGTACGTGACAGAGACGGATATATTGTTGAGGACACAACGACAACTACAGGCCTAGAGGGTTTGTCAGGGAAAAATACTACAAGCGGAGACTCGGCAGCAAACAATATCAGAATTGTGCTTAGCAGATATTTTGTGTCAGAAGTAACAAGTGTACCCTGGCAAATGTCTAAAATATAATTTGACAAATGTGAGATAGAAGATTGTATGTAGTGTCTCTTCTGCAGATAGATAATCAGTGTTCTGTAACCTTAGTGATAAATAAATTGCTTTTTTAAATGTTCAAATGTGTGTGAAATCCTATGGGACTTAACTGCTAAGGTCATCAGTCCCTAAGATTACACGATACTTAACCTAAATTATCGTAAGGAAAACACACACACCCATGCCCGAGGGAGGACTCGAACCTCCGCTGGGATCAGCCGCACAGTCCATGACTGCAGCGCCTTAGACCGCTGGGATAATCCCGCTCGGCGCTTTTTTAAATCTTCAATACTATTTCATTTAGTTAGCCTAGTTATACCTCGACCACCTTATATTGAGAGAATAAATACCTCATGTTTTTAATTATTTACTTAACAAAATTTACGGAACTAAAGACTAGATGGTAAAATTCTGTGTAGACCAACTTCACAAGGCTGTAACACCTTATAAGGAAAAGTAAAATATTATTCAGCTGTAATACAAATGAGTATTTGCTTAATAGGTAGTACTTCCCAAACGCATTTTTTTCTGTATCACTAGTGCTCTCAAAATCTGGGTTGAGTGCTGAACATACCTCTTCTCAGGCTTTTCTTGTTGCGTTTCTATCCTTATAAATACCTAAAGTTTTGTACCATAATGCAGGTTTTGATTCAACTAGCTATATCAAAATTTCAATTCCTTCCATAATGTGAAAATAAGGCAGCGACACACACAAACTGAAAACGCGGAAAATCGCAACCCGAAACCAAAATGAACGCGGTAGAAATAACACTGGGGACAGCCCCCGTACGACTGAAATCGTGTAGTGTGAAAGCGTGCACTTGGTCACGTGGGCCACTGAGCCGAGAGTAACACGACTAAAAATCGTTCCCGTGTCGTAATCGTACAATGTGAAAGGTCTCATGCTCTTCAACAGTCGACTAAGAAAATTTGCCCGTATCGTTTGTTCCAGTACGGGCAAAATCGTGTAATGTGCAAGTAGCCTTAGATACATCGCGATCTCCGGCAGGCAAAGCATCCGCGGTCATGCGTTGTCCAGAGCATCCGGCAACAGGAAAATCCCGCGGCCAATCGGAGCGCGTGGTGCCAAGTTTCCGTAGTTTAAAAGTTGTGTTTTGTCGACCTACACTACATTAGTAATTTTGGTTCCTGCTGGCATCAGCTGCCCAGGGTTAAAATTTCGTGACACAATTTTTCTCCACCCTGACGTCAGGTAACAAGGTGAAGGGCACGCTGCGCGCTCACGTGGACGTAGTGGCGCTGTGGACAAGTTGCCGCTGCGACGGGCGTTAGCGGGGGAGGGAGGGGAGCCGGGCTGACAGCGCGTGTGGTGAGTGTCGGCGGCGCGGCTGTAGGTCAGTGTGCGCCTGGCGTGCCGGCCGGCCTTGGCAGAAGACAGCACAGGCCACAGAGTGTAGTGTGGCTGTACCTGGTCTCCCCTAAGGTTGTAGGCTGTCCGCAGAGCGAGGGCTCCAAGGCCCTTCGCCCGCTCGCCTTGCAGCGCCGGAAGAGCCGCCCATCCGTCACCGGTTGTCCCACCTCCGTCCTTCACTATCATCACCAACCGCACTGCGTGCGGACGTTGGGCGACTTAGGGGTTTTTTCGCTGTTTCTTCTCTGCAATGGCGTTGCACCGTCCACTTGGACTTTATCCAGCCAAAAGGAAGGCCTGTCTGCAAACTTTTTTTTTTTTTAAATGACGGCATTTTGAATGAGATTTTCACTCAGCAGCGGAATGTGCGCTGATATGAAACTTCCTGGCATATTAAAACTGTGTGCCGGACCGAAACTCGAACTCGGGACCTTTGCCTTTCGCGGGCAAGTGCTCTACCATCTGAGCTACCCAAGCACGACTCACGCCCCGTCCTCACAGCTTTACTTCCGCCAGTACCTCGCCTCCTACCTTCCAAACTTTACAGAAGCTCTCCTGCGAACCTTGCAGGACTAGCACTCCCCCAGGCTGTGGCTAAGACATGTCTCCATAATATCCTTTCCTTCAGGAGTGCGCCCGCATCTCGTGGTCGTGCGGCAGCGTTCTCGCTTCCCGGGTTCGATTCCCGGCGGGGTCAGGGATTTTCTCTGCCTCGTGATGGCTGGGTGTTGTGTGCGGTCCTTAGGTTAGTTAGGTTTAAGTAGTTCTAAGTTCTAGGGGACTGATGACCATAGATGTTAAGTCCCATAGTGCTCAGAGCCATTTGAACCATTTCAGGAGTGCTAGTTCTGCAAGGTTCGCAGGAGAGCTTCTGTTAAGTTTGGAAGGTAGGAGGCAAGGTACTGGCGGAAGTAAAGCTGTGAGGACGGGGCGTGAGTCGTGCTTGGGTAGCTCAGATGGTAGAGCACTTGCCCGCGAAAGGCAAAGGTCCCGAGTTTTTGTCTCGGTCCGGCACACAGTTTTAATCTGCCAGGAAGTTTCATATCAGCGCACACTCCCCTGCAGAATGAAAATCTCATTCTGGAAACATCCCTCAGGTTGTGGCTAAGCCACGTCTCCTTAATATCCTTTCTTTCGGGGGTGCTAGTCCTGCAAAGTTCGCAGGAGAGCTTCTGTACAGCTTTGAAGTTAGGAGACGAGGTACTGGCGGAAGTAAAGCTGTGAGGACGGGGCGTGAGTCGTGCTTGGGTAGCTGAGATGGTAGAGCACTTGCCCGACAAAGGCAAAGGTCCCGATTTCGAGTCTTGGTCCGGCTCCCGGTTTTAATCTGCCAGGAAGTTTGATGTCATCTAGCTTAGTGTTTTATTTTACGATTGCAGTTTCGGCGGTATGCCATTTTCAACCATCTACAAAACAATGTAGAGCGCGATTCCCACACAGACGTATATTACTAGACTGGCAAAGGCCCATCTTTTACTCAAGCGTAGCGTTTGCTGCAGTGAGATGGCGGCGTTAGGAAGTTTGTGTATGGTATACTACGATTTTTTGAAAAAAAAAGACATTGTAAGCTTTACCTCCTGGTCTGAACAAGTTCTGCAGCTGGGTAAATATTTGCGTACTAGCTAAGTTTAGCACAGAAATTGTAGAACCGTGTTATGAGAAGAATATCAGGTTGATGGTGATCATGATAAAGTCCCGTACTCCTTGACAGAGCGTAGGGGAACGTTGCGGGGGGACCCGCACCGCCGTACTAGGCAGGGTCCTAGTGGAGGTGGTCTGCATTCCCTTCCTCCTCCCGTAATGGGGGTGAATGATGATGATGAAGACGATACAACAACACCCAGTCATCTCGAGGCAGGTGAAAATCCCTGACCCCGCCAGGAATCGTACTCGGGACCCCGTGCTTGAGAAGCGAGAACGCTACCGCGAGACCACGAGCTGCGGACATATGAGGTTATGAGAAGAAAATAAGGTAACATATACACACATCTGTATATTGAGCAAGCAGTGATGGAATCAAAAGAAAAATTCGAAGTAGGAATTAAAATCCATGGAGAAGCAATAAAAGCTTTGCGGTTCGCCCGTGACATTGTCATTCTGTCAGAGACAGCAAGGGGACAGTGTCTTGAAAGGATGATATAAGATGAACATCAACAAAAGCAAAACGAGGATAATGGAATGTAGTCGAATGAAATCGGTTGATTCTGAGGGAATTAAATTAGGAAATGAGACGCTTAAAGTAGTACATGAGCTTTTCTATTTGGCGAGAAAAATAACTGATGATGGTCGAAGCAGAGAGGATATAAAATGTAGACTGGCAATGGTAAGGAAAGCGTTTCTGAAGAAGAGAAATTTGTTAACATCGAGTATATATTTAAGTGTCAGGAAGTCGTTTCTGAAAGTATTTGTATGGAGTGTAGCCATGTATGGAAGTGAAACATGGACGATAAATAGTTTGGACAAGAAGAGAATAGAGGCTTTCGAAATGTGGTGCAACAGAAGAATGCTGAAGATTAGATGGGTAGACCACATAACTAATGAGGAGGTATTGAATAGAATTGGGGAGAAGAGAAATTTGTGGCACGACTAGAAGAAGGGCTCGCTTGGTAGGACATGTTCTGAGATCTCAAGGGATCACCAATTTAGTACTGGAGGGCAGCGTGGAGGGTAAAAATCGTAGAGGGAGACCAAGAGATAAATACACTAAGCAGATTCAGAAGGATGTAGGTTGCAGTAGGTACTGGGAGATGAAGAAGCTTGCACAGGATAGAGTAGCATGGAGAGCTGCATCAAACCTGTCTCAGGACTGAAGACCACAACAACAACAACATACGCACTTTACACACTGTACTCTTCGTAAAACACTCAAATGAATAAACACACTTGGTATCAACAACAAATTGCACGTAATACTTACAGGAGCACTTCCATAACGAGCTTACTATTCGAAGAAAAACCGAATCTGATCAAAATTGCTTAAAAACACATCATTAAGCTGCATCTGTTAGTACTAGACTTAACAAACCCCTTAGAATATACAGGAACTTTTTAAACGGTGGAGGTATTTCAGATAAGACAAACCGTAAAATAATTATTTAGGCTTACGTACAGTACAAAAGCAAAAATATGTAAGATGCTTGTGCCTGTGCTTGCACTGACACGTGTTCCTGTCCTTGTTTCTTCCATTTGCTGTACGAAAAATTAGAGCCAAACACGTTAGATGTATTGACCATCATGTCAAAACTCTAAAGGTAACGCAATTATATCAATTTATCCCCTTTTATTCAGTCTGTTTTATCAGTAAATAATAGCTGTTGACACGTCCTTTGCGCTCGCAACCATACTGCGATTCTAAGGTGCTGTTTTCAGTGACACCAATGATACTGTAAAGCTTATTGCCAGTCTAGTAATGTATGCTGTGGTTTCACGGTACGTACAACCAATATGGTTGTTTGTTGATATTCATATGCTTCTAAGGTTTTGACATACAGGGTTAAGTCAGGCAGAGGTAACAATGTCATACGCACATTAAACAACAACTAGTCAGTGATACTAGTCAATATTCCATTTTATGACATTTTGAGTGAATTGTATATGTCAGGTTGACACGTCTAACAGTCTGCAGTTATTATATAGGAGAGGAAATGTCTAAAAGAATAGAGAAAATTTTTATTTTTGGTGTTTGCTTGTTCATTGAATATGTATTGTGATTGTTCTTTGAAGGCATCCCTTCCCTATGTAGTATTTTTAAGCATTCCTCGATGCTGCTGATGATATGACTGTAGTTTCTTAGATTATTTATAGTGCCTCCAAAGAACAACCACAGTACATACTCAAACAGACCTCATAAATAGAACTTTTCTCCATTGTTTTAGACACCTACTTTCATATATGTTGTAACTCTACTATTTTACATGTGTCAACCTGATACATGCATACAATCCACTCAAAATTTTAGTAAATGAAAGGTTAAATGGAATATTGACTAGTATCGCTGACTACTTGTTCTTTGAAGTGCATATTATGTTGTTACTTCTGTCAAACCTAAACCTATACATCAAGGTCTCGTGAATATGTGAATGACAACAAACTACAAACTTGGTTGTACATCAACTTAATTCCGCTTTACATTGTTCTCATTATGCTGTATTATGTTTTGTAGATGTTTGTAATTTCCTATGTGAGCACTAAATGCAAACGTAAAATAAAACACTCCAGCTGAAAGTAAGATGACAACACTTAACAAAATTTATAGCACCCATGGACCCATATTAAAAGAAAGTACTTGTAATCAATCCAATTAGTGCCCAAACGTACTTACCTGCAGGTTTATCCGCTCCCACTCATAAATTTAAGATTCAGTGTTATCTGCTGTCTCGCGGTTCTTCGGTGTCCGCCTGTCTGCGTTTCCAGTAACACACAGTCGTGCTACGGGGTTTACACGAAGAACACAAAATTGAGAGTTAACTGTCATTTTAATGTTTGTCGTCGTTATTACTGAATTCGTCTCACTGAAGCGTTCACATAAATTCGAAAGAAAAAGGAAACGCTACCCCTATACCTCGCATCACGACAAACGTCCACATCCACTTTCACTTCCTATTGCGCTATCCGCTTATGCACGACACTACTCGGCACCATCCCAACGTCCAAAGATATTCTTGCGAGTTCTCGACTGGCTGAGAGTGGGAAGTATGAATGGCGCATACTGCCTCTATGGTTGTCGTCCATCCGGATCTTACTGGACAAGTCTGGCATTTTGAACGCATCTTTTCACGCCCAGCAGCCATTTTCGTTTTTCAAGAAACGTTAGAAATTTATCTCCGTTACTGCCTTGAAAGTGACATGCAAATTTTCTACTCATAGGACCCTGGTTCGATTCTCACACCACAACAACTAAGTGTGGAAGCGATTGTTACGTATCAATGATTGATAGTTAAACGGTTTCCATTTTTGTCAAGGTGTTAGTTCTGTTTTGGTAATCGATAGCTCTTCGTGACGTCATGGTTTCATATGAAGCTGCACCTTTGCTCAGTGGCTTTGAAAAAACCACTTCGTTTTGAGTTCGCAATGACGTAAACATCTTATTTATTTTATTATTAATCTGTTGATGTCCAATTAAATATGTCTTTTCAAAATTGCATCATTCGTTCTGAAAAAGAGTGTGTGCTGTAACTGAAACCGACTGGCAGCTTAGAACTGTGTGCCTAGCCCGGACGCGATTCCGGCACCTTGTTTCTCTGCTGACTATCCAGGCACCAGCGTTCACAGCCTTAATTTCGCAAGTACCTCTACCCCAGCTACCAAACTTAAAATCTGTGAGTCGCGCCTGGATAGCTCAGTCGGTAAAAGCATTGACTGCCAAAGGCGAGATTCTGGATAAAAGTCCAACGAAGAAGGGAGGATACATTCTTTGCATTAATTGCACTAGAAATAAACGTATTTTAAAAGCGAACGGAGGAAATAGAAGGAGAAATGCATGATTTGTGGTTCTTACATTACTGTAGCCCAGAATGCTGCCAGGTGATTCAGTAAGCAATGGAAAACAAGAACAATCTAAGAAGTAGCTCAAGTGAGAGTAATATAGAATCTTTTTTTAAGCATATCCAAAACAACTTTGCATCGTAATTCACAATAACACAGGCATTGCAATATCGTATTTATCCGCCGACACCGGGCAATCGACTTTCAAATAAAATGTTTCGCCTGTACAGGAACATACATAATGGATGTAAGAGTACAGGTTGTAGGCGCATGGTTGATGTCATATGGGAGTTTGGTTGTGGCCGTGAGTCGTGCACGAATAGTCAATAAGGCGACCGTTCGCGATTAGCGGGAAATCCGGGTTCCAGTCTCAATCCGAGACAAGTTTACACTGTCGTCATTCCATTCTACAGCTGGTTTTGGTCCATATTTGCAATTGCGAACACATTTAATGTAGTCTATTTCATAACGGCTGTAGTCGCCGCACTGGCTGTAACTTTGGACATTCATGCATGTCCAAAGGAACTTTGCATCGTAATTCAGAATAACGCAGGCACTGCAATATCGTATAGAAAACAACACTTCGCACATTTGAGAAAGCTTAGTGTACCATTTTCGACAAGTCTTACTGATCTTCTACTAAGGAATGGTATGGCAGTTCTTAGATGTCTGACTAAAGGTGTCGTCACCAATTTCAGATTAATTAAAAATATTTATATCTCAAAGAGTATTGATTTTACAAACCTATTTGTAAACATTTTTGCAAAGAAGTATTCAATTATTAATTCTATGTTTAGAAATTAAGAAATTTTACATTTTTACTAATAGTGAAAAAATAATGTTTAGCTATTATAAAGCGGGAAAGGTGAGCTAGTAATATGTATGACATTTGATGCCTCAACCCATATTGAGAACGGAATAAAAAATTCGGAAGCATTACTTTTCAGCACGGCCTCGTATAGTGAATATTTTTTTAAAAATAAAAGTAAATTATTTTCATTTCAACTACAATCTGGTTGGATTCCTAATGTGTCTACTGGAACACAAGGATAAATGAACAGCCGTTGAATACTCAACCCGCTATGCAGAGTTCGATCAGCACTATGGAAATTTTAAAAAAATTACGACTAATGTTTATTTTCTGCCGGACGTTTGGTGCGGGCGAGTACTCGACTTGTACGAATACTGGACTGTACGTCTTTGCCAGGTGTACAGACGACTTGGCTGCTACTGTGGGGAGACTACAGCTGGCCTTGTATGGTAACAACGTATTTCCTGTAAACACCTCTCCTGCCCCGGAAACCTGTTTTCTTTCATATAGCCCTCGGATCAATGACCTTCTAATATACTGCTCTAGTTAATAATCGAGCTGGCGTTTTCCGTTTTTTTGAATCTTCAGGATACTTTTGTCGGTGTTCGACATTCGAGACTGTATAGTCTGAATGAGATACCTTACACATTCTATGCCTATACTTCTTGCTCTTTTTGCATTCATCACTTCACGTCGTTCCTACTACTTTCGCTAGCCGAAGAAAGGACGGCGACCATCGGTGTGGTCACGCGACTCTGCAAGACGGAGCCTCCGCAGTGAATGGAGCGTCGCCGTGTGCAGGCAGCGCTGACCTTGGCGACGAGTACAGTGCCGCTCCCCGACCCTGCGTAGAGTGCACACGTCCTCCTGACCTCGGCGTAAGCTACTGGCCTCTGCCTTCTACAGCTTGTCTTCCCTAACGGAGAGCCGCCGTTCTCTGCTATAAATCTTACCTTCATTACAACTGTCAGTGTGCTACAGTGGGAACGAACATATTACTTACAAATTCACGAGCTCAAGTTCGATAACTCGTTTCGCTTTAATCCATATATATTGTAAAAATAGATACATGTACGTATGCATGTAAGTACCAGGTGATAAAAAAGTCAGTATAAATTTGAAAACTTAATAAACCACGGAATAAAGTAGATAGAGAGGTAAAAATTGACACACATGTTTGGAATGACATGGAGTTTTATTAAAACAAAAAAATAAAATAAAAAAAATAAAAAACGAAGTTCACAAAATTTCCGACAGACGGCGCTGGACAGCAAAACGTCAGTGACTGCGCATGACAATCGTGTATAAAAGCATCTGTAGTGAGAGAGAGAGAATCAGATGCACCAGCAGTCGCAGCATGTTGACATTACCTGAAAAGGCGCTTTTAGTGAAGCTGTATTATCAGAATGGGGAATGTGCTAGATCAGCGTTACGATCCTATCGCCATAGGAAGGGGATGCGAACGGGTAAAGGTCCGTTGACAAATGCAGCTGTGGCGAGAATGATTTCGAAGTTCGAAGTCACGGGTTGTTTAGACGATAGACCCCGTAGTGGCCGACCGAGCACAAGGCGTAATGCTGCTGAGACAGTCCAGGAAGAAATGGTGACTGTAGCCGGTTCGTCTACGCACGGCGAAGTCAGCGCTCGTGTAGTCGCACGTTGCACCGCGGCATTCCATACGCTACAGTTTGGTTGGCACTTTGGCGTACCCTCCGATGCTATCCGTACAAAATCCATCGGCATCAAGAACTGTTACCTGGCGATTTAGTGAAGCGGAGGGCATTTGCGGTGTGGGCGTTTCAAAAGATGGCGGAAGATGACGATTGGTTGAGTAACGTGTTGTGGACCGACGAAGCTCATTTCACGCTCCGAGGGTCTGTCAACGCCCACAACTGGACAATTTGGGCTACCGAAAATCCTAGAACTGTCGTGGAAACTCCATTGCACGACGAGAAAGTCACGGTATGAGTTGGATTTACCACATCTACCGTTATCGGGCCTTTTTTCTTCGAGGAAATGCGTGATTCTGGTTTTGTAACTGCTACCGTGACGGGTGAGAGGTACGCCGATATGATACAGAATCGCATCATCCCCAGCCTGGCTGATAAACACATGCTGGAACATACGATGTTTATGCAGGATGACGCTCCACCCCATATTGCTACACGCGTGAAAGATCTCTCGCGCGCATAGTTTGGTGATGATCGTGTGCTCAGCCGCCACTTTCGTCATGTTTGGCCTCCCAGGTCCCCAGACCTCAATCCAAGCGATTATTGGCTTTGGGGATAACTGAAGTGGCACGTGAATCGTGATCGACCGACATCTCTAGGGATGCTGAAAGATCACATCCGATGCCAATGCCTCACCATACCTCCAGACATGCTTTACAGTGCTGTTCATAACATTATTCCTCGACTACAGCTATTGTTGAGGAATGATGGTGGACATATTGAGCATTTCCTGTAAAGAACATCATCTTTGCTTTGTCTTACTTTGTTATGCTAATTATTGCTATTCTGATCAGATGAAGCGCCATCTGTCGGACATTTTTTAACTTTTGTATTTTTTTGGTCATAATAAAACCCCATGTCATTCAAAGCGAATGTGTCAATTTGTACCTCTCTATCTACATTATTCCGTTACTTATTCAGTTTTCAAATTTATACTGACTTTTTGATCACTCGGTATATACACAGACCCGCCCGTTTGGCCGAGCGGTGTAACGCACGGCTTTCCGGGCGGGAAGGAGCGCCTGGTCCCCGGCACGAATCCGCCCGGTGGATTAGTGTCGAGTTCCGGTGAGCCGGCCAGTCTGTGGATGGTTTTTAGGCGGTTTTCCATCTGCATCGGCAAATGCGGGCTGGTTCCCCTTATTCCGCCTCAGCTACACTATGTCGGCGATTGCTGCGCAAACAAGTTCTCCACGTACACGTACACCACCATTACTCTACCACGCAAACATAGGAGTTACACTCGTCTGGTGTGAGACGTTCCCTGGGGGGTCCACCGGGGGCCGAATCGCACAATAACCCTGGATTTGGTGTGGGGCGGCGGAGGGGCGAAGTGCCGGCCGGTGTGGCCGAGCGGTTCTAGGCGCTTCAGTCTGGAACCACGCGACCGCTACGGTCGCAGGTTCAAATCCTACCTCGGGCATGGATGTGTGTGATGTCCTTAGGTTAGTAAGGTTTAAGTAGTTCTAAGTTCTAGGTGATTGATGACCTCAGATGTTAAGTCCCATAGTGGTCAGAGCCATTTGAACCATTTTGATTTGGCGGGGTGAAGTGGACTGCGGTAGTCGTAGAGGGGTTGTGGACCACTGCGGCTGCGGCGGGGGCGGAGCCTCTCCGTCGTTTCTAGGTTCCCGTTTGACATAACATAACATAAAATATATACACTGCCAGAAAAATATTAGTACACCTGGAAACATGACGTCGATTTTGATCTGCCACCCGGGGGGATAGCAGATGTACAGATAACGGCTTCAGCATCGTTCGCCAACAGATAGCATAGTGGCACAGTTACCAGAGCGTCATCTGTCTACCGTTTAATAGGGAAAGGTCACCGCCAGAAGTCTCTGTGTGGCACAAACGTGTGAAGCCAGCAGGCAATCATGCCACAGAGACGCACTCGTGGTTCCTTCAGCCAACTGAGCGAGTATGAAAGAGATCAAATTGTGGCCTTCCGAGTACCGGGATGGTCCTTGCTCTGGCGTATAAGTCTAGCGTAGAGGGCTGTGAAGAAGACATCAGCCAATAGTACGCTGTCCAACCCCTCTCTAGGAAAAGAACGAGACATCAACGGCCTCTAATACACGAAGAGGACATAAGCGCCGTGCCACTTGGCCACGGCCCAGTTGAAGACTAGACATTCTACGGCCGCTACGGCAGCGACTTGGGAGCTGTATTTTTTCACCTGTATTACAAATTGTATGTACTGAAGAGACTTGTTATTTGTCTGTCACCCATAGCTTGGGACACATCTGCTTTTCCCAAAGTTAAGTATTGTAATCATTTCCTTTTGTAATAAACTTCATTAATACGATTTGCTTGAATTGTTGTCTAGCGATCTGGGAAAGAAGGTTTTCTAGGTGCCCCATATTTGACAAGTAGGCAGGATACAACAGTCCGTTCGGAGAACTGACACACAAGTTGGATGTTCTGCGTCAGTTGTGCAAGGAGATGCTAGTATCAGTGGTCATTTAAACATTCTCACTCCTGTAGACAAGGTCCTCGACGTCGATGCAGCACAGATGGCGGCCAGAATCGTCGTATTGTTAAGGTCAGCAGTGGCAGATCGTACAGCAATCCTAGCACAGATAAGAGGACTTGTGAGATCAGACGTGTCATCGAACTGTTGCGAACCGGTTATTAGCAGTGACACTACGGACACGGACACCTCTAGCCCGTCTTCCACTGACGCCACAATGTCGAAGTGCACGACTCGACTGCTGCCGTCACAGTGTCACTTGGAAGAGGGAGTGGTGCACCATAGTCTTCAGTGACGGCAGCACTCTCTGTCTTCAAACAAGTGTTTGTCGTGTACGTGCACAAGGTAGACCTGATGTGCAGTGCCTTGTATTGTGCATTCGTCCGAGGCACACTGGCTCCAATCCAGGCCTTATGGTCTGGGGTCCGATAAGCTACAACTCTCGTTCACCTTCGGTGTTTCTGGAGAGGACGCTAGCCGGCACTCGGTACCTGCAAAATGTTGTTAGAGCCATTCCTTTGCTATTCTTGCAACAGGAAGGTGATGTGTTATTCCAACAGGATAAAACTCGCCCACACACTGCCCTTAAAACTCAACGAGAGCTGCAAGACGTACAGCAACTTCCCTCGCAAGCATGGTCTGCGGACTTCACTCCAACCGACCAGTGTGAGATACGATGGGACGAGAAGTGACAAATACGACTCGTCAGCCAGCAACTCTTAGAGAACGACGTGAGCAGGTCGAGCAGGCGTGGCACGACGTATCCCAAAACAGTATTCGCCGTCTTTACAGTCGACTCGATGTCGAAGTCAGTGTCTGCATTCCTGCCGTGGAGGCTATACCACGTACTGATATGGTTGTTTCAGCATTGGTGTCCGCCCCGAATGCTGCGTGGTCAGCGTGACGGATTGCCATCCTACGGGCCCGGGTTCGATTCCCGTCTCCGCGGTACTGGGTGTTGAGTCGTCTTCATTATCATTTCAACCCCAGCCGCCGCGCAGGTCGCCCAGTGTGGCGTCGAATGTAATAAGACCTGCACCAAGGCGGCCGGACCTGCCCCTTAAGGGGCCTCCCGGCCAATGACGCCAAACGCTCGTTTCCATTTTTTCAGCATTGGTCGGCACGTGGTACCTCAGAACTGCTTGTGCTATTGATCTGTAAAAACAATCATTTCATGTACTGCATAAGCACTGTTGCACCATGAAAGCGGTGTGAGTGGAAAAGCAGTGTAGCCCATGACGCGCGAATACCCATACCTTAGTCATCCAGTATTTGACAACGAGGGCATTTAGTGACTTGCAACAAACATTACATACGATTTCATACATTATCGAAACATTTCCTCGCTGGCAATCCCCACAAAATGACGGAAGAAAAAAGTTTATCGCTTGCAACATTTACGCTTTGCATGCAGAAAAGCTGCCGTAATAAGCATGATGTTTTACTTTATTCTTTCTTTTCTACTAACAGTGTTGGCGGCGCCTTTTGGCAGTCAGTATTCAAATATACCATTGAATGCACCAGAAAAATTATATCGTTGTACGTCTCGTAGTTCAGAAGATATGACGTCATAAACACTGAGTTACGTGAAAACCTACCGTATCATCCATGACATTTTAATTTATTAGGCTACTTTTTTATTACTAACTTTATTCGCAACACATTTCGCAGACGGTTTCCATGTATGCCGCTGAACGTACCTGCGACACATAATTCAGGACTAAGATGCGTGAAAAATTGCTGCATCATGCATAACGTTTTAATTTATTACTTCTTTACTACTAACTCTATTCGCAGCTCATTTCGCATATAGTAGAAGCATATACCACTTGATGTACTTCATTATGCGACACATAGTTTTGGAGATACAACGTCATAAACATTGAGCCGGCCGGAGTGGCCAAGCGGTTCTAGGCGCTACAGCCGGGAACCGCGCTGCTGCTACGGTCGCAGGTTCGAATCCTGCCTCGGGCATGGATGCGTGTTATGTCCTTAGGTTAGCTAGGTTTAAGTAGTCCTGAGTTCTAGGGGACTGACCTCAGAAGTTAAGTCCCATAGAGCCGGCCGGAGTGGCTTAGCGGCTCTAGGCGCTACAGCCTGGAACCGCGCGACCGCTACGGTCGCAGGTTCGAATCCTGCATCTGTCGTGGATGTGTGTGATGTCCTTAGGTTAGTTAGGTTTAAGTGGTTCTAAGTTCTAGGGGACTGATGACCACTGCAGTTCAGTCCCATAGTGCTCAGAGCCATTTGAGCCATTTTTAAGTCCCATAGTACTCAGAGCCATTTGAACCATAAACATCGAGCTGCGTGAAAAGGAAACTGCAGGATGAAATTCGTTGGAGACACAGGTGAAATACGTGCACAACTATTTATTTGCAGCTCGTACAAAACAGATACGTGTTTCAAAGTTTTTCTGACCTTCAAAGCAGTCACCAGCATTGTGTATAACCCGTTGCCAGCGATATGGAAATCGTAGGATACTCTTAGCAGTGCCACTTGTGTTGACAGTTCGAGGGGCGCGGTCTATTGCCCGACGAATTTGTAGAAGTTCTGAAGCGAATGCCGTGAAGTGTTTCCTTCAGTTTAGAAATCGAGTTGAACTTGCAAGGGCTTAAGTCAGGGGAGTGCAGTAGGTGATATAGCACTTAGCAGGCCCATCAGTCAAACAAATCAGTAACAGCTTGCACTGTACGTGCTTAAGAATTGTCCTGCAAAATGATAGTCAGGTCCTGCAGAAAGTGTCATCGCTTCTGTCTCTATGCTGTTCATTTTTGGAACACGATCTACGACCAGCTTAGAGACAGAAATAATGACACTTTCTGCAGGACCTGACTATCATTTTGCAGGACAATGCTCAAGCACGTACAGTGCAAGCTGTTACTGATTTGTTTGACTGATGAGACCGCTAAGTGCTATACCACCTACTGCACTCTCCTGACTGACAATAAAATGCTGATGGAAAAACGATCAAGAATTTAAAAAATAAAAAAAGACAGGAAAAGACAAGTGACTCTCGTTTATTCATAAATGAACAGCAAAATTTAGGAACAAATATCTAAGACACGACACAGTGTAATAGCTTAAAAAAATAGCAAATCATCAATGAAGAAAAAATATTTGAAAAGTAACGTCCCAATACCACGTACAAAAATTCTGTTATCCGCTAATAAGACGAATGCAGGGCATGTATAAGACGTTCTTGAAAAGGGAAATAGATTTCCTTGGGGAGTTTCAGATAAGTAGCAGTCTAACAGATCTTTTCCCCACTGTTCGATTTGTGTGGTTGTTCCACTTGAAATCTGTTCCCGACAGGTACTCAAAGTTATTTACTATTGTGCCCAATTGCTGACCTTGTAGTCAAATGTGATCGGATAATTTCATATATTTATGTGTTTTAACATTACGTTTATTTATATTGAAGAAGACTGCACATGTGGTTCAAGACATCTAAGAGCCGGAAAAAGCACTTTTACTAGGGAGGGACTTCAAAAAATAAGTACACATTATTACTGCACGCCAAGTAACTTTTGCTAATGCACTACAATTCAAAGTGACACAGAGTGACACGGTTTTGCAAAATAATAGCCAAGTATCTGTAAACAACCGTCGGAGGGTTCTACAAATCGTTCAACTCCTCAACGATAGAAATCTCCTCCTTGGTCATGGAACCATTCAGGAACCACTGTGTAACTGTGATAGGCTTGTTATCCTTACCGCAGCAGAACTGTGTCTGCGGGAAGCCCGGTATATGTAGTGAAGCTTTGGTTCTGACGTGTTCCTATAGCTCATTTGGAAAATGCACCATTCCTGAAAGGTAAATTTAAAGACCGTGTTCGAATCTCGATTGCGGCCCAGTTTTTGACTGTCCGAAGGTTGGAACTTCCTGTCAGCTTAAAACTCTGTGCTGCACCGGGACGCAAACTCGGAACCTTACCTTTCGTCGACAATGCTCTTACCGACTGAACTATTCAGGCACACTAACGACCTGTCCTCTGATGTTAAATCTGCCACTAACTCTGTCCTACTTCTACTAGAAAGTTTTTTACTGGCATACACGCCGCTGTGCCTGAAGAATCTGTATTAAACTTGCCAAAATGACGTCGGATACATAACAAACTAGAATATTAAGAGAACTTCGAAGCAGTGGCATCCACTTGAAGATGTTAAGCAGGTCACTCGATGAAACATTGAGGAATCAACAAAACGTGATCCGCAGCTGACTAGATAACCGTGTATTTAACAGATTTGCCGAGAAAGCATGAAGTGTTACAGAATTCTCTTCGCTTATTTGAGCGTTGCTATATGATGAGCCTTTGTGCTCACTATGTGTTTTACAGTCATTTCAATGCAACGTAGTTATGCAGTTCCGTATAATCTAAATTTGTAACACCTATTCACGTGGTTTCGTCTCCTTCTCTAGCAATAAAAAACTCTTCCCAGAAGGAGATATTTAGGCTTATGTGACTGCTCATACATTACAAGACGTTCTGAAAGTACGGAATGGGTGTCTATGTAGTGTAAGAGACAAACCAATTCCAAGAACATTGCATTTTACGATTGAGTAGTTCCATTTCCGTCTCTCTGCAACAAGACAGTGTTACTGATTCAGTGAAGAGACGAGTTGATATGGATAGACTAAATACAGTGTATTTGAGAGTTGATGGAACTTGTGATTTTACTCCCATACATCTATACTTGAGCCTACTATTACACAACGTGCGAGACAAAAGGGGTTCATGCTTCGAAGAGGTGTGTAGTACCAGCAGCTCAAAAGAATCTGTAGAAAAATTTGGTGCAATATCCCAGTATTTCGATATGATAGTTTCTATATGTTTCATTATATTCTATTTCCACGCTTCTTTCAGGGGCACTGTTTTGAAGTTGCGTGAGAAATGCATTTTATCCGTTTCAAGACATGTTTCATCGTGGCACTGCATTGACTAATTTACTCTTTCCAGCTTTCCATATTCATAACGAATCCCTTTAAACACATGACTAGGGCGATCTTGCAGACCACCCATATTGCCCACAGGAGCAGCACAAACCAAACACTCGTATGTCCCCACAAATAAGGTCTTGTGGACTCAACTCCGGTGAGCGCGATGGATATGCTCAACATATCCACTGCTCACTGGAAATACCATCTAGCTGTGGTTGTACATTATACATGAAATTGGCTGGAGGTACTCCACAGTGCATGAACTTCGTCACATTAGTTTTGCGATATATTTGCGTATGGTTCAACTGTGATCAACATGAACTACATACGTCGATTATACTAGGCATGTGATCGCAGATGGTTTGCTACCTGACTCATTCTGACTGATTCAGGTGCTTGTTAATAGTCAGACTGCACACATTTATAACACGTTAGCCGTGCGGTCTAACGCACGGCTTTCTGGATTGGCAAGGAGCGCTTGGTCCACGGCACGAATCCACCCGGCGGACTTGTGTAGAGGCCCGGTGAGCCGGCCAGTTTGTGGATTGTTTTTAGGCGGTTTTCCATCTGCCTCGGCGAATGCGGGCTGGTTCCCCGTTATTCCGCATCAGCTACACTATGTCGGCGATCGCTGCGCAAACAAGTTCTCCACGTACACGTACACCACCATTATTCTATCACGCAAACACAGGGGTTACACTCGTTTGATGTGAGATGTTCCCTGGGAGGTCCACCAGGGGCCGAACCGCACAATAACCCTGAAAGAGTGTCTCGGTGTGTGGCGGCGGAGGGGTGAAGTGGACTGCAGTAATCGTCGTGGGGTTGTGGACCATTGCAGATGCGTCGTGGACGGAGCCTCTTCGTCGTTTCTAGGCCCCCGGTTAACATACAATACAACGCAATGGGTCACATCACTATACTTCGTAAACTGAAGAATTTTGGACCACATGTTTACTGATAATTTTCTTCTCGGATTCCAGAAAAACCCAACCAAAGCTTCTGTGTATGATGCCCGTTCTTTCGGACATGTCCGAAGGAACAGACATCATTCGTGATCCTGCATGCTATATACATGACGGAACTGCAATTCTGAGATCAACCGCAATCGGCCATTGAAATAAATTAAGTGGCGAGAAGTGACGATTTGTGACTTACCGGGATTCGAACTCGGCTTTCCCGATTTACGCGAGTGGTGGGCTCAATCGCTTCGGCTATCCGAGCACGCTTCCCATCCAATCCAAATTCCCAGCTTGTCGCACCTTACATATGTTGCGTCCCGTGTCCATTATCCTCACTACTCGCAGCCTCACGCTCAGAGGGGCGCTACTGATGGAGTGTACGGTAAATTGGGGACTTGGGTTGGACGAGAAGCGTGATCAGACAGCTGAAGTTGTTAAGTCGACCACTCGCGAAAAGCGGGAAATCTGGGTTCGAATCCCTGTCCATCACAAATTTTCACTCGCCACTGAATTTATTTATTTATTTCAGTGCATGATAGCAGCCAATGACAAAGTTGGTATCATTATTTATATGACACCCAGTATTCTATCTATCGCTTGAGCCTTGTTCTGCAGTTACGCAGGGTCAGCCATCCTTAATCGGATTTGGCATGTTAATGTTTAAGGGGTGGCCGGATGCCCTTCCTGCCTCCATCCCGTACCCCCTAGGACAGAATTAGTGTACCACAACTGTCTGCGCCGACTGTAATCCATGGAATAGTGCGAAACTGTTCAGATGCCTGCGAGCCGTGTAACAGAGGCGGAACATGGGGACCAGCCCGGTATTCACCTAGCAGGATGTGGAAAACCGCCTAAAAACCACATTCAGTCTGGCTGGCACACCGGCCTTCGTCGTTAATCCGCCGGGCGGATTCGATCCGGGGCCGGCCCGCCTACCCGAGTCCAGGAAGCAGCGCGTTAGCGCTCTCGGCTACCCTGGCGGGTAGATGACACCCCCCTATATTATGCAGGAATATTTTTGTCGATGTCTGATAGTTCCCAGCAAGACGCAACAGGAGGCCGCTGCGAGCTGAGATCAATCGGAAGTGGAGAATGAGGGTTTCGCCATGTCGTCTCTATCGCCCAACGTTCCAGGTGTTTTTCCTGGCGTCAGCATTGTTCCAGTTCGTCAGTGTCTTGCGATGACAGTCCATGAGAGCGGACCTTGATACGTTCCCACCTCAACTAGGCTCAGTTCAACGCGCTTATATAACATCGCGCCAATATAAACACGAGCACGTGGTAGCGCAGCTGGCAAGGTCACTTCCCAGGCGTCTATGACTCGAGGTCTGTCCCTGACAGCTGTCGCATTGTGGAGACACGAGGTCACCGTCTTTAGTTATAAAATGAGAGGTGCAGGGAAACAGTAAATTGACTCGATAAGATCTGTCACTATTTTATCTCCGTTGTCATGGAGCTGGTTCGCGGCTGCAAGGACAAGTAGTTAGTCGCAGTTACCGCGTTCGCTCGTATTTACACACGGCTAATTAAATGCCTTCGAGAGTGTGCTCACACTGAAAGTTTATTACTACATTCCTCATCATGAAATAGTGATGTATTTAGTATCCGGAAAATTTCAGAACAAGATAAGGGTAAAATAATCGTAGAAAATTTGGAAACCCAAACGAAATATAGCTTTGTTCACGCTCTCTTTAAAATTCTGTTGTCACTAATTCATTCGTGACAGAACCCAAAAGGGTGAGACAGAACATGAGAACAGAGGTGTGAATTTTTATCCTGACTGTGCAAAAAGATCTGTGAAGTAACAAATGAGTGAAGATTGCAAAGATAGCTTGTAACGGGAAGAAGGACTGGTAATGGGTATATGAATGAGGCTGTGTACAAGGAATTGATCGAACATTTGGCGATTTCTGTTATTTTCTTGGTTGCTGTCATAGAGAATGACACATAAGGACGGGTATACTACTAATATGCAAGGTGTGTCTGAAAGATCTATTCATACAAAGAGAAAGTTGCAGCGTCATCCTTAATTCATTGCAAAGGTCGAACATTGATAACTGTAATGGCTTTTTATTCGGCAGTCGTTAAGTATGATAGTCTGACGTTTATTATGACGAGATCAAAGTTCACCAAGGGAATGACGGGAGACTGCCAGGTGGTATTTATCCGGTCACGGTTATGTTCAGTAGACAGAGGTTGCTGAGACGTTCAAAACATCACGGAGCCTCATTCAAGCTACTTACATTGTGCCTCCGGATCGGTAGTACAATAACATCAAGGCCATGATGGAGGTCCCACATACGTTTCAGTTATATACGTTCAGAAAGCGACAGGTATCTCTGGGAAGTCTACAAATAATATAGTGGTTCTTTCCATCGTCTTTTGTTTGTGTCTTGGGTAGAATTATCCGAGTTGTGTATTATCTTTCACATAGTTCCACAATATATTTACCTGTCTCCTTTTTACCCAAGTTATAGCTTGTACACCACACTTCGTACTAATAAACCCTTTGTACTTCAGTGAAGTTCTTTGTAATATTCCCGTTATAGGTCTGTCCTGTTTTGTTTGTATTTCCTCTGTTTCCTTTCTGATTTTAGTTGTCTAGCGTCTCACTTACGATTCTTACTCGTGAATGGCTGCTGTGCATATTCCGATCGAGTGCAAAAACAAAAAAAAAGAAATCTTTAATTGCAGGACATATAAAACATTCGTCTTACCGTTTCCATGTAATAGATTTCTGTAATACGCTGTTTCGAGATGTTGCTTGTGAGTCTCCTTTTAGTATATATATATATATGCGTTTTGTCATTTTTTTCTGGAGTGATGTGACGTTCTCAGATGTTCTTCTGTAAATTTGGTTCTTCATTTGTGCTTGAACAAGATTCTCTTGGCATTATCCAGCAATGTTTTGTTTGTTACAATACTTTCTATATGTTAAGCACATCCGCAATAGCCAAACAGGGAAGTGAATAATCTTCAAAATTTCTTTACTTAACCAGAATTGTGTTAACTGTGTAGGAAAGCTGTACCTCGCTCTGTGAATAGGCATGTGACGCAAAACTAAAGGAAGTTAGTGCTTAAGGCTCATAATGTCTCACTACTGTTTGTATTTCCGTTGTGAACAGAACGTACTCTGGATCGATTTTCAACGTAAAGCTATCATCGGTCGTTTAGCTCGGTGTGTCACAGTAGGATCGTCGGATTCCTTGAGTCAGATAAGACATAAGCGAAATCTCAGCAACAAGGTATGTGCCAAATATCGAAATCTGAATGCCTCTCGAGGAAACCACCAACGGACACTTCGTCCGATAACATCATCACTTTGACCACCAAGCGACTGATCGATATAGTGATTTCAGTTCTACAGCAATGCAACGCGGCTAATACCTAGTTCTGTAACTCTTAGAAAATGTACTCCCAGTTTTTGATTGTGGTTAATACACTAGGGCCGGAGTACGTTCCCTATCGTCAAAAACCTAAACCACAAGGAACTGTACATGAAATTTTCTTTGTTTCCATTTTCGTAACCGATTCTCTGCGTCCGTTTGGCACACCTTGTATAGCTTTTTTGGAATATTTCCTATTTTAAACTTAATTTTCTATTTGTGCACAATGTGACGTCATATTTTGTTGTTTACTCTGAAACCATTGCATAGATGTAGAGCAGCCAAATCACATAGACTACACACTGGAGCAAAATGATATTACAGATCGACAGCGGCTATTATCTTTCGACTTTGCGAAACTGCAGCAAGGCAAGCAGTTTTCTCTGCTCTCGACTTCCTCCGATAAAATGAGAGCAAACATTCTTCAGTGTTTGCGAGGACAGATCTGTGTTAATGTTTAGTGCTATTCGACTAGGTACAGGGAAAAGGAGTACAGCAATTGGAAATGATATGCTTTAGGAGGATATTAAAAATTAATTGGTCATTTGGAGTAATAAATGAAGAGGTTCTAGGAAGAGTAATGAAGAAAAGAATCTCTTGGAACTTCCTAGTGAGAACTAGGCACAAGTGAATCTGAAATGTACTTGGACCTCTAGGAATAATTAACATGGTACAGGATGAAACAGTAGAGGGAGAAAAGTGTATGTTCAGAGTAAGATTATAAAACGTACAACAGGTTATCGAGGATGTTGAGTATGGTAGATAAGCAGAGAAAAAGTCTGGATGTGATAAGAAAAGGAGAGTGACGTCGGACCTGTCTACAAAGCAAAAATTGTGGTGTGATTAGCGTATCCTTCCTACTGTTGTTTCTCTGTGGCAGCGAGGATTGTTGGCCCTCTTTGCCTGTTTCTAATAGCCTACACCTTCCGCACCAGAAGTGTTGCCTAGCTTTCAAGTCGCAGTAATAATGACTGCCCCTTCAGGAAGCGCAATTCGTGTGTTTTCTCTCCGTAGCCATTACCTCCTCTCGCATGGTACGGATAGCAGCTTTCTGACGCCGCCATTCTCACGTGTGCTTATTAAGACGCACGTGCCTCGCAGTGATGTCACCAAACGATACTTCGCAGCCTGTGATGACTAATGCAATGACACCAGTCGTGAGATCATAATTATTGGAAGGATCATGAGACTGGCCATTACGAAATATTCGTACAAGATTTCTGAAGGCATATGCATCACTGACAGGTGAAGAAGTACGCACTAAAGCCTGAAAGCTTTCGTAAACGATTAAACTTGTTTGTCAAATTCGCTTTTATCTAGCCATGGATTTGTCAAACAAGCCCGCATACGTACCAACAAAGTTTTTCAATTGAAACTCACTTTTGAAGCAGATGCCGTTCGTGTGTGCTGTATTTTGACTCTAGCTGAAATGGCAACAAATATAGATAAAACATTTCTAACATTGACTCTGGCACTGTGTATAAAGAATAAGTAGAAAATAACACGCTACTTGTCCAGTGAACTGTTTGAAATAAGAAAGAATTATACACAGGAAAACCTGCGAAAAGAAATGTTACACTCTGTACTTGATTACATCAACTTTCTGCGAATTGACAGTGAAATTACTAATAACTAGTTGAGAGTTATTTTACCCTCAAATTAAAAAAGAAGACACAAGCAAGAGAAAATTTATTTTCTTACATCAGATCGCCAATCCGTTCTGAAGCAAACTTGGCGATTATGCTTCCCACGTTCGGGTCATGCTGTGTGGCAGTAGCGTAAAATGTTTCGGAGTTACATCGGCGCCGCATTTGGATCTTCGGGTCGAGATGCTTTAGTGTCACAAAATCCTAAGTCTACAAAACGAGAGAAGCTTTTAAATATGCACATATAACTGTCGTTCACTAACGGGAGACGACAAATGGACAGAAACGGAAGAGGAATTAGAAAAAATTAGCTGAAGCATTGTTGAAGTACGTCGTAAGGGAGAAAACTGTCTTCGACCGAATTCGGGAAATCTCCTCTTCTGATGCTGTGGGGAACCAAATGAAAAACTAAAAGGAATCGGATATTTAGTAAAGAAAACCGTAGTAGACAAGTTAGCAGTATTAGAAGAAGAGTCAAGTAGAATTGCACCTTTGGTCAGAAAGGTGTAAAATCCAAATAGTTCAGGCATGTGTACCTACTTCTAATCACTCGGATCGGGATATACTATCCTTCTACGAGTGTCTAAAAGTAGGGAAAGACTGCCTTTTATAAACTTGTAAATGTTGACTTTAATGCCAAAGCTGGAACGTGCAAGGAAGCTGATTCAGTTATTGGCAAACATGGATTAGATAAAAGAAATAACAGAGGTGAGAAACTATCTAGATTTGCAGAATGTATGATGACACCTATTATGAATAACTTCTACATCTACATTTATACACCGCAAGCCACCCAACGGTGTGTGGCGGAGGGCACTTTACGTGCCACTGTCATTACCTCCCTTTCCTGTTCCAGTCGCGTATGGTTCGCGGGGAGAACGACTGTCTGAGAGCCTCCGTGCGCGCTCTAATCTCTCTAATTTTACATTCGTGATCTCCTCGGGAGGTATAAGTAGGGGGAAGCAATATATTCGATACCTCATCCAGAAACGCACCCTCTCGAAACCTGGCCAGCAAGCTACACCGCGATGCAGAGCGCCTCTCTTGCAGAGTCTGCCACTTGAGTTTATTAAACATCTCCGTAACGCTATCACGGTTACCAAATAACCCTGTGACGAAACGCGCCGCTCTTCTTTGGATCTTCTCTATCTCCTCCGTCAAACCGATCTGGTACGGATCCCACACTGATGAGCAATACTCAAGTATAGGTCGAACGAGTGTTTTGTAAGCCACCTCCTTTGTTGATGGACTACATTTTCTAAGCACTCTCCCAATGAATCTCAACCTGGTACCCGCCTTACCAACAATTAATTTTATATGATCATTCCACTTCAAATCGTTCCGCACGCATACTCCCAGATATTTTACGGAAGTAACTGCTACCACTGTTTGTTCCGCTATCATATAATCATACAACAAAGGATCCTTCTTTCTATGTATTCGCAATACATTACATTTGTCTATGTTAAGGGACAGTTGCCACTCCCTGCACCAAGTGCCTATCCGCTGCAGATCTTCCTGCATTTCGCTACAATTTTCTAATGCTGCAACTTCTCTGTATACTACAGCATCATCCGCGAAAAGCCGCGTGGAACTTCCGACACTATCTACTAGCTCATTTATATATATTGTGAAAAGCAATGGTCCCATAACACTCCCCTGTGGCACGCCAGAGGTTACTTTAACGTCTGTAGACGTCTCTCCATTGATAACAACATGCTGTGTTCTGTTTGTTAAAAACTCTTCAATCCAGCCACACAGCTGGTCTGATATTCCGTAGGCTCTTACTTTGTTTATCAGGCGACAGTGCGGAACTGTATCGAACGCCTTCCGGAAGTCAAGAAAAATAGCATCTACCTGGGAGCCTGTATCTAATATTTTCTGGGTCTCGTGAACAAATAAAGCGAGTTGGGTCTCACACGATCGCTGTTTCCGGAATCCATGTTGATTCCTACATAGTAGATTCTGGGTTTCCAAAAACGACATGATACTCGAGCAAAACACATGTTCTAAAATTCTACAACAGATCGACGTCAGAGATATAGGTCTATAGTTTTGCGCATCTGCTTGACGACCCTTCTTGAAGACAGGGACTACCTGTGCTCTTTTCCAATCATTTGGAACCCTCCGTTCCTCTAGAGACTTGCGGTACACGGCTGTTAGAAGGGGGGCAAGTTCTTTCGCGTACTCTGTGTAGAATCGAATTGGTATCCCGTCAGGTCCAGTGGACTTTCCTCTATTGAGTGATTCCAGTTGCTTTTCTATTCCTTGGACACTTATTTCGATGTCAGCCATTTTTTCGTTTGTGCAAGGATTTAGAGAAGGAACTGCAGTGCGGTCTTCCTCTGTGAAACAGCTTTGGAAAAAGGTGTTTAGTATTTCAGCTTTACGCGTGTCATCCTCTGTTTCAATGCCATCATCATCCCGGAGTGTCTGGATATGCTGTTTCGGGCCACTTACTGATTTAACGTAAGACCAGAACTTCCTAGGATTTTCTGTCAAGTCGGTACATAGAATTTTACTTTCGAATTCACTGAACGCTTCACGCATAGCCCTCCTTACGCTAACTTTGACATCGTTTAGCTTCTGTTTGTCTGAGAGGTTTTGGCTGCGTTTAAACTTGGAGTGAAGCTCTCTTTGCTTTCGCAGTAGTTTCCTAACTTTGTTGTTGTACCACGGTGGGTTTTTCCCGTCCCTCACAGTTTTACTGGGCACGTACCTGTCTAAAACGCGTTTTACGATTGCCTTGAACTTTTTCCATAAACACTCAACATTGTCAGTGTCGGAACAGAAATTTTCGTTTTGATCTGTTAGGTAGTCTGAAATCTGCCTTCTATTACTCTTGCTAAACAGATAAACCTTCCTCCCTTTTTCAAGAAGCATCCTAGTCGCAGATGGACTTGGAGGGTCATACAGTAATGACAGTCTACACTGGAAATGCAGTTTAATTGTAACTAAACGGTTCAACATGCAGCTCCTTCGCCAATACTACGTGGTCTTATCTCATTATTGCCGTATATTGCAGCTACAATGCAGCAGTGTTGAAGGCAATGCCATTTGCGGCGATACATCGGCGTGAAGCATGGCTCGTGTACACACATCTTTCGAAGAAGACAGATGCTTCTTCGAGCGAAATAATCGTGTCTGTTTGGTTTGTTTCCCGCTGCTCTCGTCTGCAGCAGCGAGAAACCTTGGTACACGCAGCAGACGGCACGCTTCCCACTGCGTCGTGTCGCGTACCGGCGACAGCGGCGTGCCCTTGGGCTGACCTTGAACCTGCCGCCTCCGCGAATGCCGCAGATGGGCGCGGCGCAGATCTGCCGGTGGTCACGCGGCCCCAAAACCCGACTGCGTCATTAACGCCTCTGTAACTAACGAGCTGAATTACGTTCGCTGCGACACTCCTCTGCACCACCCTGGGAAACGCTATGTCGTTGCGAACAGACTCACGCTCCAAACGAAATCCGATTTGCAGATGCTGTGATGCTGACAGAGACTGTTCCGCATCTGATTTTCGTGTCAGATAAACAAAACGCTCTGCAGACACAATCTAAATTTTCAACGACGAGCACTACGCACGGACGCTAAGAAAAATCTAAATGGAAATAATAAAGGAGAAAGGATTGGACATTTAAATGACGTAGATGTAGTTAGAGACATTATATATACATCTACATATATACTCCGCTAGCCACCAAGCGGTGCGTGGCGGAGGACACAATTCGCGTCAAAGTCACATTTCCCTCCTCTGTTCCACTCGCGTGTCGCGACGGAAAAACGACTGTCTGAACACCTTATCTTTGAATGGTGATCATTGTGCGATTTGAAAGTTGGTAGTAATAATATATGCTCTACATCCTCGGCGAAGATCGGATTTTGTAAATTACTGAGCAGCCCCTTCCCTTTAGCGTGCCTTCTATCTGCAAGTGTGTCCCAATTCAACCTTTCTATGAGATTTGTAACGTTCTCGCGATGGCTAAATGTACCAGTCACTAACGTTGCTGGCCGGCCGCGGTGGTCTCGCGGTTCTAGGCGCGCAGTCCGGAACCGTGCGACTGCTACGGTCGCAGGTTCGAATCCTGCCTCGGGCATGTGTGTGTGTGATGTCCTTAGGTTAGTTAGGTTTAAGTAGTTCTAAGTTCTAGGGGACTTATGACCACAGCAGTTGAGTCCCATAGTGCTCAGAGCCATTTGAACCATTTGAACCTAACGTTGCTGCTCTTCTTTGGACCTGCTCAATCTCTTGAATCAGACCCAACTGGCAAGGGTCCCATTCAGACAAACAGTACTCTAAGACTGGACGAATTTACGTATTGTAAGCAATTTCTTTTATTGAAGGACTGCATCGCTTCAGGATTATGCCAATAAACCGCAATCTAGAGTATTCCTTACCTGTTGCTTGTGTAATCTGATCGTTCCATTTATCATTTCGAATGGTCACACCCAGATACTTGACGGATGTTACCGCTTCCAAAGACTGGTCATTTATTTTGTACTCGAACATTAAGGGGGATTTTCGTCTTATTATACGCAGTAGGTTACACTTACTAATATTGAAAGATAACTACCAGTCATTACACCACGCATTTATTTTCTGCAAATCCTCATTGATTTGTTCTCAACTTTAGTGTGATACTACTTTCCTGTGGACCACATCATCGGCAAACAGTCTAATGCCGCTTCAATACCATCAACCAGATCGTTTATGTAAATCGTAAAAAGCAGCGGACCTATTACACCTGAAGTTGCGCTTGTTTCTGTTGGAGTCACCCCATTCAGGACGACATTCTACTCTCTGTCTGTTAGAAAACTTTCTATCCAACCGCATATGTCATCGGATAGACCGTAAGCGCGCACTTTTTGGAGCAAGCGACAGTACGGAACTGAGTCGAACGCCTTTCGAAAGTCGACAAGTATGGCATCAACCTGGGAGCCGGTATCTAGAGCCTGTTGTATATCATGCACAAAGAGGACCAGCTGTGTCTCGCATGACCGCTGCTTCCTAAAACCGTGCTGGTTTCTGCAGATAAGCTTCTCAAAGTCTAGAAAGGTCATTATTTCTGAACACGAAATATGTTCCATGATTCTACAACAAATAGATGTCAGTGAAACTGGCCGGTAATTATGTGCATCCGATTTTCTCTCCTTTTTATAGATTGCTATGACCTGGGCCTTCTTACAGTCCTTTAGTACTTTCCGCTGTACGATTTTCAGAAGAAAACAGTATTGGTCAGTTTCATTTTATTTTTTCGAAGCTTTTCTCTAAAATATGTCTATTTTCAGTTACGAATACCTAGTACGTTCACCAGGTGGAAGCAGATGTCTCCCTTGTACGAACTGTGATACTTTGACGTTCGATTTACTGTAAGTAGACGAAATGAGAATCGCAGATGCAGATCCAAGAGCGAAGGGGGTGTGAGGGAATTATGACAGGACCCCAGTCCCCCAACATTATTTTAGTACAAGTAATTTCTAAACTTAACAGCTAACTTTCGGAGAATTAAGGAGCGTGAAATCTAAAATGGCAAGATATTTTGGGGTATCTTCCAGAGATCGCGGTGCCACACCAAAGTCGGAACACGAATCGATCCCATATTCATTAGTGACGGCTCGCTGCAATCCGCAACGACCAATGGGAGAGACCGTCTCAGTATAGCAGTGTCATCGCACTGGGGTCGATCACGCAGGACCTCACGCCAATTAGAGACCTCAGCACAACAATCAATGTTATGGAGTAGAACGAGAGAGTAGGTAAAGTGTCAGATGACTTAGTACTGTTATAAAATGTTGCATTTTCTCCTGCAAGAGAATGGGTTGTTAATCAGTGCATCATATGATGCTTTCATATTCGATGACGGTTGTAAATTATCAAGCAATTCTGTATGCAAAGACCAGTGTCAATATTAAGAAACTCTTATTCTTTTTTGTAGTAAAGTGAATTAATATGTTATGTGTTCTAGTTTGATGAGTCATCTCCCAGAGCAGTGAAAGAACCCACAGTCACGGCCAGACGATAGTAGTTTTGACTGGTCAGAGCAGTACTACATAAATTATAGGTTACGTTTGACACTGGATACTTTTCTGTTGCCTGAGAGAGTTCTTGTCCACGTGGACGGGCCTGCTCAGTATAATTTCAGCCAGGCAAGGCATATATTTACCAGCTGACCGTACCTCCTGTAAACAACAACTCTTATACTGCTTATGAGTCTAAATGTAGAGCCTGTAAACCACAGTAAGTTGAGTAGTGGTACACAGAAAGGAAAGACGTTCCACGAAGGACAAAAGGAAAATATCCCATGTAGACTGTTTTCCCAAATGTAGATGGAGACGACTGAAATGGATGCCATTCTCCTCATTTCCACTGCCGCTTGTCCGCAGTCTATTCACAATCACAGTGTGAAGTGAATTACTCACATGGGTGAGTGGACTCTTCCATTATATATTCGTAAATTACGACATCGTCATTATTGTGATCATTTATTACTATCATAATTCTTAAATCAACTGCGTGAAACATGTAGAGTATGTGGCGTTAAAACAACAAATTTTTGGTTTTACTAAATATTTAGAAAATTTTTGTAGCAATGTTATACCAATTACGCATGCAGCACCTAGTTTGACAATTTGGAAACATTGTGTAAAACTTTCATTGTTATCCATTTATTATTAGAGAAGTAAAAAAAGTTTTGCTAAAGAACAACTTTGCGTACTTTTAAATCATGCTGTGGGGTAAGAGTATAAAAAGGATGACAAATTAACACATGGAAAATACAAGTCAGAAACTCTTTATTTTTCGGCGAAATCAGTAAGTAAGTGTTGTAATGATCTGAGAGCAAGACCAAAAAAACTTTTATCAGGGGAAATGTAGTACTGCACCATTGCAAGATTTTCTACCAATGGAAAAGTTTTTATGTACTTTTTTTACGGACAAATAAAAAACTCTAATTCCTCTCTCAAACACCACCCTATGGCGAGAGAGGGAGAGTTTTAGTTTTAGCAAATCAAAATTTACGAAGTAAATAAGTATTTTTTATTTATCCGTAACCAATTTCGACGCAAAAATGAGAACATGGATTTTCTTGAATTACAGCGCCAACTACCAAGAACCAAAACAAATGTTTAAGACAAAATGTACGTAGTTTTTTATGTAGAATCTGATTCTGCAATAAAAAATGGGGGTTCCCATTTGAAATTTTAAAGTTGCCTCCCGCCCCACCCCCGGGGGCTGGGGTGGCGGACTAATTTTAGCGCCAGCAGATATCCCTCTCGAAAATAATCAACTTTGGATTCTACACATTTTTTCGCGTGAATCTTGTTTTTCGAGTTATTCTGGTTTGTCAACTTAAAATTTGCACCCTGTATACCCTAGTCGTCGTCGATCTGGGTTGCACATACGCTGCGACAACGCCCTAAAACGGAAGCTTCTTGTAAATAAATAAAACTGCAAACAGTCACTTTTTTGAATAGCTATTTATTATTCTATGAACCGGTTTTTCGAACCTTTTCACGTTCATCTTCAGATGGTTTTCTGGATGTTACATCATTATTTCTAGCATAACGCATAATTACCAGGGATGGAAGGAGCAAGGCAGAAGTGAGAAGTAGAATTGCTCAAGCAAAGGCTGCTTTTAACAAGAAGAAAAACATTTTAACATCTAAGAGCATCAGCCTTGAAATCAGGAAAAGATTTTTGAAATCATATGTGTGGAGTGTGGCATGCTATGAGTGTGAAACATGGACTCTCGGGACAGAGGAAGACCAGAAGCTGAATTCTTTTGAAATGTGGTGCTATAGACGCATGCTCAAAATAAAATTTATCGACAAGGTTACAAACGAAGTGGTTCTGGAAAGAGCAGGTGACAAGAGAAGCTTCTGGAGTTTCATTGTTAAAAGAAGAGTGCAATTTACAGGCCATGTATTAAGACATAAAGGACTCCTGAACAGGATCATAGAGGGATATGTCGAGGGAAAAAGACCAAGAGGAAGACCACGGCTCAGGTACATGGATCAAATCGTGAAAGATGTGGGATGTAACACCTATAAATAAATGAACAGAAAAGCTGAAAGAATGGATACAAGCTGCCACTGTAGCTGTTGCAAACCAATCCTTGGATTGACCACTACAGAAGAAGAACGCTGGGTGCTGGCTCGCGACAGTAAGGTTCGAAACCCAGTTCGTGGAATAATAAGTAACTATTCAAAAAGTGACTGGTTACAGTTTTATGTATTTAAATTCAATTAACAATCACGGGTTCTAAAATATCCGTAATGGAAAAGCTTAATCGGAAACTCTTTGATCGCTCCTTTTGTAAATATGTCTGTGTAAACGTAAAAAAGCATAATAAGACGTAATATCAGGGTTTCGATACATTTAGAAAGTCTTTACTCACTGATAACAATCGCTCTATAAACATAACCAAAAAATTTATTGTGGCCAGTGGCCTACCGAGGAACATAATAAACATATTTTCTTTGTGTCTTTAGTTTTCCTTGTTTTACCATGCCATTCATTGAACGTTTTAGACACGCCGTGCCTATGCTCTCAGATATACGCTATTGACCATTAAAATAGCTACGCCACCAAGAAGAAATGCAGATGATAAACGGGTATTCATTGGACAAATATATTATACTAGGACTGACATGTGATTACATTTTCATGCAATTTGGGTGCATAGATCCTGAGAAATCAGTACCCACCGAGCGAGGTGGCGCAGTGGTTAGACACTGGACTCGCATTCGGGAGGACGACGGTTCAATCGCGCGTCCAGCCATCCTATTTAGGTTTTCCGTGATTTCCCTAAATCACTCCAGGGAAATGCCGGGATGGTTCCTCTGAAAGGGCACGGCCGACTTCCTTCCCCATCCTTCCCTAATCCGATGAGACCGATGACCACGCTGTCTGGTCTCCTTCCCCAAAACAACCAACCAACCAATCAGCACCCATAACAACCACCTCTGGCCGTAATAACGGCCTTGATACACCTGGGCATTGAGTCAAACAGAGCTTGGATGGCGGGTACAGGTACAGCTGCTCATGCAGCTTCAACACGATACCACAGTTCATCAAGAGTAGTGACTGGCGTATTGTGACGAGCCAGTTGCTCGGCCACCATTGACCAGACGTTTTCAGTTGGTGAGAAATCTGGAGAATGTGCTGGCCAGGGCAGCAATCGAACATTTTCTGTATCTAGAAAGGCACGTACAGGACCTGCAACATGTGGTCGTGCATTATTCTGCTGAAATGTAGGGTTTCGCAGGGATCAAATAAGGGGTAGAACCAAGGATCGTAACACATCTGAAATGTAACGTCCACTGTTCAAAGTGCCGTCAATGCGAACAAGAGGTGACGTCTTGCCATTCGTGCACCCAGGTTCGTCGTTGAGTACACCATCGCAGGCGCTCCTGTCTGTGATGCAGCGTCAAGGGTAACCGCAGCCATGGTCTCCGAGCTGATAGTCTATGCTGCTGCAAACGTCATCGAACTGTTCGTGCAGGTGGTTGTCTCGCAAACGTCCCCATCTGTTGACTGAGGGATCGAGACATGGCTGCACGATGCGTTACAGCCATGCGGATAAGATGCCTGTCATTTCGACTGCTAGTGATAGGAGGCCGTTGGGATCCAGCACGGCGTTGCGTATTACCCTCCTGAATCCAATGATTCCATATTCTGCTAACAGTCATTGGATCTCGACCAACGCGAGTAGCAATTTCACGATACGATAAACCGCAATCGCGATAGGCTACAATCCGAGCTTCATCAAAGTCGGAAATGTGATGGTACACATTTCTCCTCCTTACACGAGGCATCACAACAACTTTTCACCAGGCAACGCCGGTCAACTGCTGTTTGTGTATGAAAAATCGGTTGGAAACTTTCCTCACGTCAGCACGTTGGTGTCGCCACCGGCGCCAACCTAGTGTGAATGCTCTGAAAAGCTAATCATTTGCATATCACAGCATCTTCTTCCTATCAGTTAAATTTCGCGTCTGTAGCACGTCATCTTCGTGGTGTAGCAATTTTGATGGCCAGTAGTGTATTTTCTCGCCACAGGATGTCGCCGCCTTTGTTTCGTGATATTCTGAGCTAGCGCCTCACCTCGTACCTGGTACTTGCTTGGAGAGTATTTGGTTGCTGTGCCGTTAGCTCGTGCCACCGCCCCCTGGAGGGATGAGTTAGCAGTGCTCGCCTCCCAGGCCTTCAGCCAGTTCTCCGTCAAGTTCATCCTTGGCATATTCTTCTTGCAAAAACCAGGCGCCGGCTGGCAGCGCCCAAGGTCTGGCAGACGACACCTGCAGAAACTTCCTGCTTCTTTACCGGATACGTCACGTCTCCCAGTTAGACGCGTTCGCCTGTCACATTGTTCTCTGGTAACGCTATGTGAGTTATGTGAAAGTTCACATCATTGTACTAGTAGTTATTTTCTGCATGGCTCGAAGTTCAGTGTACGCCTTTACGCATGACATCATTTTCGCAGCTTGCATGTCGGATGCGTGACATGCGTTAATGTGAAGCGTCAATGGTCACGATGTGTGCTTGAAGAATGCAGCGACGAGTTCATGATTCTGAAGATGATGAGAGTCATGGGAGAATCATAGATCTCCACCAGCTTAATGTCTCCAGCTCACGTGCGGACCACTATCGATAGCGTCACTAGCCGTTGTGGTGGGACGCCCAGCCTCACCACAAGTCCACCTAACAAGTGTAATCCATGGAGTGAAGTTCCGTTCAGTGCAGCAACAAAACGTCATACTACATCCTGTATACACACGTAACCCAAGCAGTTAAGTACCTCGAAGAAAACTATTTATTGACACGTAGTCAGCACGGACTCAGAAAATATCGTTCTTGCGAAATACAACTAGCTCTTTATTCTCATGAAGTAATGAGTGTTATCGACAGGGGATGTCAAATTGATTCCATATTTTTAGATTTCCAGAAGACTTTCGACACCGTTCCTCGCAAGCGTCTTCTAACCAAACTGGGTGCCTCAGTTGTGGGACTGGATTCGTGATTTCCTATCAGAATGGTCACAGTTCGTAGTAATAGACGGAAAGTCATCGAGTAAAACAGAAGTAATATCCGGCGTTCCCCAAGAAAGTGTTATAGGCCCTTTATTGTTCCGCATCTACATTAACGACATAGGAGACAATCTGAGTAGCCGTCTCAGATTGTTTGCAGATGATGCTGTCGTTTACCGTCTCGTAAAGTCATCACATGACCAAAACGAATTCCAAAATGTTTGAAATAAGATATCTGTACGGTGGGAAAAGTGGCAATTGACCCTGAATAAAGAAAAGTGTGGAGTTATTCACATGAGCACTAAAAGAAATCCGCTAAATTTCGATTACGCGATAAATCACACAAATCTGAAGACTGTAAATTCAACTAAATACTTAGGGATTACAATTACAAATAACCTAAATAGGAACGATCACGTAGATAATGTTGTGGGTAGAGCCAACCAAAGACTGCGATTCATTGGCAGAACACTTAGAAGGTGCAACAGGTCTACTAAAGACACTGCTTACACCACACTTGTCCGCCCTATTCTGGAGTATTGCTGTGCGGTGTGGGATCCGCATCAGGTGGGACTGACGGATGACATCGAAAAAGTACAGAGAAGCGCAGCTCGTTTTATATTATCGCGAAATAGGGGAGATAGTGCCACAGACGTGATACGTGAATTGGAGTGGCAATCATTAAAACAAAGGCGTTTTTCGTTGCGACGGGATCTTCTCATGAAATTTCAATCATCAGTTTTCTCCTTCGATTACGAAAACATTCTGTTGGCACCCACGTACATAGGAAGAAATGATCATCACGATGAAATAAGAGAAATGAGGGCTCGCATAGAAAAATTTAAGTGCTCGTTTTTCCCGCGCGCCTTTCGAGAGTGGAACGGTAGAGAGACAGCTTGAAGGTGGTTCATTGAACCCTCTGCCAGGTACTTTATTGTGAATATCAGAGTAATCACGTACATGTAGATCTAGATGAATTACTGCACTGATTAGTCAGGGTTATGCTTGATAATCTGTTTCATCTGAACTACAAACAGTGACAACAGTCCAAATGTGACTAGATAATTAAAGTATACTGTACGTGAAAGATATGCTTTTTCCTTAAGCAAACAAAGAGCTTCCACAGAAATCATACGCAAATAATGAAGTTGCAGTGATCATCAGGTTAACACAGACATCAATCCACAAAAGTTGAAGAAAGGTGATACTGGATGGTTATACAGGGTGATCAAAAAGTAGTATAAATTTGAAAACTTAATAAACCACGGAATAATATAGATAGAGAGGTAACAATTGACACACATGCTTGGAATGACACAGGGTTTTATTAGAATAAAAAAAAAAAAAACGAAGTTCACAAAATGTCCGACAGATGGCGCTGGACAGCAAAACTGCTAGTGTGACGGGTGAGAGGTACGCCGATGTGTTACAGAATCGCATCATCCCCAGCCTGGCTGATAAACACCTGCTGTAACGTACGATGTTTATGCAGGATGGCGCTCCACCCCATATTGCTAGACGCGTGAAAGATCTCATGCGAGCTTCGTTTGGTGATGATCGTATGCTCAGCCGCCACTTTCGTCATGCTTGGCCTCCCAGGTCCCCAGACCTCAGTCCGTGCGATTATTGGCGTTGGGGTTACCTGAAGTCGCAAGTGTATCGTGATCGACCGACATCTCTACGGATGCTGAAAGAGAACATCCGACGCCAATGCTTCACCATAACTCCGGACATGCTTTACAGAGCTGTTCACAACACTATTCTTCGACTACAGCTATTGTTGACGAATGATGGTGGACATATTGAGCATTTCCTGTAAAGAACATCATCTTTACTTTGTCTTACTTTGTTATGCTAATTATTGCTATTTCAATAACACCCTATGTCATTCCAAGCATGTGTGTCAGTTTGTACCTCTCTATCTACATTATTCCGTGATTTATCCAGTTTTCAAATTTATACTGACTTTTTGATCACCCGCTATTAGAAGTGCAGCTACTCACAGAGGTTTGGTGTGAACTGTAATTACCGTATGGTAGCGAAACTTTGTAGATATTCTTCTGCCTTAATGCGAAACCGAATTTCGCTGGAGAAAAATTAGTGCTCATTTTTGCCGCCAGGTGCAATGTAAAAACAAGACGTATAGAAATGTTTCCATATGTAATGGATCAGGAACGAGACGGGGCAGGAAAGGTCAAACAAGTGGGGAAAGGATAATGTTGATTCTATTATTAACCACCGCTAACAAAGTTTTATCAGTATGAGCACCAGAAACGTTGACAGATGCTGCATCCGTAAAATGACGTGATCAACGTTGCTCGCAGTAGTTGCTGCTGTATCTGAGCAACGTATTTCCGTATACTGACCTTCAGGTTAGGTAGAGAGCGAATGTATCCCTGGTAAACGCGCTCTTTTAGATATCCCCAAAGCCAAAAGCCACATGGTTTCAGATAAGTTGATCTTGCAGGTCATGTGCCTGGAAAACGTTCGTGGAAGGTTGTATTAAGTAGATCTTTCACTGGGCTAGCGATATCAGGCGTTGCCCCATCTTGAATGAAAACAGTGGTTTCCACACACTTCCGGTCTTCCAAAACAGGGCCGCGCGGGATTAGCCGAGCGGTCTCAGGCGCTTCAGTCATGGACTGTGCGGCTGGTCCCGGCGGAGGTTCGAGTCCTCCCTCGGGCATGGGTGTGTGTGTTCGTCCTTAGGATAATTTAGGTTAAGTAGTGTGTAAGCTTAGGGACCGATGACCTCAGCAGTTAAGTCCCATAAGATTTCACGCACATTTGAACATTTTGAACATTCCAAAGCAGGAATCACATACCGTATAAGGAAGCCTCTATAACGTGCAGACGTCACGATACATCTGACAGGCTCTCTGGGTGTATTCTCTTCAAAGATGAACGGACCGAGAGTAAATGTACTGGTGAATTCACACCACACAGTCACATGGCTCTTCGTACACAACACGCGGTTTAACAGTAGACCAAATTCGGCAGTTCTGTGTTTTCACTGCACCGTGTAATGTAAAATGTCCCTCGTCACTCCATAGAATATTGTCCGGCCAAATGTCATCAACTTCTATCCGTGCCAGAAACCGAAGGGCAAATTCAGAACGTTGCTGCTGATCGTGAGTTTTCAGTCGCTGCACAGTCTAGATATTGTACGGATGGCAGTGTAAAATAGACCGCAAAACTTTTCGTACTGTTGACCATGGGACGGACAATTCTCGTAGCACTGCACGAGAACTAGCATTACCCAAAGCACATGCTGCAGGATCAGTTACAACAAGAACGATCTCCTCAATAACTTCCACGGGATAGCACGCCTTCCTCTTCCAAGGTGACACACCAAGCTCACTCGTATTTCCAAACTTCATTACCATCTTCTGTAAACCATTTAATAACATAGGGTCTCTCCTCCGACATTTCAGTTGGCGATACTCTCTTAAAACAGCACCGTAATTGCTGCCATGCACGTAAAACAATTTCACTAACAGCTCACGGTCTTTCTTCTCTACCGCCACACATTTCACTGTTGTCAAATGACCGCGTGGGTGTCGTAACGTACAGCGCCAGATTTGCAACTAGTAGCCAAATTTGGAACTAATCTGTTTTCCAGCGTAAATTGTTTCCGCATTAACGCATTAGCATAACTACCTTATGATGATTACAGCTCACACCGCACCTCCGTGACTAGATGCACTTTAATTATATCCATCTGGTATTCTCTGGTATTTAGGAAGATCCTGTAGGGTTAAGGCGAGCGAAAGAGAACTCTCAGCACAATGCGAAGCGACAATGCAACACGACTGCGAGTTAGCTAGCCTGTAGGCGATAAAATCTCGACGTGTAACTGCAGATAGTTCATCTCTTCCGAAGGTAATTTAATCCTCGTTAACGGTAAACGCTGTGACCTGTATTAGAGGCTCTTACTATTCCTCTAAGTGCGAGAAATCTCAGCGAAACGTTTTCACCAATATCTCACCTAGCACGACGTCCATTATAGCGAGAGGGGTGGGAGGGGGGGGGGGGAAGGGGGAGACACTGATAGCACGACGCGGACACTACTTGTTGCCTATTCCATAAAATAGACAACAAATATCCTGAATGACATTGCCGGCTCCTGTTCAAGGACTCGGTATTAGCAAGAAAGTAACATAGTGTCGTATATTTTGCAGTATATTCTATTGTTACTCTAAGTGGACGGTGCAAAAAGAAAGTTCCGAAGGAACTCTACAGATCTTCCACGTGCTCACTATCTGTCTGGAGCTTACTCTCAGCTTTCGTCAGAGGTATCCTAGCGCTCTTGGCGTCTTCCTTCGAAACACTGAAATCCTCATGTAAGTTAATAACTATAAATTAAAAGTACAAGCAAGAAAATTAAAATATCTCAAAATACAGCAGTGCCTAATGAATCACATCTTACATTCATCTCTCTCTCTCTCTCTTCTCTCTCTCTCTCTCTCTCTCTCTCTCTCTCTCTCTCTTTCGCCTGCGGAACACAAAAAAAAATCCTTCGTTAATGAGTTAGCGACTAAACCAGATACAATACTTTAAATTTATCAAGTGTCCTTAGATTACAAACCATACAGCAACAAAAATCTACGCCCTTTCCTATGTCATTCTACTCACCTCCCCGTGAGATGCTACGGGGGAATTTGTTATTTAAAGCAGGACGTTTGCCTGCAGCCCGCTGATCATGAACTACATGCCACTATTTCTTTCACATGTGATGAAAAGCCGGGCGTTGTGACCGAGCGGTTCTAGGCGCTTCAGTCCGGAACCGGGCTGCTGCTACGGTCGCAGGTTCGAATCCTGCCTCGGGCGTGGATGTGTGTGATGTCCTTCGGCTAGTCAGGTTTAAGTAGTTCTAAGTCTAGGGGACTGATGACCTCAAATGTAAAGTCCCATAGTGCTCAGAGCCATTTTTGTGATGAAAATGTCTTACGTTGATTACATCGGTTGTGGATAGCTTACTTAAAAATGAATTTCGCGAAGTGAAATGCGATTTCTTGGGAGCAAACATGATCATTTGGAATGTATTGGTGCGGTGACGACAAAAAACGGAATATATACACTGAAGCGCCAAAGAAACTGGTATAGGCATGCATATTAAAATACAGAGATATGAAAACAGACAGAATACGCCACTGCGATCGGCAACACCTGTTATAAGACAACAAGTGTCTGGTGCAGTTGTTAGATCGGTTACTGCTGCTATAATAGCAGATTATCAAGATTTAAGTGAGTTTGAACTTGGTGTTATAGTCGGCGCACGAGCGATGGGACATAGCATCTCCGAGGTAGCGATGAAGTGGAGATTTTCCCCTACGACCATTCCACGAGTGTACCGTGAATATCAGGAATCCGGTACAACATCAAATCTCCGACATCGCAGCAGCCGGAAAAAGATCCTGCAAGAACGGGACCAACGACGACTGAAGAGAATCCTTCAACGTGACAGAAGTGCAACCCTTCCACAAATTGCTGCAGATTTCAATGCTGGGCCATCAACAAGTGTCAGCGTGCGAACCATTCAACAAAACATCATCGATATGGGCTTTCGGAGCCGAAGGCCCACTCGTGTATCCTTGATTACTGCACGACACAAAGCTTTACGCCTTACCTGGGCCCGTCAATACCGACATTGGACTGGTGATGAGTGGAGACACATTGCCTGGTCGGACGAGTATCGTTTCAAATTGTATCGAGCGGATGGACATTTACAGGTATGGAGACAACCTTATGAATCCATGGACCCTGCATATGAGCAGGGGGCTCTCAAAGCTGGTGGAGACTCTGTAATTGTGTGGGGAATGTGGAGTTGGAGTGATATGGAACCCCTGATACGTCCAGATATGACTCTGACAGGTGACGTGTACGTAAGCATCCTGTGTGATCACCTGCATCCATTCATGTCCATTGTGCATTCCGACAGACTTGGGCAATTCTAGCAGAACAATGCGACACCCCATACTTCCAGAATTGCTACAGAGTGGCTCCAGGAACAGTCTTCTGAGTTCAAAGACTTCCGTTGGGCACCAGACTTCCCAGAGATGAACATTATTGATCATATCTGGGATGCCTTATAATGTGCTGTTCAGAAGAAATCTCCATTCCCTCGTACTCTTACGAATTCATGGACAGCCATGCAGGATTCATGGAGTCAGTTCCCTGTAGCACTACTTCAGACATTAGTCGAGTCCATGCCACGTCGTGTTGCGGCACTTCTGCGTGCTCGCTGGTGCCCGACATGATATTAGGCAGGTGTACCAGTTTCTTTGGCTCTTCATTGTATATTTGTGGAAAAACATAGCTATCGTGTTGCGTAGAGTTAGACATAAGCCTTTTACAGACATGATGTATGTTAAGATCTGTTGTGAAAGTAGCCGTAGTTATGATATTGGGCGAGCATTCAGGAGTAGAGAGAATCAAATCCCTGTCCCATCTTCCAGATGTAGGTTTCTGTGGTTCGCGTATTTCTCTGATTAGTTCACGGTCGCCGCCTTTCGCTATTCGTATCCACACTCTGTGAGTTGAAGCCGGTGTCGGCCAATGCTTTCGTCTTGTAACTCGTTGCCACTAGGGCAACGTTTATCTAACGACGCTCGCGTCTGACGAGCGACACCGATCAAAATAACTCACACCTGTGACTGTGCTCTGTATTTTTATTCTCATCCAGTTCAGACAGTTCTCGGTCTATAAAGCTCGACCGCCGACTGTGGGTTATCTTCAACCTTCCTTTTCGAAAAAAAAACCTTGTGTGATTCATGATAAATTGTTCTTTCAAGCGACTATTTTCGTCCACACGAACGGGGTTCCATTCATAAAGAGCATAGATTTCTATCAGACTGTGAAACCCATGTACACGGTGAACTGTTTTCAGTTCGACAGGTCCCGCTGGTTCCGTTCTAGCGTGGTCTGCTTAGTACCGTGACGCAGAAGTTCAGATGTCAATCGCTGGAACGCGGGCCACTCCTGCTCGTGATGCCATATGAGGAACTCTCTGTACAAAGGGGCGGCGACATTTACTCGCAAAACGCAGGTGGCATCAGATTGTAACTCCCACACAAGGACGTAGTTTCCCTCTTGTATCATGGTGGTTGAGTTTTGTAACAATATTATGAAAGGGATAGCTGCTACTCAACATACAGCAGAGATGCTGAGTCGCAGATAGGTGCAACAAAAACACTGTGACAACATAAGCTTTGGGCCAACAAGGCCTTCGTCAAAAATACATGAGCGACACACACACACACACACACACACACACACACACACTCATGCAGACTCAACTCACACACACAAGACCACAGTCTGTGGCAGCTATTTGTGTGTGTGTGTGTGTGTGTGTGTCGGTCGGTCGGTCGTTTACTTTTGACAAAGGCCTTGTTAGCCGAAACCTTATGTTTTACAGTCTGTTTGTTGTGCCTAAACTGCCACAGACTGAGGTCATGTGTGTGTCAGTTGCGTTTGGAGTGTGTGTGTGTGTGTGTGTTTTTTTTGTTTGTTTTGGTTTTAGGGCGCAAAACTGCTATGGTCATTAGCGCCCGATGTGTGTGTGTGTGTGTGTGTGTGTGTGTGTGTGTGTCAGTCATCTATTTTTGGCAAAGGCCTTGTATGCCGAAAGTTTATGCCGGGACAGTCTTTATTTGTGCCTATCTGTGACTCAGCATCTCCTCTATATGGTGAGTAGCAACTATCCCTTTCATACAATTTTTACAATCCATCCTGGGTTTTCCAATGTGTGGTAGTTGAGCAAAAGTGGCGCTTTCTAAAGTAGAGACTATCTGATCAAACGTGGATGTAGTTTGAAACTTTCTGGCAGATTAAAACTGTGTGCCGGACCGGTGCTCTAAACTGGGACCTTTGCCTTGTGCGGGCAAGTGCCCCGTAGACTGAGTTGTCCAAGCACGACTCACGGTTCACCCTCGCAGCTTGACTTCCATCAATACCCCATCAATACCCCCTCCTAAATAAAGGCAAGGTTCCAGGTTCGAATCCCGGTCTGGCACGAAGTTTTAATCTGTCAGGAAGTTTCACACTCCGCAGCAGAGTGAAAATTCATTATGGTTGTAGTTATTTGCAGAAATTATTTACTTTGCATTTGATGCTCTTTGACAATCAATAGTACAGCAACAACTAAGACAAAAATGTAGATAAATAGTAAAATAACTAATTTAGACTGATGCTACTGTAGGAGTTACCACAATATATGCACTGCAGAAAATCCAGTCGCAATACCTGTGGCAGTGGCGGCGAATAATTACGAGAGAATGTGTGCAGGCAGAACTAGACTTGGACCTAAAGTATGAAAACCAAACCAAATGTTTAGTGGCCACAGTAAGCAGTACTATTTGTTCCAAATTATTGCAGCGTCAATAATTTGCATATCACACTATTTGTCGCTAAACGAGAAGGTATTGCAATAAATTGGTTTGAGAGGAACAAATATCAAATACACACAATATGATTATCTATTGACATAAAGCTATCTCTTATTGCCAGGACCATATTCATAGTAATCTTAAAACTTGACTAATTGCTATCATCCAACGATGACTAAAGTAGGAAAATAGATATTCCTTAACATCGCCAATAATCTCCGCATTTTTATACGAATTGTACTACATGCAGTGCTGTAATAGCGATCTATTAGTTAGCTAGATAACAATTCCTGATTTCTATTTTTACTTGTAATACTTAGTTAGTATTTATGACTCTGAAATATTTTTCTACGCTCAGCCATTGCTGTCCTGATTCATTCACTTATTCATTCCCTTCAGTCCCTTAAAAACCACACGCACGTGGACCTAGTTGTACTATAGATTAGCAGATAGAAACAGTTCCCAGAAGCTGCTCCTGTTAGATGTACTACCAATTAACATCATTATAACATGATTAAAGAGACAATATCTTCAGAGAAATCCTTAATCAAGCGTCCGGTACGTATCAAATCTACAGTGTTCGTAAGATCTATATTATTTATGGACTGCTTTGAGTGCTGATTTAGAGTTCCCATTAAAGTCTCTCAACTCAGCTGATCATTCCTTTAAACATTTTTAATCACTTCATAATATTCGTCCTTATCCATTTCTATGGAATGTGTGACTTAGATTGTCTAAGAAAAGTGCCAACAGAAACTGCACGCTATGTATCTTCGAAAGTTTAAAAAACACGTTACACGATTCGTGCTCCGTAACAGGCACGCTACTTAGAAAGTTTCTCGCTATATTACAGATACGTCGAACAACAAAACCTATTTACGGTAGTTCTTTTCATCAAAATAGACTTTAACAAGCAGTAAACAAAACTGACAATTACTAATTCAGTGTTTCGTTTGTTTTTCAGGTAAGGACTCGCTGATTGTTGACTGTTTGGAACTGAAGACGCATGGGCAGGGAACTAACAGGTAGGAAAACCACCAGTAGGAAGCCACAGCCGAAGGAGATCAATCAGATCCGGTGTGGACGATACGGTCTGCTCACCTCAATGACCCGGATTCTGTTCCTGGTCGTTACCTCACGTTCTCTTTTACTTTCAAAATGCGACACCTCCATCACTTGGAAAATGGTAGCAAATAGGATAACGGGCAACGTTAGCACTTGCTTTACACAGAGCGCATTGTCATATAACTGCAACATATTCTGCTCACAGATTCTGATGCTAAATTATCGAGGTTTTCAAGAGAGCAAGCCTCAATCAAACTATTACAACTGGTGTGCAAGATTTATGTGACTGGCGAAATGCCGTCAGACTTCAAGGGGAATGTAATGATTTCAATTCCAGACAAAGCAGCTGCTGACAGGTGTGAATATTACCGAACTATCACTTTAATAAATCATTGTTGTGAAATATTGACACTAATTACTTCCAGAAGAATTGAGAAATCGATAGAAGTTGACCTCGGAGAAGATCATTCAGGGTTCCGAAGAAATGTAGGAATATTCAAGACAATACTGACCTACAAGTTACCTCATAAGATGGATAAAAAAAAGTAAAACTTATGTTTATAGCACTCCCATATTAAGAGAATCTTTTGACAATGTTGATTAGCATACCTCTTTGAAATTCTGAAGGTTGCAAGGATAAAGTACAGGAAGCGAAGGGTTGTCTACAACTAGTACAGAAGCCGACTGCTGTTACAGGAGTCGAAGAAGATGAAAGGGTAGCAGTAATTGAGAAGGGTTAGCAGCAGGGCATCCACGATGTTAATCAGACTGTACACTGAGCAAGTATTAAGGGTAATGAATGAGAAATATGGAATGGGAATTTCAGGTCAGTGATAAGAATTCAAAATGTTAAACTTTGCCGATGACACTTGAATTATCTCTGAGATGACATCGTACTTAGAAGAGCAGCAATTGACCCGGAATGTACTGTCTTGAAAAGAGGCTGTAAGAGGAATATAAACAAAAGTATGAAATCAGGCGATGCTGAGGGGATCAGATAACGAAATGTGACACTTAAAGTTCAGACAAGGAGAGAATAGAAATGTGGCAACAGAAAAAAATTGAGGTCGGTAGCAACTGAGGAGGTACTGAGTCGAATTGGTGCAAAAATTATTCCACAAACTGAGTAAATAAGAGGTCGGTTGATAGAAAACGTTCTGAGAAACCTAGCGATCGTTAATTTGGTACTGTAAGAAAGTGTATAGGGAACATATGAAGCAGGTACAGATGGATGTAGGTTACCGTAGTTATGCATAGATGAAGAGTCTTGCACGTGATAGACTGGCTTATAGAGGTGTATCAAATCAGTCTTCACATTGTAGACCAAAACAGCAACATGACGTTTCTTCAAGTAAATAAACTGGACGAAGTTTCCTCAAAAAATTATAGTGTCCGTTCCCGCCCATCCTCCTTCTAAAAACAATGCTAAACATAACCTTTCACCCAAATTCTGTACCCGTCGGAATATTCTGGAGCAAATTGTGTGTGGGAAGCTCACGAAGGTTCTCTCTATGACTTCAAGTGTGTAGTATTAAAAGGTTTACTTTCACCTGTAGACACCGCATTCCGTGTTGCAGGAAAAGATGGGGGGTAATTCGTAGCGATATAAGCCACTGCATGCACGGTTCCATTCACTTACGCAACGAGTAAAAACGGTCTATCAGTGTGCCCCTGTGGGCTCCCTAATCTCCCTTATCTTACTCCCGTGATCCCTACCCGAGGTATACGATGAAAGAAGCAGACCTGTTGCATATTTTACTCAAAAGGGTTTCGTGATAACTTATCAATCTTTCCAGTGGTTACCTTATACGTTCCCAGAGTGCCACCACGCTCTCCATCGATCTGTTGTGATGCTGGACCGCATCTCTAGATTCCTGCGACGTCCGCTGTCGTACTTAAATAAGGCTACAGCAGCACTTAAGAATGGTGGTTTCCCTAATAGATGATTTGCACATTCCCAGAACCCTCTCAACAAATCTGTGTTTTTCATTCGCATTTCCGATATGATTTTAATATTTTTGTTTAGTTTCATATCATTCCGTAGTATTGGCGATAGAAGCTGAAACGATGTGAGGGTTCGAGGAACTAACGACATCTTCAGATGGCAATTGGCTATACTGAAGTTCGATGTGGGCTGTAATTAACGTATGGCATCAAAACTTGGTAGATATACTAATGCGTTAATTTGGAACCGATTTACGCTGGGAAACAAATTAGTTCCAATTTTGACCAGCACTTGCAAATCTGTCATTCTACGCTGTAGACGCAGTGACATCCACGCTGTCATTTGACAAGCTATTAGGTGAATGAACGGTATGGCTATCGAGAAGACAGATCCTACGCTGTTAGTAAAACTTTTTTACATGAATGGCAGCAATTACAGTGCTGTTTTGCGAGAGTATCGTCGATTGGAACGTCGGAGAAGAGAACCGATGTCATTAAATGGTTTAAAGAAGATGATAATGAAATTAGGAAGTACGGTTGTGCTTGTTGTGGCACCTGGAAGAAGGCGTCCTATCCTGTGGAAGTTCTTGAGGAGATTGGTGTTGCTCTAACTGACCATCCAACCCGTGCCCATGGTAGTGTCAGTGCAGACGCAGTGTCACGAGAATTGTCCATCCCATACTCAGCAGCTCGAAAAGTTTTGCTGTCTATTTTACAGTGGTACCCGTACGAGATCCAAAAGGCGCATTAACTGACACCTCACGATCAGCAGCAACATTCTGAATTTGCTCTTCGGTTTCTGCTATGGATCGAAGTTAATTACACGTGACAGAGCAACGTTATACGGAAGGACGAGGAATATTCTACACAACAAGATACAGTGAATACACAGAAATGCCGAATTTGGGGTACTGTTATAGCGTGTATTGTCCACGAAGAGCCACTGCACTCGCTGATTGTGACTGTGTGGCTGGATTCGTAAGCACCTTTTCTCTCGGTCCGTTCTTCTTTGAAGAGAATAAGCTCAGAGGGCCTGTCAGCTGTAGTGTGAAGACTGCTTCTTATCGAGGCCTCCTCGTACAGCATGTGATTTCTGCCTTGGAAGACAGCAAGTTCGTGGAAACCATAGTTTTCATATAGTTGGGGCAAGATCTCATGTCACTGCTTAACGCAAACTTTCACGAACGTGTTATCTCCAGCGGTTTCTCAGGTGCACGGGCAGCAAGATAGCCTGATCTGAATTCGTGCGACTTTTGGCTCTGGAGATATCTAAAAGAATGCGTTTATTAAGGACACGTTCGATGTCTACCTGATCTGAAGGCCAGTATATAGGAACACGTTGCTCAGATTCCACCGGGGCTTCTGCGTATAACTGTCGATCACATTGTTTTACCGATGCAGCATCTCGTCGACGTCTCCTATGCTCATGCTGAACAAATTGTGTTAGCGGTAATTAATAATAAAATCAATATTATGCCTTTCTCACCTGTTTGACCTTTTCTGCCCACACCCATTTCCTAATCCATTTTATACGGGAACATGACTATACCTCTTTCTTTCATTCGCATCACCAGTTATGCACCTGGTGTCCAAAACTGTAACTATTTTTTTTTTTCCAGCGTAAATCACTTTCGCATTAACACTAGAATATCTACAACGATTCCCAGCCATACGATAATTACAGATCACATTGGACCCCTGAGTAGCTAAACTTTACTTATAACCTTCCGGTACTATTGGCTTCTTTGCCTTATTCGTGGTTATTATGTATATTATTTGACAGTTAGGGACAGATGTTACTGAACACATCAAGTGTAAATAATATTTAACTTTCCTTAAAATTAACTAACACCGCCGGCGGGTGTGGCCGTGCGGCCTAGGCGCTTCAGTCTGGAACCGCGTGACCGCTCCGGTCGCAGGTTCGAATCCTGCCTCGGGCATGGATGTGTGTGATGTCCTTAGCTTAGTTAAGTTTAACTAGTTCTAAGTTCTAGGGGACTGATGACCACCGATGTTAAGTCCCATAGTGCTCAGAGCCATTTGAACCATTTTTGAACCTAACACCGTACTTTCCCCTAGACATTTGTATCATCAGCAAAAAATGTGAGATTGCTGTAGATCGTGTCTGATCAGTCGATTGCATACGTTGAAAAACTTAAAGATTCAACTACACTTCCTTGGGAAATGAAAACACATAGATTGCTGAATGTTTCTTAGCAAATTTATGTAAACGATTTTTTAAAAATCTGATTTCCAAAGGAGTATTTTGCTTCGCAGATTTATAATCGCCTAGATCCCTTCTACCATCGCGACATCGCAGGTTTTAATAAATCTGTGGAACTAGAACTATGTCCTGCGCAGTGAGATAAATGCAGCCATGCAGCTAAAAAGAAAAGAAGAATCGAGCTCAGAAACTTCCCTTATTTTCATTAATACGCTTGTTGCTCTTTTCTGTAAGCTTATAATGAAACACAGTTTTTTAGTTTCATCCAAATACATTACTCCATATGACTCATCTTAGGATCCATTACTCTCGGCCCTGTCAGAGGTACGGTTCCATATGTCACAGCCGGTAGCTAACATCACGCTGTGCATCCTCGCTGCAGTGAAAGCGTCTTCCTCGGGCATGTTTCTTCACGGGAACAAAGAGATGGTAATCTCCTTGAACAAGGTCTTCGTCGTACGCAGGAGGCTGAAACTCATGCAACCCACATCTCGCCAGGACGCCAGGTGTGATGGCTGCCGTGTTTGGAGCCAGTACGCCACGAAGCAGAAAGGTTCATTCCCTGTGAGAGGTGTCTCGCTATAGTTCGTGGCTACCGTTGCTTCTGTATTACTAAACGAATGAAACGGCCACACGGAGTCTCAGTTGCAGGTTGCCTATCTAGCTTACGGGGTCCGCAAAAATGCGATTTCGATATTTCGTACAATTATTGAACGAAAATATTGTTTCTCGCTGACGCACCCCACAAAAAATGTAAGTAAAAGAGTTTATCGGTAATTACATTTTTGTTGTTCGTGTAACAAAACACCAGTATGAAGCATTAAGATTTAATTTATTACTCCCTCACTAATAACTCTATTCGCGACATACTCTGCAGGTAGTATCCAACTATTCCACTGAGTGTGTCTGCAAAATTTTATCATAGTTCAGGAGAAATGACGTCATAAAGTTTGAGGTGCTTTATAAAAAATACGTGGGTGTGCTGAAAAGTAATGCCTCCGAAGTTTAAAACGAAACTGACGTTATTATCATTCTCCATCTTTATTCTTCATGTCTACATATTTGCAGCCGTCTGCCACTAGAGGGCTCCGAATAGCAGCATGTAACATGGCGGTGTGCACCGTAATTATGTCGGTTCGTGAGAAACAGCATGCTGTAATCGAGTTTCGAATTTGCTAAGCGTGATAGCGTTACGGAAATATTTAGCAAACTCAAGTGGCAGACTCTGCAAGAGAAGCGCTCTGCATCGCGGTGTAGCTTGCTGTCCAGGTTTCTAGATGGTGCGTTTCATGGATGAGGTATAGAATATATTGCTTCTCCCTACTTATACCTCCCGAGGAGATCACGAATGTAAAATTAGAGAGATTCGAGCGCGCTCGGAGGCTTTCCGGCAGTCGTTCTTCCCGCGAACCATACGCGACTGGAACAGGAAAGGGAGGTAATGACAGTGGCACGTAAGGTGCCCTCCGCCACACACCGTTCGGTGGCTTGCGGAGTATAAATGTAGATGTAGATGGAGCACCCTGTCCTTCAGCATGAAATGCCAGACCACACAAGAGTGCAGGCGTCTGCTACAAGCCGACTCCTTGGGTTCACTGTCACCTGCCATTGTCCACACAGTCCGATTTTCATCTGTTTCCAGAATTTAAAGAACGGCTTCGAGGACATCACTTTGATAGCGATGAAGCGTTACAAGCAGAGGTGAGATTGCTGCTCCGTCATTAAAGTCAGACATTCTACAGTGACGGTATCGACAAACTGGTCTCTCGTCGTTAGAAATCTATTCGATGCCAGGATGATTATGATGAGAAATAAATATGTAGATACGAACAATAAAGGTATAGAATGTTAATAATGTTTGTTTTATGTAAAAAGCTTTGAGAATTTTCGCACAAAAATTCGGAAGTACTACTTTCAGCACGTCATCGTACAGTGTCTTTAACATTAAGGTTTTGCGTGCTTATCGTCAAGTATTTGACAAATCAATTCATTTGTAAAGTCATCATGCGTTTAAAGCTGTTTTATATATTGGAATTTGATGCTTTAAATAATTTGGGGCGGAGGTATCTTGGTGGGCTACTAATAGGAAAGCTATAGGTCAAACTTATCAGGAGAAACTACCCTAGTGTCGAATGATTTTAGAAAACGGTGAAAAAATTAAACTTTCATGGTTGAATGAAGACAACATGAACAGTTTGTTTATCTGTTTTTGAATATTCATACGTGAACTGCATTTTCCTACTTTCCAATTCATTTCGCTCCTCTACAAGACAGTTAAGCTGACCTAACGTACGAAACATCTTGGCTGATTGAAGTTGTGTTCCGGGCCGGGACTCGAAACCGGAACTTTGACTTCGCGGTTCCAATTATGTTTCACTTGCAAGCCCTCACAACATCATTTCTGCTAGTAGTTCTCTCCTACTTTCCAAATTTCGCAGAATCCTTCCTGTATTTCTTGCTGGAGTAGTACTTTGGAAGAAAAGATACAGCGGGGAAGTAGTTTAGCTGGAGGATGGAGGTTATTTCCAGAAATTACGTGGAGCAGTTTGTGGTTATACAGTGGAATATCAACTATTCTTACTCCTGATTACTACATGCAAATGGCTTAGAAAGGAGCAACATGATACTTGTATACAATGTAACCTCTGCCAGAAACGAATGACAGCTTGTGAAGGATGGATGTAGATGTAAAGAAAAAAGTGCAGGTACTTGAAGAGTTCTCTAAATTTTTCATGGTTCATGAGATGAATGAGAAGCAAAGAAAAAGAGGCTAATAACATTCGGAAAGTTATGCCAGATGAGGCATACAAAGTCATTGCATTTACAAGATCCATGCCCGGGGTGAGGGCGTTTCAGTAGAAATGGTTAAAGTTTGAGGTGAAACAATAGAAAAGAAGTTTGTAAAATTGTTGACAGATAACCCCCAAGAAAGAGGCACTCAAGATATGGGGGGGCGGGGGGGATCTGTAACTTCTCCTTGATGTTATAGATATTTATTAAAATTGCCGGAAAGAAATACTGTGCAGACAGAGACTGACATTGAACACGAAATCAAGGCTCTAGGCTCGATTCCCGATCCGGCACACAGTTTCAAAGTGCCAGGTTGTTGCAAATCAGCGCTTTCTCCGCTGCAAATTGAAAGATTCATTGTGGAGCCTCAAAGAATGTTTGCAGCGAACAGGAATTCGTGAAGAGAAAACTCTTCAAGTCGGATCTGAAAATTTGCCATGTGTTACTAACGAATTTTTCTACTGTTGTAGAAGCACCTTGAAAATGTATGATCCAGAATACTACATTTGTTTTTTGAACAGTACGCCAAGATGGGCTGGTGACACAGTCATATTTTCTCTGTCTTGTGTTCACTGAATGTGCAGTACTGTCCCCTCCATAGGACTTTATCTACTCAACTACAAATCTCTAAAGCTAGCAGATGAACTGTGACTTAAGTGTGAGGATCACCACTTTTTAAAAGAGGGACCTGTATGAGCTTTCTGAATGAACATCAAGTATGGCTCTGATGGACCCTCATGGATTCGATGCCTGTTTACCATATTCAAAAATCAAGTTCCTCCTCTACAGCTGTAGAGAATGCAGTGTATTGGTGCAGATTGGTATGTCTTTGAAATTTCTATCGAACAGCAACATGTTTGTTAACAGCTAGAGCCGGCCGGAGTGGCCGAGCGGTTCTAGTCACAGGTTCGAATCCTGCCTCGGGCATGGATGTGTGTGATGTCCTTAGGTTAGCTCGGTTTAAGTAGTTCTAAGTTATAGGGGACTGATGACCTCAGATGTTAAGTCCCGTAGTGCTCAGAGCCATTTAACAGCTAGATTTTTGGTAAACATGACTCATTTAACAACTTTGTTGAAACTTTAACTCAGATGGAATTCGCAACTCCTTTTGGGGGAGTTATCTTAAATGTTCGGCTGACAAGTAGCCTAAACAAGGAAGAATCGATTATCATGCACTAATATATTTAATATGATAACGCATGCTGTGAACATTTTATTCGCAAATACCGCCAATGACAAACAGAATACCCCCCTTTTTCTGTCGCACTCTAATTTCAGTTCAGAGGCGACACTCCGATGAATAGTGGATGTCGTTCCCTCTTTAACACTTTGACTGCAACGGGCAGGGGATGGCGTGGCTGTGGAAGGGACGGCTTCCATCGCATGCAGAACCCTGGGGGACACACACACCCAGTTATCTGATTATTTCTCTCACTGTGTTTCATTATTGTCTGTCCAACTCAAGTCCGTCGTAGCCTTCTCTCTTTTAATTTTACGAATATGCCGTCTAGAAGGCGTTCTTTACTCTGTAGAGGAGAGTTGCCTAAATTGTACTACTTTCAACATTTTATTTGTTACAGCCTGAACACACAGTTACAAAATTATCTATACAATGCCATCCTCAACTGCAGGATGTTGTTGTTGATATCTGATTTATAGAATGGAAATTCTGAGAAAAATAAACACATTACACTTAATTTTTTCAATATCTAGAAGTAGTAAAAATTGGTTATTTTGTTTCCTGACTTGTACCAGCGGGTGCATAAACTGTACCAACGTTGTAAACTATGCCCCTGAGCTTGAAGATATGTACCAGTCTAAGTTTAAGGAAATTTTTCATATTTTAGTTCTTACATCACTATTTGTTGGTATTACAATAGAACTTTTTTACTCCTTTCCCACCCCAGCACACTTTGTACGAACGCACATTTTGCGTCTGATTATTTCTTCCATTCAGTCTTCCTCGCATAGCTCTCAATACCACCATTTTCCCGCAGAGTCTCCAAAACACTTCCTTCTAACAGGTTAAGCTGTAGCACAAGATTTCTTCTATTTTATATGCATAGGCCATCTAACCGGCTCCTTGGGTAGGCCTTGGAAGTCTCGCTTGGAGCTTTCATCATTTCCATCGGATTCGGTGATATTTCCTGGTCGGAGAACTTTAGCCCACTCTTTACCTATCATGACTTCTTCCGCATTAGGATTATGGGTCGATCCGTTTCGTTCTGCATCGTTGAAAGAAAGTTTTCTTACGTCAGACATGCGTAAATCGAACGACGTCACTTCAAATGTAAGAATATGCTACTCCAATTCATTTCACCTTAGTAGGAAAACACTTTACTGAGGCCAAAATATTTTACTTCCACATTTGCATTTTTATTTGTTTTCAGCAAGCTTTTTAATTGTTTTCTCAGGAACGTTTTATATGATTGCACATTAATTTATTTCATGACCCCCATTCAGATATACTGTTACATCTAAACGCTGTTCATCTGTGCTCCACTTTCCATAACGCCTTTGTGTGGCGTGAATGTAATAGGCTACAAAAGAATTATTTAATTAATAACTCAGAACAAAGGAAGCGTTAGAACGTTCATCACATCCTTTATAAAAATTGTGTTGCACTAATAATGCTAGACGCATTTTTTCCGACGTTTCCTTATACAAGAAAGTTTCGTAAATTTTACCGGTCGAATATCGGAATCTTATAGCGGTACGTTATAAGAAAGGTCACCATTTTCAATTTCCTACAAACGAATGACAATGAAAAGAAATTCGTTACTCTCTGAAAAGTAAGGTTATTGCGTTTATATTCACCCATAACTAAAGCACTATGTTGAAAATACCTTATAACAATAATTCACTTCGCCATGCACATAAAAAGTTAAGTGAAAAATATAACAGCATCATGTTCAGGCTATCTCTTGCTCAACACGCAGAACTCATAACTGAACAATATTGCTCCAAGAAGCATTTAGTTCACGCCGCCCCTCTAAATGTCTGATAGTACAAGAGGTACGAATCTCATGATAGTGATACAAATTAGGAGCTGGTAAATACAGGCAACTATACCCTCTTTATCTTTGCACTTAATCGGGTTGGCGAAGGATCGGATGCGGATAGAATTTCACTCGCCACAGATGACTCCTAACAAGCCCCTCTTATGCACTGACCTACATATCGGCCCGACCTCTATATACTCTTACTTCTCCTTAAATTGTCTCTCTCCTCTGGCATCAGTACTGCATTCAATGCCTCGTTTTTACTACTCCTACATACTTTCACAATGCGGTCAAATTTCTGGAGGACCTTACTAACTACAGATGCTCTTTGCCGAGGGACTGTTGACCTCGCTGTTTAGACCCGTAACCCCCAACCAAATAACCAACCAACTAACCAGCCAACCGAACAACGAATAGAATCGTAAGATGGTCAATGTATGATCGAATCCGGACATGATTATCACCATTTTTTGTGATTGTACCGAAAACAAAATGAAATGTACAACGTATTTTTATTGAAAAAAGTCTGCTGTATTCACTACCAGTACTGGATAGCTTAACTAAGACCATACGAGAACTTGTAGCGTTCCGGAACATTTGATATATCTTCTGAGTATGAACAGATACGTAATATGTTGAAGAAATTCTGCATCTAAAGAAGCTTCATAAGCAACAGGTGACACGTTTGTTGTGTCCCGCAGATAACAGCTGGAGGTAGGACGTTTTAAAATCCTGTTTCTAAAAGTTCAAGCATAATACGAACGAAACACGACTTAGCGATTACACCCAGGGACAAAACCGCTGTGAAAAGCAAGGGCTAGTGAAGGTGAAAGTACACTGAAAAGAATGGAAAAAATTATGACAGTTGGTTTTTTTTTTTGGAACTCGCTTGGCATCGTCAGGAAAGACTATCTGGAGACAGATAAAACAGTGATTGACGTTTCTTGCACTTCCTTTCTATGGCGTTTCAGTCGTGATCTGTAACAAAGTTGAAGAAGACTCCCGCTTAAAAAAGTATGCTTGCTCGAAGAAGATATTTTCATGTAGGGAAAATAATATGATCGAGGGAAAAGAACTGAAATCTGTCTGGAAAAAATGAATTGAGCTTAATGAAGATTATGATAATAAGTATTTTTCTATAAAAAAATGTTATCTACTGCGATTGTTACCAAATGTATCGCTCCACATTCGCGTACGTGGCAGTGCCGCTTCAGAAACAAGTATCACAACGCAAGAGAAATCGCAGGGAGCGACAAATAGCAGGATTCCGTAACTGTGAATTCGCAACAGTGCAGGTGAGTAAAACCGCTTTTCCGGCAGTTTTTCAGCGTAACGAGAAACTCGCCGCCGCGTTCTCCCCACCCCGGCCCCAGTTTCAGCGCCAGACTGTACGCCAGGCAGAGCGTCGTTGTAGACTGAACAGTTGTTTAAAAACGCCGTGACGTCACCTGCTGTCATGCCGCAAGCGTCAGCAAATATTGCGAGAAATCACTTAACGTGTGAAGGGAGGCAGGCCCACACATACGTCTCAGAAACTGACTACCGGTACACGATTAACGAATAATAACCGCAGTCTGACATGTCATATAGATACCCTAGAGTGGCAATGTATACAGATCTGAAGTGTAATTATCACATAGGCACAATCATAGGCACAGCAGATTGCAGTTTCGATGTACTGATAATGTAATGACAAATTACAGATTGTCTACAAAACAAATCGCTAATAACATCACTGATACGGAGCATAGCAGAATATTAGTGTGTGGGATCGATTTTAGGTCGGGTTCATGGTGGAAGTGCAGTGTGTACGACGAAGAGCGGGAAGTATGGTCCCGGGTGCGAGAAGAAATACGCTGCATACCTCACGAAAATCAGCTTCGAAATTACAAGGAGCGTATTTGACGTCTGAAACTACTAATATTATGAACATCGTAACTGGCCGGACCATAGAGATCGTAAAGGTAACATTAAACTAACAAATTACCTCACACAGATTTACATGCAATCTTCCCACGATCCAGGAAGAACTAATATATGGTACAATAAAGAAAGTAGTACGAGGATGGAGAAAAAGAACGGAAGAAGAAGGAAAAAAGTAAAGTGAAACTTGGAAGAATGAGAGGGAGAACATTGAATCTGACTGCTTAGCCATTGCTGATTATTAAGCAACTTAGCAGAGAACCTAGACGATGCAACGAAACGGATAAACATTTTCAAAGCGATAGCGGAAAAAACTGGATTACAAACTTCGTCTGAGAAATCCATATGCATGACTAACCTCAAAGATGCGTCATCTTACTAGATGGGATCAAAACATAGAAAAATAACGAAATATTTGGAATAGCTAATTCAGCCAGTGCTGTGGACAAATCATCTAATATAATCATCATCATCAACAACAACAACACTCCGTGTTTCATAACTGAAAGTTAGTGACCCACCGCACAATCCTCTTAACAATGTGTCTCCATTTTCCTGGTCTTTTGCATCTCGGAGTAGCTGGCCCCTTATTTGATGTGTCTTCTCCTTTATCTGATCTATCCGTTGTCTCGGTGGTCTTCCCTTCAATATTCTCCCTTCGACTTTGCCTTGGATGACCATCTTTTCCAAGTTATCCTCCTATCGTCGAATTACGTGATTAAAGAACTGCAAGATTCACTGGAAACAGATACTGGACAACATCTTCTCCACCCTGAGTTCCTGAAAGATTGATTTGTTGCTCCGTTTGTCCATCCGCGATATTCTCAGCAACCTCCTACATGTCCACATTCCAGAAGTTTCAGTTCTTTGACGGACCCCTTTTGTTATTGTCCGTGTTTCATCATCACACAGGAAAACTAAAAACATTAGATATTTCAGCAATCTAATTCAGTATGTCTGGTTAGGGTTCGGTCTATCCAAACCACTGTCAGCTTTAATGCAGCAACACTACGCAGAACAATCCTACGTTGTATTTCCCGTGTGGAGAAAGCTTCTTTCTCAACCACTGAGCCCAACTAGACAAAGTGATCTTCTTCGTATTCTGACAGTACATCAGTGCCTAGTAGTGACTCCCCTCTATCAGTTATCATGATTTTGGTCTTTTTCTTATTAACTGTCAATCCAAGTTTCTTGCTTTCTCTCTTAACTCTATCCAGTAGTTCCTTCATATCCACTTGTGATTCTGCGCACAGTATGCTGTCATCAGCAAATTTTAAATTATTGATTATTTGTCTTCCAATTTTTTCCCACCCAGCCCAACCATGAAGACTTTATCTCATAACATATTCTCCATAGACGTTAAATAGAACCGGCGATAGAATGCACTCCTGTCCAACTCCTTTATTGCGTTGCTGTAGCCAAGAAACGAAAAAAATGGTTTACCTGAATTCCATACATTTTCAATTTAGATGTCTGACATTGACAATCTGCTCTCGTGTTTCTTTATTGCGCACAAATCCAGCTTGTTCTGGTGGTATTTCTTTATCTAACAATAAGTAGGTTCTCAGGTGTTCATGGATGACATTTAGAAGAATCTTGCTAGCATGTGAAATTTATGAATGGTTCTACAGTTTTCAAAACGCTGTACACTTCCATTCTTCTTCAGTCCTTTCCTGTTCTCAGTAATTTGCATGGTTTCTTTTGTAAGCCAGTTATTTTTATTCTTCGCCTTTTTACTATCCTTGACTACTTCCTCAGCCATTTTAACTAATTTTCCCTTCAGCAAATTTCAGTTCTCTGCACGTGTAATGTTGTCTGACTGATCGGTCGAAAGTGCTTCTTGGACTCGATTCTTAAAAATTTCAGTTTCAGCCTTTTCCTCTATCTTCTTGCTTTCGGAGGTGCCACTTTACACTTCGACAGTTTCATTCTGCGTTCAGAACAAAGAAGCTGATGTTCAGAACAACAGTCGGCACCAGGAAGAGTCTTAATGTTTTTAACTGACGATCTCCATCTTAAGTCAGTCAGTGAATAGTCTATCTGATTACGGTATGTTCCACCTGGGGAAGTCCAGGTGTATAGTCTTTGTGGTTCGTGTTGGAGGCAGGTATTGGCAATAACAAACTTATTTTCCTGACAAAACCGAATCAGTCGATCTCTACGATCACTTCTTTCAAATGGTTCAAATGGCTCTGAGCACTATGGGACTTAACTTCTGAGGTGATCAGTCCCCTAGAACATAGAACTACGTAAACCTAACTAACCTAAGGACATCACACACATCCATGCCCGAGGCATGATTCGAACCTGCGACCGTGGCTATCGAGCGGTTCCAGACTGTAGCGCCTAGAAGCGCTCGGCCACCCCGGCCGGCGATCACTTCTTTTGCCTTAACTATGACAGGTAAGTATTTCATTTCAGGTGTCCCACTTCCCTACCTCAGGATTAAAATCCTCTTGCACTATGGTAACTTCCTTTTTGGGTTCTGACCTTACGCAACTGGAAAGAGACTCCTCTTACTCTTCATCGTCAGCTGTTCAAGCTGGTGCGTATGCCTGTATTAGATTTAGCTTTCAAGGTCTAGTGTTGACTGTCAGTAGCATTATTCCTTCAGTGACGGGCTTATACTCGGTCACTGTGCCAATCCGTCCCTGGTGTACTAACATGGCAACTCCATTGATGGAGTTATCTGATCTACTAGAAAAATAGACTGAATTGCCGTTAGCTGCCTTGAAGTGCCCAGTATCTTTCCAGTGAGTCTCTGCTAGTTCTAATATATCGATTTATTTCGCTGGTATTCCCTTTCCACTACCTGTGGCTTTCCAATTTGGCGTAATCCTTGAACATTACAAATCGCAATTTTGTGTATATGCCTTTGGATGTTCATAGCTTCCTATCGGCTGTCCCCCCCTGAAATGTAACTGGGAAACTGTTCATATCTCCGGACTGTTTAACAGCACGCAAATCCATGATGAGTTTTCCTGGGAACATAACACTTGGGTGGTCTCCCCTTGGCCTTCCCCTGTAGGGGAAATGTTGTTGTTGTGATCTCAACAACAACAACATTTGAAAATAACCCATGCACGCGCATGTCAGAACTATCAATTCAAGGAAACCTTTATCACTTTGATAACTCATAATATTCATGATTTGTGTTAACCACTTCTATCTAGTCCTTTATATTTTCCCCTATGTTTTCATCCGACAGGGGAAGGCCAAGGGGAGACCACCCAAGTGTTATGTTCCCAGGAAAAGTCATCATGGATTTGCCTGCTGTTAAACAGTTTTTATTTCTTCTCCATGGACTTTAATACCTTTATTGCTTGCTCAATATACAGATTGAATAGCATCGGGGATAGGCTACAACCCTGTCTCACTCCCTTCCCAACCACTGCTTCCCTTTCATGCCCCTCGACTCTTATAACTGCCATCTGGTTTCTGTACAAATTGTGAATAGCCTTTCGCTCCCTGTATTTTACCCCTGCCACCTTCAGAATTTGAAAGAGAGTATTCCAGTCAACAGTGTCAAAAGCTTTCTCTAAGTCTACAAATGCTAGAAACGTAGGTTTGCCTTTCCTTAATCTATTTTCTAAGACAAGTCGTAGGGTCAGTATTGCCTCCCGTGTTCCAACATTTCTACGGAATCCAAACTGATCTTCCCCGAGGTCGGCTTCTACCAGTTTTTCCATTCGTCTGTAAAAAATTCGCGTTAGTATTTTGCAGCTGTGACTTATTAAACTGATAGTTCGGTAATTTTCACATCTGTCAACACCTGCTTTCTTTGGGATTGGAATTATTATATTCTTCTTGAAGTCTGAGGGTATTTCGCCTGTCTCATACATCTTGCTCACCAGATGGTAGAGCTTTGTCAGGACTGGCTCTCCCAAGGCCGTCAGTAGTTCCAATGGAATGTTGTCTACTCCCGGGGCCTTGTTTCGACTCAGGTCTTTCAGTGCTCTGTCAAACTCTTCACGCGGTATCGTATCTCCCATTTCATCTTCATCTACATCCTCTTGCATTTCCATAATATTGTCATCAAGTACATCGCCCTTGTATAGACCCTCTATATACTCCTTCCACCTTTCCCTCCTTTGCTTAGAACTGGGTTTCCATCTGTGCTCTTGATATTCATACAAGTGGCTCTCTTTGCTCCAAAGGTATCTTTAATTTTCCTGTAGGCAGTATCTGTTTTACCCCTAGTGGGATAAGCCTCTACATCCTTAAATTTGTCCTCTAGCCATCCCTGCTTAGCCATTTTGTACTTCCTGTCGATCTCATTTTTGAGACGCTTGTATTCCTTTTTGCCTCCTTCATGTACTGCATTTTTGTATTTTCTCCTTTCATCAATTAAATTCAATATCTATTCTGTTACCCAAGGATTTCTACTAGCCCTGGTCTTTTTACCTACTTGATCCTCTGCTGGCTTCACTACTTCATCCCTCAAAGCTGGACATTCTTCTTCCACTGTATTTCTTTCCCCCATTCCTGTCAATTGTTCCCTTATGCTCTCCCTGAAACTCTCCACAACTTCTGGTTCTTTCAGTTTATCCAGGTCCCATCTCCTTAAATTCCCACCTTTTTGCAGTTTCTTCAGTTTTAATCTACTGTTCATAACCAATAGATTGTGGTCAGAGGCCACATCTGCCCCTCGAAATGTCTTACAGTTTAAAACCTGGTTCCTAAATCTCTGTCTTACCATTATATAATCTAACTGATACCTTCTAGTATCTCCAGGATTCTTCCATGTATACAACCTTCTTTTATGATTCTTGAACCAAGTTATTTTCAAATATTTATCCAAATGTCTTCTCCATCAATACAATAAATAAAACACCTTCATAAACAAGTTTCCATCTCCATAACAAATTATTCCAGTTAATTGCTCGCAGATTCACGAATATCAGATGTTCTTCTCTAAAACTAAACTGCTCGCTATTGTACCTCTAACAAGAATGCCTCAACGCTGCGCAACAGGCGACCAATCGCACCACAGATTACATTAAACACTGAGTCAAGAATCCTATCCATTACTCATGCACAGCGCTCATGCATCTTTGTCCCAGTACAGTAAAGGTAAATTATTTCCAATGGCAGAAAACTTGTAAAACCCTTGCAACGTCACAATGCACAGGCATTGTGATGAGTCTCACGACATTCGTACTCAGTGGTGCCGCTGACCTCAATGCCAACAAACTTCACTCTCACGTCACTGTAGATAAGGCACATTCAGAATATAAATGTCATTTGCTTATATGTTTAGACGTACCGTCGAAAACTGATGGTGGGGAAAGATATGGTCCAGGATAGCCCTCCTTCCACACATGGCTACTCGTATCATGGATAAGATTCGCATTTCTGTTGGAAACGTTACGTTAACCCAGCCCGCAAGTCCTGGCTTCGCACTCAGCGACTACCACCAAATTTTTCACTTGAAATAATGACTTAGGGGACAACAACTTGAAGATGACGGTGAACAATTTGAAGATGACGGTGAGCTCTAGACGAAGCTAGTAAGAAAATGCTTAGAAGTGACTGATAATTATTTGGAAATGTAAATTAGATCAGTGGGACACTAACATCGCCAATAAAAGATTTCTCTAAGGAATATTTTTAACGACGAACGTAGATACCTTGTCGAACACAACCCGTATTTTCCAGTGACGCTTTAAGAACTGTTGTCCTGATGAAATTTGTCTTACGTCTCCATGACGGTGGAGGACGATACGATGGAGGCGTCAGGTTATGAAGAATTCACTGAAGAAATGCTAACTGTTATTATTATTTCCCTCTTTCTCTTGTCCCATAAATAGGTGTAGAGGTCCACTACGGTTCGATTACGCTATTGACGACAAGTCACTCAAAACCAGAACTACCGAAAAATATCTAGCAGTAACCGTCCGTGGCGATCTAAAGTGGAATGTTCACATAACGTAGATAGTAGGAAAAGCTAATGCCCGTCTCAGATACCTTGGGAGAACTGTAAGGTAATTTAATTTTTTCTGCGAAAGAAGTGCCTTACAAAATACTCGTTCCACCGATTGTTGAGTACTGTTTATCGATACCATGTAGGATTAATTGAAGAGAGAAAGAAGATTCGACGAAAACTGGAGCGTTTAGTCATGAATTCGTTCAGTTGCAACGCGAGCGTTACAGAAATATCAAAAACTTTCAGTGGCGGTTTATGGATTCTTCCGTCACCTCATAGTAGAACAATTTCACATTTAAGTTTGAAAAGTAAACAGTGTTCTTGTTCTAGTAATATTTGTTTATTTCAAACCGCATATCGGCTTACTAATCATCGTCAGAAAAGAATCTCTTTTATTTCCTTAATAATATTCTCCCGTGTCCGCAAGAGAACAAGAGAAGAGAGGAATCCAAAAATTAGATACCGAGATAGTGCAAGCACACGAAATCAGTAGGAGGCGCTGTGCGCGAGGCGTCGTGAATCACGGAGAGATCTGCAGTTGAAGTTTCGAGAGGTTATGTTCCAAGAAGCGTCGGCCAACGCATTACTTTCTCCCACATACGTCTCGCGAAATGACCACGACGAGAAAATCCGAGATATTAGAGCTTATACGGAGCTTTCACGGCATCTATTCTTCCCGAGCACCATTCTTAAGTGGAACACGAAAGAGAGGAGAGAGCGATAGTACTACCACAATTGCCCTCCGCCACACTCCGTAAGGTGTGTGATTTGTGTATAGGTGTGGATGGATACAACAGAAAGAGTGTCACAAGGAATCGTTTGTACCTATTACGCAAAATTTTATTTCTAATGGAATGGCATTGAAAATAGAACCTACAGTCTGTTCCACAAGAAAGTGTACGCCATAATGTTAAATGTAACGTTCGCAGAGACATCTCTGGTAGTGGTCTCGAATCTGTACTCAAGGCGCTTCTGCACAGTGTATAGAAATACAGTGTGAGAGTTGAATGTTGTCTTTTGTCGGTTGCAGTTTTGGCTATTTGCACTTACTTACAACCAATTTAAACACTGAAAGAATGTGCAATATTTCTAAATAAAGTTTCTGAGGTCTGTTAAGAAGATGTTTCGTTCGAACGAGGCAAACTGGGTGCTTCAAGAGGATAATGATCCGAAGCATCGCAGCCGTCGGATTGACCTGCAATGCCTCCGGATAGAAATACGATCGAAAATGTTTGGTCGTATATTAAGATGAAGCTTAAAGGAAAGTCAAGATATACTTTGAAGAAGCTGTCATATAAAATCAGGACTATATGGAGATCTTTACCGAGAAAATATGCAGAAAATCTCGTGAAAAACATGCCAAAAAAGTGCCATGGTGTAATCCATAATGGCGGTGATTGGATTAACTATTAGGTAATTCTGCAGTTAGTAATAACATATATTTTCATCTAAACAAATATTTATGTTAGTGTCTTTTATTTCATACAGATAACGGCGTACACTTTCTTGTGGAACTGACTGCATCTAATAGTGGGGGCTTTCCTGTACTAAGTAAACTAAACTAAACTCCTCCCGAACAGGCCATGAAGGCCCAACGGTACCGACCGGCCGCCGTGTCATCCTCAGCCCACAGGCGCCACTGGATGCGGATATGGAGGGGCATGTGGTCAGCACACCGCTCTCCCGGCCGTATGTCAGTTTCCGAGATCGGAGTCGCTACTTCTCAATCAAGTAGCTCCTCAGTTTGCCTCACAAGGGCTGAGCGCACCGCCCTTGCGAATAGCGTCCGGCAGACTGGATGGTCACCCATCAAAGTGCTAGCCGAGCTGGACAGCGCTTACCTTCGGTGATCTGTCGGGAACTGGTGTTGCCACTGTGGCAAGGCCGTTGACGCCTAGTGTTCAGTGAATGAATATGGCAATTCCTCATCAGTGGGCCCATATGATTAACAGCAAATACTATGAGAGCATAGATGTATGTGTTGTATATTATTCTAACTTATTCCCGTGGACGACGTTACGAGTGTCTCTAAACTGCCTTGTATGTACTGCTGTTGTTGGTGAGAGACAGTAGGGAGGTAGTTAAACCCGATATCAGAATGTTTCTCACAAGTTCAGAATGGCAAGCCCTCCGCCCTCGCCCACTCTGGTGCTCAGCAGCTAAATGTACCAGTCCAACGAACGGATCACACTCAACATTGCCGGTCCTTAGGCTAGTAATTTAAGTCAGGGTATTGGTGCTTGCTACGCTGGTCGGCGACTGGAAATGAATGTGGCTGCCACCACTGGTACTTGGAGGTGGATACGTCCAGATCAGCGACCTCCGCTCCGCTGCAGAGACGGGACGTGGCTATTGGCGGCGCCGTCAGAGGATGATCGACGAGGAACGGAAACGGAAACTGGCTTAGAAAGCGGCGGCGCGACTCTCTCTGCCATCGAGCCGCAGTCCGGCCTTCTCTGCCAGGCGCAGCCTCCCACACAGAAAGTGAGAGGCGCGGGACGGGAACAATCACTGTGGCTCGCCCACTGCCTTCCCGGCTGACATTATCGAGAAATATATGTATATCTACGAGCGTCTCAGTTCTGCCAGATCTTACCTGTCGCCGATAGATACAAAGCGTATCCATCATTTCACGTAGCGCTAGCTCCAAGGTATCGTGCAAGTTACACATTATGACTATTGGTATTTGCGTAGTGTTCTAGCACAGCCAAATAACTACTTCAACTGTCCATTTAATTTTGACTAAGAGTCTGCTTGTAAACAAATAATTTTGTGGAACATCCTAGCACCACACATTCTCCTGCAAAGTGAAAAATCATTCAGGATATACACTACTGGCCATTAAAATTGCTACGCCAAGAAGAAATGCAGATGATAAACGGGTATTCATTGGACAAATATATTATACTAGAACTGACATATGATTACATTTTCAAGCAATTTGTATACATAGATCCTGAGAAATCAGTACCCAGAACAACCACCTCTGGCCGCTATAACGGCTTTGATACACCTGGGCATTGAGTCAAACAGAGCTTGGATGGTGTGTTCTGGTACAGCTGCCTATGCAGCTTCAACACGACACCACAGTTCACCAGGAGTAGTGACTGGCGTTTTGTGACGAGCCAGTTGCTCGCCCACCATTCACCAGACGTTGTCAATTAGTGAGAGATCTGGAGAATGTGCTGGCCAGGGCAGCAGTCGAAAATTTTCTGTATCCAGAAAGGCCCGTACAGGACCTGCAACATGAGGTCGTGCATTATCCTGTTGAAATGTAGGGTTTCGCAGGGATCGAATGGAGGGTAGAGCCACGGGTTGTAACACATCTGAAATGTAACGTCCACTGTTCAAAGTGCCGTTAATGTGAACAAGAGGTGACAGAGACCAATGGCACCCCATACCATCACGCCGGGTGATACGCCAGTATGGTGATGACGAATACACACTTCCAATATTGGTTCACCGCGATGTCGCCAAATACGGATGCGACCATCATGATGCTGTAAACAGAACCTGCATTCACCCGAAAAAATGACGTTTTGCCATTCGTGAACCCAGGTTCGTCGTTGAATACACCATCGCAGGCGCTCCTGTCTGTGAGGCAACGTCAAGGATAACCGCAGCCATGGTCTCCGAGCTGATGGTCCATGCTGCTGCAAACGTCGTCTAACTGTTCTTGTAGATGGTAGTTGTCTTGCAAACGTCCCCATTAGTTGACGCAGGGATCGAGACGTGGCTGCACGATCCGTTACAGCCATGCGGGTAAGATGCCTGTCATCTCGACTGCTAGTGATACGAGGCCGTTGGGATCCAGCACGGGGTTCCGTATTACCCTCCTGAACCCACCGCTTCCATATTCTGCTAACAGTCATTGGATCTTTACCAACACGAGCAGCAATGTCGCGATACGAGAAAGCGCAATCGTCATAGGCTACAATCCGACCTTTATCAAAGTCGGAAACGTGATGTTACGCATTTCTCCTCCTTACACGAGGCATCACAACAATGTTTCACCAGCAAAGCCGGTCAACTGCTGTTTGTGTATGAGAAATCGGTTGGAAACTTTCCTCATGTCAGCACGTTGTAGGTGTCACCACCTTGTGTGAATGCTCTTAAAAGCTAATCATTTGCATATCAGAGCATCTTCTTCCTGTCGGTTAAATTTCGCCTCGGTAGCACGTCATCTTCGTGATGTAGCGGTTTTAATGGCCAGTAGTGTACAACAATTTTATTTTTGTTACATAGGATAAGGAAGTCTTTAAACTATATTTTGGTTACTGCTATGCACAGCTGACTCTGTTTATATTGATCACTTTTGCTGTCAGTACTTTTCGATGCCCAAAAAAATACATGCAAAGAAGACTTTCCTACCTCGTAACACGTGAAGGGCGGCAAGTGATTCTCCGATGTCGGTCTTCGCTTATTTTCTTTGTATGTCAAGGCGCCCTCTTTTTGTTATGTGACAATGCACTAAAATTATTATTGACGCTCTTGGGCAACAAAATTGCTTCGCTCAAACAGTTTTCAGAAAAGTATAAATAAATCGAATCAGTACCCGTCTATGAACAAATGGGTTATTTTTATTTGCTTACAGTCGCCGATTTTCAGTGATATTTGATCATAACGCCCGTTATATGATTGTAAGGGTACGACATGACTAAACAGAAAAGATAAAGCAATCTGATGTGCTATACCTTCTTAAAAATATATTAAATAATCAATCATTCCTCGCTATAACTCAGCATAAAACCATATTATTGTGTCATATACAGCTCATATGTATTTCAGCTTCTTTATGATTATAAATCGCTTGCCGACTCTAAAAACTTCAATCATTTGGAATGACACATTCTATATTTCATATTTCGAACCTCTTCACTAACCGTTGGTCCTCAAGTCGTTCAAATACTCATTTTTATACATTCGACGTCCAGAAAATGCACGCAATTCTCTCTAATTGTCCTTCAACTACCCATTTTTCTGGTTTTATACAGATATTAATCTCACTAGGTATAGCAACCATACAACAGAAAATGGACACGTACAGTACTTACACGACTTTTCAATTTACGCAATTCTTTTATTATTCATTAAAGAAAACGAAGAAAAATGTAAATGATCGCGCCAGGAAAATTCAGTCATAACCCCAAGGATCCTCACGGCATACAAAATACAATATTATTAAACATGCATAAAAGAAAATACAGTGGTGTGCAAAATTTAAGGACACTACTGAAAAGATCACCAATGGTACAGGGACGTCCCATTACGTCCAATGCTGGAATTCTTGCCAATATCGGAGAGTCCTGGCAGTAGTAACAATACGTAAGAGAAAAATGAATTGAAGTTTGTGTTGGGGAGGGCACTCAGCTTAGGTACTTCGTGCAGCAATGTTGATCATCGTAATGCGGTGGTGTCATGGTTAGCATTTCTGCCTAGCAAGCAAGAAGATCTGAGTTCGAGTCCCGTCCGCAGCACAAATTTTAATTCATTTCGTCTGCTTCGATCACTACTGGAAGAGTTTACAGAACCGGCATGTGAAGCTGACTGCAAGACGAGGCTACTGCCAGAAACGCACATTTCACTTAGAGACCACGAATATAAGATTCGAGAAATTAGCGATCATACGGAACTATACAGACCGGTTTTCCCATGCCCTATCTGTGAGTGGAACAGGTAAGGAAACGACTAGTTGTCATGAAGGGTACCCTCCGCCACGCACCATGCGGTGTCTTGCGCAGTATGTAGATGTAGATGTAGACTTTCGCACGATGTGTCACTGTCAAGTAAGGTAGCTCAATGTACGATGCCGGTAGCTGAGTGGTCAGCGCGACAGCATGTCAATCTTAAGTGCCCGGGTTCGATTCCCGCATGGGTCGGAGATTTTCTCCGCTCAGGGACTGAGTGTTGTGTTGTCCTAATCATCGTCATTTCATCCCCATCGACGCGCAAGTCGTCGAAGTAGAGTGAAATGAAATACTTGCCCCAGGCTAACGGTCTACCCGATGGGAGGCCCTAGTCACATGACATTTATTTAATGTAGCTCAATGAAAACTGAAACATACACAGAAGATCTACTGCAGGTTGGTACAGAAGGTAACTGAAAAAAACCCATAATGAGACGATCAGAAATGATACTTTGATTGAATGATAATAACTGCACTGAAGTTACCATGATTCATGACGGTCCTCCCGATACTGCTTTTAATAGGGCGTGTGATCACAACGGAAGGCAATGCATACTCTTCAGCGTGCTCCCATGCTGACGGCAAGGTTCAAGGTTGGTAAAGGCGTCTGGTATCAGGGCATTACACTCCTACACTTGCGCGGCTCACAAGTGCTAGATTATTATTGGTACACCTAGACGTGCAATACGTCCCCCCAACGAATTCCACACGTGCTCCGTGGAATTTAAGTCGGGTGAACGGGCAGCCCAGTCCATTCGGCGAATGTACTCTCTCTTCAAGAGCTCATCCGCCTGCGCTGTTCGAAGCGGTCGCGCATTGACATCCATGAAAATAAATTCAGGGCCGAACGCAGTCCTGAATAGACCCACATGGGAACGCTGACCAGTCAATGTACCGTGCTGAAAGATTTGAACGTCATTACGGCCATGCAGCTATATGGGGGTGCATGTGGGTGCATACCCAGGAAGATTGTCGAACATGATCGTTTTGGTGGTCCACGTTTTGTGGCGTGAGGAGGCATAATATTGCATGGGCGTGTTACTGTTGTGGTCGTCACTTCGAAGACTAGTTTTAAGTAGCTCTCCATGCTCCTCTATCCAGTGCAAGTACTGTATCTTCATCCAAATAACTACTTCAACTTGCTTACTGTTTTTCTTTGTCTTCCTCTACAATTTTTACCCCTCAGACTTATCTCCACTACTAAATTGATGATCCACTGACGTCTCAGGACGTGCAATATCAATCGTCCCTCTTTTAGTCAAATTGTGTCGCAGATTTCTTGTCTCCCCAATTCTGCTCAGTACCACGGTATTAGTTACGTTATCTGCTGACCTCCAGATCTTTGAACACGATGCACTTATCGGGCAACGTTATTGCGACACTGTACTCCTTCCCTATGGACGTCCTTCCAGGGACGCATTTCGCTGTTACTTCATTTTTATAAATGACAATTACTAAAATATTACTGGATGGTACTAGCAGTGTCTGCTACTGCTGGCTGGCGAGATACCTGCTCTAACAGAAACGGCGAAGTCTCAGAGAGTTAAGACACATAACGGAATCGGGGCGACGAAGTGAGAGTAAAGGTGACTGATGAGACGATCCTTGCTGTCGTACAATGGCTGCCTCCACTTGAACATTGAATACAGAGCGAGAGAGATCTGAACACAGAGTCTCCGGCCGCTACTGCTGCCATCTTTCACTTTCGGGTGGTACAAGTATGGTAAGATGGGTAATCAGTGCAAGTACTGGTGCGATAGGAACGCGAAGCTAGTTTACTCCCTTCGGGAGCCTGTGTCTAAAAGTTGCTACAAGTCGTCCAACGAGCTTGCAGATGACACGATATATGCCGGAAACAGCGGCAGCAATTGTAAAACCATGCTGTGACGTATAGTAAATAAGAATCAAGGAACCCACTGATAATGGCGTTATTTGTCGCTAAAACTAGTTTGGGACTAAATAAATAAATAACAAAAGTGTTTTGTACAGTTTTAACGTTTCGCAAACACCTATTTGCGCTCATTATGCATTCTGATGAGTTCTGTAAACAACTAGTCACTCTTGCAGTCACTGGTCGTATCCATGAAACATTCTCATAACTAAGTTTTTATCATACCCACCCACCTATGACAGGGTTAGATTTTACAATTATAATTCCTTGTCCCTTTATTAAATGTTTCTTTCGTTACATCAGTGAATAACTCGTATGCTGATGTTTACGAGAATAAACCTGATTGCTACAGCGACCATTCGTTTCTGTTACAGGTAGATGACAAAAATGGCTCTGAGCACTAAGCGACTTAACTTCTGAGGTCATCAGTCGCCTAGAACTTAGAACTAATTAAACCTAACTAACCTAAGGACATCACACACATCCATGCCCGAGGCAGGATTCGAACCTGCGACCGGAGCGGTCACGCGGTTCCAGACTGAAGCGCCTAGACCGCACGGCCACACCGGCCGGCGGTAGATGACATCTCCTCTCATTACTATATCCGTGTAGATGGTTTGGTATCCATATTTTCATGCTTGATTGGGCTACTTATAATAAAAATAATTTTAGCTTGAAACTCTTCCGTTGGCGTATTTGCTCACAAAAACAACGCTATGTGATTATTGGCCCGCCTTGTCCAAAACACCTTTGCTGTTTTTTTTTTATTCCCAAATTAGCTTCGGCGACAAATATCGCCAGCATCAATGAGTTCTTAGATTCGTATTTACTGTACGTCACAGCACGGTTTTACGATAGTTGCCGCTGTTTCCAATATATTTTCCGCACTTTTTGTTGCCGTTTTTCTCGGCATATATCGTATCATCTGCAAGTTCGTTTAGCGGTTTGCAGCTACTTTTATACACAGAAAGACACAACATCAAGAGATGAGGTTTGTTTAGTGCAGTAGCAGAGCCTGGCAAACACTTTTCATAATGCGAAGCCCTAAAAGCGTTGTTCGAAACAATAAACTAGCATCGCCATTAAAGTGTGGCTATCTCACACTCAGGATAAGAACACTTATCGCTTTGCTTTTCACCGCAAGGCGTCCGGAGTCAGACTGGATGTTATTGTCGACGAGGGTTAGTAGAGGATAATGCGTGAAACAGTTCAACACTGGGTCGCTTTCCGACATAAAGCACACTATGGCATTTTCTATGCGACTGCAATACGATCCATTGCGTTTTCCCAGAACACTGTCAACGAATCTAAGTCATCCATCCGCTTTCCCTAATACCAATATAATATGCCCATGCCTATTCATATTGCTTCTTATTGTTAGAATTACCCCAAATACCATATTGGCCAGAAAATAAGACGCACTTTTTATCCAGATTTCACCGTCAAAAAGTTTGGGTGTGCCTTATATCCACACCATTGTCATTTTACATGCGCTTGTTGTAAAAAAATTATGCTCGTTTACAACGATACAACTAGTGTCTGTAACCTAAACTGGTGGCAAGGCAATTTATTACGCCATAATACAATTTTTAAATGGTTCAAATGGCTCTAAGTACTATGAAACTTAACATCTGAGGTCATCAGTTCCCTAGACATAGAACTACTTAAACTTAACTAAACTAAGGACATCACACATCCATGCGCGAGGAAGGATTCGAACCTGTGACCGTAGCAGCAGCGCGGTTCCGTACTGAAGAACCTAGAACCGCTCGGCCACATCGGCCAGCAATAGTAATTTTACTGGTATATTATTGATTTTATCGTTGTCATCACACATCCATGCGCGACGCAGGATTCGAACATGTGACCGTAGCAGCAGCGCAATTCCGTACTGAAGCACCTAGAACCGCTCGGCCACGTCGGCCGGCAATAGTAATTTTACTGGTATATTATTGATTTTATCGTTGTGTATGATTCACAATATTGTTTCGTGGTTTATAATTCAGTTTCAGTTGGATACTGCTGCGAGAACCTGATTCATGCCGATAAGGACTTCCATTTAGAATGAAAAGAATCAGCAGACCAAGGAATTCGGGGCAGCTATGTTGCAAGCTTCAAACTTACAGATGTGCGTTATGCCAAAACCACAAACAACAGAAAGGCGGAAGAAAGAATAGACTGGAAGAATCTAATGCACGACGTTGTGTTACTTCAGAATAAAAATGGAACAAGGCAGTTACAGGGAGAAAATCATTCAGGGAACCAAAACGTGGCAAATATTCGAAACTTGAATCTAACTTTCGCTCCTGTGTACAAGCTCAGAAGAAAGATTGAGTTCTGTCTCACAAGAAACAATCCAAATGACGGCCTTGGAAATGGCAAGAGTCTTAAACGTACCACAAGGAGATTTCCGTGCGAGTAATTGTTGGTGTTGCCGCTTTATGCGGACAAATGGCCTTGTTCTCCGACGAAGTACTACACTAGCGCAGAGAATGTCAGTATCTGTAGAGGGACCGAGAGAAGTGGCGCAGTGGCTAGCGCTTTGGACCCTCATTCGGGAGGACGACGGTTCAAACCCGCGTCCGGCCATCTTGATTTAGGTTTTCCGTGATTTCCCTAAATCGCTTCATGCAAATGCCGCAGTAGTTCCTATAAAAAGGCACGGCCGACTTCCACCCCATCCTTCCCTAATCCGATGAAACGGATGACCTCGCTGTTTGGTCTCCTTCCCCAAACCAACCAACTAAGCAGATTTCGAGGAGAAGCTGGTTAACTTCCAGCGTTACGTCGTCCAGTTGCGAAAGTGTCTCTCGTACCCTTTTCATCAGATTGGCATTGCTAACGAAACAGCAGTATTTTTTGACATGCCGAGCAATACGCCAGCAGATATGAAAGGGACAAAAACCATCCTATTAAGAGGAACCAGGAATAAAAAAAATAATAACTGTAGTGTTAGCTGTTACTGCCAATGGTGGAAAGTTATCCACTTATGTCATTCTGAAGAGAAAAACTATGCCGAAAGAAAACTTTCCTAAGGGCTTAGTGATTCGCTGCCAAGAAAACGGCTGGGTGACAACACAAGTAATTGTTGACTGGCTGCCTACTGCTTGGAATCGCAGACCTGGAGCACTTCTTGCTAAGAGAACCACGCTAGTTTTGGGTGCTTTTAAGGGATAACTAACTACTGAAATGAAGGATGAATTTGCCGCACAGAAGGCAGATCTTGTCACCTGACTTCAAAACTCCAGGTGCTAGAGTGATCATAAACAAGCCGCTCAAGGGCAACCTCCGAAAAATGTATTCACATTGGCTCCTGGAAGAAGATCATGCCCTTACACCATCCGGTAAGACTAAAAAGCCATCAATCACACTTCTGTGCCTCTGTGCGAGATGATTCTTGCTCCGACTCAGACACCTGACGTAGCGTTGTACCAACTTTCCAATATCTTTGTCGTAGAAGGCAGCCGCCATATGTTTTCCTCCAATTCTCTACGCTGGTCTGCCGCTCGTCTTCTGTTCCAAGATGTTGTCTTCATAGCCAGCTGTTCATGTGAGGAGAGACGGAAACCAGAGCTGTATGGTGGGTGATCAAACGCTTCCCATCGAGAAGGCTGCAGGAGAGTTCTCTATGCTCCAGTAAGACCTCACAACCAGGGTTGAGATACACCATGTGATCCAAAGTATCCGGACGTCCCCAACAACATACGTTTTTCATATTAGGGGCTTTGTGCTGCCACCTACTGTCAGGTACTCCATATCAGCGACCTCAGTAGTCGTTAGACATCATGAGAGAGCAGAATGGGGCGCTCTGTGGAACTCACAGACTTGGAACGTGGTCAGGTGATTGGGTGTCACTTGTGTCACAGCTCTGTACACGAGATTTCCACAATCCTAAGCATGCCTATATCCACTGTTTCCGATATGATAGTGAACTGGAAACGTGAAGGGACACGTACAGCACAAAAGTGTACAGACCGACCGCGTCTGTTGACTGACAGAGACCGCCGACAGTTGGCTCTGAGCACTATGGGACTTAACTGCTGAGGTCATCAGTCCCCTAGAACTTAGAACTACTTAAACCTAACCAACCTAAGGACATCACACACATCCATGCCCGAGGCAGGATTCGAACCTGCGACCGTAGCAGTCGCGCGGTTCCGGACCGAGCTCCTGAACCGCTAGACCACCGCGGCCGGCCCGCCGACAGTTGAAGAGGGTCGTAATGTGTAATAGGCGGACTTCTATCCAGACCACCATACAGGAATTAAAAACTGTATCGGGATCCACTGGAAGCACTATGAGAGGCGCGAGGTGAGAAAACTTGGATTTCGTGGCCGAGCGGCTGCTCATAAGTCACACATCATGCCGGTAAATGCCAAACGACACATCGCTTGGTGTAAGGAGCGGAAAAATTGGACGACTGAAGAGTGGAAAAACTTTGTGTGGAGTGACGAATCACGGTACACAATGTGGCCATTCGATGGCAAGGTGTGGGTATGGCGAATACCCGGTGAACGTCATCTGCCAACGTGTGTAGTGGCAACAGTAAAATTCGGAGGTGGTGGTGTTATGGTGCGGTCATGTTTTTCATGGAGGGGGCTTGCAGCCCTTATTGTTTTGCATGGAACTATCACAGCACAAGCCTACTGTTGAAGAGCAATTCGGGCATGGCGATTGCATCTTTCAACACGACCGAGCACCTGTTCATAATTCACGGACTGTGGTGTAGTGGTTACACGACAATAACATCCCTGTAATGGACTGGCCTGCACAGGGTCCTGACCTGAATCCTATAGAAAAATTTGGGATGTTTTGGAACGCCGGCTTCGTGCCAGGCCTCACCGACCTACATCGATACCTCCCCTCAGTGCAACACTCCGTGAAGAATGGGCTGCCATTCCCCAAGAAACCTTCCAGCAGCTGATTGGACGTATGCCTGCGAGAGTGGGAGCTGTCATCAAGGCTAAGGGTGGACCAACACCATACTGAACTTCAGCATTACCGATTGAGGGCGCCACGAACTTGTAAGTCATTTTCAGGCACTTTTGTTCACATAGTGTAATTTTAAGGAAAAACTCATCGAAGGTGGACCCACATATTTCGTCATTTGTCATTTCATAGAATATATTTTATTGTTTAACAACAATTATTACGATTACAAATTAAAAATCTTGGAAAAACGGAGTAACAACGCTCACAATAGTTTAAACAACTTGAACAGGATAAATTCATTAGTAACAAACTTTTACAATTTATACCATTAAAAACAGGGCCTGAAACCACGAATATACAGTCCCAAGTACAAGTAAGAGTCACACCAACTATATGTGGCTTCAAGCTAGTTCAACAAACTGAGTTTTACCACTAAAATGAGTTACAAATGACTGTCACTAAAGGTACTACAAATTCCCAAGCATTCCACGGGAATGAACAGCTGAACACCTTGAACAAATAGACAACGCCCACCCAAAATGCATATGGGATTACAAGTCACGCCACTGACTGTGGCTGTTGGGAAGCCCTTAACAATCTACAAACCTTAGTAAAATACCTTAAGCAATAAAATACACAATCCCTCAAAATACTAGATAAGCTGTAAAGGCATACAATTTAAATGTAGCTCGCAGATGGTACACAGCAGCAGAAACGTTAACAATGTTCCTTAAATAAATATGCAGTCCCCTTAAATACAAGGAAAGGTGGAAAATTACAGTAGACGGCTATCACAGTCAACAGGCAACAAACAGGCAAGTTTTACAATGAATGGATTTAGCTAATGACTGTGGATAGAAAAGGAAAAACTCAAAAGTTCATGTTCGTAAGTAAGGGGCTTTAAAACTTAACACGCTCCAGATTTACCAATAAGGGTTCATGGTTTAAACAAGTAGTTAGAGAGTAAGTATAGTGACAAGGAACTTGGAAGTTGCAGAAAACGCTTCAGAGCTTATGTGCTTGCTGAGTTCACAGTATTGAACAGATCAAGAGTTTCGGAATTAATTTACGACACTCCGCCGTGGAAATGATCAAACTATGAAATTTACTTAACTTGAGCCAACACAAGGTGGCTACTAGAGGCGTCAGATTACGGGCAACCTAGACATCGTGCGGCAACGGAAGTATCGCCACAGCAGAAGAAGACACGATTCTTCTCGGGACTCAAAAAAGAGGAACGCGTAGTCCGCTGTCAAACCTGCCTTGCCAGTACACATCAGAAGGGAACAGTAATCTCCCCAAATAAGGCTATAAACGATCATTTCTAGGATGTAGGTAATATTAACTTATTCTGGAAGTGACTACTCACACAAGTTACGAGCTTAACACTTCTTAAAATTACTTGAAAATTAATAAGGTGAAATACCAGCGCCCGCAAATCCAATCACTAGGGCATACTCATCTGTAAAAACATGCCTTGCCTTCGCCACAGACTATATTACAATCTTAATGTCATCAATTCAGTTTACAACAGAGAATGCTCGTACACTTGCGCGGAATATGGCCTGTAACAACAAATTATTATCTGTTACACCGACAGATGACAACGCAAACAATCACTCAGAGGCGCTTTATTATGACCGCTCTAATTCAACGAGGGTAAGTCAATTATTATCGGCAATTTAGTTATATTCTTGTTTACTTTGGTAGTACTGTCGTTTTACGTTGATGCTTTGTTAATTTGTTGTTATATCTTTGCAAGCTGGTAGGTTAGTTTCGTTCTCGCTGCCGTGCTGTTAATCATGGCTGCTCTACTGTCTCTTTGCACCAAAGAAGAGCATCGTTCAGTGATCCGTTTTTGTGGTCGGAAGGAGTATCAGGGGCCGAAATTCATCGAAGACTTTCGGTACAGTACGGGAACAGTGTTTTGCAACAGCGGAGTGTCTACGAATGGATTGAAAAATTCCGAAATGGTCGCAGAAGTGTTACGCACCATGAAGGAGCCGGATGACTGTTTACCGCCACGAACGAAGAAACCATTGAGCGTTCACGTGAAATGATTCTCTTAGACGGACGATTAACTATTGACGAAGTGGCAAATCGGTCTGCAAATTAGTCTCGGTTCTACCTACGAAATCGTCCACAACAGACTTGGGTTTCATAAAGTTTGTGCAAGATGGGTTCCAAAACAACTCGCACAGTTGCATGAATAAACGCGCTTGGACATCTGCAAAAACCATTTGGATCGTTATGGTAATGAAGGAGACAACTTCTTAGACAAGATCGTTACTGGTAACGAAACATGGATCCTTCATTACGAGCCGGAGAGTAAACGGCAGAGTATGGAAATGAAACATCCAATTTTGCTGTACAAGAAAAAGTTCAAGACCCAACCGTCCGCAGGAAAACTGATCCTTACGGTTTTTTGGGACGCACAAGATCCAGTACTGGAAGATTGTGGGGAAAGGGGCACAACAATAAACAGTGTACGTTACAGTGAGATGCTTACTGACAGGCTAAAGCCTGCAATTCGAAGCAAACGCCGAGGACTGCTGTCAAAGGGTGTTGTGCTTTTGCACGACAATGACCGTCCGCATACTGATCTTCCATATAGTCCCGATCTTGTCCCATCTGACTATCACTTGTTTGGTCCACTCAAACAAGCATTATAGGGCTGTCGATTTCCCTCGGTCGAAGCAGTGAAAGAAGCGGTGTATTCCTGGCTCGCAGCTCAACCGAGAACCTTCTTCTATGAGGGCATCAGGAATCTTGTACAACAATGGACCCAGTGCGTTGAAACGCAACAAGACTATGCCGAAAAAGATGTTCTTGTAAGTTTCCTATTTGATTACAATAAAATTTTATAACTACTTTGCGGATAATAACTGACTTACCCTCGTACATTAACACAGACGTGGTCTTACGACATCAAGTAACATTAAAAAAACAACACTTAACTCCACTCAGGTATGAAGGAGCTGTGACTCCCAGAATTCCAAGCAGGGGTATTATTGCCTTCAATCTGTGCAGCTGATCTCCAAGTGTCGTAAATTTACGCTTACAGTGTCGGCGCGGAATTTGCTGACCAGGCTGCACGCGACGTCCGCTGTTCTTCCCGTAACTCGCCGTTATCATTCCTTACTCCATCCGGAAAAGCTTGCCTCTGACCGACTTAGTCACTTGTGGCTTCTCGAGGCCTGTACCGGACAGCATGAGTCCGCCAAAATCAACAAATTGTCAGCCACATGCCCTCCAGCTAACTTTCAGTACCAGAGCTCGCCAAAAACAAAGCACACACCCCTCGACCAAAGACCCTAGCTTCCAACTTACGATCAGGATCGATATCGGCGGCCCAGGTACTTAGTAGCGCCAGTGGAGTGCCATTCCTGCCAAAATTAAAGCCGTCACGACTCACCCGGCAGTGTGCGGGCGATAGCTGTCATGAAGAAGGAAATGCATGAGAGTTACGTTATGTGGGGTTGTATGAAATCAGGCGAAATATCTCGGCAGGCACCAATACTTGGCGGGATGCACTGTTTTCTAGGCATATTTACGTGTTCACTGTGTGCTCAGAACAGAAAACGAAGTGACGCTATCGATGAGCATACTAGACACACTGCCCAACATAGCTTTGCAAAGCTTCATTGGACTTTTCACCATTAGTTCCATTTCGCGACCGACCGAAACTTTCTTTCTGGACGTCTTTCGTACATCCTAATTAACAGAACTCTTTCAAGTTTCCAGAATGAGATTTTCACTCTGCACCGAAGTGTGCGCTGATATGAAACTTCCTGGCAGATTAAAACTGTGTGCCGGACCGAGACTCGAACTCGGGACCTTTGCCTTTCGCGGGCATGTGCTCTACCAACTGAGCTACCCAAGCACGACTCACGCCCCGTCCTCACAGGTCCTCAAGGTAGGAGACGGGGTACTGACAGAAGTAGAGCACTTGCCCGCGAAAGGAAAAGGTCCCGAGTTCGAGTCTCGGTTCGGCACACCGTTTTAATCTTCCAGGAAGTTTCTTTCAAGTTTGTTTGCGTGGCCATCCTGTTTAACAATCTAAAACTAACAAAACTGTATCATTATAGATCCCACTGATGATGCCTCAAAACAAGAAAAAGGCCAGGTTCGAATCCTGCCTCGGGCATGGATGTGAGTGATGTCCTTAGGTTAGTTAAGTTTAAGTAGTTCTAAGTTCTAAGGGACTGATGACCTCAGATGTTAAGTTCCATAGTGCTCAGAGCCATTTGAAGCATTTTGAAGAAAAAGGCGAAACGCATCTGGGATACATAAACTAAGTGGCAACAGGAAAAGGCGGTTTTATCTACAAAACAACTACAACTCCTTCATTTTTATAAAAAATGCACGTTTTCGTATTTATCATACATATTGTATATAAAAATCCAGTTTTGATAGCAATATAAAAGAATGTAAATCTTAGTTGCTAATGTTTTATAAAAGATTGTTTAAATTAGAAAAACAATACAAAATAAATTTGTTTTCAACCTTATTCATTTTATGCTTCATAGAAATGCTCATGTAACATGTAGCTTTATCCAAAATTTTACCATAGCTGGGAATCGAACCCAGTCAACCCATGTGATACAGCACCACACGACCCATGGGAAACATGACATTTCTGTAGTGTGTTACACTGAGGTGGCCAAAGTCATGGAATAGCGACATGCACATATAAAGTTGGCGGTAGTGTCGCAGCAGTACATTGTCGAGGTGTTATTTGTACTCAGGTGATTCAAGTGAAAAGGTTTCCAATAGCCGCACGAGGGGAATTAACAGACATTTAACGCGGAACGGTAGTTGGAGCTACACGCTTGAAGCATTCCATTTCGGAAATCGTTACAGAATTCAATATCCAGAGATCCATAGTGTCAAGAGTGTGCCGAAAATACCAACTTTCAAACATTACCTCTCGCCACGGACAACGCAGTGGGCGGTAGCCTTCAATTAACGATCGAGAGCAATGCCATTCCCGTAGAGTTGTCACTGCTAACAGCCAAGCAACACTGCGTGAAATAATAGCAAAAACCAATGAGGGACGTACGACGAATGTATCTATTAGGGTTGTGCGGCGGAATGTGGCGTTAATGGGTTTTGGCGGCAGACTGCCGACACGAGGGCCTTTGCTAAGGCACGACATCGCCTGAAGCGCATCTTCTGGGCTTGTGAACATTTCGTTTGGACCCTAGACGATTGGAAAGTCGTGACCTGGTGAAATGAGTCCCGATTTCAGTTGGTAAGAGCTGGTGGCAGGGTTCGAGTGTGGCGCAGACACCACGAAGCCATTGACCCAAATTGTAAACGAGACACTGTGCAAGCTAGTTGTGGTTCAATAATGGTGCAGGCTGTTTACATGAAACGGACTGGGTCCTCTGGTCCAAATGAACCGACAATTGACAGGAAATGTTTATGTTCGGCTACTGGGAGACCATTTGCAACCATTCATGGACTCCACGTTTCCAAACATGTCCCGGGGCAAGATTGTTCTAGACTGGTTTGCTTTCTGGACAATTCGAACGAATGATTGGCAGCCCAGTTCGTCCGACAATATCTGGGAGTATGCGAGTGGACCTATTTGAAGTGGAATGATCATATAAAATAAATTGTTGGTAAGGCGGGTGCCAGGTTGAGATTCATTGGGAGAGTCATTAGAAAAAGTAGTCCATCAACAAAGGAGGTGGCTTACAAAACACTCGTTCGACCTATACTTGAGTATTGCTCATTATTGTGGGATCCGTAACAGGTCGGGTTGGCAGAGGAGATAGAGAAGATCCAAAGAGCACCGGCGGGTTTCGTCACAGTGTTATTTGGTAAGTGTGATAGCGTTACGGAGATGTTAAGCAAACTCAAGTGGCAGACTCTGCAAGAGAGGCGCTCTGCATCGCGGTGTAGCTTGCTGTCCAGGTTTCGAGAGGGCGTGTTTCTGGATGAGGTATCGAATATATTGCTTCCCCCTACTTATACCTCCAGAGAAGATCACAAATGTAAAATTAGAGACATTCGAGCCCGCACGGAGGCTTTCCGGCAGTCGTTCTTCCCGCGAACCATACGCGACTGGAAGAGGAAAGGGAGGTAATGACAGTGTCACGTAAAGTGCCCTCCGCCACACACCATTGGGTGGCTTCCGGGGTATAAATGTAGATGTAGACATCAGTCCCATCGAACATTTATGTGAGGCCAGTTCGTGCTCAAAGTTTTGCACCGCCAACAATTTCGCAGCTGTGGACGGCTATAGAGAGAGCACGGCACAATATTTCTGCAAGGCACTTACAACAACTTGTTGAGCCCATGCCACGTCCATGCCACTCTGGGTAAAAGGAGGTTCGACACGATATTAGGATGTATCATAAGACGTTTGCCACGTCATTCTAACGGTGCTCAGAAAACTTCAGAGTTTCTCGAGAATTTTTGAGAGTTGCATCGAACATTTTTGGCGGATGGATACTCGAGTTCTGAAGTTCACGTACTATACATATATCCTATGGCCGTGTGGTCTCCACGTTAAGTGTCCTGTTGCTTCTCTTGGATCTTCGTATGTCCTCCAGTTCTGCAGCATCGTAGAGAGCCAGGGAGTGCGATGTATGGCGACGCGTGTCCGCTGCGGCAGCAGACGCCATACGGCTGGCCGCGGAGAAAGCGCATCCGGCGGCGAAAGCTCGGCCGCTGCCGATCGCGGGTCAGCAGTCAGCAGTCAGCAGCTGGCGCCGGGGATCCACACCTCAGTTTCCGCCCACTCACACTCCGTTCGTGTTCCCTTCACAACTTGGAGGTGGGTGTTGTTAAAGGCAGCGGCGTTGAGTTCTTTGGACTGGTGTGTCTGTTTTCCCGATGTAAGACTCAACTGACACGTTCTCACGTGTCGTAACCAACTGAATGAACAACAAGTCTCCACGATGCATTCGACATGAAGAAAACACTAATAAGAGTAAATGATCAATGCACCGGCTATTATTTCTGAAGCTGTCCAAACTATATTCGTCATAAAACACCCCGAAAACGAGGAGCTTCAAAAAAATTCAGCAGAACTACTATCACAAAGTGTTGGATGATATAGGTCGGATAAGCCAATCTAGCAAAGGGTGGGTTCTCTCAGATTTGAATGGATACAGTAAATGCCGTGTGACTAGGGCCTCGCGTCGGGTAGACCGTTCGCCTGGTGCAAGTCTGTCGATTTGACGCCACTTCGGCGACTTACGCGTCGATGGGGATGAAATGATGATGGTTGGGACAACACAACACCCAGTCCCTGAGCGGAGAAAGTCTCCGACCCAGCCGGGAATCGAACCCGGGCCGTTAGGACTGACATTCTGTCGCGATGACCACTCAGCTACTCGGGGACGGACAATGGATACAGTGAAAACCGTAGACACAGAGCCTAGTGAGTAGAACAAATTACTGCAGCGCAACGGACACTACACAGTTAAGTTAACTGAACAAACATTAGATACATCTACGTATATACTCCGCTACCCACCAAGCGGTGTGTGGTGGAGGGCACTATACGCGCCAAAGTAATTTTCCCCCCCTCTGTTCCACTTGCCAATCGCGCGAGGGAAAAACGACTGTCTGAATGCCTCAGTACGAGCTCTGATTGCCCGTATCTTTGAATGGTGATCATTGCGCGATATGAAATTTGGTGGTAATAATGTATGCTCTACATTCTCGGCGAAGATCGGATTTTGGTATTTAGTGAGAAGCCCCTTTCGTTTAGCGCGTCGTCTATCTGCAAGTGTGTCCCAGTTCATACTTTCTATGAGATTTGTAACGCAAACAATGATTGACCTTGTGCACCGCAGTGTTCACTGGCGAAGAATAAGTACAATCAAGGTTACAATTAGTAGTCCAGCGAAGAACTTCAGATAAGTCAGTTAATAATACCTTAGATTAGCTAAAATAACAGTACTTCAAAATAATAAGCAAATAAATAGTAATAGGACAGATCAACTGCAGAATGGCTCTTAAGAATACCCCGTTAGTCATAGACTATTCAGTAGGACAAAACTGAAAATCAGCGTAAAAATGGAGTAGATAATCAGAGTAGATAAACACAATCCCAAACATTGTATGACTACAGTTGCATAACCTGAACTAAGCATTTTTAACCAGGAAGATTCTTCTTCATTGTCGTGTTAGGATTAATAAAGAAATACAAAAATAAGATCAACATCTCCCTACCCAAAAATGTGATAAATAAACATGCCTAAAAATAAAAACGCAGACCTTACTGAAAATAAAATGTGCAAAGCAGAAAAAACATCACTCATCTGTAAAGATCCCAGATCTAATGCAGTCCTCGATCTCCTGCAGGATCTGAGTAGAAGCTCAAGGAAAGATACAAAGGAGAAGAAGAATCGTCTCTCGATAAGAAGAAACGTGACGTCACCCACATGAGCGAAAAGAAATCCATTAAATTCCAACTATACGATATATCACACAAATTTAAAGGCTGTCAACTCGACTAAATACCCAGGAAGTACATTAACGAACAACTTCATTTGGGACGATAAATCGATAATGTTGTGGGGAAGGCAAACCAAACATTACTTTTTATTGGTAGAACACTTAGAAGACGCAACATGTCTACTAAAGTGACTGCCTATATTACGCTTGTTCATCCTCTGCTAGAGTACTGCTGTTCTGTATGGGATCCTTACCACACAGTATTGACAGAGGACTTCGAAAAAGTTCAACGATGGGCAGCTCGGAGTACATTATCGCCAAGTAGGAGAGAGTGTCACGGGTATGATAAACGAGATGGGATGGCAGTCACTAAAACAAAGGCACTTTTCGTTGCGGCGAGATCTTTTCACGAAGTTTTAGTGACCAACTTTCTTCTCTGAATATGAAAATATTTTATTGTCGTCAATCTACAAAGGGAGAAACGATCATCATAATGAAATAAGAGAAGTCAGAGCTCGTACAGAAAGATTTAAGTATTCATCTTTCCCTTGTCCTTTTAGAAAGTGGAACGGTAGAGGAAGAGTGTGAAGGTGGTTCGAAGAACAGTCTGCCAAGCACTTCTGTATGAATTGCAGGGTAATCATGTAGGCGTAGAGGTAGAAAGGAAGACAGGTGTTTGTCGTGAATGAACCTTTCACTCTGCATCGAAGTGTGTGCTGCTATGTAATTTCGTGGCATCTTAAAACTCTGTGGCGGACCAGAACTCGAACCCAGGACCTTTGCTTTTCATTGGCAAATGCTCTACCCAAGCACCACTTACGACCCGTCCTCACAGGGTTAGAGTCTCGGTGCGGCACACAGTTTTAATCCGCCAGGAACTTTCATATCAGCGCACACTCAAATGCAGAGTGAAAATTAATTTTGGAAACATCTCGCAGGATGTGGCTAAGCCATGTCTCCGCAATATCCTTTCTCCCAGGAGCTCTAGTCCTGCAAATTAGCAGAACTTCTCTGAAGTCTGAATGGTAGGATATGAGATACCGGTGGAAATAAATCTGTGAGAAGGGGTCGTGAGTCGTGCGCGGATAACTCAGTCGGTAGAGCACGTGCACGCGAAAGGCAAAGGTTCTGGTTTCAATTCCTGGTCCGGCACACAGTTTTAATCTCCCACGAAGTTCACGGTTTCTCGTCTCGCCGACAATGAGGTCAGCACAAGTTCGGATTGGACAAGAACGTGGAATGATATCAACCGTGTCCTGTATAAAGCAACATAGGTTCGAGACCCGGTGATTTGGTTTAGGGAAAGCGCAGAACAATCTAAATCTGCACGCCGTTTCGGGAATTTGAAGACCGTCCCCCCCCCCCCCCAGAGCGAAGTGGTGTATTCGTGTTGCCAGTGTTGTCAGTGATGTTTGATGCTACCGAGGTGCCCTGCAGTCACTGATGGCCTGGTAATGTTCACAAAGTCCAATTTTGTTCTTACAGCCAGTTGTTACCAGTGACCTTTCGACATTTTAGTGAGTGCAGCCACTGTACTTTTCCGGGTATCGTTATTACTGAAATTTGTTGCATTAGCTAGTTGGAGTGGAAGTAATTTGAGGCAAATCTTGAGGCTTTGCAGTCAGTAGATGCGGATCTTCTTACTTTCTTGAGGCCTGTGAAACGCCGGCCGTTGTGGCCGAGCGGTTCTAGGCGCTTCAGTAGGGGAACCGCGCGAACGATACGGTCGCAAGTTCGAATCCTGCCTCGGGCATGGATGTATGTGATGTCCTTAGGTTAGTTAGGTTTAAGTAGTTCTAAGTTCTAGGGGACTGATGACCTCAGATGTTATGTCCCATAGTGCTCAGAGACATTTGAACCATTTGAACCAAGCCTGTGAAACAACAAAAGTGGAAAACATTTAACGTAATATCCTAAGATCTGCGTCTAACGTTTACCTCCAAGGACTACCAAAGTAGACATCCCAACACGTCACCAATCTGCAATCTGTAGCGGTTTTTTTGTTTTTGTTTTTTTGAATTTTTTAAAATCATTTTTCTGATTGTTGTGATGCAAGCCTTCGTTATTTCCTTTTCTCCAGCGCTCTCTTCATCTCAGCTTAGTACTTACACTTAACATCCTCAGCCATTTGTTGCAAATATTCAAATCTTGCATTCCTCTGCTTTTCTCTTCGCATCTCCAGCTCCGTCTAGTACAATGGAAGCTGTTCTCTGACCTCTAAAAGCAACCTTACAGCACAGCGGTATGTCGACAACATTCTACGCCCCGTTTTGTAGCCCTTCATGGCTAGCCAACCTGGGCTTACATTTCAGCTATATAATGCCCGTCTGCATACGGTGACGGTTTGTACTGGTTGTCTTCGTGCTTCCCAAACCCTGCGTGGGACATCAAGTTCGCCGGATCTCTCCCCAACTGAGAACGTTTGGAGTATTATGCGTATGCCCTCCAACCTTCTCGGGAGTTTGATGATCTAAAACGCCAGTTGGACAAACTGTTGCTCTGTCCGTCACGAGGACATCCAACAACTCGATCAATGCCATTTCGAATAGCAGCTTGCATAAGGACCAGGACTGGACCAAAGCGTTATTGACTTGCTCTATTTGTGATGCTCTTTCACTTGAATAAATAAACCATTTTTTCTGAAATTTTTTATCATTTGTTTGGCTGTCCATGTACATCAGGTCTACCGATTTCTGTACCATTCGGGTAATTCCTCCGTAGTGATATGTTTTTTTTTTCCGTCTTAGAGTGTATTCAACACGACTGATGAACACCGCTAGAAACAACTATTTTATATAAAGAGAAAAAAACAGTATTTCTATTTTACAAATGTTTTATTGTTATTATAAGCAAACAGGTCTGTTAGACAATTGCAATGTAACAAAATAAATGCAACAACCAACTAAAATTTACGAGGGTCACTCCAAAACAAATGCACACTATTTTTGTAAAAATACAGTTTTCATTCTTCATGTGTGAAAGTTTTACAGTGTGTAGATCATCTTTCCCGCTTGTTTTCAAACTTACTTCAACCTGTTCCCGTGAGTGGCGCCGTCACAACATGTCTTCAAGATGGCTGCTACACTTGACGGTCGTCAGAACCAACGTGCTGTCATACAATTCCTGTGCTGTGACAACGAGACAGTGAGAAACATTCACAAGTGGGTGAAAGAGGTGTATGGAGATGCTGCTGTCGATCACAGTGCAGTTAGTCGGTGGGCAAGCAGGTTACGTGATGAAAGCGGGCATGGCAATAGTGAGGATTGTCCTCACAGCGGACAATGTGCAGAGAGTTAACGAATTGGTGACTGCTGACAGACGCATCACAGTGAACGAATTGTCTCGCTACATTGGGATAGGGGAAGGAAGTGTTTGCAGAATACTGAAAGTGTTGGCGTTAAAACAGGTCTGTGCCAGGTGGGTTCCCAGGATGTTGACAGTGGCTCACAAAGAAACAAGAAAAACGGTATGCAGCCATCTTTTGGAACAGTACGAGAATGGTGGAGATGAATTTCATGGAAGAATTGTGACAGGTGGTGAAACATGGCTCCATCATTTTTCACCGGAGACGAAGAGGCAATCAATGGAGTGGCATCATGCAAATTCACCCAAGAAAAAAGAAATTCAAAACCACACCTTCTGCTGGAAAAGTTATGGCTACGGTGTTTTTCGATTCCGAAGGACTCTTGCTTGTGGACATCGTGCCAAGTGGAACCACCATAAATTCTGATGCATATGTGACGACACTGAAGAAACTTCCAGCTCGACTGAGTCGTGTTCGACCACATCGGTAAAAGCAGGATGTTTTGCTGTTGGACGACAATGCACGGCCACATGTCAGTCAAAAAAGCCGTGGAAGCGATCACAAAACTCGAATGGACAACACTGAAACACCCGCCTTAGAGTCTTGACCTGGCTCCATGTGACTATCATCTCTTTGGGAAACTGAAAGACTCTCTTCGTGGAACAAGGTTTGAAGATGATGACTCCCTTGTGCACGCTGCCAAACAGTGGCTCCAACAGGTTGGTCCAGAATTTTGTCGTGCGGGTATACAGTCGCTGGTTCCGAGATGGCGTAAGGCAGTTGAGAAGAATGGAAATAATGTTCCTAAAGGATGTATCTACACTCTGTAAAACTTTCAAACATGTAGAATAAAAGATGGATTTTAAAAGAAATAGTGTGCATACCTTTTGGAGTGACCTTCGTATTTATACACTCCTGGAAATTGAAATAAGAACACCGTGAATTCATTGTCCCAGGAAGGGGAAACTTTATTGACACATTCCTGGGGTCAGATACATCACATGATCACACTGACAGAACCACAGGCACATAGACACAGGCAACAGAGCATGCACAATGTCGGCACTAGTACAGTGTATATCCACCTTTCGCAGCAATGCAGGCTGCTATTCTCCAATGGAGACGATCGTAGAGATGCTGGATGTAGTCCTGTGGAACGGCTTGCCATGCCATTTCCACCTGGCGCCTCAGTTGGACCAGCGTTCGTGCTGGACGTGCAGACCGCGTGAGACGACGCTTCATCCAGTCCCAAACATGCTCAATGGGGGACAGATCCGGAGATCTTGCTGGCCAGGGTAGTTGACTTACACCTTCTAGAGCACGTTGGGTGGCACGGGATACATGCGGACGTGCATTGTCCTGTTGGAACAGCAAGTTCCCTTGCCGGTCTAGGAATGGTAGAACGATGGGTTCGATGACGGTTTGGATGTACCGTGCACTATTCAGTGTCCCCTCGACGATCACCAGTGGTGTACGGCCAGTGTAGGAGATCGCTCCCCACACCATGATGCCGGGTGTTGGCCCTGTGTGCCTCGGTCGTATGCAGTCCTGATTGTGGCGCTCACCTGCACGGCGCCAAACACGCATACGACCATCATTGGCACCAAGGCAGAAGCGACTGTCATCGCTGAAGACGACACGTCTCCATTCGTCCCTCCATTCACGCCTGTCGCGACACCACTGGAGGCGGGCTGCACGATGTTGGGGCGTGAGCGGAAGACGGCCTAACGGTGTGCGGGACCGTAGCCCAGCTTCATGGAGACGGTTGCGAATGGTCCTCGCCGATACCCCAGGAGCAACAGTGTCCCTAATTTGCTGGGAAGTGGCGGTGCTGTCCCCTACGGCACTGCGTAGGATCCTACGGCCTTGGCGTGCATCCGTGCGTCGCTGCGGTCCGGTCCCAGGTCGACGGGCACGTGCACCTTCCGCCGACCACTGGCGACAACATCGATGTACTGTGGAGACCTCACGCCCCACGTGTTGAGCAATTCGGCGGTACGTCCACCCGGCCTCCCGCATGCCCACTATACGCCCTCGCTCAAACTCCGTCAACTGCACATACGGTTCACGTCCACGCTGTCGCGGCATGCTACCAGTGTTAAAGACTGCGATGGAGCTCCGCATGCCACGGCAAACTGGCTGACACTGACGGCGGCGGTGCACAAATGCTGCGCAGCTAGCGCCATTCGACGGCCAACACCGCGGTTCCTGGTGTGTCCGCTGTGCCGTGCGTGTGATCATTGCTTGTACAGCCCTCTCGCAGTATCCGGAGCAAGTATGGTGGGTCTGACACACCGGTGTCAATGTGTTCTTTTTTCCATTTCCAGGAGTGTATTTAATTTGAATACAACATTTTCCTGCAAACTTATCGTTAAAATGACACTTTCAGATCATCTTATTCTCTGATCGGTTTGCGTGCACACTTCGTACTAGTGAAGCTGCTTTAAACTTCCAGAATTTCATTAGCCATTATTTTCGAAGCCATAGCGATTTTTTCAACTGAAATTCTATGCGTCTCACCTCGTGCCGCTGGTAATTTAACGCGATGGAGTGCTGCGTTTGAGAGGTGAACACGTGCTAAAGTCATATCAGATGTCCACTGAAAAATTCAGACGAAGAAACCCAGACAAATAATAAAGTGTATGCTTTTTACGATTTTGCGCGCAGCACAATACTAAAACTTTCTTTTTTTTATTTTTGTGGTGCAGTCCCTTTTGCGGTGTGGGCTGCGGCACTGCAGCCACTGGGTCCATCTTGCCTGCAAGCGACTCGGCGTCCTGCTTAAAGACTACTTAACCGTCCCAGTAAGAGCGCCTAGCATGTTCTGTGCTGTACAAAATGAACCACTTTGGTGTACCGAGCCGGCCGCGGCTGGGACACTTTGCCGGCTGTTCCCAGAGTCTAGTGCAAGTCGATCTCGCACCAGATACTCCGCTCGTTACCCTGAGCCTGCTCTTCCCACGACCACAACAACCTGACAGCCTCACAAAGGAACGGGCTGGGAAAGGCGTTTAGCATCGCCCTGTGGTGAGCGTAATGATTTCACGGTCACCGCCGTGTTCCGCTTCTCAAGCAGCCAGCGTCGTCTCACGTAGCTTGTGTCGGGCACGGACTTTTATGGGTGGCTATACAGTTCTAAGTCATCATCTCACCAAATGGCAATTAAGTGTTAGCCAGCACAGGAAAACAATTTTTATAGCTCTAACGATACCTACTTGCAGTGGTCAAGTAGGTCATGGGCAAGTTGTTCACATCAGGAGAGAACTTCTTCTAAGGAAAGTTCACAGCAACGCGTACTAACTGAGGAGAGGTAAGACATTCTCTAGCGCTGCACGTATTGTTTTTTCGTTTTCCTGGTTTCGTGTTCACCTTAGACTACTGCAAGATACCACTGGCGTCTATAAAGATGCACTGTATTATGGCACATGTCAGACGCGTGATCAAAAAATCAGTATAAATTTGGAAACTGAATAAATCACGGAATAATGTAGATAGAGAGGTACAAATTGACGCACGTGCTTGGAATGACATGGGGTTTTATTAGAACCAAAAAAATACAAACGTTGAAAAAAGTGCTACAGATGGCGCTTCATCTGATCATAATAGCAATAATTACCATAACAAAGTAAGACAAAGCAAAGATGATGTTCTTTACAGGAAACGCTCAAGATGTCCACCATCATTCCTCAAGAATAGCTGTAGTCGAGGAATAATGTTGTGAACAGCACTGTAAACTATGTCCGGAGTTATGGTGAGGCATTGGCGTCGGATGTTGTCTTTCAGCATCCTTGGAGATGTCGGTCGATCATGATACACTTGCGACTTCAGGTAACCCCAAAGCCAATAATCGCACGGACTGAAGTCTGGGGACCTGGGAGGCCAAGCATGACGAAAGTGGCGGCTGAGCACACGATCATCACCAAACGACGCGCACAAGAGATCTTTCACGCGTCTAGCAATACTTTTTTTTGGTTCTAATAACACCCCATGTCATTCCAAGCATGTGTGTCAATTTTTACCTCTCTATCTACATTATTCCGTGGGTTATTAAGTTTTCAAATTTATACTGACTTTTTGATCACCCGGTAGTTAACTCGCAAGCCGTCAGCTGGACTTCAGAAACTCAGGACGTATTTGCAAGTCTCAGAGTGGAGTGGATGTTGTTGATACAGAAATGGTGCGATGATTCGAGAGACGGAAACACAATCTCACTTTCATTCAAAACAAGCTGACAGTAGCTGAACTTCCATCGCACGTATTGTAGGTGCCAAAATCGATAGCACCAACGTGCATTGGCGATAAGCTAAAAATAAAACAAATCGTTTGACGCCATTGTCATAGTTTTTATTCTTATTTCGTCAGCCGTCCACATAAGGAACGCGGTAAACTTAAAACCATCATGACAGTTGTTTTTCCTTTTACGCCACAAGTTTTCCATTAATACTCTGTGACTAAGGTGTCCTTCATCTGACAGTTTTGTTACAACTGTTCGTTTTTCTTGCGCGGACAGACCCAAAAGTCACTGCAACTTCTCTGAAGAAGTTTCGGTTTTCTGTTTCTTTTGGCTGTATACCTATCTCCAGTAGATCTTTTTTAACGTGCATGTACCACAGTATTTAATATTCTGTTTCGAGTCAAACCTGCTGAAGATGAATTTCGTTCATCTGAGCTCATTTATTCTTGTTGCGTAGCTATAAAACCGAACTCTACGTCTGCCTACAATGTCTGTAATTTTTATTTCAGAATGTATTTCTCGTACCGTTTTTTTATTTGGATGTCGTTTTTATAATTTGAACCCACTATATCGTATAACATCATTCTTTGTTCTTCTGTTTCCGCAAATAAACATCACTCACAGAGGATAAGACAGTCAGATGCACGGGCTTGCAACAGGGTTGTAATGAGTAATTTTGGTACGTCTGGAAAAACTTGTTTCGTGTGCCTTAGAAAGATACTTACATTTTTCTGGGTCACGTTTCATTACACGGACTATTGGCAGTAGGCGATTCATTCAGATATTTATAGCTATTCACGTGTTTCCCTTTCTGGTTTTCAAGTGTGTTGTGCACTGATGAGACAGAACATTACGACCATCTGCTTAGTTGCTTGTTTGTCCGTCTTTGGAACGAAATGCATCACTGATTCCGCTTATCACGGATCCGGCAGTTTCTTGTTAGATTTGTGGAGGTATGTGGCATTAGATGCCTACGCACAGTTCATGTAATTCGTGTAAATAACGGGCCGCTGATTTGCGTACGAGGTGATAGCGCCCGATAGCGACCCAAATGGGTTCCATAGGATTTACATCAGACTATTTACGTCACCGTGAATTCAACATAATGCTCCTCTAACCACTGTAGCACGGTTTTGTCTCCAACACACGGACAATTATACTGCTGAAAGATGATATCGTCGTCAGGGAAGACATCAAGCATGATGGGATGCAGGTGGTTCGCAGGTGTCAGCGTGTCTTTGATTACTGCCATAGGTCCCATGCAAGCACAGGAGAATTTCTCCTACAGCATAGTACTGCTCCCACCAGCCTGCGTTTCGTGGCGCGCCGCACGCTTCGAGCCGCCGTTCACCTCGATGATGCATTTTGTGGAGACGACCATCGACCTAGTGTAGCAAAAATGTGAGTCACTCAAAAGCCGACGCGTTTCCATTGATCGACGGTCGAATCCCGATGGTCTTGTGCTCACTGCAGTCGTAACTGACGATGTGGTTGCGTCAACATTTGAAAGCGTACCGATGATCTGCTGCGGAGCTCGATGTTCAACAATGTTCGAGGCCGGCCGGAGTGTCCGAGCGGTTCTAGGCGCTACAGTCTGGAACCGCGCGACCGCTACGGTCGCAGGTTCGAATCCTGCCTCGGGCATGGATGTGTGTGATGTCCTTAGGTTAGTTAGGTTTAAGTAGTTCTAAGTTGAAGGGGACTGATGACCTCAGCACTTAAGTCCCATAGTGCTCAGAGCCATTTGAACCATTTGAACAATGTTCGATGAACGGTGTACACCGAAACACTTGTAAGTGCACCAGCATCGTACTCTTTCGGCAGAAATGCTACAGATCATCATCAATCCTACTTTACATAACAGACAACTCTCCGAACCCCCACGCTCTGTGAAGAGTCGTGGACGTCCAACCCTTTCGCGCCTAGTGGTAGCTCCCATTGTCCTTCTACCTCCTTGCGTAGGTGCTCACGACAGTAGCACGTGAACATTCGACCAGTTTCGCCGTTTTCGAGATACTCGTTCACAGGCTTTGCGTAATAATAATCTGGGCTTTGTCAGAGTCGCGTGTCTCAATGTATTTCCCCATTTGCAGCCAATATCTTCACTAGGATGATTCCCTCTCTGTGTCTGCTACGCTTGCATGTTTTTGTTACCGCGTCACGTGCCCGGAACGTCACCAGGTGCCATCCAGCGTCGAGGGGGGCAGTGATCATAATGTTTTGGCTAATCGGTGTACTGTCTTAATCGTTTCTATTTCTTTAGGATAGAATCTAAGTACCTCGCTTTTAATCGTGATTGGTTTCGGCCATATATTGATCTTTTTTTTTTAAAAAAAATCGTAAATCTAAAACAGCACAAGGCGAACGGAGTGTACAGCACATATGTGTCGTGATTATGACGAGTTTGCGGTTTGTGAAGATGGGCAGTGATTGACCAGAACCGGTGACGTTTAAAAGCCTGTTTCTATGATCGAGTTTGAAATAAATAAATACAGTTTTACGAGACAACCAATACAGCATGTCTACTAGTGTCCTGCAGTTGAAATACAAGCCTCTAAAAATGCATGTAGACGGTGGCTGTGGTGTTTCATGTCATCATCCACACAACTTCAACTTGTCGCAGAGCGACAAACGATGTTCCCAGTAATGAAGAGAGAAGCAGACGACGTCACTTAGTGCCACTGAATCATAGTAGACTAGAAGAAGGTTTGTTTGACCGTTGGTTGCCCTAAGCATGTGGCCACAGATTCGACACCTGGCACTGAACTTAGCACATCGTGTCAGATTGGTTCGTCAAAAACGACGTAATCTAATAACGCGTATGATTTTTTCCAGAACACTTCAGGACGTTGCTGTCGTAGCGATAAAAACTTTCACTGTCCATGGAGCGACGGCGGGTGTGGCCAAGCGGTTCTAGGCACTACAGTCTGGAACTGCGCGACCGCTGCGGTCGCAGGTTCGAATCCTGCCTCGGACATGGATGTGTGTGATGTCCATACGTTAGTTAGGTTTAAGTAGTTCTAAGTTCTAGGGGACTGATGACCTTAGAAGTTAAGTCCCATAGTGCTCAGAGCCATTTCAACCATTTGTCCATGGAGCAGGGCAACAGTATCAATATGAGGTAGAGCACCCCGGTGGGTAAAGGACTGAGTTAAAAGTTACAACAGTAAATGACAAAATCTCAAGTTTACCTATATCGTTCAGTGACATCCAGGGAGGATAATTCCATATTTAAGTTTGAAAAGCAATCGAACTCCATTTTATTCCACTAATATTTGTTTATTCTGAACCAGTTTTACGGTTTTTTTAGGCCATTATGAGGTGGCAAGTGACTAGCGTCCACAAGATACGCTAGTATGCGGGAAACAGAAACTATAACTACAGATATTTCCAACGCACGGAATCTCGAGTCATGTCATTGGCCATCGCGCATGGGTGTCTGTGTTGTCCTTAGCGTAAGTTAGATTAAGTAGCATGTAAGCTTAGGGACCGATGGCCTCAGCAGTTTGGCCCCATAGGTTCTTACCACAAATTTCCAATTTCTATGACATTAGCAGGAAATGACAAACTGTGTTCCCATCAACCACAGGCCTCTAATTTACGGGAATTGCGTCATTTGTGCGTAGATGTTTCGCGGCACATACATCCAGAAACCAATCTAGGACTTGTCAAATCAGTGCTACGCACAATCGCTGGCGTACTGTGTTTCAAAGGTGTACCAGTGCTCTGTTAAGCATGTCGTCATAATGTTTTGGTTCGTTAGTGTGCGATGCGATTGTCAGTTGTTACTGCAGAGGAGTAAGTTAGCGCGCTACACTTTATACATAGTATGACGTAATCGTCCGTATAACTCGCCACACTTGGGTGGAGGCATGTAGCGTGGGTGATGGTTACAGCGTGGATAGCTGGGTTATGAATATTGAAGACTGAAATTGTGCTGCTACATAGAGAACAATACAATTCAGCGTAATGAGGGCGTGCATTATTTCTGTTACGGCCGTCTAGATATGTGAAGACGCATAGAGAGGAGACGCGCATTAGCAAGAACTGTAAGACGTGACGTGTCAGGTAGTAGTGGCGCAATGAGACTTTTAGTGACGAAATCTTCCCGGGTTATCAACTGAATCGTGGTGTTATATTGTCGCAAAGCTTCGTCAAGTTACCTTCTCGTAATCTTCAGGCAGTGTCTGAAGATGACAAGTACGAAAGTCGTCGAAACGTTGCGACGACTCGGCTGATAACCCGAGAAGGTTTCGTCAATGAAATTCTCCGAGAATATTTCCATTCCCATACTGAGATATCTGTCTGTCGTTTGCATTTCACGGTGCGCGCCCAACATTTTCATGATAGTTTAATGTGATAAGCGCTATTTTGTCATCGTAGTGTTCATTGTGCCAAACAAAAAGGGGACACGCCACCAGTTTCAGAAACTGGAGAGGGAGAGAAACGTCATCATTATGTCGCTCCGACAGCTAAATTTCCATTATTAACTACCCTCTGTTCTTTGCCACAGCAAGACGGATATGGTTGTGTAGGACACTCTTCCAGGTTAACCTATCGATACAAAATGCTTGGCTTGGGACCAGCTCGGACAACCGTGCACGTTCAGGCGCCCGCTTCCGAGACGGGGAGTCATGCCGTCCGCGGTTTGAATCTGCGACAAGCGTCGCTGTGTCGGCGAGCCTGGATGTGGTTCTTCAGCGGTTTCCCACATTCCACTAGGACTCACTGGTTCCCAATCTTGTTGAGATCATTACCCCTGCGTGCAATCAGATGTTGGCCATTATCCCCCCCCCTCCTCCCCTTCCGCCCCCTCACTTACTCCCTCCCATCATTAACATTAGCACCTATCTGAACTGTAGAATGATAAACAATATTTTTGAACACTTTTATCTTTAAGATGATGAATTATTAATACTATTTTGTTTTTGTGGGTGTTTCATTAAACGGCAAACTAAGGAGACGTTGAGACAATTGGTACTTCTTATTCCAAACTACCATTTCTTATAGAATGGTGAAGCAAGTCGCAGTGTATTGCTAGTGCTACCTACAATTTCTCCTCAGGAAAGAAAGATAACTATCTATATTGAGCGTAGACTTCCCCTGTATCACTCAGAGAAATATATATATGTAGTTAAGGCTCAACGGCCATTTGACCATCTTCTTGTGTGCAGATGCACAAACAGTGCCCGAACTCTTACGGAAATCGGCAGTAAAACCGCGAGTAATGAGTATAATGGGCAGGGGCACTATCAATATAATGCGGGACAATCAGTTGCGAATGTGGGTCTCACGGGAGGCGTGCCCTGCAGTCGCACTATCCTCTGTGTCCTCGGTGGCTCAGATGACAGCCGCCCTCTGTAATAAAAAAAACTGAGTGAATGGATGAAAAATGAACTTCAATGGGCGTCAGGGGACGTCCGCCACGAACAATTGCAACGAAATATAACGAACAAAATGAGATTAAAAAAAGACGAATAAGCGTCTGCCATGTCAGAAGATCCCGGGATTGAATCCCGGTCGGGGCACACATTTTCAATTGTCCCCGTTGATTTACATCAACGCCTGTATGCAGCCAGGGGTATTCATTTCATTGGAAACAGCGAAAAATCGGTTTAAAATCAACGATTTGAAAATAAAAAAAGCACTCCGTCTTCAGGCCATACGTGGCCCATCGGGACCATCCGACTGCCGTATCATCCTCAGTTGAGAATGCAGATAGGAGGGGCGTGTGGTCAGCACACCGCTCTACCCGGTCGTTATGATGGCTTTCTTTGACCGGAGCCGCTACTATTCGGCCGAGTAGCTCCTCAATTGGCATCACGAGGCTGAGTGCACCTCGAAAAATGGCAACAGCGCATGGCGGCTGGATGGTCACCCATCCAAGTGTCGACCACGCCCGACAGCGCTTAATTTCGGTGATCTGACGGGAACCGGTGTATCCACTGCGGCAAGGCCGTTTCCCCAACCACTTGTAAATGTGTGCACAATACTTATTGTTTGGAAGGGGTGGCCGAGCGGCTCTAGGCGCTAGTCTGGAACCGCGCGACAGCTACGGTCGCCGGTTCGAATCCTGCCTCGGGCATGGACGTGTGTGATGTTCTTAGGTTAGTTAGCTTTAAGTTGTTCTAAGTTATAGGGGACTTATGACCTCGGAAGGTAAGTGCCATAGTGCTCATAGCCATTTTACTGTTGTATCGTGTTGTGAATTAGTTTGTTTATCATTGCGAAGTGAATAGCGAAGCAATTTTTCTGGTGTATTGCTGGAACTACCTACAACTCCGAGTAGGCATATGTGATACGCGAGTCTCTCTCCTAAGAGACGCCAGGCACAATTTCTCTGGTGTTTCACCATATACAGGATGTTACAAAAAGGTACGGCCAAACGTTCAGGAAACATTCCTCACACACAAAGAAAGAAAATATGTTATGTGGACACGTGTCCGGAAACGCTTACTTTCCATGTTAGAGCTCATTTTATTACTTCTCTTCGAATCACATTAATCATGGAATGGAAACACACAGCAACAGAAAGTACCAGCGTGGCTTCCAACACTTTGTTACAGGAAATGTTCAAGATGTCCTCCGTTAGCGAGGATACATGCATCCACCCTCCGTCGCACGGAATCCCTGATGCGCTGATGCAGCCCTGGAGAATGGCCTGTTGTATCACAGCCGTCCACAATACGAGCACGAAGAGTCTCTACATTTGGTACCGGGGTTGCGTAACAAGAGCTTTCAAATGCCCCCATAAATGAAAGTCAAGAGGGTTGAGGTCAGGAGAGCGTGGAGGCCATGGAATTGGTCCGCCTCTACCAATCCATCGGTCACCGAATCTGTTGTTGAGAAGCGTACGAACACTTCGACTGAAATGTGCAGGAGCTCCATCGTGCATGAACCACAGGTTGCGTCGTACTTGTAAAGGCACATGTTCTAGCAGCACAGGTAGAGTATCCCGTATGAAATCATGATAACGTGCTCCATTGAGCGTAGGTGGAAGAACATGAGGCCCAATCAACACATCACCAACAATGCCTGCCCAAACGTTCACAGAAAATCTGTGTTGATGACATGATTGCACAATTGCGTGTGTATTCTCGTCAGCCCACACATGTTGATTGTGAAAATTTACAATTTGATCACGTTGGAATGAAGCCTCATCCGTAAAGAGAACATTTGCACTGAAATGAGGATTGACACATTGTTGGATGAACCATTCGCAGAAGTGTACCCTTGGAGGCCAATCAGCTGGTGATAGTGCCTGCACACGCTGTACATGGTACGGAAACAACTAGTTCTCCCGTAGCACTCTCCATACAGTGACGTGGTCAACGTTACCTTGTACAGCAGCAACTTCTCTGACGCTGACATTAGGGTTATCGTCAACTGCACGAAGAATTGCCTCGCCCATTGCAGGTGTCCTCGTCGTTCTAGGTCTTCCCCAGTCGCGAGTAATAGGCTGGAATGTTCCGTGCTCCCTAAGACGCCGATCAATTGCTTCGAACGTCTTCCTGTCGGGACACCTTCGTTCTTGAAATCTGTCTCGATACAAACGTACCGCGCCACGGCTACTGCCCCGTGCTAATCCATACATCGAATGGGCATCTGCCAACTCTGCATTTGTAAACATTTCACTGACTGCAAAACCACGTTCGTGATGAACACTAACCTGTTGATGCCACCTACTGATGTGCTTGATGTACTGTAGTACTGTAGTACTGTAGAGCAATGAGTCGCATGTCAACACAAGCACCGAAGTCAACATTACCTTCCTTCAATAGGGCCAACTGACGGTGAATCGAGGAAGTACAGTACATACTGACGAAATTAAATGAGCTCTAACATGGAAATTAAGCGTTTCCGGGCACATGTCCACATAACATGTTTTCTTTATTTGTGTGTGGAGAATGTTTCCTGAAAATTTGGCCCTACCTTTTTGTAACACCCTGTTTATGGAACTTCGTTTTTGCATTGTGTAGCTGGAGTCAGCCGAGACAATTACTGCTCATCACCCAGTGTTGACGGAAGGCGTCGATTTGTTTCCCGTTACAAATAAAACTATTTCTAAGTGGAACTTTACGTCCGTATTCGGTACAGCTGTCCCAGATTACTTGTGTCCGATATTCGTTCTGTCGACATGTATTAACAGAGAGAGTAAAACACGAAACCTAAACAGTACCGAAGCAACGACAGCAGCGCGCTGGCCCGCTCTGACGGCTACCGCCAAGCACGCGGCGCCACTTACTCGCTGCCGGATTGCTGTTTATTGGATATTTGTGGTAAGGTCTTATGGGACCAAACCGCTAAGGTCATCGGTCCCTAGGCTTACATACTACTTAATCTTAAACTAACTTAAGATAAGGACGACACACATACCCATGCCCGAGGAAGGATACGAACTTCCGACGGAGGAAGTTCCGCGGACCGCCACAAGACGCCCAAAACCGCTCGGCTACCCCGCGCGGCTGCTGATTATTGTTCGACTTTACGTTACAGCACATATAATAAAACTAATACCGGGCTAGATTAATCTGGGAGCGCTGTATCGAATGAGCACGTGAAATTCCGATTTATAAATAATATTGATTGTAACGGTAAACAAAACCGACCTTTTCTGTTGGCGCTATGCGTCACATGAAAGACAGGATGAGCAGTAATTGTTTAGGATGACTCTAGCCACAAAACGAAATTCGATATACCTGTTGAAACACCACAGAAAATGCGCCTGCCGACTCTTAGGAGGGAGACACTGTTATGTCTCAATTTTACTATCATAAATCCATTGTGGAAAGTATACGGCATATGTGGTGGGTCAATTATGTGAATAACGTGTTCATACATTCATTTCACCACAATATGTCACGCATTATTGCTAGAATTTGAAATAAAAAAGTAATTACTCTTAATTTGTGTAATCAATAATACACTCTTACGAAATACTGATAATAGTAATCTTCCTCTTCTGTAGTGATCAATCCAAGGATTGGTTTGCAAATCTATAATGGCAGCTCGTCTCCATTCTGTGCGTCTTTCAGCTTTTCTCTCCATTTCTTTATAGGTGTTACATCCCACATCTTTCACGATTTGATCCATGTACCTCAGTCGTGGTCTTCCTCTTGGTCTTTTTCCCTCGACATATCCCTCTATGATTGTGTTCAGGAGTCCTTTATGTCTTAATAGATGGCCTGTAAATTGCACTCTTCTTTTAACAATGAAACTCTAGAAGCTTCTCTTCTCACCTGCTCCTTCCAGAACCACTTCGTTTGTGACCTTGTCGGTACATTTTATTTTGAGCATGCGTCTATAGCATCACATTTCAAAAGAATTTAGATTCTGGTCTTCCTCTGTCCCGAGAGTCCATGTTTCACACCCATAGCATGCCACACTCCACACATATGATTTCAAAAATCTTTTCCTGATTTCAAGGCTGATGCTCTTAGATGTTAAGATGTTTCTCTTCTTGTTAAAAGCAGCCTTTGCTTGAGCAATTCTACTTCTCACTTCTGCCTTTCTCCTTCCATCCCTGGTAATATTACTGCCCAGATAAGTAAATTTATCAACTTGTTCAAGCAGTTCATTGCCTACATGAACTTGGACTTTCACTTGATCTTTTTTGTCGCATGCCATTACTTTTGTTTTTGCTTTATTAATTCTCATATTACGTATATTCTTCCCCCCTAACTTTATCCATTCTATTCAATAGGACTACAAGATCTTTACTTTCAGCCAGGACAGCTATATCTTTTAAAATTAATTTTCTGTCGTGACTGAAACACAACTGAACCCTTTTGATTAATCCCTCAGGTTGGTAAGCACTGTACTACTGAATACTGTGTTGGCACCCACGACCAGCCTCAGATACCCGCTGGCCAAACATTTAGAGCACTTGTGTCCTCGGAGTCTCTCGCGGTGGCATGCCCGAGTGAAATCTCGGTTTTCAAACCGCGTCATCTCGAATAACACACTCGAGCTTTTGGTGGCTCTCTCCGCCATCGTCGTCAAGAGTGAAAAGCACTGCTATTGGGGCTGACACGGTTTTCCGCTTATCTGGGCACGACTGCAGTGTCTGGCACTAATCACAGAGGGCCGAAGTTATGCGGAAGGCGAGATGCGCCTCGCTGCACCTCAGGTCCGCCGCGGTACCACTGACGTCACGCGGCGTGAGGGGCCGACACCACGTTTGAATGTGCCGCTCCCACCTACCAGCAAGCGTGAAGTACGCATATTTGCTCTGGATATCGAGTATCGATATATTACAACCAAATTCAGGGAAAAAATGAAGAGCTTTACCAGAAAGCTTTAGCAAAGAGTCCATATTTTTGGGTTTGACATGATGTTACTCTGCACGTGAATAACATTTACATCCCCTTTATGGGTGTTGGCAGCAAGATGACACCTCTACGCGAAGGCGGTTCACCTTGCGTGAGAGTGCCAGGCAGGACCCCAGGAGAAATACGCCTCCCCACCCCCTACCCCCCGCCCCCGCAACCAACTTGTCACGTCACGCTAGTCGCCTTGTTCGCTATAATTGGCGAATGATCAGCTCCGTGCGGGGCGCACGGGAAACCAATACGTATTTGGAAAGGTACTCACTAAAGGTCTTATTTGTACCACGTGCTGTCGGGAGCTTGCACGCGTTTAAGGAGACCGTTAACAATTATTAAACTCATTTCAAATAGATACTCACTCCCTGTTGGCTGCTGGCACTCGTAAGATCCGCAGTGTCATGTGCTGAGACTTAGGCGTCGATCTCCGACAGGGAGAGAGCATCTATTTCACTACCTACTGCAACCTACATCCTTCTGAATCTGTTTAGTGTATTCCTCTCTTGGTCTTCCTCTACGATTTTTACCCTCCACGCTGCCCTCCAATACTCAGTTGGTGATCCCTTGATGCCTCAGAATATGCCCTACCAACCGACCCCTTCTTCTAGTCAAGTTGTGCCACAAATTTCTCTTCTCTCCAATTCTACTCAATACCTCCTCATTAGTTATGAGATCTACCCACCTAATCATCAGCATTCTTCTGTAGCACCACATTTCGAAAGCTTCTTTTTTTCTTCTTGTCTAAACTATTTATCGTCCACGTTTCACTTCCATACATGGCTACACTCCATACAAATACTTTCAGAAACGACTTCCTGACACTTAAATCTATACTCAATGTTAACAAATGTCTCTTCTTCAGAAACGCTTTTCTTGCCATTGCCAGTCTACATTTTATATCCTCTCTACTTCGACCATCATCAGTTATTTTGCTTCGACCTTAACCGTCTCATTTCCTAATCTAATTCCCGCAGCGTCACCGGATTTAATTCGACTACATTTCAATATCCTCGTTTTGCCCTTGTTGATGTTCATCTTATATCCTACTTTCAAGACAATGTCCATTCCGTTCAACTGCTCTCCCAGGTCCTTTCTGTCTACGACAGAATTACAGTGTCATCTCCGAACCTCAAAGTCCTTATTTCTTATCCATGGATTTTAATTCCTACTCCGAATTTTTCTTTTGTTTCCTTTACTGCTTGCTTAATAAACAGATTGAATAACATCGAGGATAGGCTACAACCCTGTCTCACTCCCTCCCCAGCCACTGCTTCTCTTTCATGCCCCACGACTCTTATAACTGCCATCTGATTTCTGTCCAAATTGTAAATAGCCTTTCGCTCCCTGTATTTTACTCTTGCCACCTTCAGAATTTGAAAGAGAGTATTCCATTCAACATTGTCAAAAGCTCTCTCTAAGTCTACAAATACTAGAAATGTAGGTTTGCCTTTCCTTAATATATTTTCTAAGATAAGTGTGGGTACCTTATCAAAAATGGTTCAAAATGGCTCTGAGCACTATGGGACTTAACATCTATGGTCATCAGTCCCCTAGAACTTAGAACTACTTAAACCTAACTAACCTAAGGACAGCACACAACACCCAGTCATCACGAGGCAGAGAAAATCCCTGACCCCGCCGGGAATCGAACCCGGGAAAACGGGCGCGTTACCTTATCAACTACATATTGGTTTGCCGTGGGCACTGCACGGCGCTGAGTGTTCGCGACGTGTGGCAGACAAGCAGACAAGTGTGACGTCACAAGTTCTCTGCGAGGCCCGTATTTCTCGTGGGCCCAGCCAGGGCGCTAAGTAATTGACGCCAGCAGTAGCAGCAGCACATGACGTCACGCGCGGCCAGGCTGCACCGGAGCGTCAGCTGGCAGCCAACGCGGCTGACCCTGTGATCTGATTGGCCGGCGCCGGGCTCGCCGCTGCCGGAATGCGGCGCCGGAGAAAACCGCGAGAAAGCGCCGCGACGCCCACACGCCGGTGGACACGGCTACTCGTTCCTGAAGATGGAAAACGGAAATAAAGCACTTCGACAAGCAAGTTTTTCTCACTGTGAGTGAGTCATTGTGTGACGCTGTGACGGCCAGTTTGCAGGGCAGCAACGGCGCTATCGAGCTCGGCTGCACAAGCTGACCTTGAACGGACACCGTACGAAGCGCGTGTGAAAAACATCGTGCATTAGTATGTGTGTATACTGAATACAGACTTCACTGTTCTTATCTCATTTTTCTGTTCCATCCCTTGCTGTTCTTTATATTGACGAGAGTTTTCTGTTACGTTGTCGATAGCAGAGTTGTATAAGAACCAGACTGCAGGTATGAGTGAAAGAATACGAAAGGGAGGCCGTCGGAGAGAATGGAGTGGAGTGAGATAGGGCTGTAGCCTATTCCCCATGTTTTCAGTCTTTCAGTGAGCAGGCAGTAACAGAAACTACGGAGAAATTTGGAAGGAAAATTTAAAGTCAGAGAAGAAATAGATTTTTTTGAGGTTTGACAACTACACTGACATTATTACACAAAGTAAAGGACTTGGAACATCAGTCGAATTGCATCGATAGTCTCTTGAAAAGATGTTATTTGTACTTAGAGAGCGAAATAACTGACGATGACAGAATAAAGTTGCGTTTATATCTGTGCAACTTTCGTGCAAATCTGAAGGAAATAAAAGCACCTTCGTTCGTACTTTCGACTAATACATGTTGAAGAATGCGAGTGATACTGAACGATCCTTGATGTTCTGACACCGTCCTGATTCCTTTATGAGTCGCTTTGATTCAGAAATAGTTCGCGTCTTCGAAAGGAAATAAAACAACGCCAAAATCGTGTTCATAATTGAAATAACTGCTTCCATTGTTGTCTGAGTGTTGCAGTACTATATGTGTGGTGTCCAAGTTTGATATTTGTGTCTTCACAAGGCACAAATTAATAAAAAGGTGATACACTTAGCTTCGGAATATACGTATTTATAAAAATGTATTGCTTTTCGGTAGCTCATATGTCAGTGAAAAACTTCAGGGACTTAATAACATAATGCTTTTTAGATTACGTCAAAATTATTGAGTCTAGTTGGAAATCAAGTATTAAATACGCAAATTAATTCTCAAAACACGCTTGATTCACACAAATAACATTCCTTACTTCTCTTTTGGAATTTTGTAATATTAAAGCGATATATAAAACTTCTAAAAAAACCGTATTCATAAAAAAGACAACATTAAAATGTACAGTTGTCTTTAAGAGTATCAATACGAATTATCCTGATTTAACTATCCGGTTTATTGGAAAGGAATGCTAAATTGTATTTATATAGAATCTGATAATTACACAGAAGTGGAGGCATTTAAGGTTACCAACGTCTGTTTGATATTTGATCGGCAGTTAAATAAGTATCTATGACCTTCTAAATAAATATATTGACTTTGAAACGAGCATCTTCTTAGAAATGGCACCGTAAAACTGAGTTAGGAGATGCATCTCAGACGTGTTATGAGAAAGCTGTATTTGTTTATTCTGGTGTGGTCAAAGTATCACACAATATTAGCGCCCATGTTTAAACTGTAATGTGTATGAAATATAAATTGAAAACGCGTAACAGTAAACAATGAGGATGTGCTCTACTGAAGCTGACGGCCTTCGATTAATTATCTCGATTACTTACCCAAAATCCGTTATGTATTAGGGGTGTTCAAAAGAAAAGGTACGAAACAACACTGTGGGTATAATTGAAGCCTTTATTCAAAACATATCACCAGATACTTAAGACAACTATTCCATTGTTTCTCGAGCTAGTCCTCCACTGTGTCCTCCAGTTTGTCGTCCGAGTTGAAGCGCTTCGCTTTGAGATGTTTTTTTTTAGCAGACCAAACGCATGGAAGTCGCAGGGCGACGTGTCCGGGCCGTAGGGTCCATGGTCTAGTCGCTTCCCCTTGAACTCGGCCATTACACTTTGTGTGACATTGGAGAAGTGTGGACGCGTGTTATCCTGGAGCATAATCACACCCTCCGTGAGTAACTCAGGCTGTTTACACTTGATGGACTTGCGTAGGCTACGGAGTGTCTTCCAATACACGTCATTTTTCAATGCTGGAGGAATTCAATGAGTATCTGACCTCGGACATCAAAAAAGACAGTGAGCATCACCTTGCCTGCTCTGAGGTCACAGCTTTGAATTATGTAGCGGAAGGGCAAGGGTTGGCGACACTGCAGTCATCTCCTTAGTGTCTCACAACGTTACCCCCTAGTGGTATACGCAAATTTCAACTGGTTTGGTTGATACGACGTTCCGTACCTTTTCATTTGAACACTGCTTATAAAATTTATGCAGAGCTGCTTCAACGAACCTGGAGGTGCGAACTACGCATTTTGGACTGCAACTAAACCACCAAGATAAAATATAAGTATATTGTGCCCCCCCCCGCCCCCCTCCCCAGTTGTCTTGGAAACTCTAGTTCTAAAACCAAATAAAGCGTGACGGCATGTCTAAATTCCACCGACATTTGTAGGGGTGGTCGGTTTAAAACACGTTTCTGAGAAAGCGCTGCGACAAGTACGTCCAGTAAAAAATTTTCTTTGTCGGAAACTGATGAATTTAAAGAGATAAGAAAGAGCATCCAATGTCTTATAAGTCAAGAAAATCTCTAAACTCTAATAGTAGACTGTGAAATTTTAAACGTTCTTCCATCTCATAAGGTATTCGTTGCTATTTCCGATCTCTTCAAATCGTATGTTCTCGTCTCCACTTGATTTTTATTTGCTACAGTATAGTGTACATTAAACTCATGATACCATCCACTAACTTTTGATCGTCTATCGTTTGGACCATAGCATTTAGTCTATGGAGTGATGGTGTATATAGGTTTGAAGTTTATTGGTCGTAATTATCGCTGGGAAGGTACGGGAGCTGAGCGATAAACACTCCAATTCCTAACGTTTTTCCGTCCCGGAGTTTCCGTGTGTATTTTCCTGTTAGTCTTCGAGTGAAGTAGGCTACTATCAGTATAGGGTGGTGACGTCTTTGTATTCCTGGAACGCGTCGCCAGTTCTCATCAATGTCGGAAATTCTAACTTGTCTTCTGTTTGGCGTCGTAGCACCGACGAGGTTTTTGGAGCGTTCATACGATTTCGTCCCACTGCATGACGTGCCGCGATGGCGTAGCTACTGTATTTGTGTTTAATACACTGCTTGCATAGTTATAAGATATGTTGTTGAATTTAGCTATTTTCTGTATTTATCTCTGCCTGGAATACTTATACACTGCAACTTCGGTCTGAGGCCTAAATGATTTTCTTGGCAGTAGGTACATACAACTGACTGAGTCGGATCTGTTCATGGTATGTATTGTTACAGGATTTTTCGCATCATATTTAGCAATTGTATTGGTTGCTAATGTGATCGTAATGCAGACGTTTGAAACGCTTTCGTAAAGGATGTATGTACAGTTCTGCACAGCATTTCAGTCCGTGAATGTATAAAATAACGGTAATGTTTTTCATCCAAACATTAACAAACGTGTGGATGTGGTGTGAAAAAACTCGCACCAGGCTGGCGGGTCATATGACATTACGGTTTTTATCTTAAGAGACGGAACTTGAAGAGTGTTTAGCTGTATCTCATCAATATATTGTTGTTAGATAGTCAATTCAGTTGATGGTATTTAATGCACAGGATCGATTTCGAAATTACTCATTTTCATATTCGGACGTGGCAGCGGCCTCAAGGCCTTGCGTCTTCCATTTATACTGCTGTGATTAATTCTCATGAAGATGAAATTGTCTAATTTCGAAAGGGATCAAATGAATTAAATTCCATCAATAAAACAGCTGACTGGATTATCCAACAATAGTTTAAGGAGTCAGGAAACATGTTTGAGTTTTTTTGATGATTTGATGCCACTCAGTGTGAACTTCTCAGAAGATCCCCACAGTTTTGCAACATTCATTTACAATTACATCCAGAATGTACGGTCTATTTATTGAGGTTTGAAGTACGTTGACAACTTGTTTGTCCATCACATGCTTGGAAGTTTTAAGCAGGAGCAGCACTCCGTCTTCAGGCCACAAGTGGCCCATCGGGACCATCCGACCGCCGTATCATCCTCAGATCAGGATGCAGATAGGAGGGGCGTGTGGTCAGCACACCGCTCTCCCGGTCGTTATGATGGTTTTCTTTGACCGGAGCCGCTACTATTCAGTCGAGTAGCTCCTCAATTGGCATCACGAGGCTGAGTGCACCCCGAAAAATGGCAACAGAGCATTGCGGCCCGGATGGTCACCCATCCCAATGCCGGCCACGCCCGACAGCGCTTAACTTCGGTGATCTCACGGGAACCGGTGTATCCACTGCGGCAGGGCCGTTGCCCCATGGATGTATTAACCTCGTAAATATTTCCTTTAAAGACATTTTCCTATAACAATATTATCCGTAAACTCGTCTTGTACAATATCAGTCGTCATAAATAAGTTTGCTTATCCGCAGCCATTGGGTGGACTCTTTCAATGTTTGTATCAAGGTTTTCAACGTACGCGAGGGAAGGACCCAGATCTGCCTTCTTGCCAATGGTTTGAGTTGTTCGTCGTTCCTCTGCCGAAGCTTCTTGGGTACCTTCCACATTTTCTCTTGGTCCCCTTTCACACAGCTGTCGCTTGTTGTCGGTTGTAGAGGCTTTCCTGTGTCTTCCTCTTCTGCCGTCTTCACTGGAACTTTGCACTTGTCTTCTTTCCTCAGAGTCTCCACCAGGTCTTGTGTTCAATTGCCGTTTGTCGGCATCTAATTCAATCTCATAATCATCTCTCATCTCTTCAGAAGTCCCGGCTATACGATAAAATTCAGTGGCTAAGGCGGAGGTTAACGGCGTTCCTGGCATCTGGTCACTATTCCTGGCAGATATATACTTTTTTATGCTTCCTTACTTTCCACACATCCATCCTTCCCACAATGGCCAACAAACGTGCTAGGAATCTGGAGGAAGCAAACAGCCGCATAACTTATTGCCTGACTGTCGCTATTGCTTCAAGCTACAACGCACTACCTCCCAAAACATTCTAAGCGGTGCAAGGAATTTTCCGCCTTCCTCGTTCGCAATGTTCCGTAAAGCCTGCCGTTCATCAAAATGATCTTCCCGTAGTTGGGGTTTCAAGTGGTACCAATGTACTCCCTAGTAATTGCTGTCCTATTATTTTAAATACCAGGACACTGCTTGCACGTGTACAATGCAGATGACTATAAATTGCATGACAGTGTGAATCCTTCAAAGTACAGCATATTGGAGTTACTTCCCATTCCATTCATGGACAAATCGCGTAAACAATCATCGCCAATATTACCCTGTGCTTGCTAATTTTACCGTTGTTATCTATACTTCAGCGATACATTGCGGGACTGAAGTCTATTTATAGATTTTACTTTCCAAGAGAGTTGTAGGAATTTTCTAATTAAATTTCCCGTTCTTTTACAGATCATTGTAAACGCGACGTTTTGTCTGTGGGGAAACGTGACAGACATACAGACACAATCAGATTTATAATAATATAACAATCATAACCGGTTTCAGTCATACTTATACCTTACGACACTGAAGTGCATTTATAATTGATAAACCTGATAGTCGTGTTTACGTACAAGTGAATAATGATTGATTATAAGGGCACATGTGACTCATACATAAGTGTACAAACACAACGGAGAGATATCGAGTATGCATCTGACATAGCGAATATTGAAATGCAACGGTATCAATTTATTGTTATCTAAACACAAATTCAGACACGGGTAACGTTTTTGACTGCGTCAGCGACAACCCTTGCGTTTGCTCTATTCTTCTGTTTCTAATATCTTGTTTAAACATCCTAGCAGCCCTATGGAGTTAGCAGACAATTGGCACTTATTTGTGATCTAGATCGCAACATGTTTCATATCGTACCACATGTCTGAAAGAAAGCGACCCTGGGCTGCACCTTGTACCCCGTGAGCGGGCAATGTACTTACTTGGTTCCAGTTACCAAAACTTTCGCATCTTGTAACGCAAATCACTTTGAACTAACTCTCTGAATATAATACACTACTGGCCATTAAAATTGCTACACCACGAATATGACGTGCTACAGACGTGAAATTTAACCGACAGGAAGAAGATGCTGTGATATCCAAATCATTACCTTTTCAGAGCATTCAAATAAGGTTGGCGCCGGTGGCGACACCTAAAACGTCCTGACATGAGGAAAGTTTCCAACCGATTTCTCATACATAAACAGCAGTTGACCGGCGTTGCCTGGTGAAACGTTGTTGTGATGCCTCGTGTAAGGAGGAGAAATACGTACCATCACGTTTTCGACTTTGATGAAGGTCGGATTGTAGCATATCGCGATTGCGGTTTCTCGTATCGCGATATTGCTGCTCGCATTGGTCGAGATGCGAGCACGTGCAGCCACGTCACGATCCCTGAGTCAACAGATGGGGATGTTTGCAAGACAACAACCATCTGCACGAACAGTTCGACGACGTTTGCAGCAGCATGGACTATCAGCTCGGAGACCATGGCTGTGGTTACCCTTGACGCTGCATCAAAGACAGGAGCGCCTGCGATGGTGTACTCAACGACGAACCTGGGTGCATGAATGGCAAGACGTCATTTTTTCGGATGAATCCAGGTTCTGTTTTCAGCATCATGATGGTCGCATCCGTATTTGGCGACATCGCGGTGAACGCACATTGGAAGCGTATATTCGTCATCGCCATACTGGCGTATCAACCGGCGTGATGGTATGGGGTGCCATTGGTTACACGTCTCGGTCACCTCTTGTTCGCATTGACGGCACTTTGAACAGTGGGCGTTACATTTCAGATGTGTTACGACCTGTGACTCTACCCTTCATTCGGTCCCTGCGAAACCGTACATTTCAGCAGTATAATGCACGACCGCATGTTGCAGGTCCTGTACGGGCCTATTTGGATACAGAAAATTTCGACTGCTGCCCTGGCCAGCACATTCTCCAGATCTCTCACCAACTGAAAACGTCTGGTCAATGGTGGCCGAGCAAATGGCTCGTCATTATACACCAGTCACTACTCTTGATGAACTGTGGTATCGTGTTGAAGCTACATGGGCAGCTGTACCAGTACACGCCATCCAAGCTCTGTTTGACTCAATGCCCAGGCGTATTAAGGCCGTTATTACGGCCAGAGGTAGTTGTTCTGGGTACTGATTTCTCAGGATCTCTGCAATCAAATTGCGTGAAAATGTAATCACATGTCAGTTTTAGTATAATATATTTGTCCAATGAATACCCGTTTATCATCTCCATTTCTTCGTGGTGTAGCAATTTTAATGGCCAGTAGTGTAGATTGATAGAGAAGTTCTGTTTTAATGAAGAAAGGAACTGAAGCTGTAGAGATGGGCAGCACGTGATGAACTGCGTAATAAATGTACAGTACAAGTTAATAAAACATACCGTATGAGGAATCTACGAGTGCATAATTCGAAAGCCGGGCTCTGTGGCCTCGCGGTTCTAGACGCTTCAGTCTGGAACCGCGCTGCTGCTACGGTCGCAGGTTCGAATCGTGCCTCGGGCATGGATGTGTGTGATGTCATTAGGTTAGTTAGGTTTAAGTAGTTCTAGGGGACTGATGACCTCAGAAGTTAAGTCCCATAGTGCTTAGAGCCATTTGAACCATTTGAACCATAACTCGAAGGATGTAGAGTCGAGAAATGGTATGGGAATCAGGTAAAATCCCCCTGAGCGTTGAGGCAGTCATCCCACCGACGCACCAAGCTGAGGATACCCGTCTGGTAAAACACAATGTTTTGGTGCGTGAAGAAGTCCGCAACTGATTGCTGCACGGCCTCGTCCGACAGGATCCTTCGAGCTCCTCTTTTAAGGGACCGAAGGCGTGATAATCGCATGGAGAGAGATGAGTGTAGGCGGGGGGCGGGCGGGGGTGCTCAAGTGTCTACCACTTGAGGTGGCGAAACTTCTGCGTTACAACATTTGCGATTTCGGGACGTGCCTTACCGTGAAGCAGTAGCACCCCCTGTCGCGCCATCCACAGAGGTAGTTTCTGACAGACACGCCGGCCCAGTCTACGGGTGTTTGACCTCCGACAGCCAAGGAAAGAATTACAGCACGTTGTACACTAAATGCATTCGCATCTCGAATACGGACAACCATCAGCTGTAGAATGGAACGACGACAATGAAAATTTGTGCCGGAGCGAGACTCGATCCCGGATTTCCCACTTATATCGAGCGGCCGCCTTACCATTTTTTGTTGTTGTTTTCAGATTATGTATCATACTAATTTATTTATTTATTTTTATATATTTGTTGAGATCACATAGGACGCCCTCCAGGCAAAAAAACAATGATGTGTAATTACCATCAATAACAAACAAAATATAAAAGGGAATTATAGAATTTAAAGAAAACGCCCTCCTGCCAGAACAGACAAAACGGCATCCGCGTCCCGCCAACTTGTGGGTAGACGCACACTGAATCCCAAGGCAGTGAGGCATGTTCCAGGCACGTCTTCACGAAGAATATTGCATTTGCCGATATATTGCATCGAGTCCTGGTATTACACAATCTCACTCAAATCACCTTCTCGTACCTGCGACACCCCAGCACTACCCAAAAATTTGGCATAGTACTGACGTTATCGCGGATGGTGCACGAGAAAAGTAAAGCGATCTTGCAGGAACGTCCAAAAATCAAGAATACTCTTATCACCTTCATGGAACAAATAAGAGATCGAGAGGCCTTTTATCCAGATCAGAGCGTTGGTCTTCGTATGTGGGAAGTACCGGGTGATCAAAAAGTCAGTATAAATTTGAAAACTTAATAAACCACGGAATAATGTAGATAGAGAGGTAAAAATTGACACACATGCTTGGAATGACATGGGGTTTTATTACAACAACAAAAAAAACAAAGTTCACAAAATGTCCGACAGATGGCGCTGGACAGCAAAACGTCAGTGACTGCGCATGACAATCGTGTATAAAAGGAGCTGTAATGAGAGAGAGAATCAGATGCGCCAGCAGTCGCAACATATTGACGTTACCTGAAAAGGCGCATTTAGTGAAGCTGTATTATCACAATGGGGAATGTGCTAGTTCAGCGTTACGATCCTATCGCCATAGGAAGGGGATTCGAACGGGTAAAGGTCCGTTGAAAAATGCAGCTGTGGCGAGAATGATTTCGAAGTTCGAAGCCACGGGTTGTTTAGACGATAGACCCCGTATTGGCCGACCGAACACAAGGAGTAATGCTGCTGAGACAGTTCAGGAAGAAATGGAGACTCTAACGGGTTCATCTATGCACGGGGAAGTCAGCGATCGTGCAGTCTCACGTCGCACCGGCATTCCATACACTACTGTTTGGTTGGCACTGAGGCGTACCCTTCGATGCTATCCGTATAAAATCCATCGGCATCATGAACTGTTACCTGGCGATTTAGTGAAGCGGAGGGCATTTGCGTGTGGGCGTTTCAAAAGATGGCGGAAGATGACGATTGGTTGAGTAACGTGTTGTGGACCGACGAAGCTCATTTCACACTCCGAGGGTCTGTCAACGTCCACAACTGCAGAATTTGGGCTACCGAAAATCCTAGAACTGTCGTGGAAACTCCATTGCACGACGAGAAATTCTCGGTATGGGTTGGATTTACCACATCTACCCTTATCAGACCTTTTTTCTTCGAGGAAATGCGTGATTCTGGTTTTGTAACTGCTACCGTGACGGGTGAGAGGTACGCCGATATGTTACAGAATCGCATCATCCCCAGCTTGGCTGATAAACACCTGCTGGAACGTACGATAATTATGCACGATGGCGCTGCACCCCATATTGCTAGACACGTGAAAGATCTCTTGTGCGCGTCGTTTGGTAATGATCGTGTGCTCAGCCGCCACTTTCGTCATGCTTGGCCTCCCAGATCCCCAGACCTCAGTCCGTGCGATTATTGGCTTTGGGATTACCTGAAGTCACAAGTGTATCGTGATCGACGGACATCTCTAAGGATGCTGAAAGACAACATCCGACGCCAATGCCTCACCATAACTCCGGACATGCTTTACAGTGCTGTTCACAACATTATTCCTCGACTACAGCTATTGTTGAGGAATGATGGTGGACATCTTGAGCATTTCCTGTAAAGAACATCATCTTTGCTTTGTCTTACTTTGTTATGCTAATTATTGCTATTCTGATCAGATGAAGCGCCATCTGTCGGACATTTTTTGAACTTTTGTATTTTTATGGTTCTAATAAAACCCCATGTTATTCCAAGCATGTGTGTCAATTTGTACCTCTTTATCTACATTATTCCGTGATTTATTCAGTTTTCACATTTATACTGACTTTTTGATCACCCGGTATGTATCATATGGGAACAGAAGAGACTGCGGTGTAATGGCGTGGGGAGCCGTACGTAGAAGAAAGGCAAGCATCTTCTGAATCAGCTTTCACACCTCTGCAGAAGATCCACACATCAGTCGATGTTTGTCCGTATCAAGAGCGTGACAACGAGGACACAGCGGCGAATCTGTCATTTTTTTGGCATGTAGACGAAGTTGTGTCACGTATTTCCCATTAACGACCAGATATCAGGTTGCACGAGCGCTGGTCTCGAGGAGGATATGGTGCACAGAACGCCAAACCACGGGCCATGCGATCGTAGGATGTCGGCTTTCCACAACATTGCTAGTATGATTTCTCGTCATTAGGCGGTAAACATCACGTGCGGTAGGGTTTCTGGTACTACGCAAGTCGCATTGACATAACTGTATTCGATGAAAAAGGTCCTGCCATGTGAGAGCGAGGAAGAAATATGGGCTACTGCAACAGGCGCCACTCGAGAGGGAGGGGCCAGTTCGTCAATCAGGCTTCCCGATAATCCGGTTCGGCGGCGAGTCCACGACTTATACCATTTGGCTATACGTGTGCGGCCAGACCCAAAGTTCCATATGTCGTCAACCATGCGACTACAACCTGTACTCATCCATTATGCATATTAGCGTACACGTGAGACATTTTACTTGAGAGTCCTTGCTCAGTGCCGGCGGATAAATACGATTTTGCAGTGCCAGTGTTATTCTGAATTACGATTCAAAGTTTCCATGTCCAAAGAAACTTTACATCGTAATTCAGAATAATTCTCACTTGCAAACTTTCTTTGGACATGCGTAACAGAACGTTGGTCTTGTTTGGATGCATCTTAAAGGCACGTTTGCACCTGTACGCCTTGCTGATAGTTGCCGTGCGACTACGCTTGTAAACACGTGCCTCTTCCTTAACATGTGCGTGCTAGTAATTTCGTTTACACCTGTGCTCACAGTGGGCGCCTCTGCCTCCGCGCAGGGCACGCTATAGCCGCACAGCGACTAGCCGCAAGGCGCACAGGTATGAACGAACCTTAAGAATGGACAGCGTTCGGTGCGAAATGTTACATACAGCATGAACGCAACGCATTTAGAAGAAAAAGACTGACTGATGTCAAATTTAGAGGATATAGGTTCTTCCTCTGCTCTAAGAGAGTCAAGGGGCATATCTGGGCCCACTTTTGGACGTCCTAGCGATCCACCATCCTAATCTTCGTATTGGTCGTTACGTTTTAATGTTTCCTGTTGTGTTATTCTCGATGGATGCAAACATTGCAATGTAGGTGCAAGTTTGGTTTTTATGATTTGCTGCGACTTGACATATAGCTATTACTGTAGAATACAGCATCGATGGGGCTTGTGAGCATGCGTAACTCAGCGTGATAGCACTGTCTTCGGTAGGCGATGGACGATTGACTATAGTTAATAACTGAGCTTTGTGGGAGTCTGTTGCACCGGTATGAGATTTACAAGGAAGATTTTTATACGTTTAACAGGCCACGATTTCTGCTTGTTTCTTACTTTTGACATTGCCTAATGCTATGTTAACTTAAAGGAATGGAAAAGTACAGTGTAATTTAGGTAAATTTATGTGAGTTTCGATTCAAATGGTTCAAATGGCTCTGAGCACTATGGGACTTAACTACTGACGTCATCAGTCCCCTAGAACTTAGAACTACTTAAACCTAAGTAACCTAAGGACATCACACACATCCATGCCCGAGGCAGGATTCGAACCTACGACCGTAGCGGTCGCGCGCTTTCAGACTGTAGCGTCTAGAACCGCTCGGCCATCCCGGACGGCTGGGGGTTTCGATTTATGTAGCAAGACGAAGTAACTATTAGTCTTTCCTCGTTTTATAGAACTCAGTAATGTAGTCCCGACGCTTGTTGTGGTAAATGAATTACTCATTTTCGGCATTTTGTACGATGGCTTCACGAAAGATGTTTGATGCGTCGTTGGGGTGATGTACGCACTGAGACCGGAGATAATAGCATTGAACAACTGCCATGAGCGTAAGTTGCTGCTGTTATGTGTAAGCTTTTGAGCCTGTAAAAGGCGTAAATATTCATATTGGGCAATTATTTATTTTTCTGAACGTAGTTTATGATTGAAACTTCCTGACAGATTAAAACTGTGTGCCGGACCGAGACTCGAACTCGGCACCTTTGCCTTTCGCGGGCAAGTGCTCTACCAACTGAGCTACCCAAGCACGACTCACGACCCGTCCTTACAGTTTCAATTGTGCCTGTACCTCGTCTCGTACCTTCCAAACTTCACAGAAGCTCTTCTGCGAACCTTGCTTGGGTGGCTCAGCGCACATTACACTGCAGAGTGAAAATCTCATTCTAGTTTATGATTAGTTATAATTTTGACCCTGAAGTTTAGGGAGACCCTGTACATCAGATGCTGAAAAGCACCTTCTACGATTATTTGTAGGGCATCGTTAAAGATGTAGCCATAGATAGAGACAAACACCAACACTCACCATGATTCCCGCTTCTGAAAGTCCACCTGGCTGCTGGTTTGAGGGAGCGCAGCGGCTGGTTGTGTCGTTTACATTGTGGATGTGTCGGAAACGTTACTGCAGAGCGTCTTCTACGTGACGGCGTAATTACTACTGTAAGATGAAACTTAGCGTCGCAGTAGGAGCAGATTTCGTTACGTACTAGTGGTCTACACCATCATGTAGTAGTCACATTACAAGTCAGGTTCCTTTCAGAGTATGCTGATACAATAGCTCCATACTTAGCACTCGCTCTTAGAAAGATCCGTACCCAGAGACTAGCAAGTTGCACAAGTCACGACAGTACCCAAGAAAGGAAACAGGAATAATTCGCTGAATTATAGGCCAGTATCACTAACGCCGATTTGCAGTGGTATTTTGAAACATATACTGTACTGGAAGGTTATGAATCATCTCGAAGTAAACGATTTTATGTGAATAGCCAACACGGTTCAGAAAATATCGCTCTTGTGACACACAACTAGCTCTTTATTCTCACGAAATAATGAGTGCAACCGACAGGGGGCAGCAGATTGATTCTATATGTTTAGCTTTCCAAACGGCTGTAGACACTGATCCTCATAAGTGATTTCTAATTAAGTTGTGTGCCTTTGGAGTGTCGCCTCAGTTACGTGACTGGATTAGTGGTTTCCTGTCAGAAACCGCACAGTTCGTAATAATTGACGGAAAGTCATTGAGTAAAATAGAAGTAATATCTGAAGTTTCCCAAGGAAGTGTTATAGACCCTCTGTTGTTCCTGATCTACATAAATGATTTAGGAGACAATCTGAGCAGTCCTCTTAGCTTGTTTGCGGATGATGCTGTCAGTTATCATTATGTAATGTCATAAGATTATCAAAAAGAATTGCATAATGATGTAGACAAGATATCTGCATGGTGTAAAGTGTAGGGATTGACTCTAAATCACGAAAAGTCATCCATACGAGCACGGAAAAGAATCCGCTAAACATCAGTTAAACGATAAAGCATACAAATCTAAAGTCCGTAAACTCAACTAAATACTTAGGGGTTACAACTACGAATAACTTGAACAGGAATTGTCACATAGGTAATATTGTGGGGAAAGTAAACCAAAGATATGATTTACTGGCAGACCACTAAGAAAAAGTGACAGGTCTACTAAAGAGACTGCTTACACTATGTTTGTCTTCCCTCTTATGAAGTATTGCTGTGCAGTGTAGGATCCGCGTCAGATAAGAATGACGGAGGACATTGAAATAGTTCAAAGAAGGCAGCTCAAGTTGTATTATCGCGAAATAAGGGAGAGAGTGCCATGGTTATAATACACGAATGGGATGGCAGTCATTAAAACAAATGCGTTTTCCATTGAGGCAGAACCTTCTCACGAAATTTCAATCACCAACATTCTCCTCAGGGTGTGAAAATATTTTGTTGGAATAGGGAGAAATTATCATCACAACAAAATGAGAGAAATCAGAGCTAGCACGGCAAGATTTAAGTGTTAGTTTTTCCCGTGTGCAGTTCGAAAGAGGAACGATAGATGGGTAACCTAAAGGTGATTCGATGAACCCACTGCCAACGCTTAATTGTGAATTGCACAGTAGTCATGTAGATGAATGCTTCTTAATAGCAGAGACACGTCTTCCAGCAAGGGAGGCAGAGTCACCCGCAGGAACTGCAGATACGCCTCGCCTGTGGGGCGTTCTGGAAGAATGACTTGTCCCACGAGGAAGTCACCAGTATTCTCCCCCCCCCCCCCCCAGACGCACATGCACACGTTACAGCCACATACATTGAGGCTGAAACTGTAGGAAACTATCTATTAGAGGATAAGATATGGACAGAAATGCGTTTGATAGGAGATCCACAGCCACTTGAAGGTGGAGACAGAAAACTTTTGGCAGTGACCCCAGTGTCAACACCAGGCAGGAGACCCACCAGCAAGGAGTAAGCCAGATGACAGTGTCGAACATGCTCCAAAACTGTGCTATCTATACCAGTATCACTTACGATGCATGCAGGCCTTATTACCTACGGACTTACCTACGGGGTTACGGTTCGTCTGACAGGGCACCATTTCTTATTCATGTATGAGGCTATCTTTACAACGGCTGGTATTGTCAACCCGCACAACACCCACCTGACGGGCTACACAAAATCCCCGTGGTATGGTGGAAGCGAACGATTCGATCAGCCGGCCAAGTGGAGTCCCACATCGGGCCCCTTGCAAGCTCTGTCAGGTGCTGATAACCTGTCTCTTATATAGTACGTGGCATCTCCGTGTCCATCACAGTGATCAACATCTGACGCTGTTCACGCCCCAAATATACCCTACCACGCTTGGGCACTACACTAAACACGAATAACAATAATGAACTCTGTTGGCAGTTCCATCTATCACAGACAACTGCAGCTCTGTATCACAAAGCGAATATCCCAAAATACGAAACCCGGTACTCGAGCAAGTTGCAGGTTGCTTATCTAACGCCTTTCCAGGGGCAACAAAAATTTGATTTTCAATATTAAATGTAGTTGTTGACCGAATTTAAAAATTTAACATGCTGTTATCATCTACTCATTACGAGGTCTACTCTTATGCTACAAGCTTAACACAATAAGACAAGCATTACAGATAGAAACTGTGTGTTCCTCTGGAGACAGCGTAACTGACGGTGCACAAATACCAGGACATCATTCATTCAGTATATGAGAATGAGGGCACTTAGTGACTTCCAACAAAGTTTCACACAATTTTAAACAATTACGAAACTTTGTCTCGCTGAGATGCCTCACAAAACGATGTAAAGAAAAAAAGTTATCGGTTACTACATTTTCGCTCTTCATGCGGTAGAACTTCAGAATCAGACATGATGTCCTAATTTAGTTTTTCTTTACTACTGATTCTATTCCCAACACACTTTGCAGACAGTATTAACATACACTACTGAATGTACCTGCAAAATTATATCATTGCACGATATACAAGGTGGTCCATTGATCGGGACCGGGCCAAATATCTCACGAAATAATCGTCAAACGAAAAGACTACAAAGAACGAAACTTGTCTAGCTTGAAGGGGGAAACCAGTTGGCTCTCTTGTTGGCCCGCTAGATGGCGCTGCCATAGGTCAAACGGATATCAACTGCGTTTTTTAAAATAGGAACCCCCATTTTTTATTACATATTCGTGTAGTACGTAAAGAAATATGAATGTTTTAGTTGGACCCCTTTTTTCGCTTTGTGACAGATGGCTCTGTAATAGTCACAAACATATGGCTCACAATTTTACACGAACAGTTGGTAACAGGTAGGTTTTTAAAATTAAAATACAGAACGTAGGTGCGTTTCAACATTTTATTTCGGCTGTTCCAATGTGATACATGTACCTTTGTGAATTTATCATTCCTGAGAACGCATGCTGTTACAATGTGATTACCTGTAAATACCACATTAATGCAATAAATGCTCAAAATGATGTCCGTCAGCCTCATGGTTGGTTGGTTGGTTTGGGGAAGGAGACCAGACAGCGTGGTCATCGGTCTCATCGGATTAGGGAAGGATGGGGAAGGAAGTCGGCCGTGCCCTTTCAGAGGAACCATCCCGGCATTTGCCTGGAGTGATTTAGGGAAATCACGGAAAACCTAAATCAGGATGGCCGGACGCGGGATTGAACCGTCGTCCTCCCGAATGCGAGTCCAGTGTCTAACCAGTCAGCCTCATGCATTTGGCAATACGTGTAACGACATTCCTCTCAACAGCGAGTAGTTCGCCTTCCGCAATGTTCGCACATGCATTGACAATGCACTGACGCATGTTGTAAGGCGTTGTCAGTGGATCACGATAGCAAATATCCTTCAGCTTTCCCCACAGAAAGAAATCCGGGGACGTCAGATCCGGTGAGCGTGCGGGCCATGGTATGGTGCTTCGACGACCAGCCCACCTGACATGAAATATGCTATTCAGTACCACTTCAACCGCACGTAAGCTATGTGCCGGACATCCATCATGTTGGAAGTACATCGCCATTCTGTCATGCAGTGAAACATCTTGTAGTAACATCGGTAGAACATTACGCAGGAAATCAGCATACAATGCACCATTCATATTGCCATCGATAAAATGGGGACCAATTATCCTTCCTCCCATAATGCCGCACCATACATTAACCCGCCAAGGTCGCTGATGTTCCACTTGTCGCAGCCATCGTGGATTTTCCTTTGCCCAATAGTGCATATTATGCCGGTTTATTTTACCGCTGTTGGTGAATGACGCTTCGTCGCTAAATAGAACGCGTGCAAAAAATCTGTCATCGTCCCGTAATTTCTCTTGTGCCCAGTGGCAGAACTGTACACGACGTTCAAATTCGTCGCCATGCAATTCCTGGCACATACAAATATGGTACGGGTGTAATCGATGTTGATGTAGCATTCTCAACACCGACGTCTTTGAGATTGCCGATTCTCGCGCAATTTGTCTGCTACTGATGTGCGGATTAGCCGCGACAGCAGGTAAAACACCTAATTGGGCATCATCATTTGTTGCAGGTCGTGGTTGACGTTTCACAGGTAGCTGAACACTTCCTTTTTCCTTAAATAGCGTAACTATCCGGCGAACGGTCCGGACACTTGGATGATGCCGTCCAGGGTACCGAGCAGTATACATAGCACACGCCCGTTGGGCATTTTGATCACAATAGCCATACATCAACACGATATCGATATTTTCCGCAATTGGTAATCGGTCCATTTTAACACGGGTAATGTATCACGAAGCAAATACCGTCCGCACTGGCGGAATGTTACGTGATACCACGTACTTATACAATTGTGACTATTACAGCGCCATCTATCACAAAGCGAAAAAAGTGGTCCAACTAAAACATTCATATTTCCTTACGTACTACACGAATATGTAATAAAAATGGGGGTTCCTATTTAAAAGAAAACGCAGTTGATATCCGTTTAACCTATGGCAGCGCCATCTAACGGGCCAACCATAGCGCCATCTGATTTCTCCTTCCAAGCTAGACGAGTTCCGTTCTTTGTAGTTTTTTCGTTTGATGCTTATTTCGTGAGATATTTGGTTCTGTCACTATCAACGGACCACCCTGTATAGATGCAACTACTTAGACTTCATTCATCCAGTGCTTCATAATAAGAAAATTTACCGACTTAACAAACATTAAACATAATTTCAAACCTTTTCCAAACTTTTTCTGACTTACATGCTTAATGTCAAATATTTAACACATTAAAAAATCTCTAAAGTAATCAGACGTTTGAGGCCGTTTTATACATGGGAGTTTATGGAGGTTTACGGATCTACTCCATAACTGCCGATGGTGTGTAGTCGTACCAACTTTCATTGACCTCGGACTATGGTTTCCGAGTGCTTCACTTTCTTTTTAAATCAAGCAGTGTATACATTATTTAGTTCCTGACATTAATCTGCAATAATCATGGTTTCAGTATTGCTGAAAAAACGAGGATATCTGTTGTAAATAATGCGGCAGGTCACTCAGATACTGTTTAACCATTTGTGTGAAATCTCGTACGTTACCCAGTGAAAATGGTTTGCATGAGTAGGAATAGGAATTGCTAACTCTACTTCGAGATCCGACAGCTCATCGTGCGTCTGCTCTTTGAATCATGGCGACGGACCAGGTCGTGGGTGAAGTTGTTCTTAACTTAGGGCGCGAGACAATCTGGCTTATTTACCTCTCGTTGATTTCCAACGAATGTGGTTATTGATGTCTGCTTTGAAGGAAGTTCTCCCAGTGAAAAACTGGATTGGGGCCTTGTAGTGGATATATCATCCCCCGAGGGAGAGATGATCTGAAGTAAAAGCAGCGGCAGCGAAATCGTCCTTGGCTGGTTATCAGGGTCGTTAGTGGCACATGCACCGCTTGAGCGCCCGCCAGCGCTTTCAGGCGGTGGTAGCGACGTACTTGACCGGAATACACGACGTGGCGGGACAGCTAGAGTCAGGGAAGAGGTTGCGCAAGGGCGGCGGACGTGGGCATTTCTTCCTGAAGCGTCTGACAGCCTGCCAGCAATAATGACGTAACAGCAAGTTTACGCACAGCAACAGCAGGGCAAGTATTTTCGCGGCAAAAGATGGAACCACTGGTCCTGACAATGGAAGAACATGGAAGAGTCTAGGAAATCCCCGGCGGTGTTTTTATGCGACACCTGCAGATGCATATAAATGCTAATCACCGCCACGAGTAGCAAGTCACGTGGTGTCAACATTGGAGAACAATAGAGTAATCTGATAGCCACTGAGACACATTTGGCTAGGAAACAGTTTCCCACAATGTAGTTCTGCTTACCCGGTTACTTTTCTAGTCCATGAACGACCCATGGAAGTTATGTAGATTGTCTACAGTACTAGTCTGTAACTTTATTTAGTTCCTACAACAGCCATTAATGTACAGATTTCTGTTAGCAGGCAATAGAACTATGGGAGTATGCTCTAACACTGCAGAGTCGTCTTTCTTCCCATTTGATAGAAGTATCAGTCCACATCTGCACGAAACTGATATTTATCTTAGCCTGCGCGGGAAGCAATAAGAACTTGCGTGTGACAAGATTTGGAGTACTGGAAGCTGCTAAGGTATTTCTAGTGATCTGCCCACCGCACTGCTTCGACATTAGCTTGTCTTCCACTGGCACTGTCTTCAGACTGTCCAACTGACAAGGGAACATTGCCAGTAAACGATCTTGATGAAACTTGGCGAGTGTCTAGAGTTTCTCAAGTGGAAATTCTCGTCATAATTCAACAGAACTAGATCAGAAATCATACCACAAACTTCTTACAACATCGAAAGCCGTATACATCTCACGTCTGCGCCTGTGCAGTTGAGTCCTTTGGAATCACTAGATGAACAAGTTCCTTGTCCTTGGGAATGACGGTCAAAATGGGTTTTTCACATTGGCCACCCGCCTTTCCATAGTTAAAAAAAATGGTGAGTCTGGACCGAGAATTCGAGAACCTCTTTTTTGAAGCTCCAAATATCCTTGTGACATCATCGACGTCCGGTAAACAAACGTCTTGCCAAGCCAAAAAATATCTGAAAGGAACATAAAATGTGAACATCCAGCCATATGAAACGAACCTTGGTAAGTCGTTTTTATTGATGGACAAGGAAATAAACACATCCATAGCGATAACAAATTTGACAAAATGGAGAATTTATACAAGGGCTACTTCAAAAAGTATTCGTCCACGCATATTTTTATTTTGAATCTCAAAATATGATTTCAGTTACAAAACTTAATATTTAATGGGGCTTCCCTTTGCAACTATTACTGCTTGTAGTCGTCTGGGCATCGTCTTGATCAACTTTACTGTCAGAGAGGCTGGAATTTTGTCCCATTCGTCTTTAAGTGCTTCTTTTAGGTGTCTCTTGTTAGAAACGTGTCTTCTCCTGATGGTATTTTCCAGTACTTTCCAAAAGTGTTCAATGGGATTAACGTCTGGGCTCTGAGGAGGAGTGTTATGTTGTTTTGGGGTATAGTACAGGAGCCACAGCTTGTATTTAGAGCCGTATGCTTTGGGCCGTTATCTTGAAAAATGTAATTTCCTTGCAGGCCTAATTTTTCGGCGCTAGGATGTTGATATACGTATGTTGATCCATTGTAGCTTCTACGAAATGTAATTTTCCAACACCTGCAGCACTCATACACAATCAGGGAGCCACTATTGTGTTTAACCGTTGGCACAAGATTTCTTGGCAACATCTCCGCATTCTTTTTACGCAACACCATTCTCCTGCCATCCGACCCGAATACGTTATATTTACTCTCATCAGAAAATACTACTCTATTCCAAACTTTTTGAATCAATGTTCCATTGCAAAATGAAGACGTTTCTTTCGATTCTGTTCACTGACCCAAAATTTCTTGCGCGCTACCTGGCCGTGATACCTATACGTTTTGAAAGTTTTTCTGATTATGTTGGCGCATACCTTCTTTCCCCTAGACTCTAGCTCCCCAGCCAACTTAGGAGCGCTGATTTTAGGTTTCTTCTTTATTTCTGTCATGATAAATCTCATGTCCGCATCAGTCAAAGCGGTTGGTTTTTTAATGCTTTTGTTGCGCAAAATCGATCTATTATCGACTGAACCGTCGATCTAGGTCTACCGACTACTTTAGCAATCTCGAAAGAAGATTTCCACTCATTATGTAAGCGCATAATAAGTTTCCTTTCGATCAGCGTCGTCTCACTACCCTTACGGCCCATGGCGCTAATTGTACTGTATCGGCGCCGTTCAGAACCATAACAGGCGATAGAGTGGGGCCGCGCACCATTGACTCTAGTGTGTGCCGTGGGTCAGCGTTATAGTTTAATCACTGCGCGCAGAATTTCGGCATGTTCAGATGGTGGACGAATACTTTATGAACTAGCTCTTCTATGACATTTTCTATTTTGTTAACCTTGCTGTCGATTTAGGTGTATTTCTTTCCTTGCTTTTCAACAAAAATGACTTACCGAAGTACTTGTTACATGACTGGCTCTTTAGATCTTGTATACATTTCTTTTCATCTTACACAGACTTTGTTTCCTAAAAGATATGCAGCTAGACGAATACACTAATGGCCATTAAAACTGCTACACCACGAAGATAACGTGGTACAGACGCGAAATTTAACCCACAGGAAGAAGATGCTGTGATATGCAAATGATTAGCTTTTCAGAGCATTCACACAAGGAAGGCGCCCGTGGTGACACCTACAACGTGCTGACATGAGGAAACTTGGCAACCGATTTCTCACACACATAAAGCAGTTGACCGGCGTTGCCTGGTGAAACGTTGTTGTGATGCCTCGTGTAAGGAGGAGAAATGCGTACCATCACGTTTCCGACTCGGATAAAGGTCGGATTGTAGCCTATCGAGATTGCGATTTATCGTATCGCGACATTGCTGCTCGCATTGTCGCGATCCAATGACTGTTAGCAGAATATGGAATCGGTGTGTTCCGGAGGGAAATACGGAACGCCGTGCTGGATCCCAATGGCCTCGTGTCACTAGCAGTCGAGATGACTGGCGTCTTATGCGCATGGCTGTAACGGATCGTGCAGCCACGTCTCGATCCCTGAGTCAACAGATGGGGACGTTTGCAAGACAACAACCATCTGCACGAACAGTTCGACGACGTTTGCAGCAGCATGGACTATCAACTCGGACACCGTGGCTGTGGTTACCCTTGACGCTGCATCACAGACAGGAGCGCCTGCGATGGTGTACTCAACGACGAACCTGGGTGCACGAATGGAAAAACATTTTTTTCGGATGAATCCAGGTTCTGTTTACAGCATCATGATGGTCGCATCCGTGTTTGGCAACATTGCGGTGAACGCACATTGGAACCGTATATTCGTCATCGCCATCCTGACGTATCACCCGGCGTGATGGTATGGGGTGCCATTGGTTACACGTCTCGGTCACCTCTTGTTCGCATTGACGGCACTCTGAACAGTGAACGCTACATTTCAGATGTGTTACGACCCGTGGTTCTACCTTTCATTCGATCCCTGCGAAACCCTACATTTGATCAGGATAATACACGACCGCATGTTGCAGGTCCTGTATGGGCCTTTTTGGATACAGGAAATGTTCGACTGCTGTCCTGGCCAGCACATTCTCCAGATCTCTCACCAATTGAATACGTCTGGTCAATGGTGGCCGAGCAACTGGCTCGTCACAATACGCCAGTCACTACTCTTGATGAACTGTGGTATCGTGTTGAAGCTGCATGGGTAGCTGTACCTGTACACGCCATCCAAGCTCTGTTTGACTCAATGCCGTTATTACGGCCAGAGGTGGTTGTTCTGGGTACTGAGATCTCAGGATCTATGCACCCAAATTGCGTGAAAATGTAATCACATGTCAGTTCTAGTGTAATATATTTGTCCAATGAATACCCGTTTATCATCTGCATTTCTTCTTGGTGTACCAATTTTAATGGCCAGTAATGTATTTTTTGGACTCACTGTAGGTAATTGTGTGTATTCCAGGATAAAAACGATGACTTGTCCGGTATGTGTCGCAGTTTGCCCGATACGAGTTGCAGTGAGCCTGATCCTCGTCGAATGCGCCCGGAATAGCATCGCGACATGTGACGTAAGGCGCAGTGGCTGCGAGTTATTCGCCCGGCCTCCTGTGGAAGCTGGCGGGAACGTCGTCGGCGCAGCAAGCAGGCTGGCACCGGCAGCCACGGCGCTCGGGTGAAACGCGCCGCCGGCTTCTTCAGCTTTTTGCGGAGTACCGACTCCAGCCGCGGTTCTTTGGCCAAGGCCTGCCTGCCTGCCTGGCTGCGTAAACGATTCGTGACCGCGTTCCCTTCCGGAAGAAACTGCGAGTGGCAGCAGCGCGGAAGGGCCCTGCCGGCGTGACTGGGCTGGACGAAGAAGTGCCCTGGGAACACGACTGTACGACTGCATCCAGATCTGCAGCGCTCACACACTCGCCGGCAGCGTTTCGACATGAAGAGAATAACGGGAAGAGGAAGCACACCTTGTGACAAGCACATTTTCGGTGTGAGGAGCATTCTGCTTGTATACTATGCGTTTCAAAATGCCACCGACAGATAGCAGTATACAGTAGGACTGTTGAAAATGGTTCAAATGGCTCTGAGTACTATGGGACTAACTTCTGAGGTAATCAGTCCCCTAGAACTTAGAACTACTTAAACCTAACTAGCCTAAAGACATCACACACATCCATGCCCCAGGCAGGGTTCGAACCTGCGACCGTAGCGGTCGCCCAGTTCCAGACTGTAGCGCCTAGATCAGCTCGGCCACTTCGGCCGGCTAGGAATGTTGATATTTTCAAAAATATCTGGAACCCGATATATCGATATTTAAAAACCACATACACGGCTCTCAGTACATCGTGAGGGAGTATCGATATATAGGTATATAGACGGAAGAAATCAACGTACCAGCCCATACAAATATCGGCCTTGCATTGTAAACATATTGTCGGTTCTATAGCTGTAGATAAGTATTAATTTATTATTAGATATTCTGTACCTCAACGAACTAGCAGCCTGCTTATCCCCCTTACAGCAAGAATTGAAAGGAAAACGATGCACGTTCACGCCTGGCGATAACCACTTTGCTAACAATGGTAACTGTATGTAAGTGGCCCAATAAAAGGTGGCCGACGCGGCCGTCGCTCTGTTTTTTCACATTTTAAACACTTCTTGTCGACTTCCCTGTTTTCTCGTCTCTGCCAGTGCCAGAGACCTACCAGTTGTAGTGTCAAAATTGCGCGGTTAAGTTAAACGTTGCTGTTTCTGTCGCCGGCCGGTGTGGCCCAGCGGTTCTAGGCCCTTCAGTCTGGAACCGCGCGACCGCTACGGCCGCAGATTCGACTCCTGCCTCGGGCATGGATGTGTGTGATGTCCTTAGGTTAGTTTGGTTTAAGTAGTTCTAAGTCTAGAGTCTAGGGGACTGATGACCTCAGATGTTAAGTCCCATAGTGCTCAGAGCCATTTAAACCATTTGTTTCTGTGGGTAGCGCTGAACGCCGATGACTAAAGCATTTCCCCTCACACGCCTCCACCCACTTCAAAGACCAATTTTGTTATTTAGATATTTGTTCATCATTTTCAGCAGCTCTTTTTGAAGAATGCCGATGTGAAGAAACAGCACACTAATTACGTTAAAATGGTTTTTTTTTTTTCAACGCAACTGGTGTACTGCTTTTTCACATCGGAAAACTTGTTATTCCATTCAGTCCACCATCCCCCTCTCGCTTCCACCCCAGTGGAATCGGTCTTCTTCTTTTGTGCCACATATACTTGCTTCACACAGTCAAAGACAAAAGTCGGATGTGATGAAAACGCAAAAGGTAGTAAGACTCCTTCTCGCAGTGAAAGTAAAAAAGTAAGCACAACTTCAAATAAGTGCAGAAAATTGTGAAAAATGTAATATAAGAGAAAATAATGACATTCGATATTGCCATTTTGACATAGATATATCGATTTGGTGGGGAAAAATATATCGCCAATATAAACATATTTGGTGGAAGAAATACCGAATATCGATATTGTATCTGCAGGCCACCCAAATTATACCCGGAATTAAAGAATATGTCGAGGTGCGGTTTTGCCCAATTTATAGCGGACAATACGTCGATATTCCTGACGTCTGCAAGTAATTTTAATCGTTTATAGTCGCCGAATTACATCGACTTTTTTCTAATGGAACTATATACGTTTTTGAGTGACGTGTGAAAGAAACTTCTAGCAGAACTTCAGCGACATGATAGGTGTGAGACTCTATCAAATACCATTATTAGAGTGCCGCAGACCATTTTCATGCAGTCAGGAGAAGAGGTTCTACACGTAACTCAGTTACAGTTCTCGTGTTGACCTGTGTGCTTGATGCCCATCAGTCTGTGTTCTGCTCTTGTAGCAGTCAGATAACAAACTCGTAAAGTGAAATGATAATTAATAGACACCCTAGCTGCAAGCAGGCGTTGATACACTTCATTGGGGACATGTTGAAAATGTGTGCCCCGACCGGGACTCGAACCCGGGATCTCCTGCTTACATGGCAGACGCTCTATCCATCTGAGCCACCGCGGGCAAACATCTATTAGGTGCACTACGAATGTAGTGTTGTGGACATGTTGGGAATGTGGATCTCACGGGGAGCGTGCAAGGGATAAGTCCCTGCAGACGCACTATCCTCTGTGCCCGCGGTGGCTCAGATGGATAGAGCGTCTGCCATGTAAGCAGGAGATCCCGGGTTCGAGTCCCGGTCGGGGCACACATTTTCAACATGTCCCCAATGAAGTGTATCAACGCCTGCTTGCAGCTAGGGTGTCTATTAATTATCATTTCACTTCTAGCAGAGCTGCATGGTCATCCACGGTAACTGTTCTTTCGGGAACAGATACTACCGTCATATATATAGTTAAAAAAATATGGGTTCCCGGCCTTTGACCTTCTTGTGCGAACGCACACGCTATGCCCGAACTCGTACGGGACTTGGTAGATTAATCTGCCACGAGTAATGAGTATGATGGGCAAACATCTATTAGGCGCACTACGAATGTAGTGTTGTGGACATGTTGGGAATGTGGATCTCACGGGGAGCGTGCAAGGGATAAGTCCCTGGAGACGCACTATCCTCTGTGCCCGCGGTGGCTCAGATTGATAGAGCGTCTGCCACGTAAGCAGGAGATCCCGGGTTCAAGTCCCGGTCGGGGCACACATTTTCAACATGTCCCCAATGAAGTGTGTCAACGCCTGCTTGCAGCTAGGGTGTCTATTAATTATCATTTCATTTCTAGCAAAGCTGCATTGTCATCCACGGTAACTGTTCTTTCGGGAACAGATACTACCGTCATATATATAGTTAAAAAAAAACTCGTAAAGCTAATGAGACATTCACAATGTCTACGGCAGTCGAAAAGGAATATCGTTTATGGCGAGGGTCGCCAAACTATCAGAGCAGCGGTTCGATTGTGAGCTGAACGGTGTCCAGATAGTGCAAAGCACTCACGACCTGTCTTTTCAAACTTATAAAACTGTTCTACAAACTGTAAGCACAAAGAATAAAATACGCCAAAGAAAAAGAGGAACTGATGAAAGAGATGAAATTAACATTTTAGCGGCAGTATCACAGAATGCAAATGTCAGACCGCTACGGTCGCAGGTTCGAATCCTGCCTCGGGCATGGATGTGTGTGATGTCCTTAGATTAGTTAGGTTTAAGTAGTTCTAAGTTCTAGGGGACTGATGACCTCAGAAGTTAAGTCCCATAGTGCTCAGAGCCATTTGACCCATTTTTTATGCGGCATATCTACGTAAAACTTTAAGGAAGAAACATCGTTTACAAATTATGGGCGAGTCAGCCTTCGAAATTCGCACTAATTGTCAGTTGAAAACTCAAAATGACTCAAAGAGTTGGACAAAAACAACGTTCTTGGTCTATCGAGGTTTGGTGGGCGTGTTTCAACTACAGCATCAATGGTCACTGTTTTATTGATGGGAATCTAGTATTTTCAGTTGCTAGGCTATGCTACTGTCTCAGTTATTGGAAAATATACCACATGACATAAAGTATTCATTGTGTCACCAACATGACCGTTGTCCCTCTCATGCCTCACATGTAACGACAGATTTGCTTAGGAGAGCATTTGGAGAGCACTGAAACAGCCATTCAGCAAACACAAAGTGATCTGCACACTTACCAAACTTAACAAAATGTGTGTGAAATCTTATGGGATTTAACTGCTAAGGTCATCAGTCCCTAAGCTTACACACTACCTAACCTAAATTATCCTATGGACAAACACACACACACACACACACACACCCATGCCCGAGGGAGGACTCGAACCTCCGCGAGACCAGCCGCACAGTCCATGACTGCAGCGCCCCTGACCGCTCGGCTAATCCCGCGCGGCCAACTTCTCTACTTTTGTCTGTGGCGAAAATTAAAGCAACAGAACTATTAGGAAACAATGACGACTCCCGAAGGCATGCTATGCCTCATTGCACGGCCCTGTGCTGCCGTTAACACCAAATTACTCGTAAATTCAATGTGCAGTACCGTTTCTCCAAAAACGCGGTATAGTCTGTAGCTATGCTGAAAACCAAAATTTTAAGCACTTGTTACGACAGCCGCGATAAAAACATACGAACGGTACCTGAGTTATACTTACTCATGTTTTGTGTGACAGGACAGACGTTTGTGGAAACTCTTCTCCTGAGGCGGGACAATGGTTTCGGCCTGTTATCTTATGTTGCGGACGTTCTCTTAGATGCTTCTTTCAAATGCCACAGAGAAAAGTATACAGTTCCATTAGAAAAACACAATCGGTGTCGTAATTTGGCGACTACAGACGATAGTAACTATTTGCGACCATTAGGAAATTAACCGTATTGTCCGCTATAACTTGGCGTTAGCCCCACCTTGGTTTATTTATTCGTTCTGGATGTATCTGTGGTAGCCTTTTTCGCTGCCTCACCCTGAATATTTGGATCTATCTGCAGTTCAAATTTTAGAGTAGGAACGCCTGTCCGGAAACGTACTAAATTGCGCTGATCAACCGAAACATTATGACCACTGCCGTAGTGAGTCTTCAAGCTACCTGGTGATGTTGTGTGCACGTGATGCGATAAGAAAAGTATGTAAACGGAGCAGAGACGAACTGAGAAATCATTCTAGGGACGATTCGGGTCGTTAATGTAAAAATCCTTTTGACACAAGCGACTTCTACAAAGGGCGCACAGTTGTGGCCCGGAGCCTGGGATCGAGCATCTTGGAATCAGTGAACTTGGTCGGCTTTTCGTGTGTTACTGTCGTGAGCATCTGTGGAAAGTTCCTGAAGGACAGTGAAAAAAAATGGTTCAAATGGCTCTGAGCACTATGGGACTCAACTGCTGTGGTCATAAGTCCCCTAGAACTTAGAACTACTTAAACCTAACTAACCTAAGGACAGCACACAACACCCAGCCATCACGAGGCAGAGAAAATCCCTGACCCCGCCGGGAATCGAACCCGGGAACCCGGGCGTGGGAAGCGAGAACGCTACCGCACGACCACGAGATGCGGGCAAAGGACAGTGAAACCACAAGTACACCAAAAGGTGCTGGAAATCCACATCTCACCACGTGGAGGGCGGAGACTTTTCCGCTCCCCAAAGCAGGATAGCTGGCCATCTATGAAACAGCTGACGGCAAAATACGACGATGGTGCAGGCATAGGTGGTTTGGAGCACATTGTTCACCGCATAGTGTCGGATAGGAATCTCCACAGCAGACAACCATTACTTTTTGCAGGTTCGTTGGTTGGTTGGTTTGGAGGAGCGGACCAAACAGGGAGGTCATGGGACCCATCGGATTTGATTCAAATGGTTCAAATGGCTCTAAGCACCATGGGACTTAACATCTGAGGTCATCAGTCCCCTAGAACTTAGAACTACTTAAACCTAACTTAAACTAAGGATATCACACACATCCATGCCCGAGGCAGGATTCAAAACTGCGACCGTAACAGCAGCGCGGTTCCGGACTGATGCGCCTAGAGCCGCTCGGCCACAGCGGCCGGCTCGGATTAGGGAAGGAAGTTGGCAGTACGCTTTCAAAGAAACCATCTCGGCATTTGCCTGAAGCGATTTTTAGGGAAATCACGGTAAACCTAAATCAGGATAGCCGGACGCGTGTTTGAACCGTCGTACTCACAAATATGAGTCCAGTTTGCTAATCACTGCGGCACCTCGCTCGGTTTTCCCAAGATGATCCAACGGTATCGTCAATTACTATTGCAGTGGACATGGAATCTTCGAGACTGGACAGTTCACCAAAGAAATGTGTAGCCTAGTCAGGCGAATCACATTTCATGTTACACGAAATCGATTGTCGTGTCTAGATACGCCATCATCCAGGCAAAAGACTGCTCGAAATACGCGGACACTGGACTATGGGTACAGTATTATGCTACGAGTGACATTCAGCGGCGGTTTCATGACACCTGTGGCACCATAGCAGCTGTGGACTACGTGAAAATTATTGCGGACCACTAGAACCTACTCATACTTGATGTCTCCCCGAAGGAGATGGCATCGTTCAGCAGGTTCAAAATGGCTGTGAGCACTATGGGACTTAACATCTTAGGTCATCAGTCCCCTAGAACTTAGAACTACTTAAACCTAGCTAACCTAAGGACATCACACACACCCATGCCCGAGGCAGGATTCGAACCTGCGACCGTAGCAGTCCCGCGGTTCCGGACTGCAGTGCCTAGAACCGCGAGGCCACCGCGGCCGGCTTCGTTCAGCAGGATAAACGTCAAAGTAACGAGGCCAGAATCGAACAATAGCGATTTGGTTAGCTCAATAGTGTTAACGTTGATGTGCTGGCCCGAAATTCGCCTAATAGCGCAATACGAGACACATGGTATGCTTCCTGGTTCCAGCTCTGCGCCCGCAAACCCCAGGCTGTTACCTGTGCCTACAGATATCTGGTGCCACATGCCGGTACAAAGCTCCTGAAGGCTTGTCGAATCCATGCCACGGAGAATCGCTGCTACATTGCGTTCTAAAGGTAGACCAATAAATTTTTAAGAAATTGCTCATAAGGTTTTGACTTATCTTTGTACTTTATGTAATATCGAAAACACGGGGATAAGTTGTTGTGTTGGTAGAAGAGCCAACACCGTGTTACTAGTGGAGGCAGAAATGCACGCGACGCGTATTAGCTCACGCAGGCTGGCGTGAAGAGGGAAGAACTATACTGACGTGAGGTCTGGAACATGACAAGGAATTAGAATTCAGAAAGCGGACGTAATGAGTTTGATACTTAACTTTAATCCATTAATCATGAGCGCCTTGCTAGGTCGTAGCAAATGACGTAGCTGAAGGGTATGCTAAACTGTCGTCTCGGCAAATGAGAGCATATGTAGTCAGTGAACCATCGCTAGCAAAGTCGGCTGTACAACTGGGGCGAGTGCTAGGGTGTCTCTCTAGACTAGACCTGCCGTGTGACGGCGCTCGGTCTGCAATCACTGATAGTGGTGACACGCGGGTCCGACGTAAACTAACGGACCGCGGCCGATTTAAAGGCTACCACCTAGCATGTGTGGTGTCTGGCGGTGATACCACATAAGTGCCTGTCGAGAGGCCAACCGAGTAGCGCCAAAACATCTTTGCTATTGGATATTGCTGCAATCAGTCAAGATGCATGTAAATACAGCAAGGGTTTAAAATTTTGTTTCCTTAATGCTACCATACTACAACTTCCTACGTATCTCTCACATAGTGATCGTGAGAATAAGATTAGAATAATTACTGCACGCACAGAGACATTCAAACCATCATTCTTCCCGGGCTCCATACTTGAATGGAACAGGAAGAAACCCTAATAACAGGTACAATGGGACGTACCCTCTGCTATACACGTCACGGCGGTTTCCAGAGTATAGCTGTAAATGTGGCTGTATGTCGTTTATGAGGAGCTGCTCGATGACCATATCGTATTGCTTATAACCCTCTACGCACACTCATTGTACCAGCTGGACTGCTGGTAGCACTTGAGAACTCACGGAGGATTCCACTTCAGTCACATCACCAACAGCCGACTTGAGCAGATTTAGAGGGGTTGAAATGTCCTTCATGAATTTGACTTTCGCAAGGCGTTCGATACAGTTCCCCACAGTCGTCTAATGAACAAAGTAAGAGCATATGAACTATCTGACCAATTGTGTGATTGGATTGAAGAGTTCCTAGATAACAGAAAGCAGCATGTCATTCTTAATGGAGAGAAGTCTTCCGAAGTAAGAGTGATTTCAGGTGTCCCGCAGGGGAGTGTCGTAGGACCGTTGCTATTCGCATTATATATAAATGACCTTGCGGATAACATCGGAAGTTCACTGAGGCTTTTTGCGGATGGTGCTGTAGTATATCGAGAGGTTGTAACAATGGAAAATTGTATTGAAATGCAGGAGGATCTGCAACAAATTGACGCATGGTGCAGAGAATGGCAATTGAACCTCAATGTAGACAAGTGTAATGTGCTGCGAATACATACAAAGAAAGATTCTTTATCATTTAGCTACAATGTAGCAGGTCAGCAACTGGAAGCAGTTAATTCCATAAATTATCTGGGAGTAGGCATTAGGAGTGATTTAAAATGTAATGATTATATAAAGTTGATCGTCGGTAAAGCAGATTTCAGACTGAGATTCATTGGAAGAGGCCTAAGGAAATGCAATCCGAAAACAAAGGAAGTAGGTTTCAGTACACTCGTTCGCCCAGTGCTTGAATATTGCTCACCGGTGTGGGATCCGTACCAGACAGGGTTGATAGAGGAGATAGAGAAGATCCAACGGAGAGCAGCGGCGCTTCTTTACAGGATCATTTGGTAATCGCGAAAGTGTTGCGGAGATGATAGATAAACTCCAGTGGAAGACTTTGCAGGAGAGACACTCAGTAGCTCGGTACGGGCTTTTGTTGAAGCTTCGGGAACATACCTTCACCGAGGATTCAAGCAGTATATTGCTCCATCCTACGTATATCTCGCGAAGAGACCATGAGGATAAAATCAGAGAGATTAGAGCCCACACAGAGGCATACCGAGAATCTTTCTTTCCACGAACAATACGAGACTGGAATAGAAGGGAGAACCGATAGAGGTACTCAAAGTACCCTCCGCCACACACCGCCAGGTGGCTTGCGGAGTATGGATGTAGATGTAGAATTCATGTCAGGTGACACCCAGTGACCAGCTCTCGTTTGGAGTCACTGAGCTCTTTTGACCCACACATTCAGCTGGTACCGGTTCTCTACTGACAACGCAGCACTCCCTGACTCCTTTTATAATTATGAGTGCATCTCGTGACTTCTGGTGGTCAATTCCGCATTACATCGGTTTATCCGGATACTTCTGATCAGATAGTGTATACACACATAATATAAAGCCTACAATAAATAATCTTGGAGCTACTGAATGCCTATCCGAATTCTGACTACAAATCTTACTCAGGTGCACGCATCCAGTGCCACTGTAGACGCACCGGTAGACTAAGTGTACATCCTTCATCAGGTGGCGCGTTGAACGCGCCGTACAGTGTTGCTGTGTAAACGCGAGCCGCCTCACACACGCGCGCGGCGTGCAGCCATGCAGAAGAAAGCCTCGCGGGCGCCAAGTGTAACGGAAGCTACGCGGCGTCTCGTAACGTAAACGATGTTGCGTAACGCCGCGGCTCGCCAATTCATTGCCAGTTCCCTTTCGCGTCTAGCCGTGCTCTCCTCTCTTCACTGCTCTCATACCTGCTATATTTCCTCCATCTTTACTGATACAGGGCGCCAATTATTGAGCTATATGGAATAAAATCGTCATAACATCTGAATGGTTGACGACAGGACGTTCAAACTGCACGGTTGGCCGCGTGGCATGATTGGAATTAGTCTGTGCACTATACTTTAGTTTAGCGACGAAGCCCACTTTCAGTTGGATGGGTTCGTCAATAAGCAAAACTGGCGCGTTTTGGAGGACTGAAAATCCGCATTTCGCGATCGAGAAGTCTCTTCACCCTTAACGGGTGACTGTGTGAATTGCAATGTCCAGTCACAGTATAATCGGCGCGATATTTCTTGATGGTACGGTGACTACCGAACGGTACGTGAAGGTTTTGGAAAACGATTTCATCGCCATTATCCAAATTGACTCTGATTAGGCAGGAACAGAGGGAACAGACACCATGAATCCTGCATGGCTGTCCATAAATCCGTAAGAGTACAGCGTGGTGGAGATCTCTTCTGAACAGCGCTTTGCAAGGCATCCCAGATAAGCTCAATAATGTTTATGTCTGGCAGATTTGGTGGCCTGCGGAAGTGTTTAAACTCTGAAGATTGTTCCTGGAGCCACTCTGCAGCACTTCTGGACGTGTGGGGTGTCACATTGTCCTGCTGGAATTGCCCAAGTCCGTTGGAATGAACAATAGACATGAATGGATGGAGGTGATCGGACAGGACGCTTGCGTAAGTTTCACCTCTCAGAGTCGTATCTAGACGTATCAGGGGTCCCATATTACTCCAACTGCAAACGCCCCATACCACTGCAGTGTCTCCACCAACTTGAAGAGTCCCCTGCTGACATGCAGGGGCCGTGGATTGATGGGGTTGTCTCCCTTCCCATACACGTCCATCCGCAGGATACAATTTGAAACGAGACTCGTCCGACCAGCCAACATGTTTCCAGTCATCAACAGTACAAAGTCCGTGTTGACGGGGTCAGGCGAGACGTAAGGCTTTGTGTCGTGCAGTCATCAAAGGTACACAAGTGGACCGTCGCATCAGTAAGCCCTAGTGGACGATGTTTCGTTGAATGGTTCGCAGGCTGACGCTTGTTGATGGCCCAGCTTTGAAATCTGCAGCAGTTTGCAAAAAGGTTGCACTTCTGTCACGCTGAACGATTCTCTTCAGTCATCGTCGGTCCGGTTCTTGCAGGATCTTTCTCCTGCCGCACTGATGTCGGAGAACTGAAGTTTTACCGGATTCCTGATATTCAGGGTACACTCGTGAAATGGTCGTACTGGAAAATCCCCACTTCATCGCTACCTCGGAGAGACTGTGTCTCCTCGCTCGTGCGCCGACTATAACACCACGTTCAAACTCACTTAAATCTTGATAACCTGCCATTGTAGCAGCAGTAACCGATCTAACAACTGCGCCAGACGCTTGTTGTCTTAGACAGGCGTTGCCGAGCGCCGCGCCGTATTCTGCCTGTTTACATATCTCTTTCTTTGAAAACGCATGCCTGTACCAGTTTCCTTGGCCCTTTACTGTATCCGCCCGAGATGAAGATGGTTAAGCTCTGTTAAAGTGCATTAAATATTTTCTGGATCAGTTTTATTTTACTTATCCTGCTGTTTCTTGAAAATTTATGTGTTTGATTAATTTATGACCTAATTCATACGATTTCTGTTATTCAGTTAGTAATGATCTTCTTTTTCCATATTTTCATAGTCGATGCACTCGATTTGCTGCACAGAAACTACGAATGTAGTGGAACTGTTCACAGTATTGCCCCTAGTCACTGAAACTGACCGACGTAGCGAGGTGGTTAAGGCCTTAATCTCGCTTCCCAAAGGTTATACGTGGACGCCCTGGAAAGTAACGCCTCGGAATTTTTTATGTAAAACTCTTAAAGATTTTTAAACAAAAGATACTTTATTAAAGTTCTACATCTTTATTCTTCATGTCTACATATTTATTTCTCACTCTCACCCTGGCGACTAGCACATTTCAGATCTCTCGACCAGTTTGTTGATACGGTCACTGTTGAATGTTTGACTCTGTTGACCGAGTCACAACCTCACCTCTATTTGAATACCTTCATCACTATCAGAGTGAAGGCCTCGAAAATGTTCTTAAAGTTTTGGAAACAGATGAAAATCGGATGGGTCAGAGCTGATACTGTACAGAGGACGATCAATGACAGTGAACACAAGGCCTCGGATTGTGGCAGATATCGCGGCACTGGTGTGTGGTCTAGCATTGTCAGGCTGAAGAAGAGGATGCTCCATATGTGGAAGAACTCTTCGAATACGAAAATCGATTATAGCACGCTTTTTCTCTCGAACCGGCGTAGTTACGTTACACACTGCCATCTTACACGCTGCAATTCTGAGCCCTCTAGCGGCAGAGGATTGCAGATGAATAGACATCAATAATAAAGAGATAGATTGTTAATAACCTTTGTTTTACTTGAAAGGCTTTACGAGTTTTCACATGAAAGCAAGCGCTTTTATATTACTAAATAGCTAAATCGAGCACCTAATCACAATTGCAGGTCGCCTATCTAACCGTTTCCAGGGACTACAGATATTTGATTTTCGGTATTTCATATAAATACTAGTTGAGTTGAGAAGTTTAAAATGCTGTCATAATCTTACATTAAAGATTTAATACAGTAAGTCAAGTATTAAAGTTACTATTTCAAAACATTCGTAGATTGCAGGTGGAATGGAATAATTTTTATGTATGAAGTTTATAAACTTTATTTGTCTGTAGGCAGTGTAACTTAGTGTGTGCAGATTACTCAAACTACATTCATCCAGAATACTACCAGACTGAGAGCACATAGTGACTTCCAACAAACCTTAAACATAACTTCAAACCTTTTCCAAATTTTTTCTCACTGAGAATCCCACAAAATAACGAAAAGAAAAAAGTTTATTGATACCTGGAGTAAAACTTCAGCTGTAGGCATGAAACTATAATTTACTACTTCTTTCTTTACTACTAACTTTATTCATAACACATTTTCCAGACAGTATCCACGTACAGCACTTCATGTACTTCCAGAATTACGTCACTGCCTGACACATGGCGCAGGAGATAGCGGGTCATAAACATTTTCTTCTAATCAGAATTCTGCAGCTGTTTCATACAAAAGAAACGATGGTGTGTGTGTGTGGTGGGGGGGGAGGGGCTATGGAGGGGAGGAGCTTACAGATTGGGATACAAACCCGTTTACTATACAGGTTTAGTGCTCATTAAGGGAAATGTTGTGGCGGTTTCTTTGAAAAGGAAACGACCAAATTCTTTCCCCTTCCTTTTTCATGTCTAAGCCTGTGCACCATCTCTAATGATATTCTCGTCGATGGGGCGTGAAACTTTGATCTTCCTTTCTTCCCAGGCATTCGATATAGAAAATGTGGTGTCACCGCCAGACACCACACTTGCTAGGTGGTAGCTTTTAAATCGGCCGCGGTCCATTAGTATACGTCGGACCCGCGTGTCGCCACTGTCAGTGATAGCAGACCGAGCGCCACCACACGGCAGGTCTAGAGAGACGTCCTGGCACTCGACCCAGTTGTACAGCCGACGTTGCTAGCCATGGTTCACTGACAATCACGCTCTCATTTGCCGAGACGATAGTTAGCATAGCCTTCAGCTACGTCAATTGCTACGACCTAGCAAGGCGCCGTATTCAATTGATATTTATTATATGAAGCATGTACCATCAAGAGCGATGCTATACAATTATGGATTAAAGTTAAGTATTCCAGAAGCTACGTACTTTTCTTTATAGCATTCATTACGTATCCTGTTTCAGACCTCACGCCAGCCTGCGTGAGTTTAAGCGCGTGCCTTTCGGCTTCCTCTCATTGTGTCTAGGCTGTCTTGTCCAGACACAACAGAAAAAATCTTTGCCGTTGTTGTTTTTCGACGGTCTGTAGCCAATATTTATATTCACTTGTAAACAAAACTAATTCGATAATTCTTCACAATCCATAATTCTATAAACAGAACTTGAAGCACTCGTACATAATTGTTGATTCATCTATGGATACTGTCCGGAGGCCAAATCAAGAAAATTGCTATGCTGGTGACCAGCGTAACTGTATTTGTGTAGGATCCTCTATGTGCAGCAATGCCTTACGCAGACGCATCCGAATCAGCTGCGAGCATTATTGTGACTCGCTGTTACGGCATCTCAGCTGACCGCTATCTCCGAATTCCCCCTAACAAGTACGATGGGAGTCGAGACGAAGACGGAACACTTCTTTCACAAGAGGGAACAAGAACACTGCCCTAACGTCGTAGTTACGTAAGTTAATTTTTGCTACTCCAGGCCCACTTATTGCCGTAAATACGCTGCCACAAAACTGTTCGCATGGCAGATTGCCGTTACTGCCCACAAGACTACGTAATGAGGTCGTCTGGGAATGCACAAGCCTGACAAAACATGGAGATCACATGACAGACGGGAGAAATTTGTCGATAGAAAGCGATCGCCTACTGCACAGACGCTCTGTGCTGAAACGCCGGAGTGTTTTGCAGTTCCGCGTGGTCGAAGAACATTGTCCGCAGTCGTTCAGGAGGTTAACACCGCACGACGCAGTTTCGCAACAAGAGAAACTGACGGCACGGTAAGAAGAACAAAGATACTACTGACAGACCCTGCTCAACTCCATTTTCGCTACGATATGCACCAAACTGTTTTAATAAGAGTAGCCAGCCAGTATGTGACCTGCAAAACATGGATAATTACTTTCTACTCTGATTCCATATTTCTAGATTTCCGGAAAGCATACGACACGGTGCCCAACTGCAGGCTGTTAACGAAGGTACCAGCATATGGAGTAAGTTCACAGATATGTGAGTGACTTGAAGACTTCTTAACTAATGGAATCCAGTACGTTGTCCTCGAAGGTGAGTGTTCATCAGAGACAACGATATCGTCAGGAGTGCCCCAGAGACGTGTGATAGGATCTCTGTTGTTCTCTATACACATAAATGATTTGGTGGACAAGGTGGACAGCAGTCTGCGGTTTTTTGCTAGTGATGCTGTGGTATACGGAAAGCTGACTGACTATAGGAAGATACAAGACGAGTTAGACAAAATTTCTATTTGGTGTGATGAAAGTGGATAAACGTAAGTTAATGCGGATGGGTATGAAGAGCAAATCTGCAAAGTTCGAATACAATATTAGTAGTGTCCTGCTTGACACAGTAAAGTCGCTTAAATACCTGGGCGTAACATTGCAAAGAGATATGAAACGGTACGAACATGTGAGAACTGTTTTAGAGGAGGCGAATTTCAGAAAAGAGTGGTTCACATGTATAGGATACCACAAATAAGACGCTGGTGCCACCTATTCTTGAGTACTGTTCGAGTGTCTGGGTTCCTTACCAGGTCGGATTGAGGGAGGACATCGAGGCAGTTCAGAGGCGGGCTGCTAGATTTGTTACCGGCAGGTTCGAGCAACAAGTAAGTGTTACGGAGATGCTTCGGAACTCAGATGGGAATCCCTGGAGAGAAGGCGACGTTCTTTTCGAGGAATACTATTAAGAAAATTTAGAGAACCGACATTTGAAGCCGACTGCAGAACGATTCTGCTGCTACCAACATACAATGTTCGTAAGGACCGCAAAGATAAGATACGAGAAATTAGGGCAAATACGTAGGCATATAGACAGTCGTTCTTCCCTCGCTCTATTTGGGAGTGGAACAGGGGACGGAAGACTAGTAGTGGTACATAGTACCCTCCACCACGCACTGTACGGTGACTTGCGGAGTATCTGTGTACTCCTGTTCCGTTGCCCTCAGCCACTTTGCAATGACTTGTGATTACAAAATTTCTGATCCGCCCATTGTGAATCATGATATGCACTGCACATCATCTCTGCTTAACTTCAGCTGGGTCATGATCCGTCATCGGATCTTAATAGAGAATCATGACGGTAGTAATAGTCACAGTTCTCAAAACCGTAAACCCTTTTGTTTGTATAGAAACTGCACTATTTGTTTCCTACCTTTAACTGAATAGCTGGCTCTTAGAAACACTACCAAAAATGTCGATACTTCAAGTACTGATCTAGTGCTCGAACCAGCGCAATTAATGCGCATGCTATCCCACAATCCAAGCTGCAGTCAGACAGTGACGTAGTTTGCGTCGTCAGCTGTACTTCTCAAACTAACTGTTTGATGTTAGTGAACCTAAGCTGCGTCTGTATCCGAAAGTTTACTTCTTGTAAATTTCGCGTTTGGAGCAGAGTAGTCACATACTTGAATCCCCCCTTCTCCACCCTCACACCTCCCGATTCTTTAAAAAATCTAACTCCCACGTATAAAACCTCCTTTTAACGCATCTCATTGTTCATGACGTCATATCTCCTGAACTATGCGTCGTACAATGATATAATTTTGACTCGCCCGGGTAGGCACGTGTGTTAACGCCACCGCTACTGGGACAGATGGAACCCATCCGGCGGATTAATGACGAGGTATCGTTGTGACGGGCAGCCTGGATGTGGTTTTTAGGTGGTTACCCACATCCCACTGGGTGTATTCAGGGCTGGTTCCCATGTTCCGCCTCACAGACACGCTACGCCAACACTTAAAACACTTCGTTACTCCTGCACACAGAATTCACTCTATGCACAGAGTTTGAGCACACTGCTTCTGTCTTGGGTGCTGAATGGCAGGCTGATCACCTTACCTTGCATGGGGGCTTAATTATTATTAAATTTGAAAATCATTTTTATTTTACGTAGCTGTTAGTCCGATTACGCTGTTTCGTAAACGGTTGGCCCTGACTAGTTTTGTACGCAATCTGACTGCATAGAACAACAACAAAGAATGAAATGAGAATTTCAGTTAATACAATTAATTAATTAAGTCCCCAGCAACTATAAAACCTACGAAGCCAACAAAGCACAAGTGTAACTGTTTTGTGTGTGGAAGTGTGATTCAACGTACACATCTGGGACGGTTCTTCTTCAATAAGATAAGAAATTTTAAATATCATTTATACTGAAGTAATTAAAAAATAGAAATACTATAATTGCGTAAGGAAAGCAGAATTACACTCTAATACAAGAACACAAGCCAGATGCTTTGTTGACTGAACCTGTAATGACGCATTATTCAGGACACTGAAATAATGAGAGAGAAAAGTATTTTTTTTTTTTTTTTTTTTTTTTTTTTTTTTTTTTTTTTTTTTTTTACCTTCGTTTATATTGATGAAAAGCACCCTAAACATTACAATCTCTCCACACCGACTCGCCACTACGACATCTCCTCAAGCACTTACTACCACGAGTTCTCAACAAGCACTCCCTACGAGTTCTCCCCAAGCACTGCCAGTGGAGGCGGCTGAATAATACTCTTTGGCGCAATCTCTGGCGCTGTGGCTCAGTGTAGCCACCTTTCAACCTGTTTGGTCTCCTTAAACCCTTAGTCAGAATCAGCATATAGTTTTGCAGGTACATTCAGTAGCGTATTATGAACACTCTCAGCAACCGTTGTTGCGAATGGTGCTAGAAGTAAAACCGGAATACGAGGGCTATTCGGAAAGTAAGTTGCGATCGGTCCCGAAATGGATTCCACTGTGAAAATCAAAAACGTTTCATTTGCAACAGTTAGCTGCTGCTTCCAGCAGCTTATCTACATAGGCGAGCTCAGACTTAGACATTTGTCATAGCGCTGTACCAAATTTCCAGTACGCTCGTCATAGAAGGCCTGTGCTTTCCGACAATTCTCTACGCTGGCCAACAGCTCGTTGTCTGTGCCACAATTTTGTCTTCATAGTCAGTGGCTCATATGAGCAGAGATGAAATTCAGAGGGAGCCACTTACAGGCTGCATCGTGGGTGATCAAACACTTCCCATCGATAATTCTGCAGGACCATCTTCATGGCCCCTGCAGAATGCAGCTGAGAATTATCTCGAAGAAGGAAACACAGTTATGTTATGTGGGCTGCAGAGCTTCAGACGAAAATTCTCACCAGGCCCTCGTACTTGGCGGGAGACACTATACTGAAGCGCCAAGAAACTGATATAGGCATGCGTTCAAATGGTTCAAATGGCTCTGAGCACTATGCTACTTGACTTCTGAGGTCATCAGTCGCCTAGAACTTAGAACTAATTAAACCTAACTAACCTAAGGACATCACACACATCCATGCCCGAGGCAGGATTCGAACCTGCGACCGTAGCGATAGGCATGCGTATTCAGATACAAAGATATACAAGCAGGCAGAATACGGTACTCCGGTCTGCAATGCCTATATAAAATAACAAGTGGATGACGCAGTTGTTAGATCGTTTGCTGGTGCTACAATGGCATAGTATCAAGATTTAAGTGAGTTTCAACGTGGTGTTATAGTCGGCGCACGAGCGATGGGACATAGCATTTGCGAGACAGCGATGGAGTGGGGACTTTCCCGTTCGAGTATTACACGACTGTGCCGTGAATATCAGGAATCCGACAAAACATAAATCTCCGACGTATCTGCGGCCGGTAAAAGATACTGCAAGACCGGGACCAACGACGACAAAAGAGAATCGTTCAACGTGACAGAAGTGCAGCCCTTCCGCAAATTGCTGCAGATTTCAATGTTAGGCCGTCAACAAGTGTCAGCGTACGAACCATTCAACGAAACATCATCGATTTCGGAGCCGAAGGCCCACTCGTGTACCCCTGACGACTGCACGACACAAAGCTTTACACCTCGCCTGGGCCCGTCAACCCATATTGCACTATTGATAACTGGAAACATGTTGCCCGGTCGGACGACTCACGTTTCAAATTGTATCGAGCTCATGAATCCGTGGACCCTGCATGTCAGCAGGGGACTGTTCAAGCTGGTGGGCGCTCTGTAATTATGTGGGGCCTGTGCACTTGGTGTGATAAGGGACCCCTGATACGTCTAGATACGACTTTGACAGGTAACACGTACGTAAGCATCCTGTTTGTGCATTCTGACGGACTTGGTCAATTCCAGCAGGACAATGCGACACCCCACACGTCCAGAATTACTTCAGAGTGGCTCCCGGAACACTCTTCTGAGTTTAAACACTTCCGATTTCCACCAGACTCCCCAGACATGAACGTTATTGAGCATTTCTGGGATGCCTTGCAATGTGCTGTTCAGAAGAGATCTCCACCCCCTCGTACTCTTATGGATTTATGGACAGTACAGTAGGATTCATTGTGTCAATTCCCTCCGGCACTACTTCAGACATTAGTCGAGGCCATGCCACGTCCTGTTGCGGCACTTCTGCGTGCTCGCGTGGGCCCTACATGATATTAGGCAGGTGTACCAGTTTCTTTGGCTCTTCAGTGTATTTTCTAGGCAACCTGAAGTGCTCACTACGCGCTCAGAACTGAGGAGAGCGATGTGATGCGACCGACGGCCGTACTAGAGACTCTGTCCGACACATCTGTGCCACGCTTCATCAGATTTTCACAGTGGTTTGCATTTCGCGATCGATTGGAACATTGAAACGTCACCTCTGATGCTGAAACGACATCCCTGATGCTGAAACGTCACCCCTGATACTGAAGTTATATATATATATATATTGACCTATTCTTTTAAACCCCAAACATAAGACGTAGCCCATACTGAGTAGATTTTGGGGTACCATTTGAAAATCTTAAATTCGGCCAATAACTGTATGGAATATTGAAAATCAAATTTTCGTTGACCCTGGAAACCGTTAGGTAGGCAATCTGCAACTGGGAATAGGTGACAGGGGTTAATCGCTTCATTCGTTTAGTACGTAGGTAGTTGCTTACGGAATGTCATGGGACACCAAAATGCTTTTCAAAATGTAAAGGAAAGTAACTACCCCACACCACTCTACAGTTAATGTATTACGTTGGTGCGTAAGTTCGTAACGTTTTTGTTTTGTATGTTAGTATTCCGGTCACTATGGGTTTATTTATCGATTGAAATTTCTTGTTTGTAGTTCACTGTTGCTATCTCAGTTTACATATTGTCATTTTGTCATTTGGAGATAGTAAGTGCAGCCGTAGATGCTCGAAAAAGGTGTGCCCGGTGGAGAAATAGGAACATTTGCGACATATTCTTCTATTTGAGTTCAGTAGTGGGATGACCGCAGCGGAGGTAGCCAGAAACATTTTCGGCGCGTATGCAGGTAATGCACGCCAGTAAAATGATTCTCTCGGTCTAAGGAGGATCGTCACGTTCAGGAAGACCTCCAGGATTTGATGAAGATTGTTTAAATGCATTAATTCACAATAATCCACGTCAGTGTGTGACGTCCCCCTTCCCTTCTATCGAGAACGTTAGAAATATATGACCGTGTAAGCATGTATCTAAACAGTTGGAATAAAATTTTGAAAAGGCAATCGTTCCGGAGATACAATATAAAGTCGATAAATGAGGGGAAGGTTAACAACAAGATGCCTCCTAGGACAACTTATTCCGCATACTTAATTACTGTAAAATTTAGTATGGTTTTTCGAAAGGTTCATGCCAACGAGAAGGGGTACCACGTGGATCGGAACAGAATAATAAGAGTTACTGAAATAATTATAGCTAATCGAAATACGGTCGCCAGCCCAATTGGGCAACATTTCTGTTTGGTAGGTGAATTAATGAGCCGAACAGTCAATATCAAGAATTACTCGAACTCGCGCGGCAACAGAGGGCTGCACGCACGTTAGCAAAAACAATTGAAACATTTATGTAATAAAGCGAGAAATAAAATAGTTTGCACTCGAAATATCATCAACTAATAGAGCTGCAATTTTGAAAACATACAAGATAACACTTAGATTAATGGTTACTTACTGTTTTAAGTGATAATGGCGCTACCTCACGATAACGTCTCCTATTTTCATATGCATTTTGGAAAATGGCAAAAAAATAATTAAAAGAAACTCTACTGACTTCTGAACAGGGAAGTAGAAATTGATAATTACTGTATCAAAAGGTAATTATTATACTTTAGCACGACTGCAAGTCAAAATGTGAATCAGAACTTTACTAACAACAAATTACAATAATCACTGATATTTGCACACACTCATTAATTCTAGTTAGTGCTTTTGTTCATAGTGCCAGGAATCATTTTAATTTGATTAGTTGATTTACTATTTGCAACAATTAGATCGCCTCAGATTAAAGTTCAAATTTAAAGTTAGTGAGACTGAAATTACTGAATGCTTTAAGTTCAAATCTTTAATCTAACTGAATCATTTAGTTCATAAGCAAATTTTCATTTTTCGTAAATGGTACTCGGATTATTGTAACAATAGGACAGGACAGGAATCTACTTGGTGAATGATTTTAGGAGCATCACGGGTAAACAGTTTAGATTAAACTGTGGTAATTATTCACCCGCAAAACACCGCAAAGCTGAGTAACGTCGTTACAAAACTAGTTGTGATGGAGCAATCTTACTTCAGTCCATTCTCGCCGTGACGAAGTTGCTGACGACGATACTGCTGCTGGCTCCTTTCCACGATAATTTGCGAGCACGGGAGTTACTGGCAATGATATGGGCGTGGCGGGTTCTTGATGATGCTGCAGCCAATATTTCCACCACCCACGCTCGTCACTTGCCACGTGCCGCTAAACAATCACTCCTCCAGTACAGTGCCGCGTCCGCACTTCACCAAGTCTCAACACCAGAGTTGTCTGTGTAGCGCGCGTTGTGACGTAACATCCTCCCGCGTCCAGAGACGCCGCTACTCCAACGATACTTATTCGTAGACAAAAACCTAAAGTTTCCCTGACATTCCCGCAGCGATTACTCAGCGATATTTATATAATATACTTAATTGATTATACAGCAAAATAAACACATTAATTCATACATCGTGTACATATAAATTTACATAAAGATAAAAGCAAGTATATATACAATAATAAATGGTCAAAGAGCACATCCGCATGAGAGAGTTACAAGTGTATTCGAGAACTGGCAAATATGATGGACTTTGATCATTTCATCACAGTGCAACATTTTCATGTAAAGGGTAAGGTTCAAAAATCGGGTATATGGGTACCGCAGGCTCTAAGCCAAAATCACAGAAATTTGCGGGTGGCCATAGTGCATCTCTGCTTGCTCGTTGTCAACTTGCTCTTGAACAACGCCGACCATTCCTATACTGTATCGTTACTGGCGACGAAGAAGAAGTGTCTTCTTGGTAATATAAGGAAAAGAAAGGAATGGCTGTGCCCAAACAAAGCAGCCATTCCCCGTGCAAAGACCTGCGCACTTCCACAAAAGATACTGTTATGCGTCTGGTGAAACAACGACGGTGAGATGTACTGCGAATTGCTTCCCCGAGGTGTAAAGATCACTGCTGACATTATCTATCAACAATTGAAACGTCTTGCAGACGCAATCCAAGAACAACGAGCAGGAAGACTGCGTGACGCGATGCTACTCCACGATAGTGCCCGCCCTCATTCTGCTAGACTGACAAGAAACACTGTACAGGAGTTGGATTGGGGAACCATTTCGCACCCACTTTATTCACCTGATCTTGCACCCTCACATTTTCACCTTTTCCACTCTCTATCGAACGACCTTCATGGAACTTCCTTTTCGGATGAAAAGGCCCCTCTAACGTGGCTCGGCGAGTTCTTCGCCTCAAAACCAAGTGGTTTCTACAGTCGCGGAATAGGAAAGTTAGCCCATTGTCGGCAGACTGTTGTAAGTACTGAAGGACTAAAGTCTTTGTTATGTGTTTCTGTTGCGTTTATTAAGCTTATTGAAAATTACTGCCGAGCTGTTCTCGGCGCTTCAGTCCGGAACCACGCTGCTGCTACGGTCACAGGTTCGAATCCTGCCTCGGGCATGGATGTATGTGATGTCCTTAGGTTAGTTAGGTTTAAGTAGTTGTAAGTTCTAGGGGACTGATGACCTCAGATGTTAAGTCCCATGTTGCTTAGAGGTATTTGAACCATTTTTAAAAATTGCTACGAACTTAGGCACCAACAAAATATTTTGTACAGTGTAAAAACGCTACACCACACCGTGCTCTACATTTATTCATGACATCCCTGTAGAAGTGGCTCGTCTCCCTCTTCTAGATGTGTTCTTCAGCCCATATACAATTAACTTTGTGTTGTAGTTGTTCTCTGCAGTGGACAGTTGCTAACGTCGCTTCTTCGGTGTTTTTAATCACGCCTGAGGCTGGTTATGCACTCAAGACACATCACCAGTATGGAGTATCCACTGTTGAGGACTGCGTGTATTCGCAAACTCAGGATTGATTGAAACGCCAAAAAGCGACAGTATTAGCTGTCCATACATTGAGCAACAGCACCATAGGTTGAAGCTCTTGCACTAACTAGATCGTCCCACAGTAAAGGTTTTGTACACTGACATAATTAACAGAACACTTACCGTAGCCGCGTGGAGTAGCCGCGCGTTATAGGCCGCCTTGTCTCGGCCTGCGCGGCTTCCCCGTCGGAGGTTCGAATCGCCGGCCGGTGCGACCGAGCGGTTCTAGGCGCTTCAGTCCGGAACCGCGCTGCTACGGTCACAGGTTCGAATCCTGTCTCTGACATTGATGTGTGTGACGTCTTCAGGTTAGTTCGGTTTAAGTAGTTCTAAGTCTAGGGGACTGATGATCTCAGATGTTGAGTTCCATAGTGACCAGAGCCATTTGAACCATTTTTGGCTCGAATCCTCCCTCGAGCATGGGTGTAGTGTTGCAGAAGCAAAGAATGTCCTACTGAGTTCAGTAACATGGACAACTCGTGCAGATTCACAACGCTGGTGCAGATCTATCGTTGCCCGCTAAGTGTAGGCAGATAACCTGACCTTTTTTGGCAACGCGCCCTAAGAGTGCATTTCTTAATGAAATCTCTAATATGCCATTACAGTGCCCCTTCTACATTCGCTACCTGCGAGAGTAATAGGAGTAGTGACTGGTTCTTCTAGATTGCTCCATCGCCTTCGAAATCACAAATCCAGAAATGCTATCACTGTCTCACCCACAGGATATCAGGCCTACACAGTAAAGGCTACTGAGGCACGCCAGATTCCTAGATTTCTCAAGAAGCTCAAAATTTCAGTTACAAATCGAAAGACTTTCGCAGTAGTGCTGCCCTTTCCGCTTAACTCACTTTAGTGCTATACCCTTGCAGGTGTTCTATTACTCCTAGTACTCGATCATATTTGGCACGAGCTGTGTTTACGTCCTCATCAGGCCAACTACTTTTACGTTTCCTGTTGTTGCCCCCACGTCACTTACTGTTGCCAATGGGGTACTTAATTTGAAAGGCCACTGTATTTCCCGCCATACTCTTCTGCAGTCAAACCCTGCGACAATAATGTTACGTACGTATCATCTACGTGATTTCAATTCACAACCTTCCTTCCTTCCTCTATACTAATACGTACCATGTTAATGTGATGAAAAGTATGTGTCGGCGTTATAGAAAACACTCAGAGGTCTTTGTTTGGCCACAAATTCCTGTAGAGAGCAATTGCAAGCACTAAAACCCTTGCAAAATTTACCTGCGCTGGACTTGAAAACCACCTTCTGCTGATCATTGCATAGAAAGAAAAAGATTTGTTCCTAGAAGCAGATGCCATGGTAATATCAGTCTCAATAAAGGAGTTGCAGAGAAATGTTCTTCTACGCCAGATTCGGGGGCAGAACACCAAGTCGCGTTGTAGTGCAGAAGAGCAAATGCAGATGTGAGGAAATTGCATGCTGCTATACCAGTCTCTGACGTCACACTTCCTCGAATTGAAATCAGATTCAGACATTCAGTCCGCATAGCAAACACGATTTCCGAGTCCGTTAAAACATGACCATCACATCAGCCTGAGCGAGAGCGGGAATGGGATCATTGTTTGTCTTCGGGTGAAACTTTTCTCGCTAGCACTAAACTTTAAAAGTTAGTGATTCTCCTTTGAAGCTTGCGGGTAACTGAATGCATGCCCTGTTACGCTAAAATACACAAGAGAAACTGCTCCTCGTGACCCTAAAATTAAAATTGTCACATACACAACGGAAGATCTGCACTGTTCTGCAACAGTACCCTAAATACAATCGTCTACAACTGCATCTGCAATAGATCACACAGCAGTTCAATACAATTATCCTTATTTGTATGGGGTAATTTTCTAATCGTAAATGGGAAGTGTGGACCTGTCATGCAATGCAGATCAAAAATTTACTTATATTGAAGCTACAAAAACAAACACATGGTTAAACGGCTCCATTTACATTTTAAGTTTAAAGTGACTTGTCAGTTACGACCACGAGAAGGCAAGTCGAGGTTGTGCCAAGTGGTGTTATTACATACCCTGGCAAACTTGTCCCAATCGGTGAGGGTCACCGTGGAACGACCATCAAATGAAAGGGCAGCACCGGTGAGGTGCACGAGTACTGGGTCATGGTCAGAGGTCAGTTCGTGGAGAACTTCCAGTGAAAACTAAGCGGCGATGTTTTTGAAGATGGCCACATCCAGAATGTCTGGTTGGCAGGTTGAACCGACAGGGATATGGGTGGGTTCGTGGGGGCCATAGAACGATAGCGCCCAAGTATCCTCCAGGTTAAGGAGGAGCCGGCCTTCGGTGTTAAAGATCCGAGAATTCCAATCCGGGTGCATTGAGATCCGCCCCAACGATGTGCCTGTCGAAGAACGTCAATGTGCGGAGGTCTGCTTCCAGAAGTGGCTTGTTTGGGCTCAAATACGCTGCTCCTAAGGTAATGGCACCAAGGCGTGTGGAGACAGTAACCGCTGTGGCCTCTATGTGTTCCACTGGCTGGAGAGTCTCTTGGGTATGGACAAGAGCTTTGTTGAGGAACACTGCCTTGCCTCCACCACGGCGATCGATGCAGTCAGAGCGGTAACACACCATGTTGCGAAAGCGGAGATCGTCTGCCGGTTTGAGGTGTGTTTCTGTGACCAGCGAAACATCCACACGATAGTCATGGAGGAAGGCGTTCGATTCTGTCTTCATCCGTTTTATGCCATTGGCATTAAAAATGCAGGTGACAAGATCCCGAGGAGGCTGGTGGTGGTGTGGTGGTCGAGTCGCCACTACAACAATATTTGACTAAGATCGCAGCTGAACTGTAATTAGCTGCATTGTTGGAAGCTGCAATTTTGAATACGGAAAGTAATTTGATTAATTATGATAACATTTCATTTCATACAAGAGGATGATGCGTCCTGAAATGTAGCTATGGAGACCATTTACGGAAAAATATAATTTCGTGAATGGAAAAGGTACGTTTCATTCTTTGGTTATTTTAACTTCTATCTTGTCTGTGGCTCGTAACATTATTTGCTGTTCCGTAACTCGTAGGGAACTTTGTATCCTGAGAAATCAGTTAAGCCTGCACCACGCTCGTTCATGCTCTATTTTGACAGATTAATTTCTGGACTTTCATGTGAATTAATACACAACTTGGACACTGATTCCCATGCTCCAGAGTTAGTACGTCGTAGCACCCAAGACGGCTTCCTCACGGTTTACGATTGTGCCTCCGACCATTTTAAGAATTTTTCAGAGTCGACGATCGCCGGAATTCTGCAGAGCCACAGAAATTTTATTCCAGGTGCTGACTTTGACATCGAGAGGCATAGAGTATGATTACGAACTGTAACTGCCCTTTACATACATCAATAATTTTGCTTTATAGACTTGAGAATTCAAATAGAAATTACATTAATACCTGCAGTTTAGGAGATATTTGTGTTAAAATTATTGAGGAAGCAACTTCTCTCGCCAAAAATTTTCCATTCAGGAACCAGATATCATACAGTCACATTAATTTAACTTCAATTTATGGGGAGAGAAGTTAAAGCGTCTCGTTACTTCTTATCGGATAGTGTACTTTGTCCTCGTGAAGCAAGACAAATACTAGTATAATTGCGTTCACTAGGTAAAATAACGTTCAGTACGAGTAAAGAGCATTTACCTGCATCATTTTAGGGCAATTATTACGAATAGCATATGGTCTAGTAATGACTGTACTTGTGATCGCTCGCATGTGGAAATCGTAGTATCAGGCGCAAATCTACATCTACATCTACATTTACACTCTGCAAGCGACCCAACGGTGTGTGGCGGAGGGCACTTTACGTGCCACTGCATTACCTCCCTTTCCTGTTCCAATCGCGTGTGGTTCGCGGGAAGAACGACTGCCGGAAAGCCACCGTGCGCGCTCGAATCTCTCTAATTTCACATTCGTGATCTCCTCGGGAGGTATAAGTAGGGGGAAGCAATATATTCGATACCTTATCCAGAAATGCGACCTCTCGAAGCCTGGACAGCAAGCTACACCGCGATGCAGACCGCCTCCCTTGCAATGTCTGCAGCTTGAGTTTGCTAAACATCTCCGTAACGCTATCACACTTACCAAATAACCCTGTGACGAAACGCGCCGCTCTTCTTTGGATCTTCTCTATCTCCTCTGTCAACCCGACCTGGTACGGATCCCACATTGATGAGCAATACTCAAGTATAGGTCGAACGAGTGTTTTTTAAGCCATCTCCTTTGTTGATGGACTACATATTCTAAGGACTCTCCCAATGAATCTCAACCTGACACCCGCCTTACCAACAATTAATTTTATATGATCATTTCACTTCAAATCGTTCCGTACTCATACTCCCAGATATTTTACAAAAGTAACTGCTACCTGCTACCAGTGTTTGTTCCGCTATCATATAATCATACAAAAGGATCCTTCTTTCTATTTATTCGCAGTACATTACATTTGTCTATGTTAATGGTCAGTTGCCACTCCCTGCACCAAGTGTCTATCCGCTGCAGATCTCCCTGCATTTCGCTGCAATTTTCTAATGCTGCAACTTCTCTGTGTACTACAGCATCATCCGCGAAAAGCCGCATGGAACTTCCGATACTATGTACTAGGTCATTTATATATATTGTGAAAAGCAATGGTCCCATAACACTCCCCTGTGGCACGCCAGAACTTATTTTAACGTCTGTAGACGCCTCTCCATTGAGAACAACATGCTGTATTCTGTTTGCTAAAAACTCTTCAATCCAGCCACACAGCTGGTCTAATATTCCGTAGGCTCTTACTTTGTTTATCAGGCGACAGTGCGGAACTGTATCGAACGCCTTCCAGAAGTCAAGGAAAATGGCATCTACCTGGGAGCCTTTTTCTAATATTTTCTGGGTCTCATGAACAAATAAAGCGAGTTGGGTCTCACACGATCGCTGTTTCCGGAATCCATGTTGATCCTACAGAGTAGATTCTGGGTTTCCAGAAATGACATGATACGCGAGCAAAAAACATGTTCTAAAATTCTACAACAGATCGATGTCGGAGATATAAGCCTATAGTTTTGCGCATCTGCTCGACGACCCTTCTTGAAAACTGGAACTACCTGTGCTCTTTTCCAATCATTTGGAACCTTCCGTTCCTCTAAAGACTTGCGGTAGACGGCTGTTAGAGGCGGGGCAAGTTCTTTCGCGTACTTTGTGTAGAATCGAATTGGTATCCCGTCAGGTCCAGTGGACTTTCCTCTTTTGAGTGATTTCAGTTTCTTTTCTATTCCTTGGACACTTATTTCGATGTCAGCCATTTTTCGTTCGTGCGAGGATTTAGAGAAGGAACTGCAGTGCGGTCTTCCTCTGTGAAACAGCTTTGGAAAATGTGTTTGGTATTTCAGCTTTACGCGTGTCATCCTCTGTTTCAGTGCCATTATCATCCCAGAGTGTCTGGATATGCTGTTTCGATCCACTTACTGATTTAACGTAAGACCAGAACTTCCTAGGGTTTTCTGTCAAGTCGGTACATAGAATTTTACTTTCGAATTCAGTGAACGCTTCACGTATAGCCCTCCTTACGCTAACTTTGACATCGTTTAGCTTCTGTTTGTCTGAGAGGTTTTGGCTGCGTTTAAATTTGCAGTGAAGCTCTCTTTGTTTTCGCAGTAGTTTTCTAACATTGTTGTTGAACCACGGTGGGTTTATCGTGGCACTGCAACAGTTACGTCATCTCACAAATTCGCGAGCACACGGTCTTGCGGACCATCAGCGCTGGGGAGTGCACAATTACGTGCCGGTAAACACACTGCGTGGAAAGCCGGCGGTAGAGAAAGCAGCGTCATAATTGATGTGACGGTCGCGTCTGCGGGCACTCCACACACAGAGATAGTGCAGCGACGCCCACACTTGCCGACGGTCGCTTTCTCTATGAGCCGCTACGGGTCTGCCGCGAAACAATAAGGAACCTCAGTGTTGGGGCGCATCGCGACTGCTTGTCACCCGACAAAGTAAAACGCAATCCAAAACCATCTATCTTACTTTCAAAAGAAACGTAGGAGGCGTAATCCAGCTAGATGCTAGTATCGTTAAAAGAAGAGAATGTTACACTCAAAAGAATGCCAACTTTGGATCTAGGGAAAAAATTTGTGCTAAACATTTTGTTATTGGTTAATCATTATAATAATGATCCTTTGAAATAAAAACAGGCGTGAGGCAAGGTGATGGACTCTCTCCGTTGCTATTTAACTGCGTTCTAGAAAAAGTAATACAAGAGTGGCGCGAACGAAAATTGGAGTTCAAAATTGACCAACCAGTGAAATTAGGACGAACAAATATTCGAATAGACTGTTTGGCCTTTGCAGACGACTTGGTTATTCTAACGCAGGACATCCAAATTGCTCAGAAACAAATAGAAATTCTTAAAGAAACAGCAGAAAGAGTAGGTCTCCAAATCTCATTTGAAAAAACACAGTATATGACTAGCAACAAACTGGCACCCAAACTTTTGGAAACTAAGTATGGAAAAATCAAAAGAGTTTCGCAATTCAAATATTTAGGTGAAACAATCTCAGAGACTGGTCTAGAAAAAATTGGAAATGAAATTCGTTGTCAAAAGATGGAGACAGCTTTTAGACTTACAAAAGACATCTACAACAAAAAATGCCTCTCGAGGTACTCTAAATTGAGACATTACAACACGGTCATAAAACCAGAGTGCCTTTATGGGGCTGAAACGCTAATTTTAAACAGAAAAAAGAACATTCAAGAAATCCATAAAAGAGAAAGAAAAGTAATCAGAAAAATTCTAGGTCCAAAATATACTGAAGAAGGAACATACAGGCTAAGAGCAAATGGTGAAATTCAACAATACACCAGCATATATTCGGATATGAAAAAACCCGGATTAAAATTTTATGGGCATATTAAAAGAATGGATGCTACCAGACTAACTAAACAAGTAGTGTAATTCTACGAAAATCGAAGTAAAGCTAAATTTGAGACAATAAAATGGATTGCTGCTATAAAAGAGGACATGAAAGAGGCAGATATAAAACAAGATGAAATTCAAGACAGAAAATTATTTGGGCAAAAAATTCATGACTGGGTAGTTGGTCAAGCTGAAAAACCAAAGAAAACTGGAACCACATGGTCTGATGAAAGGAAAAGAGCTCATTCCGAGAGAATGAAAACAATTTGGGCAGAGAGAAAGTCTAAAAGAAAATAACTGAATGCCCCGTGATTGTACTTCGCGTGGTCCAGTAGGGCCCAAACGTGAATAATAATAATAATAATAATGATGATGATGATGAACGTTATTGTGGAATCTGGTTACATTATACGTGATGACAAGTGAACTATACGTATTCGTTCAGAAATTGGTTTTCAGTAAAAGATCTGGCAATAAAGGTAACCCAGTAGAAAATAGTTTCCCCATACTCCTAAGTTTCTTCAGCTGAGAACACTTGCTACTATACCATATTCATGAAGAGGAAAAAAACAGGAATTGTTCATTTTCTTCCCTCCTAAATGCTTCCAACGGAACATTTTCTTTCAGTATCCGTGTGATTAATTTCTACTACTAACTTCATCAGTTGTGAGGTTAATCATCTGACAATTTTTTTCCGAAAATGGTAATGAGGAGTGTTCTCTTACTTACATGGTGTCTATTGCTGCCAGTCGGGGTGGCCGAGCGGTTCTACCTGCTACAGTCTGGAACAGCGCGACCGCTATAGTTGCAGGTTCGAATCCTACCTTGGGCATTGATGTGTGTGATGTCCTTAGGTTAGTTAGGTTTAAGTAGTTCTAAGTTATAGGGGACTGATGACCTCAGAAGTTAAGTCCCATAGTGCTCAGAGCAATTTGAACGATTTGTCTATTGCTGCGGTATTTTAAGCTCCAAGTTCCGTCGGGGCGTTTGGAGTTTAACGACTTTATTTTCTTCAGTGTTTTCTCACGAATCTGCGAAAGGAGCACATTTAAAAATATAGTACATACAGAAAAATGAGGTCCTGATGTTTATTGTCAACTCTCGAATCTACTCCGATGTCTTTATTAGTTGGTATACAGCATCCTGCATCCCTAGCCAAACTGATGTGAAGAACGTACAAGATGCGAGTGCTTAAGGCAATCACCAACACTTTTTAGTTTATATAGGATGATTTTTTCCGCCGTGTGCAAACTCTAGGGATTGATCTATGAGATAATACGGAACAAATGCTAGAGACCGTTTATTCAGTCATACTTTGCTACAGTTTGTTACAGAGAGTGCGATCTAATACGTGCTGTACCATGCAGCCATAGTTACAGCATGCATGGTTTCCTCCTAGGGGGTGGTAATGTTGCTCATACGTCATGCCCTAGCGCCCTCTTCTGCCACAGTAATTGGTAATGTTGTGTCCGATTCACTTCTCTTGCTGACTCACCTTGTAGTGAATGTGGTACACCGTTGTACACACTGGTTCCGTATTTGAATCGAGAGTTTCCCGACATGGTGTGTACTTACGGAAAGGCAGTTAAATGGCTGTGGACTGTGGGTTCAAATGACTCTGAGCACTATGGGAATTAACATCGGAGGTCATCAGTCCCATACAACTTAGAACTACTTAAACCTAACTAACCTAAGGACATCACACACATCCATGCCCGAGGCAGGATTCGAACCTGCGACCGTAGAGGTCGCGCGGTTCCAGGCTGAAGCGTCTAGAACAGCTCGCCACACCAGCCAGCCGGGGCGGTGGGCAACAAGGTTAAGAGACCCATTCCCGTTGACAACAACCACAGCACTCAATGTTCGCAACAGTGTCAGAGACAGGGTCGTTTCATGAAGCAGGAAATCATGAAGGATGCGCCCGAAATATTCGGACACCAAACCTGGAGGTAAATATGATCAACATTGTGGAAGGCGACGATCGTGTCAGTAACAGGCAGTTGGCCCGTCGGTATAGAGTAAGCCAGACAACCGTGTGAAACCTTGTAGTGAATGTGGTACACCGTTGTACACACTGGTTCCGTATTTGAATCGAGAGTTTCCCGACATGGTGTGTACTTACGGAAAGGCAGTTAAATGGCTGTGGACTGTGGGTTCAAATGACTCTGAGCACTATGGGAATTAACATCGGAGGTCATCAGTCCCATACAACTTAGAACTACTTAAACCTAACTAACCTAAGGACATCACACACATCCATGCCCGAGGCAGGATTCGAACCTGCGACCGTAGAGGTCGCGCGGTTCCAGGCTGAAGCGTCTAGAACAGCTCGCCACACCAGCCAGCCGGGGCGGTGGGCAACAAGGTTAAGAGACCCATTCCCGTTGACAACAACCACAGCACTCAATGTTCGCAACAGTGTCAGAGACAGGGTCGTTTCATGAAGCAGGAAATCATGAAGGATGCGCCCGAAATATTCGGACACCAAACCTGGAGGTAAATATGATCAACATTGTGGAAGGCGACGATCGTGTCAGTAACAGGCAGTTGGCCCGTCGGTATAGAGTAAGCCAGACAACCGTGTGAAACATTGCCGGCCGCTGGTGGCCGAGCGGTTCTGGCGCTACAGTCTGGAACCGCGCGACCGCTACGGTCGCAGGTTCGAATCCTGCCTCGGGCATGGATGTGTGTGTTGTCCTTAGGTTAGTTAGGTTTAAGTAGTTGTAAGTTCTAGGGGACTTATGACCTCAGCAGTTGAGTCCCATAGTGCTCAGAGCCATTTGAACCATTTTGTGAAACATTCTCCATGAGAATTGTTACTTCCCTTATCACTTCAGTGTGTGCAGGACTTACTAGCGACAGAGTTTCCACATTGGGAAAAGTTTTGTCACTGGTTACTTGACCAGGCGACCGCGATTCCGGGATTTGTGTCATACATCCTATTCACAGATGAGGCCACCTTTACGCGGAGTAGTATCTTCAACTGTCATAACAGTCATCTGTGGGAAAGTATGCAGGACTCTTATGGTATGGTAACAGCGAACCATCAGTATCGGTGCAGTCGGAATGATGGGCCGTGACAGTAGGCGACCGTGTTTTGAAACAAGTCTTCCTTCCACGTCACCTAACAGACCGGAACTATCGGTGTTTCTTTCGGATGATTTTGCCTCCCCTGCTAGAAGAAGTGCCACCGATGATTGGAAAGGTTATGTGGCTGCTACATGATGGTGCTTCAGCCCACTTCGCCGTTAACGACCGGACATATCTCAATCATGTCTTTCCTGGACTATAGATCGGACGAACGGGTCCAGTTGCATGGCCTGCTCGTTTACTGGATCTCAGCCCGTGTGATTTCTGGTTATGTGCCATCTCAAACGTATCGTGTATGCAGAGCCCATTCCAGATGTAGAGAAACTGGAGCAGCCTATTCATGTCGCCTTTGACACTGTTCGGATGCAGCCTGGCCGATGTAAACGTATGAGACAGAGGATGTTAGGCGAGTACACGCATGCGTTGAAGCACATGGAAACCATTTTCAACACATACTCTAACTATGGCTGCATGGCACAGCGCGTATTAGACCGCAGTCTGTGTAACAATGTATGGTTGAAAAAACGGTATCTAGCATGGAAACCATTCATCTCCGGTTCATCAGACCTTTTTTGTTCCAGATCGCCTCATCGATCAGTCCCTAGAGTTTGTACACTGTAAAAAAATAATAATAATAATAATAAAAAATAAAATAACCACTCTGTATAGTCTGAAACAGAATTTGCACCTCCTGTAGATTTGTGAGGGAAGGTCCAAAATCGGTAAAGAATTAAAAAATGAATTAGGACACGTAAGCAGTAACTGGCTGCAGCAAGTCCTTCCTGAGGTACATACCTTACACTCGCAGTGTTCCTTCATCCATTTCCCTCTCTGTCACTTAAGGTATGGACACAGCAGTAAGCGCATTTTTGCGCACAACTCTAGTTCCCAACAGCTGCTCTAACATTGCACCTCGCTTATGTCAAATCAGTCTTTTGTTAAGCCTGTGTAACTTCGTACCAGGGTAGGACTTAATGTCTACGATGGATTGCCAAAACAAAATGTAATATAACATTTCCCATGTTGAGATGGCTGTTTTGTCACGTTATGAAAGCCAACGAATTTTAAAAATGCACCTTTTCCGTCTGCGATTGTAGCAGTTCGTAATAAACGTTGATGTCTGTGCGTTATTCCAGTGCTGTATGACACGGCTCTTCACACTCTCTGCGTGTGAGTGACCACAGAACATACACTACTGGCCATTAAAATTGCTACACCAAGAAGAAATGTAGATGATAGACGGGTATTCATTCGACAAATATATTCTACTAGAACTGACATGTGATTACATTTTCACGCAGAACAACCACCTCTGACCGTAATAACGGCCTTGATACGCCTGGGCATTGAGTCAAACAGAGCTTGGATGGCGTGTACAGGTACAGCTGCCCATGCAGCTTCAACACGATACCACAGTTCAAGAGTAGTGACTGGCGTATTGTGACGAGCCAGTTGCTCGGCCACCATTGGCCAGACGTTTTCAGTCGGTGAGAGATCTGTAGAATGTGCTGGCCAGGGCAGCAGTCGATCATTTTCTGTATCCAGAAAGGCCCGTACAGGACCTGCAACATGCGGTCGTGCATTATCCTGCTGAAATGTAGGGTTTCGCAGGGTTCTAATGAAGGGTAGAGCCACGGGTCGTAACACATCTGAAATGTAACGTCCACTGTTCAAAGTGCAGTCAATGCGAACAAGAGGTGACCGAGACGTGTACCCAGTGGCATCCCATACCATCACGCCAGGTAGTACGCCAGTATGGCGATGACGAATACATGCTTCCAATCTGCGTTCACCGCGATGTCGCCAAACACGGATGCGACCATCATGATGCTGTAAACAGAACCTGGATGCATCCGAAAAACCGAGCGAGGTGGCGCAGTGGGTAGCACACTGGACTCGCGTTCGGGAGGACGACGGTTCATTCCCGCGACCGGCCATCCTTATTTAGGTTTTCCGTGATTTCCCTAAATCGCTCCAGGCAAATGCCGGGATGGTTCCTTTGAAAGGACACGGCCGACTTCCTTCCCTATCCTTACCTAATCCAATGAGACCAATGACCTCCCTGTTTGGTCACTTCCCCCAAATAACCCAACCAACCCAACTCATCATGACGTTTTGCCATTCGTGCACCCAGGTTCGTCGTTGAGTACACCACCGCTGGCGCTCCTGTCTGTGGTGCAGCGTCAAGGGTAACCGCAGCCATGGTCTCAGAGCTGATACTCAATGCTGCTGCAAACGTCGTCGGATTGTTCGTGCAGATGGTTGTGTCTTGCAAACGTCCCCATCTGTTGACTAAGGGATCGAGACGTGGCTGCACGATCCGTTACAGCCATGCGGATAAGATGCCTGTCATCTCGACTGCTGGTGATACGAGGCCGTTGGGATCCAGCTCGGCGTACCGTATTACCCTCCTGAACCCACCGATTCCATACTCTGGTAACATTGTGTCTCGACCAACGCGAGCAGCAATGTCTCGATACGATAAACTGGAATCGCTATAGACTAGAATCGGACTTTTATCAAAGTCGGAAACGTGATGGTACATATTTCTCCTCCTTACACGAGGCATCACAACAACGTTGCACCAGGCAACGCCGCTCAACTGCTGTTTGTGTATGAGAAATCGGTTGGAATACTCTGAAAAGCTAATAATTTGCATATCACAGCACGTTCTCCCTGTCGGTTAAATTTAGCGTCTGTAGCACGTCATCTTCGTGGTGTAGCTATTTTAATGGCTAGTAGTGTAAATTTGCTTAAGATAAGTGTCTTAGACGCGACGCGAAGCTTCTGTGTATGTACCTACACACTACAAACTACGCGATTTTAAAGCATGTTGCTACGTGGGTCTCTGTTAATCCACGAAACATTTTAGACTGATCTTGTAACAGGACGGCTGCGTGATTAGTCCACTCTCGCGGCTAACAATAAGGAAAACAGGATCATTTTGCGCTGTCTTGCGTTACGTCGTACGAAGGCGGAAGGGAGAGAGGGGCAAAAAAATCTTCCAGATCTGAGCGGAAACGGGCGCTATCCTGCCTCGTAAACAGGCAGAGAGAGAGACACCTTCACGTTTTCCCTCGTGCTCGCGCCCGCCGTGTCGTATAAATCTTGTTACTGTGGCGTCCTTGGGCGGCGTCGGGACGCCTAGACTTCCGACAACATTAACGACGGCCGTATTAACGGCCCCGTTTGTCACCGCGCTGCGGTTATGAAGACATAGCGGGCGGGGCGGGTGCAGACGACTTCCCCCGGCGTGTCGTCTCGGCGGGAGAAAGCAGACGCTGCCGTATCTCCATCACAGCGACTGGGCGTTCGGGGGGCAGCAGGAGTTGCGTCTCCGCCTGTGCGTTTGTCCGGTGGCGGATGTCCCAGCCGCGTGTCGACATCTCGGCGGCGGCCTCCAGACGGGAAATGTCTGGCGACCCTCGCGTCTCAGTCTCACATCACAGATGACACCTGAAACAATGCGTTACATTCATACACTGTGTAACTTTTCTGCTAGTTTAATCTTTGTGAACTGAACCTTAAGTAAATTGAACAGCTTTTTTTTACACTCGTCTGTGTCTGTGTTGTATTGCTGAAAAACACAAGTGGTGCAAAGCTACACGATAAAAAAAATGAGTCACCAAAACCAAAGATGCATAACTGTATTTTAATTAACAAAGTACAGTAGAGCGTCGATTGTCCTAAGTAATTGGGGGACATGGGTGTTCGGGAAACTGTTTTGTTCGTATAATCGAACTGTACATGTTTATTTGCCAAAAAGAAGTACTGTGCAGTAAATTTATTCATAACAACAGGCATCTCTTTTAGTATTACAAAGTAACATACAAAGGCAACTTCAGTAGGAACATATAGTATGTGGCACAGTTTATTAAACAAAAATATATACATATTACATACGCATTTTGCATGAACAATACACACAGTATACAAAATAAACGTTTAAAAAAATCCTTCATTTTGGTCTGTCTAAGCAAGCCTACACGCTTGCGAGCAGGTAAGTCACGTGCTTTTTTCATTACAGATATCTGAAACTGGTCACTTTCATCTTGGGCTTCAAACCATCGCAAGGCAGTATCTAAACAAGTGAACGCCTCAGAAGCTGTAATTGTCGGCTTCCCCACCTTGTACTCATTGGATAAAGTGGTTGCAGATTCACCTTAATAATCTCGTACTTGTCCCTCATAGAAAGGACAACACGTTCACGTTTAAGCATTTTGTATCGTCAAGTTCACTTCTTCACGCAACAGCACACAAGTGGTCGTAACAGAGAACAGAAGGTGACTGTTTGCACCGTGAGAAGCTCTTCTTAGGGGTCGCGCAATCCTACAAACTGCGCGGAGCGGCACGCCTCAACGCTAAGTTGGCGCAGCTGTTGCTGTGAACAGCTTTGATACTACCGCTACTTCTACTGCCAGTGCCAAGACGACAGAGGTGTGCTGGTTGTTGAAACACAGCGACTGGCGGCTTGGCCGGTCAGCAGCGCCTTCTGAAGGCCCCATTAGAATCAATGTTTCGCCAGCGGTGGCCCAGTGCGGCGACTACTGTGGGAAACTTGGTTTGGGAGTGAGGGGTATGATGGAGGGTAGGGTGGGAGAGTAACAGGTGCGAGCGAGTACACAGTTCGGTTAAGCGGTCATTCGGTTGACCGACGTTCGGATAATCGACGCTCCACTGTAATCAGAAAACCGAAACTAAATAAGCCATCCCGTGGAACTGTACTGTGCGGTACAGGGAGCAGCGCTGTAATACGTGGCGTCACAATCTACATCTACATCTACATGGTTACTCTGCAATTCACACTTAAGTGCCTGGCAGAGGGTTCATCGAACCATTTTCACACTACTTCTCTACCATTCCACTCTCGAATGGCGCGTGGTAAAAAGGAACACCTAAATCTTTCCGTTCGAGCTCTGATTTCTCTTAACGTGAGGCAATACTGACCTTACGACTTATTTTAGAAGAAATATTAAGGAAAGACAAACCTACGTTTCTAGCATTTGTAGACTTAGAGAAAGCTTTTGACAATGTTGACTGGAATACTCTCTTTCAAATTCTAAAGGTGGCAGGGCTAAAATACAGGGAGCGAAAGGCTATTTACAGAAACCAGATGGCAGTTATAAGAGTCGAGAGACGTGAAAAGAAAGCAGTGGTTGGGAAGGGAGTGAGACAGGGTTGTAGTCTCTCCTCAATGTTATTCAATCTGTATATTAAGCAAGCAGTAAAGGAAACAAAAGAAAAATTCGGAGTTGGTATTAAAACCCATGGAGAAGAAATAAAAACTTTGAGGTTCGCCGATGACATTGTAATTCTGTCAGAGACAGCAAAGGACTTGGAAGAGCAGTGAAACGGAATGGACAGTGTCTTAAAAGGAGGATATAAGATGAATATCAACAAAAGCAAAACGAGGATAATGGAATGTAGTCGAATTAAATCTATTGATGCTGAGGGAATTAGATTAGGAAATGAGACACTTAAAGTAGTAAAGGAGTTTTGCTATTTGGGGAGCAAAATAACTGATAATTGTCGAAGTAGAGAAGATATAAAATGTAGACTGGCAATGGCAAAGAAAACCTTTTTGAAGAAGAGAAATTTGTTAACATCGAGTATAGATTTAAGTATCAGGAAGTCGTTTCTGAGAGCATTTGTATGGAGTGTAGCCATGTATGGAAGTGAAACATGGACGATAAATAGTTTGGACAAGAAGAGAATAGAAGCTTTCGAAATGTGGTGCTACAGAAGAATGCTGAAGATTAGATGGATAGTTCACATAACTAATGAGGAGGTATTGAAAAGAACTGGGGAGAAGAGGAGTTTGTGGCGCAACTTGACAAGAAGATGGGACCGGTTGGTAAGACATGTTCTGAGGCATCAAGGGATCATCAGTTCAGCATTGGAGGGCAGCGTGGAGTAAAAATCGTAGAGGGAGACCAAGAGATGAATACACGAAGCAGATTCAGAAGGATGTAGGTTGCAGTAAGTACTGGTAGATGAAGAAGCTTGCACAGGATAGAGTAGCATGGAGAGCTGATTCAAACCGGTCTCAGGACTGATGACCATAACAACAACATTATTATGATCATTTCTCCCCACGCAGGTAGGTGTCAAAAAAATATTTCCGCATTCAGAAGAGAAAATTGGTGATTGAAATTTCGTAAATAGATCTCGCCGCAAGGAAAACCGCCTTTGTTTCGGTGACTGCCACCCCAACTCGCGTATGATATCAGTGACACTTCATCCCTATTGCGTCTTGCGATTCTAACACACAAGCTAACGGAATGAAAAGCTGTATAAAACTACTAATTTATTTTTGAAAGGATAAATCATCAAAATCTCACTCTAAAAATGTCCTGTTTAAGTATCCAATCTGACTGACAAAACTCTAAACGCAGATAAATGCACTCGCAAATATAACACTGTACTATGAAAATAAAATTGGCTGCATAAGAAATTAAATCTGAACCGAACTTTGCTAATATCGGCCTGATAATGAATATTGAAAACAAGCTAACTGAGTAATCAAACTGTAACCTGACTATACTGTGGAACTGGCCGTAAGCCGCGCGGGAATAGCCGAGCGGTCTGGGGCGCTGCAGTCATGGACTGCGCGGCTGGTCCCGGCGGAGGTTCGAGTCCTCCCTCGGGCATGGGTGTGTGTGTTTGTCCTTAGGATAATTTAGGTTAAGTAGTGTGTAAGCTTAGGGACTGATGACCTTAGCAGTTAAGTCCCATAAGATTTCACACACACTTGAATATTTTTGAACTGGCCGTAAGGAATTTCGTATGGCTTACCTTTGGCAACGGAAATTTGGTACTTCTCGAAATGATGAACATAAAATACGTAACCCCAAAGAAAGAAAGCTAAAAGGAAAGAAAACGCCTTGCGCAGTGCAGTGTGAGAATGTGCAGCTGTTATAAAGCAATCATGTCTCAGTTTTAACCATTGTATTCCGGAGAGTGCAACGCGGCGACACGTATAATCAGAAAAAAATTCTTTTGTGGGGAGACTGGTGGATTTTGGACTTGTTAAATGATTAAAGGAAGACTGACCTTCAAAAGGAAACTCATTGTCTGGCTATTATAATAGTGATTATAAAAATTTATCTTTTCCAACAAATTTTACTCTACGAAGTTTAATTTCTGAAGATGGTAAAGAAGTGGTAAAATCTACGTGTTCGTCTAAGTACAAGCCATGTGAATAAAACACTTTACTTATTCTCGGCCGGCCGCGGTGGTCTCGCGGTTAAGGCGCTGAGTCCGGAACCGCGCGACTGCTACGGTCGCAGGTTCGAATCCTGCCTCGGACATGGATGTGTGTGATGTCCTTAGGTTAGTTAGGTTAAGTAGTTATAAGTTCTAGGGGACTGATGACCACAGAAGTTAAGTCCCATAGTGCTCAGAGCCAGCCACTTATTCTCGTCTGAACAATGAATCCAACTAACCCCATGTTACTCGCTATTATGATTCGTGCTATTCTAATCTTAGTATGTTGAGATTTAGACGGTTTTCCAGCCTCTTCAACTCCGATTAGGGAATTTAATGTAAAAAAAAAGAACTGAAAAAGGTGCCACCAAAGAAATCTGTTAATATAAATTAATTAATACTGTACAAATAATTTGGAACTTAACGCCTTCTTTACAGAGGACTGTTAGACACAAAGGACTTCGTTAAATCTGTAAGAAAACTGAAAGTATTGACGTTAATCTTGTTTAAGTCTCTCTTATACTGTTCACCCAGAGTAACGTAAGGACGTTATGACTAACGTAGTTAAGACGGCCATGTTATTTCAGTTGCTGTAACATCAACGAGACGCAACGTCACCTCTCTTTGTAGAGTTCAGTATGTGTCGCAGAGGGAACAGCGACATAAACAAAGCTCGTCACTCTCTTGCAGACACTTAGTAACAGCGAGTCTCCATATGTTAAAACGAAAGGTTGTTCGTCATTACTACCCTATGGCCGGTTAACGACACTTTAGATGCTAACGCCAAGGCACTTCAGTATGCGCTAAGGTGCGAACGTTGTGAAGAACGTTGACATTTCAATGCTGTACAGAAAATTTTATTTCGTGCCCTCTGCCTTGAAGAGCGTGCTCCATTTCACAAGCTCCTTTTTGGTCTTGTTAGAGTTGTCAAAATAATAGTTAGAAACTAGCGTTCTATCGCGATTCCATGCACTGAGATCGTATCTGTGCGCTGGAAGCTGTTGTATTGTTTGTAAATCCACTGGTAACTCTTGTCAACACCGAGAATGAGAGGTCGAAGCGAAATGAAACTCCACATTTGAGGGGTTATGTAGTTTTATTTCCGTGATTACAAAATCAGGATAATTAATAAAGAAATTGACCATACAAGCAAACTGCTGTTCTCTCTTAAGTAAAATGTTGCACCAACTTTGGGCCTGGAACATGCACTGATTTGGTCACGATGTGTCATACACTTACGGAATGATATCCTGAGGTAAGATGGGCCCCAACTGCCGGGATATCCTGGGATGTCCTAGATATTGGTACACAGGCGGAGTTGACGTCCGAATCGGCCCCACAACAGATCTCCGGAGCCAAGTGGCTAATGGAGTACCTCAGCTTCAGGTAGACGTCTCACTGACACAAGTACGAGGAAGAGCATTGTCCTGTTGAATGATGGTACCAGTATAACATCTCACGAGAGCTATCATATGAGTTCTCAGGATGTCTGCGAAGTGCAGCTGTTCTGTCTACGCTCTCTGAATGATGTATGAACTTATACACGACGGCTTGTCATACAGTCGAGCAGTACTAGTGTTTGTATTTCCAAAACATTCGCATAACGCTTTCTCTCCCCTCAGCGCCGCCATACTTGCAAACGGTCATCTTCCAAGGCGGTACAGAACGGAGACCCATTACTGAAAATGGTTGGATACTATTCGTCGACAGTACATGCCTCTCCAAGCCTCATGGCACCATTCCAAGGGCAGCCAACTGACAGTGTCGTGATGTTACCAGCAGTGTAGTCACTGGACGGTGATTCAGAAGCCTAGCTTCTGCTAGTCTCCAACCAACGTTGTGGAGTGACATGGCGTGCTCTATACTGAATCCATTAGATGTGCTCCAATAGTAGGTGCATTTGTGAAGGGATTTCGATGTGCTTGGTGCACAGTAGCACAATCCTACTTGGATATGGTCAAACTTGGTCGACCATAACCTTGTTTAGGTGTCGTAAGTTGAGAGAAACAGAAAGTATTTTGGTACTGATGCGTAGTTAGGCACAAGGGACTATGAATGAGTGCAATGAAAATCTCTGAAGATATGAGGTAGTCTAACTCAGCTACGTTGTTGTGTAGAAGAAGAAAAAGTAGTGAGGCGATGGAATGCTTCCCATTGCTTTGCTGAAAATACACCAGCCCCGCGATTCTTTGCTTGGTTCGGAGAGAATTGTGCAGACTACTGGCGAGTTTGTTACGCTGCAAAACGAAACGCATTTGGTGATGAAGAAGCACATATACTGTTAGCATTGACAGCATCGACATCAAAAAGTATTTATACAGCTAGACATGTAATAGCCCACAAATGAAACTTTATAAACGATAGCAAAAGAGTGTCGTGACCAATGGGGACTACATCTGAAATCTTTTGTTTTTATTTACTATTTTCTTTGTTTTATGACACTGTTTATCGGCATTTTACATTTTTTGGGATCTACAGCCTCCAGATATTTAATAAACGTAAAGATGGTCCACAACTTGTCATCGTCAAGCACCTGTAAAGCCAACATGTAAAAGTACTAAATCGTCTCAAATCATTGCCATGTATAAATAACACTTTAGACATCTCACATTAAGTTACAACATTACTGCACAAATCTCTTACAACCACCTGGTAAGTAATAGCAACTGGTAATTTGTTGTCCTACACATTACCAGCTGCTGTCAGTTACCATGTGGTTGTAAGAAATTTGTGCAGTAATGTTTTATCTTAATGTGGGACGCGTGTAAAGTGTTATTTATAGCCGGCCGCGGTGGTCTAGCGGTTCTAGGCGCTCAGTCCGGAGCCGCGCGACTGCTACGGTCGCAGGTTCGAATCCTGCCTCGGGCATGGATGTGTGTGATGTCCTTAGGTTAGTTAGGTTTAAGTAGTTCTAAGTTCTAGGGGACTGATGACCACAGATGTTAAGTCCCATAGTGCTCAGAGCCATTTGTTATTTATACATAGCGATATATGCAGACAATGTAGTGCTTTTCCATTTTGGTTTTACAAGTAGTGAAAATCAGCTAATCGCACGATTAAATAAAAGTCACATTACAGTCCTCACCGTACCAAGTTTACGTTTATTAAACTATTCACTGGCTTATTTACATTCCTCTTTTACACACTGGAAATAGCAGATGTGGTTGTAAAATGCCAAGATTGATGCTTCCTTTGTCATCCAGAAGGAAACGGCAGTTTCATCATGAACAATAGAAAACAGTGTGAGATGACGAAACGTAGATGGCGAAACTTTTCTCCAGTAGCCCACTGAAGCGTGTAACCGCTATCAGCGATAAAAATACAAGAATGAGTAAGCGCCTCCTTCCTCCTTCCCTGCTGGTAGCAAAACAAGATCTGTGTCGCGCAGCACGATAATTGATGTTTCTGGTTGTCTACAAGCATCTGACGTCTAGAGGCAGAGTGGATTGTTGCACTGTTACTAAACAGTGTGTTAAGAGGTATAGGCTAATAATGACTGCAATGTAACAAACTCTACATTTAAACCTACCCGTTGAACTTGTCTTCATCCCTACCACCTAATGTTCCGTCCTTGGACTATTGTGAGATGTCGGTTGCTACTGATAATTATGGTGGTGATGGTGACCTTTACATTAATTCACCTCTCCCCTCCGTCCAAACAAGCCATGGAAGGCACAACGGTACCAGCCGACCGCCGTGTCATCCTCATGGCTAGATGCTGATATGGTCACCACACTGCTCTCCCGGCTGTTGCGAGTTCTCGTGACCAGAGCCGCAACTTTTCTGTCAAGCAGCTCCTCAGTTGGCCTCGCAATGGCTGAGTGCATCCCGTATGCCAACAGCACTCGGCAGACGAGGACCATCCAAGTGCTAGCCAAGCCCGATTGCGCTTAATTTCGGTGATCTGACGGGAACCAGTATTACTACTGCAGCAAGGCCGTTGGCGACTTTTAGATTAGGCTGGGTTTATTGCTGCCTGTACTGTTTTTGGTATGAGTATGGTTAAAAGACATAAAATATGCTCTGCTGGTAATGGAGCAAATACAAAAACGTTGTCTTTGTTACATCTTATCTTAAAAGGAAAGTGAGTAGAATCTAGAGATAAAGAAATGATTCAGATATCCAGGTTGGTTTATGACGCCACAAGGAAGGGAGAGTGGTGAAGAAAAAAAATCAACTACAGCAAGAAACTGAACTAACAATTCTTAGCCGCATTAAGCAATCCCACTAAGTATGCATCATGGACAAGGGATTGGGTAATACACTTAAAAACTTCCCCATGTTCCCTCATTGTTGCCTAAGGTAACGAGCAGGTCGTTATCCAGGAAAACTGTCGCCCTCTATTCAACGGGCAAGGTTGAAACACATGCACTTTCCATTATTCTGATGCCATTTCTTCTTTTCACATTACTTCTAATTCAAATTCTTGAATAATTCCTTCCAAACACTTCAAACAAACGATCAACGAATTTTTTTGTTAGTCCTTTTCTTAGTCTTGTTCATTAAAAGCTGAGCTGATTACTACCTTACGATAACTAAAACAAAAAAATGCATAAACCGTGTAGAGTTCGAAACAACGACATTTGTCTCAACTTGCATCTGTCAGTTATAGTTAGATAACAGCGTTGTTATACATATGAGATATATGTAAAGTGACGACTATGAGAACAACACTGAATTTATAAATAGTTTGATTTTCAAGTGTGAGGCCCACCAAAAAAATTACGTACAACTCACTGTAACTTGATAATAGTAAGCCCTAGGGAAATAATTTTTTTCAAGTAGACAAACAAATTTTCTATCACATTTCCAACGTCTAAATTTGTTTTCTGTTGTTTCAGGTAAGTGATCACGGCTGACCAAACGTGGAAAGAGCGAATCCCATAGAAACATGAAGGTAACGCAACAGCATCGATCCATAGTACTCCTGCGTTCAGTTTCTGAGAGCAACACAGTGAGTGGTGAGTACTGATAGCTCTAAAAGTTCAGGCATGGTGACCGTATCATCCAGGACCAGCCACACTCACGTAGATCCTCTAATATTTCAACCCATTCAGTATCCAGTAAAGTCAAACATCAAACAAAGTGCATTTTGGATAAAAATATTCGTCATTCTTGCACTGCATTAGTCATAATTGGGAAGAATAATTGCAAACAAATATGAGTATATTTTACTTATCTTTCTTGCTTCCTGCTCCTTGTGTAAGGTCTGCTCTGTTACGTGATGGCTGAAATACATTTTTTTTGTCTTTTTCGTTACTTATTAACATCAGATTGGCTCTTCAGGGCACAGCTTCTAAAGCAAGTGAGATACATACCTTCAGACAAATGGTATAGTATCTTTCAAGTAGCAGCTTGATCATAGACAGCATGTATGGCAATCGTCTGTAACGTTTCTGTGGGGCCTTTACGCTGGATTTTACGGGAACATAACGTAATGCAAAATGGTTGTTGTGTTGTTACACTTTCATTCAGGGAGCAATAAGCAGTAGTCAGTGCTACGGTATTGTATGTTCATGTTCCACTTCCGTCATGTCGGTATTGCTAACTTAGAGGTGCAGTGTTTCCATGTGCACTGTATAAACTTGCGTGCACTCACATACATGGGTGTGTGTAGGTGGGTAAGTATGGATGGGGTGTGGGGGGGGGGGGGATGGATGGGTGTGTGTACGCAGTCGCTCTTGCTGAGGTTGTAGGGGCGGCGATGGGAAAAGAGAGGGGTAAAAAATGAAATGATCGTATGGCATTGTTGGCCGGGTGGTCGCAGCAGAGGAAATTCGGCAGCTGTGTTGCACGTCTTGTTTCAGGCGACGCCACATTGGGCGACTTGCGTGTGGGTGATGATGATGAGGACAACACGACACCCAGTCCACGAGCGGAGAAAATCTCCAACACGACCGGGTATCGAACCAGTGCCCGCTGCATGTTACGCAAACACGTTGCCACTCAACTAATCAGGCGGAAAAGAGAGTGGGCTCAAGAGGGAAAGGGGAGAATGTGACATGCGGGGAATTTGTCAAGGTGGGGTCTGGTTTCATCCAATATTATGCTTTGGCAATCAAGTGAAATGCATCAGAAGATAAATTTTCTCAATTTCAAGTAGCACTCGCACTGAAAAAGCATTTAATAATTGCAACATCTGCTGCGAAAGCTGGTCACCCAAACCGGAAGTTCAAAACTTCTAGTACTTCATTTCACTGTTGCCTATTGTAAAATATCTACAATAGAATGAGCTATGCTGTCTTAATATTAACATATGACCGTCAAAACAGTTTAGTAAACACTAATTAACTTATCACTCGTGAGGAAACGACGGACATTTGTCCAATTAGAACTCAGACATTGAACAGTTATTTTCATAGTACAACTTCGTTATCACGTACTCGTAAGTCCGAAGAAATAAATTGATTTGAAAGTTACAGGATTCGCCGAACATATATGTCCTTTTATACGCTTCTCTTCATCATAGGTACATGTGTTTCACACTTGAATGAGACTCACCATGATTGCTCCTGCTTGCAAGAAGGCATCAGTTACTGTGAATTGAAATTCGTAGAAAGTGAGGCACGTAACCTGAGAGTCCATCCCTAGATATACTATGTGATCAAAAGTATCCGGATACCCACAAAACATTAGTTTTTCATACTAGGTGCATTGTGCTGCCACTTACTGCCAACTACTCCATATCAGCGCCCTCAGTAGTCACCAGGCATCGTGAGAGAGCAAAATGGGACGCTACGCGGAACTCACGGACGTTGAACATGGTCAGGTGGCTGGGTGTCACTTGTGTCATAAGTCTGAATGTGATATTTTCACACTCCTAAACATCCCTAGGTTAACTGTTTCCGATGTGATAGTGAAGCGGAAACGTTCAGTCTGACCTCGTCTGTTGACTGACAGAGACCGCCGGCAGTTGAAGAGGGTCGTAATGTGTAATAGTCAGACATCTATCCAGATCATGACACAGGAATTCCAAACTGCATCAGGATCCACTGCAAGTACTATGACAGTTAGTCGGGAGGCGAGAAAACTTGGATTTCATGGTCGAGCGGCTGCTCATAAGCCACACATCACGCCGGTAAATGCCAAACGACGCCTCGCTTGGTGTAAGGAGCGTAAACATCGGACGATTGAACAGTGGAAAAACGTTGTGTGGAGTGACGAATCAAGGTACACAATGTGGCGATCGAATGGCAGGGTATGGGTATGGCGAATGCTTGGTGGACGTCATCTGCCAGCGCGCGTAGTGCCCACAGTAAAATTCGGAGGCGGTGGTGTTATGGTGTGGTCATGTTTTTCATGGAGGTGGCTTGCACCCCTTGTTGTTTTGCGTGGCACTATCACAACACAGGCCTACACTGATGTTTTAAACACCTTCTTGCTTCCCACTGTTGAAGAGCAATTCGGGAATAGCGATTGCACCTTTCAACACGGTCGAGCACCTGTTCATAACGCGCGGCCATTGGCGGAGTGGTTACACGACAATGACATCCCCGTAATGTTTGTACTTTCAACACTGCAGCCCAGTCAGCAACCGTGATAACCTAATATATAAGAAACTATCAACCTCGATTGGTTTCATTACCGCAGTCGTGGCTGATAGTTTCTTGCATATCCCTGTAATGGACTGGCCTGTACAGAGTCCTACCCTGAATCCTATAGAACACCTTTTGGATGTTTTGGATCGCTGACTTCGTGTCAGACCTCACCGACCGACATCGATACCTCTCCTCAGTGCAGCACACCGTGAAAAATGGGCTGCCATTCCCCAAGTAACCTTCCAGCACCTGATTGAACGTATGCCTGCGAGAGTGGAAGCTGTCATCAAGGCTAAGGGTGGGCCAACACCATACTGAATTCCAGCATTACCGAAGGAGGGCGCCACGAACTTGTAAGTCAGTTTCAGCCCGGCGTCCGGATACTTTTGATTGCATAGTGTAGTGAGCAGGGAAGAGAGCTATGGATCCAGCTAGGTGTCTTCATCTAGTCACCAAATGCAAGAAACAAACTGTTTTTCGATAGCTGCGCGACATTATTTCCAAAAGGGGAGACATGCTATGGACCAGTTTTTGCAGATGGATAAAATTAAGAATGAGCGCCCTGAAGTAATGGTCCAAGGTAAATGAAGATTTATCTTTGTATTGACAATATGCACAACGATCATTGTCACAAAGCTAGATACCTTCGGACGACAATTTCGGTATATCCTAAACGTATTACGAGAAATGTGTAAATTGATATTCATTACCATTCCAAGACTGAATAATTCGTATGATGTTGCGAGATACAGAGGGGCAAAGTTACGTAACAAATCCTTCTGCCAGTAGCTAGTGTCGCCTTATTCTCGAGCACTGCGACAGATAAAGATACTGGGTACGGGACGGTTCGACCACCACGGGGAGCCACAACAGTTTGGGTCAGCAGCTTTCTAACACGAAGGTCATCCATTCTCCCTTCGTGATCGAATCCATTACCCATCGCGACAAGAGGATGCAACTAGGTGCCTCCCAACCTCTCGAACGTTTTATAACCCGGAACAACAAGGGTCACGAATGTCAGTGCGTTAGCTGTACTCCTCGGGAAATCTTAGTGCTGAGGAAAGCGGAACGTTCGATTAGAAGAGAAAACGCCCGCTGGTGGATTACGTGATCGGAGGTCACCAATATTTATGACACCTTTCAGAAAGCAGTCTCCCTATGTAGGAGCATTACAAACGATCGCGGTAGGTAGCTCATACTTTGGAGTTTGGATGAAGCCTCTGTATCTGTCACACAGACCTCCAGCATTGCAAGCTGTTCTATTCTTCCGCTTTATACTCTCTTGGTGACCATTATTTTGTGGATATAAAGTTGTTTACTTCTTATTTAGCTAAGGGAGAGCAGAAAGCCTTGTTAAGCATTTTAATTTGTTGATCATTGGATCATTTTCCTAGCAGGGAAAAAGCAACAGCAACAAGGTTCAAAATGAGTGAACTCTTAATCTCACAAGACTTTAGCCAAGTCCTATTGTGTATCGCTAAACAGGGAATAATTACCTTCGGTGACGATGCAGTCATTAATGTTGACTCACACACAAACGTTGTGAGAGAGAGCCGAGAAGGCCCCGTGTTTCTTGCGGCGAGGTTACAAATGTTCTTCTTAAAGCGTGACTGGGCGTATTCGTACTCAGCGCGTGACCACACCGGTGCCAACAGCGCAATCACCGTCAGCTTACAGTACCATAAATGTGGATTTCTTGCCGACGACCACGTCTCCGTGACCATATAGAGAATTCCGTCACGTCCCTGCAACTCGTCAACTGTTGGAGCTTCCCGATAGTTTCATTTTGGGGTTTGTTCTTTCATTTATATCAGAACAAGAATGACGGGAAACTTATTTAGTCAGTGAGCGACTATAGTGTGTTCTTTGATCTTTCTAATCAAAAATACAGTTACACATAAGTCAGGAATACTATATGGAGTAAAACTGGAGTGTAAACGGAAACAAATGATACGAAATTAATGCTCATTTATGTTATTATTTATTATATTATTAAAATCAACATTTTATGCACTAAGAATATAAGCTTATTTTTTATAAAAAAAATGCACCTCCGATCCACGTAGTGTATTGAAAACTTTCATTTCCTCATATTTAGGTATTTCATTATCAAAGTAGAAAAGCAAAAGTATTCCGTCTACAGGCCACAAGTGGTCCATCGGGGCCATCCGACCGCCGTGTCATCCTCAGTTGAGGATACGGATAGGAGAGCTGTGTGGTCAGTACACCGCTCTCCCGATCGTTACGATGGTTTTCTTTGATCAGAGCCGCTACTGTTCGGTCAAGTAGCTCCTCAGTTGACATCACGAGGCTGAGTACACCCAGAAAAATGGGAACAGCGCATGGCGACCCGGATGGTCACCCATCCGAATGCCTGCCACGCCCGACAGCGCTTAACATCGGTGATCTGACGGGATCAAAGTAGAAACCTTACACTAAATGCTTCTTCATATTTAAACAAAGACAGCAGTCAGCCCTAATAATCCGTAATTTGTTTAAGATCTAGATTTCAACCAAAACATAATCATCATCGGTGCATTTTACAGTCCAAATCTAAATGTGCAATAAATTACGAATGTTCGCGACTGACTGCTGTCCTTCTATAAATCTAACAGTCGCTGTGCACACAGGCATACAATGGATTCCAGTTTTGCTAAATGCTTATGTCACTGCATTTCGTCCTTGCAGATGCAAATTTTTTAGTGTGACCCCCAGACGAAAAATCCACTTGTCGGGTAACGTAATGTATCTATTTACATCGTATTTTTTGATAAAATTATGCAGTACCCGAGTGGCTAAAATTATGTAAACTACGTGTTCTGGTAAGGCTTAAATGCGCCTTTTGCAAAATATAGATTTTTTTAAATCATAATACCAAAGGCGTTTTGTGTCGTCCTCCTGGCACGACTCTAACCATACGTGTAGTGACGATTCTGATCGTCAGAATCACGCCCTGGATATAAAGGCGGGTACACACTAGACCAACGACGGCCAACGAACGACAACCAACCGATGACAGATAGTTGTTTACAGGACAGCTACTATAGCAGCTGTCAACCAGAGCAGGAGTTTGGTCACATTTTCTGTCCTCTCCACAGCTGTCATACCGTTCTGCTATTTCAATTGCGTGTTACCAGTCAGCTCCGAACGACAACTGCTGTCTTTAACATAAGTGTTGTGATTTGTTCTTATACGCTTCGTTTGTCTGTGCCGTATGTTTCTTATTAATAATAAGTGAAGACAGCTGTAAAATTGCACAAGAAAGTGATAAAACTATTATTATCGTGCAAAACGAAAACGGTGTGGCATGGCCGTACTACGGACGGAACCTCACAGCTGATGGTACCGGAGCCATACTGCCCTTGCGCGAAACGACGAACCGGCAACATTTCCAACATTTATCTCTCCCACACTCAAGTGTCAATTACTTTGTTGTTCTGATCCAGGTTTCTACTGTACAGACGTATCTGTTAATCCTAGCAATACCTGCGCGTTTCCACAAATTAAAAAAAGAACAAAATTAGTTTATTGTTGTTGACTTATATTAACAACTTACTTTTTAAAGAGGCACTGGTCTGTTAGCAGTATCCAGAATATGAAAATAACTTTTAGCACACAAGCAATATCAGCACACTTTATCAATAACCTATTCTCCAAGACAGTGGGCGAGGGGTATACTTTATGTCGATCCTAAAAAATTCAAATATGCAAATTTAGTTACTTGTTGTTGACTTTTATTCACAGCATACTTTTAAAAGGAGCATTGAAGTGTAAGCAAGGTCCTGTACCTGATATACTGAATATCAGATTTACTGGGGAAAGTTATATCTACTACTAGGACTTAAATTTTTGGGTTAAGTTTAACTGAAAAATTAAAAACAGTTATGGAATCTGCTAGGAGAATTCATTAAAAAGCAATATGTTTATCAAAATTTTAAACTATAATTTAGTAGACTAGATCACAATAATCTCAAAAGGTGAGTAATTTTCTTTACAACCTTTTGGTGGCCTGCTCGCCATTCTACAAATGTATGTCTACAATAATCAAGTACGCTGTTATGTGGAACATTTGGAACTTACACTTCTCTTAACCTTGCGAACAGCATAGGCCACCAAAGGTTGTAGAACGCGACAACGATGTGAGTTAGTATTGCTATCGCATATTTGTCTCGTGCGTTTTAAATTACCTCTAATGCTCGTTTGACTGCGTCGTCTATTGATTCATGCGGACTGAAACCATACTGGTGTGGACTGAGAGCGAGCAGTTACCTTAGTGACCGTAGTCTGTCGGACGTGAGCTTCTCTTGCACCTCAGTCAGCATGTTTAGGACCTGTATATCTTGTCCCTATCCCCTGATTTCTTAGTGATCACTGTATTTGCTGACTTCCATATGGAGGGTATTCTTTCTTGTTGTAATGCGTCGTTAAGTAAGTCCGTCAAGAAAGGGATAATCTGAACCGCGACATTTTTTATGGTTTCAGAGTGCTCCATCTGCGCGCCGAGCCTTCCTGTTTTTAATCTGATCATTGCCGGAGCAACCTGCTCCTGTCCTCGTGGTCCTTTCTTGTCTTGTGTGGTTCTTTTTTGTGTCATTTTTTGGCATCACGGTGCAGTTGCAGTCTACGTTCTTCTTGCGCTGTCGTTGCTCTTTGGTACTATCGTGTCTTGTTACGTGAGTCCTTTCTTAGTCTCGTCAGCGCTGTAGACCACGATTAAAAATACTTTGCCAAATAATCAGCCACTCAGATGGGCGTCCTTAGCTGCAAATCTAGCGGGGTACAGCTTGTGCTGAGGTTTGGGCACGTCGGTACATGGTCACCCGTTTGGACATCCCCACATTCACATAGAGGTTTTTTATCAAAGTAGCCTCGTAGGGCAAGGCTATACTTTCAATTTGAGACCCTGGTCCTCAGCCTGTAGAGAGCCTTCCAGGCTATGAAGGATTTGTTACTTCCAGCGGCAATTTCTTCCTTCAGCTCCAGTCTGATGTTGCCTCCATCCATAGCCGAAGTCTCCTCTCTTCGGTGGTGACGTTGATTGGATCTGACATGCAAAGGAAGCTCTTTCTTGAGCGAAGCCACCTGGGCTGTTATTGGTCCCCGTATAGGGGGTGACCATTACCTGTCATATGTTTCTTCCCCAACATCTCGACAGCTACTTGCCGCCCTATACTGGGGGGAGATATCCATAAGAGAGGGTATTTCTTCTCTGCCGCTGAGGGCCTCCAACATCCTGATATGTTGCGGGATGGCTCATTTACGGCCGTCTCAATGTGTTTCGTGCCTGTTCCACACACGCGTGGCATATTCAGCTGCCGACAAACTCAGTACTGTGTCTGTTATTTGAAGCACAGGGTCAGCACCCCAGGTTGCGTTGGTCACTTCACGAATGATATGATTCCTAGCACTGACCTTTTGGTTATTGTCCAAACAGTGGATGACCTCTTGGTTAGCGTCCAGATGGTGCAGTTTAGATGACACACCTAGTTTTCAACTTCAAGTCTAAATTTGGGAGTGTAGCAGTGCTCCAGCTCTTGTCCTTTAAATCTTACATGGAATTTTATTTTGGCTTCCTCATTCGTCAGGTGGAAATTGTAAACTTGCTTCTTTGCTGAGTTTTGTTTCAGGTGGTGACAGTGTGGGGCGGCGGGTGGAAAATTTAATTTCTATTGTGTCGCCGTTCTCAACACAGGCTCTCTAACTACAATGTTTCCAACCAGAAAGTGATTAGAAAAACGTGATGCCTGTAATTAAAGTTCACTGTGCCCACTCTGATGGAGAAATAAAGTTATTGATCATTGAAGTTCATTCCTCTTAGGATTTAGAATGTCTGGGATTCATAGAAAATGCAGCTTACTATAACAATTTTCACTATATTCTGAAAACGATACAGTGTAAAATTCCAGACAAATAAGTGTTTAACGAAGCAATGCTACTAACAGCTATTGTACTATCAGAGCTGTTCAGAGTCCATCGCACGGATCCTGTTATCCCTAGACAACGAAATTGTTCAATAACCATTATCGATGTAAATGTTCAAAGTGAATGCTCGCCAAAATTTGATATTAATACTCATCAAACGCCACGCTAGTAATGATAGAAGATCTGTCCTGCGGCGACACGTGAAAATACGACATACGCAAACTGAGAATAAGTCACTGGAGTCGTTCTGCAATTAACACTTTACCCCAATGCGAACTCATTGTTACGTGCATACCGAGCTATATAATATGGCATCCAAATCTGTCTCTTGCAACTGCACAAACGCAACGCGGCTTCCGACACGGAGTGCACGCTGATACGAATCTAGAGGAGAGCTGGGGCCTGATTCTAGCTCGCAGCGCATTTATTTATATAGCCGCGGTGCGGACTGCCTCCCTAACTAGCCGCTCAGGCTAGTAAAGCACCACTTCAAGTTAGTAAATAATTAATTGCTTCATTCTCTGAAGGCGAATGAAGCTCTCAATTTAATTGTGCTATCAGTATACAGGTAAGTATCTGTAATAAAATTCTCATGTGACTAGGTTAAATATTTTTGGCTGGAGAATTATTTTAGTTACACTGCACGCAATAAGTGAGCTCTGAACTTGCCCTTTGGAGAGGCGCTACATCTATAGTTTTATAGCTACCTTTTGGAAACTTCTCACATCTTTGTTATTATAGCGTATCTCCATTCTACCTAAATCTAAACATCCTAGCTTTATCTAATCACGTACGTAATCTATCTTGCTTCCGTACTTTTAGGACACAAAAACAGAAAATCATAAATTTCAACCAAAATATTACTTTATGAGATCTAGCACACTGTTTCTATTAAATTACAATGAGAAAGGAATCCGAATATAAATTCTGAAGTTTCTGTCCGCCCCCGGTAGCTGAGTGGCCAGCGCGACAGAATGACAATTCTAAGGACCTGGGTTCGATTCCAGGCTGGGTCGGAGATTTTCTCCGTTCAGGGACTGGGTGTTGTGTTGACCTAATCATCATCATTGCATTCCCATCGACGCGCAAGTTGCCGAAGTGGCATCAAATCGAAAGACCTGCACCAGACGAACGGTCTACCCGACGGGAGGCCCTAGCCACACGACATTTCATTTCTGAAGTTTCTAGCTCCTTCCTGTTGCGCCGATTATTTTTACATAAAACGTCCAAATTTCGAAAACTGTTAAAGTTACTAAACTGAAACTTAACACATTATCATTTTAGCATCATTCCTGACATGCTATTAACTTTTCAGATTATTTACTTTAGTTTTAAGATAGTGTGCGATATTGGTGACGCCATAGCTAGTTAGAGCGGACTAGGCTGGCACACAACGAAAAGCATATGAATTCTATATGGCGTGAGTAGGCTGCTTCCCTACAATAGCCATTCTCCAGTATTTAAAAGCTACTAGTTAATTTCATGAAGGTACTTCCATGGGCAGCCACAGCTGTGTCATCAACATATATAAACTGCCTGCCATGGGGGTGTGCTGGCTGGTCGTTGGTGTATACATTGATTAGCAAAGGAGTCAATACACCTCCCTGAGAGAGATCATTTTCTGGTTTCTCCACCTACCATTTTTTCCCTGCATGCTAACATAGACGCACCTATTGTGTAGTACACAATGCACAAATATTGAAAATCTAAAATCCTTAAGTCACCTGGTAAAACCTTGTATATCAGTCTACTGTGGTTGATAATATCACAGACTGCGATTTTCTTTCATATCCATCTTCAGTGTGCTGGGTGAAATTCAAAATTTGCTCAGTGCATGAGGCTTCTGGAACCGGCTTGTGCAGGCCTTTGGACCTCGTCTACAGGTTTAGATATTCTATTTAGCACAATTCTCTCGAGGGCGTTAAACAGGTGCAAAAGCAGAGACACTGGACCAAAGTTTTTAATATCTGTTGGATCCTTCTCTGTTTTTAATAAGGCTATGGCTTAAACTTTTCCCATACCCTGCGGATCTTTAAGACGATGATGCAGTTGTTCATTAGGTCCGTTAGCCACCTACGAATTTTTGCCCCAAATCGTTTAATGTGGTCAGGGATTTTCTCTGCCTCGTGATGGCTGGGTGTTGTGTGATGTCCTTAGGTTAGTTAGGTTTAAGTAGTTCTAAGTTCTAGGGGACTGATGACCATAGATGTTAAGTCCCATAGTGCTCAGAGCCATTTGAACCATTCGTTTAATGTGTTCGATCCTTAAATATTATTTTTCATTTCATCCATTACCGTCCGCAGTTGTGGAAAGGGCCTTCCGCTGATTTAATGCGATTTTTTACAACCATCCTTCGCAATATTCGACTGTGCTTGCCCATCAGTACATGAGGTCTGTCGGGTCTTGGTTTATCCGTGGTTGTTCTTTCCTGTTTCCATCTCACAATCACATCAACAACAGTCGACTTGACTACTATCAGAAGGGTTGAAATGTCCCTGATGGAGTTAGTATTCAGGTGACATCCTGTGACTATTCCACGTCCGAAGTCACTGAACTCCCAGATCGACTCATTCTACTGTTACTGCGTCTCTATTGACAACACAGTGCTCCCGCCTCCTTTCTCTAGCGGGTCCCTCTTGTGACATCCAGCACTCAATTGCACTTTTCAGAGTGGTGTCTACATCTACATCTACGTGGATACACCGCAAATCACACTTAAGTGCCTGGTAGAGGGTTCATCGAACTACCGGGTGATCAAAAAGTCAGTATAAATTTGAAAACTGAATAAATCACGGAATAATGTAAATAGAGAGGTACTAATTCACAAATGGTTCAAATGGCTCTGAGCACTATGGGACTTAACAGCTATGGTCATCAGTCCCCTAGAACTTAGAACTACTTAAACCTAACTAACCTAAGGACAGCACATAACACCCAGCCATCATGAGGCAGAGAAAATCCCTGACCCCGCCGGGAATCGAACCCGGGAACCCGGGCGTGGAAACCGAGAACGCTACCGCACGACCACGAGATGCGGGCACTAATTCACACACATGCTTGGAATGACATGGGGTTTTATTAGAAAACAAAAAAGACAAAAGTTCAAAAATGTCCGAGAGATGGCGCTTCATCTGATCAGAATAGCAATAATTAGCATAACAAAGTAAGACTAAGCAAAGATGATGTTCTTTACAGGAAATGCTCAATATGTCCACCATCATTCCTCAACAATAGCTGTAGTCGAGGAATAATGTTGTGAACAGCACTGTAAAGCATGTCCGGAGTTATCTTGAGGCATTGGCGTCGGATATTGTCTTCCAGCATCCCTGGAAATGTCGGTCGATCACGATACACTTGAGACTTCAGGTAAACCCAAAGCCAATAATCGCACGGACTGAGGTCTGGGGACCTGAGAGGCCAAGCATGACGAAAGTGGCGGCTGAGCACACGATCATCACCAAACGACGCGCGCAAGAGATCTTTCACGCGTCTAGCAATATGGAGTGGAGCGCCATCCTGCATAAACTTAGTATGTTCCATCAGGTGTTTATCAGCCAGGATGGGAATGATGCGATTCTGTAACACATCGGCGTACCTCTCATCCGTCACGGTAGCAGTCACTGACGTTTTGCTGTTCAGCGCCATCTGTCGGTCATTTTGTGAACTTTGTTTGTTTGTTTTTGTTCTAATAAAACCCCATGTCATTCCAAGCATGTGTGTCAATTTTTACCTCTCTATCTACATTATTCCGTGGTTTATTAAGTTTTCAAATTTATATTGACTTTTTGATCACCCAGTACTTTCACAATAATTCTCTACTATCCCTATCGTGAAAAGCGCACGGAAAAATGAACGCCTACACCGTTCCGTGCGAGCTCTAATTTCCCTTATATTATTACGCTTATCACTTGTCCCTAAGTATGTCGGTATCAACAAAATATTTTCGCATTGGGAAGAGAAAGTTAGTGACTGAATTTTCGCAAGAAGATCCCGCCGCAAGAAGAAACGTCTTTGTTTTAACGATGTCCACCCGAAATCCTGCATGTTGTCAGTAACGCTCTCTCCCCTGTTTCAGGATAATACAAAAGTGCTGCTCTTCCTCGAACTTTTTCGATCTCTTCCGTTGACCCTATCTGGTAAGGACACCACACCGCGCAGCAATACCACAAAAGAGGCGTCCGCAGCTCGTGGTCTCGCGGTTGCGTTCTCGCTTCCCGAGCACGGCGTCCCGCGTTCGATTCCCGGCGGGGTTAGGGATTTTCACCTGCCTCGAGATAACTGGGTGTTTGTGTTCTCCTCATCATTTCATCATCATTCATGCAAGTGGCAAGATTGTACTGAGAAAAGGTTCGGAATTTGTACGGGCGCTGATACCCGCGCAGTTGAGCTCCCTACAATCCAAACATCATCATCATCCAAAAGAGGAGGACTAAACGTAGTGTAAGCAGTGTTTTTAGCGTATTTGTAACATTTATTAAATGTTCTGCCAATAAAACGCGGTCTTTTAATTTGCCTTCCCGGTAGTATTTTCTAGGTGTTCTTTCCAATTTAAGTTGTTTGTAATTGAAATTCCTAGGTATTTAGATGATTTTACGACCTTTAGATTTGATTCATTTATCGTGTAACCGAAGTTTAACGGATACCTTTTAGCACTTATGTGGATGACCTCATACTTTTCATTACTTATGTTCAATTGTAAATATTCACACCATACAGATATCTTTTCTAAATCGTTTTGCAATTTGTTTTGAGCTTCTGACGACAGCATCATTTGCGAACAACCTAAGTCGGCTGCTCAGATTGTCTCCTAAATCCAGAATGAGATTTTCATTCTGCAGCAGAGTGTGCGCTGATATGAAACTTCCAGGCAGATTAAAACTGTGTGCCGGACTGATACTCGAACTCGGGACCTTTGCCTTTCGCGGGCAAGTACTCTACCATCTGAGCTACCCAAGCACGACTCACGCCCCGTCCTCATAGCTTTACTTCTGCCAGTACCTCGTCTCCTACCTTCCAAACTTTACAGAAGCTCTCCTGCGAACCTTGCAGAACTGGCAGAGCACTTGCCCGCGAAAGGCAAAGGTCCCGCGTTCGAGTCTCGGTCCTGCAAACAGTTTTAATCTGCCGGGAAGTTTCTGTCTCCTAAATCGTTTATACAGATAAGGAACAGCAGAGGGCCTATAACACTACCTCGGGGAATGCCAAAAATCACTTCTGTTTCGGTCGATGACTTCTCGTCAATTACTACAAACCGTAACCTCTCTGACAGAAAATCACGAATCCAGTCACATAACTGAGACAATATTCCATAAGCACGTAATTTCACTGTTTGTGTGGTACAGCGTCAAAAGCCTTCTGGAAATCTAGAAATACGGAATAAATTTGATAATCGCTTGTCAGTAGCACTGGACACTTCGTGTGTGTAAATAGCTAGTTGTGTTTCACAAGAACTGTGTTTTTTTTTTTAAAAAAAAAAGAATCCGTGTTGTCTGTGTGCCAATAGACTGTTCTTTTCGAAGCAATTCATAATGTTCGAACACAATGTAAGTTCCAAAATCCTACGACATACAGACGTTAATGATGTGGCCCTATGTTTAGTGGATTACTTCCACTACCTGTCTTGAGTATTGGTGTGACCAGTGCAACTTTCCATTCTTTGGGTACGGATCTTTTGTCGAATGAGCGATTGTATATGACTGTCCGGATGCTTTTCGTCGGATAGTGTACAATTCGGCAAACAAGGCACAGTGTACAAGCCGCCGCCGAGGCAGTTTACGAGGCACCGCGTGGCTGTGCGCTTCCGAGTTGTGAGGAAAGTGTCCGACCGCCACAGGGTCAGGGGCCACGGGGGAAGAAAGCTGGAGGCTGCGTGTCTGAGGAAGCGATACGCCGCTCGTTTCCTTCGGCGCCGGAGGAACGGCCGGCAGGCGCCGGGGTCGCAGGGCGGCGGGAAAGTGGCCGCTACGGGCTACCGGGACGCCATTGTCGCCTGGGATCGCGTGCCTGCCGCACCGGTCGCGGTCGCGGCGAAACCCAGCGTGCGAACGACGCCCAATCAGCCGGCCGGGGTTGGCCGCTCTCTCCAGCGCTCGAACCCGGGTCGACCGGCTGCCCTCTCGTGGCGACCGTGACCGGGACTTGCTCTCGGAGTCGCGGGCCAAAACGAACGAGAAAAGCGGAAAATCCGCGAAATGCAATACACTCTGTAACGTCCCACCTCTTGGCTGAAGAAGACTTAGATCGTAGTTTCAAAGACGTACGACTTGTGCCATCTAATATACATCTACCAGGTGTAGAAGTATGAAACCGGAATTTCCCTATCGATGGTGCCAGCGTCTGCAGCGCCATCTGCTTCCTGTAACGGCTGACGACGAATGTCAGCACACAATAACCCAAGTTCTACTCTACTGGCCATTAAAATTGCTACGCCAAGAAGAAATGCAGTTGACAAACGGGTATTCATTGGACAAATATATTATACTAGAACTGACATGTGATTACATTTTCACGCAATTTGGGTGCATAGATACTGAGAAATCAGTACCCAGAACAACCAACTCTGGCCGTAATAACCGCCTTGATACGCCTGGGCATCAGAGCTTGGATGGAGTGTACAGGTACAGCTGCTCATGCAGCTTCAACATCATGCCACAGTTCATCAAGAGTAGTGACTGGCGCATTGTGACGAGCCAGTTGCTCGGCCACCATCGACTAGACGTTTTCAATTGGTGAGAGATCTGGAGAATGTGCTGGCCAGGGCAACAGTCAAACATTTTCTGTATCCAGGAAGGCCCGTCCAGGACCTGCAACATGCGGTCGTGCATTATTCTAGGGTGTCACAGGGATCGAATGAAGGGTAGAGCCACGGGTCGTAACACATATGAAATCTAACGTCCACTGTTCAAAGTGCCGTCAATGCGAACAAGAGGTGACTGAGACGTGTAACCAATGGCACCCCATACCATCACGCCGGGTGATACGCCAGTATGGCGATGACGAATACACGCTTCCAACGTGCGTTCGATGTCGCCAAACACGGATGCGACCATCATGATGCTGTAAACAGAATCTGGACTCATCCGAAAAAATGACGTTTTGCCATTCGTGCACCGAGGTTCGTCATTGAGTACACCATCGCAGGCGCTCCTGTCTGTTATGCAGCGTCAACGGTAACCGCAGCCATGGTCTCCGATCTGATAGTCCGTGCTACTGCAAACGTCGTCGAACTGTTGGTGCAGATGATTCTTGTCTTGCAAACGTCCCCAACTGTTGACTCAGGGATCGAGACGTGGCTGCACGATCTGTTACAGCCATGCGGATAAGATGCCTGTCATCTCGACTGCTAGTGATACGAGGCCGTTGGGATCCAGCACGGCGTTCCGTGTTACTCTCCTGAACCCACCGATTCCATATTCTGGCCGAGCGGTTCTAGGCGCTTCAGTCTGGAACCGCGCGACCGCTACGGTCGCAGGTTCGAATCCTGCCTCGGGCGTGGATGCGTGTACTGTCCTTAGGCTAGTCTAGGGGACTGATGACGTCAGATGTTAAGTCCCATAGTGCTCAGAGCCATTTGAACCATTTGAACTGATCCCTGCTTACAACAAATGATCGATTTAAATCGAGCATTACGTGAAAAACGACCGAAATATGGGAAAAGACAACACAAAGTCCTATTTCTCCTTGATAACGCTCCACCACACGCAGCAAAAAAGATCAGGGAAACGATCGAAGCGTTTAGTTGGGAAATACAAGGCCATGCGGTCATTCTCCAGACTTGGCTCCGTCCGATTATCATCCATTTGCATCACTGGAATTCGTATGAAAATGGACGAAAATGGCTCGCTGACTGGTTCCCTTCAAAAGAAGAACTTTTGCGTGGCATTCATGGCCTGCCGGAGAGGTGAGAGAAATGTATAAATAGCAAAAGGAGATTGTTTTGAATAAAATACTCTTTATCAGTTTCAAACAACAGACGTGTAATCATTTTTTTGTGTGAATTCCTAAGGGACCAAAGTGCTGAGATCATCCGTCCCTAGACTTACACACTACTTAAACTAACTTATGCTAAGAACAACACACACACATGCCCAAGGGAGAACTCGAACTTCCACAACGAGGGGCTGCGCAATCCGTAACATGGTGCCCTAAACCAAGCGGCCACTCCTCGCGGCTCAGCCAAAGTTAGCGGAATCAACATGGACGTTATTGTTCGGCGAAATTATCGAAAATGAAAATCAAGTCGTTCACTATTCGACCGCAGGCGGACGCAAAACGACAGTGGAAACCACATCCAGACTGGCCGCCCGGAACATCCGGCTAATCCATCGAGCGTATTCAGTCCGGGGTCGACGCGCCTTCCCGTGTCCCAGAAGCTACCGCTTTAACGTGCCCGGGTATCCGGCCGGTTTTTCGTGTGAATAAATTACTGTGACCGTAATAAATCCAACTTAGGAAATGTAACTGTCTTTAAATAAATCTGTGGCTGGGGTACCCGATATGAAAAAAACTTTGCACGGTGAGTGTGTCTCCACTTTGCACTCAGTGGCAGCCACGTCCCCACTAAGTCAGGACTTTGATGCGCTCTCAGCAGACCAGCGCCTCCTCCGCGGTCAGTGACCGCGGCGTCCGGTCCAGAAGAAAGTGGCGGAGCTCCAATCGGAGGCGGGCGGTGCTTTCGCGGCTGCCCGCGGGCGCCGCTCAGCTGTTTCCCGCGAGAGAAACGCATCACACGTGCACACACGTCCTCCGCCGCCATCCCGGCTCCCCCAGTTGCCCGCGGCCTGCTACACTTCCTGACTGCCGCTGCGGCGTACGGGTACAGCGGTGCACCAACTCTCGCAAAAACGAGAGAAATCACACCCAGTGCGGGTGCAACGCCCGTAACTGTACTAGACACATCTGAAAAATTCGCTGAGTCAAAATGGCAGGCCGAGCGGTTAAAGGCGCTACAGTCTGGAACCGCACGACCGCTACGGTCGCACGTTCGAATCCTGCCTCGGGCATGGATGTGTGTGATGTCCTTAGGTTAGTTAGGTTTAAGTAGGTCTAAGTTCTAGGGGACTTACGACCACAGCAGTTGAGTCCCATAGTGCGCAGAGCCATTTGAACCAAAATGGCAACTTGCTGTAAGAATGCGCCCAGGAACAGACTTGACAACAAGTGCCATTGGGCGTCGAAAGTTTTGCCTGCTGTGACACTGTCGAATGCAGTGTATGTGAAGACTGGTCCTATAGAAAAATGCACAAACATCACCTTTAGTTTCGAATCTACACTCCTGGAAATGGAAAAAGGAACACATTGACACCGGTGTGTCAGACCCACCATACTTGCTCCGGACACTGCGAGAGGGCTGTACAAGCAATGATCACACGCACGGCACAGCGGACACACCAGGAACCGCGGTGTTGGCCGTCGAATGGCGCTAGCTGCGCAGCATTTGTGCACCGCCGCCGTCAGTGTCAGCCAGTTTGCCGTGGCATACGGAGCTCCATCGCAGTCTTTAACACTGGTAGCATGCCGCGACAGCGTGGACGTGAACCGTATGTGCAGTTGACGGACTTTGAGCGACGGCGTATAGTGGGCATGCGGGAGGCCGGGTGGACGTACCGCCGAATTGCTCAACACGTGGGGCGTGAGGTCTCCACAGTACATCGATGTTGTCGCCAGTGGTCGGCGGAAGGTGCACGTGCCCGTCGACCTGGGACCGGACCGCAGCGACGCACGGATGCACGCCAAGACCGTAGGATCCTACGCAGTGCCGTAGGGGACCGCACCGCCACTTCCCAGCAAATTAGGGACACTGTTGCTCCTGGGGTATCGGCGAGGACCATTCGCAACCGTCTCCATGAAGCTGGGCTACGGTCCCGCACACCGTTAGGCCGTCTTCCGCTCACGCCCCAACATCGTGCAGCCCGCCTCCAGTGGTGTCGCGACAGGCGTGAATGGAGGGATGAATGGAGACGTGTCGTCTTCAGCGATGAGAGTCGCTTCTGCCTTGGTGCCAATGATGGTCGTATGCGTGTTTGGCGCCGTGCAGGTGAGCGCCACAATCAGGACTGCATACGAACGAGGCACACAGGGCCAACACCCGGCATCATGGTGTGGGGAGCGATCTCCTACACTGGCCGTACACCACTAGTGATCGTCGAGGGGACACTGAATAGTGCACGGTACATCCAAACCGTCATCGAACCCATCGTTCTACCATTCCTAGACCGGCAAGGGAACTTGCTGTTCCAACAGGACAATGCACGTCCGCATGCATCCCGTGCCACCCAACGTGCTCTAGAAGGTGTAAGTCAACTACCCTGGCCAGCAAGATCTCCGGATCTGTCCCCCATTGAGCATGTTTGGGACTGGATGAAGCGTCGTCTCACGCGGTCTGCACGTCCAGCACGAACGCTGGTCCAACTGAGGCGCCAGGTGGAAATGGCATGGCAAGCCGTTCCACAGGACTACATCCAGCATCTCTACGATCGTCTCCATGGGAGAATAGCAGCCTGCATTGCTGCGAAAGGTGGATATACACTGTACTAGTGCCGACATTGTGCATGCTCTGTTGCCTGTGTCTATGTGCCTGTGGTTCTGTCAGTGTGATCATGTGATGTATCTGACCCCAGGAATGTGTCAATAAAGTTTCCCCTTCCTGGGACAATGAATTCACGGTGTTCTTATTTCAATTTCCAGGAGTGTACATCTTTACCCGCAAGCCACCTTACGGTCTGCGGCGGAGGGTATATTGTGTACCACTGTCACTTAGCCCTTTTCCTGTTGCGAACAGTTCATGGGAAGAGCGATTGATAGTATATTTCCGTGTGGGAAAGAATCTTCCTAATTTTACCTTCATGGTCTTTTCACAAGATACAGGGTGTTTCCGTAAAAGCGTGCAAAAATGTAACAGGACATAGAGGATGCTCCACCGAACAATTCGAGGTACGGAACCTGGGGTCGGAGAAGCCAGCTTAAGGAGATACGGAAGTAAACTTGTCTACCGTTTTGTCCAGCATTACTCTTTTGCAGCTTATTTACAACTAAAACTCGTACAAATTTGCACGTACCGTGATGTTTATTTACATGTACGTTCTTTATTTCCTGCAAGGAAACAAAGAGGCGAGCCTGACTAGGAAGTCAACAAAAAAAAAAGCTCTGAGCACTATGGGACTTAACATCTGAGTTCATCAGTCCCCTAGAACTTAGAACTACTTAAACCTAACTAACCTAAGGACATCATACACATCCATGCCCGAGGCAGGAGTCGGACCTGCCACCGTAGCAGTCGCGCGGTTCCGGACTGAAGCGCCTAGAACCGCTCGGCCAACGAGGCCGGCTACTAGGAAGTCATGATGCAGGTTTTGTTTCATTACTTTCCCATAAAATGGCTCTGTTGTATCGTATTTACATTGTCCCATGACACAATTTGCTATGAACCGACGACAGACCCGTTCATTACTCAGTACAATTCAGTGACGTACGGTATAATACGCTGGAGCAGTAACGGTACGGTTTCGCAACACTCACTGACGTGCACCTTATGTATGGAGAAGCACGTTGCGATGCTCTCGCTACTGAAAGGCTGTACAGGGAACGATTTCCTAACAGGCGCCGGCCGCGGTGGTCAAGCGGTTCTAGGCTATTCAGTCCGGAACCGCGCGACTGCTACGGTCGCAGGTTCGAATCCTGCCTCGGCCATGGATGTGTGTGATGTCATTAGGTTGGTTAGGTTTAAGTAGTTCTAAGTTCTAGGGGACTGATGACCTCAGATGTTAAGTCCCATAGTGCTCAGAGCCATTTGAACCAAAGAGTTCTACCTGAGTTTTTGGAGAACGTACCCTTGACTGTTCGTGAGAGGATGTGGATACAACATGACGGTGCACCGCCTCGCTTCAGTGTGAATATCCGTAACCACCTCAATGCCGTATTTCCTGATCGCTGGATTGGAAGGGGAGGGTCTATTCCATGACCTGCGAGGTCATCTGACCTCAATCCCCTTGGTTATTTCCGATCTGAAGTCACTTGTCTATGAGACCCCAGTGGATACGGAAATGGATTTAGGTGCCAGGATTATAGTTGCCTATGATGTGATTCGAAACACACCAGGGAAATTTGTCAGGGTGAGTCATAATCTTGTTCGCCAATGTCATGCTTACATCGTGGCTGATGGTAGTCATTTTCAGCACTTTTTGTAAGATACGGTACAAGTGGTGCGTTCATTGTGTCAATGATGGTATTTGCAGTTAACTGTAACTAATTTAAATTAAAAATTACACAATAATGTGATTTTATTCCTATTATCTCCCAAAGCTGGTTTCTACGACACCAGTTCCCCTATGTCAAATTGTTCAAATGGTTCAAATGGCTCTGAGCACTATAGGACTTAACTTCTGAGGTCATCAGTCCCCTAGAACTTGGAACTAATTAAACCTAACTAACCTAAGGACATCACACACATCCATGCCCGAGGCAGGATTCGAACCAGCCACCGTAGCGGTCGCTCAGTTCCAGACTGTAGCGCCTAGAACCGCACGGCCACTCCGGCCGGCTTAAATTGTTCTGTGCAGCATTCTGTATGTTCTGTTAAATTTTAGCACGCCCTTATGGAAACACCCTATACAGGGTGTTACAAAAAGGTACGGCCAAACTTTCAGGAAACATTCCTCACACACAAATAAAGAAAAGATGTTATGTGGGCATGTGTCCGGAAACGCTTAATTTCGATGTTAGAGCTCATTTTAGTTTCGTCAGTATGTACTGTACTTCCTCGATTCACCGCCAGTTGGCCCAATTGAAGGAAGGTAATGTTTACTTCGGTGCTTGTGTTGACATGCGACTCATTGCTTTACAGTGAAATGAAATGAAATGAGCGTTTGGCGTCATTGGCCGGGAGGCCCCTCGCGGGGCAGGTCCGGCCGCCATATCGCAGGTCTTATTACATTCGGCGCCACATTGGGCGACCTGCACGCCGGATGGGGATGAAATGATGATGAACACAACACAACACCCAGTCCCTGAGCGGAGAAAATCTCCGACCCAGCCGGGAATCGAACCCGGGCCCAGAGGACGGCAATCCGTCACGCTGACCACTCAGCTACTGGGGCGGACATTGCTTTACAGTACGTAGCATCAACAGGTTAGTGTTCATCACGAACGTGGTTTAGCAGTCAGTGCAATGTTTGCAAATGCGGGGTTAGCAGATGCCCATTTGATGTATGGATTAGCATAGGGCAATAGCCGTGGCGCGGTCCGTTTGTATCGAGACAGATTTCCAGAACGAAGGTGTCCCGACAGGAAGACGTTCGAAGCAATTTATCGGCGCCTTAGGGAGCACGGAACATTCCAGCCTGTGATTCGCGACTGGGGAAGACCTAGAACGACGAGGACACCTGCAATGGACGAGGCAATTCTTCGTGCAGTTGGCGATAACCCTAATGTCAGCGTCAGAGAAGTTGCTGCTGTACAAGGTAACGTTGACCACGTCACTGCATGGAGAGTGCTACGGGAGAACCAGTTGTTTCCGTCCCAAGTACAGAGTGTGCAGGCACTATCAGCAGCTGATTGGCCTCCACGGGTACACTTCTGCGAATGGTTCATCCAACAGTGTGTCAATCCTCATTTCAGTGCAAATGTTCTCTTTACGGATGAGGCTTCATTCCAACGTGAGCAAATTGTAAATTTTCACAATCAACATGTGTGGGCTGACGAGAATCCGCACGCTATTGTGCAATCACGTCATCAACACAGATTTTCTGTGAACGTTTGGGCAGGCATTGTTGGTGATGTGTTGATTGGGCCCCATGTTCTTCCACCTACGCTCAATGGAGCACGTTATCATGATTTCATACGGGATACTCTACCTGTGCTGCTAGAACATGTGCCTTTACAAGTACGACACGACATGTGGTTCATGCACAATGGAGCTCCTGCACATTTTAGTCGAAGTGTTCGTATGCTTCTCAACAACAGATTCGGTTACCGATGGATTGGTAGAAGCGGACCAATTCCATGGCCTCCACTCTCTCCTGACCTCAACCCTCTTGACTTTCATTTATGGGGGCATTTGAAAGCTCATGTCTACGCAACCCCGGTACCAAATGTAGAGACTCTTCGTGCTCGTATTGTGGACGGCTGTGATACAATACGCCATTCTCCAGGGCTGCATTAGCACATCAGGGATTCCATGCGACGGAGGGTGGATGCATGTATCCTCGCTAACGGAGGATATTTTGAACATTTCCTGTAACAAAGTGTTTGAAGGCACGCTGGTACGTTCTGTTGCTGTGTGTTTCCATTCCATGATTATTGTGATTTGAAGAGAAGTAATAAAATGAGTTCCGACATGGAAAGTAAGCGTTTCCGGACACATGTCCGCATAACATATTTTCTTTCTTTGTGTGTGAGGAATGTTTCCTGAAAGTTTGGCCGTTCCTTTTTGTAACACCCTGTATACGTAGGGAGAAGCAATATATTGGTCGACTCTTCTAGGAACGAACGCTCTCGTAACTGTAACAGTAAACCACATCGATGATGGAGAACGCCTCTTTTGCAGCGTCTGCCATTGGATATGGCTGAGCATATCCGTGATGCATTCGCTCTTACTAAATGAACCTGCAATGAAATACGCTGCTCTTCTTTGGATCTTCTCTGTTTCCTCTGTCAATCCTATCTGGTACAGATCCCAGACTGACGAATAATATTCAGGTACTAGCTACACGCCCGTGTTTTGCAACAGAAGCTATAGAAGGATCTTTGCATGCCATCGCTTTTTATACTTCCATACTTCAAACGGTAAAAAGAGAAACCTCGTAGGAACACTTTGTCCTAGCCGAGAAGTCAAACATAAATAAAATACATCGAAAGAAGCAAAGTAATTTTAATACACAGAGCGAAATCAGTAAATGCTCGCATCCCATCCAAATAAATTCAATGTTAGTTTGTATTCTTAAAGAAAAGATTTAGGCACAACTCTGTCATTGTTGTAATCTTCCGAAAATACTTCTTTCACTGAGGTAAAATAAAATTAATAACACCTTCTACTGTCTCTTCGGTGTGCTATGCAGTCTCTTGAGTCTCTTGTCTCCGTGATTTCATTTTTATGGAATAAAGCCTTTATGTTACCCCAAGCTATCCTCAAGTTACCTGTGGAAATCCCATGAAAATTCGTGTAGTATTTGGTATAGATTGGTCGAACGATGATTTTATAAGCTACTTCTTTTCTTGGTGGACTACATTTCCAACGAGTATGATTTAGCAACTGTCATAGCCTTCGATTAGTTTTGTGCTGTCGTTCCACTTTAAATCGCTCCGTACGCATACTCCTAGATATTCAGTGATTGTTCTACAACTGTGTAGTAATACAATAACGGTGCTTTCTGCATATTCATGCGCAGTACGTTAAATATATTTATGTTGAGGGTCACTTGCCAGTCCCTGCATCAAATGTTGACCCTTTGCAGGTCTTCGTTAATTTCGGTGCAATTTTCTAGAGTCGTGACATTTATACAACAGCATTATCGGCGAAAAGCCCTTTGGAGCTTCCGACATGATCTCCTAGGTCATTTATATACAGAGTGTAAACTGTATAAGCTGCCAACATTATACAGACAGCACATCTCGGTGTGCTTTACAAAATTGTCTAACCAAATGTCGTTATATCACGTTCTTCATTTTTGTGTTTCTAAAAGACAGATATTTGTAGGTTTGATAGTAGACGCAATGCCGTTTACATTGTCAGCTGACTGCACACGATCTTGCTTGTGTAATACCGACATCGACGCGACTGTAAGAGAGGTAACGAACGAACCAGAGCAAAAGAAAACATTGGACATATACAAGGACGCGGCGTGGCGGCTGACGAAACAAGCAATGTAAACAGTCCCTGGGTTGTCAAGAACTTGTGATTCCTTTTACGTAAATAATGAATTAAGTACAACCAGACATTTTCTCTCTTACAACATGAACATAACGGAGGTCGTATTAGTAAAGAAAAGGTAACATCAAATAAAATGTGTTTCCCTTAGTACAAAATCAACCAATTTCAACGTAATTTGTTGGGCGTCAATTGCAATCAACTTTTCCCTCTTTTTACAAGAAGTAGCACTCGTTGACACACACGCACATTTACCTTTATGGTATTGGTATCATCGAAAATCCTCTGTATAAGTTCGACCACGTTATTTATTTGCTGAGCATAAATTGGCTCCTTCACATGGCCCCAAAAGTAAAAATCCAGTGGATATAAATCAGGACTGCGTGCTGGCCACCGACATGTACCAAACTGTCCTATCCATCGTCCTAGAAATCATCTATTCAAAAATCTTGGTACTCTGTGACCAATTTGCGGTGGAGTATCGTCGTGGACGAACCACATGTTATGACGTATGGCTATCGGATTATCTTCTAGTAAAGTTGGTAGCAATGTTTTCTCTGGAACGGTTAGGTAATTGTTACCAGTCAGTCGTGCAGGTAAAACTTAGGACCCAATACTGTAATCATCGATTATACCCGCCCAATACTCTGTTGCCACTGCTTAACGCGGATTGTGTACACTCCACGTGTGCATATTATGGAAATTGATTATTACGTCGCGAATGAAACACGCTTCGCGGCCTATGGTGGCCGAGCGGTTCTAGGCGCTTCAGTTTGGAACCGCGAGACCGCTACGGTCGCAGGTTCGAATCCTGCCTCGGGCATGGATGTGTGTGATGTCCTTAGGTTAGTTAGGTTTAAGTAAAGTCTAAGGGACTGATGAGCTCAGATATGAAGTCCCATAGTGCTTAGAGCCATTTGAACCGTTTTTTGTTTACAAAATCATGCTGCGCAGTTTGTAACAAAAACCACTCTTAGAATTCTCGTCGCAGAGGGAAAACTTGTTCTTACAACGCTTGTACGCGTTGAATGTGGTAAGGCTGCGGACTCTCCTCTTTAACAGTGCGATGAACGACAGCGGGCGATGCTTCCAGTACTCTGAGTAGTTTATTTGTGAATAAAGTCCACAATTTATTCCTCAGCTTCCAACGTACGTTCTTCGCGCTGTGAGATTCTGCCTTCCACGCTGGGTAGTAAAGAGCCAGTATGTCTCAGTCCATACAAATTAAATACGTATTCGTAAGCTGTATTCTGTCGTGACTTACTTAATAATCAGAGCGAAAGCATATCAGAACAGACAATGCGTTTCGCATACAGAATTAACGGTAAGGGTAATTACTTACTTTGTTACGAGTGAACGGCAAAATAATCAATTAGAGAATTTGAATGTTATAAACTTTTGGTGAAAAGTGACAAATGTCGATCGTGCAGGACGTCTTCGTTGTGGGAAGCGTTCTCGATAAAACCTTTTGCCCCGCCATAAATTAAATGAATATCGCGTAGTTCAGCGATATAAAATCTCCCTTCGATCGTAACGTTTAACGGACTTGCAATAACGTCTGCACAGGTGACTCGACGAATGCCGACGATCGGCGTATAACAGTGACTCAACCACGCAGGCTGCCCTACGTGCTTGCAACTCACGCTGGCGATGCCAATACGCGCAGCGATAATGTCTACTTTTCCAAGAACATTGTCCCGAGATGAACCTGTTGTTTCTGTGACACCCGTAGGATATGGACAAACATGTTACTAGATGTTTTAAATCAATTACTTGGGCTATACTAACAGGACTTTTCTGGCCGTTTATGCCATTTACATTCTGTATATTGTGAAAAGTAATGGACCTGTAACGCCCTTTATGTCTGAAGATTCCTTTCCGCTGAAATCCATATGCTCCATTCTGTCTGATTGAAACTCATCAATCCTAACACAGATCTCTCGTGTTTTGTTCAGTAGGCGACAGTGCGGAATTGTATCGGACGCCTTCCGGATGTCAAGAAATGCGGCGAGAAATGCATGCGCAGGCGCCTGCGACTTCGGTGGAAATGTGCAGAAACAGAAGCGCTGAGCCTAAAGTCTACTTATGGCTGTGTCGAATGATTTAGAAGCAGGAAGGGACCTGACGAAGGTCAGCAACATCAACAAACACAGTGCAGGCAACACGCAGCAAGCACAACGGTGGTGTCGAAGGAATCAGTGATTACCAAAGCGTGTTATTCGCATCATTGAGCAAGATTTGGATAAACGGAATATCTCTTCTCTGTTCGTCCCATAAAACTGATCGACAAGATGAAGACAACAGAGGAGCTTTCATTGGTCGTCTGATCAAGATCTTTTCTGCAAACCATCACCACAAAGGGTGGAAGATGCTGCCAACATCTCGATCCGGAATAACGTAGGCAACTAGCTCGACTGGAATGAAAAGTTGTCCGCAACACATTTCGTCAAAAATAAAAAGTTGTGTGATATTAATGTTTCAACTGATTCCATAAAAAGTCTCAACTGACAGATTCCCGCAACGTTTTTCAACCATATCTCTCTACCTTTTGTCGACGATACATGTCACAGAAGGTGGCAAAAATTAATTTTCTTGGTGTCTCATGTTTGCTTTGTTTTCTGACAACATCAACCGAACTTTTTAAACACACGTTATTGGTATATTAATGTCGGAGTGGTTTTCTATCAGTGGTCGTTAATTTCGCTAGTTCCTAAAGAAACTTGTTATTTAAAAGTAGCTGTTTCCAGCCACGAGATGCTGTGTCTCAGTCTGGTTAACTGTAAAAGAAATAAAAGAGAAATCACGCCATTCTAAGATGTATGGGAAATGGATATAGGTTCTAGTCTCATCCTCCTCTTATCTCTGTCCATCTCCTTTTCCCCGCTCTTTGTCCATCTCCTCCTCCTTCCCCCCTCTTCCTGCCCGTCGCCTGCTCCGCTCTTTGTCTATCATCTCCCCTACTCTCTCTCCATTTCCTAGCGCTCCGTCTCTGTATCCATCTCCTCCTTTCAGCTTTCTGTCATTATCTCCTCTGCCCCCTCTCTCCCATGCTGAGCCTTAATTATTGTTATTTCAAATTCAGATTCTGTAGTAGTGTTCCAATCATAAACCAATGATAAGCCATAAATACAACTTCCCTGTTTGCTATCAATGCTGCACTATTACACATTTTATATTTATGTATTTTATATATGAAAATACATAGCCTTTGTCCGTCCAAATGAATGTGACAGTACTGTGTAAAAATTTTAAGTAAATTGGTCACGAACTTTTCGAGATTTTTGGCAATAACGTTTAACCTTTATATATACAATACTTTATATACTATATACATTAAAAACTACGCACATAAAACGCGCGCTTAACCGAATGCAACTTTTTCATAATTTCAAAGCAATATGTATATATATATATATATATATATATATATATATATATATATTACTCTATTGGGTATATAAAAACGCGTGGGTATTCGAATGCAACATTGTGCCAACATTTCAAAGCAGTCAGTGAAGAACATTCGAAGATTTAAGATTATGTACAAATGAATTTTTATTTATACAGGATGTTACAAAAGGTACGGCCAAACTTTCAGGAAACATTCCTCACACACAAATAAATAAAAGATGTTTTGTGGACATGTGTCCGGAAACGCTTAATTTCCATGTTAGAGCTCATTTTACTACTTCTCTTCAAATCACATTAATCATGGAATGGAAACACACAGTAACAGAACGTACCAGCGTGACTTCAAACACTTTCTTACAGGAAATGTTCAAAATGTCCTCCGTTAGCGAGGATACATGCATCCACCCTCCGTCGCATGGAATCCCTGATGTGCTGATGCAGCCCTGGAGAATGGCGTATTGTATCACAGCCGTCCGCAATACGAGCACGAAGAGTCTCTACATTTGGTACCGGGGTTGCCTAGACAAGAGCTTTCAAATGCCCCCATAAATGAAAGTCAAGAGGGTTGAGGTCAGGAGAGAGTGGAGGCCATGGAATTGGTCCGCCTCTACCAATCCATCGGTAACCGAATCTGTTGTTGAGAAGCATACGAACACTTCGACTGAAATGTGCAGGAGCTCCATTGTGCATGAACCACATGTTGTGTCGTACTTGTAAAGGCACATGTTCTAGCAGCACAGGTAGAGTATCCCGTATGAAATCATGATAACGTGCTCCATTGAGCGTAGGTGGAAGAACATGGGGCCCAATCAAGACATCACCAACAGTGCCTGCCCAAACGTTCACCGAAAATCTGTGTTGATGACGTGATTACACAATTGCGTGCGGATTCTCGTCAGCCCACACATGTTGATTGTGAAAATTTACAATTTGATCACGTTGGAATGAAGCCTCATCCGTAAAGAGAACATTTGCACTGAAATGAGGATTGACACACTGTTGGATGAACCATTCGCAGAAGTGTACCCGTGGAGGCCAATCAGCTGCTGATAGTGCCTGCACACTCTGTACATGGTACGGAAACAACTGGTTCTCCCGTAGCACTCTCCATGCAGTGACGTGGTCAACGTTACCTTGTACAGCAGCAACTTCTCTGACGCTGACATTAGGGTTATCGTCAACTGCACGAAGAATTGCCTCGTCCATTGCAGGTGTCCTCGTCGTTCTAGGTCTTCCCCAGTCGCGAATCATAGGCTGGAATGTTCCGTGCTCCCTAAGGCGCCGATAAATTGCTTCGAACGTCTTCCTGTCGGGACACCTTCGTTCTGGAAATCTGTCTCGATACAAACGGACCGCGCCACGGCTATTGCCCTATGCTAATCCATACATCAAATGAGCATCTGCTAATTCCGCATTTGCAAACATTGCACTGACTGCTAAACCACGTTCGTGATGAACACTAACCTGTTGATGCTACGTACTGTAAAGCCATGAGTCGCATGTCAACACAAGCACCGAAGTCAACATTACCTTCCTTCAATTGGGCCAACTGGCGGTGAATCGATGAAGTACAGTACATACTGACGAAACTAAAATGAGCTCTAATATGGAAATTAAGCGTTTCCGGACACATGTCCACATAACATCTTTTCTTTATTTGTGTGTGAGGAATGTTTCCTGAAAGTTTGGCCGTACCTTTTTGTAACACCCTGTATAGGTATATAATTAGGTGGAAACTGAGCCAACTCTGGCCACTATTATATTGCAGTGTTTGAAATCTGTTGGCAAATATTACATTTTCTGCCGATGTAAATCAAAATGTTTGATGATAACACATAGTTCCCAGCTGGCTTCCAACAAGTAACCACATTCGGCACAGTGACATGTCCTCTTCTCTAAATACGTATACCTTTGGAAACTCACACTTATAATGTGCAGTGAACCAAAACATTATGACCACTGCGATGGAAGACATGAAGCATGAAGGGATGCAGGTGTTCCGTGATAATGTTACCTTAGTCCATAGCCGCCATGGTGCCTTCGATTGGTACAACAGATCCCACGGAAACCCACATGAATTCCCACACACAGCACAAGGATTGTCTTCTGCGGAGTTCCATGTTCATCAATGTACGCCGAACGGTGTGCTCCGAAAAAATTGTGCCTCCACCAGCAGTGTACTCTGTCGTCAACCGAGCGAAGTGGCGCACTGGTTAGCACACTGCACTCGCATTCGGGAGGACTACGGTTCAACCCCGCGTCCGGCCATCCTGATTAGGGTTTTCCGTGATTTCCCTAAATCGCTTCAGGCAAATGCTGGGATGGTTCCTCTGACAGGGCATGGCCGACTTCCTTTTCCATCCTTCCATAACCCAATGAGACCGATGACCTCGCTGTTTCGTCTGTTCTCCCCAAATCAACCCAAACCTCCTGTCGTCAGACCAGCCACAGATCTCCGCCTACTCTGCTTCATAGAGCGAGGAAGCCTTCTGTGATTAGCCCTAAATTTCCAACATTGTCAGCTAGGTATGGTTTCAACATCCTCCAACCACTTTCCAAACATGCTCACGAAAATAGAACTCTAGCAACCGTCCAGTTACGTTGTTTCCGAGAAGCTCGTTCCTAGGTGCCGAGCTATATCAATCTACCCTTTACGAACGTCACTTATGCCAGCGGAATTTCCTGATTGCTATACGCATCATCGCTGGAATGATTCCCTATTCCCCTCTGCACCGGTTGCATACGAAGAGCGTTTGATAAGTAATGCATCCGACCTCCCGCGTGCTGGCCGGCTGCACACAGTTGTGACTCCCGCATTATTGGAACGTGCGGACACTCTCATTCGAGGTGATCGATGTATCACAGTCAAACGCATTGCTACTCAGCAGGATGTCTCTGTTGGTATTGCTCACACACTCATCCACAAAACTCCATTCAACTGTTCTTCCTTGTCCACCCTACATCCCGGACCTCGCACCTTCCGACTTCCATCTTTTGACCCAATGAAGGATGCACTGCGCGGAAAGCAGTACGTGGATAATGGGGACGTTACTGATGCAGTAAGACGTTGGCTCGAGCGTCGACCAGTGCAGTGGTACCATGTAGGCGCTCGGGCCCTCCCAGTAAGGTGGCGTAAGGTCGTCACAATGAACACAGATTATGCTGAAAAATAGGGTTTTGTAGCCAAAATAGTGGGGAATAATATGAATAATATGATTATCGGAATCCTGCATAAAACCAACCTGCCTCCAGAAGAAAAATGTTGCATTACTTGTTGAACATCCCTCCTACTCTCCTTAGGGGAACGTCACGAAGCGGCATTCAGTATAGCGGTGGACAGTGGTCATAATGTTTTGACTGACTAGTGTATGGAACACACTGTCGCGTGACATTAGAAACACGAGGAAGAAACACGAGAGTTTAACGTTCCATCGCCCAGGGGGTCATTGAGAGACTGAGCACGAAGCTCGAGGCAGGGAAGGATCGGGAAGTAAATCGGCCATGCTCTTTACGATGGAACCAACTCGGCATTTGCCTGGAGCGATTTAGGTGAATCGCGGAAAATCTAAATCTGGATGACCGTATTGTGACTTTTTATTTTTAACTTATTGGTCTTTGGGTTTAACCAATTAGCCAGAGAACTGAGTAATTACAGCTTTGATATACAATATCATATAAACATAACGGGAATTAATAATTACATTAATACCAGTGAAACCAAATGGTACACTTTGTACATTCACGCACTCAATAGAGTCCTTCTATTACAACTTCTCACGCTGGATCACTTGTGTCTGACTCATAACTTGATATCCGCTTCTTGCAGTAACGGGGCAGTACTGACATAGTCCGTTGTGGATAGCTGCCGCCACAGATCCGTCACGGATGTAGGTTGGGAAATTCCTGCTCGGTTCAAGGTCCTGAGAAACTTGCGGCGTTGTCTACCTTAATGTGAACACACTCGTAGCACATAGATGAAACTGCAACCTCAGTTGTTTGGATTTCGCTGTACGGAGATGCTTGAAGTTTCATCCTATGAAGACGTGAAAGATAACAGCCGCGACCCAGCGTGTTATAATAGTGGTGTGACGTCTAGATAGCTTGTTTTAGGAGAACCAGGTTTTTGACAGAATGCTCGGCCGTACTGCGGCATAATGTCTTCCTCTGGGATGTTGTGAGATCTCCCACGTCTCTACGGTGATTTGAACCGTGGTCCAGTGTGCTAACCACTTCGCCAACTCGCTCGATAACCACGTGGAACAGATTACCTCTTGTAGCTAGTGGTGCTCTTATTAAAATTAAATACGGGTTATATCACGTTGTGCCAAAATACACCTTTCTTTTTGATCAACTTATTTCGCGTGAAAAATGCTTCATAGTACAATAGTGAGAGGTGTATCCGTGACGCTCCACAGTAAGTGAAAGGGCGACGAAAGGTTTAATGTGTATTATTTACTGTATGCAGTGCCTATGTTTATGGTGTACCATGCATACACTGCTACGATCTGCAGCTGTATGAAATAGAAGAAATGTATTCGCAATGTCTAATACGATTAGACTTCAGCTGGACAGTTTATTGTAACACATCAAACTTTGTCCTAGGCCGTAACTCGAACCTGGATTTTCCTCTTTATGTCATTTTATTGCCCCCATACGTCACCGTGTGTCCACGTCTGGCATTCGCACGTGCGTGCATCTCTGAAGGACACTGAATAGTACAGCAGAAAACAAAGAGACAGCAAAATAGTATTATATGTCTAGACAGGTAGTTTCTTCCTGCGAGTGTAGGTTGTGGACACACGGTGACATTTGAGGCTTTGCATCGGTCCAGCAGAGTATTATATGTCTAGACAGGCAGTTGCTTCCTGTGCGCGAACCATAGCAACTGTGCGAGTGTAGGCTGTGGCCACACGGTGACATACGGAGCTTTGCATCGGTCCGGCAGGCATGCTCGGATAGCCAAGTGGTCAAGTCGATCGCTCATGACGAGCCGGAAATCTGGGTTCGCTTCCTGGTCCAGCAGAATTATTTATATGTGAATAATAAATTGTGCAGCTGAAGTCTAATTTTACTCGTAATTGCGAATACATTGCTTCTATTTCTTGTAATGCACGATGAAGAACAGAGACTTTGGGTTTACAAATAACAAAACATTTTACTTCGCTCTGCTATACCCACTGCTGTGTCTAATGAAATACAGTTCCCCACTGAAGAAGAGTTGTTAGGTAAAGATTGTCAAATTGTGTTGATGAACTGTTCCAGGCAGACAAAGTAAATCAATTTTGAATGCAAATTTTTGTGATGATATGATTACTAATTAAATTAGTCAAATCAGTATGTGGATTGGTATTCACAATTCAATAGAGTGATGGCTGAGCAACTCAGAGTACGAGGGCAGGCGTAAAATTAATGCCTCCGAACTTCTTAAGTGGAAACTCTTGAAGCCTTAACTCGTAAAACAAACGTTCTTAGCATTCTACATCTTTATTCTTATTTGCCGCTTGAGGGCTTCAAATTGATGCATGTTACAAGGCCTGTGTAACGTAACTATGTCGATGGGTGAGAAACAACGTGCCGTAATCGAATTTCGAATACCAAGAGTTCTTCCACACATGGAGCACCACCTCCTTCAGTATGATAATGTTAGATCAGTCATGAGCGCTGTGTCACCTGCAACAGTTCGACACCTTGGGTTCACTGTCATCGATCATCCTCCATACAGTCACATCTTGGCCCCACACTCATGCCCATAAATTAAGGATAATGCTGATACATGGTGAAACAACGCTCTGGTGGGCGGTTTGCGGGTTCAAATCTCCTGGGGGTATGACGATGCGGTGAATTTGACCTGCGGTCGTCGCACGGTGGCGCCGGCAGCAGTCCACATACGCAGAGGTGTGTTGGTGCATGTCAGAGTACGGTGCAGCGAATAAGTGTACAGACGTTTTCAGACGTGCTAATGGTGACTGTGTGTTGAAAATGGCTCAAAGAACACATATTGATGACGTTATGAGGGGTAGAATACTAGGGCGAGTGGAGGTGGTCAAGCACAGCAGGTCGTAGCCTGGGCCCTCCGTGTGCCACAAAGTGTGGTCTCAGTACTATGGCAACGATTCCGGCAGACAGGAAACGTGTCCAGGCGCTACAGTACGGGACGTCCACAGTGTACAACTCCACAAGAAGACCGATATCTAATCATCAGTGCCCGCAGACGGCCACAGAGTACTGCAGGTAGCCTTGCTCGGGACCTTACCGCAGCCACTGGAACTGTTGTCTACAGACGACTGAACAGACGTGGTTTATTCGGCCGGAGACCTGCAAGGTGCATTCCACTGACCCCTGGCCCGTAAAGCCTAGTGTCAAGAACACAGTAATGGTCATTGAAACAGTGGTCCCAGGTTATGATCATGGACGAGTCCAGGTATAGTCTGAACAGTGATTCTCGCCGGGTTTTCATCTGGCGTGAAGTAGGAAGCAGATACCAACCCCTTTATCTCCTTGAAAGGGACCTGTATGGAGGTCGTGGTTTGATGGTGTGGCGTGGGGTTATGATTGGTGCACATACACCTCTACATGTCTTTGACAGAGGAACTGTAACAGGTCAGGTGTACCGGGACGTCATTTTGCACCAGTATGTCCGCTTTTTCAGGGGTACAATTGGTCCCACCTTCCTCCTGATGGGTGATAACGCATGGTCCGACCGAGTTGCCATCGTGAAGGAGTACCTTGGAACAGAAGATATCAGGCGAATGGAGTGACCTGCCTGTTCTCCAGACCTAATCCCCATCGAGCACGTCTGGGATGCTCTCGGTCGACGTATCGCTGCAAGGCTTCAAACCCCTACGACACTTCAGGAGCTCCGACAGGCACTGGTGCAAGAATGGGAGGCTATACCGCAGTAGTTGCTCGACTACCCGATCCATAGTATGCCAACCCGTTGTGTGGACTGCGTACGTGTGCATGATGATCACATCCCATATTGATGTCGGGGTAGATGCGCATGAAACGGTGGCGTTTTGTAGCACATGTGTTTCGGGACGGTTTTCTCAACTTATCACCAATACCTTGGACTTACAGATCTGTGTCGTGTGTGTTCCCTATGTGCGTATGCTATTAGCGCCAGTTTTGTGTAGTGCCACGTTTTGTGGCACCATATTCTGCAATTATCCTTAATTTATGAGTATGAGTGTAAAAAGGAAAGAAAAGAAAAGATATGCACCGCAGGACAACAGCGAAATCTGCCGAATATGGCTGCGACGATCATTAACAGCAACCCGAAAGTAAGAACGCGCATCGCTCCAGCCCAGATGTCAGCAGCTCTCGAGTAATTTAGAGTTGTTGCACGAAGCAGCCATATGGCCAGGGGACTGTAATTACGTGCTCTTTCCCGAGGCTCGGAGATGCTAGAGTGCTGCTCACAACACTTTCAGTGATGGGGCTCGTCAGCAGAGTTCGTGAATCCTGACCGCGACGCGGAATGGCCGGTCACGACCTCTGGAGAAAGTCACGTTCCTATTTCCGCCCACATATAAGCCCACACGGCCACCGCTTCTCCGTATCTCTTGTTTACGTTTTGCACTCCTCGGCTCACTGTATGCTCGGGTCGGCCCCCATCTGCACACAGCCGCAGTGAAAATCTCGCATAGTTAAGTATTTCACCAGCGTTTTCCCCGAACAGATTTATGTACAGCCGTGTGATGTTCGTGGCTTTTCATTTAACCGTGTCTTCCGATCAACATGCTTAAAATAGCTTTCCATTTGTGCAGGGCAAACAATACTCGCATTCAATAGGGTGCGAGATTTTCGCTGCATAGCTAGGCACAATACTGAAAGCTGCTCGAACAATCAAGTGAGATTTCACTCACGCGGCGCGATTGCAAGTAATATGCGAAAAACTACGAAGTAGCCGCAACAGCCTGTAGCACTGCTTGACAATGTCGTAAAAAAACACAGAAGGCACGGGTATTTAATCTTACCTACTGTATTTGATTAAACTGATAATCAGAGTTTTTACGCAGTTTGTAAGGATATATAAACAATTATGATCGTTTTTAAGTGAAGTTAACAGTCAAAGGCGATAATAATTTGCTTCAAAACATAATATAACGTTTTATTTGATTATTAGAGACTATAATGATTTAGCAGATGCGAGACAAATGATAATTTTGATCTGTTTTCACATATGACGTTAGTGGGTAAAAAGTTTAATACGTTTTAATCAGCTCGAAAACAAGATGCCAACATTCAGAAGAAAAAGAAAAAAAATTAATTTTAAATTAAATACCTAACACACGAAATCAATCATATAAAATGACTGGTGTAACTGTAATTGCGAGAAGAAATTACAGCAGCAAGACCCGTAATGGAAATACCACCAAAGCACGTCACTAGATCAAGGGACGAGCGAAATCTCGAGAACTGTACTAGATCGTGATTGCATTCTTTTTATTTCCCAAAATACGAGGTCTGTTCAAAAAATTCCAGAACTATGTCCAAAAATTTTCCTACACTTACCTTTTACTTGTTGGCATGGTCTCCTTCGAAATACTCTCCTTCACAATTGAGGCACTGCTCCAAATGCCGTTTCCCCATGTAGTTATCACACCTTAGATTCCTTAAAATATGCCTTGAAGGGTCGACGGCTACTGTCGTACGCGGATGTACAGCAGGCAGTTACGGTGTTCTTCACGCAGCAGGACACGGTGTTTTGCCAAATGGGTGTCCTCAACCTGGTATATCGGAGGGATGATTACCTCAATGCTCAAGGCGATTTTGCCTGATTGGCAGACCGAATCTGGACTGTATGGCCTTCGAACAGAAACTTTTTGATCACACTTTGTGAAATCTTTCAGATAACATTTGCCACAACGTTTGCATCGCAGTATTATTGGTCATGTCATTGTATGTTCTAATCTGACGAAACATATGTTTACAAGTGTGTGCTTTACTGCTTCCAATGGGTTCTTCCACAGGGAAAGTCAAGGAATTCTTAAAAATTGAGAATAAGTTCGTGGATCCTTTACTTTTCCTCGCCGGTGATACGTTAATTTTTCACGGATGCCAAAGGCGCGCATATACGTACATATTCATTCTTCTGGCGCTGGGGTTGCTTATTAAAAGACACAGTGAGGAGCAAGCTCTACGGCATGTTGTTGTACGATACTTTCCTAGACAAAACTATGATGGCTTAATGTCTATGTAAGAGAATAGTCGATAACTTTCAAAGTACGTTACCGGCGTGTTTCAACGATTATAGTTTCTGCCATTAAATGGAATGGAATACACAGACGTACTATACTCTGGCTCAAATTTAAGTAAGAAATCTCTGTTCAACAATCATGCTTGATATTGCCATTACGTTAGATGCACCTTATTGAATGCAATTAGTATGATCTAGGTATCTAACCGCAGTAGAACAACACCAGTAAACCACCTATCTAATTCAAAACTATCGTAACTTTACAAATGAGGTAACGCGTAAAAAAAAAAAAACAAATCTACGCTTCACGAAGGAATTATCCGAATGGGATGGAAATTAGTAGATGTGATGTACATGTACAGAGAAACAAATAATCACATCTTTAGAAAAATTGGAGGATTTATTCAAGAGAAAGCTCTTCAGAAACTGAACAACTCAATAGCACGTTGGTCCACATCTGGCCCTTATGAAAGCAGTTATTCGGCTCGCTATCATAGCGTTGTTGGATATCGTGCGAAATTGTGTCCAGTTGACGCGTTAGATCGTCAAAATCTTGAGCTGGTTGGAGGGCTACGCCCATAATGCTCCAAATGTTGTCAATTGGTAAGAGATCCTGCCACCTTGCTGGCCAAAGTAGGGTTTGGTAAGCACGAAGACAAACAGTAGAAAATGTCGCCGTGTGTGAGGGGCATTATCTTGCTGAAATGTAAGACCAGGATGGACATGCTGCCAACAGACATTCTCCATTCTCCGATGGGTATCTACCAGCATTTGTCCTGCGGCACCCCAGAAAATAACAACAGCACGTTGGTCCTGTTTGGATGCATTTTGTAATGACGTCGCCGTAGTTCACGTTTCCACATTTACCACAGCCACGTTGAGTAGGCACGATCGTAATCCCTTGCCTGCATGTCGGTGGTTATATACCCGCATCGGAGTCGCGCTACATTGCATTCACGCTGAAGCAACGTCCCGAAACAGAAATTTTTTGATCGCCCCTTATGCTTGAGCACTCAGCTGGTGGTGACGTACCTGCACTTTATTTACAACTGAGAATGTAGCCTTTGTTCCCATTTTAAGTTTAACATTACAGTAACCTGTCTGACCGAACATTGCCCTGTTTTCGAGTCGACAATAAAGGGTCAGATTACTGGTAACATCTTGTATACAAATATAACGGTTTTCCTGCAGGTGGGGTCAAAAATGGTTCAAATGGCTCTGAGCACTATGGGACTCAACTGCTGTGGTCATAAGTCCCCTAGAACTTGGAACTACTTAAACCTAACTAACCTAAAGACATCACACACATCCATGCCCGAGGCAGGATTCGAACCTGCGACCGTAGCGGTCGCGCGGTTCCTGACTGTAGCGCCCAGAACCGCTCGGCCACTCCGGCCGGCCCTGTAGGTGGGACAGGAGTTGACCTTCTACGTAGCTTTTCATTGACGAGTTATTCGAGTAGGTTGTAAGTAGGTTGTTTAGGTTTTTATATTGGTAACGCCACGTAGCGCTCTGTATGAAAATCACTGACTGTGCAATGTGCAGTCTGTGGCTGGTTTGCATTGTTGCAATTTGCTATTGTAGTGTTGGGCAGTTGGCTGTTAACAGCGCGTAGCGTTGCGCAGTTGGAGGTGAGCCGCCAGCAGTGGTGGATGTGGGAAGTGAGATGGCGGAGTTTTGAGAGCGGATGATCTGGACCTGTGTTCATCAGAGAGAGTAAATTTGTAAGACTGAATGTCTTGAACTGATATATATATATTATGACTTTTGAACACTATTAAGGTAAATACATTGTTTGTTCTCTACCAAAATCTTTTATTTGCTAACTATGCCTATCATTAGTTAGTGCCTTCAGTAGTTAGAATCTTTTATTTAGCTGGCAGTATTGGCGCTCGCTGTATTGCAGTACTTCGAGTAACGAAGATTTTTGTGAGGTAAGTGATTCATGAAAGGTATAGGTTATTGTTAGTCAGGGCCATTCTTTTGTAGTAATTATTGAAAGTCAGACTGCGTTGCGCTAAAAATATTGTGTGTCAGTTTAGTGATGATCAGAATAAGCAAAGAGAGAAATGTCTGAGTACGTTCAGTTTTGCTCAGCTGTTTGAAAATCAAATAACGTAAGAGCACAGTAATTCATAAATTTTTCTAGGGGGACGTTTCAAGGTAAGCTAACAGTAATGGTGAACACAGTATAAACAATTCGTACGCTTCATCTGTTTTATGCGGATATTGCAGGAACGGAATATAAAACGAAATTCTAATCTCCTTTCCATAAATTAAATGTGGAAGGTAAGGAAACAACGGTATAGCATAAATGAAAGGGGAAATAACAGTCTTGTCGTAGTGGAATCTACACTAAAAAGCGGGGAAGTACTGTATTTTCTTTTTGCTACTCTCTATCCACTTTTGACTACATATGTACCTGACGCAAGCACCTGTGATCAGCTACCCGGACTTACAGTGCGAACCATGCAGCACCGCTCGCTACTAATTTTTATCTGTTTAGCACTGCCTTAGGCGTTGTTTACGTAGGTAAATCATGAACATAAATGTGTTAATAATCTCCTGAAATCCTGAATTTCCATGGCAAGCGTCATATTTCTTTTCTTTGAAGCAGACGCTTTGTTACTCAGTGAAGATTCTTCAGCACTTGCCCTTTTCTTTCTCTTGAAAACGCTCAAAATTCTTAATTTTATGTATTATGTTTTCTCTGTTGTGTATATTTTCTTCAGAAACATTGATTTCTTTCAGGACTAAGTTTCATTGACCTTGGATTTCGGCTCTTTATGTTGTTGAAGTATTGGGCTATTTGTTTAACGAATCTACCTCCCACCGTCCTTTTTACATACCCAAAGAAATTATTACTTTTTTTGGAATTGTATTTGAAAGATTTTGTTGCTCCTTAGAGTATCTTTCCGATTTTCGTCTGTTTTCAGCTTCATCTTTATTATCCCTATTTTTCCTACTTTGTATCAATCAATGCATTCTGTTGCTTCAATTCTTATAACAGCAGCATAATACCTGACTTTTGTGTTTTATTGAAGATGTCCTCGCAGAGTTGATAAGCAATCTCTGTCTTCTGGCCTTTGATATAGTTTATTTATTTGTTAAATCGCTTTATTTGAATAATTTCTCCAATATAATTTTTGAAATTTTTTTGTCCCTTTGGAAGTCTGTTTCTAGTGATTTCGGAGCATCCAAGATGTCAGTCACGCTATTCTCTTTGGATGCATATATATTTTAGGCCAATTTTCTCAGCAAATTTTCCGAGCTGATTTATCTAAGTCACGGCTGAATGTATGTCTTTGCGAGAGATCACTAGGACGTCTGTGAAAGGAACACAGCTGATTTTGACTCCTTTATTTTTTGGTCCTAGTTTTACATGGTAATTGATTCTAGCTTCTTGTAGTGCCTTTTTCCGTTACCAGACTTTTTTTTTTTCGAAGACAGGCATTGAGATTTGCAGTGAAAACCCGTCCAGATTCACTCTGATCCGATGCCAGTAACAACCGTTGTATGTATATTTTTCGCTGAAACAAGGTGTGCCATCATGCTGTCTTACATATTCATATATGGCACGTCGCTGGCCTATTGTTCCGTGACAGACTTGGCATTATAATCTACATGTGCCTTTGTTTAAGGTCCGTAAGACACGTATTTCCCAATACTTAGGCTTGAGCGTGAGCCTTGGACAGAAAAATGTGGATTTTCAGTTCTGCACTAAGCGTTAAAACACCAAATTATGAAACCTCTATCGTAATTTTATATATTCGCTTCGACCTATTTTACGTCAACTACAAGGGTTAAAACAGTTGTACCTTCTCTTGCCTAGCTTCAGTTAACCCTATGTTTATCACTAGCCTTACTGTGAATACTGACTGAACTTCAGGATCTCTTTGTTCACCTGTCAAGTTCATATTGTCATTTAGAATTTGTTCCTTCCAGAATCCAAGTACCACTGTACCTCGCAATAATGTGCCTCTTAAACGTTAGAGAGGGTTTTATGCCCCAGAAAAGTTTTAATGAATACTTCCTAATGTTTTATTTCATTTGTTTGTATTAGATGATACTATCACGGTGTTTTCATTGCTAGAAGATTGCCAGCCTGTCTTGACGTTGCATAAGCGTTAATCTACTATTTAAATTAGGTTTATATATTTTTAATGAATTTATTCAACCGAGACTTGTGAAGTTTATGAGAAATGGCTTTGAGAATTGATACTGGAGGAAACGGATCTTCAAACCACTCAGTTAACTTTTGGGCTAATGCATGCAGTTACGCGTGGGACCATTTTAAGACTGTTTCTGTGAATGTACATTGGAAACTGACAAAACCCGTTCGCAACAAAAAATCGAACGAATTCACTAGTTTTATGCGCGATACTTACCAACTCAGCGAACCTTGTGTTTCTACATACTGTGCGATGTTTACGTCTCCAGAGACATGAACTGAATGCTCTACCGACCACGTATTCTACCGGACCTCACCATAACCATCCTCCAAAGATAACGCTCCCACTGCATGGCACTGTCACCTTTCAGATCTTAGTGCACTGTTGATCAGAATTGGCAAGCTTAGGGAGAGAGCAAACAATCAAACTACACTTTGTTGTAATCTATGTTTGTGACTGTGTCATCGTGTGATGAAAGGACGTATGTATGTGTGGGAGGGGGGGGAGGGGGAGGATGATGAAAGCAGATGAAATACACTTCGTACAATTTGACTGTTGACGTAAACTTTGAAGAGAAAGTACACGGAAACACATAAACTAATTTATTTCCAACATTTCTCCTTTTTTCAGTTTCGTGACAAAAACGAAATATTTGCAGTTTGGAATAACAACTATTGTGTTCTATCACCAGTCAAAGTGATCTAAATGTCAATATTTTGATGCTTTTCCTCCGATATATCATATTCACTCTTCATTATTTTTCTTCCTTACATGAATTTCAGGAACTGTGAAACTTGTATCGAATTTATACACAAGATGTGGAGCAAGAAGGGACGAAAAATTAGCCTCACAGATGAGTAAATCTGCCTCACGCCATGGTCGAAACAATCCAGAATATAATTAAGGAGATGAAGTATGTCACAACCAAGGGAAGGTCATGTAATATCTGACACGTAAGCTTCCTCGAAATTATGATATTCTCCGAAAGTCCTATTGGAACATTATTCACTTTGAACAACACTTAAATACGTTACTTAATAAAAGTATAAAATGTTTCCCATAAATTTATATGTTCGTTGATGTTTTAATATTTTTTGTTAGTTTACGTTTTTCAGTTGTATTGATCACGAAATTGAAATGTGTAAAAAAAAGTCATTTTGCTGGTAAAGAAGTTTTAATTGGATTGCAGATTATTATAAAATTGAACCTGGACAATCACCTAGTTTGTCAGAGAATCAGACAACTTGTTTCTTGCCGTTCGCTTCAAACTCAGTTATTCACATGTCCTCAGGTTTAGGTCTTCATCTCTTTTCGCGACGTCCTAATAAAAGTCTTTGCCGGTTCTCGTTTTTGTCTTATTGAACCGATGCTTTATTTTCAGTTGTTCCACTTTGTAATTCACCAGGTTAAAGAAATCGTCTTTACTCAGTGACACAGGCTGACCAGCTAAATTTTTGCCATGGGCGCAGGGTTCTCTTTCCTGTATATCACTGAATGCTCTCGGGTTCTCGTTTTTGTCTTATTGAACCGATGCTTTATTTTCAGTTGTTCCACTTTGTAATTCACCAGGTTAAAGAAATCGTCTTTACTCAGTGACACAGGCTGACCAGCTAAATTTTTGCCATGGGCGCAGGGTTCTCTTTCCTGTATATCACTGAATGCTCTCGGGAAAAACGTACCGTTTTCATGGCCACCTTTTTGTTTTTCCGTAAAGCATTTAAGTCTATCACCTAATGTAGTTCTTGTAAATGAATATTTCTCACTCGCTTCTCTGACAGTCATTTCAAGAAATCTTACTTTTTCTACGGTTTCCTTCATGTTATTTTGGTCTCGTTTGTGATCTGAATTCTCCACCTTCGTCTGTTAAAAAACGCCGTCAAAAGTTAAATTTTTGTGCTATTTGTTTTGTCCGGTACAACCAGAAATTGCTCTCTCCGGTACAACACAAATGTATTGCTGTACTTTTTTAACGCTCGCACCATTATTACTTGGGCTAGACATTATCACTACCACCAATGTAGACAATATATTCAGTTGCATCTAAATATGCAATAAAAATGTAATACTACTTACTTCCAAACAAAACACGGTACACCGTAGCTAAATCTGTGCACTGAAAAACTCACTAAACGAACAGATACTATAACTTGTTAGCGCCCGGAAACGCATTGTTGTTTTGATTAAAAAACGAGGCACACACTTTTTCTTCCTTAGTTCTCACTGCAGCAGCACTACGGGTGCTATCACTAACGCTAGAGTATACAGACAGCTCTTGTACGATACAACCCTCTGTCGCCTACATGCACATTTCATTTTAATTGAACGGGAATGGACCATTAAGTCTGAGAGCGAGTCGGAATGAACAGGGTCCAAATCATTGTCTAGCAACCCTCGCCCCTCTCCCCATCCACATTTAGGTTTTCCGCGTTTTCCTATATCACTTTAGGTGAACGCCAATCTGATTTCTTCGAAAAGGCTTGCCAATCTAAGATTTTGCCCTTCCTCTAACATCATTATCGTCGAGAGGTACTTCAATTCTAATATCGTTTCCTCGCCTTTTTCGGCATCCCATATAGATTTGAATTATGTTTGAGTTTGATGTCCGATGACCTTCGTTGATGACGAACCCCTTAATGGTAAGCAGTGTTCAGAAATTTATAATATATATGAGTGAGAAACAAGTATTTCCTAAACTGCAGTATTGCAAGTTCACTTTATGCAGCTGCGTTTTAGACTTTTCTTTTTTTTTTCTTGGTGTAAACAGAAGCATTTGCTCGACTCAGAGAATGTGAACTTTCACACGGTTAATTCCGAAAGCGGGTACAACAAAAGGAAAGCTATAATTTAGTGTTGAGATCATTACAGAGTAACTCAGCGGGGTAAGGAAAAATGGCAGTGGTCTTGTTGGAGGAACCATCCCGACTTGCACATGATGTGATTTATGGAAACTGCGGCCAGTCTAAATCAGATTGGCCTAACATGGAGTTGAACCTCGCTCCTCTAAAAACTGGCTCTGTCTCTCAACCACTGCAGAGAGGATAGCGGAAGATGCAGTGCAAATTAGCGTTGGAAGGGAATATATCACATCTTCAGCCGTCAGAGCTAGTAATTGCAGCTGCAGTTAGGGATGTGGTACGCAGATAAAATCAGAGGAGAAATCCGTACCCAGTGTGCACGTGATGCTATTCAGCATACCGCTGTCAAGCGCGTTATGGTAAGATGCTGACACAGACCAGCTGTGGGCATGTTATGTGCGCTGCTGGGAGTGAAAGTAACTAACTGCTCCCACATTTTCATTTTATGCAGGCGGCGTATCAGGGCCTTCTGTATCTCTTCTTCTTATTCCAACCTGGCCATCTGACTACTAAGCTGACACAATGCATTTTCATCTATTCTCCACTTTCTCCATCCTTTTCCGGTAGCCCTTCATTCTGCCACTTTTATCTCTTGTTACCCATCCACTAATCGTTTTAATTTTCATACAGCTAGAAATACAGAATGCTTTGTGTAAAGTCACTTATTCAAGGTTTCTATTATACGTCTTCTGCTATATCTCTGTGATATCTTTCCCTGTTTCTTAGATCTATTTTATGTCTTGTAAACACGACTGAAATTCGCTTAATGAATGCACCGTTGTCCAACCTCAGCACATAGCCAGAATCCTACCATAACATTTTTCTTACAGTACCAATCAATTTCTTTTAAATTTTTGGTTCGCAGAAAAGTTTTAACACTTTTGTACTGAAACCTAATTTTCCTGTTCTCACTGAACCAAAGATTTATCGTAAGATCTTTCTTTTCTATTTCTAATGATATGTTGAGAATATATAATTAGCTGACTTAAGACGCGCTAACAGTGTATGATTACGGTATTACAAAGTCTGATTTAGGAGGTTATTGAAGAATTCTAGTCAATATAGATTTATTTAATCACTTCGTATGCCACTTTTGTCTCTCCATTCCGTTTTATTGCCTTCTTTAGCTAATCGCTATTCCTATAATTTCGCCGTAGAGTTTACACTTATGAATAATATCTTTTTTTTTCATATTCTGTTAGAACGATTTTTGAGAGGCTTCTATATTGCTGAAGAATTGGATTTTTTTTTTCGGAACGTATTTGTAGTCTAACTTTTCTCAGACATGTTTTGTAGTTTTTTTATTTTACTAGTTGTCATTATACTGTCGTGAAACATAGCATCACATAAGATCAAACAATTTGTGTGTACACCGCTTTGAATTTTTACCACAGTCCGATCTCGTGATACGACATGTTTTATGAAATTTCTCTACAGATATTCTTAGTATATCGTCCAGAACACACTTAAAGAGGGTCAGGAATAACACGTCCCCTTGTCTGGATAAGCGCCAAATTCTTCAGAGACCATTCCAATGAATTCCATTTTTAACGTTGTGTTTACACCAGTTTCTTGAATTTCATTTAAGAAAGGAAGGAAGATTAGGTTTAACGTCCCGTCGACATCGATGTCATTAGGGACGGAGCACAAGCTCGGATTGTGAGGATGCGGAAGGAAACTGGCCGTGCCCTTTTAAGGGGACCATCCTGTCATTTGCGTGGAGTGATTTAGGGAAATCACGGAAAAGCTAAATCTGGATGGCCGGACGAGGGTTTGAACTGTCATCCTCCCAAATGCGAGACCCGTGTGTTAATCATTGCGCCACCTCACTCGGTTTTCATTTAAGAACGAGTTTCGTGTGGTGTGCTGTTATGCTCTGTTCCTGTATGTTTCCCATGATTAATGTACTATGAAGAGGTACAGAAAATTTGTTCTGACATTGAAATGAAGCGTTTCCGCACCCGTGTGTATATAACATATCGTCTTCTTCTACGTGTCATGGAAATTTGGTCACACCTTTCTTTACACGGTCTCTAGGCAACCTTTCTTCCCATAATGCACCCCCGAATGAAACGGAAAGAGATCGTAATATGAGGTAAAATAAAAAGTACCCTCTGCACAAAATTTATATAGTGTTTCGTAAATGTATACATACTGTTTTCATTTATACGTGATGCGTCGCCATACTACAACACGTTGTGTCATGTTCTGCAGACTGAAACTTTAAAATAAGTCACAGCGGCACCTGATACACAGAGTATTACAGAAGGGATTATCAGTATTCACGGATATGACAGAGACGATGAATCGAAGCAAAAGTGTCTAATGAACGTGGGCTCTAAAATGCGTACCTTGAGAATATTTCTTCATTGTAGATACTGTGAAACAAATCTCTTACATCGCAAGTTTTTTGCTTTCAACATTTTGAGTGGTGGTAGTCTGGACCAAAACAATGATAAAATGTCCAGTAAACACGGGCTATAAAGTGCATATCTTCTGGCAATGAGCAACTGTACATCTTCGTTACTGTGAAACACTTCTCTTCTACTGTGCAAACGCTCAGAGCTCTTGTGGTAAACATTTCAGTGTCTATGTTTACTAGACTGTTTTCCCATGAATTATCAATCTTGCCATATCCCTAAAGATTGATCATTCGTCCTTGGACACCCTATGTAATGCAATAACAATTTGACATACTTTCACAGCTGTCCATACATCACATTAAATACTAGAAACGTAGATTTCCCGAGTTCCTGTAGCGGTTGGGTACGGGACTAGTTATTGAGAGTACTGAATTTCGAGTATTTGTCTGAGCATCCTGGGAACATGTTCTTCGCCTTTTTAAAGCAAGAAATATTTCTGTTGAGGCTGTAACTTGACGCATTACTTTTATTTGCTATTGGCCAGGCTCAACCTTATGGTCAATATCAAGCACATGCATGTAAGTAGTCGTACAGCTTGTAGATCACATACAAAGTCAAAAATGAAGTATTGGAAAAAATGTCAAGGCACGTTGCAGCCAGTGTTGTCGAACCTGTTTATTACGCAGTTACGATTAATGTTTAGCCTAAATAGCCTCAGATTCCACACATCAGTATTATCTTTTCGAGAGAACACAGGCAGTGTCTTTTCTTCTAGTCGTCCAAAATGTCATGTAAAGAGAAAAGCGTTAAATGTCTTATGTCCACCGAAAATTATTTGAAACAGCCTTTCTTGCCCTTCCGCTTTCCTACCAGGAAACCGAACGCTCTAGTCGAATCTCCGGCAACCATTCAGAATTTACTAAAGGGTCTGTTCAGGTAAAAGAAGTGGCTGGGCAGAGGGAAGCGGAAGGGTCTGCAGTAGTATCTGCGGCAGACTACGGTGAAAAGCGATGTTCCGTTAATCAAGAGAACGCTCTCTCCAGGATGACATTGTTAACTGAAGGGCCGCAACGGATCGGAAATCTTGTTAGTAACACGGCACCTCGGCTATGTCCGGCTCGGGGGACAATGGGCGGAGAAACTGCGAGGAACAGCAGTGAACGAAAATCCCGGGCTAGGCAAATTTCAGATTCGGCGGTAATGTCTGGAAACACAGTTACTGACGTCAGAGTTTTGTGAAGACTGATACCATTGAGTATGTTGTCTTTTGACGCTGTTTTGCGCCATGAAACAAGCAACCCTGCAAACATACGATTTTCTCCTGATGTACATATCCAGCTACACCTATACCTGGGTATGTAGCGAGGACGCCGCGCGGGATAGCCGCGCGCACTAGGACGCCTTGGTTCAAATCGCTCTGAGCACTATGGGACTTAACTTCTGAGGTCATCAGTCCCCTAGAACTTAGAACTGCTTCAACCTAACTAACCTCAGGACATCACACACATCCATGCCCGAGGCAGGGTTCGAACCTGCGACCGTAGCGGTCGCGCGGATCCAGACTGTAGCGCCTAGAACCGCTCGGCCACTCCGGCCGGTTAGGACGCCTTGTCACGGTCCGTGCGGCTCCCCCCGCCGGAGGTTCGAGTCCTCCCTCGGGCATGGGTGTGTGTGTTGTCCATAGCGTAAGTTAGTTTAAGTTAGATTAAGTAGTGTGTAGGCTAAACCTGAACAGTTTGGTCCCTTAAGACCTTACCACAAATTTCCAATGTAGCGAGGACAACGTAATACAATATGCCTAATCCCCCCCCCCCCCCCCCCACCCATTCCCAGTTCCATTCTCGAATGGCGCTCTGGAAGAATGATTGTTGGAAAACCTCCCCATTGGCCATATTTTCTCGACGTCTTCCGTTGTGGTCATACCATGAGAAGTGAGTGGGAGGAAGTAATATGTTGCGTGAGGCGTCTCGCAACGTGGTCAGGTGATTGGGTTTCACTTGCGCCATACGTCTGAACGCGAGATTTCAAAACTCTTAAACATCCATAGGTCCACTGTTTCCGATGTGGTAGTGAAGTGGAAACGTGAAGGGACACGTACAGCACAAAAGCGTACAGGCCAACCTCGTCTGTTGAGTGACAGAGACCGCCGACAGTTGAAGAGGATCGTAATCCTGACCCGTTTCCTTTTCACTACTAACCCCTGAATCGATTTTCATCAATTTTGTTATGGACATTGCTTGAAAGCTCAGGAGGAAAACAGGCTACTTCAGAAAGTGTGTTGTACGCGATATTTATGATCTTAAGAATAATACGTGAATTAAGGAAAAATATTTTCTCTTTGAAAAAGCTAAGTATTCTTTGACTTTTGAACTTTATCATATTTGTGAAAATGCTTTTATTGATTGACATGTTCTACCTAATACAATCCAGCATAATGAATACAATGTTTATACAACCCTCAACGTGTTTAATCCATGCTCCCATAATATAATACATATGAAAGTAAGTCCGTTACATTTTACCGACTAAACCGCTGAATCAGTTTCGACGTAATTTGGTATAGGAATGGCCTGATTCCAGAGGAAGGATGTAGTCTACTTTATAAAGTAAAAAAAGGAAAGTCGACACTTAAAAGTGTGGAGTAGGGGATGAACACATTGTTTTATATTAGTGAACTAAAACCACTTTAAAAATTATGAAATTTCTTGCACAAGGAACACACCGTATAAGATACAGCTGCTTTAATAGTACAGTGCGTAGATGCGTGCACTTGTCCATGTCCGTCTGCAAGCATCACTCGGCAGTATAGCTGTATGCGTGCCACGTCATCATGAGCTGAATTATTTGGAGGGCGAGAAGGTCTTGGGAGAGGGGCGGGGGGGGGGGGGGGGGGGAGCAGCTTCTACGCATCATGCTTGGCTTACCTGACTTACCTGAACAGGCAGACACATGAAGGCAGCTGACGTTATTGCACATACAATAGTTCACTTACTCACCATCACTCATCATAACAAAGCTGCTGATAAGCGAGCGTAGCCACAAGTAACAGCTAGTTTTATCTGTAGCAGCTGTCTACGTTTACTGGTAATTTACTTACACTGCGACTTTCTGTCTTTGCAGGTAACTGCACAGGAAGAGGACAAATCTGAAATGCTGTTCTGCACCACAACACTTTCTGAAGGTCAGCTGCAGCCTGTCTAAATATGAGTGCAGACTGCGGCCCTTTCGTCCACCGTCTCAGTCAGGCTCTTCCGATAAGTGGAAGCAACGTTCCATTGTAGACTAGTATGGAGAGAGACGGGAGCAAAATTGTCATAAATCAATTTTCCCAGCATTTCATTGTCGTCGAACAAATGCACACAACCAAAGGCCTGTATCAAAGCTGTCAATCTGTTGCAGGTGTGTGAGAACAGTAATGGGACTAATATTTTATCTGCCAATTTGTTTTAGTTTTTTTCTTTTTTTCAAAAAACAATATTGTCCCCTTCAATGTAGTGCCCTTCGCAGCTGTACACCGCCAAAGTCGTTGTCCACAGTCTTGGTAGCAGCGCTGAAAGGCTTCAACTGGTAGGGCCTTTAACATGTCGGTCACATTCTTTTTTAAATGTTCTCCAGAGCGCCAAAATCACGTTTTTTAAAGGCACTTTCCAATTTCAGGAAAAGAAAGAAGTCGCAAGTACTCAGATCAGGTGAATAGGTGGGCTGTGGAACAACAGGAAGGCCTTTTGAGATCCAAAATTCTGTGATGAATGTGACAGTGTGACGTGGGAAGTTGTAATAATGCAGCATCCAATTGCCTGCAAAGTCCACTCTCACCAGTTTCACTCTTTTCCTGAGCCTTTCAAGGACAGTATTTGTAAAGCACTTGGTTGACCTGGAGGAACAAATTCTATATTCACAATACTCCTACTGTCAAGAATGCAAATCAACATAGTTTTGATCTTTGATTTGCTCATTCAAGCTATTTTCAGTTGAGATGATGTCCTAGTGTGCAACTCCTGGTTTGCTGCTTTGTCTCAGGATTGCAGTAAAAAATCCAGGATTCGTGACCTGAGGTCACATGAATGATGCATTCGTGGTCATTGGCAGTTCGCTCAAGAAGGTCAACGCGCACGTTTCTTCCATTTGTGATGTTTTTCGGTACCATTTTGGCATAAACCTTTTGCATGTGCTAAACTATGGTCAAAATTCTATGTACAGGGAAATTGTTTAATTATATGAATGCGAGGTCTCTGTTCTTTCGGATACACTACTGGCCATTAAAACTGCTACACCACGAAGATGGCGTCCTACAGAAGCGAAATTTAACCGACAGGAAGAACATGCTGTGATATACAAATGATTAGCTTTGCAGAGCATTCACACAAGCTTGGCGCCGGTGGCGACACCTACAACGTGCTGACATGAGGAAAGTTTCCAACCGATTTCTCATACACAAACAGCAGTTGACCGGCGTTGCCTGGTGAAAAGTTGTTGTTGTGATGCCTCGTGTAAGAAGGGGAAATGCCTACCATCACGTTTCCGACTTTGATAAAGGTCGGTTTGGAGCCTATCGCGATTGCGGTTTATCGTATCGCTACATTGATGCTCGCGTTGGTCGAGATCCAATGACTGTTAGCAGAATATGGAATCGGTGGGTTCAGGACGGTAATACGGAACGCCGTGCTGGATCCCAACGGCCTCGTATCACTAGCAGTCGAGATGACAGGCATCTTATCCGCATGGCTATAACGGATCGTGCAGCCACATCTCGATCCCTGAGTCAACAGATGGGGACGTTTGCAAGACAACAATCATCTGCACGAACAGTTCGACGACGTTTGCAGGAGCATGGACTGTCAGCTCGGAGACCATGGCTGCGGTTACTCTTGACGCAGCATCATAGACAGGAGCTCCTGCGATGGTGTACTCAACGACGAACCTGGGTGCACGAATGGCAAAACGTCATTTTTTCGGATGAATCCAGGTTCTGTTTACAGCATCATGATGGTCGCATCCGTGTTTGGCAACATTGCGGTGAACGCACATTGGAAGCGTATATTAGTCATCGCCATCCTGACGTATGACCCGGCGAGATGGTATGGGGTGCCATTGGTTACACGTCTCGGTCACCTCTTGTTCGCATTGACGGCACTCTGAACAGTGAACGTTACATTTCAGATGTGTTACGACCCGTGGTTCTACCCTTCATTCGATCCCTGCGAAACCCTACATTTGATCAGGATAATACACGACCGCATGTTGCAGGTCCTTTACGGGCCTTTCTGGATGCGGAAAATGTTCGACTGCTGCCCTGGCCAGCACATTCTCCAGATCTCTCACCAATTGAAAACGTCTGGTCGATGGTGGCCGAGCAACTGGCTCATCACAATACGCCAGTCACTACTCTTGATGAACTGTCGTATCGTGTGGAAACTTCATGGGGCTGTACCTGTACACGCCATCCAAGCTCTGTTTGACTCAATGCCCAGGCCTATTAAGGCCGTTGTTACGACCAGAGGTGTTTGTTCTGGGTACTGATTTATCAGGATCTACGCACTCAAACTGCATGAAAATGTAATCACATGTCACATCTAGAATAATATATTTGTCCAATGAATACCTTGTTTATCATCTGCCTTTCTTCTTGGCGTAGCAATTTTAATGGCCAGTAGTGTATGTCGGAAAGAGTGGACACCACAATTCATGTAATTGATTCGTCTCAGTGGACAATAAATTCACAACCATCAGTGCTGGTGCACATTCCGTTTTACCCCGGTAGGAATCTAAAAATTAGCGACCATGAAGGACAGTGGATAGATGGCGCTAGTTGGGAATGTGGGTCAGCTGTGGAGCATGCAGAGATAGTCAGCGCATTTGCCATAAACACTGTGTGTGGGTGGTGTAATAGTTAAGGCAGCTGCCTAGTATGGAGGAGATCCCGGGTTCGAGTCCCAGTCTGGCACACATTTTCACTCTTCGTTGTTGATTCCGCACAATGTTCCGATCAAGCTAATATCATCAGTTCCTTTCCTTCCTTTCTCTTTCTCCTCCCACCCCCTCCACCTTCAACAGGAAGTGTTCAAGTGTGGTAGGTCACCGACCATCCGTATTGCAAAACGTCACTCTGATCTCACAAGAGCATCCACACATTCGATGTTTTCGTCGGTTTTTGAAGCTGATGTTCTCCTTGAGCGAGGTTCATCCTCAACGTTTTCTCGGTCTTCCAGAAGTGATATATACAAGCGAAGAACTTGTGCTCTTAATAAAGAATATTCTCCATAGGCCTGTTTCAACTTTTGAAAGGTCACAGTCGTGGACTCCTCAAGTGTAACAGAAAATAGAATGACATAACGTTGCTCTAAATTCCGCTGTTCCATTTTTGTAAAACACAACTTCACTAATGGTGGTCTGAAAAATCACATGATTGCTTTACAATGTTGAAACTTTGACTGAGAGTGTGGAAGGGATGAACACAGCGGCCTACGCAGGTAGAAGAGCACAGTGTTGCCACGCAAGTAGAAGAGCACAGTGTTGCCACATTGCTCGCAGTGTTGTCAGTCCTATTACTTTTCTGACACACCTTGTTTGCTCCCTTCAGGAATGAACATGGATTCCGCAAACAACTATCTTGTGAAACCAACCATACTTACTCGTCCATGAGTCCCAGGTAGCAGTAGACATCAGCGCCCAGGTCGATTCCACATTCCCTGGTATTTGGACGGCAGTTGACACAGTTCCACAACATTGTGTAGATACTTACAAAACCGTCGTTCGACCAGTACTTGAGATTTGTACCTCAGTACGGGACCCTTAGCAAATAGGATTGACTGAGGAAACAGGGAACAGTCAAGGAACAGCAGAATGTTTCGCCATGAGCTCGTTTACCAAACGTGAATGATTCCTACCCGTTTTCAGCTGCGCATCCTACTCGATGGTAAGACTAAAAGCAAGTTCATTTGTATGGAGTAAGTCTCAATCAATTAAAATTATGAGTTGATGAGTACTGGTAATCAAAATAGTTAAGACTACAATGAATCATTTCAAATCAAATTTGCCTCTCTGATTTGATTAAATTCAAATTAAAAATTCTCAAATCAACACATAAAATATAAAATATTAAAAAATCAAATCGCCGTTGGTAATCACATGGCTTTGAAAAAGACAGAGTGAAAGGTTGGGTGGTTTGCACTAAATAACGTTACTATCACAACTGAGAACCTAATGAACATTTGTTCATGGATTTAATTCACAAAGATAGCATTAACTAAAATCATAATCGTAAGAAATGCTCATATTCATTACATTATCTGCTTCGTAAACGACATCTCAACACCTCAACACATGGGACGATATAGGGTAAGTAAGAAAGAAAGGATTAGTAAAACTACACGCTCAAGCTAATTAGTACCAACAATCCACAAATAGGTTGAAGGAATCAAAATGATGATACTGTACACAAAACTAATGCACAATGGGCCAGAGAGCATTCAGTTTTACCTGTCAACCGCATGGTCAGTAACTCCCATAGACATTAACCGTTTCGGAAGTATTAAAAATACGGAAACACGAAGAAATAAAAGCGAGTTGGCATACGATTTGAAATACAAGTTCAACAGTGAACCTGAACAAATTTTGTTGAGCTGAGGGCTGTACACGTGCTCGAAATGCATATATTGTTTTCGTATATAAACAGCAGTGGGAAAAGGAAATTTCCAAAACTGAAGTGATCGAACACAGGTTTTGAACCATCGTGTCATAAAACAAGCCTCAACGTTTTGAGTTTGCACAGTACTGAAAGTGATATTTTAATACAACTAAATTATGAAAATATTATAAGTAGCTTCATTAGTATGAAATGTTGGCACAAATTAATTAACAGAAAAGATTATTTAAAACTTGCATGTTAAGGGTGATTATTTGGGAAGGTAGTGTATTTCAATTCTCTATAGGTAAAATTTGCTTGGTTTCATGCATTCTTTTTCTTACCTTGCATTTGCTTATAGTTGCAAAGTGTTATTTATAAGACTGAAATACTGATTTTGCTTTTACATGGATCTTAACACTTCTTGCATTTTTAAAAAATATGATTGGTCATAGCGATGTTCAAATATCCTGTGGAATACCTTAATGATTTAAGTTCCTTTCAATTTCTTAACTTCATAAATTGAATAAATTATGAATAGTATTTTGAAATTTTGTTCAAGTAAGTAATAAACCTTAAATGTTGCGTTGCAGGCTTTTAATTCCAAAAAGACTGTAAAATATAGTTTTTGCGATCTGGTTTTCAAATAGTTTCCCCTTGGATGATCCGCGCCTTCTATATATCTATAGATCCTTAATACTGACGTCTCAAAAGAACTTTGGCAGTCTGAGTCCACTTAAAAGTATGACCTTACTTCACCCCCGTTGGCCCGTATGCATGCACTGGTTCGGTTGGGAATGGCGTCATAAAGCCGTTGTATCCTCTCCTGTGGCAATGTGGCCAACAACTGCTGTAATTGCTCCTTCATATCATAGACACTGCTGAGCTGGTCGCACACATGCTCTGTTGTGCACAGATATGAGAATCTTGCTGGCTACGGAAGTTACTCAACATTACTCACAAGGGAAACTTCCCTTCGCAACCCCCATAGATTTAGTGGTAAGAGGGCTCATTGGGCAGCCCGTCAAAACTTGAACACAGACCAAGCATGAAAACAGGAAGAAGGTGTACTGACTGTGAAAAAAAGCAAAGTAGAAACAGAGAACTGTCCAAGGACAAGAAGTGCAATATAGAGCAAGCAGAAACACCTCTCAAACCGTAGTTCAATGGTCACAGCCGGCACAGTAGTTCAGCGTATTCGGTCAGTGTGACAGCTGCCCTCTGTATTACAAAAACTGAGTGAACGGATCAACGATGTACTTGAACAGTTGTCACGGGACGTCCGCCACGAACAAGTGTAACGAAAATAATGAGATCAGCAAAAAAAAGGACTATGACTATTGACGAACAAAATGAGACAGAGAAAAAAATGAAACCTCCCTCGTACCAATTTTTTTTTCTTTCGTTGTATTCAAATTTTTGTGTGTGTCGTGGATAACGTCTTCCGTTTGCAATAGCGAGGTGTAAGGAAGGGATTCTGCACTACTACTCTGTTAGCAGACGAAAGAAAGTGGCTCCCGAATGGTAACCGCAAACGTTTGATGACAAGGCGACAAGGCTACCGAATCCTCCACCGGTAAACACGTCTTGTGTGTCATGTACGGCGCTAGTAACAGTACGTGTATCATGTGAAAGAAATCTCTTACCAGCAGTCCTAATTTGTACGCCAGGTGAGTGAGTGAGATACGGCTCCTTGTCCGATTTAGGCGTTCGTATGAATGTGAATGTGAGTACCCCCAAGGAAATGATGAAAGCACAATAGTTTGTCACATAAGCTGCAACGAATGAACGCAATAGTTTCATAATAACACAGTTTCTCTGTGCTCTGTCAAAACATATGTTTTTAATGTTTTTGAAGTTGCTTACTTTTTGATAGTTTTTGCTCTCGAATTCCTTGGTTGTAACATAGTTACCACCCGTTTAACTGTTGTTTTCATTTCTGTGGGACGTCTACGTGGTATGTCGCCTGCTTTCACTATTCATCACGTTTACTTGCGACGGTAACGTATTCTTACCACATGACGCATATTCCATAACCAATGTATAGTACAGCATCTGCCAAGACTACAGAAAGAGAACATGCATTTCAATGACCGGACGGACAGTTCATAATGTTGTGAAAAAAAAAAAAAGAAATATGGCGAAAGGGAGCTTTGAACACGATTCGTTCACTTTGCAGTTCAGCACCGTGGAGACTTCACGATGCCGCGACTGTTCATCTCCGTTCAATACTCCGCTTGTTAAGCTTGGGCTGTTCACTGTTTCTATTTTCATTTTTTTCGGTACACTTTCTTCTGTTTTCATTCTTGATCTGTGTTCAGTTTTTGGCGGGCTATCCACTGGGACATCTTAACACCAAATCTAAGAAGGGTCCGATGTGGAGTTTCCGTTGTCAGACAGTTTATAGAGACACGTGTCATTTGTGGTCGATCGTTATCCTGTTGAAAAATGGCTCCACGATACTGCCACATGAGAGGTAACGCACGAGGACGCAGGATGTCCTTGACGTACCGTTTTGCCGTTACAGTTCCCTCAATCACTATCAGCCATAACCTGAAGAAATAGCCGATGGCTCCCACATACACCACTATGCCTCTCCAAAACATTGGAGAAATGGGACTATTTCTCCAAGTCACTGCGATACCCGCCGTCGATGGTCATCTTTGGCATCGCAGAACCGTGACTCATAGCTGAACACATCGCGACGTGATTCATCAACAGAATATGCTTCCCGATCACAGCACGACTCCGAACGTAGTTCTTTGTGCTGTGGTGTTAACGCTGCCGACCCATGGGAGAGTAATTATGTAGTCTGGCTGCCCTCTGACAATGGCGTGGAATGAAACGGAATATTTCAGAGAGTACATTACTTTCTCCAGGGTGGCAGGCGCAGAAAGTTGGCACCAATTATGCCTGCTTCGCTTCCCTGTACAATCTAACATCGCCACTGCCACATATGAATGCCCTAAAAATCTGGATATTTCACGATCCGGCCAAATGGTGACCCATACTGAGACCAGTTTTTAAACTTTATCAGGTGCTGATAACGCTGTCACACATGATACACGGCGTATCAGAGTCCTTCACAAGATCGCTCAACATCCTCGGCTGTTCGCGCACCGTATACACTGAAGCGCCAAAGAAACTGGTATAGGCATGCGCGTTCAAATACTGAGACAAGTTAACAGGCATAATACCGCGCTGCGGTCGGCAACGCCTACATAAGAAAAGTGCCTGGCTCAGTTGTCATATCGGTTACTGCTGCTACAATGGCAGGTTACCAAGATTTAAGTGAGTTTGAACGTCGTGCTATAGTCGGCGCACGAGCGATGGGACACAGGATCATCCGAGCGAGCATTTCACGAGTGCACGGTGAATATCAGGAATCCGGTAAAACATCAAATCTCCGAGATCGGTGCTGCCGGGAAAAAAATACCGCAAGAACGGGGCGAACGACGACTGAAGACAATCGTTCAACGTGACAGAAGTTCAACCCTTGTGCAACTTGCTGCAGATTTCAGTACTGGATCATCAACAACTGCCAGCGTGTGAACTGTTCAACGAAACATCGCCGATATGAGCTTTCGGAGCAGAAGGCCCACTCGTGTAATCTTGGTGGCTGCACGACACAAAGGTTTACGGATCGCCTGGGCCCGTCGACACCGACATTGGACTGTCGATGACTGGAACCTTGTTGCCTGATCGGACGAGTTTCTTTTAAAATTGTATCGAGCAGATGGACGTGTACGGGTATGGAGACAACCTCATGAATCCATGTCCCCTGCACGTCAGCAGGCGACGATTCAAGCTGGTAGAGGTTCTGTAATGGTGTGGGACGTGTGCAATCGGAGTGATAGATACGACTCTGACAGGTGACACGTACGTAAGGATCCTGTCTGATCACCTGCATCCATTCACGTCCATTTTGCATTCCGTCGGAGGTGGACAATTCTAGCAGGACAATGCGATATCCCACTCTTTCAGAATTGCTTCAGAATGGCTCCTGGACCACTCTTCTGAGTTTAAAGGCTTCCGCTGACCACCAAACACTATTGAGCATATCAGAGATGCCTAGCAACGTGCTGTTCAGAAGAGATCTCCATCCACTCGTACTCTTACGGATTTATGGACAGCCCTGCGGGATTCATGGTGTCAGTTCCCTCCAGCACTACTTCAGACATCAGTCGAGTCCACGCCAAGTCATGTTGGGCACTTCTGCATGCTCGTGGGGGTCCTACACGAAATTAGACAGGTGTACCAGCTTCTTTGGATCTTCAAAATTGGTTCAAATGCCTCTGAGCACTACTTAAACCTAACTAACCTAAGGACATCACACACATCTATGCCCGAGGCAGGATTCGAACCTGCGACCGTAGCGGTCGCGCGGTTCCAGACTGAAGCGCCTAGAACCGCTCGGCCACAGCGGACGGCTTTGGCTCTTGAGTGTAGGCTGCATTCACATTAGACCGTTTCTTCTGCGTGGTTCACGGTTTTTGTCAGGCAGTGTATATCTCGCGATTAGACAATGGGGATAAAATTAGTTATTTGATCTCACTCGGAACCTTATTAACAGACCTTCTTCTTGCGCACCATTCGAGACAGGAATCGGAAGAAATTATTGGGGAGTGATAATGGTACCAGAAGCACCCTCTAACACACACCGTAAGGTAACTTGCGGATTATATATGTAAATGTAGTCAGCTTCAGTTGGAAAGTAGCTACGTGGCAGTCCGTTTGGCACAATCGGCTGCATTGTAGTCTCTTGGAGAGCAAAATAGACGCAAGTCAGTATTCACAGTGCTTTTGCAATCGGCTGTATTGTAGCTTCTTGGAGAGCAAAACAGATGCTTATCGACGTTCCCGGCGCTTCACATGTTACACCAGTGGCGTGTACACCTCTCTTGCTAGGTCTTCTCGTCCCGTGATCTGGTGTAGCAGGTACCTGTCGCTCTGCCCTTGACCACGAGACTGTGTCCTTTAGGTGTCTCCGCTTTCTCCGGCTCGCGGTCGCGCACCCACCACTGCCCTGCCCGCAAACTCGATTCTGTTCGGCAGGCCAGACCTGTTTGAGCCGTCGTCTGTTTCTTTCTGTCCTGCAGGCGTGGAAGCGATGCGGCTGGGCGTCTCTAGAGCTCCGACACTTTGTCGAGCGTCTCATTCTCGGGAGAATTATCGGCCCTGCAGCGAATTTCGGACAGCACACTATACTCCGATCATCATAAGAATGAATCTCATCTAAAAATTACACTATGTATTCCTCCGATTTTTCTGGAACCTCGTTGGACTTTTTTTCACGTGGAGCGGAAGCCAAGCTGTCTCGAGTACAGTGAAGTAAGATAATGAGGATACGTTTCATCCTGCGCTTTAAGGGTGCATCGACTCAGCGGTGATATGGGGCAACAGCTTTACCGGAGCATTTAACTTGAAACAGCACTAGTGAGGCAGGTGGTCCAACTAACCTTCAATGATGTGAACAGTCCCGGTAAAGACGTAAAACGAGATGAGCAGAGAACAATATAGCTTTGAATTTACATACGGAAGGAAATTATATATGGCAAAACTCAGGCGATACGCTTGTTAGGTGACTTGATGGGAAACATAACATGCCCTCGATCTTAGCTAACATAGTATTCTAAATAAAAACAAGAGTGGTAAAAATTTCTGACTTTAACAAGGATAATTTTTCTGCATGAGCTATACGTGGCGCAAAAGCGCGCTGCTGATTTCCCATCTAGTTAAATATTGAAGCAAATGAGATATTGCAGTCGGTCGTCTAGTAATCTCTGCATTCCTTCCATATCGGACCCCTGGGAATACATTTCAGTACTGCTACGTTGATAAAGAGGCGGTCAGCAACAGAATCCTAAGCAAGCAAAAAGTCCACATTTCCTCCTCCTTTTTTGTGGAGTGCTGTTCTGCATTTTGCCACTGTTCGGCAGTGATGTGTCACAAAGCTTCGTGCATTAGTTTCAGTATTTTGCTAGCTTAAATGTCTTGTTATTTCTCTCCACAAATTCCTTAACTTGGCTCTAGATCAGCTCTATTGGGTTCAGATAACAGTGGTACGGTGACAACTGTAAAAATACAGCGTTTCTACTATGTGCTCGACGTCGTGTAAATTACTGTTTTCCATGTTTCGACGACATTTATCACTTTGGCTGGTGAGGTACCACGCCTGTCCTACTAAACAATGGGCATATTCAAATTCGATTTTTCATTTTTTCTCCAAAAATTTTGATTGTGTAATGTTTTCTTAACTTCAGCAATCTTTAACAATCGTTTATAAAATATCGATACTTAAGAATTTATATTTTCAACGAAAACCAGAATTTTGCGTGCGATATGTAATTAGAAACTAGAAGACCTGCATTTTTCTTGAGAAATGATGGTTAAATATGAGTTAATTAACATACATTTGATGAATTTCATATTTAGATAATGTAGGTATTCAAACCGAAAAAGGCTTACAGACCACAAAGAGATTCGAACTGCCGCCCCAAAGCATGCATGATTAACGTGGTACGACGTTACCGATTACGCCACGCATATAGTTTGAATGGCATGTTCTATTTATTAAATAGCGTTTCTCGGGAAACGTCAGAGGTGATTTTCCTCTGTAAGCTTGTGAAAAATATTAAGAACAACTTGTTTCTCGCCATTAACCGTGTTCCGCGCACATGCTTCACTACGAAGCAGAAGCAGTGTCATCGAGTTATTAACAGCGAGACAGTCAGAACACTAGTAGCGTTTAAGGAGACTGTGACTGTACACAATTTTTGAATTAAAAATACGTAGGTGAAGTATGATTAAGAAAAACGTTGGTGGCTGTCAGTACATCAGAATGTCTTGAAGTTTCATTTACAGTGACGTAGTACGTAATAAATATCTAATACATAATTTGGACCTGCTTCCATGAGCGGAGCAACACCAGTGTACGAGAGTTACGATTTCTGACGAATCATGGCACTTGTGTGTGTTTACATCAGGTTTCTTCTTACGATGAACGAAGTATAGTCGGCTTGTTCACCACACTTTGCGAGCGCTCGGCTCAGTATATAATTGAAAAGGTACTCACTGCCGCCCGGGGTGGCCGTGTGGTTCTAGGCGCTACAGTCTGGGGCCGAGCTTCCGCTACGGTCGCAGGTTCGAATCCTGCCTCGGGCATGGATGTGTGTGATGTCCTTTGGTTAGTTAGGTTTAATTAGTTCTAAGTTGTAGGCGACTGATGACCTCAGAAGTTAAGTCGCATAGTGCTCAGAGCCGTACTCACTAAAGGGCTTAACTTTGTCGTGTGCTACCGAGAGCTTGTATGCATTTAAACGCGCAGTCAAGAATTATTAAACTCGTCTGAAATAATTACTCGCTCCCCACCGCAGACGGCTGCTGGCACTCGTAAGACCTGCAGTGTCACTTGCTTTGTCGTAAGCGCCAAGGGCTGTATTTCTCGTGGGCGTCGCACTACACTGATTAAAATACTTGTTACTTGATCGTTGTCACGTTGCGCTACTGCTCTACCACATCGTGTGTCAAGTGTACCTCGGCCTGCCAAAAAAGGCTGGAACACGTATTTAATTGCTGCCGACAACAGTTGAATGAGCTGCCGAGAGGGTTCGATAATGGGTATGTTCATCCATTTCCTCGAAAACTCGAATCTGAATCTTTTTTGTGGCGTTTTAGAAACAGTGACCATTTTACGAGTGACGGTGACATTTCTGAAGGTAGTACTTTCCGAGTCGTGAAGTGTTAACTAACAAGTACTGTAATTTTAATCAGACTATAGATGCAATGGGTCACTCTAAGATCAACACAGTGTTGACCTTTTTTTGCACCACCTCGGTGCGCTGTGGTCGTCTTTATTTTTTCGGGTTCGGAGCACCTCTTTGTTACCTAGGGTAGAGGAGCTTTGTTATTGGCTGTTGCGGACTAGAACGCGTCCTTTAATTCCAGTCTGTAATTATTCTTAGACTATCGATTTCGGTCTGCTTGAAACATATCTTATTAGGGACATGTCTTAAACAGATCTGAAGATGGCCACTTCGGACAGAAATCTATAGTCCGAGGACAGTTTTTGTGATAGTAGAAACAGATTCTATACACTTTCCTCGGTTACATTTTTTCTTATTAGCAACCATGTTGCAGCTTGTAAAACTAGACACCTTTGTCCTCACAAACACCGAAATTACTGGTTCAGAACTTTTGTTTTCAAATGTCTGGCTGAGATAAAAAGTTTCTATTATCATTGTGACCATATTCGCAAATTAAACATGGTATACTGCAGTTAAATTCAATAAAAGAACAATGTGGCCTGGTAATATTTTGATTTAATTTTCACGCTAGATGTAGCATGCAAAAGTACAACAATCAGCTTTAAATCTCCTATTTGCAGTATATGTTAGATATGTAGAAATTTTTGATTGATTTCCGAGTAAATAGTTAACAAATGTATACACGTATTTATTGCATGAATATAACTGAACAACATTGCGAAAGCGCAAAATTTATAGAGAAATTCATGTCTTTTTCTAAACCTTCGAACATTATAAAATTGTTCGCGAGTGCAGTGCAATGTATTTGTTTTGCTTAGCGTGTAGTCATACATATTGACTGAAATAAAGTACCATTTTCGTAAACCGTACGACACGTTCCACACCAAAGCGAAATACTGTGAGCATGGTGCGCAGAACATAAAAATTAAGGAAATTTAATGTTTCTCCTACGGGATCATTTATGCCCTGGGCGTAGACCAATGCCAGAAGCATGATGATGTAATATAGTGTACATTCTGCAGTCCCATAATGCGGATCTGTCTACAAGGAAATATGCATCTTTACCTCACGTAAATAGAGTGCTGAAATGAAACTTCCTGGCCGATTAAAACTGTATGCCGGACCGATACTCGAACTCAGGATCTTTGTCTTTCGCGGGCAAGTGCTCTAATGGTGGAGCACTTGCCCGCGGAAGGCAAAGGTCCTGAGTTCGAGGCTCAGTTCGGCACACAGTTTTACTCTGTCAAGAAGTTTCAAGTCAACGCACACTCCGCTGCAGAGTGAAAATCTCATTCTAGAGTACTGAAATGCACAGCATTCGATTCTCAAAAGCGTTGATTGGGCAGTTGCACGTCAAATGATGTCTGTCCTCCTTCGCAGAGGTGTTTTCTAACCACTGTCCAGATCGAGACATGATGGTTGTTTACTTCTTCACAACAATGTCCCACGACGTGATTGAAAAGTACGTGTTACTCAGGCACGAATGAAGGTTTCGGATACCGGTACGGGAGAGACCGGGGGGGGGGGGGGGTCAATTTGTTGCCAGCCTTATCCCCAGCTCCCCCCAAATACAAATTGCTGTCACCCTCACTTTTAACTTCTGTGATTTTAATAACACAACAGTAAAAAAATATATAAATGTAATAATAATTTGTTTAGATCAGTTCTTAGTACATCGCTGTAAGACCACTTCCAAGTAATTGCAGTACAAATAAATACATGATCTGGAAAGCATTCGTGCAATCAATTGAAATTCACATGTCATGCAATAGATTTAAGAAGTGGAACAGCAACAAGTTCTTACAAATCTGAGAATGTCATAATTTACACGATGTAAATTCCAAGTGCGCACTCGGTATCATCAGTATATAGGGCTATGAGACCGTGTAATCGGGTAACGAACGCTGTTTCTTCCAGTTGTTCCCGCCTACAAATGAATGGCCTTTTTGGTAAAATAAATTACAGTGTCATACGATCATTTCATTTTCGCAGTACGAAAATCGTTTTTTGCTCCTCAGCATTTCTACCTCGCCTTTTTAATCCTAGGTCACTCCATCGGGCCTCCTAGGCTGGACAGAATTTTTATCGATCATCCGGAGCAAACTTTGAGTTAAGAAAAGAATTTGGAAAAAGCATAACAGCATAAAAATTATTTCGCTGTCCGGAAAAGGGAAAAGGGATGATTTACCGGTATGGGAAACACAGTCACAAAAATCTTGTTATTTGATGCCCTGTGGCAAATATTACTTTCTATCCCGCCATATACACCGAGGTACCAAAAGTCATGGAATAGCGATATGCGCATATACAAATGGTGGTAGTATCGCATACGCAAGGTATAAAATGGCAGCGCATTGTCAAAACTGTCATTTTCGCTCAGGACTTTGAACGCGGATTGGTAGTTGCAGCTAGGCGCAAGGGACATTCCATTTCAGAAATCGTTAGGGAATTCGATATTCTGAAATCCACAGGGTCACGAGCGTGCCGAGAATACCAAACTTCAGGAATTAACCTCTCACCACGGACAACGCAGTGGCCGACGGCCTTCACCTAGCAACCGAGAGCAGATGCGTTTACGTTGAGTTGTCAGTGCTAACAGACAAGCAACAAATAACCGCATAAATCAAAGTGGGAAGTACGACGAATGTATCAGTTAGGACAGTGCGGTGAAAACTGGCTTTAATAGGCTATGACAACAGACGACCGAGGCGAGTGCGTTTTGCTAACAGCACAACCAACACTGCCTGCAGCGCTTCTCCTGAGCTCGTGACCATATCGGTTAGACCCTAGACGATTGGAAAAGTGCAGCCTAGACGGATGAGTCCCGATTTCAGTTGGTAAGATTTGATGGTAGGTTTCGAGCGTGGCGCAGACCACGCGAAGCCATGGACCCAAGTTGTCAACGAGGCTCTGGTGCAAGCTGGTGGTGGCTCCATAATGGTGTGGGCTGTGTTTACATCGAATGGACTGGGTCCTCGAGTCCAAATGAACCCGTCATTGACTGTAAATAGTTATGTTTGGCTGCCTGGATACCACTTGCACCCATTCGTGGACTTCAAGTTCCCAAACAACAATGGAATTTTTTTGGATGTCATCGGGCCACAGTTGTTCGTAATTGGTTTGAAGAACATTCTGGACAATTCGAGCAAATTTTTATGAGAAATAATCGAGAGGTCAGTTCGTGCAATACTTCCGCAATGATGGACGGCTGTAGAGGTAGCATGGTTAATTATTTCTGCGTGGGACTTCCAACGACTAGTTGAATCCATGCTATGTCGAGTTGATGTACTAAATCGGGCAAAAGAAAGTCCGATACGATATTAGGAGGTATACCATGACTTTTTGTCACCTCAGTGAATTAACGCTTCCTTCTGTCCCGCCGGCCGGGGTGGCCGAGCGGTTCTAGGCGCTACAGTCTGGAACCGCGCGACCGCTACGGTCGCAGGTTCGAATCCTGCCTCTGGCATGGATGTGTGTGATGTCCTTAGGTTAGTTAGGTTTAAGTAGTTCTAAGTGCTAGGGGACTGATGACCTCAGTAGTTAAGTCCCATAGTGCTCAGAGCCATTTGAACCTTCGGTCCCACTGACGAGTGAAAAAGCAAATATATGCATTCCTATGTAAAAACTTTTATTTTCGTAATTTTAGTTTCAAAGTCAATTTAAGTCAACAGCATTCGACTGGTTTTATGTTGTCCTCATCTTTTACTATGGGCTGCTAATCTTTACATCTGCATGTAGCCACTACGTCCAACATCGTCTACAATCTCTTTTGCGTATTCTCGTATTTGTCTACTATTATTTTTGTCCTCTTCAGCGCCTAACTAATGCTTCGTAAGTGTCGTAGTTGGTGTGCCATTATTTCATCTGGTAATTTCCGTACACTTCTTAACTCATTTCTTAGTTTTAGTAGTACTTCATCTCGTCCTCTAACTACTCATTCAATTTTTAACATTTTTCTATATAACAACCATTCTATGGGTTTAAGTTTATTATTGTCCAAATTTCGGATGATCCACATTTTACTCGTACTTCTCTACAATCCTATGGTCCAGACGTACTTTGAAGAACTCCTCCCCTATTTGCATATCAATATCCAGCAATATCTTGCTTCCTAGATAGATTTGTGTCAAAAATATAATCTTCTTGACATAGAACTTTTATTTGCCCAGATCGCAATAAATACATATATAGATAATTAGTTTCGGCAATTTGAGTTGACGTCTTCAGATCTTCTACGTACATCAACCATTGTGCAACTGTATAATAGCGCACTGGCACCTAGCCCTAAATGTATTTGGAACCAACTTGAAGAAGTCGCATCAGTGTAACGTTGTATATCATATAATAAAACCATGCTTGTGATAAACACTCAAGTAAGTTTCTGGTATTGACAGCTTCCGTCAGTGCGGTGCGTGTTTTTCAACGAATTGAACTCAAATGTGATTATGACTAAAAGACGGCGTACTGGATAGAGGGGAACAACGGTACATGTACATGATCTGAAGATGGCAATTTAAACTGCCGAAATTAGTTGTTTAAATACATATCTGTTGCGATATGGACAAATAAAACTACTGTAGTAAGAAGATTACATTTTTCAAATCCAGAGATCGCTCTCCTGATGACAATGTCCGGTAGCCACAATTGTTTCATTTCTTCCACTTCTGCGTCGTTCTCAGTTTTGATATTAAGCAACTCATTGTTCTACATCTGCTACTCTTCATCACTTTCATCTTTGCTTTGCTGTTCCTGAAGCCATACAGTGAACTCAGTATATTGTTATCCCGCGCAGGAGAGAGATATATTTTATAAATCTGTTTTACGCCGTCTCAACACAGTCCACCATCGAGGCATATGTTTGGCCTCTGGAGCTTTCTACCCTATCTCAGTTATGAGTCTCTAAGCAGACGCTGCCGAACTACGGTTGTCATATTGGAGTGATGTTCTCCTCAACAGATACGCGTGCCGTCTGTCTTCTATGCCCATCCATCCATCCTACGCGTCCTTTTCTGATGACTCTCTTGACTTTCAGTATGGGATAAGCGTAACTTCTTTGGTGCCTCCCGGAGTTCGCTTTCGTATACTGCGTCGTAACGTTAATCTTACATCACCTGCCACGTTGAACGCCTTGGCTTCGTGAAGAGGTCTGCGTTCACCTTGGACTTAGTTTGCTCCCCAAAGACACTATTCTGGATTCGACCTATCTCTGTAAGTTTCTCGAATCATGCAAGGGGCCTGAAGAAAGCACGTTCGTCTACAATGACGGCTCTAAGACCGACAGTGGTGTGGTATGGGCCTCTGTCATTGGCAACAAACGCCTTACATACCGGTTTCTAGACCAGTGCTCGATTCTTCTGCAGAGTTCTCTGCCCTCTATCAGCGCATCCATTACATCCGACGACACAGGCTTCTCAGTTATGTATTATGTTCCGATTCACCTGGTGCTCTCCAGAACCTCTGCCTGCTATACACATACTTACGCATAGTACAACGAATCCAATAATGCCTCCACTCGCTCGCTTATAACGGAGCCAACATGGTGTTAACGTGGATTCTTGGTCACGTCGGAGTGTCGGGGAACGAAATTGCCGATGCTGCTGCCAAGGCTGCAGTCAACCCGCCTAGACCTTTTAGCTGCTCTGCCCCTTGAGATGATCTCTGTGTTGTCGCACGCAAGAACTTTGTGTCACTCTGGTCTTCTCTTTGTGGGAGAAAACTCCAGGAAATTAAACACCTCCCAAAGGCTTGGACGCCTTCCTCCCGCCCCTCTCATCACGAGGAGATACTTTTAGTTAAGCTGCGTATTGGGCACTGTCGTTTCACCCACCGTCATTCGTTAAGTGGGTACCCCGCACCATTGTGTGCTTACTGCAACCAACCATTGACACAGCGCCATTTTCTGACCGAATGCCGATTTGTTACCGTTTAGTTTTAATGTATAATTGCCATTTGGATTATTAGATATCTTAGCAGATACAGCACGAGCTGCAGATTGCGTTTTACTTTCTATTCGCCATTGTAACATTGCGAAGTAAATTTAATTTTCTATCGTTTGAGCACAGCTCGTGGTCTAGTGGATGAGGGTTAGCAACCCTCTGTAATAAAAAAAACTGAGTGAACGGATCAACGAACGACCTGAACGGGTGTCATGAGACGTCCGTCCCGAACATATACAACGAGCAGAATAGAACAAAATGAGATTAAAAAAGTGGCTAGCGTTCCTGACTCAGGATCTCAGGGTCCCGGATTCGATTCCCGGCTGGGCTGGGGATTTTCTCTGCCTGGGGACTGGGTGTTTGTGTTGTCCTCATCATCATTCGTGACAGAGGCTAGATTAGATTGTGTATAAAATTGGACTATGTCAAAATTGCGACTTTGTATGGGCGCTGGTGACCGCGCAGTTGAGCGCTCCACAAACCAAACATCATCATCAAGCGTCTGAGCAACCACTTCAAAGTGAAATTGATCGTTTTTAGCTGTCTCTCTACTCCAGTCGATTGGGCTCTGAATATTCTCGACTTCAAATTCATTCGGTAATGGACCATTTTAAGTTATCCCACGGGCGCTTATGACCTTATCTGTTTTGCACCCCATAAGCAGCCCCGGGAGTAGACAACATTCCAGTAGAACTACTGACAGCCTTGGGAGAGCCAGCCCTGACAAAACTCTACCATCTGGTGAGCAAAATGTATGAGACACAGGCGAAATACCCTCAGACTTCAAGAAGAATATAATAACTCCAATCCCAAAGAAAGCAGGCGTTGACAGATGTGAAAATTACCGAACATTCAGTTTAATAAGTCACAGCTGCAAAATACTAACGCGAATTATTTACAGACGAATGGAAAAACTGGTAGATGCCGATCTCGGGGAAGGTCGGTTTGGATTCCGTAGAAATGTTGGAACACGTGAAGCAATACTGACCCTACGACTTACCTTAGAAAATAGATTAAGGAAAGGCAAACCTACGTTTCTAGCATTTGTAGACTTAGAGAAAGCTTTTGACAATTTGACTAGAATACTCTCTCTCAAATTGTGAAGGTGGCAGGGGTAAAATACAGGGAGCGAAAGGCTATTTACAATTTGTACAGAAACCAGATGGCAGTTCTAGGACATGAAAGGGAAGCAGTGGTTGGGAAGGGAGTGAGACAGGGTTGTAGCCTCTCCCCGATGCTATTCCATCTGTATATTGAGCAAGCGGTAAAGGGAACAAAAGAAAAATTCGGAGTAAGTATTAAAATCCATAGTGAAGAAATAAAAACTTTAAGGTTCGCCGATGAAATTGTAATTCTGTCAGAGACAGCAAAGGACTTGGAAGAGCATTGAACGGAATGGACAGTGTCTTGAAAGGAGGATATAAGATGAACATCAACAAAAGCAAAACGAGGATAATGGAATGTAGTCAAATGAAATCAGGTGATGCTGAAGGAATTAGATTAGGAAATGAGACACTAAAAGTAGTAAAGGAGTTTTGCTATTTGGGGAGCAAAATAACTGATGATGGTCGAAGTAGAGAGGATATAAAATGTGGACTGGCAATGGCAAGGAAAGCGTGTCTGAAGAAGAGAAATTTGTTAACACCGAGTATAGATTTAAGTGTCAGGAAGTCGTTTCTGAAAGTATTTGTATGGAGTGTAGTCATGTATGGAAGTGAAAGGTGGACGATAAATATTTTAGACAAGAAGAGAATAGAAGCTCTCGAAATGTGGTGCTACATAAGAATGCTGAAGATTAGATGGGTAGATCACATAACTAATGAGGAGGTATTGAATAGCATTGGGGAGAAGAGGAGTTTGTGGCACAACTTGACTAGAAGAAGGGATCGGTTGGTAGGACATGTTATGAGGCATCAAGGGATCACCAATTTAGTATTGGAGGGCAGCGTGGAGGGTAAAAATCGTAGAGGGAGACCAAGAGATGAATACACTAAGCAGATTCAGAAGGATGTAGGCTGCGGTAGGTGCTAGGAGATGAAGATGCTTGCACAGGATAGAGTAGCATGGAGAGCTGCATCAAACCAGTCTCAGGACTGAAGACCACAACAACAACAACAACAAGCAGCAACAAACAAACAATTGCAAGATTTCGCGAGGTAATTAACGTAAACCTTCCAGAGACTGTCAGATCTGTTTCTCCGGTATTTATGCGACCCTCCTTCAGACAGTAATGAATTTCCACGGGAAGTCAGTACGAGCGACTTTGCGTCAGTTCGCATTAGGCTGACCGCGATCGGGCTGACTGATCAGCAGCCGGACGCTGACGAGGTCAGCACAGAAGGGAAGGCAGGGCGGCGCAGGCTTCCGGCACACAGCTGCTCGCACCAAGGCCTGCCCGGCCAGGCCTGCACCAGTTTACGGAAAGAGGCCACGTCACCACCGTCCACTCTTTCCAGCGTCATCAAGTCGTGCATCGTTCTATTCTACCGCTGCAGAAAGGCCGGCCCTAGGCTTTACATTACGACATTCAGTAGGACATCCATGCTGCGGCTGTTCCACTGTAACCTTTGTAAAATAATTACTTTTGAATACATTATGGGAGTGACAGTGATGAATGTGTTACAAGTATTTAGTATCAAAAACAGCCTTGATCACAATTTATTTATTACGGTGACCGGTTTCGACCACTACTGTGATCATCTTCAGACCAATGAGTAATAACCTCCTTCTGCCGGAGAATCAGTAGTGATAATGTCTTCGAGCGTTCTGGAAATGAACTTACGTGAGGACATTTTTGCTCAGTGGGTGATTCTGGATGCATTAAATGTGCCGTGTGAAAACTTAGCAGCGTGTTATTGACAAGCTGTTCGCGATGGTTGTAAAGAAAGCTTTCGACTAATTTCGATTGGTAGAATGACCCATTTGGCTCCCAACATTTGTGGACGAGGGGGATTTCCCAATGATAATGGGTCTGGTTCCCAGGAAGGGTTCAAAATGGCTCTGAGCACTATGGAACTTAACTTCTGAGGTCAACAGTCCCCTAGAACTTAGAACTACTTAAACCTAACTAACCTAAGGACATCACACACATCCAAGCCGAAGGCAGGATTCGAACCTGCGACCGCAGCGGTCGCGCGGTTCCAGACGGTAGCGCCTAGCACCGCTCGGCCACTCCGGCCGGCTCCCAGGAAGGGTACAAATGTCCAGAGAGTACGTGGACTAATAGTTCTGGGCTGACCTCTATGCCACGTGGTTTCTCAAGACTTCGATGGCACATTCACGGAGGCTGCGATTTAGGTTCACGGTAACATTTTTGAACTATGCGAAAAAAAACACAAATTAGTTACGTACTACGTCGCGCACACACTTCATTCCACATCTAAACGACACTACAGGTATTCGGATTTATGTTATGACATGTTCGATATGCCTCCCATCATTGGCGATGACGAGGCGTTTTGTATCCCGCCTGGAAGGCGGCGCGTGGGTCTGCTCCTGTATACTGAAGAGTAGGACGAATGTAGGAAGTGAGTAGGAGCAGTAAAAGGTGAAATGCTTCAAAAAAAATGGTTCAAATGGCTCTGAGCACTATGGGACTTAACTGCTGAGGTCATCAGTCCCCTATAACTTAGAACTACTTAAACCTAACTAACCTAAGGACATCACACACATCCATGCCCGAGGCAGGATTCGAACCTGCGACCGTAGCGGTCGCACGGTTCCAGACTGTAGCGCCTAGAACCGCTCGGCCATCCCGTCCGGCTGAAATGGTTCGGTACTGCGTGTAGGACGTAGCTCTTTTACTGGCGTATGAACATATACAACTGATAATACTTAACTTTGCACTGAGGAGCACGTAGGTGCGAAGCCGGATGTATCAAAGCTCACAAAAGTTACACAGGCAAAATCTGGAGTGGCTTGCCAACTACTAAATGCAAACAATGTTGCTTGGTCGTCTACTCGGAATCAAATGGGCAGAATCTGGAGCGGCGCTCGTAGAGCTGCACAGCGCTGGCTAGGGGGCGCTGTCGTCTGTGTCGGTGTCGTAGTGCAAACCTACGAACTTGCACCTACGTCGTGACATCGTAGCTATCGATACCACAAGGCGCAGACAAATAGCGAAATTCTGCATGAACCGCTGAAGTGTCGGATTATCGTTGCTGTCGATGACCTCCTGAATGGCTGTTCTCAGCTCAGCAATGATTTTGAGGTTATTGCTGTACACGTTGTCGTTAATATAGCCCCACAAAAAGGAGTCTCATGTGTTCAGATCCGGTGAATATGGCGGCCAATCGAGGCTCATGCTAGTGGCGTCTGAGTACCCTAGAGCCAGAATGAGATCCCCAGACCTCATTCTCATTATTTGTTGTACGTATTCGAACCTCGAGGACATCAAACACTCTCCTGCTTCGATGGGATCGAGCTCCGTCTTGTATGAACCGATCTTGTCGAAATCAGGGTCACTTTGGATAATGGGGATGAAATCATCTTCCTAAACCGTACCGTCCGGTAGTCACCGTCCCATCAAGGAATATCGCACCGGTTATTCCATAACTGGACATTTCACTCCACACAGTCATCCGTTGAAGCTGAAGATACGTCTCTATCGCAAATTGCGGATTCTCAGTCCCCCAAATGCGCCAGTTTTGCTTACTGATGAACCCATTCAAATGAAAGTGGGCTTCGTCGCTAAACCAAGCCATGGATGCTCATACTAATTCCCATCATGCCCCACGTTCAACCGTACCATTTGAACCTCCTAACACAAAACGTTCAGAAGTTACGACGATTTTATTTCGTACAGTTCAACACTTGTCACCCTGTAGTAGTAACGACAGGTATTGGGAGGCGACACCACCGAGGAATTAGCTCATAGAGGAGCAGCGTCAATAGGAATTCTCGTTAGAGAGACAAAATCCATTCACTCTGTAAATATTATTCGGATTGGGCGAAATGCTAAACACTGAATCGATTTTGGTTCCTGCTGAGACTGAGGAGCTCATTCGTGGACCTTCACGGGGTAGCACGGGGTGCTGTGCTGTTCTTCGGGGAATGGAGCGTGTGTTTTCAGCAGCGGCGCATGGTGAACCTCGCCTGCATCCTCTGTAAGGCCCACCACGATTTCCCCCTCTCCTTTATCAACAACTTCATTTCAGTGTAGCACTTAAATGCAACGTCCTCATTATTTGCTGTGTGTATTCTAACCTCTGTCCTCCCTTACAATTTTTTTTTCTTTGCGGCTCTTCTTAGAGCCAAGAGGGCTATTCCTTGACCTCTTAAAACACATGTATTTTCGCCTGTCCTTCTTTGTAATCAGTGTTCTCCGCATACGCCTTCTCCCGCCGATTCTATGAAGAACCTGATTTCTTATCTTACTGGCCTTTTTAATTTTCAACATTCTTCTGTAACACCACATCTCAAACGCTCCGATTCTCTGGTGATATCGACCGTAATAATTATAGGAAAGTGTCAGTATTGCTGTTTTAGTTTTTTTTTCATGCCATAGATTACAATATTAGCTCAGTTGGTAGAGCAAATGCTCGCGAAACATAATGATCCCGGTTTCGAGTCCTGGTTCGGCATACAGTTTTAATCTGCCACGAAGTTTCATGTCAACGCACACTCCGCTGCAGAATGAAAATTCACTCGCGATAACAACACTCATTTTTAATTCGAGCCACTATTTGGTGACACTACATTAGCTTGAATCTGTAGTGTTCTGGAGAGGGTAGATGCTTTGTTGGCAGCTAAAATAAAAAAGGCTTACCAGATGGCGACGTGCTCTTCTTCTTGGTTTTTAAGCACAGCTATACGTGCGTTCTGTTTCTATTGTACTAACAGCTGGCTTACATCTGAGTCATTCCTGTTTCCTTCACATTAGCCTAGGTCGCTTATTCAGCTACCACAAGCAGCCAGAAAGTTACCTGAAAGGTGTTCTAGGACACTCCATCCATTGGAATCTTCGCTTCATTGTCTGACTGATGTTTGTTTATCACACATGTATCACAATGTTTGGCCTAATTACAGGGTATCCCAGAAAAACACGGACAACCTTCACGGACAGGTTCCTTACACGAAACACAAGAAAAAACTTCAGTAAACGTGGGCTCTTAAATTTATACCTTAAGAACTATGAGCATTTGTTCGTCTTCGAAACTATGAAACAGATCTCTTCTACCACAGGAACTTTTCTCTCAATATTTTGGGAGGAGATAGTAAAAACCCAAAACAAGGTAAAAATGTCGAGTAAACATGGGCTCCTAAATGCATACCTTTAGACGTATGAGCTCTTGTTCATCTTCGCTATTGTGAAACACTTCTCTTCGACTGAACAAGTGTTCATAGCTCTTAAAGCACGCATTTTGGAGCCCAAGTTTACTAGACGTTTTTTCTGTTTTTTGGTAAGAAACCTGTACCTAAAGCTTGTCAGAGTTTTTTGGGACACACTGTATATTTGAAAGTACTCAATGCATTCCTCATTTCACTGGGAAGCGTGGCACATTAACATGATTTAATATTGTGATGAACAAACGTAAATTGTATGAAAGAAGAACATTAGTAACTTTAAACAGAACACAGTAAGTGTTGCGAAAATGTTCCGCAGAAACATTCATAAAATGAGTTTTATTAATTACCACAAAAAGATGTGACTTAGAGGACTTATCAAGAATACGACAGGATTTGCTGCACGATATTAAAATGTGGTCACATTCGGCCTCTATGTTTTTAGTCTATTGAATGTAAAGTACTGTACTAGGTTCGACTTAAGGAGGCGAAAATTCTACCATCAGTACCCCGGCTTACAGAACGGGTTAAAATAGTTCACAATATTTTAACATATGCGGATTTGGAAAAATAATTGCGTATTCGGGTGGTGTAACGTCCCGTTTTCTTTCTGTTTAAAGAAAGCACTTCCAGTATTTTTGTTCGTGCTACCAACGGTAAGCATCGAGACGTGAAGTCATAAAAAGTGGTAATGTACTGAATTGTTTTTGCATACTTGTAATACTTTCTGCTTTATTACGTTACATGTTTTCTTAATGGTAAGCTTCAGAAGCAAATGCAGACGTTTCGATGACCTAACGCGCCCACCATAGGAAATGAAAGTACAGGTCGCGACACTTGGTAACAACTCAAAAATCAACGGTGCCAATAAAACAAACTATTAAGTGTACTGCTAAAAGGTCAGCGCCGGTGATTACTGCAAAGAGAACATTAAACGAACTGACAGAAAGTAAGTGTTTGTTGGTAGGTTCCACTTATTGCTGTATCCCTGAAAAGTACAGGCAAGCAGCAGCTCTGGTCCTGCACTACATTTTGTGTGGGTAGCTGTTCAGATCACGTTATAAATATTGTTTATTTTTTTGAAAAATCCAAGTTTTATTCTTTGTTTCAGTTCGTTCGTCATGCTGTGATACTATCAGTATGTACTCTTTCTTCTGCAGAACAAAAATTATATCCACAATAATTAGATTTCTACCAGTACACTCTAAATTATTTTCAGATTTATCATTTTTTAGCGGTTTGCCTTTCATCAGTCAGATACGTTCAGTTTAGGCTAATTCGGTTTGAATTCACAAATTAATATTACGCAACGGGAACAGATTGTTGGATTTTTTTGGTGCGTGTCTTAACAACCGTCTCAACGCTGTAAATATGATTCTACAGTTTGTTTTGAAAATTCAGAGTGCACATTAGTTCGAGTCATACCCTGTTACCTAGGCCGCCGACATAGACAGACCGTGGTGCGTACGTCACAACCCGTGACATTGTAGATCTTACGAGTGCCAGGAGCCGTCTCCAATTTCTTGACTGCGTGCTTAAATGCATGAAGTTCTCGATAGCACACTATAAAATTAAGACCTTCAGTGGGTACATTTTCAATTACGTATTGATCTCCCGTGGTCCCTGCACAGAGCCGAGCGCTTGCGAAGTATGGCGGACAAGCCGAATAGTCTGACAAGTTCGTTGTAGGGCCCATATTTCTCGTTGGCCCCGCCTGCTATGAAGTTACATAGGTTTAACAAAGGACAGATTTCAACATAAGACAAACTTTACATCCACAGTATACCGAAACGAGTAAACAAGACGAAAATATAACACAAGATACACAGAGGTACTATGCTATAAAAATCCTATTGGTAACACAATAAAAAACCGATAAAATGCCGTTGGTATGTAAATGGGATAATCCCAATTCAAGCCATATTAATGACTACGTTTCTAAATTGATGTCCTGTAAGAATTGTTTTAAAAGCTGCGGACAGATAATTGAATATTTGTGCAGGTCTATCAGTACCATATACATAGGACATCAGAACAGTATACAATAATCAGTTTTGAAAATTACAGCCATACGTATAGATAAATCAGGATTCAGGCAGATACATATAGGATGAACTTAGTGACATAGATTTATAGGCTGAGAGTTTGGCATCCTACTGAATAGCAACAGGAACATTTCCTTAGCAGCATCGCTGGTTTTTAAAACTATAAAACAAATAAGAAACAAGCAGCGATAGTTACAGCCTATAAAGAGGATCTATGCCGAGCACAGACGTCAATTGACGCGTGTCCACCTCCTTGGGGAGTCTTAGCAGACTGCTTCTCCGCCGGAACACCGCTGTTAAACCCATTCTCTTAATGTTAATGTGTTGAATTGACAGTCTGTTCTGACTACGTACTTTGAAAAAATATATTTTCGTACACGAATACTCATTTTTAGACAGCTGAAAGCTTAGTTTTTAAAGCCAGTTACCACTCGTCGATCTTGCTGTACATCGCGAAAAAACAGTCGAAAGTTTTATTCCTGGTTTAAGCGAGACCGAAGAGCAGTAGTGCAATGCGAACACTTCACCAAGACTCGCCAATATGGCGTAGATAGGCTTCATTTTTTGAGCATAAAGGCGTCTCCCTACATTACAATCCTAGCTATACAGAATCTCTCACAAAATTGCTATTATATTACTGCAGTCACGAATAATATCTTGCCTTTCTAGTAATACCAAGAAACGGTCGAGTACGAGGGCTATTCGGAAAGCATGTTCCGATCGGTTGCGAAACGGAAACCACTGTAAAAATCAAAAATGTTTAATCTGCAGTACTTATCTAAATCATGCAGTCACTTCTCTATATAGTCACCGCATCGACTTAGACATTTGTCACAGCATTGTATCAACTTTTCAGGCAGCCGCCTGTGCTTTCCACCAATTCTCTATGCTCTTCTGCAACTCGTTTTCTGTGCCAAAATGTTGTCTTCATAGCCAGCGGTTCATGTGAGAAGAGATGAAACTCAAGACGATCCAACTACGGACCGTGCTGTGGGCGACTAAACACTTGAAATCGAAAACGCTGCAGGAACATCTTCATTGCCCATGCAGAGTGTGGCCGAGCATTGTCACGAAGTACGAAACACATGATCGTTATTTTATGTGGGCTGCACGACATCAGGCAAAATCTCTCGCCAGGCCCCCATGCTTGGCGGGTGACACTATTGTTCTAAGCGTCTTTACTTGCTCACTGTGCGGTCAGAATTGAAAAAAGCGACGTCCTGCCATTTACAGGCATACTAGAGACACCACCCAACACATATGTGAAAAACTTCATCAGATTTTCTCAGTAGTTTCCATTTCGCGACCGATCGCAACTTACTTTCCGAATATTATTATTTATTTAGCGTATGGCTAATACAGACATATCAAAAAATTAAATTGCATATACATATGTACATAGTGACACACAAGAAACTCAAGTTTGTCTTTACAACTGAATATGCAGTCCTTTAATCCAGCGCACTGCATCTGGAGTTGCTAGCAGGAAGTCTTCTTTGGCGCCGTGATAGGCTCGAATCCTGCATTCACTGACAATGTGGTGAACAGTCTGGTATGGAGCCCCGCAGTCACAGGCTGGATTAGGCAGCTTCTTCCACTTAAAAAGAGCATCTCTGCATCGGCCATGACCGGTACGGATTCTGTGGAGAGAAGTCCAGGTCTTGCATGGTAGGTCGAATCCACTTGGAAGTTAAGCACCTGAGAAGATGTTATGCAGGCGCATATCTGTCACTTCTTCCCACCGACCTTTCCATTTTTCGAGAGGTTTGAAATCCTTAGCCGGCCGGGGTGGCCGAGCGGTTCTAGGCGCTACTGTCTAGAACCGCGCTACCGCTACGACGCAGGTTCGAATTCTGCCTCGGGCATGGATGTTTGTGATGTCCTTAGGTTGATTAGGTTTAAGTAGTTCTAAGTTATAGGGGACTGATGACCTCAGATGTTAAGTCCCATAATGCTCAGAGCCATTTGAGCCATTTTTTGAAATCCTTAACAACATGTCAGCAGCATCGCACAGAGTTGGATGGCGTGATTTCAGTCTCTTACGATTTAAAAGTGGCAGGTCGCTATGCACGGGAGGGTTAGAATTCCTGGAGATCTTGTGGAATTCTCTCATAAGGGCAGTACATCTGCGTAGATAAGGAGGCATTATACTGGTTAACAGTGGAAGCCAATAAACTGGAGTACATCTAATTGCGCCAGATATTATGCGCATTGTCGTATTCAGCTGGGTGTCTACAAGCCTTGTATGATGGCTGTTCATCCGAACAGGTGCACAGTACTCAGCACTTGAGTACACCAAGCCCAGAGCTGAAGATCGCAGGGTGGTTGCTGAATATCCCCAGGTAGTACCGCACAGCTTATGGAGGATGTTGTTTCGAGTCCTCATCTTTTGAGCTAAGTTAAGAAGGTGTTGTTTGATGCATAGTGTACGGTCCAGGATGACACCAAGATATTTTGGCTAATTAGGGCAATGGGGCGATAGCTTTCTACCATGTTGCTGGGTTTGCCAGGTTTCAGAACATATATTATCTTCGCCTTTTTAAACTCCAATGGAAGTTGACTAGTCAGCAGGATGTCAGTGAAGAATTCTTTGTCAGCTGCAACTTTCCGAATAGCCTTCGTATTAATAAACAAATTTTATTATTTCTGCTAAGTCACAGCTGCAAAATACTAACGCGAATTCTATACAGACGAATCGAAAAACTGGTAGAAGTCGACCTCGGGGAAGATCGGTTTGGATTCCGTAGAATTGTTGGAACACGTGAGGCAATACTGATCTTACGCCTTATCTTAGAAGAAAGATTAAGGAAAGGGAAACCTACGTTTCTAGCATTTGTAGACTTAGACAAAGCTTTTGACAATGTTGACTGGAATACTCTCTTCCGAATTCTGAAGGTGGCAGGGGTAAAATACAGGGAGCGAAAGGCTTTTTACAATTTGTACAGAAACCAGATGGCAGTTATAAGAGTCGAGGGGCATGAAAGGGAAGCAGTGGTTGGGAAGAGAGTAAGAGTAACCTATCCCCGATGTTATTCAATCTGTATATTGAGCAAGCAGTAAAGCAAACAAAAGAAAAATTCAAAGTAGTTATTAAAATCCATGGAGAAGAAATAAAAACTTTGAGGTTCGCCGATGACGTTGTAATTCTGTCAGAGACAGCAATGGACTTGGAAGAGCAGTTGAACGGAATGTACAGTGTCTTGAAAGGAGGATATAAGATGAACATCAACAAAAGCAAAACGAGGATAATGGAATGTAGTCGAATTAAGTCAGGTGATGCTGAGGGAATTAGATGAGAAAATTAGACACTTAAAGTAGTAAAGGAGTTTTGCTATTTGGGGAGCAAAATAACTGATGATGGTCGAAGTAGAGAGGATATAAAATGTGGACTGGCAATGGCAAGGAAAGCGTTTCTGAAGAAGAGAAATTTGTTAACATCGAGTATTGATTTGAGTGTCAGGAAGTCGTTTTTGAAAGTATTTGTATGGAGTGTAGCCTTGTATGGAAGTGAAACATGGACAATATATAGTTTAGACAAAAAGAGAATAGAAGCTTTCGAAATGTGGTGCTACATAAGAATGCTGAATATTAGATGGGCAGATCACATAACTAATGAGGAGGTATTGAATAGAATTTGGGAGAAGAGGAGTTTGTGCCACAACTTGACGAGAAGAAGGTATCGGTTGGTAGGGCATATTCTGAGTCATCAAGGGATCACCAATTTAGTACTGGAGGGCAGCGTGGAGGGTAAAAATCGTAGAGGGAGACCAAGAGGTGAATACAATAAGCAGATTCAGAAGGATGTAGGTGGCAGTAAGTACTGGGAGATGAAGAAGCTTGCACAGGATAGAGTAGCATGGAGAGCTGCATCAAACCAGTCTCAGGACTGAAGACCACAACAACAACAACGTCAATAAATGTTTTCAGTGGTTAAGCATCTTCTGTTCTTATCTTAATTTTATGTTCTTCGAACATGTCATCTGTGTGTTACAGAAAGGTAGTGATTGGTGCATAATTATTGATTTGCAGGAAAAATGGTACACAAATTTTTGATACCTTCCAGCTTTGCCTGTACCTTTGATGCTCTACATGCGGCGAGAAGTAGCTGCATATTTAAATGGCCTTAGTAACGGAGAAAATTGGTTCAAGTGCTTTGTTTTCGATTTGTGGAGTAATGGTGCTGGTTACGGGCTGCGTGGACAACGGCAGCGAGTGTTCTTTATTCGACCACGCTGGGTGGGTGGGTGGGGGGGGGGCGGGGGGGGGGGCGTAGGTGGGCACGAACGTTTCACCACCTGAGACGGCAGCCGGCCCTGGATTCGCTGTGGGGAAACGTCGGGTAACCGCAGGCGGAGAGAAACACGTCGGCCACGGTGTCCGCGGATTAGGAGAAAACGGCGAAGAGGCGCGGGCGGTCCTCCCGTGTCGCAACATCCGCGGACCGGAGAGAAACCGCCGGCGTGCCGTCCGGTCCATAACATTTCGGGGACTGAGGCCGCAGCATCTGGTCGCGGGCATCGCCCCACCACACGCTGCTGCGTGGGCCGACCGCAGCCACAGAGACTCTCGTGCCTAACAAACAGACTGGAAGAATGGCTATCTGGTAAAGACACTAGTTGCACTAGGAGGTGCGTGTGCATAATGTGCCCGACCAAGCGCACCAGACAAGAAATGTCAACCCCACGACTAATAGCAACATCTGTATCCTTAACGCATACGAACTATAAAAATGAATGTACGTGCGTACAATATGCATGTACACTACTGGTCATTAAAATTGCTACACTAAGAGGAAATGCAGATGATAAACGGGTATTCATTGGACAAATACGTATATTACACTAGAACTGACATGTGATTATATTTTGACACAGTTTGGGTGCATAGGTCCTGAGAAATCAGCACCCAGAACAACCACCTCTGGCCGTAACAACGGCCTCGATACGCCTGGGCATTGAGTCAAACACGGCTTGGATGGCGTTTACATGTACAGCTGCCCATGCAGCCTCAACACGATACCACAGTTCATCAAGAGTAGTGACTGGCGTATTGTGACGAGCCAGTTGCTCGGCCACCATTGACCAGACGTTTTCAATTGGTGAGAGATCTGGAGAATGTGCTGGCCAGGGCAGCAGTCGAACATTTTCTGTGTTCAGAAAGGCTCGTACAGGACCTGCAAAAGGCCTCTACAGGACCTGCAACATGCGGTCGTGCATTATCCTGCTGAAATGTAGGGTTTCGCAGGGATCGAATGAAGGGCAGAGCCACGGGTCGTAATACATCTGAAATGTAACGTCCACTGTTTAAAGTGCCATCATTGCGAACAAGAGGTGACCGAGACGTGTAACCAATGACACCCCATACCATCACGCCGGGTGATAAGCCAGTATGGCGATGACGAATACACGCTTCCAATGCTGTAAACAGAACCTCAATTCACCCAAAAAAAATGACGTTTTGCCATTCGTGCACCCAGGTTCGTCGTTGAGTACACCATCGGAGGCACTCCTGTCTGTGATGCAGCGGCAAGGGTAACCGCACCATGGTCTCTGAGCTGATAGTCCATGTTGCTGCAAACGTCGTCGAACTGTTCGTGCAGATGGTTGTTGCCTTGCAGACGTCCCCATCTGTTGACACAGGGATCGAAATGTGGCTGCACGATCCGTTACAGCCATGCGGATAAGATGCCTGTCATCTCGACTGCTAGTGATACGAGGCCGTTGGGATCCAGCACGGCGTTCCGTATTGCCCTCCTGGACCCACCGATTCCATATTCTGCTAACAGTCATTGGATCTCGACCAACGCGAGCAGCAATGTCGCGATACGATTAACCGCAATCGCGATAGGCTACAATCCGACCTTTATCAAAGTCGGAAACGTGATGGTACGCATTTCTCCTCCTTGCATTAGGCATCACAACAACGTTTCACCAGGCAACGCCGGTGAACTGCTGTTTGTGTAGGAGAAATCGGTCGGAAAATTTCCTCACGTCAGCATGTTGTAGGTGTCGCCAGCGGCGCCAACCTTGTGTGAATGCTCTGAAAAGCTAATCATTTGCTTATCACAGCATCTTCTTCCTGTCGGTTAAATTTCGCGTCTGTAGCACGTCATCTTCGTGGTGTAGCAATTTTAATGGCCAGTAGTGTATGTTCAACATCTTCTAAACCACTGGACACATTTCGACGAAACCTGGTACACGTAACACTTCCTGTCGGGCAAAAATAGCTGTAGGGGTAAAACGCAGTGAAGCCCACGACGTAGGAATACCCACACATAAATTATCCAGGAAATGAGAATAAGATCAATTGGAGACTTGCAACAAAATTTACACATAATTTCAATCTTGTACGAAACTTTTTCTCGCTGATGACCATCACAAAATGATGAAAGGAAAAAAAGTTTGTCGCTTACTGTATTTTCGCTGTTCATGGAGTACAACTGTGACTTAAAGAATGATCTTTTATTAATTCTTTATTACTAACTATATTCGTGACACCTTTTTCAGACAGTATCCACATATGCAGTTGAATGTATCTAAAAAACTATATCATTGTATGGTTCAAAATGGCTCTGAGCACTATGGGACGCAACACCTGAGATCATCAGTCCCCTAGACTTAGAACTACTTTAACCTAACTAACCTAAGGACATCACACACATCTATGCCCGAGGCAGGATTCGAACCTGCGCCGTAGCGGTCGCGCGGTTCCAGAGTGAAGTGCCTAGAACCGCTCGGCCACAGCGGACGACCATCATTATATGACACATAGCTCGGGATAGATGACGTCATAAACACTGAGATGCGTCACAAATTGCCGCATCGTACATGACGGTTTAATTTATTACTACTTTACTACTAATTATTCATAACACGTTACACCACTGGATGTGCCTGAAAAATTATATCATTTAACAGCTCATAGTTCGGTAGAATGATGTCATAAACGTCATAATCTGCGAGAAAATGAAACTGCAGAACCAAATTGCTAGACACACAGCTAAAATATATGTGCAAAATACGCGTGAAATATGTTAGGTATGTGGGAAATGTATTTAATAAGTCTGTGTGCGAGCAATGTCACGGGCCTACAACTCATCCTAAACCCCTGGAATGATTTCAATGAAATTTGGTATACCTATTAGTTACAATCTTCAGAGAAATACTGTAGGGGTAAGAACCACCAGCCTCCTAATTGGGTGAGTCTGTTAACTTGAGGAGAAATTAGAGAAGACGAAGAGATGGACAGACAGCGAGGGGGAAGGGGAAGATAGGCACAGGTAGCAGGATGAGCAGGAGAAGGAGATGAACAGAGAGATAGGAAAGGTGGAAGTCGACGGAGAGGGGAGAGGAGGAAATCGACAGAAAAAGGAAAGAGGAGATGGACAGAGACAGAGGGAGGAAGAGACAGGCAGAAAGATGACAGAGGAGATGAACAGACAGAGGGGGAGGAGGAAATGAACAGTGAGAGAGAAGAGAAGGGGATGGATACAGAAAGAAAAGGGGAGGAGATGAACAAGGAGAAGGGAAGGTGGAGATGAACAGAGAGAGAGTGGAGGAGTAGCTCAACAGAGAGGGCAGAGGAAGAGATTGACAAAAGAGGGAACGAGGAGATGGGACGAGAGGGGGAGGTGGAGATGGACATAGGGGGAAAGAGCAGATTCTCAGAGAGAAGAGCAGCACATCGGCAGAAAGAGGGGGAGGAGAAGACGGACAGAGAGAGGGGCAGGAGGTGATGGACAGAGAGGGAGGGAAGGTGGAGGATGTTGGCAGAGAGAGTGAGTGGTTGAGGTGGACACAAATATGTAGGGGTGGAGATGATCGACAGGGACAGATAGGATGAATAGAGAGAGGGGAAAGGAGGAGATGGACAGAAGAGGGGGTAAGAGGAGATGAATGGGGAGTAGGAGAGGAGGAGATGGTCAGAGAGAAGAGGGAGGAGGAGATGGACTAATAGAAGATTGGAATAAATAAATACCCAAGCAATGCTGGATTTCTCAGCTAATTAATTACTAATAATCTCTTGGCCTCCACAATTTGGCGAGGAAGTGAGTCGGTAGGTTTCGTCAAGTATCCCATATAAGGGAGATTTGTCTAAATTGTACAACATTCGAGATTTATTACAGTCTAAACAGTAAGATACTAAATTATTTAAAAGTTGACGTCCTCATCTACAATCTACATCTTGGTGTCTGATTTAAAGACGGGAAAACAGAGAAAAATAAACACATATCATCCAACTTTCTAAATACCTGCAAGTGGTACAAATTATGCAGCTGGTTGCGTAAATTGTACTACTCTTATAAACACTAGCTCAGTACCCGGCGTTTCCTGGGTATGTTTTCCAGTCCTGTTAGTCCATTTCCTCCTCCTCTCTCTGCCCACATTCTCATCCCCTCTCTCTGTCAGTCTTCTCCTCCCCATTCTCCTGCCCACCCTCTCTTCCCCCTCTCTGCGTCCATCTCATCCTCTTTCCTTTCTCTGTCCATGTCCTCCTCCCTCTCTCTCTGTACACCTCCTTCTCCCCCTACCTCAGTCCATCTGCTTTGAATACTTTCAGCGAAATTTATTGCGAATATTGTTAGTAGTAAAGACGTAATAAATTAAAATCCCATGATGATATGGCATTTTTTCACGCATCTCAGTGTTTATGAAGTCATATCTCCTGATCTTTCCGTCATACAATGACATAATTTTGTAGATTCATTCACTGGCATACGTGAATATTTTCTGTAAAAATGTGTTGCGAATAGAAAGAGTAACAAGGAAGTAATAAATTTAAACGTCATACGCAGTGCAAAAGTTTTTCACCCAGCTCAGTGTTTATAACGACATATTTCCTGAAGTATGATAGGTTGGTGGTTTTTACCTGCACAGTGATTGTTGCCTAACAATGAGAGATATGTGAACTAAATTAGGTTGAAATCGGTGCAGTAATCTACGAGGAGATGTGGAACATAGAGACATAGATATATCCAGTTTTATAACATGTATGGACATCCTCGAGCTTGAAGATATACGGTAGTCCGAGTTTAAGGAAATGTTTCATATTTTCCTTCTTACATCACTATTTGCAGGCATGGAATACAGCTTTTTCGGTTCATCCCCCACCCCTGCACACTTTCCATAGTTCCATTTTTTTTATTGCATGCCTCTGATCATTTCTTGCATTACATCTTTCTCGCATAATTCACTAGATCATTTCTCTGTTTTACGAATGAGTTTCTGTGACGGCTTCCCTGTAGAATCTCCAAAACACTTCCATTTCGCATGTGGAGCTGTAGTTCTAGATTTCTTCTCGTTTGCTTGGTTAGCTTCTTTTTTTCTTTTTGCGCGGGCTGCTCGTCTGTCTACAGAGTCCTTGACTAGGCCCTGAAGTTTTGCTTGGAGCTTTCATTGTTTCTCTCGTATTCGGCGATATTTCTCTGATGGACACTTCCATCCCACTTTTTGTCTGCCATGGCTTCTTATGCACTGAAATTGTGGGGAAATCGGTTTCTTTCAGCAACGCCAAAAATAAATTAAGCCTAGCTTACGACCGACATACTTAAACAGAAGATCATCTCTTCAAATGTAAGTATGTGGTACTGCAATTCGTTTGCAACTTTACTGCAGTCAAAAATTATTATATCCCCGTTTGCATTTTTGTTTTTATTTCCAGCGTCCCTCTTAGTTGTTGGATTAAACAAATTTTACATACGTGCACGTTAATTTGATCTATGGTCCCCATTTGGATATACTGTTAAATCTAAATGAAATTTATTTGTGCTCCACGTTCCACAACGCCTACTGTTGTCATACTATAATACTAATAATTATTTAATTAATAATTAGGTTAAAGAACGCATTACAAAATTCACCACATAATTTCTAAACACTGTGTTGCACTGATAACGCTAAACGCATTTTTTAAAACTCACAATACACGTAACTTTCTTAAACGGTACCGGTACAATGTCGGAAACTTATAGTGGTACATTACAGGCAAGTCGCCATTTTCTGTTTGTCAGTTTTCTACAAACGAACCACAAAGAATTCATGACGGTTTGAAAACTAAGGTTTTTCATTTATATTCATCCATAAATATCTCCCATCGACCTTAACGCTCATGTCTGAACAACACAGCAGATACACCCTTTCCCATCGGGGCAAAATCCTGTCTGTCCCATTCCATCGTTCAGTCACTTTCTAGAAGTCCTTCTCAGTAGCAGAAATGACAATTAATGAAGACGGTTAATATACTTTGTTCCAACCAGAGTTTCCTCGTTTCTCAGTATTCTTAGCAGTCTCCTTAGATTTCCTTTCCCCCAGAGCTTGCTACCTGTTATGCAATACATTTTATACATTGAAGGATTACTTAGCTAAAGCAGAGTAGGGGTTTGCTAAATAATGTTATACAAATAAATAATAATAATAATAATAATGATTATAAAATATCCAACATTCCACGTAACACCTTCACTTTATGTTTTTTTCCTTCTTTTTTTTTCCTTTCTAGAAATACTTACCCCCAAGCTATGCATGGCACAATACTAACACCTCTTCCCCTTTCTGAACTCAACATCTCACTCATTATGGAGGGATGCTGACTCAGTTTTTCGGGATGGCAAATGGGGAGCTGCTGTACAGAAAATGGCTCAGAGATCACCAGTGTGTGCGTGTGTGTGTGTGTGTGTGTGTGTGTGTGTGTGTGTGTGTGTGTGTGTAGTGAGTGAAGTGCAATGAAACAATGTGTGTATAGTGTGTGCAGTGACTGATAGTGAGATATGAGTGAACAATGTGGCATTACATTATTTAATAAGTTATTTGTAAAAAAAGTATTGTATACCTGAATTAAATCTAATGATTGTCTCTAACTAGAAGTCTGTAAATATATGTGTATACGCATTAGCTTATTTTAAATTGATCTAAAGTTGTAAATACTTTGACGTGTCTTATATCCTTGTAAAAAAGAGTCCTACAGATGAATGAAGCTACTACAACTAATACTATGTCAGAAAACATCCATTTTGTACATCTATAAATCCTTTTCTAACTGCCACTATCACTACAATTATTATTGTCAATGTTATTGTTATTATCATTATTAGTGGCAGCAGCAGTAGTAAAAGTACTCCCGTATTGACTTTATTGGTTCATTATCAGCATTATTTACCCTCACTGTCACTATAGACATTCAAATTATTTTAATACTTCTCGTCATATTAAAGCTGTTATTTCTTAGCTATTTATGATGTAAACGGGTACTGCATGTGTGAGGTCCAGTTACAGTGTTATAGAGGGCCTGATAGCGCTAATAAGATCAGGTAAAATAAATAAAACTTTATGTCGGCCCTTACATTCCAAAAATAATTCTCCTCGCCATGTACACAAAAAATAAATTAGATGAATACTACAAGAAAATTTACGCTGTCTTCAGGGTATATGTTCCTCAACATGCAGAGCTCGTAGTTGACAATATGGGTCCAAGAAGCATGTAGTTCACGCTGATCTCACTAAATGTCGGGTGGTACAGGAGTTACGAATTTTATAGCGGTGGTGCTAATTAGGAGTCAGTACAATACGGGCGACTCTCTTGTATCACAGAAGCCACTCATTGTTCATCAGATCCCGTTCAGCTACCAAATTTCGTGGATGTTCACTGATAAGTTTCACTCGCTCCTCCAGGTATAGTCCCATGTATTTTCTATGGAACTAAAATCGTGTGATGTAGTGAGCCAACGAAATGCGACAGGGTACCTCAGTGTTCGTTAAACTTGGAACATACGAGCACGTCCCTGTGAACACGACTACTGTCACCTCGGAAGATGGTGGAATCCATAGAGTACCGATCATAAGAATGTAGAAGTAAAGACAACACTTGGGTTACCGAGAGTGCTGAAATAAACCTCCCAGTTCATGTTCACGTTAACCTATATGAGTAGACCCAAAGCATGGTGTGGAAAACACCCCCAAAAGGTCACTTAACCAACTCGAGGATGACCTACACTCTCCACGCACTGAGTGTTACCTGCTTCAATGGGCCGTTAATGCACTCTGCGTCTTCCACGATTTGGAAAGAGCTCCATACTATACGACACGCCTTCATTGAGCTACTGTGCAGTTTTTGTCTTGTTAGGTCCACTGAAGACGTGCGGTTTTATCCACCACTATGAGCAACGGTCTTTTGCGTGGTATCCAAATGTCCATCGAATGCAGTTCCATCAGCACTGTTCGCTCGTAAACTGGTTGACTCGGACCTGCATTCGCTGACAGCTACAATTCCTGTCTGGTTTGAAACAAATATCACTGACAAGGGTTGACACTCGTCTCCAGTACCTGTAGGTTAGGATCGTCTTGCAACCACCGTTCTGACGCCATGTTGGCACGTTGGACGATCCGCGTTGATACATCAACAAATCCGGCAGCTTCATTCATGGTGTGGTCATGAGCATGCACAAACACTATTACTCATTTCTATCATTGCGACTCGTTTTCAAGACGACCTGTTGCCCCCGTTGCATACACGGCCCAATCACATTAATGTGCCACCGTCTACGTTTGATGTCAACGCTGAGTAACCACTCACAGGCGGCAGATGGCAGCAGTAGTAGTGAAAGGTATATAAACCGTGTCAGGGTGCGCTGGAAACAGTGCAGTCTTCGTCGTTCTGCAGAACAGAGTGACTTATTTGACATCCAAAAGAGCATTATAGTTGGCTTTCACAACAAGGATTGAAACATTTTTGAAACGGCTAAGTTTGTGAACTGCTTGCGTGCCACTGTGACTAAAGTATGCCTCGCGTGGCAAAACTGGGCTATCTAAAACTGGCGCCGAGGCAACTGTGGGATGTGGTGCACTACGAGCCATAGATAAAAGGAGTCATTGACGGCTGCGGAGATGTGTACAGGCAAACAGACGTGCAATTGTTGAACAACTGACTACTCAGATGTACGAAAGGGCTATCAACATGTCCTCGCAACGAGCGTATGTTTCCCCCCTGCAGGCGCCTGGTACTGGCTCGTTCATCGGCGACGGAGACTGGAATTAAAACGACAGTACCAAAACTGCCTGTCCACTGAATGACGACAGATGGCCTTTGCAGACGAATCACGTTTTATGCTCCATTGCACTGATAGCCGTTGGCGTCTACAGCGTGAAACGTCTGAAAGCAAAGGGATCCACGCCAGAGGAGGGAGCATTATGCTTTGGGTAACGTTTTCGTGGCATTCCGTGGGTGATCTCTTCATTCTGGAAGGCAAAATGGATCAACCTGCATCTATGCATCTATCCTTGGGGACCACGTTATCCGTACATACAGTTTGCTTTTCCTCAGCACGATGGCATCTATCAGCAGTAGTATGCTACGTGCCACACAGTTCGCAGTGTACATGTGTGGTTCCAAGACCACCAAGAGGAGTTTACCGTACTCCCCTGGCCACCAATCTCCCAGTATTTAAACTCAATTGAGAATCTGTGGGACAACATCAATTGTGCAGTTCGTGCCATGGATACTCAACCGAGAAACCTACCGTAGCTGGCCACGGTGCCGGAATCGGCATGGCTCGACATACCTGTCTGTACGTTCCAGAACCTCAGTGACCCTCTTCCTGCATGTCACGCACCGATCCGCGCTGCAAAAGGTGGTTATTCAGGATTCTGATACACAGTCGCAGTAACAGAAGGTTTACTATCTTTTGGTTCAAAAAATTGTTTTTTCAATTACATTTTTGGATCCATAACAGTGTTTAGAATCCACCCCTGAAACGGTTTTTCCGAATACGGAACGGAAATGTTAGTCATTCGCGGTTGAACAAAAAAATACACCTGCCTGAAATCGGCCTTTTTCACGTACCACTTTTTTGCTTTCGGAGGACGAGTTATTGTACCGGTGCTTGGGAGGAAACACACAAAATTCAAATGAAAGTTTGAACGCGTGTGTTGGGAAGTTATCCCCCAAGCATTTGCATTCTGGTACGAAGACTGTGGAGATTGCGACTTTCCTGACAGTGAGCAGCTTCAACGAAGGCTATTCAGCAATTCTAAAGACCATGACAACGATGGACGTCACCTTGGGACTCTATTCGACGCAGTTCGCCAAGCATTCGGACGATCACAGGATTCAAGCGGCCGAAAATCGCTTGTCACCGGCCGTACGAGCGGCTCTGGAGCAGCGCAGGATGGCCCAGATCGAACAGAACGCCCTCTATGAGGAAGAGGAAGGACTATTTTATGGACCTGGAATAGCAGATTGAACGCACGTTGCATAATATTGCATTTTTATGTAGTCCAATCTTCAAACGCGTTTTTCTCGAAATGACTTTTTTTTATTGCGCGGTCTGGTAACTTCAAATCTCCTGAACCGATTGGCATAATTCTTTGTTTCCGACGAAGCTAACTAAATTGTCTAGGAGTTGTACCACTTTTATTCCGATCCATCAACTATAAATATTTTTTCCTGGCCGACGAAGTCGAAAAATCGATGAAAAAACCCTATTTTTTCAAATAGCCGCCATTTTGTTTCCTATGGTCCAAATAACTTACGTGAGGTACAACTCCTAAAGAATCTTATATACTTCGCTAACGTCAACTCAATTTTGATTTCAGACGAGCCGGCTGACATGTGACATACTGCGCGTGGAAGTCTACATCGAAATTTTGTTTCGTTCCGACGGCACTTCCGCCTTTGCTCTTCGACATTTCCGGCCGAAAAAATTTCAGTTTGTAGAGGAAATATCAATAAACATTTTGACCAAATTTTACATTGATATGTAGAACACATCCCGAGAAAAAAAACTCCCAAAGAACATGCTTTTTGCGGGCCAAAGATAGTAAACCTCCCCTTTAATGTGTCTGGACCGTGTATAACCGCAATCAGAGTACTTCAGTGCCATGACTTAAGTCATAAGTGTGGGGTCAGATGGCCGCCTTGTATTTGGCCTACACTCTATTTGGCGCTCCAAATGATACCACTGTGCACTTTTACGGGGGACTGATATCTTACCGAGTAAGATTGTTAAGAATAGACATAATATTCACATTTTTTCATACTACTCGAGGTATGGCGCACTTGTTGGCAAGTCAGGGACTTATTCCAAACAAGTCGGTGAACTGCGATGTAAAGAATACTCCAGTTTGTGATCGTGAGGCTTCGAGCAGATTTGAACTCCAGTCAACCGCGCCGATGCTACCAGAGCGCGCCGCCAAAGAAGTCTCCACTTCAGTCCCTTCTGTCGAGACGGCGCCCCGCAGAAGCTTCGGCGCTGCTGCACTCTCGTGTGGTCTCAATTCATAGCGGCCAGCAAGTGAACACGGCAGAGACATCTTGGATTGCATGGCCACGGCTTACTGGATGTGCCGACCTGACGCGAACCGGATGTCGTTAACAGATCCTCCACCCAAGATATGATGCCGCGAAATTATCTCGCTCTGTTTCTCTTGTCTTTGTGCAATGTGAACATTGCTGGGAACTTGTACAGTTACACTAGATGAAAGCGCCCATTGCAAAAAGTGTGGCCAGCTATAAATGGTTGACGTGAACGTGCACGAGTTATCTCATGTTGCTTATTGGATAGCCATCTCTGTGCGTTAATTTAACACAATTCAGAGATGTCACTCAGAAGAGCGTTGCTGGAGCCACTCTGTAGCAATTCTGTATGTATGGGTTGTTACACTGTCCTGCTGGAATTGTCCAAGTCCGTCGGAGTGCACAGTGGATGAATGGATGCATGTGATCAGACAGGATGCTTACGTACGTGTGACCTGTCAGAGTCGTACGTAGACGTATCAGGGGTCCCAGATCACTCCGACTCCACACGCCCCACACCATTACAGAGCTTCCACCAGCTTGGACAGTCCCCTGCTGACATGCAAGATCCTTGGATTCATGAGGTTTTCTCCATACCCGTACACGTCCATCCTCTCGCCACAATCTGAAACGATACTCGTCCGTCCAGGTAACATGTTCCCAGTCATCAACAGTCCAATGACGGTGATGACAGGCCCAAGCGAGGCGTAAAGCTTTGTGTCGTGCAGTCATCGAGGATACACGAGTGGGTCTTCGGCTCCGAAAGCTCATGTCGATAATGTTTCGTTGAATGGTTCGCACGCTGACACTTGTTGATGACCAGCACTGAAATCTGCGGCAGTTTGCGGAAGGGTTGCAATTCTGCCACACTGAACGATTGTCTTCAGTTGTCATTGGACCCGTTCTTGCAGGATCTTTTTCCGGCCGCAGCGGCCGGCCGAAGTGGCCGCGCGGTTAAAGGCGCTGCAGTCTGGAACCGCAAGACCGTTACGGTCGCAGGTTCGAATCCTGCCTCGGGCATGGATGTTTGTGATGTCCTTAGGTTAGTTAGGTTTAACTAGTTCTAAGTTCTAGGGGACTAATGACCTCAGCAGTTGAGTCCCATAGTGCTCAGAGCCATTTGAACCATTTGAACCGGTCGCAGCGGAACAATCCTGAAACGGTCGTGTGGGAAAATCTCCAGTTCATCGCATCAGAAATGCTGTGTCACATCACTCGTGCGGCGACTATAACACCACGTTCAAACTCACTCAAATCTTGATAACCTGCCATTGTAGGAGCAGTAGCCGATCTAACGACTGCCCCAGGCACTTGTTGTCTCATATAGGCCTTGCCGACCGAAGCGCGGTATTCTGCCTGTTTACATATCTCTGTATTTGAATACGCATGCCTATACCAGTCTCTTTGGCGCTTCAGTGTAAGTGTAACATACTGTGTGCAAGTAGGCGATGAGATCCATTACTGTTTGATTACGCTTTTGATGAAGACTCACTGGAAACAGTAACAAGTGTAAAATATCTAGGAGTAACCTTTCAGAGCGACCTAAGATGGATTGCCAAATGAAACTAGTTTTAGAAAATGCAGATGTCAGGCTGGGATCAGTGGAAGTATCTTAAGGAAATGGAAGTCATCCACGAAAGAAGTGGCTTTCAGGATACTTTTTTGAACGAGTCTAGAGTAAAGCTCATCAGTCTGATATCCTTGGCATTTTGTATTAATAGAAAAGACAGACAAAATCCAACGAAGAGCGACGCGTTTCATCCCGGGATCGTTTCGTCGGCGCGAGAGCGTTACGGAGATGGCTAACAATTTCCAGTTGCAAGCGCTGCGAGAGAGCCATTGTGCATCACGGAGGTGTTCCTCATTGAAATTGCGAGAGAACACTTTAGAAGATGTGTCGGGCAATATATTAGTTCCTCCCACGTATGTCTCCAGAAATGACCACGGCAGTGAAACCAGGGAAATTAGATCTCATACAGAAGTATATTGACAGTCGTTCTTCCCACGCTCCATTCTCGAGTGGAACAGAGAAGGAGAAAAATGATAATTGTACCGAGATACCATCCCCGGCACATTGTAATTAAGATCAGAAACGGAGCGAGTACGAGTGTACTGTTGCGAGTTGCAAACTTCACAAATCAAGGCGCCGCTGTTACAGCAATGCTAATGGGCTTCCTTTGTTCCTGTAGTTTCGTGAGTATGAGGAGTCTCAGAACTCTGGCGCTGCTGTCGCTTCGTACTCGTCGACCCCTTCTCCTTTACTGAAGAAACCAGGAGTGTAAGGCTAGTCAGGACTTATTATTACTACGGAAGGTTAGTACATGATGATGCTGCTGTACAAGGCGAAATGACCGATTGTTGGAATGTGTAAGACGAAACTTAACTGCTGCAAAGTACACAGTTGCAAATGATGCCTTTAGAGGAGGAGTCATACCTGGAAATACAGTCCACACTTCAAACGAAAAAATACAAATTTCGCCCAGTACAAAAAAAAATGTTGTATTCTTGTTCATTCCACCCCCACCACCAGAAAATATGCACTGATCAGCCAGAACATTACGACCAGCGAACTACTATGGATATAAACTCGTCCACGTGATAGCGGCATCACTTGGCGAGGAATGACTGCTATTCAGACACAGGCACGGTACATCTTGCCGGCCGGTGTGGCCGTGCGGTTGTAGGAGCATCAGTCTGGAACCGCGTGACCGCTACGGTCGCAGGTTCGAATCCTGCCTTGGGCATGGATGTGTGTGATGTCCTTAGGTTAGTTAGGTTTAAGTAGTTCTAAGTTCTAGGGGACTGATGACCGCAGGTGTTAAGTCCCATAGTGCTCAGAGCCATTTGAACCATTTTTTGGTACATCTTGTATCAGTGAATGTGCTATCCTTGTATGGAATGTGGAAAGCTCGCAATCTGAGTTTGACCAAGGACAAATTGTGATGGCCCGGAGGCTCACCATGAACATTTCGGAATCTGCTGAGTTTTCGGGTATTCGGGGAATGCTGTTGTGAGTGTCTTCAACACGTGGCGAAACCAAGATGATACCAGGACCAGTCGTCGTTGGATTTGGTCACCCCTCACTATAGACGTCGGACGTCGTAGGCTGGTCAGACTAATAAAACAGGACAGCGGGCGAACTGTGGCGGAACTAACGTCAGACTTCAACGCTGGGCAGAGTACAAGTGTGTCTGAACACACAGTGCACCGAACACTCCTAATGATGGGCCTCCGCAGCTGGCGACCCATGCATACCGCGACATCGGCAACTACGACTGAAATGGGCATGTAACCATCGGAACTGGGCGTTGGCGCAGTGGCATAGCATTACATGGTCTGATGAATCCAGATATTTTCTTCAACATGCCGATGGGCGGGCGCGAATCCGTCGTCTTCCGGGGAATAGCTCCTTGACAACTGTGCTGAGGAACGAGACAAGCTGGCGGCGTCTCCATTATGCACAGGGGAATATTCACGTGGGCATCCAGGAGTTCGGCGGCGCTCGTTTAAGGTGCTATGGCGTCCGAGGAGTATCAAAATGGTTCAAATGTCTCTAAGCACTATGGGACTTAACATCTGAGGTCATCAGTCGCCTAGACTTAGAAATACTTAAACCTAACTAACCTAAGGACATCACACACGTCCATGCCCGAGGAAGGATTCGATTCAAAAATGGTTCAAATGGCTCTGAGCACTATGGGACTTAACTTCTGAGGTCATCAGTCCCCTAGAACTTAGAACTACTTAAACCTAACTAACCTAAGGACATCACACACATCCATGCCCGAGGCAGGATTCGAACCTGCGACCGTAGCAGTCGCGCGGTTCCGGACTGAAGTGCCTAGAACCGCTAGACCACCGCGGCCGGCAGGAAGGATTCGAACCTGCGACCGTAGCAGCAGAACGGTTCCGGGCTGTAGCGCCTAGAACCGCTCGGCCATAGCGGACGGCTCAAGGAGTATCGTACATCGGTTGCAGACCACGTACACCCCTTCATGACGATCATGTTTCCCGACGACAGTGGCAGTTTCCAACAAGATACTGCGTCATGTCACAAGGCCAGGAGTGTGATGCATGGTTCGAGGAACACACTGGCGAGTTCCAATTGATGTGCTGGCCTCCACTTCGCCAGATCTGGACCCGGTTGAACACATCTCGGATGTGACAGAACGTGGTGTCAGAGTTCATCGTCCGCCTCCTCAGAATTTACGGGAATTAGGTGACCTGTATATGCAGATCTGACGGCAACTCTCTCCAGTGACCTACCAAGGCCTCATTGCTTCCATGCCTCGACACGTCATCGCTGTTATCCGAGCCAAAAGCGGACATATCCCCTATTAGGTAGGTGGTCAAAATGTTCTGGCTGATCAAGGTGTGTGCTACGTCGAACGATCACTGGACACATAGCAACGTCATTGTTATATCTCTGCGACAAAAAAACTCGCTATTTCTGCATTCATTTGGTCATAACAACTTGCGTTTACGGGCTAAAAGTGGGTTGTGTAGCTTATCATTCATTTCTATAATATGTTTTAATAATTAAACAAAATTTAGAGATTGCACTTCATTCTCGTGTCACTTTATGTGGTACTGTCGTTACAGACTCGTTAAGGCCTAGAGTGGTGTGTATGTCAAAGTAATCATTAAACGTTATCTGAATAGGTATTAAATATTAAAGTAAATTTACAGCAGTCTAAGAAAAAGTTTTGTGCACATAAATGAATGTATAAACAAAAGACTATTCACTGCTGACCGATTAGTCGTTATATTGGCATACAGGGTGGTCCATTGATCGTGACCGGGCCAAATATCTCACGAAATAAGCGTCAAACGAAAAAACTACAAAGAACGAAACTTGTCTAGCGTGAAGGGAGAAACCAGATGGCGCTATGGTTGGCCCCCAGATGGCGCTGCCATAGGTCAAACGGATATCAACTGCGTTTTTTTTAAAATAGAAACCCCCATTTCTTATTACATATTCGTGTAGTACGCAAAAAAATATGAATGTTTTAGTTAGACCACTTTTTTCGCTTTGTGATAGATGGCGCTGTAACAGTCACAAACATATGGCTCACCATTTTAGACGAACAATTGATAACAAGTAGGTTTTTTAAATTAAAATACAGAACGTAGGTACGTTTGAACATTTTATTTCGGTTGTTCCAATGTGATACATGTAACTTTGTCAACTTATCATTTCTGAGAATGCATGCTGTTACAGTGTGATTGCCTATAAATACCACATTAATGCAATAAATGCTCAAAATGATGTTCGTCAACCTCAATGCATTTGGCAATACATGTAGCAACATTCCTCTCAACAGCGAGTAGTTCGCCTTCCGTAATGTTCGCACATGCATTGACAATGCGCTGACGCATGTTGTCAGGCGTTGTCGGTGGATCACGATAGCAAATATCCTTCAAATTTCCCCACAGAAAGAAATCCGGGGACGTCAGATCCGGTGAACGTGCTTCGACGACCCATCCACCTGTCATGCAATATGCTATTCAATACCGCTTCAACCGCATGAGAGCTATGTGCCGGACGTTCATCATGTTAGAAGTACAGTCTGTTATGCAGTGAAACATCTTGTAGTAACATTCGTAGAACATTACGTAGGAAATCAGCATACATTGCGCCATTTAGATTGCCATCGATAAAATGGGGGCCAATTATCCTTGCTCCCATAATGCCGCACCATACATTAACCCGCCAAGGTCGCTGATGTTCCACTTGTCGCAGCCATCGTGGATTTATGATGCCCAATAGTGCATATTATGCCGGTTTACGTTACCGCTGTTGGTGAATGACGCTTCGTCGCCAAATAGAACGCGTGCAAAAAATCTGTCATCGTCCCATAATTTCTCTTGTGCCCAGTGGCAGAACTGTACACGACGTTCAAAGTCGTCGCTATGCAATTCCTGGCGCATAGAAATACGGTACGGGTGCAATCGATGTTGATGTAACATTCGCAGCACCGACGTTTTTGAGATTCCCGATTCTCGCGAAATTCGTCTGCTACTGATGTGCAGATTAACCGCGACAGCAGCTAAAATACCTACTTGGGCATGAACATTTGTTGCAGGTCGTGGCTGATGTTTCACATGTGGCTGAACACTTCCTGTTTCCTTAAATAACGTAACTATCCGGCGAACGGTCCGGACACTTGGATGACGTCGTCCAAGATACCGAGCAGCATACTTAGCACACGCCCGTTGGGCATTTTGATCACAATAGCCATACATCAACACGATATCGACCTTTTCCGCAATTGGTAAACGATCCATTTTAACACGGGTAATGTATCACGAAGCAAATATCGCCCGCACTGGCGGAATGTTACGTGATACCACGTACTTATACGTTTGTGACTATTACAGCGCCATCTATCAACAAGCGAAAACAGTGGTCCAACTAAAACATTCATATTTCTTTACGTACTACACGAATATGTAATAAAAATGGGGGGGGGGGGGTTCCTATTTAAAAAAACGCAGTTGCTGTTCGTTTGACCCATGGCAGCGCCATCTAGCGGGCCAACCATAGCGCCATCTGGTTTCCCCCTTCAAGCTAGACGAGTTTCGTGCTTTGTAGTTTTTTCGTTTGATGCTTATTTCATGAGATATTTGGCCCGGTCACTATCAATGGACCACCCTGTATAACTTGCTTCTGTCATTTATGGAGGTCGGACATTTTGTAACGTTTCAACTTGCGCTTGAGAACGCCTACAAAGCCGAAATCATGATTGAGTGAAATAAATGAATAGTAATTTAGAGTTTAATAGCGGAAATTTCTATTAGAACGGTTGCATACGTAGTGGGTTATACGTGAGTCCGCGGATCTACTTGTGAACTCGTGTACCCGCTCTCCTTTCTGAGCCAGTCGATTCCTCTTGTACCCGACAACAGACTCAGGTGACGAGTGCACTGCGGCCGAGATTCACGCGTCAAGTCTTTGGGCACACGGAGATGGTTAGGTTTGAGATGACGTCACATGAGTCGCTGGCGAATTCAAAGCGAATATAGGGATCTCATTTCTGATCCTTTGCTGTAATGTGGTTTGCGGAGTACAGATGTATATCTCTGACCAGCTGGCTGAGGTGTGTTGCTGCACACAGTCGAATACACTCATACATTTGCAAGTCGTATGTTGCGTGACACCTGTTCAAGAAATAAATGTATGTATAAACAAAATAATATTCACTGCTGAACGATTAGTCATTGTATTGGTATGTTAGCTTCTGTCATTTAGGGAGGTCGGACATGCTATTTCAAAAGCCGGCAGTGTTGTAAAGTATTTTATTACATGATGTTACCCTCTATCACAGTCCGTCCACTTTTTGGTTCTATTTGAGTCGTTTGCATCACACCATAGCATTTTTACGTTGTATGACCAATGCAAGAATTCACTGTAACACATGTGACCATTAGAGGATTTAATATATGTAAGTTTTCCCGTATATCCATTTAGTTTCAATTTTTAATCTGTCAATTAAATAACAAACGGTTGTTTTATATTTGTATTTTCACAATGTTTCCACCTATTGTGGCCGAGCGAGGTAGAGCAGAGGTTAGCTCCCTGGATTCGTATGCGGGAGGACGACGGTTCAGACCGCCGTCCGTCCACCCAAGGTTTTCCATGATTGTCTTACACAGTTTAAGGCAAATGCCAGGATGGTCCTTTTGAAAAGTGCGCGATGGGTTTGCTTCCTCATCCCTCCCTAATGCGAGCTTGTGTGTCTGTAAAGGCCTCGTTGCCATCTTCATTCCTATTTGCTACGTATTTCATACGTTCGATAATGGTAACAAAGCCGAAACTTTGCAGTAGTAAGGAATACAAAACAAAATCTGATTTTGTCCATTATAAATGGTTTTGAAAAGAAAATTGTGACTGGTAATAGAAAAATTATTTACAAGCAAACCTGCAAAATAAAATGATATTTTAATACGACATGAGACAACCAGTGCGAAAGGTTACTATCATTTAGAAAAAAGCACAGAATTGGTGGCGGTTCACCGACTGGTTAGAATGTTTGCTGTATATTTAACAGAGTACCAGGAAATAGTGATACTGCTGACGGAAATCTGGCGGGACGTATTTTCAAAGTGAAAAATTATAACCAGATCGGTGGTGGTGGTGTTATTGGGAAAAGTCACTACGTCAGTCGAAGAGAGATTCTTGTACACGCCCCCATGAAGAAAACAAAAAACAAAACAAAAAACTAACTTCTCACAATAAGCTTTCCGTGAACGGTATGTGTAAATGTATCATTAGAGAGCAGTTTCTGCTACACTACAGAGAAAATGAGGGGACTCCAACTCTGAAAATTTAACAGCTTTTTTAGCACACGATTAGATTTCAAGGTTAGGAATAACACAATTAGAAAAATTATTCTCTCTCTATCAGATTCCGTTGTAAAAAGAGCTATGTTCAGCTAGTAATTGTGTCTCAAAGACAAAATATAACATATGACAAAAACAACTAACCAACGAAGGTGAAAGAACAGGTGTTTTGTTTACACGAGACATAAATTCATACGCTCCACACCGTAAATAAATGCTGGAAAAGAGAGAGTGAACAAAGAGCATTGTGCAGCAAAACTGAAAATCAGCATTTCTCTCTCACTACGCCGGTTAGTGCTAGGACTTAGACTGTAACTCTCGCTTATCGCTTCTTTCATTTGTGGCAGTGCATTTGAATGTGAATAATGCCGAAATGCGCCGTGGTTCGAAGTCGTCTTTAAACTGCACGTCCTCCTGTAACTACATGGGTAAGGCAGTTCAAAGGTCGGAGAAAGATAAAGGCGTAAAACTTCCAACAGTACCATGCCTATTTAAGTATCAAATTTTGATCCGATCACAACTTAACGTTGTCTGAATACACAGCATTAAACAGTGCGACTGTAGTGTCTGGCCTGTTGCACACTGTACCATTTGATCGCCAAAGATGGCAGCGCGGAGAATCAGTACATTAGCAGCTCGAATTCAAGTAATCTATACATTCAAAGACGAGATGCTAAGAAAATGTGGGCGCCCTATAGTGTGCTTGAGAATACGAACTACATTGATACAAAGACGAAAGCTGACATAATTTATTTATGGCAAGTAGAAACAAAAATTTCAAATCGCATTTCATTACGTTACAAGACGCCGATCATTTAAAGAGCAAATTAGATCTCTTGCAAAAACAGCCTTAATGTCTGTATTCGTCTATAAACGTTGTAAATTCTTATATATCAGTATTATTTCTTATTATATGTGCTTGGAAAACATTGTTTCAAGACACCACGGCGGCACTATCGACTTATCGAAAAATATCTATACTAGCGAATGCAGAGGTCAGTTGGCACGGAAAATGTGTAGGAGGATGTATAATTTGTAGTACTCCGATTTTACTGAAGTTACAAGATTTGTGAAATTCATGCTTTTCCAAAGCAAATTGCATTAGATAAACCTATATAAATAGTTTGGTGGACTGGTTTGCAAAATCACATTATTCTGAATGTAAATGCAGTGTCTAAGATGCCCATGTGCATTAAATATACACGCCTTTGAGAAGTTACGTTATGTGTCCGCGGAGAGGTGGAATAAATTTTGTTGCCACGGTTTGGCGGAACTCAGATGTTTATCGATAGCTTACCTTACATGACTGCAGTCGCTGCTCCGTGTTATTGGTGCATTTCCCCGTTTTCTTAAGATACTGCTGACTGGGGACTGAGTCATCCACGTTCCTCGCTAGTCACCTGTCTCAGACTGGTGCTAAGCAACGGCGTGACCCGCTGCACGGAGCACTTTATTGTTGAGATTTGCGTCACGTCGTCCTAAGAGAATATGCGGGAAATAATGTCAGAATTAAGAAAACGATCCGTGCGATAATATCTGGTGCATAATTATTCTGGGATGACGGGCCCAATCCTCCCGAGGACGATATGCCACTGTAAAGAAGGAAAAATAAGAAAAAAGAGCAAAAATTAAAGCGAAAAGTGGAGTAATTTGTAAAATCGATCAGTCAAGACATGTAAAAAAAATGAAACATTGTTTGAAAATGGTTCTGATCCAGTTGAAAGACCAATCTGCATTTGGATTCCAACATCAGTTAACTAAATATAAAGAACGAAAGGGACTAAGTGTTAGCAAGGGTATGACAGTGGATCCGTCAGTAATTATGTGCAAGAAATAAGTCACAATTTAAATATAGTCATTGAAGAGCTGTAGAGGGTAAGCGGCTAGTCAAAAAACAGTTCTGGATTTGGGAACAGCTGAGAAAACCTACAAATAATTTGGTCTCTGCAGTGGTACGTTTTTTAAAATTTGTTCTGTGAGCACTTCCACAGTAATACTAAAGACTCCATATTCAAAGCGTTGCGCTGGCAGATAAGAAACAAGCACTTTAAGATAGATTCGCTGACGTTGTTTTGTCTCCGGCAAACATAATTGATAAGAGTAAGAAAGGTAACGAATGAAATATAGTAACAGATCTTAAAAACATAATCTTACCCTTTTGAGATTCAGTATATGGCACTTGAAAGAATTAGTACACTAACTAAGATCTTGAAGTCTGAGACACTGAAAGTTGGAGCTGCATTTTTGTTCTTAGGATGGCCGCTGTGAAGGGGAAAAAGAACGTGGGAAGATTGGGCATAACGTCGCGTCGATGACGATCTTATCAGAAGAGACAGACCGCAAACATGGGTAGGGGAAGAATATCGGCATTTGTCTCATGAGGTTTCGAGATGAGGGTGGGGGTGGAAATCGTGGGAGACTTCAATCTCGATGAACAGACTTCTTCCAGCATGCGTGTCCAGTGTCTTCCCACTGCGACGTTTCCGCTAGCTTGCTTTCAGAAACAGGATCACGTGCAGACTACTTGACGAAATTTTCAACATCTGTGAAACATGGGAAAACTGACTGTACATTGCCTAAAAAAATAAATTAAATCAGTAATGAAGCAATTCGACGAGCTGTGAGTGGGAAGAGGCTGACAGAGCCCATAACTAGACTTACAGTAACACTTTTTCTATCCAGTAATTAACAACATTTGTTCGCAACTAAAGACTTGCTTTTAAGGAACGATTTATATTACAGATCAGTGGTTACCAACCTTCCCGAGATCATTACCTCTGAGGGCAATAAGATATTAGCTAGTAACCCCTTCCGTCTCCCTCCAAACAACGTCAACGTTTGCATCTTACTAAATACTTTTATTTTTTGAAATGATGACAGACAAATGAGATTCTGTTCTTATAGGGTTTCATTAAACCAAAAACTAATAACTGAATGAGACGTTTAGTACTGTTTATTTTTAAAACCTTCCTTTTTGAGAACCATGAAGCAACTCTCAGTCCATCGCTTTTTTTGCAAGTCGGAGTTAGTCTCAGGAACTACCGTAAAGATTTTGACACGGCCTCGGAATCCTCGAGACCGATATCTTGTCAGTATTTATATCGATATCTGGCAAAAATCTTGGAATTCTCCTTTTGCGGATGGATGAACTATCTATATGCATAAGTAAATTTGTACAGAATGCTCACTGCGCGACTCCTGCTCACACTTCGTCGGGACTGGAAAACTTTAAAAAACTTTATTTTTAAAACCTTCCTTTTTTAGAACCATGTATATGAAAAGCGCGTCCAAACTGAATAAGATCTCATGGAAAGAATTATAGCTGCTTGCGGCTCTGTTCAGACGACACCGAGGACATTAGAACGCGTTCAACAGAACTTTGTGCTACGATACAAAAGTGCCTCCACAGACGCTGGCAGATGCAATTTTGTTGTAAATGCAGCAGCTTCTGAAACTTGTGCAAGATGGAATCCGGTATTACTGTAGCGTAGATTTATGATTTTCGGCGCCGTTAGAAGTCCGTCAATAGGGCAAGTTACCGAGGGTACTGCAAAATACTCATCAGGAGCTCTGTACGTCATGATCAGCGTTATAAAGTTGGGGCCGTTAACTTGAGCGCTGCCCGAAGATAAGGCGAAACTTGAGTAGATTCTCGTTTATACCTTGCGACTCGGTCGTTTCCGGACTGGGGTCCGTTACCGAAAATTGATACATTCACTCTTCTTTATCACCCATGGAAGTTTGAAACTCCAGTATGGAATCACCCCCTGTATGTCTAGAGGCAGCGTAACGCGCAGCGCACAAATTATATGCTACTGGCCATTAAAATTGGTACACCACGAAGATGACGTGCTACAGACGCGAAATTTAACCGACAGGAAGAAGATGCTGTGATATGCAAATGATTAGCTTAGCAGAGCATTCACACAAGGCTGGCGCCGTTGGCGACACCTGCAACGTGCTGACATGAGGAAAGTTTCCAACCGATTTCTCACACACAAACAGCAGTTGACCGGCGTTGCCTGGTGAAACGTTGTTGTGATGCCTCGTGTAAGGAGGAGAAATGCATACCTTCACATTGCCGACATTGATAAAGGTCGGATTGTAGCCTATCGCGATTGCGGTTTATCGTATCGCGACATTGCTGCTCGCGTTGGTCGAGATCCAATGACTATTAGCAGAATATGGAATCGGTGGGTTCAGGAGGGCAATACGGAACGCGCCGTGCTGGAACCCAACGGCCTCGTATCACTAGCAGTCGAGATGACACGCATCTTGTTCGCATGGCTGTAACGGATAGTGCAGTCACGTGTCGATCCCTGAGTCAACGGATGGGGACGTTTGCAAGACAACAACCATCTGCACGAAGAGTTCGACGGCGTTTGCAGCAGCATGGATTATCTGCTCGGAGACCACGGCTGCGGTTACCTTTGACGCTGCATCACAGACAGGAGCGCCTGCGATGGTGTACTCAACGACGAGCCTGGGTGCACGAATGGCAAAACGCCATTTTTTTTTGGATGAATCCAGGTTCTGTTTACAGCATCATGATGGTCGCATCCGTGTTTGGCGACATCGCTGTGAACGCACATTGGAAGCGTGTATTCCTCATCGCCATACTGGCGTATCATCCGGCGTGATGGTATGGGGTGCCATTGGTTACACGTCTCTGTCACCTCTTGTTCGCATTGACGGCACTTTGAACAGTGGACGTTACATTTCAGATGTGTTACGACCCGTGGCTCTACCCTTCATTCGATCCCTGCGAAACCCTACATTTCAGCAGGATAATGCACGACCGCATGTTGCAGGTCCTGTACGGGCCTTTCTGGATACAGAAAATGTTCGACTTTTGCCCTGGCCAGCAGATTCTCCAGATCTCTCACCAATTGAAAACGTCTGGTCAGTGGTGGCCGAGCAACTGACTCGTCACAATACGCCAGTCACTACTCTTGATGAACTGTAGTATCGTGTTGAAGTTGCATGGGCAGCTGCACCTGTACGCGCCATCCAAGCTCTGTTTGACTCTATGCCCAGGTGTATCAAGGCTGTTATTACGGCCAGAGGTGGTTGTTCTGGGTACTGATTTCTCAGGATCTATGCGCCCAAATTGCGTGAAAATGTAATCACATACCAGTCTAGTATAATATATTTGTCCAATGAATACCCGTTTATCATCTGCATTTCTTCTTGGTGCAGCAATTTTAATTGCCAGTAGTGTAGTTCCACGCTGGCGTTTATGCAGAAACAAAAGCGGGATACCGAGTACTGGAGCAGATTTGTGCGGGATTCTGGACTTCCCTGTATATTCACAGAGGTTGGACAAAAACATTGAAACTCCACGACAAATGCGTGCTTGAACATAAATTTAGATGTTAGCCAAGCCTGCACGTTGAGCTTTAGTATTTGGCCACGAACAGCACATGTGAGATGGCCTCAATACGTTACAAGTTTAAGTCGTTGTCAGAGCTGTGAGTGCATTAAGCCGAGCTAAGTGAATCCGAATGTGGGCAAATTTTTGGTTCTCATATGGCTTCCATAACCAAGGGAGCCGATGTGTTTGGTGTTTCAAGAGGCACAGTATCGAATATTTATATCGCATATAAGTGGGAAAAAAGTCATCCACTATGTCACAACGCGGACGGAAGTGTGTATTTGAGTGGTCGTGATACGCGGTGATTCAAGATGGTTGTGATGCAAAATAAGAGTACGTACGGCAGCTGCAAAAATCTCTACGGAACCGACTGTCACACTCGCGAATATCAGCACCAACACACTGCGAAGGGAGCTCGATATGCAGCGAATTACAGGGTCATTCATCAGTGATGCAAATGCCCGTAACAGGATTAGGTGGTGCAGATGCCATAAAACCTGGACTGTGGAGTAATCGAAGAAAGTCATTTGGTTTGATAAGGCTTCTCCACACTGTTCCATCTTCTGGCTGAGTTTGCGTCCCAAGAGTGAAACATGTTGGATGTTCGGTGATGATTTGGGCATCCATATTACGGTATGACTTGGACCCCATAGTTAGTCTTCAAGACCGTATCGTTGGCAAGGATTGTAAGCTCATTTTGACTGATCATGTCCATCCCACGGCACAATTTTCGTTCTCCAATTATTATGATGCTGTGTTCCAAGACGGCAGGGACATAGCTCACATCGTCCAGGACTGGTTTTGTGACTAAGACGGTCAACTGTCGAATCTCCCTTGGCCGCTATAAACACCAGAGCTCAATATTATTAAGCCTTTGCGCTCTGCGTTAGAGAGAAACATACGTAGTCACTATCCACCTCCATCATCGTTACCAGAACACGGCACTATTTTACGAGTAGACTGTTATAATACTACTTTGAAAACCGTAGAGGACCTGTATTTATCTATTCTGACACGACTGGATGCTATCTGGAATGCCAACGGGATTCGTGCACCATATTGGGCGTGATAACGTGTTGCGTCTTTAGTGTTACCATATTTTTGTCCAATCCCCGTATATTACTGTTTTAAAGTTCGAAGTACCTGTGATTTCGTAAAATGCGTTATAGTTAATATTGTGTGTAGAAACTGTGCTGTGATACAAATCGAAAAAGTTGGCGAAACCGAGAGTATGCCTCTGATGCAACAATCGATTTAACTTTCTGTTTCATTTCACACTTACCAAATTGTTTCTGCAAGATAAATGGTTCTTGAAATCTTCCGTGCAGACAACCAGTCATCGTCGAAAGAGCTTGAATACGTATGTGACGTATTGATACAGCTCGATAAAGACATGCCTTTAGCAGACAGGGTGAGTAATCATTTCGTAATGCACTCTCTAATCATGTAATTTTCGTTTTCGTTTCGTCCTTTCTCTTTCTGTTGAGACACGCTCGCTTTCATAAAAGGCAGTAGAACAGCACTCGAATGTTCTCATAACTAAGTAGCAGCCAGAGCCGCCTCATTTTGTCGTTATCGACGCACATTTTTGTGTTCGAACTGACTATGCGAGTAGGTTTACGGGTCCCTGACCGAACCTGCTACACGCTTGACGTCTATGAAAGAGGTGTTGCGCGCTTCGAGGCGGATACCTTCTCGTCATACATTGACAAACTAAACTGTCAATTACGTTAATATACCTTCCTTGATGCAAGTATTCCAAAGAATCAGTGCTCAATTGTATGGCTGATACACAGAAGGTCTTGTTCAATTAATTACAACATTGTGTCTCGATTGGACGCCGCAGCTGCGTGCGGTTCGGTTCGTTTTTAAAAATGTAGCATGAATATACGACATGACTCGATCTGAGCTTAGAGTTCGCAAGAATTACGTGCCGGCAAGCTGCAGCAATGCAAATACGACCATCATACACGACATAAAAAAACCTTTTTTGAAATTGTGTGCAAATAATTTAAAGCTTAAATATGCCTATCAAGTACATGGAAAATACAGAGCGGCCATGCATACGAAATATTCAAATGCCTCCTCGTATATTTTCGGACATTTCTGGCTGACTCCGAAAAACAATGCAAATGTCATTTAACATGCAAACTGACAAGTCTACTGCATTCAATGTGTTATAACAATCGTCCACTCGGGAATTGTCATTTTTCAACATAGTTTTAATATAATTGTTTACTAAAATAGCTGACTGGTTGTGAGTTGGCTGTAAAACATCGGCCTACCCCTTGAATGCCAGTTTCCTTTCTCGGGCTTCTGAGTAGCCCACCCCTTTTTGAGCGACAAATGATCTGTTCCAGCTGGGTCCTGCAGACACGTGGAAACTCTAGTGTGTCCATGCCTACTTGACAGCAATATTAAAAAAAATGATGAAAAGGTCAAACGTTTTCTGAAACGATTTGTCTGAAAGTAAGAAATAAAACGGATTACAGAAACGTTTGATACGCTCTTGAACATACTCGAAATCATGTACAGCAAATGGGACTTCACGGTCTACGTAGTCCATCAGACATATATCCTGTGGTACTCTATAATTCTAAAATAAACATTGAACTTTAAATTCTCGATTTGCACGTTATTTGTGCTACATAATTTAAAGCATCATTCAAAAGCGCGTCAAGTGTTTCTGCAATCTATTTTATTTCTTACTTTTAGACAACTCATGTCACAAAACATATGACCTCCTTTTTTCAGAAATTTTTTATCTCGACTTTTTTTATTGACATTTAAATATCACCCAATGTCACTTTTTATGCCCAAAATAGCTGGGACTTGAAGAGATAAACTTTTTTGACACTTCTTTCAACAGCTAGCAGCATCTGTTCGTGAAGTAAACTCTAAGACAAAAAAAGGACACACCACGAAGGAGTTACGCAAATAGGTCACAAATTGATATTCATAAAGGTATCGACGGAAAATGCAAAACTGTAAATTCTGGCGGCCAATGGATGAAAGTGTGACGCTGTAGTGCAATTTCACGACGCTGAGGGCAAAGATAGTGAAAAGGGGACATGTCGATACCAGGGCGTAGAACCTTTATGAATTTCATTCCGCGTACTCAGTTGGATAGTAAGTACACTTCGCAGACAGGCGCGTTAATAATATACGCAGATGTCAGCGTTTGGGACAGGACGCGTACTTTGGCTCAAGGAAGCCTGTGGAGTAATCGGCGAATCGCTCGCCATTTGAATAGGAGCAATGGTACTCGACAATGTTGCAGGAATCGGTGAACCATGGCCGAACACAGCTTCAAGAAGGAAGCAAACTACCTAGAGAGACGACAGAACGAGAGGGTGGAGCAATCGTCAGAGAGGCACTCAGAGCCCCTGATTCATCATTATTATCGATACGAAGTGCAACTTGTGCTTCATTGACCATAGGGACCATTAATAGGCGGCTCACAGTGTTGGGGCTGAGCTTACGGCGCCCCTTGCGCCGACAACCATTGACCCCTATAACCCAACAAACGCGTTTATAGTGGTGTCTGGCACATTCGTCCCAGGATCACATTGGCTGGAGTACAATAGCCTTCAGTGATGAGCCCCGCATCGAACTGAGTCCATATGACCAGCGAAGATGTGTCTCGAGACACCGTGGTAACGGTGGGACACCAACCCGACTGTGGTCGGCCATACGGTCCGACAACCAGGGGTGATAACCTGGGGTGCCATTTCATTCCATAGGATGACCTCTTGGGTTGGAATCTGCAGCACCCTTACAGCACGTTACGTTACGCTGGCGCTATTCTATGCCCTGTTTTGTTGCCCTTCGTGGCAAGCCATCCTGGAGTTACATTTCAGCAAGATAACGGCTGCCCACATACGATGAGAGTTTCTACTGCTTGTCTTCGTGCTTGCCAAATCCGACCTCGGCCAGCATGATCGCCGGATCTCTCACCAACTGAGAATGTTTGCAGCATGATGGACAGAGCCCTCCATTAAGCTCGGGGTTTTGTCGATCTAACGCGCCAGTTGAACACAATTTGGCACGATATCTCTCATGAGGACATCCAACAACTCAATCATTTCAAAGCCGAATAACTGCTTCTAAAAGGGTCAGAGGTGGACCAATGCGTTGCTGACTTGTTCAATTTGTGAAGCTATTTATCTTGAATAAGTCATTCAATTTTTCTGAAATTTTAATCATTTCTTTGTCTGCACATGCATATCATGCTTATCGATTTCCGTCCCATTCGGATAATTCCTTCGTGGTGCGTCGGCTTTTTCTAATTTTTTGTTTTTGTCTTAGAGTGTATTTTAATTTCACCTATATCAACAATTAAGTTGTTCTTACTTGCCCCAATCTCTATCAAGCAATTAAATCTTTTTTTGCAAAACTAGAACTGAAGTTGGTCAATTTGTTGCCCCCATTTGTTCAGTTCTTACTCTTGGTGTGGCTATGAAAATACATATTGTGTAATTTCTAGGGAGACTTATTTTGGCTCCGCGCCAACATTTGACGAAAATCATCCCACGTTTCTGTTTATTTTTTATGCAAAACTAGAAAAGACACGCGCGGTGTGACCAGAAATGTTGCACCAGGTGAGTGCCGAGGCCTGGCAGGGTGAAACTCAGGAAATAAGAGATGATTGTTCGTGATAAACCAGCAAGAGACTGGTTAGCAGGGTCAAGCAGAAGTCTTTGTAACACTCTCGTTTCGGAAATCTGAGACAGAGCATCTGCAAGTCTGGATAGTAACAGAAAAATGACACTAATGAGCAAAATATGGTAACTAAAACGGAATAACGCTGGAAGAAACAACTAGGGGAGCGTGATAAACACATTTTTGTAATTATCCAAGCAAGTCGCTCAGTGGCAACAGACACTTGGATTGATGGGACTAAACATCCAAACTGACGGTCAGAACAAGATAGGTCCAAAGGCGAGGTTAACTAGACATTGATAGAAACTTGGGAAGAGCTCTCCACTTTTAAACTTCCGTTATGGACGTTACTTAGGCACTATTGATGGAGATACTCTGAACAACTCAACTGAAAATCACACCACTCCGTCTTTCTGCTAATGGTACAGCAACCTCACGAGATGATCAAGAAAGAATGTGCAGTCTCGGTTGCAAAATGGTTTTTCATTTATTTAATTTGTGAGGTGTTTCATTCTCACAGGAGCACCAACTGACATCTGAGAGAAAAACAAGTTTCCTCAGTCCAAATTTATAAACCAGGAATCAGCTATAAAGCTACATTGTTAGTTAAGTAAAGCAACTGGGAAACCGCGACCTGAGTTATGATAAGCTTTTACCCAGTGAGTTTGTCTCTTTTCACAACTCGGATCGTGGTTTCCAGTTGCTTTACGTAACTGACAATGTTGCCTTATAGCCGATCCCTGGCTCATCAATTTGTACTGAGGAAACTATTTTTTCTCCCAGAAGTCTGATGATGCTTCTGTGAGAGTGCAAAGCGTTGCAAATTAAATAAAATAAAAACCGTTTTGCAACCAAGACTGTCTAGTCTCTCTTGAATAACAAAAGTTGCTACTATACTGAGCCTACACGCTCGCTGAAGATAATTACCGCTGCCTCATGGAAACAGCGTCAGAGGAAGTGAACGAGTTCACCTTCCATGTTCTCACTGAATGTCTCGATGCCGCAGATAACTGATGGTACTCCCCCATGCTATACTGAGAATTTCAAGTAACATAGAAAATTTAATTAAATGTTAATTCGTTTAAAAAAAATAATTTCCTTAGAATGCTACTAAATTACGTGTACCTTGAAATATTAGATACTAGCAAACCTGGTAATTGTAACAAAAATGTGAACATTTGTTTATTTGGCAGTCCCAAATACGCACAATCAAGGTAATAGTAAAAACTGGTTGTGATGTATAGTGTATTCGAATTCCTTGCTACTGCCACGACTGATTACATTTTACTGTATATTCGATTGCTGCTGTTACACTCAAACTTATATTTTAATTATTAAATTAACTTGTAATGGGGTTCAACGTGTCACATTGTTGTCGTGAGAGTACGTTACAATATCTTCATCTGAGAGGGAACAAATTATAACTGACATTCCACAGGGGTCAACGACGGGACTTTACCTAATCTTGATGCATATAAACTAGCTTGTAATGGGGATCAGCATCAAAAATTATAGTGATCGTAGCTTAAAATGTCATCATCCGAGATGAAACAAATTATAACTGATATTCCACAGGGCTCAACAACGGAATTGCTCCTATTCTTGCTGCGCATAAATGACATTTCATCTCACACGGGAAAAATAGAATGACTGCTCTGTGATAATGATGATGCAGTGAACATAATAAAGCTCAATATAGGTGTAACAGTCGGGGGACCAACAAATGAAATTTCCAGAAAAATCAACGATCGTTTCTCAATAAAAGGCCTATCAGCTAACTTTAAAAACGCACAATTCATTCATTGCTATACAAGGCAGGAAATAGCACTGTCAGTAACAACAGAACGTAAGGGAAAGGAAATTAGTAAAACAGTTCGTTGAAAATTTTAGATAGGCATACTGGTCAGAAGTTGAAATAAAAAATAACGTATTACAGATTTATTATTTTCAAACAACTGGGTCCAACATTTTCTCTTCGTTTAATTGCTGATTTTAATATTGAAAGTATCAGAGTGATGGCTTACTTTGTATACATCCCTTCATTAATGCCATTTGTAATAATTGTAAGTGGTACACTTCTACACATAGACACGGAGAATTCATTGCACAGAAAAATGCTATAAGGATACTATTTTCAAACTGTGACTGGTACTTCACAATAAACTTCAGGAGAGAGTAAGTGTATTGTGGAGCTTTTGATAGTGTGCCCATTTTTTAAAATAGTTGCTTACGTGGTGGCGATAGATTATCTGGTGACCATAATCGATCGCCACGTGAGTAACTATGGTAAAAAATAGGCACACTGTCAACAACCTGACAATACACTTACTCTCTCCTGAATTTTATTGTGAAGTACCAGTCACAATTTGAAAATAATTGTAATATTCATAAGGTAACCCTAGTTATAAAAATGAACCTCCTGTACACATCGTAACACTACTTTTACACAGATTTTATTTTACCACGTCCTTTGTGAATTGAATACCCTGGCGAAAATGAAAGTCTTAAAAAAATACATTGAAACCAGTTGTGCTGCTGCTCCGTCTATGAACTTTTGTATAAATCATATTTTATGTGATTATAGATTAAAATTATAGGTAAATATCCAAATACCAGCTAAGTTGCCACTGCAAGACAGTATATTATTCGTAAACTCACTGATATGCTCCATATCACAGTGACTTGTTGCAAATACACCGGTGTCCATAATTAAAGCAACAAAAGGAAATTTTGAAAGGTTCCGTTTATTTTGCCACAAAACAGTATCAACAGATGATGATAAAGAAGAAACAATATAAAAAAATACAGAACGTAAACAACAGCAACATGCACAACGGTGGACAAAAATGTTCTTCGTTTATTTCCAACGTAACGGATTTGCACACACATTCCGACAACTGTTTAATGTGGTCAGTATGGGGGATGACCACCTCTGGCAGCAACACAGGCCTGACAATAACGGGGCACGCTGCGAATGATGTAATCAGTCACATGTTCAGCAGTAACGCCCATTCTTTCTGCAGAACTGCTCGCAGTCTTGGAGAGTGGTTTGTGGATGCTGACGTGATGCATGCCGCCCCCTTATAGCATCCGTGACATGTTCTATGGGACTCAAATCGGGAGAGCGACCAGGCCACTCCATGTGCGCAGTATCTTCCGTTTCCAAGAAAACGTCATCACCCTTTCTGTATGAGTTCGAGCATTATCGTCCATCAATACGACGCCTGTGCCCGCAGCACCTCGCAACAACCGCAAATGAGGTCCCAAGATCTCGCCACGATAGCTGACAGCAGTTAAACGTTGCCGATTTGCCTGTACAATTTCATGAAGAGCGTTTCGAGTGGTAAACATAATCCGCGCCCACACCATTACGGATCCTCCTCTATCTCCGTCTCTTCTTTCCTCCCCAAAATTGTGTTCCAAGTGCCCTCCAGATGCAAATCCATCGAGAATCACTTTCCAGATTAAATCGGGACGCATCTGTAAGAACAAAACTGGCCCACTGTTCGACCGTCCTCTTGGCATGTTGACGACTCCAATCTAGACGTTCCCTTCTGTGAAGACGCGTCAGAGGTAGACATACAGCATGCCTCTGACAATAAAGGCCACTCTGCCGACGCCCTCTGCACCGAACTCACACGCCAGTTGCCGTGCAGTACTAAAGTGGTACTGCCGTGCCCTTACAGGCAAATAACGGTCCTCTCTTCTGGACCCACACGTGATCGGTCCCGCCCTGGTCTTCGGGATACAGTTTCGGTCTCCATAAACTGTCGCCACGTCCGTGAAACAGCAGAACAATTCACATTAAGCCATCGGGCCAAATCAGTTTGGTGCTGTCCTGCTTGCTTTCTTTCTATGGCCCGCCACGGCAGAGAGTCTGGTAGGCGTATTCTCTGTGCCATACTGCACCGTCTGTGACTGTGTACACTGCGATTGTGGATGTGGGACTACCCAGCGAACACTCCCTCGCTTCATAGGTGCCCTGACGTCATCGTTGGCTTGGCTGTCCGTTGACCTGAATGCCATCTTCCGCGCAGAACACAATCATACGGACATCTGGTTGACAGTTTGTATGATTATATCGTCAATTAGATGCAGTATGTGGAAAAAGCGATTTACTTTTGGGCACTTGTGTATGAAACGCAGAACAAGCAAATAAATAAACCAATTAAAATATAATTCTAAAATTTTGTAATTCAAACATTAGAGCGTTCGTTCTTTCGAACAATCTAAAATACGTTCGTGTTTTCGAACATTCATTTGTTCTAACGTTCCTTCGTTAGCTTAAACATTTTTTAACGTTTACTTGTTTGAACACTTACTCATTTAATTGTCAATCAAATCTCCAGTTGTTCGAGCTTTCAGGCGTTTATCCATTCGAACATTCGAGTTTCAACCGTGACAACGTTCCTTCACTCGTATATTCTAATGATTGCCCATTCAAATTTTCCGTCATTAGATCGACATTCACATGTCCCTTCGTTCAAACATTAGAATTATAGTTCGTTATTTTGAACATTCTGTCAACTATTCCTAATGTTCCATTGTTTATTCGCTATATCGACGTTCGAACTTTTGTTTCTTTGAACATCTGAATCATCGTTTGTTCCAATCTTCGAGTGCTCGCTCGTTCGAAAATTGGAATAGTCTTCGTTCGTTCAAAAATTTGAACTTTCTACCATTCCAAAATTCCTTCGTTTTTCCCAAAATTCAATGGAATTAACATCTGAATGTTGTCTTGGTTTGATATTTAAATATTTGCTAATTTCAGGTTCTAGCTTTCCTATGACCGTTAGAACGCTTAATGGTTCCTTCGGACGTTCGTCATTTATTTCAAAGTTTTTTTTTTCGTTTTAACGTTCTAAATTTCTTTTATTCGATCGTACATTCGTATTTTTAAATGTCCCTTTCAATATTAAACATTAAATACCTAGGTCGCTGTTTCAGCCTAAGACAAAAAAAGGCCCATTACGGAGGAGTTATCTGAATGGGATGGAAATCGGTAGATATGATATACAGGGTGGCACAGACAAAAGTAGTTTATGTAAGTTAAAGGAAATGTAGTGAAATTACAGAAACGATGTGCTTAAATGGACTTACCGTTTACTTAAAACGAAAAATATAATGAAAAATACATTTATAGAAAATGTTGAAAGTAATCCCCCCACAATATCAATGTCAATACACAGCTGTGCACGTCTAAGCATATTCAGATATACCGGCGTAAAGTTCAGATAAAGATGGCGGCAACTTCACGGCTGTTACTGTCTTTCAGTTCCTGTCTTGTGCGTGGATTGGTAAAGTGTGTGGATCTGTTTCATAGGCTTTGCTCTTAAAATGTCCCCAGAGCAAAACAAAATCACATTCTGTTACATCCGGCGAACGAGGTGGCTATAAATGTTAGCTGGCGGTTCGTGTCTCAGTGAAGACATATTGGACTCACTCCAGGAATACCTTAGCTTTTGCTGGAAGAAGCAGTGTTGTCTTTCATATTCAGTGTGTTGGGCACACAATTTATCAAAAATATCCAAATATGCAACGATGTTGAGGGGAGCGTCAAAAAATATCGGTCGAATGATGCGCGTTCCTGTTACACCGCACCAAACGCCGATTTTTTCATCATGGAGTGGTTGCTGACACACAGTGTTTGAGTTCTCCGTCGCCCTGTACATCGTGCTCTGTGAAATCACATGACCGGAAAGATGAAACCATGCTTCATCACTCATGATGTAATAGAAACGGTCTAACAAACCTTCGTTGATATTATCCAGAAGTAATTATCAGTAATTTACATGTTTCTGACTGTCCTCTTCCCGTAATTGCTCCACAACCGTCACATGATATGGCTTCAAATTAAAACTTTTTCAGTAACTGTTGGTAACTCCTCCTTCTACTTGCATGCGCCTGTTGGGCCAGTTTACGTGTAGACTTTTTGGGCTCTGAATAATTCTGCGGCGAATGTCTGCAATAACTTCTGATGTGCGACCTGAAGGAATTCTTTGTCATTATACGTTTCGCAAAGATCCGTAGATGCATCAATTTTTACATAGACTCAGTATTGCTCCCTTTGCTGGTAGTCGTCTATTCGAATACTTGACCCCGAAAATTTCACGAGTTTCCTTAATCGAACCTATTTTCACATATTCTTCCTCAATTTCAGATCCTTCTCCTATCGAGAAAGTTACTTCGTAGACCGCATAGAGAAGCACCTAACTTCAAGATAAAATAAACGGAAATGCTGATAGAAGAATCTCAACACCTGATTACTGCATAACGCTGCCCATTGTTGTTACTGTATTTGATAAGTCGAATAATTACATTCGCATTGAAAGGGGAGGCAGGTTACTTTTAACTGAACCACCCTATATATACACAAACAAGTATATGATAACAGTTTCAGACAGACTGAATGTTTTATTCAAGAGCAAGAGCTTCACAAAAAATGCCTCTGAGCAGTATGGGACTTAACTGCTGAGGTCATCAGTCCCCTAGAACTTAGAACTACTTAAACCTAACTAACCTAAGGACGACACACACATCCATGCCCAAGGCAGGATTCGAACCTGCGACCGTAGCGGTCGTGCGGTTCCAGACTGTAGCGCCTAGAACCGCTCGGCCACCCCGGTCGGCAAGAGCTTCACAAACTGAGCAACTGAATAACACGTTGGTCGACATCGGACCCTAATGCTAGCAGTTATTCGGCTTGGTATTGATTGATGGGGTTGTTGTATGTCCTCCTGAGGGATATTGTGCTAAATTCTGTCCAATTAGCGCGTTGGATCTTCAAAATCCCGAGCTAGTTGGAGGGCCCTGCCGATAATGCTCCAAACGTGTTCAACTGGGGAGAGATCCGGCGACCTCGATGGTCAAGGTAGGGCTTAGCAAGCACTAGGACGAGCAGTAGAAACTCTTGCCATGTGCGGAGGAGCATTATGTTACTGAATGTAAGCCCAGCAGGGTTTTCCCTGAAGGGTAAATTAAACGGGGCGTAGAACAACGTCAATGAACAGCTGTGCTGTAAGATGCCACGAATGACAACCAGAGGGACCCTACTATGAAAAGAAAGGGCACCCCAGACCATCACTCTTGACTGTTGGGTCGTATAGCGGGCAACAAATTCGGGCGTCTCCAGACACGTCGTCGTCTTGGAATCTCATTGACCTGGGTAGATAAATTCAGTGATGAGTCCTGCTTCTAGTTGAGCCATGATAACCAGCAGACCCTACCTTGGTCAACAAGCTCGCCGGAGCTCTCCCCAATTGAGTACGTTTGGAGCATTACGAGCAGGGCCTCCCAACCATCTCGGCATTTTACGATCTAACGCGCCAGTTGGACGAAAGTTGACATAATATCCCTCTGGAGGACATCCAGCAACTCAATTAGTGCCAAGCCGAATAACTGCTTGCATAAGCGTCAGAGGCGGACCAAGGCGCTATTGACTTCCGCAATTTGTGAAGCTCTTTCCCTTGAATAAATCATCCAGTCTTTCTGAAATTGTAATAGTTTGTTTGCCAGTGCATGTACATCACATCTACCGATTTCCATCCCATTCGGATGATTCCTCGTGGTGCAGGGTCTTAGTTATATATATATTTTGTTTTATTTTTCCTTAGATTGTACTTAGTGAAATAACGTAGAGTAATGAAGCAGAGGCGAGAAACTATTCGCAGTGACCGTGGCACCGCCATCTGTTGCAGACGCAGCGCTGGGCGAGAAGAGCAGCGAACAGGGAGGCGAGCATCTGACGCTCCTGCCGCCGGCGTCGCAGGCGGATGGGGCCGACGCCGAGCAGGTAGGCAACACGCAGCGCGCTCAGCTTCTAGCGCACCCCTCCACTACTTTTACATCTACATCTACATATACACTCCGCAAGCCACCCAACGGTGTGTGGCGGAGGGCACCTTACGTGCCAGTCATTATCTTTCCAGTTCCAGTCGCGTACGGTTCGCGGGAAGAACGACTGCCGGAAAGCCTCCGTGCCCACTCGAATCTCTCTAATTTTACATTCGTGATCTCCTCGGGAGTTATAAGTAGGGAGAAGCAATATATTCAATACCTCATCCAGAAACGCACCCTCTCGAAACCTGGACAGCAAGCTACACCGCGATGCAGAGCGCCTTTCTTGCAGCGTCTGCCACTTGAGTTTGCTAAACATCTCCATAACGCTATCACGCTTACCAAATAACCCTGTGACGAAACGCGCCGCTCTTCTTTGGATCTTCTCTATCTCCTCTGTCAACCCGACCTGGTACGGATCCCACACTGGTGAGCAATACTCAAGTACAGGTCGAACGAGTGTTTTGTAAGCCACCTCCTTTGTCGATGGACTTCATTTTCTAAGGACTCTCCCAATGAATCTCAACCTGACACCCGCCTTACCAACAATTAATTTTATATGATCATTCCACTTCAATTCGTCCCGCACGCATACTCCCAGATATTTTACAGAAGTAACTGCTACCAGTGTTTGTTCCGCTATCATATAATCATACAATAAAGGATCCTTCTTTCTATGTATTCGCAATACATTACACTTGTCTGTGTTAAGGGTCAGTTGCCACCCCCTGCACCAAATGCCTATCCGCTGCAGATCTTCCTGCATTTCGCTGCAATTTTCTAATGCTGCAACTTCTCTGTAAACTACAGCATCATCCGCGAAAAGCCGCATGGAACTTCCGACACTATCTACTAGGTCATTTATATATATTGTGAAAAGTAATGGTCCCATAACACTCTCCTGTGGCACGCCAGAGGTTACTTTAACGTCTGTAGACGTCTCTCCATTGAGAACAACATACTGTGTGCTGTTTGCTAAAAACTCTTCAATCCAGCCACACAGCTGGTCTAATATTCCGTAGGCTCTTACATTGTTTATCAGGCGACAGTGCGGAACTGTATCGAACGCCTTCCGAAATTCAAGGAAAATGGCATCTATCTGGGATCCTGTATCTAATATTTTCTGGGTCTCATGAATAAATAAAGCGAGTTGGGCCTCACACGATCGCTGTTTCCGGAATCCATGTTGATTCCTACAGAGTAGATTATAGGTTTCCAGAAATGAGATGATACGCGAGCAAAAAACATGTTCTAAAATTCTACAACAGAGTAAAAGTACTGTACATACACTGGAGCGCAAAACTTATGCACGAAGGCAACTTTCGCGTGACGCATCATTGCCAGTAACATAGCTCGATGAAACTTGGATCGTATAGAGAAACAACTGCTACAGCAAATAGTACGGATTGTAACTGAAAGAGATACAGACATTCGTATTGAGGCGAACAGAAATGACATGTTTATTCAAAGACAGTAATTACATTAAAGTCACCACGATTTAGATTGTTCCCCAGACATTGCAAAAGGCGAGACATGGTGCTTAATGGGAGATGGAAGGCAAGTTGGTTTCAAAAATTCGATTGTTAGATTTTAGCATATTTGAAATGCCTGGTCTTTCCTGCATGAAACAGTTTTTGTTTTACACAAATACGACAATTTTTTCGTGAGATATGATGGTTTTCCTGACGCTCTGTGCAATCTGCCATTTAAATGCCACGCCTTCCTTTTTGCGCCATGCAGAGATAATGCACAGCATTAAATTAAATTAAATTAAACCCATATTTAGAGAGCTTTGTAAAGATACCTTGTCGAAGAAATGTCTTCAAGAGAAAACCCTAAATTTAAATGAATGTGTGAATTCTGTCATTTGGAACCAGTTACCGAAAACTGTATTTGTTCAGCTTACAACCTTCAAACTTGGTGTTTATGATGCTATTTTATGCTTCAATGATGGTGTAATAAGAAAACTGGATATTTTTGAATTATTGGGCATAAAATCTAGTGGAAATATTGCAAAATCCTTGGTGCAAATAGATAAAGAGAGAATTCTCGAAGCAGATTTTGCTAATTTAAAATGCACAAAACAAGCCTGACAGAAAAGCAGAGGGACCAAGAGAAGAAAAGAAGATCAGTATGATTCAGATGATGCTCAGTATGGCACAGGAAAATATTGCTGATAAGTAATTCTCATCAATAACTACACTAGAATTGCAATATTAAACCTGAAATGGATTTTTCTCAAAACTACCTTTTTTCCTTTCAGGTACCATTATTTGATAATCTAATGGGGTTAGAAACACGAAATTTGGTCAATTTCTACTGCAGATGGTAATATGTAATTACAAGTAAATTGAGAACCACCAAATAATCAGAAACCGTTTTATAATAATTGATGTACAAAAAAGTTAAATTTTACTAGTAAAAGAATTTTTTTTTCTTCAGCACCATAAGAGGTATTATGTACATTTTACTTGTAAATTGAGGCATATATGTTATATGTATGCAGTAAAAATTTCATTGTTTTGTCACTTATAATTCTTTTGAAAAGTGTACCTATTCAAAGGGTAAAATAGCATTGGCAGGATAGGGATAAAATTGCTTTCCGTCTCCCCTTGTAGGGTGAGTGTGATCACCACGGACGACAATACACGGTATCCGATGTTGCCCACAAGGTTGGTAAGGAGTTCTTGTGGTGGGGGATTTCATTTGTCCACCAGCACAGTTGACAACTGCTAGAAGGCTGTTGGTGCATGTGGAGGCGCTGCAATACGTATCAACGCATCCCCCTTGTGCTCTATGGGATTTAAGTCGGAGTAACGGGCAGGACAGCCCATTCGCCGAAAAGCCTCTCGTTCCAAGAGTTCCTCCAATTGCCGCCCATGTGCGGGTGTTGACGGAACGGAGAGTACTGGTCGTCGGGCAAAGAGACTACCCCCATTCAGCCGCCATGCCACTGTGTAGCGTGAGATTGGTTATCTCTCAGTCCTGTTAAGTGTGGTTGCTGTTCCATGACGTGAATCCCTTCTTGCCTGTTGCACAGTTTAGCGGTCATCTGCTGTTGTAGCTGCTCGTGGTCGACCACGTGCTGTCTTTTTAACAGCAGTGCCTGAGCTTCAGAACGCTGTTCGTGCATGTAAAGCAAAGCTATGAGCAGTACTAAACTCGTGGGCTACCCTCGTCACACTTCGTTCTTCTTCCACTTTCCCGATGATTCTTCCCCGGGTGAAGTGTATGAACAGATTTTGTTGCTCGTTTCAGTTTCACAGGGTCGTGAAACTACAACAGTTACTATGTGGTTTCACTTAAATATGTTCTTTCACTGAACAATACAAAAAACTAACTCGTTTCGAGGTTAGGAAACGACTGAAACAACTCACTAACGGTTGCCAACAATGATATAAACATTCATACGAGGGTCACTCCAAAAGAAATGCACACCATTTTTTTTAAATCCATCTTTTATTCTACATGTTTGAAAGTTTTACAGTGTGTAGATACACCCTCTAGGAACAATATTTTCATTTCTCCACATTATTTCCATCCCTCTCAACTGCCTTACGCCACCTTGGAACCAGCGCCTGTATACCCACACGGTAAAATTCTGGACCAACCTGTTGGAGCCACTGTTTGGCAGCATGCACAAGGGAGTCATCATCTTCAAACCTTGTTCCACGAAGAGAGTCTTTCAGTTTCCCAAAGAGATGATAGTCACATGGAGCTAGGTCAGGACTGTAAGGCGGGTGTTTCAGTGTTGTCCATACGAGTTTTGTGATCGCTTCCATGGTTTTTTGACTGACATGTTGTCGTGCATTGTCGACCAACAGCAAAACATCCTGCTTTTGCCGATGTGGTCGAACACGACTCAGTCGAGCTTGAAGTTTCTTCAGTGTCGTCACATATGCATCAGAATTGATGGTGGTTCCACTTGGCACGATATCCACAAGCAAGAGTCCTTCGGAATCGAAAAACACCGTAACCATAACTCTTCCAGCAGAAGGTGTGGTTTTGAATTTTTTTCCTTGGGTGAATTTGCATGATGCCACTCCACTGATTGCCTCTTCGTCTCTGGTGAAAAATGATGGGGCCATGTTTTATCACCTGTCACAATTCTTCCAAGAAATTCATCTCCACCATTCTCGTACTGTTCCAAAAGTTCGCTGCATACCGTTTTTCTTGTTTCTTTGTGAGCCACTGTCAACATCCTGGGAACCCACCTGGCACAAACCGTTTTTAACGCCAACACTTTCAGTATTCTGCAAACACTTCCTTCCCCTATCCCAACGTAGCGTGACAATTCGTTCACTGTGATGCGTCTGTCAGCAGTCACCAATTCGTTAACTCTCTGCACATTGTCCGGAGTGTGTGCAGTACGAGGCCTGCAGCTGCGAGGACAATCCTCAATATTGCCGTGCCCGCTTTCATCACGTAACCTGCTTGCCCACCGACCAACTGTTCTGCGATCGACAGCAGCACCTCCATACACCTTTTTCAATCTCTTGTGGATGTTTCCCACTGTCTCGTTTTCACGCCACAGGAATTCTATGACAGCACGTTGCTTCTGACGAACGTCAGGTGTAGTAGTCATCTTGAAGACATGCTGTGACGGCGCCACTCACGGGAACAGGTTGAACTAAGTTTGAAAACAAGCGGGAAGGATGTATCTACACACTGTAAAACTTTCACACATGCAGAATGAAAACAGTATTTTTACAGAAATAGTGTGCATTTCTTTTGGAGTGACCCTCGTACATTCTTAATTGAAAGCAAATAAATTTACTAGTATAATGATCTTTGCTTCTATCGATGTTCTGGAAAACTACTGCAGGTTCACGTCTGGGACATGTTTTATTAGATTCACCATACCAATAACAACAACATAATTGGAAATCGTGCTTTACTTTAACCTCGTACAGTTTTGCGATGGCTTTATATTAACGAAGTTGCTAAATTTCAGGCAAAATCTTTTATTAGTCGTAACTCTGTAACTAAACATTTGCGGACATACGGTTATAAGAACTTTTTTCTTTAGTTTTACTTGTAGAATAACATATTAAAATATTTACGTACCTTCGTGAATCACCCTGTATATATAAACAATTTGGGAGACAATCTCAATAGTGGTCTACGGTTGTTTGCAGATAATACCGTCGTTTATCGTCAAATAAAGTCATCAGAAGATCAAAATAAATTGCAAACGATGTACAAAGGATATCCGTGTAGTGCGAAAATTGGAAATTGACCCCAAATAATGAAAAGTGTTACGCCATCCGCATGAGTGCTGAAACAAATTCGTTAAACTTCGGTTACACAATAAATCAGTCAAATCTGAAGGCCGTAAATTCAACTAAACACCTAGAAATTACAATTACGAACAACTTAAATTGGAAAGAACACATAGAAAATTTTGTGGGGAAGGCAAATCAAAAGACTGCGTTTTTTTTTACTGAAGCACGTGGATAGGGTTTAGCAAGCACTAAGACGAGCAGTAGAAACTCCCGTCATTGGTGGAACACGTGGAAGATGTAAGAGATCTGCTAAAGAGACTGCCTACACTACACGTGTCCGTCCTCTTTAGGAGTACTGCTGCGCGGTCTGGGATCCATGCCAGATAGGATTAACGGAGTACATCGAAAAAGTTCAAAGAAGAGCAGCACGTTTTGCATTATTGCGAAATAGGAGAGCGAGTGTTACGGACATGATACAGGATTTTGGTTGGACACCATTAACACAACGGCATTTTTCATTGCGGCGGAATCTTCTCACGAAATTTCAATCACCAACTTTCACCTCTATATGCGAAAATATTTTGTTGACACCGACGTACAAAGGGAGAAACGATCATTATAACAAAATAAGGGAAATCAGAGCTCGCACGGATAGACATAGGCGTTCGTTTTTTCCGCGCCCTGTTCGAGATTGGAATAATAGAGAATTATTGTGAAGGTCGTTCGATGAACGCTCCGCCAGGCACTTCAGTGTGATTTGCTGAGTATCCTTGTAGATGCAGGTTTACAGGCCTAGTTTTATTGGTGTGCCCGCTCGATACGACTGTCCTTGCGGCAGGTGGCGGCGCTAACTTCCGACGACTCCCTGGAGGGCGCTGGAGCCGGCGACGGTCCGGACCCACAGCAAGACGACCCGGAGGCATCCGACCAGCAGTTCTTCCCGTCGTTCGCGCCGCTCTTCCAGCCGCTGGGACACTCCAGGCCGCAGCTGCTCTTCCAGGTGAGACACTCACTTGCTCACTCGCTTGCTGCTGTATGACCTGTTGTGGTGATTCTTTTATGTATTGGTATTTATGTGTTATGAAACGTTGGAGTTAGTGGTATTCTGGCTACTTCACAACTGGAGAATTATTTTTGTCAGTGACTCAGTTATAGTACTTCTCGCAGTCAGTTTGACCAACATGATGTTTTTATCTGAAAAGCAACCACCAACACAGATATTTTCAGCTGTAAAACAGTAAAAGAAGCAAAAGTCTGCTGTTACCAATCACCGTTTTGTGTACTTCCACGACTCATTTCAAAGGTTTAAATCTCCATCATCGGGTAGATTTACACTAGTTAGTGTGACATTTGTGTGTGTGTTGTGTTACGATTTTTTGGAGGAACTTGTGGCACTGTCTCCAGTGGTCACAGGTTCCTTCCGCTGTCGTAACACATCGCATGTATACTGTCATATTTGTAAACTAATATATTTGTTCATGTAATATTTAGCCTAAATATAATCGAATATTACTTAAAAGTGTTATAAAATAACAACACATCACATGTATACTGTCATCTTTGTAAACCAATATATTTGATTACAAATATGACAGTATACATGATGGAGGTTTAAACCTTTGAAACGAGTCATGGAAATAAACAAAACGGTCATTGGTAACAGTACACTTGTTGTTTCATTTAATGTCAATAACAATCACGGTAAAGCCTAACCTAAAATGATCGCATTTAAAGGTATAGGACCGTATTTGTGTTTCTAAACAAAATCGGTTTTTATAAATTATTTTTTATTCTTGTGGAAATGAAACGCTAATGGGATTCTTGCAACTTTATTAATCGGGGATCAAAATAATTTCTTGAATTTACTTTGCTCAAACATGATTCAATATTGGATATACTGATTACTTTTACAGTTTCAAAGGAAGAACCGCTAATCAAGAGAATTCTCCTGCATTCACATTTATATTTGTTTGTTAAAACTAGCAAATATTAAGATATTTATCACGAGTCTGGGCTGTTACCATTTAGAACAATGGCGCTGACCTCTGCACCAATGTTCCCCTATAAAATTTGCATAAAGACATTAATTGTGCCGCTTCATGAATATAGGAGCTGGTACATATAAAATTTTACAACACTTTTAAGTAATATTTGATTATACACTACTGGCCATAAAAATTGCGACACCAAGAAGAAATGCAGATCATAAACGGGTATTCATTGGACGAATATATTATACTAGAACTGACATGTGATTATATTTTCACGCAATTTCGGTGCATAGATCCTGAGAAATCAGTACACAGAACAACCACCTCTGGCCGTAATAACGGCCTTGATACGCCTGCGCATTGAGTCAAACAGAGCATGGATGGCGTGTACAGGTATAGCCGCCCATGCAGCTTTAATACGATACCACAGTTCATCAAGAGTAGTGACTGACGTATTGTCACGAACCAGTTGCTCGGCCATCATTGACGAGACGTTTTCAATTGGTGAGAGATCTGGAGAATGTGCTGGCCAGGGCAGCAGGCCAACATTTTCTGTATCCAGAAAGGCCCGTACAGGACCTGCAACATGCGGTCGTGCATTATCCTCCTGAAATGTAGGGTTTCGCAGGGATCGAATGAAGGGTAGAGTCACGGGTCGTAACACATTTGAAATGTAACGTCCACTGTTCAAAGTGCCGTCAATGCGAACAAGAGGTGACCGAGACGTGTAACCAATGGCACCCTATACCATCACGCCGGGTGATACGCCAGTATGGCGAAGACGAATACACGCTTCCAATGTGCGTTCACCGCGATATCGCCAAACACGGATGCGACCATCATGATGCTGTATACAGAACCTGGATTTTTCCGAAAAAATGACGTTTTGCCATTCGTGCACCCAGGTTCGTCGTTGAGTACACCATCACAGGCGCTCCTGTCTGTGATGGAGCGTCAAGGGTAACCGCAGCCATGGTCTCCGAGCTGATAGTCCATGCTGCTGCAAACCTCGTCGAACTGTTCGTGCAGGTGGTTTTTGTCTTGCAAGCATCCCCATCTGTTGACTCAGGGATCGAGACGTGGCTGCACGATCCGTTACAAACATGTGGATAAGATGCCTGTCGTCTCAACTGATAGTGATACTAGGACGTTGGGATCCAGCACGGCGTTCCGTATTACCGTCCTGAACCCACCGATTCCATATTCTGCTAACAGTCATTGGATCTCGGCCAACGCGAGCAGCAATGTCGCGATACGATAAACCGCAATCGCGATAGGCTACAATCCGCCCTTTATCAAAGTCGGTAACGTGGTGGTACGCATTTCTTCTCCTCACACGAGGCATCACTTCAACGTTTCACCAGGCAACGCCGGTCAACTGCTGTTTGTGTATGAGAAATCGGTTGGAAACTTTCCTCATGTCAGCACGTTGTAGGTGTCGCCACCGGCGCCAGCCTTGTGTGAATGCTCTGAAAAGCTAATCATCTGCATATCACAGCATTTTCTTCTTGTCGGTTAAATTTCGCGTCTGTAGCACGTCATCTTCGTGGTGTAGCAATTTTAATGGCCAGTTGTGTATTTAGGCTAAATATTACATGAAACTTACACGTTTTCGTTCCTCATCACAAAATGGCTTCTCTCACTACGAAGAACCAAAAGGGAAGAGAGAGAAATTCTTTTGTAAAAGAACAGAGATCGCAATTACACTCGCAGATCATATTAATTGATTACAGAGTCTTTGTGATTTTTCTGCAATAATATTTATTTCATTACAACGTTAGTTTTGGTATATTTGCAAAGTAGTTCAGTATCATTTTTATCACGTTATGTGACGTACCGCCACACTGTTATCTAGTGGCTAAGTCCGCCCCGATAGCTGAGTGGTCAGCGTGACGGACTGCCGTCCTAAGGGCCCGGATTCGATTCCCGGCTGGGTCGGGGATTTTCTCCGCTGTCTTCATCATCATTTCATCCCCATCCGGCGCGCAGGTCGCCCAATGTGGCGTCGAACGTAATAAGACCTGCACCAAGGCAGCCGGACCTGCCCCGCAAGGGGCCTCCCAGCCAATGACGCCAAACTCTCATTTCTATTTCCATCTAGTGGCTAAGAAAGACCGTTTTTGTCTCCGTTCTCATTCGCGCATTTTGTAAGAGTGCCGCATGGTCGCAGTACCACAAAAGTCTCCAGAGATGTTCTACCCTTTGTTTCCCCTTTGGTTCACTTTGAACTGCAGCACGGTTAATGGCGGCCGACAGGCATAGTTTGAATCAATAGCGTGCAGTCTGGCGCCGGAGTATGGACACGAGGCGCGTGGTCGTGTTACAGATATGAAAGTGATTACCCGTATAAGAAGCTGGTTAACAGGGGAGAGACGAAACGATACTGCGAGAGATCTACGCAGGATTCAGAACAAAATGTATGAAAACCAACAACGAATGGTCATCCTGCAGTTTTATCCCAGATGGAAAATCAACAGATACTTCGGTAAGTCAAGAAAAATTCAAAACTAAGCGCTCCGGAACTTGATACTAAAGTTCAGATGCCGCGCTAGGAAAGAAAGTTTATCGTAGTGCAGCAAACCAATAACAGTTACAAGACGAGGCTCCAGCAAGAAAACAAAACGAAACATGTAACAAGTACCTGAAGATAGATTTGTAAGAAATCCGAAACGAGTCATGGTTTGAGCCAAAGAAACCTTCTTAAACAATACTTGTGGCTGGTTGCTGTTTCACGCATAACCCTTATAGTAAAGCCAAGGTTCTCAACATGTCCCTTTCCGACAAAATAGCGATAAACCCGATAGGCTTGATTTCAGAAAGGAGGTCGTACATACTGACCAGAACCTAGAGGCATACCATCATTTATTTTGTGAACTTTGCTTTTAGAATTGTCTGAGAACATCTGGAAATATCTATTATTCAGCATGTTACCAATTAGAGTGATTAGTTTCCGACATGGGATGACACTGGTGAATTTGAGGAGTTCGACGTGCCAGACAGTATCATAGGCTGCAGTTGAATCTAAAAAGTACCCCACGTTTCTCCTCTGTTTCTCAAAGCCGTTTTCGATGTGAGCTGCAATTGCTTGCACCTGTTCCTGACATCCCCTTCCTGGTCTAAACCCACCTTGCTCTTGGGTCGTGTTTGTTGACGACTTAGCAGACTGCTGTGAATGAGCCTCTACAACAGCTTGAACGTGTCACTAAGAAGCGCAATGGGAATATAGTTTTCAACTTTGGATGGATCTTTGCTTGGCTTTAGTACAATAATAATCTTAGTTTTCTTGAAGAGAGGTGACAGATGGCCTGACTCCAGCGTATTTGAAAAGAAGCTGTTCAGCCATTTGAGAGTAACAGGTTGAAAATGCAACAGAATAAATGATAATCAGTTGAAACCCTTAGCTGCCGACAGGTGTTGTTGATATACCTCGACAGGGACAGCTGAAAATGTGTGCCCCGACCGGGACTCGAACCCGGGATCTCCTGCTTGTATGACATACGCTCTATCCATCTTTTTTTTGCGTTTTGTTCGTTGTTGATCGTTGTGTTTGGTCGTTGCGGACGTCACATGACATCCGTTCAAGTTCGTTTATTGATCCTTCCGCTCAGTTTTTTATTACAGAGGTGAACCAGCTCTCTGACCGAACACGCTGAGCTACCGTGCCGGCACCCAGCTGAGCCACCGAGGACACAGACGAATAGCGCGACTGCAGGAACTTACCCCCTTGCACGCTTCCCGTGAGACCGACATTCCCAACTGTCCACAATCTACATACGTAACATACCTAATAGGTATTTGCCTATCCACTCTTTACTCGCGCACACTAAGGTGACGATTCCCGTAAAAGTTTAGGCAACCTGTGCGCATTCGCACAGACGAAGGTCAGTGGCTGGGTAGCCTTTAACTACATATACACTCCTGGAAATTGAAATAAGAACACCGTGAATTCATTGTCCCAGGAAGGGGAAACTTTATTGACACATTCCTGGGGTCAGATACATCACATGATCACACTGACAGAACCACAGGCACATAGACACAGGCAACAGAGCATGCACAATGTCGGCACTAGTACAGTGTATATCCGCCTTTCGCAGCAATGCAGGCTGCTATTCTCCCATGGAGACGATCGTAGAGATGCTGGATGTAGTCCTGTGGAACGGCTTGCCATGCCATTTCCACCTGGCGCCTCAGTTGGACCAGCGTTCGTGCTGGACGTGCAGACCGCGTGAGACGACGCTTCATCCAGTCCCAAACATGCTCAATGGGGGACAGATCCGGAGATCTTGCTGGCCAGGGTAGTTGACTTACACCTTCTAGAGCACGTTGGGTGGCACGGGATACATGCGGACGTGCATTGTCCTGTTGGAACAGCAAGTTCCCTTGCCGGTCTAGGAATGGTAGAACGATGGGTTCGATGACAGTTTGGATGTACCGTGCACTATTCAGTGTCCCCTCGACGATCACCAGTGGTGTACGGCCAGTGTAGGAGATCGCTCCCCACACCATGATGCCGGGTGTTGGCCCTGTGTGCCTCGGTCGTATGCAGTCCTGATTGTGGCGCTCACCTGCACGGCGCCAAACACGCATACGACCATCATTGGCACCAAGGCAGAAGCGACTCTCATCGCTGAAGACGACACGTCTCCATTCGTCCCTCCATTCACGCCTGTCGCGACACCACTGGAGGCGGGCTGCACGATGTTGGGGCGTGAGCGGAAGACGGCCTAACGGTGTGCGGGACCGTAGCCCAGCTTCATGGAGACGGTTGCGAATGGTCCTCGCCGATACCCCAGGAGCAACAGTGTCCCTAATTTGCTGGGAAGTGGCGGTGCGGTCCCCTACGGCACTGCGTAGGATCCTACGGTCTTGGCGTGCATCCGTGCGTCGCTGCGGTCCGGTCCCAGGTCGACGGGCACGTGCACCTTCCGCCGACCACTGGCGACAACATCGATGTACTGTGGAGACCTCACGCCCCACGTGTTGAGCAATTCGGCGGTACGTCCACCCGGCCTCCCGCATGCCCACTATACGCCCTCGCTCAAAGTCCGTCAACTGCACATACGGTTCACGTCCACGCTGTCGCGGCATGCTACCAGTGTTAAAGACTGCGATGGAGCTCCGTATGCCACGGCAAACTGGCTGACACTGACGGCGGCGGTGCACAAATGCTGCGCAGCTAGCGCCATTCGACGGCCAACACCGCGGTTCCTGGTGTGTCCGCTGTGTCGTGCGTGTGATCATTGCTTGTACAGCCCTCTCGCAGTGTCCGGAGCAAGTATGGTGGGTCTGACACACCGCTGTCAATGTGTTCTTTTTTCCATTTCCAGGAGTGTATATTCGAGAACAGTTACTATCTTCAGAAATGCAACAGAAACTGAGGATAAATATGATCAACGCCTGCTGCCTCCCTAGGTTTCATATTATTTATAACTTCTATGGTGTCTTCGAATTGAAATGGGGACGAAAACTCAGATGTTCGTGGAACCGACCGTATCGTTATTTTTAAGAGATGTGTGGTGGTGGTGGTGGTTAGTGTTTAACGTCCCGTCGACAACGAGGTCATTAGAGACGGAGCGCAAGCTCGGGTTAGGGAAGGATTGGGAAGGAAATCGGTCGTGCCCTTTCAAAGGAACCATCCCGGCATTTGCCTGAATCGATTTAGGGAAATCACGGAAAACCTAAATCAGGATGGCCGGAGACGGGATTGAACCGTCGTCCTCCCGAATGCGAGTCCAGTGTGCTAACCACTGCGCCACCTCGCTCGGTAAAGAGATGTGTAACTTCTCTTTTGATGTGTTTATCTCTTCTTGACTTGGAGGTGGAGGTCATGTAGTCGACCATATTATTTAAATTCATGCCACGTTTTTGTCAGATGGTGGTGTTAGGTGTTGTCCAGCTTTCTGATTAAAGACCAGGCCTACCTCCTGCAGTGAGTGTGATCCAAGGAAGCTATGATCTCTTCCCGTTTTGCCTGCTTCGACTGTATTGGTCTGGTGCATAAGTTCGCAGCGTTTTTGTTTTGCGTGTTGGTATTTTGGTTACTAAGGGTTTATTTATCGATTGTCATTTGTAGTTCACTGTTGCTATTCAAGTATACATATTGTCTTATCATTTGGAGGTAGGGAGTGGAGCTGTGGTCGCTGGAAAATGGAGAAATCGGAAATTTCTGATATGTTCTCCGTTTAGCGTTCAGTAGAGGGGTGACAGCAGCGGAGGCAACCAGAAACATTTGCCCCGTGTGGAGGGATAATGCCGCTGGACAGAGCACAGCAAAAAAATAGTTTTTTCTCGTTTTAAGGAGGATCGTTTTGACATGGGTGAACTTCCATATTTGGAACGACCTACTGGATTTGATGAAGATCGTTTAAACGCATTAATCCACAATGATCCACTTCAGTATACTCAAGAACTGGAAAAAATGATGAACTGTCATCATTCCAAACAATCCTATTGGCAGAACATCCGCAACTGAGCCTCATAGCAGAGGTTGAAAATACCGCTTCAGTTGTAAATTACTTTATTTTCACATGATCGGTTTCAGACCAACCTCAGGTGTCGTAGCTGTGCTGTGGTCCTCGAGCGCCGCGCCTACCAGACGCGGCGTGCTGCCTATGAGCGCAGAACCCCCTGTTCTGCGCTCATAGGTAGCACACGGCGCCCGGTACACGTTGATTAGGAAAGTGGAGTCATGAATAATTAAGAACGTCTTCAGTTAGCATTTTGTTTCACTGACTCGCTTCTCCAAGAAGTGCCGATCGCAAGTGGGAAGTTGGCACAGTGGATAGACCTTGAAAAACTGAACACAGATCAATCGAGAAAACATGAAGAAGTTGTGTGGAACTATGAAAAAAATTAGTAAAATATACAAACTGAGTAGTCCATGCGAAGATAGGTAACATCAAGGACACTGGGAGGCCACGTGTGCCGTGGTCCTGTGGTTAGCGAGAGCAGCTACGGAACGAGAGGACCTAGGTTCAAGAGTGAAAAGTTTAATTTTTTATTTTCAGTTTATGTGACAAACCCTTATGTTTTCATCACTATTTTGGGAGTGATTATCACATCTACAAGAAAACCTAAATCGGGCAAGGTAGAGGAATCTTTTTACCCATTCGCTAAGTGTACAAGTTAGGTGGGTCGACAACATATTCCTATCATGTGACGCACATGTCGTCACCAGTGTCGTATAGAATATATCAGACGTGTTTTCCCGTGGAGGAATCGGTTGACCTATGACCTTGCGATCAAATGTTTTCGGTTCCCATTGGAGAGGCACGTCCTTTCGTCTACTAATCGCACGGTTTTGCGGTGTGGTCGCAAAATACAGACACTAAACTTATTGCAGTGAACAGAAACGTCAATGAACGAACGGACAGATCATAACTTCGCGAAAATAAAGAAAGTTTCAGTCGAGGAAAGACTTGAACCCAGGACCTCTCGTTCTGCAGCTACTCACGCTAACCACGAGACCACAGGTCTGCTTATCTCGCGTTGGCCTTGATATCGCCTATCTTTCATATGGACTACTCAGTTTGTATCTTTAACTATTTTTTTTTTCACGGTTCCACACAACTTCTTCCTGTTTTCTCGATTGATCTGTGTTCAAAAAAAAATGGCTCTGAGCACTATGGGACTCAACTACTGTGGTCATAAGTCCCCTAGAACTTAGAACTACTTAAACCTAACTAACCTAAGGACATCACACACATCCATGCCCGAGGCAGGATTCGAACCTGCGACCGTAGCGGTCGTGCGGATCCAGACTGTAGCGCTTTTAACCGCTCGGCCACTCCGGCCGGCGATCTGTGTTCAGTTTTTCAAGGCCTATCCACTGTACCAACTTATAACTAAATCTGAGAGGGGTGCGATGGGGAGGTTCCCTTGTTAGCACTACGCGTTTCGAGAATTTCTCTTTGTCATGATCAAATATTTACATTAGTATTTTGTGTGTTGTGCTGACTGTCTTGCACTGTAGTCCTCTTTTAGGGGTGATAAGATACTATACCTCCTCCATTGTGCAGAAAACCACACACATGCAAACCATCACTCATACAGTTTAAGAAATTTCACATTGTATGTGTGATTTTCTGTATAATGTAGTCCACCCCCGGTAGCTGAGTGGTCCAGGAGCGCCGTGGTCTCGTGGTTAGCGCGAGCAGCTGCGGAACGAGAGGTCTTTGGTTCAAGCCTTCCCTCGAGTGAAAATTATACTTTCTTTACGGCACGGTAACTCAGCGTGTTCGGTCAGAGAGTTAGCTGCCCTCTATAATAAAAAAAAAAACTGAATTAATGGATCAACGACGAACTGAAATGGATGTCTTCTGACATCCCCCCCAAGCAGATGCAACGAAAAAAACGAACAAAATGAGATTTAAAAAAAAAAAAATATGTGGTCAGTGCGACACTGTCAATCCAAAGGGCCCGGGTTCGATTCCCGGCTGGCTCGGAGATTTTTCTCCACTCAGGGACTGGGTGTTGTGTTGTCGAATCAACATCATTTCATCCCCATCGACGCGCAAGTCGCCGAAGCGGCGTCAAATCGAAAGAGTTGCACCAGGCGAGCGGTCTACCCGACGGGAGTCCCTCGTCACACGACATTTTTTTTTTTTTAATGTAGGAGGCAGAGAATGGTACCTTACAACCTCAAAATCACGAAACTGCCCTGTGCAAGAGAGCCGCAACACACAAATAAACAGCACACAAAATATTTATGTAAATGTTTGCATTCGACAATGAGAATAAATTCTCGAAACGCTTAAAGCTAAGCATGAAAAAAAATGTACCAGATGCACTGTTTCATTATTTAGACAAGAAATATCAGAGCAACGCGAAGAGAGCAAAGAAATCAACTAGCGCTACAGGTGGTGAAACAACGAAACACTTGAAGTATGCACCCGAGTAAACCCAAAGGCTCCTGAGGGTCGAAACAAACGAACGCGAAGCTGCGCATGCGCAGTAGAGACAGTTTGAAAACGGTTTCATTCGGTTGTGATATTAAACGTTAGCGACAGCCCCGGACATTCGCACAAGCCCCGCCCATTTAACCCCCTCCACACCTACCCCCCCCCCCCCCCACACCGTTCGAGAGCACATCAGTATGATCTTTGGTAGTCCTCGTCGCTGTCGTGTTTTTGTTCGTCGTTTTTTGTTTTACCGGTTTTACCGCGGTTGTTCATACTAGCAGTGTTGTGCTGTTAGTACTTCTTAGCAGTTAGTGTAATACTGTCAAAATGAAACATAGATATGCACTCTCAATAAAGTTATCATACACAAGGTACCTAATCTTGACTGTTGTGGTCAACTGCTGTCAAAAATGATATCCAACAGACATTAAAGTACGATAAGATGTGTTGGAATGACACTGACGAAATTATGTACCTATGTTTAACAATAGGCAGCTCTAAAGCTCTCAAACACTGAAGAAGAACTCAAAGTAATCTCGTGTCTGCTATAAGCAAGCAGTCATAAGAGTTCACAAGTAAAAATTCACCCATTACACAGGCAAATATTAATGAAGAATGTCGCTGTATAAGTATCTGACTGCTTGCATTACGCATTTCTACATTATCCCACTCATATTCTTTAGTCTTAATGAGGTAATCAGAAACAAACCAAGACATCGACTTTGCCTTGTTTATGCACAACATTGACTTTAGACAACCGAGATAATGGACAGCATCCTTGGCGGTACTACCAATTAATGTTTCCCAACAGAATTTGTTACACTACGCGAGGTGACGGAAATTTGCGCTCACTGCAGTTAACAAATGTCAGATGTTTTGATATAGTGCAGATGAAAGCTCATGAAATAAAAAAGACAGTGTGGATACCATTTTTGTTTTTCATTCTTATTGATGATTTTCAACTCGCATATTCAATGAACATATTTCTAATTCTTTCCACAATGGTACCGGAAAAACTGTATTTCGTAGTAACTACTGATTTTCTCCCTTGTTATGACTGGCATATCTGTGATAGGAACAACTTTGATGTTGTAACATGCGGCAGACCATGAGCGGAGCTTAGGATATGGATTGGTGTGGAGGGGGGTGATTGGGTGGGACTTGTGCACCGTCCGGGGCTGTCGCTAACGTTACGTCATTCGAGTAAACCCAAAGGCTCCTGACAGTCAAAACAAACGAACGCGAAGCTGAGCATGCGCAGTAGAGACAGTGTACCAGATGCACTGCTTCATTATTTAGACAAGAAATATCTGAGCAACGCGAAGAGAGCAAAGAAATCAACTAGCGCTACAGGTGGTGAAACAACGAAACACTCGAAGTATGCATCCGAGTAAACCCAAAGGCTCCTGACGGTCGAAACAAACGAACGCGAAGCTGCGCATGCGCAGTAGAGACAGTTTGGAAACGGTTTCATTCGGTTGTGATAGCTTTACCCGACCTAACGTAATTTCCGCAGGAGCCGGCGCACAGCCAGCGGCCGTCGTCGCTGCTGCGGCCGCAGCACAACAGCTTCCTGGGCTACCACCCGCACGCGCACGCCCACCACCAGCAGCAGCAGCCGCCGACCGCGTTCGGCGCGGGTTACCTGCGCGCCACGGCCACCGGGCCCGCCTCTGGCCCCGGTCCCGGGCCTGGCGTCGGCGTAGGGGCCGGACCCACGGCGGCGGCAGCGGGCGCGGCGCCCGCCTCCAACCTGCTCGGCTCCGGAAACTTCGGCGTCATCCGCGGCGGCACCTTCTACAACAAGTCAGTACCCCAGCTCGCCTACAATTGAACAGTGTTGCCAGTCAGTATAAGGTTATTACAGGGTAGCGCACGAAATGTGTTACCAATTGTTTCTTTCACAATTTACGAGGCACATTAGATATCCCGCTGGGATCTCTACAGCAGTACCAGCAGAGCTTGGAAAGACAAATGAGTTACGAAATGACGTGTAATTCACGATACTGCCGCTAGGAGACTAGTAAGCAGCAATGGCTGACAATGGAAGACTGACGACACAGCAATTGTGTTACTTTTTCATGAAACGAAAAGCCTTGTTGTGACTCAGACGCGTTTTCGACAATAGTTTAACACACGATGGGTCCCTTGCAAGAAGACCATCCACAGTTTGTACAATAAATTTGTACAGGAAGGAACAGTATTGAAAGCGAAGCGACCTCGGCCTAAGCCTGTTTGTTCGCCGGAGAATATTGGAACGGTACGAGTTGCTGTACAGAGAAGTCCCGGGAAATCGTGTAGAAAGGCAGCGGTGCAACTGGGAATATCCAGACGCTCCGTTCAACGCATTCTTAAAAGTGACCTCCATATGTACCCATACAAGATGACCTGTGGCTAATGGTTCAAATGGCTCTGAGCACTATGGGACTCAACATCATAGGTCATAAGTCCCCTAGAACTTAGAACTACTTAAACCTAACTAACATAAGGACATCACACACACCCATGCCTGAGGCAAGATGACCTGTGCACAGAAGCTCACTGAAGAACACAAGCAGCAGAGACTACTGTTTGCTCAGTGGGCGGAGGATAGGGAAGAAACTCTCAACAACGTTTGGTTTTCAGACGATGCGCATTTTCATTTAGACGGTGTGGTTAACAAACAAAATGTACGCTTTTGGGCCACTGAAAACGCACAAGTGCTTCATGAACGACAACATTATGCTCCGAGGATTACAGTGTGGGCAGCAATTTCCAGTCACGGACTTATTGGACCCTTTTTCTTTCAAGAAACTGTGAACAGCGAGCGTTATTTGAGCATGCTTCGCAATAGCTTCATTCCACAGCTTCTTGCTACTGCCTTGCCCTTCAACACGCAGTGGTTCATGCAAGATGGAACAAGGGCACATACTACACACACGGTGTTGAAGTTTTTACACGAGGACTTCGACACACGGATAATTTCACTCAGGTTTCCAGGTCGCTTCAATGACGCACAAAATTGGCCCCCCAATAGTCCAGACCTCAACCCACTTGACTTGTTTCTTTGCGGTACCTAAACGAAAAAATTTTTCCGAAAGGTCCACGTGATTTAATGGAGCTCAGAAGACTTATTCTTCAAGCTTGCAGTGAAATTACGGAAGACATCTGCCGTAGGGTAATCACTTACTTCAGTGTTCGTTTGAAGGAAGTTAGGAAACGAAATGGTGGACATACTGAGCATGTGCTGAGTTAGAACAAATCTCCATGGATAGCTCTTCATTGTAGTATATGTTCCTTTCAGATTGTATTGACAATAAAGTTTATATTCAAAAACAAAATGGTAACACATTTCGTGCGCCACCCTGTATATACTGAGCTTATCAGTCTCTCGTGTGTGGAAGCCCTTAAGCACCTCCTAGGCGATGAACAATATTGGGTAGTATTGCCTGATGCGCAATAATATTGAACATGTAGGGGTGAGATTGAGAGGTTGCAATATACACTAAGGCGATAAAAGCCATTGGATACCATAAGCACATATAGAGATGGCAGTAGTATCACGTGCACAAGATCTAAAACGGCAGTGCACTGGCGGAGCTGTCAACTGTAATCAGATGATTCATGTGCAAAGGTTTCCGACGTGATTAAGGCCACAGAGGAGAAAAGATTTTGAACGCAGAATGGTAGTTGGGGCTAAACGCAGAGGACATTCCATTTCTGAAATCATTAGGGAATTCAATATTCTGAGATCCACAGTGACAAGAGTATGACAAGAACACAAAATTTCAGGCATTTCCTCTCACCATGGACAATGCAGTGGCTGGCGGCCTTCACTTGACAACCGAGAGCAGTAGCGTGTGAGTAGAGTTGTCAGTGCTAACAGACAAGCAACACTGCGTGAAATAACCGCAGAAATCAATGTGGGACGTACGATGAACATATCCGTTAGGACAGTACAGCGGTATTTGACGTTAATGGGCTATGGCAGCATACAACTAATGAGAGTGCCTTTGCTAACAGCACGACATCACTTGCAGTGCCTCTCCTGAGCTTGTGACCGTATCGTTCGGACCCTAGACGACTGGAAAACTGAGGCCTGGTCAGATGAGCCCAGATTTCGGCTGATAAGAGCTGATGGTAGGGTTCGTCTGTGGCGCAGACCACACAAAGCGATGGACCCAAGTTATCAACAAGCCACTGTGCAAGCTAGTGGTAGCTCCGTAATGGTGTGGGCTGTGTTTACATCGAATGGACTGGGTCCTCTGGATGTCATTTGCAGTCATTCAAGGGCGTCATGTTCCCAAACAACGACGGAATTTTTATGGACGACAATGTTGCACGTCACCAGGCCAAAGTTCTTCACTATTTCTTCAAAGAACATCATGGACTCTTTAAATAAAAGAAACGCTTTTAAAATTCTACGTGTTAATTCTTCTTGTCTACATATCTGGAGCCCTCTGCCGCTAAAGGTAACGTGTAACATGGCGCTGTGTAACATAACTATCTCGGTGTGTGAGAAACAATGGGCAGTAATCGAGTTTCGGATTCGAAGAGTTTGTCCACATACGGCGCGCCCTCTCCTGCAGCATGACAATGCCAGACCAGACACGAGCTCTGGATGCTAGTGGGTGGAGCTGCGGGTGCTACAAAATAGAGTGCTAGTTGGAGAGATTGGAACATTTCCAGTTTGAGTTTAGAAGATGGTTGACAGCACATGAGGCAGGCATAAACATTTGCGCCTTGCATGGGGATAATGACATTGGACGCAATGCAGCAAGAAAAAAACTTTTTTTTTTCATTTTAAGGGCTGTGATTTTGACATTACTCTCCACATTCAGAAAGACCTTTGGGGTTTGAGAAGATCATTTCAAAGCGTTAATCGACGATCATCCACATCAGTGTACTCGAGAACTGGCAAATGCGATGAACTGCAATCATCCCACCATCGTGCCACATTTGCATGCAATGAGGAAGATTCAAAAATCTAGTGTCTACATATTACATGCTCTAAGCCAAAATCACAAAAATCAGTGGGTGATCATATGTGCATCTCTTCTTGTTCGTCATCACTTGGCTCATGAGCAACACTGATCATTCCTATCCTGTATCATTACTGGCGACGAGAAGTGCTACCGTAAGCAAACGAAAAGAGTGGTGGAGCCCAAACAGAGCAGGAACCCCCCATACAAAGACTTGCACGCATCCAAAAATGATAATGTTATGCACCTGGTGGAACATCGAAGGTGGCGTTTTTCTACAAATTGCTTCGCTTAGGTGTAACTGTCAGTGCTGACATTTATTGTCGACAACTAAGACATCTTCCAGACGCAGTCTAAGAACAATGACCAGTAAGAGGGCGTGAAGTGATAATACTCCAGGATAGTGCCAGTGCGCATTTTACTACACTGACAAAAAACACTATACAGTTGTTAGGCAGGGAAGTCATTCCACACCTACCTTATTTACCTGATCTTGCGCCCTCATAATTTCATCTTTCCAGCTCTCTATTGAACAGCGTAAGGGAACTTACTTTCCGGATGAAAATGCGCTACGAAAGAGTTGTTCACCCCAAAACCTTGTGATTACTACGTTGCGGAATCGAAAAGTTACCCCAGCGTTGGTACACTGTTGCGCATAGCGAAGAAGAATAATATGTTATTGGTGACTAACCCTATTGAGTGTATATGTTGTGTTATTAAACTTACAGAAGAACGCTATAAACTTATGAATCGACCCAATGTAATGCCCAAAGGTTATCCGTTTTCATGCCGTACCAAAGAACTTCGCATGGCACCTACACTTCAGGGAACATACCTCCATGGAACATACCGTAAAAACCAGCGTCAAATTATTACTCGCAGATGACTCTGTGACATGGAGTTCAACTTACATTATTCATTATACTCCCTCAGTGTGCGCCCATATGTTGCCGTTGTTGTTTCGACTAAAGTGCAGAAGTTTCACTGAGAAGTCCTTACATATCCCATATATATTATAAATGTGAAATTTTGTGTGTGAGCATGTTTCTTACATCGTAAAGCTAAAACAACTGGATGGATTTGGGATAAATTTTAAAACAGATTATATCGAATGGGCTACTTTTAAATGTGTGTAGTAAAAAATATTTATCAATTTGAAGAATATAATGCGAAATGTGGAACAATAATTACTCTCAGAAAAAGCTATCTACTCTGACTTTCGAACCGTATCGTATTTGTGAAAATGTGTTTACTGTTTAATATGTCTTCCATATTACGATTCAATATAATGCTTATACAATCCTCGAAGTGTTTAATCCATACTTCTATACAATCCCATTGCATTTTAGCCGCTGAGCATAAGGCATATCTTACTGCTTCCGAGACCCTTGAAGAGATGACAGTGTCATTTATTAATGCTGTACAACACATAGACGTGGTGGCTTTACACGTAGGCCTACAGCTTAGTAGGCTTTTAGTAAGACTGAATCTGATTATGATATGTGAGCGCAACTGCTGGTAATAGGCACACACGAAAAAAAATTTGCACTGCACCGAAATAGCAATTGCTTATTTTCTTTCTTCGTCGAGTTAGTATGTTTGTTTCTCCTTCAGGCTGAAGTGGTAGCAAGGATTTGGATGAACTTTGGAATGGAGGTAGCCTATACCCTGAATTAACACATAGACTATTTTTAATCCAGAAAAAAAAATCACTGCGCCTGCGTGGTGGGTAACGTGACTAAAACGTCATGGAAGAAACTTAACTATCAACTGAAGGAATAAGTTTACCGTAAAGATAAGTTTTTTTCCTTAAGTAAACAAGTGTGCTGTGAGCGACATGTATTCTGTCAGCGTCTCCAATTGTTTCAAAACTTGGTGTTTTTTTTCCCCCTACTTATTCTATCAAATACTTTGAAGCACTTTAGTTCAGTGTCGCTGCAGTCATCAGTTGGTAGCAATTGCGAAACATCGTACTCCTTCCATCAAATAGCATATTTTGTTCAGTAACAGATAGCCAACGTTCGAGATCCCACAGTTTCATAGTAAAGTAGCAGCAAGAACTCCACTGCTGAAAATGAGTGAACTGTGTAGGCGGCAGGTGTGTGAACCAAATACACTGTTGCTACATAAACCATGTTACAGCCAAAGATTTGTTTGGAGCAGTCATTTCTTTATATAGTACATGAGCGAAATGACTGTAGAAATGACACCGTGACAACAGCGTGCATTTACGGTGGTGGGCTGGAGGAAAAGCTTCTCCTCATAGGCTGAAGATAGGAGCACAAGGAATAGGTGAACTTCCGCACCACTCCCAGTTAATTCCTGAACTGTCCTTTCTGTTTTCTTTTTTCTTTCTGGCCAGTTTTTGTACCTCCTTTCTGCCTGCACCCTTGGAAGTGGCCAGTCTCACCACAAGTTCAGTGCAGCCCTGACTTGCAGTGGCAATGGGTGATTTAGACTTTTTTGTTGCAGCGATGATGACCGCGGAGTGTTCGGTGGTGGTGGCAGTGGGGACGTGGGCCTCCTGGGCAGTTCCTACTACAGCAACGGTCACGGCCGGCCCTCTTACTACAACCCACGCCCCCAGCCACACCACCACGACTTCTTTGCCAACTTCCGTGACTTTGCAGACATCAACACCCCCACCAAGTCATCCTACTCGCAGTACGTTGTCGTCTACGCCAACAAGAACGCGACAGGAGCAGCTTCCGCAGGCCGGCCCAAGAATATCATTGAGCAGCTGGCGCTGCTGGACAGTGAGCCAGCGTCCACACCTACATCGGCGTCCTCTGCAGTGTCGGCACCCCAGAAAAGCAAGAAGAAGCCTCTAAAGCCAGCGAAGGGCAAGGGCACAGTCCAGCGGCACGCTGACAAGGAGGGTAAGCCGGGCCGCAAGAAGGCTCCGGCGGAAGCGCCCAGCTACCAGAAGGACACCTATGAGCCTCTACTCGCACTCAGCTGAGTACCCACTCTGACGGCACCGTCACAACTGCCACAGTGTCCACTGCACGTAGTGGGCAGTCGCCGTCACACGTCCGGTGGACAAATTTTCCTCCAGGTGCAGGCAATGTTACAGTGGACAATTTACTTGCATGAACGGTGCTCTGTCTTGCCAGACTTGAGTTTGACAACCGTTGTACCTGAAACACACTGTACAGAGTGTGCAAGTCATAATGCCATAAATTCATTATGCTGAAGACTCAAATTAATAAAGATGTAGGCACATAACCCTCTCACACAACTGATACAGATCAAAAGTTTTCCAACAACTGTGCAGTTTCAATATGGGCCTCCTTAATGGCACATAGAAAAGCCTGTCTGCAGCCCTGCTCAGTTTTTCCCTCAGCCTGTGCTAACAATCCTAAAGTGATGGTACAGATGTTGTCAACTATTTGAAACTTGGTTCACATCTTCAATGCCGTGAGCTTTACTGGAAAAAACACATACCCTAGTGTAGCCTAAAAGAAGGTACTCTGAGACATTACACTTCAGGAACGTGTTGGCTGCAGTATAAGATCCGTGTGCAAGCCCATTTGAGTAGTCTTTCTAGGTCCACTAATGCTGATGTATTCTCTGCAAGTGACTGTGGTGCAATTACCTGCCTATACACCCATTGTCTTTCTTGCATGGTTTATACATGGCTCCAGTGGCCACAAGTGTCTATGCTATGCTTTTATCCATTCTATCTGTTGTTGATTTGTGGTACATGTGATGAAACTTCCTTTGTACCAAACTTGTGGATGAAATCAAGCATATCACACCACAACATGTTTGTTCTCCTCATGAATATTGTTCTAGTAACACACGAACCTGATTTATCCTAAAGAGCAGACTTTAAACAAACCAACCATAAAATAATCTTTTAAGACCCTCCGAGTTATGTGAGAGTTGCATATCCATACCTTTATTACTTTTGACCCTAGATCACAGTGAAATTATGGCATTATGAGTCAGACATCCTGTATAAAGATTAGTATGCAAAGAGCATTTGAGGCTATTGAAGTGACGAGCAGGAGACAAGTCTCAGCCTGAAATTTTAGCAGCATTTCACCATTTCTGTACTCCAAGCACTAGAGTGGTCCTGTATGTTCTTTTATGAGCACTGGAAACAACAGTGAGTGTGTTCCACAAATCACCTTCATTCACCAGCAATTTTTTTCACTCATTTTTTGTGGAATTAAAATGCTCAAGATATGGAATGCTATTTATATTTTATTCATCAACATTAGTCATGTATTTCTCATTCTCAGTAAAGTGACAGAACTTTGGTCAGGGTAAGATGCTCTCCATTTAGATGATGGCTCAAAAACTTATGAAATATACACATTTATAGTTTTCTTTTTTGTACATATGAGAATGTTTCAGAAGAGTATCAAACTGGATACATTAGATTTTCTCCAAAGATTCTGTGCATTAGGCACCACATGGCATATGTAAATCGAAAAACAAGCGATGCAACTGCACTGTACAAAATATCAACAGTCACAGTAGAAACAAAAGCCCCAGAATGGATCATACTATGAACACATTTATTTTGTGTGAGGAAAGCGAGGGCACTGTAACTGAAATTGATCATCAGCTCACTTTCTAAGTGACTCTGGAGGAATGGAGTGAATGAAGAAATGGCATTTAGCTTACTGAATTAATCCAGTTGGCATTTTTCTGGAGTGGTTTTATAGAAAATGCACTAGGGGAAACCAGAATGACCTGATAATATTTAAATAAAGCTCCTTCAATTTTTTTTTATTTTTTTTTTTACTTTTCCCTCATATGAAGCAATATATAAATGCATTAGAAGGTTATTATTCTCTGACTAAGCAAAGTAAATTACTCCGCATGCATTAATAGCTGCAAACTTCAATCACATAATATCAACCTTCACAGCAACTGGCCCACAGGACTCTCAAAACAATGATAGTATCTTTCTTCATTTCAACCCAGAACCATTGCAAAACAAAATGAAATGAAATGCAAAAACATTTTGTGCAGCAATTCAGTGGTATGACCTAGTCAAAAAAATGAGTATAACAAGATTCACACGATCAGATTAAAGGAGTTATTTATGCATTACTGATAATCAGTTAAGTGTCTTCTGTGTCCCATTGTTTCAGAAAGGTTTACCTGCAAAGTATTTCAGTTTGCAGCAGTTGCTAGAATAATTCATTGTAAATTATAGACTCTTACCATCTCATTTCAAGATAATGTGAGTGTAGTTCTGATTTTCATTCACTCATTCATTCATGCACTTCACTAAAATTGTTTAATTTAAGCTCTCGGTGAAAGAGTTAATGCAATTCTCTATTTTCAAGGTGCAGCAATAAAATTGAGGCAGTGTTTGTCATAGTTTCCTTTCCTCAAATAAAGAAACATCCAAGATGACTTGAGAGGTTAAATAAATATGCATCAGATAGCATAAAAATATTTCACACATTGTGTGTTTGCTCATATGTGAATTTTTAATTATTTATTATGATTTTGTTGCACCCAATTTCAAAGCACATGCTTTCAAATACACACACCACACCTCTGCATCTCACATGCTTACACTGGACACAATTTACCACAAAACTGAAAATATTGCTGTTAGTCCTATCCACACTGAAAAATGAAAATCAATGTATATGCATTTTATATGATGATCATTACCATAAGACGTGGAACGAAATAGCTAATGGGAATACAGTCAAGAGTATTTCAACCATGTCTACAGCATATTTTCTTTAATTCCACGGTTGTTATGAGGACAACAAAATATGTTGAGTCATACTTTGTAGTTTTTATGCAGTGCACTGAGATTTAATCATCTGCAAATATTGTTATTCTTTATTGTTGATTTTTGTAATTAAACAGTCAAATTTCATAAAAATACATATAAATTAAAGTAAGAGAAAGTGTGTTTCATTTGTTCACTTATACCTTTGTTATTACTTCAAATAATGGAAACTCCAGGTTGGAATATCAAAAATATAAGGAAAAGATGTATTGCTACTTACCATACAGATGACACATTAAGTTGCAGACAGGCACATAGAAGTATCATGATATGTACAAACTATTTTTGATGGATGGACACTGATTTGATAATGTCAAGTTTTGGATTGATACAGAAGTGTGGAAATATGTGGAACAGGCAACTACTAATCTCCAAGATGAAGTATTTATAAGTCATAATGGCCCCTAAATCCCATCATGAAGGAAAGACTTCAGGGACATGGAACAAGTCAAGTTATACATTAACAGCCAGAAACAACCACTCCAGTACAGTATACAAAAAACAAATTATGGCTACCATTAATCTACTGAAACTGATAGTTTTGGTAATTACTTCAAGATTACTTTACGTATGCGTGTTTGGAGAAAAACACCTACCTTGTGGGGGAGAAGGGAGAGGGGGTGGAGAGAAGTCATCCCTTCTCCTACTATACTACTCAGCTGCTGTTTTCATCTAAAACTTTCAACAAAGCAATTCTGTAACATTACATGGGCCACTGTCAACTGCCATTGTAATGGCAAAGTTACAATCAGAGTAATACAAATATTAGGTTTACACAAAATTTACATTCCTGAGACCATGAATTCTGATAACTGTAGAAGGGATAGCTAAAGAGACATTCTTTTACTTTGTTTTTAAATACAGGGTTATTCAAAATCATCTAGACACACTGAAGTGACAGTAAAAATGTTTGTATTGAGGTAACGTATTATATGATTGAATGTAGGGAAACAGCAAATCAGTTATGGTGACTACCATCAGCATGGCTACTAGACCAATGATGAAGGTATTCTGCATAATGGAGATGTGCGAGAGTCAGTCCATCACTGCACTGTACCAGAAATTATGGAGCTCATTTAACAAGGCTCCACCTATGAAAGAATCCATTTACGAGTGGGAATATAACTTTAAGGAAACAAGAAGTCTCTGTAAAGACAAAAGCACACAGCAATTGACATCTAAGGAACTGATTGAAGGGATCAAGGAAATATTCCTCAGAAATCCACAAAAGTCAATGTCTCATGCCAATCATGACCTAGGAATTCCAAAGCCCATTATTTGGAGTGTGCTCACCAAATACCTGAAAATGAAATCATTTTGGATTCAACTGCTCCAAGTCATTACACAGAACATGAAATATTTGCAGAAATAGCTTTTCACTGAAATGCAGTTGTGGACTCACTCTTGCACAAATTAATCAAGCAAAATGCCTTCTCTGTTGGTGTAGCTGCTCTGTTGCTGGTTATCACTGTCAAAAAAGCTTCTTGTTACTGTTTCCATACATATCATATAATAGCTTACCTCCATGCAAACAGTTTTTACAAACACTCAACAGTGTCTAGATCATTTGAATAACCCTGCAATGGGGATTTTCAGTTTCACATCTAACATGCACTGGCAACCTGTTGTAGACTTGAGCTCCCAAATGTAAAACTCTATTCTCAACCATAGAGTAGTCTATACGATAATTATTTCTACTCCTACTACAGTAGTTGCGTATTCCTCAATTCACTCTTGGTGTATGGTCATTTAAGTGGAAGAATCCCCACGTCTCTGAAAGAGTTAACTTTACACCATACTCTTATATCACACTTTTGTAGAATACATACTTTTTCACCTTAATTAATATGCACAAAATTATGCCTTAGGACAGAACGGAGTGAAAGAATGCTTGCAATCCTGTCTGAAGGATGGCACAATGTGAGAGAGAGAGAGAGAGAGAGAGAGAGAGAGAGAGTGTGTGTGTAAAGCAGGCAGAACTGGCTCCATTCCTTACCCATCTGGATGCCCAGGAACTTCCCACATGAAGCCTCATCCAATATGTACTGACTGCTCTTTACATCTGGTACCTGAGAGTCATTTTTATTTGTTTGAGACTGCTTAATATGAATTTATGTAATGGTTAGGTTGTTGGCTGTTGACCCACTGTAAGCGTTTTCCATTAGTCTTCTGGCTGTGTCTGGTGCAGATGTGTTCGATCCCTTCATCAATTTAACTGTGACAGCAGTAACTGCTACTGTTCTTGAAGGATCCTTCAAATTCCCAGGTAAATCATTTATGTAGACCAACAGCAAGAGTGGGCTAAACACACTACCGCACCAGTCTAACATTTCCAACATTTGAATTTAAACTTATTACTGTTGCATGATTTGCTAATGTGATCTTTTATTCTCTACCATAGGGATAAAATTCGATCCACACAAGCAGAAGACTTTTAATGGCATAACATTTTAATATCTCCAGCATAATTTTATAAGCAATGCTATCAAGTGCCTTGTCAAGATCACAAAAAATGCCAACAGGACAATTTTTATTGCTTAGCTCTACTAGAATTAAGTTTACGAGACCATATATTCTTTCTCAGTAGGAGGGAGCTTTTACAGAATGCTAACTGAGCAGTTGTTAAGAGATCATTCTCAGAAAGATGATTCAGTGTTCTGCTTCTCACTTTTAACACCCTAACGATTTCTGTAATTCTCTCTAACATATGAGCTGGAAAAACAGATGTCTCACGATGCCATGTGTATTGCCAGTCTAAATAAATTTATTGGGTCTGCTCTCAATGGAACATTTCTCGTCCACATGTTTTCAGATACTGCTCCAAAAAATTCATTGTCTTTAGTAGCCAGTGACTTGAAATTCATATCACCTGCCTCACTGCTACCGTCATATGGAAGTTCAGTATAATTTGCCTTGCAGAGTTCGTTCATTTGTCTTGTTCTTGCCTTTTGCTGGTACACTTAAGATATTTGCAATACTGCTTGTAGTGCATCTAAGTCTTGATTAGATCTAATCTTTCACACCAAACAAAACCCTATCCTGTTGTAAAGGAAAACTCCATTCACAATGTTGTAATGGTATTTTTAGAAAAGAAATTTCTCTTGTAATTTCTGTTCTTGGTAAACTTTCTCCAGTGTTTCATCCTGTAAATTCTCTATGAATAGTAAACCCGATCAGTATTTACAGTTCTGGGAAATTTTCCTTTTCCTTTCCTAGTTAAACCTGACTTATGGGGTACTTGCTTGTTGAACTGATACAAACTTTATTAACATTCTACACCTTTATTCTCCATGTCTACATGTTTGCAGCTCTCTGCCACAAGAAGGGCCTTAACTGTAACACGTAAAATGGCATCGTTCAATGTAACTATGTCAGTGCATGAGAAAGAGTGTGCTGTAATTGAGTTTAGAATCTGAAGAGTTCATCCACACATGGAGCACCCTCTCCTTCAGCATGACAATAGCAGAGCACACACGAGCAATGTGACATCTGTAACAATCGGACATGCTGGGATCACCGTCATCAATCATCCTCCATACAGTCCTGACTTAGCCACATCTGATTTTCATCTATTTCCAAAACTTAAAGAACACCTTCGAGGACTTCACCTTGCTGAGGGTGAAGCAATGCATGCAGTGGTGTGGTTGCAGCTCTGTCAACAAAATCAAACATTCTACAGTGACAGTATTAACAAATTAGTGTTTCCTTGGGAGAAATATGTTTATCACAAGGAGGACTACGTTGAGAAATAAATATGTGAACATGAAGAATAAAGATCTAGAATGTTTTATTTAAAAAGCATGAAGAGTTTTCACACAAAAATGCGGATGCATTACTTTTCACCACATCCCTTCAGATATTAGAAAATGAATAAATAAATATGAAACAGAATAAGAATAAAGGAAAAACTACAAGTTCCTGAATACAGGAAAAAAGGGAATCTGAACTGTAACAGTACATGATGAAAACTAATGTTAGTAAAGTGGAAAGGAGAAAACTAGAAGACATGGACCCAAATAATATGTATTCAGCCGTTTTGTGTGCCATACCAATGGGAGCTTTGAATCATGAGTACAATTTATAGAGGGTAGCACTGTTGTTGTTGTTGTTGTTGTTGTTGTTGAGGCAGTGATGGAGACAGGAGGAGGAGGAGGAGGAGTATCCAATATGCAGTTCCAAACCCACTGTTGAGCTTGACCGAGCATGCTATTCAGCTCACTGGACAATCCTGTGACAGACCTCTCATGTAAATAGACAGCCAGTACTGTGACAGATTTTCATGGCAACAAGTCAGAAGCAGGGGTTGTCAAAGCTACCTGGGATAATGCTCATAGATCATATGACTGCATGCAGTAATGGTGTAGGGATGAAACAGCATATTAAACAGAATGGCACGAGTTAGAAAAGGGAGGAAGTATTTTGGTTAACTTAGCATCAAGAACAACATCATTAAAGATAGAGAGACTTCTCAGCTCAGGGTAAGAAATTGGATGTATACATTTCAAGGGAACTATCCTAGCATCTGCCTTAAATTATTTGTAGTAACAATGGAAAACCTAGATTTCAATGGCCAAATGGGAATTTGAACTGTTATCCTCTTTAACACAAGTCTAGTATGCTATGCACAGCACCACCTCAATCTCACATTTGAGAATACAGGAACTTTGATTCTTCTAAACAATGGAAAATCCAAGTTGGAATGTAACAATATTATAAGAAGGAAAGTTGCTACTCACCATATAGCAGAGATGCTGAGTCGCAGATAGGCACAACAAAATATTTTCACACTTAAAGCTTCCAGCCAAGGGCCTTTGTCAACAATAGGCACACACACGGACGCACACACACACAACTGCAGTCTTAGGCAACTGAAACCACACTGCTTATGGTTTCAATTGCCTGAGACTGCAGTTGTGTGTGTGAGTTGTGTTTGAATGTGTGTGTTTGCTTGCATGTGTCTATTGTTGACAAAGGCCATTGGCTGAAAGCTTTAAGTGTGAAAATATTTTGTTGTGCCTATTTGTGACTCAGCATCTCTACTATATGGCAAGTAGCAACATTCCTTCTCATAATATTGAACTTTAGAAGAATATTTTTGAAAGGGACACTGACAACTAATAGAAACCTTGAAACTGATCAAAGTTCTTAATGTTCTTTTTGTTCCTTCCAAGCAATATTTAGTGTGTATGGAAAGTTACCATTTTTATAATTTTTGTCCCAATCCACTCGCCATATATTGCTAAACAGTACTGGTTTCTACATGATTTAATCAGTTTATAGATAGTGTAAAGGTCTGACAACTCTTAATATTTTAAAGCCAATACTTTCTCTCATACTGCATACTGACATACATAGTACCTCCTACCCTATTTTTTGAGTTGCTTCATATTTATGATACAAACTTTTAATTCTATGATCCTGTACCTGATTATCTCAGTCAATCCTAGTACCACAGTTTAACTATGTTTCATGGCCCATTATGATATAAACCTTCACAAGATGATACATCGTCTATTACCCCGTGTGAGTAGACAGAGTCCTAATACCTATATAGGATTCAAAACACATCCTGTGATCATACAATGCAATCATCTATGACCAACATTTCTCCCTTGATGTCAGGAGGCTTGGGACTTTGTTGCTTTAGTAATATGTTCTTTCCTGTCTAAACTACTGGTGCAGAGGACATAAGAAGCTATGAAGGTATGCAGTAAAACACTGTGTCCACTGCATCAGAAAACAAATATTTTGAACACCTTTCTGGTAGGTGGAAAACATCTGGCTCGGGCAACATGAACAACTGTCTTCTAGGTAATACTGATGAAACAGCAATAGTACGAGGGCAGTTCAATAAGTAATGCAACACATTTTTTTTCTGAAACGGAGGTTGTTTTATTCAGCATTGAAATACACCAGGTTATTCCCCAATCTTTTAGCTACATAACACTATTTTTCAACGTAATCTCCATTCAATGCTACGGCCTTACGCCACCTTGAAATGAGGGCCTGTATGCCTGCACGGTACCATTCCACTGGTCGATGTCAGAGCCAACGTCGTACTGCATCAATAACTACTTCATCATCCGCGTAGTGCCTCCCACGGATTGCGTCCTTCATTGGGCCAAACATATGGAAATCCGACGGTGCGAGATCGGGGCTGTAGGGTGCATGAGGAAGAACAGTCCACTGAAGTTTTGTGAGCTCCTCTCGGGTGCGAAGACTTGTGTGAGGTCTTGCGGTGTCATGAAGAAGGAGAAGTTCGTTCAGGTTTTTGTGCCTACGAACACGCTGAAGTCGTTTCTTCAATTTCTGAAGAGTAGCACAATACACTTCAGAGTTGATCGTTTGATCATGGGGAAGGACATCGAACAGAATAACCCCTTCAGCATCCCAGAAGACTGTAACCATGACTTTACCGGCTGAGGGTATGGCTTTAAACTTTTTCTTGGTAGGGGAGTGGGTGTGGCGCCACTCCATTGATTGCCGTTTTGTTTCAGGTTCGAAGTGATGAACCCATGTTTCATCGCCTGTAACAATCTTTGACAAGAAATTGTCACCCTCAGCCACATGACGAGCAAGCAATTCCGCACAGATGGTTCTCCTTTGCTCTTTATGGTGTTCGGTTAGACAACGAGGGACCCAGTGGGAACAAACCTTTGAATATCCCAACTGGTGAACAATTGTGACAGCACTACCAACAGAGATGTCAAGTTGAGCACTGAGTTGTTTGATGGTGATCCGTCGATCATCTCGAACGAGTGTGTTCGCACGCTCCGCCATTGCAGGAGTCACAGCTGTGCACGGCCGGCCCGCACGCGGGAGATCAGACAGTCTTGCTTGACCTTGCGGCGATGATGACACACGCTTTGCCCAACGACTCACCGTGCTTTTGTCCACTGCCAGATCACCGTAGACATTCTGCAAGCGCATATGAATATCTGAGATGCCCTGGTTTTCCGCCAAAAGAAACTCAATCACTGCCCGTTGTTTGCAACGCACATCTGTTACAGACGCCATTTTAACAGCCCCGTACAGTGCTGCCCCCTGTCGGAAGTCAATGAAACTATACAAGACGAAGCGGGAATGTTTGAAAATATTCCACAAGAAATTTCCAGTTTTTTCAATCAAAATTGGCCGAGAAAAAAAATGTGTTGCATTACTTATTGAACTGCCCTCGTAGATCATGTTGTTTGGTGCCAGTGAATCAGCAAATACAACTTTCCAAAAATTTATGTTTTTCAATTTTTATGGCCACTATGAGCTAACACAGTAATGACTAGACATAGAAAAAATTCAAGAACTACATCAACAGGAAGCAACATACAAGTTATTAGACATGAGACTTAATTCAGTAAAGCAAACATCATCAGTTCCTTCATCAAATGAGCCTGAGGACTAACGTAAGCTTTACTTAATATCATTTGCATGACATGAAGATATGTATAATGTATACACAGGTATGTATAATATAAACGGTTCAAATCTTTAGTATATATGTACCAACACATGGTCTAAAGTGTAACTTATTTAAGCAGTAGAGGATGGCAATGAATCTAACCATGTATCTCCTCAGACTTAAATGACGTCTTCTGCAGAAGGAAATACAATTTTAGTCAGAAAAATACACTTAAGACTTTGGCCTAAACCACAAAAACATCATATCAAGAATTCAGCTACTCTGCAAAGAAATAGTTTTATGTCTATTACATTGCACTAAATAATTAAGACAAAAGTGTGATATTAGCTTCCAGAATTATGTATCATGAGCAGAGTGATGCACTTAAGGCTATGAACACCACTGAAGAATGTGACCCACAAATACAAACAATAAAGAAATGAAAACAAATTACTGGATTGGGGCTGACATAATATATAAATCCAAAAACAAAAGAGATGGATTTCTAAAGGTTTCATGATTTTATATAGTCCTGTTAAATGGATAAGAAGAAAACAAAGGTATAATGGACAATGCCTTAGGAGTGAGTGAAAACTTTAAATCTGATAAGAGATGGGATGCATCACCAGTGCATATTTCATTCCCTCTCTTTAAGCTAGTGTGTGTGTGTGTGTGTGTGTGTGTGTGTGTGTGTGTGTGTGTGTGGTGAGCTAAAACCATTCCAATTTTGGTGGGTAGTTACACACTTTTCTTCTTTGAGATATTTAGTTATTTTGATATATTCGAGGTCTTTCAGCTGGCTACCATCACCCAAATGGTGCCATATTTCAGCTAACTGAATAGTTGGTATCTTTACGTGGTTCGTTGGGCACCATCAAGAGATGTGCAAAATAGTTTAATAGGATTTAAATACAAAATGCAAAATAAATTTTCAAAACACGTACATTGAAACAAATACCTCTGGTCAGTGAATATATTATATGCCATCTCTTTTACTGATTTTAACACGAATATTTGTTCAAATATTTCATCTTCCATGTACCACCTACGTGGCCTATTATTATTATTATTATTATTATTGGTAAACAAGTATTATATGTAAGGATTTTTTTTCAGCTGGATGTCTGTTCAAGGAATCAAAACTAATTGTCATTATCTCTTAAGTAATGTAGTGTTTCCAGATCTACTGCAGTGTGAGCACTGCCACTGGGTACAGAAGAATCAGTCATCAACAGACATGTAAGATTCCACCCCCTTTTTCTAATCAGAATGTTGTTAAGTTCTTCCAATTTTCTTCTTGTTTCATCTTCCACACTTCTTAAACAGTTCTTTAATGTATTCTCTGCTACTGTTTGGTACCCATTTCAGCTTTAAGAAAGTATACGATATGGATAGTAACACACATCCTCTGCTTTTGGTTCCTCTAATTTACAGAATCTCTCAAAACACCTATCAAGACTTCCTTTAATAAATCCTATGAACACGCAACAATATGTAGGGTTATACTTTTGTTAGCTTCTTAGCACTCTCATCAGTTTTGGCAGAAGACATCCATAGTAGGCACCTTAATCCCTTCTAAATCCTTTTATGTCTTCTTTAGGCTGGTAATTTCGGATGCTGTTGTTCCTAAAGCAGTGTTTAATTACTTTTCACTAATTCCTCATTTAGGTGAGTGGACATTTGTGTGACCAACTACTTGTCATGTTCAGTCAAGGTATTATTTATTTGAGATGTCAGCACTGCATCTCTCTCATCTCAGTTGTAGGTTTTGAACAGACTACATATTCATTAAGAAATTATATTTCAGTATCATTAAAAGCTGCTGATTCGAGTTTCCTTAAAGTTTCATTATGAGTATCCTCGACTGTGGGTAGATCTTGAATGCAATTATATGAACTCAGCTGATGTCTGTTTTGCATTTAATTAATACACCTTAAATAATACATTTTAACCTGAATACATTTCACTGTGGTGTTTCTGTGTAGGTTGTTCTTTGTGTCAGATGCAGCCTAATAGTGACATCTCCCACACATAAGAGAGACTACAGTGTGTCCAATCCTCGGCGAACTTTATTTAGTGGGACTTGCAAAAAGGAGGGTGGGTGAGAGCACAGTGACATCTGCTGGGGGGGGGGCTTGTGGTGAGACAAACAGCAGCTCGTGAAACTCTCAGGCAGATCACCTGCTATGACAGAAATATCACGAGACATGAAATCACAGGCAACTTCCAAGCAAACTTTGGTGCTCAAGCTCAATATGGATTACAGTTCGCATGTGGAAAGAAGTCCCCCTCAGGCTGATAGGCAGATGCAGGATGAAGGGAAGTGTGAGGAAGCACGTTTACTCATGTACTGCCAACTTACATATGCATGTGCCTCATAGTGATCAACAGCTGTGGTATATATTAGACATGGAAGCAACAACTGTCCATGAAAACACTTTATTCAACTGTTGTCTTCAAACGTGGTACTAATTTGTAACACAGACTGTAAAACTAAATTAAAGCTGCTGTAATTCAACACAATGAGTAGAAGAAGAGCTGCTATTAAAGGGCCACTACCATCAGTCTGACTTCAGCATCACTTGAAAACCAAAGACAATCAACACCAAATGTTCCACACAGAGCCAACAGGGCACACAAAGAACTAGGGGGCAAGGTGATTTCTTTTCGTGTATGAGCTGTAGACAGACAATACCCAAGAGTGCTATAATACTGAGCTTCAGAAACTTTTATGGTACATTAAGCAGTTCATAAAATGTAGACTTCCAAGCAACAACAGGTACTCCAGATGATATAAATTAAAAATTTTTAATATCACTTTACAAGTTACCAAACAAAAGTCGATTATGTTGGAATTTTATTTTAGATTAGATTAACAGATGTAAGTATATAATGTTGTTTAACAAGCTGACATTTACTTAAAAACAACATAACAATAATGTTTTAATTATATTTCATTTATTTAGATCCAACAAATAAAGAAAACTGAACAAAATCACTTAGGAAACAAACTATCTCCACAGTCAAATCATCGTCTGTGCTTACAATGTAGTGTTGGATAGACATTTTTAGTACAACAAAAGCAGCAAAATGATCAATGGCCAATAAAAACTATCAATAACAATCTTACCGAAGAACAGAAAAAGCAACTTTACAAGTACATAGATATAGACACTGTTTACAAAGGTATAGTTGTCACTGTCACATTTAATGAAATTTGTGTTGCTCTTGAGTAAACTCATGATCTCACAAATATGCAATAGTGATCCCACTCCCTCCTTCCTTCCTTCCTTCCTTCACTTTATTTTGAGACCACTAGTCATTGTCAGATGATTTAGGTATGTTTTAAATTAAACAAACAATAATGATAAATGTATACTGTGAACTCAAGTCTTACTGCTATTTCTAACAGTTACAGTCATGGTCTCATTCAACAGGCAGGTGCATAATACACCATCTGTATTTGCTGTGGAACTATTTTTGTTCAAACAAATGACTCATTAAATGGGAAATATGAAATTTAAAAAACTCATTAAGAGTAGCATTTTATATTTTACAAATACAAAAATACAAAATATCTATAGTTTAAGCATTTTAAATAAAATAGAAAATGCTTTTTGCAAAATAGAGACAGGTATTTTGCATTTTGTATCTGCATTTCAAATATACATGTTTCACATAATTCACATCTCTGGCACCATCTTATGCATTCCCTCCTTCCTACTGTTCACCTTGAGCCCTTGGTGCCAGAGCATAGTCCACTTGTGAAGTGGGGAGGTAAATACACAGCCAGGAACTGAACCAGTACATGCTCGTCAAGCCAAGGTTGGATGCCACATTAGGTCGCAGCATTTGCTGTAAATGAATGCACAGAGATTTATACTTGCTGGTCTCCAGCTGTTAAACCCTCTCACAACAAGACAGCTCCCCCACCAGAGTAGTCACAGAGCTCATGAACACTCACCAAGATAGTTGGGCAGTGGAGTTGCCAAACCTACAGTTTTCTTTGAACTGCTACAACCGCCACTAGATCATCTGGAATCTATAAAGAAAAGTGGGACTGCAGCCAGACACATGGTACTTGAATAAAGATAACAAAACCAGCGAATTTATTTGAGTCTACCAGCATTTATTCTTTTTAATACATGCTACCAGTTTCAACAACACATGGTATCATCTTCAGGCTCTAGATTAATCTACTATGTACAACCATTTTCATATGCATTGAACAGAATTGTACGCAGTGGGCTTGTCATTGCCAGGGAAGATATGGAATCCAGTTAATTTTGGCCCACTGCATTCAGAAATACTCATGTGCTATTGTTTATGGTGCTTAACCAGTGAAGATAACATTACAATAAATAACTAACAAGAGAAACAAGAATGCTTCTGTCTCCATTTTCTCTACAGGAGAAATAACACGAGATCCAGGAACTGGAGCTTACATGATAGAAATACAAAACACCAACTGCTCATGAGGTAATTGTCCCCCTTTCAAAACTCTGGCATACATTAACAACTTAGTAATGACCCCACATACAATTTCAAAATGTTTCCTGTGTGTTAGTAACCAGGCCACAGGATGTCTACATGAATTTGAAACTTTTTTCATTGGTATACAAATTCAATATCGGACTGACTCTGCTTTCTGTCTTTCTTGCAGTCACACTGCACATTAAATCATACAAGCCGATTCTATCAAAACCCCCTTATTAAGTCCATATAATTCCAAATAATTTTACCACATCTCTCCAGAAATTTACAGATTACTCTAATTCCTGAGGCCATGTTGTATACAAATTGTAGTTTCATAAACCTTGAGGATTGTTAAGGAATAACACTTTTTGTTGAGGAAGACATTTTATTTTCAATTTTGAAAGCAAAATCTTTAACTAACACAAACTAATAAACACAGAAGATTGAGAATCAGTTGTTTTTCTCATTAGATTGTTTATTGGAATGAGCACCAAGGTGTTGCAGGACTTATTAGTGGATTACAAAAGAATCAGTGCCATACCTTGTACACCTCTCACTACAAAATACAAAAACAGTCTTGACACTACACATATCACCACCATAATTTCATGAGCAAAATTATTACGTAACATTACATTCAATTTTTTAGATTTGAGGATACCATTCACTTCTTAATTAATGATAGTAACTTTTGAATCATGACACCAATTCCATCATGTATTTCATGGAATTTTCCATTGTACATAAAAGCAGGCGTTGTTACTATCAAATTCTTCTCATCAACACAGGCATCAGTAACATTCTGAAACAGAAGGATTCAAGTATGCCACATGACAAATTTTAAATTGAGAGTAGTTAGCAATACAAAATACAAAATGAATCGCAATGCAAGCACTGCATAAAATTTTTTAAAATAAATATGAGAGAGAGAGAGAGAGAGAGAGAGAGAGAGAGAGAGAGAGAGAGAGAGGAGTAGGAGGAGAAGAAGATAGGTTTATCAACATGTTACCAGTTGCCTCTCCTTTTGTAGTTGGCAATGTATACCTCATTTAATTCATGGTCAATTTCGGATTTTCTGCATTTTGTGTAGTTTGCAAAGATGGCTACTTTCGTGCTGCGCGCAAGCAAGATGAAAACAAGAAACATTGGACTGTTTTGGTTTGAAGTATCCATCTTGTCATTTTAGTAACACAACAATTAGTACTAGTCAGTTTATGCTAATTATTCAGTGTGTGGGCAAGAGATTTTATTTCAAAGTATATTTTCAATTTGTGTTATGACAAAGATAAATAAACATGGAAACATGGATTCCACACATGATAGTGTATTTGAAAATAAGATCAATTGCAGTACCCATAGTACTGATCTGACTGTGGCAGAATCCAATGCTCAAAAAGCTAATATGCAGGCACAATCAATTAAAAGTGTTGAGCAAATACCTCCTCCTGTCGTAGAGCCCTTTTCTGTATTATTCAATAAAATTAATTGCTTCACACAAATACAATTCTTGATGAGAGAGATGCAGTGCTGACATCTCAAATAAATAACACCTTGACTGAACATGACAAGTAGTTGGTCACACAAATGTCCACTCATCTAAATGAGGAATTAGTGAAAAGTAATTAAACACTGGTTTAGGAACAACAGCATCCGAAATTACCAGCCTAAAGAAGACATAAAAGGATTTACTTGATTCCATTTCCAAATGTGGAAACAATACAATCAGCACAGAAGACAATGGAAGATATGATGCGTGAATTAACGCAATGTGTCTACAGCCTGTCCATAGAAACAGAAGTAGTAGTGTTGAAAACCAGGCTAGATGAGCAAAGTTAAAAATTAAATACTGAATTCGCCCAGTGTCTTGAGCAGAAAGACAAAATGCTCACCGATAAAATTAATTTAGAGTGGAAAGGCCCAACACAATGTGCTGGGACTACCAAAGCCACAGAGAACTGTATACATTATGAACAATTTGAAAAGGCTTTTCTTGCTAAGTACTAGTCAGTGGGCATATAAGAACACCTTAGAAAACTGGTCTTCAGCCCATAAATTCACAACCCAAAACAGGATGGACTTGGGAAGTATTTCAACACATACATTAATTTAATGAGATATTGGGACAAGCTGGTTGCACACGAAGATGTATTACACGTCTTGAAGGCAAAGTTGCCTGTGCACATAAGGGAAAGTTAATAACAGTCCCTGATTTTGACATTTAAAACTTTTTGTGACTGCTCGATACCACAGACCTAATGTAAGAAGATGAGAAAAGCAGCACTGGCAACAATGGCTCATAGTCAGCAAATAAGAATGGACACTGCCACAATAATAGCTATAACGGGAGGTCACGGAGTAACGGCAGCACATTGCAAACCAGTCACAAAAGTCAGAATGGCAACAATGGTAGTCCACAAAGTGGGCAGACATTCTTTCAGAGGCAGAGACAAAATAATAAGCAGTACCATCCCTGTTATCACAATAATCAAAATGGGAACTGACAAAACAAAAATAGGAATTAAGGCCACAATAATCACTGGTCACAAAATAATCAAGAGCGAGGTATGCTGGGAAACCAAAATAGGAGTAACTATAAACAGAATGTCCAGATAGTAGAGATGGTTGAAGCGCCACAGACGACAAAGTCCGGGGCGTCAAACTAAATGTGACTGTATCAAGTTCCCTGATGCCAGTCGTGGGATGGAAAGGGGGAGGGGGGGGGGGCATAGTTTGAAAGAATGGATAAACATGCTCCAATATAACAATGAAACTGACATCCATCAAGAGTTATTTAATGAGGTAGACAATAGTACGGGGTGTTCAAAAAGTCTCTCCACAGTGCCATATGATTGTTCACCTGCCTGGGTTACTTCCCTTCACGTGGACACTCCCAGCATTTCACTTTTTCATTTATCTCAGCCATAAATGAATATTCAATAAATTAATAACTTTTATTTCACCGAGTTTCATTTCGGTACATTCACTGTAGCATCCGGCACACACGGCTACCAATCATACGGCACTACGGAGAAACTTTCTGAACACCCCATATTAAAAGTCCCTCAGAATACATACAAGCAGTTGTGGGAGGTATTCTCACGACATTGATTTTAGACACTGGTGCAAGTGTAAACATGATAGAAGCTAATTTCTTTAGAAAAATATAAAAGTCTATACAGATTCTGACTTTGCCAGTTCAAAACTGTGTGGTATCTGGTGCTACTGGTACCAGAAGCCAGACTGTTACATTGCAGGAACGGATAGGTGTAGAATTCGAGAACGGAGCGGATCAATGCATGTTTCTCATCGTAAAAAATTTAACTGTGTCCTGTCTCGTAGCCACAGAATACATGTGGGAACACGACGCAAAGATCGACTTCCCGCATGGGAAATGCCATGTAAAGGTAGGAGGTAAGGAGTTTGTTTTGAATCTGATAAAGACAAAAGCAAAACACAGCAGACTATGCCCAGGAATACAAGTTAAAATTATTAAGAATAGAGTACTCTGAGTGCAAGACCATTCACAGTACATGAAGCTTGCTTCTGAACTAAAGAACAGCGGGTAGAACGAAACAGATTCTTCACTCATACAATGCAAATCCAATGAAGTGAAACCTTATCAGATGAACAGAAAATGTAATTATGTACGTTACTGGAGAAATACATCCAGGTATTTTCATTAAAGCCTGGCGTGATTACCGTATTAACTCAAATCTAAGCCGCACTCGAATCTAAGCCGCACCTGAAAAATGAGACTCGAAATCAAGGAAAAAAAATTTCCCCAAATCTAAGCCGCACCTGAAATTTGAGACTCGAAATTCAAGGGGAGAGAAAAGTTTTAGGCCGCACCTCCAAATCGAAAGAAAGTTGGTCCGTTGTAATATGAGACACAATTTAGGTCGAATGAATGACGATCCAGCTACAGTAGTTTGGTTCGAGTCGTAAGCTTACCAGGTAGCCATTGCTATGCGTCAGGCGCTCCATCCGTATTTATACGGGTACCCTTCCTTTTTCACGTGCTTCGTCTGGTTTGAATTGATTGCTTATTTTTCTTTGATCTGATAAGTGCCGTTCTCTTTGTTATAAGTGTTTATGTCACTCTAAGCTGAAAATGCATTACTGTACTGTGTCGTGCATTGTTTGTCGCATTCTGATTATGAATATTTATGACCTGTCGCCGCTCGCTACACGGCTTTTGTGTGTGCTACCGCTGCTTAAAAAAAAAAAAAAAAAAAAAAAAAAAAGAGAGAGAGGAATCGTCTCATTAGTGAAACAATGGCAAGAGAATGCTATTTGTTGTTACTTGCACTGATGCTTTCTTTGATAATGATCAACAGCACCAAATAACAGACTGCGTATGATAGATGTTCTGAACGAGAGTTTAGCGAAAATTTTTCTCTGTTTGAAAATCTTTGCAGACGCCTCTTTAGTACATTACATTCTGCACAAAAATTAGTCATCTTAGATTTAAAAATCTAGTCAATTGCCGTGCTTCATTTCTGACTGTATCACTATTAGGCATAAGAATAATACGAATATAAACATGACATGCTATGTATATTCTTCCGCGTTTGCTGTTGTCTCACTCTAGTTTCGTAGTTTAATAGGCAGACAGGATTTAAATGAGATAGCAGCAGCAAAGAATACATGGCAAAATGTTTATATTCATATTATTCTTATGGTGAAGAGAATACTGCATGAGATTCACAATTCATAAAAGTTCCTATTAGCAACCATCTCTTCTCACAGGTAGGAAAAAGTTCAGAATGTAGAGTTGGCCATATTGACAAACATCCCAAACAGTCTTGCCAGTCGGATTTTTGTAGTACATTGAAATGCTGCTACTTTCGAAGATGAACAATACGGAATTTGTATTTACTTCGTTGGATAATGTATGAAAATGCAGTGGTCGAAACTCGGGGCGGAGAAAAAATCTCTTCTTCCACTTTTTTTTTTTTTTAATTTATTTACTGACGCAGCGATTTTGGCACCAGTATTTATCTTTGTGCCTGTGTAGCGCTACATATATTCGACAGCAGAAGTTAGTTGTGGCGGCACCTACCAACATTTTTCAGAACTTCCACTTACTTTGCACTCGATTCTAAGCCGCAGGCGGTTTTTTGGATTACAAAAACCGGAAAAAAAAGTGCGGCTCAGATTCGAGTAAATACAGTATGGATTATGTTTACCAGATGGAATTCGTACCACATAAAACTTACTGTCAAGCAACCTATTCAGTGCCGTAGTCCAAAAACGAGGCTGTCAAACAGGAGCTCCAGAAGATGATACAGTGTCGTGTTATAGAGCCTTCACTTTTAACATAGAGCAGCCCATTATTAGCTGTGGGTAAGGCAGGCAGAGGGCTGCGCCTTGTTCTTGATGAACGATCTATCAACAAAATAACTGTTCTGGCAAGAACCAGGCCAGACGTTTTCGAGGAGCAGCTACAGGAATTCCACAGAGTTTGGTATCTCTCTTCGATAGACCTCTGCTATTCATACTGGCAAATGGCCCTCTCAGAAGAGTCGCAGAAATACACCGCTTTTATCTTTGCCAAAAGATCTTATCAATTTCGAGTGCTTTCCTTCAATCTGAATGTCAGTGCCAGAGTATTTATTTCAGCACTCGAAACAGTTTAGGACCCAAACTGTTAGACCAGGTCACGCTAAATGTGGACGACTTGCTAATCACAACAGCTACCTGGCAGGTACACCTGTGCTTGTTAGACAGGGTGCTCAGTAAGTTTTCAGAGTACAGAGTTACTGCCAACTTGGACAAATCTAAATTCGCAAGGAACCAGATCAAATTTCTTGGGCACATCATTTCACAGTCAGGAATTTTGCGTGACCCTGAAACGATTAGGGCCATAGAAAATTTTCCGCCTTGTTTAACTAAGAAGCAGTTAAAGACGTTTATCGGCCACGCTTCTTTCTTCAGAAAGCTCGTTCCTGATTAGTCTACAAACAATACTGATTAGCTGAAATTATGGAGAAAGAATGTGGTATGGCACTGGTCTGACAAATGTCTGGAGGCATTTAACAGAATTAAAAAGACACTGGTAAAGTAGAATGTCTTTCACTACCCAAACATGCAGAAGAACTTCTGCACTGTGACAGACGCGTCATTCTGGTTTGAGGGTGTGCCTGTTTCAGGAAGACGATGGCGAGGGGAAATACGAAATTAACGTGATTAGTTTTGCTAGCCACGTACTCATGGAATGTGAAAGATCATATTCAACCACAGAATTAGAGGCATTAGCCATGATTTGGTTCTTTAAAAAGTTCAACTACTATATTCATGGTAAACATATCAAAGTGTATTGTGACCGTCAAGCCTTGAGCTTTCTGCTGACGTGTAAGTTGTTACACCAGCGACTGGCCAAATGGACTCTCCTGTTACAGGAGTATGATTATGAAGTAGTCCATGTCAGTGGCAAGGACAATGTGGTATTGGAAGCTCTATGCAGAATTCTACAAGATCTGCCAGAGTATTCAGATCTTATAAAACAGATGTCACATTGCAAGGTACTTTTAATGAGAGATCCAATGCATAAACAGTATCATATAAAAATGTGCAGAAATATATACACTACAGGATGCAGATACAAAATGGGCAAAAGTAAAGCACATGCTCACAGAACAGCCTAATCATTAGTTGTCACAGTACTATCAGGTGTGCAATAATGTATTGGTCCACATTCACAAGGAAGAGAGAGAGTAAAATACTCAGTCGGATGACTTATTTTCAAAATATGTGTGATTGTATGCCACCTAAATCTGCCACTGCAGCACCCATAATCAAACATATCAAGGAAGAGTATATTCCAAGATCCAGATAACCGGATGCCATATTATCCGATAACACACTAAATTTCACTGGCAGAAAATGGAAAAGTTTTTTGCCAGGAAATGGCATCAAGCAGATACGTAACTTTCATCACGAATCAAATCCTACTGAATAGATTTTTTGAGAATTCAACTGCTTCATTAGAATGTATGCAACTCTCAAGTTAACCAAATGGGTTGAATCTGTTACGTCATTTCAGCAAGTGGTAAACAATCTGCCACACAATTCCGTACAGCAAACGCCAGCCTCGCTCACGTTTGATACGACAGAGAGAAATGAGGGAATGAATCCTTTTCCCCAGTTTACGGAGAGTAAATTGTCATGTGAGGGAAGAATTACGCAAGCTTTGGTTGCACTTAGTTCAGCAGCTGCTGTGAGAAAAACAACTTATGATAAGAAACTGGGAAAGATGCAAGAATTCAAAATTGGAGATAAAAATCTTGTTGAGAACACAACCTAAATCTTCTCGTTTACTAAGCAAAAACAAGAAATGGCAACTAATGTACACTGGTCCATGTAAGATTATCCAAATACCTCATGAAGGAAGTTACCTATTGGCCTATCCTGAATCACTGAAAGTTAAAGGACTTTATCACCAAAAGAATCTGAAATATTTGCACAGACGCCAAAGTATTTTGCCTTTCATATTTTTTCTACCACTGTGTATGGAAAATGTATACACTCCTTGAAGTTTTATGCTGAATCTGTCATACTATTAAAATCTATTGAACAAGGAAGAACATATACTAGTGTACCAAAACTAACTTACATAAATATTAACAATGATATGAAGTCTAGAAGTTTGGCAAGTTTATAATGGAAGATGATTGTTATAGATCATTTAAAGTATAGGATAAGGGAAAGTGATAAACAAAAGCCAAATGAGAACTGAAGTTATGTTCTTATAATCTGCTGCCCAGTACAAACAAACAGATTAACTGTTACACGCTACTAACTGTATAGTGTCCAGTGTAACTAGTTATCTTGCGGTAAGCATTTTTTTCAAATTTAATTTCTATATAATAAATATGTGATAAGCTTATACACTGAATACTACTAAGTAAAGGGCAATTAGTTAAACCTGGTGGTGAACTGTATGAAAACAGTACATTCTCTAGTCACACACGTGCCTATATAGGGTGAAACTAAATTGAGCTGATCATTTATTGAAAGGAAGATATACAAGCCATGCAATAAATATAATCAAACTGTAAATGTTAGTACAAAAGTAGCATGACAGATGGCATTTCTAGTTGATAAGTCAAGCAGAAGCTAGTACAAGATGCTACTGGATTGATATTTTATTTTGTATGTGAATATTTATGTGTATGTCAATCACTTATCTATTTCATGTGAGTTGATATGAATTCTATTTTAAATTAGATAATTGCTATGCAAAGGTATACTGGCACAATTTGCTCTTTGCTGATCCGTATCTAGAATTATTTAATGGGTATATGGTAACATGATGATAATATAGGTAATGATACTCAACCTGTGAAATATAAAAATAGGGAAGTAGAATTTTATGACAAACAAAGCTAACATACCAAAAACACATGAGTGACACATTATTCGCGTAAAGTACGCCACTTGTTAATTAATTTGTATAAGAAGTAAATGCGATCCAGGGAATGAATAAGCTTGTGTGAATAAGAGTGTTTTTATAATTGAAGAGTGCGATGTGAACAGTTTATATGTCAAAGTCACCGTTGCAAACTGCCCACCAGCCTGTGCAGTGAGAAGTCCTGTGCACATAATTTGTCTTCGATGTGTACATGCACATTGACACATTTATCTGCACACAAAAGTTACTTAGTGAACTTAAAGACATTACTGCACTGGCGAGTTAATGAACAAGTAAACAACCATCTCATCAATAAACAAACACCGCGTGAAAGCACGAATAATTGCTGCCACACACAAACTTTGCAATTATACGCTGAGTGAATCTTTTTTTTTTTTATGTAACAATTCTAAGCAGTGACTCTGCAGAGACGTCCTTGAAATGCCTGTGGTGAACACTAAAAAGCATAAACGAGTACTGTTTGTTGTTGAACTCAGCGGACAAGAATTCGACTGTTTGTTTTAAAGTATGGCATGATCTATACACAGTGGTGCCAAATACAAACTAGTGCACAATAAAGTTCCCTAAATATAGATCTGGATCACAAGAACAATACACACGAAAGACAACAATGAAAGTGAACTCTGCTGTACTAATCAAATTTTTCCCTACGGCAGCTCTGCGATATTTAACTAATTTTTGTAGAGCTGATAGAGTTTTGCTTTGATTTTCGTGTGTCAACGGCCACAGCCGGTTGTCATGTATGAAGCAAGCGGGAACGGGGCTGTGGTCAACCGCCAGAGCCATTTGCATGCGTTCCAGCTACAATGGGTGTGCACCTGGGCAGCAGGTTCCCTGGAATCTGCCGCCAGAGGTCACCGCGGGAGCCAACAGTTCTGCTCCTCAATAGAGTGCACCAAATTGCGAAAGTGATGTGATGTATCAATCAGACGCGCCACTCATCAAACTCAGAAAGAACTTAGGTCGGTAATATTGTATTTCTGTATATTTACTGAAAGTTTATAAACATTTTCTACAAAGATAAATGTTGCTGTTGTTGTGGTCTTAAGCCCTGAGACTGGTTTGATGCAGCTCCTCCATGCTACTCTATCCTGTGCAAGCTTCTTCATCTCCCAGTACCTACTGCAACCTACATCCTTCTGAATCTGCTTAGTGTATTCATCTCTTGGTCTCCCTCTACAATTTTTACCCTCCACGCTGCCCTCCAATACTAAATTGGTGATCCCTTGATGCCTCAGAAGATGTCCAACAAACCGATCCCTTCTTCTGGTCAAGTTGTGCCACAAACTTCTCTTCTCCCCAATCCTATTCAATACTTCCTCATCAGTTATGTGATCTACCCATCTAATCTTCAGCATTCTTCTGTAGCACCACATTTCGAAAGCTTCTATTCTCTTCTTGTCCAAACTATTTATCGTCCATATTTCACTTCCATACAAGGCTACACTCCATACAAATACTTTCAGAAATGACTTCCTGACACTTAAATCTATACTCGATGTTAACAAATTTCTCTTCCTCAGAAACACTTTCCTTGCCATTGCCAGTCTACATTTTATATCCTCTCTACTTCGACCATCATCAGTTATTTTGCTCCCCAAATAGCAAAACTCCTTTACTACTTTAAGTGTCCCATTTCCTAATCTAATTCCCACAGCATCACCCGATTTAATTCGACTACATTCCATTATCCTCACTTTGCTTTTGTTGATGTTCACCTTATATCCTCCCTTCAAGACACTGCCCATTCCATTCGACTGCTCTTCAAAGTCCTTTGCTGTCTCTCACAGAATTACAATCTCATCGGCAAACCTCAAAGTTTTTCTTTCTTCTCTATGGATTTTAATACCTACTCCGAATTTTTCTTTTCTTTCCTTTACTGCTTGCTCAATATACAGATTGAATAACATCAGGGAGGGGCTACAACCCTGTCTTACTCCCTTCCCAACCACTGCTTCCCTTTCATGTCCCTTGACTCTTATAACTGACATCTGGTTTCCGTACAAATTGTAAATAGCATTTCGTTCTTTTGAAACAGAGTATTCCAGTCAACATTGTCAAAAGCTTTCTCTAAGTCTACAAATGCTAGAAACGTAGGTTTGCCTTTCCGTAATCTTTCTTCTAAGATAAGCCGTAAGGTCAGTATTGCCTCACATGCTCCAGTATTTCTACGGAATCCAAACTGATCTTCCCCGAGGTCGGCTTCTACTAGTTTTTCCATTCATCTGTAAGGAATTCGTGTTAGTATTTTGCAGCTGTGACTTATTAAACTGATAGTTCGGTAATTTTCACATCTGTCAACACCTGCTTTCTTTGGGATTGGAATTATTACATTCTTCTTGAAGTCTGAGGGTATTTCGCCTGATTCATACATCTTGCTCACCAGATGGTAGAGTTTTGTCAGGACTGGCTCTCCCAAGGCCGTCAGTAGTTCCAATGGAATGTTGTCTACTCCGGGGGCCTTGTTTCGACTCAGGTCTTTTAGTGCTCTGTCAAACTCTTCACGCAGTATCCTATCTCCCATTTCATCTTCGTCTACGTCCCCTTTCATTTCCATAATATTGCCCTCAAGTACATCGTCCTTGTATAGACCCTCTATATACTCCTTCCACCTTTCTGATTTCCCTTCTTTGCTTAGAACTGGGTTTCCATCTGAGCTCTTTATGTTCATACAAGTGGTTCTCTTATCTCCAAAGGTCTCTTTAATTTTCTTGTAGGCAGTATCTATCTTACCCCTAGTGAGATAAGCCTCTACATCCTTACATTTGTCCTCTAACCATCCCCGCTTAGCCATTTTGCACTTCCTGTCGATCTCATTTTTGAGACGTTTGTATTCCTTTTTGCCTGCTTCATTTACTGCATGTTTATATTTTCTCCTTTTATCAATTAAATTCAATATTTCTTCTGTTACCCAAGGATTTCTGCTAGCCCTCATCTTTTTACCTACTTCATCCTCTGCTGCCTTCACTACTTCATCCCTCAAAGCTACCCATTCTTCTTCTACTGTATTTCTTTCCCTCATTCCTGTCAGATAAATGTATTTAAACAAATTTTAAGAAACAAGTACACAAAGACAATAAAGTGTAAACTGTATGTAATGAAAATTTTGCTCTAAAGGAACTGCCAAGTGGACGGTGTATTCTGTTTATGATTCTGTTGGAACACGATGTTTATTTACTCCTCAGTAACACTATGATACTAACCTTACCACAGCTGAACCCCCTGTTCTGTATTTCTAGAGATAAAATAAGAAACAACTGCTCAATTTTAATTTTAACAGTGAACAGCCTCTGTTGCACCGTTTACCTAGAATTTACCTAGGTTTCAGTCGGGATACTGGAACAGTACAGCACTCGTGGCTGCCGCATCGCGGTCGTGAAGTGGGACCGAGGCAGTGCCAGGTAAGTTTTACTATCTGACGATAATTTATGGATTTGTAGTTTTAGCTTGACGATGTCCACTATGGAAAAATAATAGATGGTGTTATTCTGAAGAAGGTAAATTCTAGGTAAACAGCGCAACTGAGGCTGTTCATTATTAAAATTAATATTTATACAGTTGCTGACAGGGCTGCGAAATGTTGAAGATATTTAAACAAGTGTTCAACGAGGCACTGAAATGTTGCTTTTTGATTAATAAACAGAATATGCCCCAATCGTTTGATTAAGGCTAAAATACATTAAGACTAAATTTTCTCTATGTAAATAAATCTGTAAAATAAGGAGAACAGGTCATGATTTAATGTAGGAAATGCATTTTTGTGCTGTTCCTATAAAGAATATTCCACAAACATTGCCCTGTAAAACAAGTTGAAGACAGCTGCTAATTACAATTGCCTTGTTTGAATTAAGAACCTACTTTCCTTTTCCATTAATGCCACATCTCAATTTATTATGTTGCATTTTAGAACTTTAGGAATTTTGCCCATTTCCACATCATTCCTCTTTCCCTTATGCCATGCCTGCCACAATGGACCCATGCCCCATCTTCCTGCACCAGTTCAGGAAAGTATTCCTTTCTCCAGCTAGAACCTAGTCTCACATCATGTTTCTTAAATGCTGCCTAAATCATTTAATCACCCCAATGACTAAATGTAAAAATTCCTTTCTCTGTTTTCCACCCCTCCTTCCAAAATGGCCTTCACCTTTTCAGATTCTGCCACTCCCTGGCCCTCAGAAACCTGGTTTGCAAAAACACATCTTCATGACACCTCTGTTCCCTCTGTGAGCTACAACAACTGTGCAATCCCTACTACACATATCACATCTCTGAAACTGAATCCCTTGCACTCCAGCATTCCAGATACTACTTCCATACATAATCCAACCTGATGACATTCTACTGCAACCTCAAGGCATCACTATCCTACCCACAGTATTTCTCCTTGTCAACCCCTCATTGTATCCAAACCATACCTAGCTGACCTTTTCAGCTTGCCACATCCCTCAAAACTCCCTACCAACTCCCCACCAAGTCCAGAGCCAAAACATTCCCACAACACTATTAACCAAAACCTTCAGCCCACAGAAGTCTTAGTCCTATCCAAAGGCCTCACCTTTAGCCATACACCCAAATTAAACCACGCTTGACTTGACAAAGACCTACTCCCCGTTCCCTGCAATGGGAACACTTCTTTGAAACCAATCTCTCCAACCAACGCCAACCTAATCCCAATACTTAACACCAAGTCTCCTAGTTCATGCCACCATCCAACTGTGAACCACCTCCCCCTCTCCCTGCCACCTAACCACCCACTGGGTCACCCTCCAGGAATTCCTTACCTCCATCTTGTCCTCACCATCCTCAGAACTTCAACTTTTCAGCAGGAGGAGGGACACCGTATACAACCTCAAAACAAATCCTGACATAACCATCCTACCTACAAAGGTTCCACCACTGTTGTTATGAATCCCAGTGACTGCCTGGCAGAAGGCCTCTGCCAATTACCTGACTACTCCATATATAAACTCTGCCAGAATGATCCCATCCCACAAGTCCAACATAACCTCGAATCCCTGCTGAAAGCCTTAGGCTGTCTCCAAAACCTCTCCCCTGAATCCATTTCTCTCCTCACCCTTATAACATCTCACATCCCACCTTTTACAAGTGCCCCAAAATCCACAAACCCAACAATTCTGGATACCATTGTGACTGGTTATTGTGCACTCACTGCAAGAATTTTGGGCCTCACTGACCAACAACTCCAACCAACTGCCCATAAACTAGCTTTCCACATCAAAGACACCAACCTCTTCCTTCACCAACCCTCCACCATGCCCGCCCATTTAACTCCTGGGCCCCTGCTCATCACTGTTGGTGCCATCGCCCTGCACACCAACATCCCTCATGCCCATGGTCTTACCACTATTGAATGCTAACTTCCCCAACATCCTTCAGACTAGGCACCTACTACTTCATTCCTCATAATCTTAATAACTATATCCTAACTCACAACTACTTTTCCTTTGAGGGGATGTATACTAACAAATCAACAGCACACCCATGGGCACCCACCTGGCACCCTCCTATGTCAACCTCTTTATTGGCCATTTAGAGAAGACATTCCTAGCCTCCCAAATCACCAAATCCGTAGTCTGTTTTGGGTTCCTTGATGAAATCATGATCTGGACTCAGGGCCAGCACATCCTACCTTCATTCATTCTCTCCCATCCACTTCACCTTGTCCTCCTCAACCCAGCATGTCACCTTCCTGGACGTTGACCACCTCTTCTCTGATGCCTCCATTCACACCTTTGTCCATATTAAACCTACCAACCACCAAAAGTATCTGCATTTTGACAGCTGTCATCCCTTCCACACCAAAAAATCCCTCCCATATCGCCTGGCCAGGAGGTGTTTTTTTTTTAGGGTGCAAAACTGCTATGGTCATTATAGCGCCCAGTCTGTGACTTAGGAAAAGGTAAAAAACAAAAATGGAAACCAGCAGCAATGGGAGCGAAACTCAAAAAATTGGAGAAACTAAAAGCAGAAGGAAAGCTTTAAAAACCACTACAGAAAGGGGTTGGTTGTCCCCAAAAAGAGCTTCAAATGACTGATGTCATCTCACTGGCACTAATAAACTCGAGAACGCGATCGGCTGAGCATGTGTCATCTGCTGAAACGGACGATATTTCAGGCGACAGCTGTAGACGGGCGCGTAACGGAGTAAAATAGGGGCACTCAAGTAAAAGGTGTCTTACCGGCAACAGTTGAGAGCAGTGGGGACAGAGTGGGGTAGGATCGCCGCTTAAAAGATGTCAATGGCTAAAAAGACAGTGCCCTATCCAGAGTCTAGTTAAAATTACCACCTCCCAACGACGCGTTCGGGAGGAAGAGGTCCAAGCACAGCGAAGAGCTTTCATGTCCCGCAATTTATTATGGGGAAGTGTCAACCAATGTGCATGCCATAAAAGAACGACACGACGACATAAAACACTCCGTAGATCGGCGAAGGGAATCGTGCGAATAGCTGGCCGAAGAAGAGAGACTGCAGCCTTGGCCGCTATATCGGCCGTCTCATTTCCACAGATACCAACGTGTCCTGGGATCCAGATGAACGCCACCGAGATGCCCCCAAGTGGTGCAAGTGTAGGCAGTCCTGAATCCGGTGGACCAGAGGGTGGACAGGGTAGAGAGCTTGGAGACTGAGGAGAGAGCTGAGAGAATCTGAACAGATAACATACTGTATCCGCTGATGGCGACGGATGTATTGGACAGCCTGGAGAACAGCGTAAAGCTCCGCAGTATAAACCAAACACTGGTCGGGAAGCCGAAATCGATTTGGGGTGTCGCCAACAATATAGGCACTCCCTACACCAAATGATGTTTTTGAGCCATCAGTGTAAATAAATGTGGCTTCCTTCATTTGTGCACATAGAGCAGAAAATGCCCGACGATAAACAAGTGAAGGGGTACCATCCTTGGGAAACTGACAACGGTCACGGAGCAGGCAGGTCTGGGGACGGAGCCAAGGCGGTGCTGTACCCCAAGTTGTCAAGAAAGTTTTAGGAAAGCGGAAGGAAAGAGAATGGAGCAGTTGACGGAAGCGGACTCCCGGTGGTAGTAGCGAGGAAGGGCGGCTTGCATACCCTAAATCCAAGGGGGCGTCGAAAAAAATGTCATGGGCCGGATTTGCAGGCATGGAAGACAAATGGCTAGCGTAACGACTTAGAAGGACAGCTCGCCGATTGGACAGTGGAGGTTCAGCAGTCTCAGCATAAAGGCTTTCCACAGGGCTGGTGTAAAAATCTCCAGATACTAAACTTAATCCACGGTGGTGGATAGAGTCGAGACGCCGAAGAATAGACGGCCGAGCAGAGGAGTAGACTATGCTTCCATAATCCAATTTCGAGCGCACTAAGGCGCGATAGAGGCGGAGAAGGACCACTCGGTCCGCTCCCCAGGAGGTACCATTCAGGACACGGAGGGTGTTGAGGGATCGCAGACAGCGAGCCGAAAGATAGGAAACGTGGGAGGACCAGCACAGTTTTCTGTGAAACATAAGACCCAAGAATTTAGCGACGTCCGAAAATGGAAGGTTGACAGGTCCTAGATGTAAGGAAGGTGGAAGAAACTCCGTACGATGCCAAAAATTAACACAAACGGTCTTACTGGGAGAAAAGCGGAAGCCTGTTTCGATGCTCCAAGAGTGGAGGCGATCGAGACAGCCTTGAAGACGTCGTTCAAGAATGCTGGTCCGTTGAGAGCAGTAGTAGATCGCAAAATCGTCCACAAAGAGGGAGCCCGAGACATTAGGAAGGAGACAATCCATAATTGGATTTATGGCAATGGCAAACAGTACAACACTTAGCATGGAGCCCTGGGGTACCCCGTTTTCTTGGGAGAAAGTACGGGAGAGATTAGTGTTCACCCGCACTTTAAATGTGCGCTCTGCCATAAATTCACGAAGAAAAAGGGGCAACCGACCGCGAAAGCCCCAAGAGAACAGTGTGCAGAGGATGCCTGTCCTCCAACAGGTATCGTATGCTCTCTCCAGATCAAAAAATATTGCTACTCTCTGGCGTTTCCGGAGAAAATTGTTCATGATACAAGTGGAGAGAGCAACTATATGGCCAACTGCAGAACGATGCTTTCGGAAACCGCATTGGGCAGGTGTTAAGAGACTGCGGGACTCCAGCCACCAAGCTAAACGTCAATTCACCATACGCTCCAAAACCTTACATACACTAATCGTGAGAGAAATGGGGCGATAGCTAGAGGGGAGATGTTTGTCTTTTCCAGGTTTCGGAACAGGAACGACGATAGCTTCCCGCCGTCGTCTGGGAAAAGTACTGTCGGTCCAAATTCGATTATAAAGGCGAAGGAGGTAATGCAGACTATGGTATGATAAATGCAGCAACATTTGGATGTGGATACCATCCGGTTCCGGGGCGGAGGAGCGAGAAGAAGAGAGTGCATGTTGGAGTTCCCGCATGGAGAAAACAGTATTGTAGCTTTCGCGATTTTGAGAGGAGAAAGCAAGATGTCGCACTTCTGCTGCACGTTTCTTCGGGAGAAACTCTGGCGGGTAATTTGAAGAGCTTGAAATGTCAGCAAAGTGTTGACCCAATGAGTTAGAAATTGCAACGGGGTCCACTAATGTATCATGCGCGACAGTGAGCCCAGAGACCGGGGAGAAACTAGGCGCGCCTGGTAACCGTCGAATCCGACTCCAAACTTCCGAGGAGGGAGTGAAGGTGTTAAATGAGCTAGTAAAGAAGTCCCAGCTTGCCTTCTTGCTATCGCGGATGACGCGACGGCACCGCGCACGGAACTGCTTATAGCGGATACAGTTGGCCAAAGTAGGATGGTGTCTGAAAACGCGAAGAGCACGTCGCCGCTCACGTATTGCGTCACGGCATGCCTCGTTCCACCAAGGAACTGGGGGGCGCCGGGGCAATTCGGAGGTGCGAGGTATTGAACGTTCCGCAGCTGTAAGAATAACCTCTGTAATATGAGTGACCTCATCGTCGACGCTAGGAAAGTGACGTTCATCGAATGTCGCTAGAGACGAAAAAAAGTGTCCAATCGGCTTGGGCAAACTTCCAGCATCTCAGGCGCATATATGGCAGTTGTGGCTGCAATCTAAGGACACATGGAAAGTGGTCACCACGAGTGTGTATCAGCAAGGGCGAACCATTTGAAGCGCAGAGATAGCGGAACAGTACCGACCGAAAGGTCCAAATGAGAGAAATTTGTCGTGGAGGCAGACAAAAATGTAGGGTCCCCAGTGTTGAGGCAAACAAGATCCGCTTGGTGGAAGACGTCTAGCAATAGTGAGCCACGCGGACAAGGATGTGGAGATCCCCAAAGCGGGTGGTGGGCATTGAAGTCTCCAACCAGCAAATAGGGGGGTGGAAGCTAACCAAGAAGATGAAGGAGATCAGCTCGTGCCATTGGTGTGGACGATGGAATGTATACAGTACAAAGAGAGAAGGTGTATCCAGAAAAGGGAAAGACAGACAGCGACTGTTTGGAAGGAAGTGTTTAAGGGGATTGGGTGATAATGAAGAGTATTATGGAGAAGAATCATGAGTCCTCCATGTGCTGGAGTGCCTTCAACAGAGGGGAGATCAAATCGTACTGACTGAAAATGGGGGAAAACAAAGCGGCTCGAATGCCGCTGATATTCCAATGGATAATGGACATAGGGTGGACAGAAAATGGAAGAATGTGATCAAGGTTGCCGTCAACTCAACGACTGTTCAGAGCTTGCGACCGACAGCGTGGAATGGCACTCAGCCGAAGGCAGAAGATACTGATCCATAGGTTGTTCAGGAGCAGCTCCTGCCACCAGCGATCGACCGGTTGATCGGCCGCCAGCAGTGCGCCTCGGCGACACAGAAGACGGACGAGGGCGGTTACCGGCAGGTGGTGCTGTAGATGAGACACACCGTGGCGGAGAAGGAGAGGAACTGGGTTTCTTATTAGCCTTCTTGGAAACATGAAGTTTAGATGCAGGAGGAACCGATGGTTGTGAAGTTGGGGTACATAAAAAATCTTCATGAGTATGCTCTTTTTTGGAAGTCCGGGTGTCTGACTTTTGGGATCGAGATTTAGCAGAACCCGATGAAGGGTGAGCCATAGAGTGAGCAAGCGAAAGTGTGGAGGTTGAACGGGCGATTTTCGCACTGGCCAATCTGACGACCGTGTCACTAAAGGTGAGATCACAAGTCTGCGTGGCCGCCTCCTTTGTTGGCCGAGGAGAGGCAAGGACAGTGCTGTATTTTCCTGTCTGGGGCACAGTGGGCTTTGGACTGGCGAATAATTTAAGAGCAGCAAAGGTCAATACCTTTTCCTTCACTCTGATTTCCTGAATGAGCTTATCGTCTTTAAAAATGGGGCAATCTCGAGAGGAGGCAGTGTGGTCACCCATACAATTGAGGCAACGAGGGGATGGAGGTGGACAAGCACCCTCATGGGCATCCTTGCCACACGTAACACATTTGGCTGGGTTGGAACAGGACTGGCTGGTATGATTGAACCACTGACACCGATAGCAATGTGTAGGGTTTGGGACGTAGGGGCGAACGGAAATTATCTCATAGCCCGCTTTTATGTTCGATGGGAGTTGAACTTTGTCAAATGTCAAGAAGACAGTACGGGCTGGAACGATGTTCATGTCAACCCTTTTCATGACTATGAACAGCCGTTACGCCCTGGTCAGACAGGTAGTGTTGAATTTCCTCGTCAGACAATCCATCGAGGGAGCGTGTATAAACGACTCCACGTGAGGAATTTAAAGTGCAGTGCGCTTCCACCCGGACAGGGAAGGTGTGGAGCAGTGAAGTACGCAGCAATTTTTGTGCCTGGAGGGCACTGACTGTTTCTAACAACAAGGTGCCATTTCTTAATCGGGAACAAGACTTTACAGGACCTGCAATTGCGTTGACACCTTTCTGAATAATGAAAGGGTTGACCTTAAAGAAGTCGTGACCTACGTCAGACCGAGAAACAACAAGGAACTGTGGCAACGATGGAAGAACTGTCTGTGGCTGAGACTCAGTGAACCTACGCTTGTGAGCAGACATAGTGGAAGATGAGGAAACCATTGCGGAAGAATCCCCCATGATTACCGGCGTCTCTGATGGCGCGCTCCTCCCTTATGGGGGCCCTCTCTGAGGGCACTCCTGCCTTAGGTGATTGTTCACACCTCAGGTCACATCTCCCGAGAAACGGATGGAAGGACTAATCGGCACTTTCGGAAGGTATCAGCTCGGGTAATCACCCCTCCCTGGGTCTGGCCGTTATCAGGGGGTACGTACGTGTCCTACCTGTCTACCCGGGGCGGGGAATTACGCGTTACCCCTTACCGGCTATGCATGAAAATGCATGGGTCGGCCTTCAGACACGCGCAGGGAGGAAAAAAGAGAAAGGGAAAAACAAAGAATGGGAAAGGAAAAAAGAGAGGTCTCAAACGCCACAGCGGAGAAAAGGGTAAAGAGAAGAGGCAAGGAAAAGAGGCAAGGAAAAGAGGCAAGGAAAAGAGGCAAGGAAAAGAGGCAAGGAAAAGAGGCAAGGAAAAGAGGCAAGGAAAAGAGGCAAGGAAAAGAGGCAAGGAAAAGAGGCAAGGAAAAGAGGCAAGGAAAAGAGGCAAGGAAAAGAGGCAAGGAAAAGAGGCAAGGAAAAGAGGCAAGGAAAAGAGGCAAGGAAAAGAGGCAAGGAAAAGAGGCAAGGAAAAGAGGCAAGGAAAAGAGGCAAGGAAAAGAGGCAAGGAAAAGAGGCAAGGAAAAGAGGCAAGGAAAAGAGGCAAGGAAAAGAGGCAAGGAAAAGAGGCAAGGAAAAGAGGCAAGGAAAAGAGGCAAGGAAAAGAGGCAAGGAAAAGAGGCAAGGAAAAGAGGCAAGGAAAAGAGGCAAGGAAAAGAGGCAAGGAAAAGAGGCAAGGAAAAGAGGCAAGGAAAAGAGGCAAGGAAAAGAGGCAAGGAAAAGAGGCAAGGAAAAGAGGCAAGGAAAAGAGGCAAGGAAAAGAGGCAAGGAAAAGAGGTAAGGAAAAGAGGTAAGGAAAAGAGGTAAGGAAAAGAGGTAAGGAAAAGAGGTAAGGAAAAGAGGTAAGGAAAAGAGGTAAGGAAAAGAGGTAAGGAAAAGAGGTAAGGAAAAGAGGTAAGGAAAAGAGGTAAGGAAAAGAGGTAAGGAAAAGAGGTAAGGAAAAAAGAAGGACAAAGGAAGGATGAAGACGTGCAAGCAGAGAAAGTGAAGAATGTGTTACATTTTCGAGCGTCCGTCTCCGGACGTAGGCACAAAACATACTCCCAGAGGGGGAGAAAGGGAAGGAAAGAGCTGGAGGTGAGGGGAGGGGGCGCGAAGATGGGGGATAGTGAAGGATGCGGAAAAGGAAGGTATGCAGCCCAAAAAGGAAGGAGGGCCACATTAGCTTGGGGTCCCGTGCTCGCTACGCATGTATCCACCACAAAAGAGTTGCGGACCCCCTGGGGGGAGGCCAGGTGGTGATGGTGTATCTCCAGTGACAAGAACTTCCTTGCCCAGTATGCTAAGGGTCTCACTTAATCCTTCACTGGGACACTATCTCCAGGCCTATTCCACAAACAGATGCCTTGTGCCATTTCTCCTCACACCCCCTATCCTTTCAACACCCCCAAGAACCCACCACACAGGAGTGCCCCTTCTTTCTTCCAATGCCACCCTGGACTGGAACAACTGAACCACATCCTTCACCAGGGCTTTGTTATGTATCATGCCATGAAATGAGGGACCTCCTGCCCAATGTCCTACTCATACCTCCTACAGTGGTCTTCTGTCAACCAACCAACCTCCAGAACACCCTAGTCCATCCCTATGACACTCCCAATCCCAAACATTGGCCACAAGGATCATATCCCTGTGGAAGACCCAGGTGCAAGACCTGCCCAATCCACCCACCCAGCCTTTCCTATCCCAGTCCTGCAGTATGCTTATCATACCCCCATCAGAGGCCAGACCACCTGTAAAAGCAGCCATGTCATTTACCAGCTCTGCTGCACTCATTGTACAGCTTCTTATATTGATGTGACTAGCAACCAGCTGTTCACCAGGATGAATGGCCACTGACAATGGTGGCCAAGAGCAAAGTAGACAGCCCTACAGCACAACATGCAACTGAATGTAACATGCTTAATTTCAAAGACTGCTTCACTACCCAAGCCATATGGATCCTCCCATCGACCACCAGCTTTTCTGGACTGCGCAGATAGGACTTATCCTTACAATGCATTCTCCACTCCAAAAATTATTCAGGCATCAATCTATTTTAACATAAAAACCCCATACCCTCCACCCAACAGTTTCCATCGCCTTCTATCCTAGAACCACCTCCCTATTCTCATTTCCCACCACTTTGTGTGCCACCCTCTGCCTATGTACCTGCCCATCTTCCCTACATCTACATTTATATTCTGAAAACCACCATGAGGTGCATGGCAGAGGGTACATCCCATTGTACCAGTTATTAAGGTTTCTTCCCATACCATTCACATATGGAGCATGAGAAGAATGATTGATTTAATGCCTCTGCGTGTGTGTGTGTGTGTGTGTGTGTGTGGGGGGGGGGGGGGGGGGGAAGGGGGGGGGCAGGTAATTATTGTAATGTTATCCTCAAGATCCACATGTGAGTGATACTTACGGGGCTGTAGTACATCCCTAGAGTAACCACTTAAAGCCAGTTCTTGAAACATTGTTCAAAGACTTTCCCAGGATAGTTTACGTCTGTCTTCAAGAGACTGCCTGTTCATTTCCTTCGGTATCTATGTGACACACTCTCATGGAGTAAACAAATCTCTGACCATTCATGCTGCCTTTCTCTGTATGAGTTCAACATCCTCTTTTACTCCTAGCTGGTGCAGGCTCGACACACTTGAGCAATATTCTAGGACCAGTCACACGAGTGATTTGTAAGCAATCTCTTCTGTAGACTGATTGCACTTCTCCAGTACTCTACCAATAAGCCAAAGTGTACCACCTGCTTTACCCTTGAGTGAGCTTATGTGATCATTCCATTTCATTCCCCTACAAAGTGTTACACCTTGGTATTTGTATGAGTTGGCCAATCCCAACAGCGACTCTCTGATGATATACTCACTACGTTTTTCATTTTGTGAAGTGCAAAATTTTACATTTCTGAACATTTAGAGCAAGTTGCCAATCTCTGCACCATGTTGAAGTCCTATCAAGATCTGACTAAATATTTATCAGCTTCCCTCACATAGTAAATCATTACAGACATCTCCATTATCTACAAAAAGCCTGATTTGACGATTAGTGTAGTCTGCAATGTCATTAATGTACAACATGAATAGTAAGGGTCCCACCACACTTCCCTGGGGCAAACCGAAGTCACTTCTACATCTGACCATGACTCTCCATTCAGGATAACATGCTGTGTCCTCCCTACCAAAAAGTCCTCAATCCAGTCACAAATTTCACTTGATACCCCATATGAATGTTCTTTTGACAATAAGCATAGGTGCGTTACTGAGTCGAATGCTTTTCAGAAATCAAGCAACACCTGGTTGACTTGATCCAAAGCATTCAGTATGTCATGTGAGAAAAGTGCAAGTTGGGTTTCACATTATTCATGTTTTCAAAATCAATCCTGGCTGGCACTGAGGAAGTCATTATGCTCAAGATATCTCATTATGCTTGAGCTCAGAATGTGTTCTAAAATCCTACAACAAATTGATGTCAAGGATACTGGATGGTAATTCTGTGGATCACTTCCACTACCCTTCTTGTAGACAGGTGTGACTGACTTTTTCCAACAACTGGCCATAGTGTTTTATTCAAGGAATCTAACATAGGTTATGGTTAGAACGGGCTAACTCAGCTGCAAATTGGGGCCTGGAGCTTCTCTCTTCCTCTGTCCACTTCCCCCTCCCCCTTCCTCATCTTCCTGCCCTACAGCCTCCCGATGCTGGATCTGTTGGCAGTCTAATCCCTGCACACTCCACAAGAAATCTCTCTTCTCTCCAAGATACAGTACCCAAAAAATTCATTATAATCTAGTTCTTGGTAGATCAAACAGTCCAAGGGTTACTGCTGATTCATAGTGTCTGACAGGCACAATGCTTCGACAATCAGTTATGTCCCATCAGCAGGTGTGCTGATGAGCTGATCTCCTGGGGGCACAGGGAATGGCAGTCTTCCTTCTGTCTGAGTCTCCATAATTAATTTTATGTTGAAATGAATGGAATTAAGATGTGTGAGGAAGTAATGAAGTTTGTCCCTTTAATGAGGAAAGCTGATGAATGTGTCCACATAATGGAAAAAAAAACAAGTGGGTTTCCATTTGGATGTTGTCAGGGCTTCAAGGAAGAACTGCTCCATATATAAATTTGCAACTATAGTCAAGAATGGGCTGCCAGTTGGGATTTCCCTCCATGGAAGGGACAAACTCCACGACTTTTTTGCGTATCTGAATTCCATTCATTCTAACACCAAGTAACTATGGAGACAGGGGTAGAAGGGAGACTACAGTACCTTGACATTGTGGCCAGGACAGGAGCTGACAGCACCCCGGGCCATGGTGTTCTTTGGAAGAAAATGCACAGTGACCTACACTCTCAAGAGACAGATGCCACCAGGCTGTGCAGAGAATGGGATACTAAAAGCTCTACTACACAAAGAAAGCATCATCTTACATGCAGAGAATCTACCCCAGGATTTTTTTTGTTTTGTTTTAGGGCACAAGAACAACTAGGGTCATGCGCATCCATGTCAGAACCGCCGAACATGAAGATGAAAAAGGAGTTAAAAATGACTACACATTAAGCCCAATCGACAGAAGGAAAGAGAGCTATAAACATGGACATGGAGGAAGGACAATAAAATACTCCATAGAGACAATGGACATTCTGAACTAAAGAATAAATTTCCTTCACCATATTGCTACAAAGGATAAAAAGTAAAATGTGGTTAACAGCCCAAGTGTCATTCGCTAAACTGGCCAATAACTCAGACAGCAAACATAAATGAGACCATAATTGGTTAAATAAAGGCATTCCATCAAAAAATGGCAAACTGTCAATGGTTGAGGGCCATTAGCACAAAGTTGTGGGAGATCACCACTTAACAAACGGTGATGGCTAAAAAGACAGTATCTAATACGCAACCTAGCTACAATGATCTTGCGGCAAGAAGGCCGAGAGGTGGTCGGCAAGCCACTGGGAGAGATTTATTTCTGCAGAACTTGTTCCCATGAAGGAAAAACCAGTGGTGATGCCAAAGTGATGCCACCTGCTGACGGAGGGCAACACAGATCATCTGAGGGAATGAAAGAACTAGCGGGCTAAGGTTCAAGGACTGCAGCCTTGGCATCAGCGGCCTCATTGTCCATCAGACCAGCGTGACCAGGGACCCATACAAATATCACAGTGACTCCATCCAGAGTGAGCAAGTGAAAGCTTTCCTGGACCCATTGGGCTAAGGTATGGACAGTGTACAGCACACAGGCTCTGAAGGGAACTGAGAGATTCGGAGCAAATGACACAATTTAAAACCCTGTGTCACTGGATGTACTGCATGGTCTGATACAGGGCAACGAGATCTGCTGTAAATACTGAGCAGTGATCCGGAAGCCGATACCGAAAAGTGTCGGAATCAATGATGAAGGCACATCCAACACCACAGTTAGTCCATGAGCCATCAGTGTACACAAAGGCAAAATCGCGAAGTACCCTAGGAAAGTTGAGAAATCCCAGAAATTGGAACACCTTGGAATTAGTTACTTGACAGGGTACATTAGGAACTCTCTGCACTTCTCTGCTACAGCACGACCTGTGGAGATGGATGAAAGCACAGAACGAGTCAGCCACTGCTTTTCTACCGTACTCTGGCACACTACTGGGAAAAATTGGGTGCATACTGAAAAACCACCAGTAACAACTGCCTTTGGCCTAGCCAATAAAACAAGGGCAGTATTTAAGAATGCCAAAGACGATCTTGGTTTACAGAGGGCTGGGGTATATCAGATTAAGTGCCAATGTGGCAAGACATTGAACAAACAGTGTACACCATCTCAGATTGATTCTGAGATACCAGTAGCATACTTGAGTAATGTGTCTCAACAAGTCAGTAGTTGCAGAGCAGTATTTGTCCGAGACTCATGCAATGGAATACGAATATACCAGGATTCTAGCAAAAACTTAGAAATACTGGGACAGCATCATTACAGCATCTATAATCTCAACAAGGCCTGGAAATCAGCATTGAGTCTAATTAAGAAGATACTAAGCAAACAACTTTCCATTGGCCATGACACATGGAACAACTACACCAATGCCACTACAAATGGGGCACGTCACTGGGCTTTGCCGCCACAGGTGTAGATACATGTCCTCAGTTGTGGACCACCTACAGAAAGACTCAGGGGACTTTAAAGAGGTCGTTTCATCAGGGCACCTGATGATAGAGACCAATCACTGAAATATTATGGCGGTTTGGCACTATGAACCAGCAGTTACCTGCGGACTGTTCGCTCAACACATACAATGGGAGAAACTGAGAAATTAATCTTCGGTGATTTAAAGAACAGGTTGCGCATTTCAGAGAACCTTAAAATTTGTACCATTTTCATCTCATTGTCTCCAAAACTATAGGTCAGATCTGCAGATAATAAGACCTGCACGTAATAACTCTTCTCTGCCCTCTTCTCTGAAATGAGAACACTATCAGCTGAATTGTAGCTTACTGCGGTCTGTACACCCTACCGCAGCACAATGGAGTGTCCTCTCACCAGAACAAGAAGCTAAGCATTATCCAACTTTATCTCATCAACAGATGATTGAGAGAGACTTTATTTCATGTTTCAAAGTGGGTATGACATGATCAAGTAATTGACTTTACCAGTCATCATTAATTTTGTCACTTCCAACCACTTTGCTCCCTCCAAACGGATTTTTATGTATCTTAACAGACATGAGTGATCATGTAAGGGACAGAGCCAGTGGATTTTTCTGAACACTTTCCTTGGCTGTCACATCCACTAATTTGTTTCCATGGAATCCCATTAAGCTCCAATGCCCAACAGAGTGATACATTATTCTCCAACCTTCAATGGTGAAAAAGGCTGTTCTGGGTGTTCTGACTGGGTACAAGTATACATTGAACTGCACTTTGTCAGGGCAGATGAAAACTCTCTCAGCACACATGTCATATCTGTCCCAGTGTTCTTGAGACAGCGTGTAACTTTGAACCAAACACTAGATGTTTAGTTGGCTCCATAAGTAAATCCTGCAGGCACATTCAGCCACTGGAATCCCACAAATAATGATCACTGCATGGAACTCCTTACTGTGGATGTTATACTACTAATGCCAGTGGCAAATATATTAACACTTCCTTGAAGGACATCTTACATGTTTAGAGTTAAAAGCAAGACCAACAATCTCCACAACATTTTTCACAACATATGTTTATCTCTCAAGCCTAAAACAAAAACAATGACACTTTACTGATACATCAAAATACATACTGAAAATTTTAAGAAAGACATGCTCATAGAGGACTATATGCTAAATTTGAGAGCTATATTCCTCAGATCACATGGATAATAACCTCAACTTCGCTCGCAAAATTATCATCATGAAATTACATACCTTAAATTCAATATTGGCACCCATTGCCTTTGCAGCATCAATTGCTCCAGCATGTGGCCAGCTGCCCTTGCCGTCATCTGATCACAGAAAATAAGAGGCAAACATTCACAATTAGTACTGATGATTCTAAGCAACCCACAACTGTTTCATAACATTGCAGTTTTATCAGCGTATCGACTGAAAAGAAAACTGTGAAGGTATGGCACAATGTTTTGCAGCTAAAAATTTAAATGCACACTAGCAAATCGAACACACTTGCTTCTTCACAGGGCTTCATTGGCATAAAAATACGTAAATAAAATGATGATCTGTAACAAGTTAAACGGAATTAACACATGCAAATTTTGGAAAATGGGGAGCTTACCTTGTTTTCCTAATGTTACTGTAACACCTTTCAGAACTTTTGCAGCAAGGACAGGAGCTATGCAGCACAAAGCAATTGGCTTCTTTGCCTTGTGGAAATCCTGAAGTACTCTTGCCACATCTGGATTTACACTGCAGTCTGCTCCTTTCACAGCAAAGTCACATCTGGGTAAGAAGTGAAGAAGCGATTTATAACATTGCACTAAAATTGAACTCACCTCCAGAAAATTTACAAAACAGTGAACATTAAAAGAAACATGTGAACTGTGTTGCAAACACTCCCATTATGATGCCACAGATACACAACACTGAGCACATGAAAAATTCAAACATAACTGCTAACACACAGCATGAGAAGGAATAAATTACACAAACAAATAACAGAGTGAACATCAAACTGCTTCCTTGTGACTTGCTACTGTAAAATCAGGCATTAATATCAACTATGCAGAGCAGACATTCTCAATCTTTTTTAGAGGTGGAACCCTTTTGGAACACTTAGTATGTTACAGATCCCTGAAATAAACATATTATACTCTACTGACATCTACAACAATATACAAAACTACACAATACACAAAATAACAATGTACTGATTTCACTGTAGATTGATAAAATTGCTTTTATTTAATGAGAAGAACTAAGATTTATTTTTTTATTTTTTAACCAATTGTTTAATGTCAGGCTCGAAAGAAGAGAGGAGAAGATACATGTAAGGTTCACCATCCTGTCTACTGCGGTATTTTGTTTTGCAGATGCACATGCTGAGAATCCTGTTTCAAGCAAGATGTTGTTGGAAACAGTAGAAGAACAGTCACAGCCTGTGTGACAAATTGTGAACATTCACAACAAATCCTGCACCAGAAATCATCAAGTGATATTGTTTTGAACAATTATCCCATGCTTGAATCTGATGCTATTTCTACAAATTATTCATAAGTTTGACATACTTTCTGATTTCTGTAAATTTGACACAAAATGGTTCTGAACCTATGCCTTCATTTTCAGTTTTGTATTCTGATCTTCAAGAAAACATGCCTCAAAAGTTGTGTACAGATCACAGAGACACTGGACCAATTATTCAAATATTTCATTTAGTAATTCTGCTGTCTCACCCATCAACCTTCCAGTGTTAAAAAGTTTTCTAGTTCTCTCTTGCCAACACAAACGATCCAAAAAATTTAATTTTGTTAAGGTTGTTAACTTGTTATCAGTATTGAAAACTACTGTTTATTCCTATTAAAGACAGATTTACCTCATTAATTTTTCCAAATGTTGTGGTTGTTGTGGTCTTCAGTCTTGAGACTGGTTTGATGCAGCTCTCCATGCTACTCTACCCTGGGCAAGCTGCTTCATCTCCCAGTACGTACTGCAGCCTACATCCTTCTAAATCTGCTTAGTGTATTCATCTCTTGGTCTCCCTCTACGATTCTTACCCTCCACACTACCCTCCAATACTAAATTTGTGATCCCTTGATTCCTCAGGACATGTCCTACCAACCGATCCCTTCTTCTAGTCAAGTTGGGCCACAAACTTCTCTTCTCCCAATTCTATTCAATACCTCCTCATTAGTTATGTGATCTACCCATCTAATCTTCAGCATTCATCTGTAGCACCACATTTCGAAAGCTTCTATTCTCTTCTTGTCCAAACTATTTATCGTCACTTCCATACATGGCTACACTCCATACAAATACTTTCAGAAACTACTTCCTGCCACTTAAATCTATACTTGATGTTAACTAATTCCTCTTATTCAAAAACGCTTTCCTTGCCATTGCCAGTCTACATTTTATATCCTCTCTACTTCGACCATCATCAGTTATTTTGCTCCCAAAATAGCAAAACTCCTTTACTACTTTAAGTGTCCCATTTCCTAATCTAATTCCCACAGCATCACCCGATTTAATTCGACTACATTCCATTATCCTCACTTTGCTTTTGTTGATGTTCATCTTATATCCTCCTTTCAAGACACTGTCCATTCCATTCGACTGTTCTTCCAAGTCCTTTGCTGTCTCTCACAGAATTACAATCTCATCGGCGAACCTCAAAGTTTTTATTTCTTCTCCATGGATTTTAATTCCTACTCCGAATTTTTCTTTTGTTTCCTTTACTGCTTGCTCAATATACAGATTGAATAACATCGGAGAGAGGCTACAACCCTGTCTCACTCCCTTCCCAACCACTGCTTCCCTTTCATGTCCCTCGACTCTCATAACTGACATCTGGTTTCTGTACAAATTGTAAATAGCATTTCGCTCCCTGTATTTTACCCCTGCCACCTTCAGAATTTGAAAGAGAGTATTCCAGTCAACATTGTCAAAAGCTTTCTCTAAGTCTACAAATGCTAGAAACGTAGTTTTGCCTTTCCTTAATCTAGTTTCTAAAATATGTCGTAGGGTCAGTATTGCCTCACGTGTTCCAACATTTCTACGGAATCCAAACTGATCTTCCCCGAGGTCAGCTTCTACCAGTTTTTCCATTCGTCTCTACAGAATTTGCGTTAGTATTTTGCAGCCATAACTTATTAAACTGATAGTTCGATATTTTTCACATCTGTCAACACCTGCTTTCTTTGGGATTGGAATTATTATATTCTTCTTGAAGTCTGAGGGTATTTCGCCTGTCTCATACATTTTACTCACCAGATGGTAGAGTTTTGTCAGGACTGGCTCTCCCAAGGCTGTCAGTAGTTCCAATGGAATGTTGTCTACTCCCGTCGCCTTGTTTCGACTTAAGTCTATCAGTGCTCTGTCAAACTCTTCACGCAGTATTATATCTCCCATTTCATCTTCATCTAAATCCTCTTCCATTTCCATAATATTGCCCTGAAGTACATCGCCCTTGTATAGACCCTCTATACATTCCTCCTACCTTTCTGCTTTCCCTTCTTTGCTTAGAACTGGGTTTCCATCTGAGCTCTTGATGTTCATACAAGTGGTTCTCTTATCTCCAGAGGTCTCTCTAATTTTCCTGTAGGCAGTATCTATCTTACCCCTAGTGAGATAAGCCTCTACATCCTTACATTTGTCCTCTAGCCATCGCTGCTTAGCCATTTTGCACTTCCTGTCGATCTCATTTTTGAGACGTTTGTATTCCTTTTTGCCTGCTTCATTTACTGCATTTTTATATTTTCTCCTTTCATCAATTAAATTCAATATTTCTTCTGTTACCCAAGGATTTCTACTAGCCCTCGTCTTTTTACCTACTTGATCCTCTGCTGCCTTCACTGCTTCATCCCTCAAAGCTACCCATTCTTCTTCTACTGTATTTCTTTCCCCCATTCCTGTCAATTGTTCCCTTATACTCTCCCTGAAACTCTGTACAACCTCTGGTTTAGACAGTTTATCCAGGCCCCATCCCCTTAAATTGCCACCTTTCTGCAGTTTCTTCATTTTTTATCTACAGTTATTTTTCCAAAAAAATATATATATATATATATATATATATATATATATATATATATATATATATGTGTGTGTGTGTGTGTGTGTGTGTGTGTGTGTGTGTGAAAAAGCTAGTCTAAGCAACCAAGCCACATTGCTCACATGGTCTTCTACATTAAAAGAAATTCAGTCATAAAAAATTTTAATTCAACTCTTAGTTTAAACTGTCTTGTTAAAGTTTTACCTGAAGACAAACATATAAGCTGTGTAGAGCAGACATGCTTTATGCCTGCTCCCATAATCTTCACACAATAACAAAAATAATCAGCACTGAGGAGGGCAAGAATTAACGTAACTGATTTTTTTTTTTACAGCTTCATTAAGAACACGTTTAGATTTGGCAGAATCATCTTTATTGCTCAAGTGCTTATCTATGCAGGGTACAATGGCTGGAACTACAGTTTGGTATTTTATTTTTTATTAGTGACACTATTCCTAGTGTTTTACCAGTCACTGTCTTGGCCCCACCTGTACCAATACCAATGCAATTATTTCAGTTGAGATGATTTATTTCAAAAAATGGTTTATCATGTTAAAAATTTCTTTTCAGTGGTGGTAGTTGGCTGTGACGGACACATGTGCAAGCAAGTAAGTCATTTGTACTCAGCTTTAGGTAAATCACGTGGCAGACTTAGGTTATTTGGAATCTAGCTATAGCGCACGTCATTTATGACGTGCGCTATAGCCGAGTTTAGGTTCATTCTGCGCATCTGACATCACAAAACACAGTCAGCCAATGAACAGAGAATGACATTGCCAGAGCTCGACTGCAGTGCAGAGCATGGACGAGTGTCTTCAGTTTTAGAAACGTTCAGTCGTAAATAAATTAATTGAACAAAAGCAATGTCTTGATAGCAGACTTTCTTTTACAGAAAGTTTGGAAAAAGCATTCTTTATACCAACTGCTTCATATTCTATTAATTAATTAAACCAAACAAGCAATAAGCCTCCTAATTCAGGCGATAGCAAGGAAAGGTGTTTGTATCATTCTCACTAACTGCTTTTTCGCAATAAAGAACAGCGGTAATTGTTATTTCCTATTGTATTTCGATGAAACGTGAGTAATTCATAGTCATACCAACAGTGTTTGTCGGTATTTTGTGTGATATTTTAAAGTCCTCCAGGAGATGCATTGAATGAAGAGCTGCGTTAGTGTAATGGTTAAAGTGTATGGCTCCTAAACGAAAGGTGCCGAGTTCAAACATTGTTCGGTGCTTAATATTTTCTTTATTTAAAAACAATATCGTAAGTGTCTTACTTCACGAATTTTATTCGTTTGAAAGTAATTTTTTGAAATTTCTAGTGGCAACTAAAATCGACCATATGGAAAGTATACGCTATGTACTTTTACCTCTGCAAACTCTTCAAAACTTCGTGCAATGGTTTACTACATCTAATGGTGCACAATAACTGTGTTGAACATCAAAACAAAATTAAGTCATTTATGGGGGAAGGTATCAGTCAAGAAGATGTGTAAAAATCAAATTTTTGGGCCAAATAGTTTTTATGAAATCGAATGATAAAGTGTATCAAAGCAGTCGAAACACCATGTGTCTACACAGGCGAGTAATGCAATGATGACAAAATCACGCACATCGCGGAATGCGGGGAGCACGTCTCTGTAGCAGCGAATGGGTGCGGCTGTGGTGGCTTTACTTCATAAACTGCGTGCTCCCCCCTAAATGTAAGTTTGCGAACTATACTATGGTGCTGCTTCTCTTGGCGCGTACAACTGGAAACGCAGCAATCTCCCGCATCTAGGCGGGCATGCGCGAACCGCCAAGATAAAAGAATTGAACTATAGTCTACTAGGAAATTGTGAACCAAACTTTTGGGCAACCCATATTAGAATGTTGCCCAAGTGTGGAGGACCGATACCAAATAGGACTGACAGGAGATATTTAACATATACTAAACAGAATAGCATCAATGGTGGCAGGTTTTTCTGATCCAGACTAGCAATTTTTGTGAATAGAGGCCTGCAATCCGGGTAAAGTTTTCTTAGAAAATCTCAGTCACCATAATTAAGTGAGGAATCTAAGAATATGCTATTGCCTCCTGTCTATCATACCCTCTGGGACTACAAAGACCGAGATCAGACAAATTACCATGTAGTGGTATTGTGTTTAAGAGGTTTAATCTCACCTCAGCTACAAATAGGCCAGACCTTATCAACAATGTCAGTATAGAAACCGGTATTAGCAATTGTGATGTCGTAGCAACTATGATCAGACAAGAAGGCTTGGAGACTGTTTCTGCTAGACAGAGCAGATAATCAGTTATTAGCATCTCGCTTAGAAAGTGGATCAGCAGTCAATCAGTTCCAGTACGATGGATGACAGGAATTGTGAGCAAATCTGAAGCAGATTGTAAATCGTGGTCTGGCAAGTTGTGTGTCTAGGAAGTGGACAAAGGAAGAAAAAGACCCACTATGGTTTAATAATGAAATTCAAAGGATGCTGAGGAAGCACAGGTTGTTGTCCTCTTTGGTCAAAAGGGAATGCACAAATAATGACAAGCAAAGTTTAGTAGAGATTCGTGCACCTATCTAAAGATCTATGCATGAAGCATAGTCACACCTTACGAAAAGATTTGGCAGAGAACCTGAGAAAATTCGGTGTTACGTAAAATTGCTATATGGGTCTAAGGATTCCATTCAGTCCCTTGTTGACCAATCTCGTGTGGCAGTTGAAGACAGCAAAACAAATGTCAAAGTATTAGATTTAAATGAGTGCCAAAAGTATTAAATTTTACGTTCAAGAAATCATTCACATGGGAAAATCATACAAACATACCATCATTTGACCATTGGACAGACTCTCATATGGACAATATAGTAATAAGTGTCACCGGCATAGAGAAACAACTGAAAGAGTTGAAAGCAAATAAATCGGCAGGTCCGGATGGAATCCCAGTTTGATATTACGAAGAGTACTCCACAGCTTTGGCCTCTTACCTAGCTTGCTGTTATCTTGAATCTCTTGCTTAGCACAAAATCCTGAGTGATTGGAAAAAAGCACAGGTGACTCCAGTATATAAGAAGGGTAAAACCACAGATTCGCAAAATTTTAGATCAATATTCCTAATTTCTGTTTTCTGCCAAATCCTTGAACCTATCCTCAATTTGAAGAAAATAAACTGTCTTGAGACTGAGAAGCTTATATCCATGAATCGATATGGTTTTAGAAACCTTTGCTCATGCGAAACTCAGCTTGCTCTTTTCTCACATGATATACTGAGAACAATGGATGATGGGCAGCAGGCAGATTCCATATTTTTAGATTTCCAGAAAGCATTTGACATGGTGCCTTATTGCAGGCTGTTAATGAAGGTACACACATATGGAATAAGTTCACAAATACACAAGTGGCTCGAAGACTTCTTAAATAATGGAACCCAGTATGCTGTCATCGACAGCGAGTGTTTATCAGAGACAAGGGTCTCATCAAGAGTGCCCCGGGGAAGTGTGATAGGGCTGTTGCTGTTTACTATATACAGAAATGATTTGGCGGACCTGCTGGGCAGCAGTCTGCAGTTGTTTTGCTGATGAGGCCATGGTGTACAGTACGGTATCAAAGTTGAGTGACTTTAGGAAGATACCAGATGACAGGCAAAAATTTCCAGTTGGCCTGATGAATCACAGCTAGCCCAAAATATGGAAAAATGTAAATGTGGATGAGGAGGAGGATCGAACCTGCAGTGTTCAGGTACAGTATTAATAGTATCCTGCTTGACACAGTCAAACTGTTTGAATATCTGGGCATAAAGTTGCAAAGCAATATAAGATGGAACAAGCATGTGAGAATTATGGTAGGGAAGGCGAATGGTTGACTTCAGTTTATTGGAAGAATTTTAGGGAAGAGTGGTTCACCTGTAAGGGAGACCACTGGTGTGACCTATTCATGAGTACTGCTCAAGTGTTTGTGGTCTGTACCAGGTCGCATTGAAGGCAGACAACAAAGCAATTCAAAAGCGGGCTGCTAGATTTGTTACCAGTAAGTTTGAACAACACATGAATGTTACGGAGATGCTTCATGAACTCAAATGAGAATCCCTGGAGGGAAGGCGACATTCTTTTCAAGATACACTTTTGATAAAATTTAGAAAACCAGTTTTCGAAGCTGACTGCCGAACAATTCTACTGCTGCCAACATACACTGCACGTAAAGACCACAAAGATAAGATATGAGAAATTAGGGGTTGGGTTGATTTGGAGGAGGAAACCAAACTGCAAGGTCATCAGTCTCATCTGATTAGGAAAGGATGGGGAAGGAAGTCGGCCGTGCCCTTTCAAAGGAACCGTCCTGGCAATTGCCTGAAGCGATTTAGGGAAATCGTGGAAAACCTAAATCAGGATGGCCGGACGTGGGATTGAATCGTCATCGTCCTGAATGCGAGTCCAGTGTGCTAACCACTGTGGCACCTCGCTCGGTGAGAAATTAGGGCTCACATGGAGGCATACGGACACACACTTTCCCTCACTCAATTTGCAAGTGGAACAGGAAAGGGAATGACTAGTAATGGTAGAGGGTATCCGCAACCATATACCATACAGTGGCTCACGGAGTATCGATGTAGATGATGTGTACAAAGCCATTTGAGCAGTCCTCCTTTCCACACCCCATTTGCTAATGGCATGGAAAGGAACACTAATACATGGTACTATGGAAGATTCCTTCTATCATGAACTTCACAGTGGTTTGCAGACTATGGGTGTAGATATAAAAATGTGAAATCTTACTCCAAGTTGCTTTCCTGTGAAGAGAGAGATCCAACGGTGATTCACAGAAGATCACTAAATAGCACTATGAGAAATGCTCACGCAATACAGAGCACAAGAGAGAACTAAAAAGGTTAAGACAATTTTTTCTTGTTTTCAGAAAAAACATTTTTGCCAAACAATTTTAACAAGTGGCAGATGCTTACTGGCTTCACAGCCACATCATTTATCTGCAAATATGCTTCTCAAATCTCTAACTGTAATGCACCCTACAGTAAATTGTAATCTGGAGACAAAGTGGATACAAATTAGCAAAAATTTTTCAGATCCTTGTACCTGAAGTGGAATTAATGTCTGTTTGCTAGAGAGAGATCCATGAATATAAGACAGTGCCAAATATTCTCAGCTTTCTGGGAAAACACTCAGTAACTAGTCGTAGACACAGATTTCATTTCACTCAACATAAGCTTTGCTTGGATTTCTGTTCTAAGCTGACATAGCTTTGAACTTTATAACCACCCTCAACCGAAGTGTCAAACATTATTTACTTACAAGTTCTTTGCTGCACCAAATCCACCAGGGAAGACTACAGCTGATGCAGAATCTACAGTAAGTTCTGATAATGGCTTAACAGGGCCACGGGCAATTCTGGCCGATTCACTCAGAACACTCCTGTTCTCTCCATCAACTGGAGACCCCTGAAGAAGATAAAATGTTCACAAAAAATAATAGTAGCCCACTTCATACTTGGAGGTTGTCACAAAATATAATCACAAATTCATATCAGCACTGTTCTGAAGAGAATTACACTATCACAGAAATAAAAAATCTGAAGAAAAACGACTATTTGCAACTAAATTGACCACATAGATCACAAAAACAAATCCAAAAATTTCTAACTTTCAATATGTGTGTGTGTGTGTGTGTGTGTGTGTGTGTGTGTGTGGTGGCAGAAGAAGGTGTATTGCTAAGGCATCTTCAAATCACTGGAAGATTACCACTTATGGTGAAATTAGACAGTTAAACAACAGAGAATTAAAAAAAGGAGTGGAATGCTCTGATGAGAGGCATCTAAACAACAGAGAATTAAAAAAGGGAGTGGAATGCTCTGATGAGATATTTATTAAGGTGAACTAGAACAGTTGCATCTAGTTTATGAAGTGTAATTACCTTGATCAGAAGACAATAATTTTTTATCATCATCATAAAATTAAACTAAACAATGGAAAACCCAGGATAGAATGTAACAGTATGATGAAAAGGACAGTTGTTACTCACCATATAGCAGAGATGCTGAATCACAGATAGGCAACACAAAAAGACTGTCACAAAATAAGCTTTCAGTGGACAAGGCTTTTGTCAGTGTGTTTTTGAAAAAGCCCTTGTTGGCCGAAAGCTTATTTTGTGACAGTCTTTTTGTTGTGCCTATCTGTGACTCAGCATCTCCGCTATATGGTGAGTAGCAACTATCCTTTTCATAAAATTAAATTAAATTGATACTTTGCAGTAATGTTGGGGTTTTATTGCCAGCTTTGTAACAAAATCATTAGGTGGAGATTATTCCCGAAGTCATCAAAATTAAGCTTAAAAGTTGTCTGCCTAGGCACTGCAAACTCATTTTTGATCCATTATGCAGTCTGTATGAAGTAAGTGTTATGCAGTGTAAATTCTGACAAGTTTAATACACATATTTCCTAGGAATTCAAATGTGTTGCATGATACTTGGTTTGCAATAAGATGACACAAAATACTGTTGCTTCTTGCGTCCAGACAGTTTTGCCACTGTTTTTTATCCCTACAAACAGAAAGATTAGAATACATTTCAGTCAACTTTGAACATACAACAAAATCAATGAACCACTTGTAGAGCCCAGTGGTTTTATTCCTGGTCTTTGCATAAAATAAGACAAAGCCACTGAGGCTAATTAATAATTATTTTTGAGAGAGAGTAATGCGTTGAAGAATATAACTTTATTTTCCATGTTGTTGAACACAGGAACAATACCAAAGCCAATATTTATAAAAAGAGATGGCATAGCACAAGAACAAAACCAAAGAATAAACACATCGTAAATAACATTCTTCACAGAATAAACACCAAAGTCCACTGTGTGATTTCGTTGTGTCACCAGGTGGTTCCTACACAGTCCCCCCTTTGTAGAGCAGAGCTCCGGGCACAAGGATACTTTTATTTTATAATTCTGCCTGCCCTAGAGTGCTTCTCTGAGAACGGTGGGTCTTCCGGTGTGGTTTCCTGCTTCTGGCTTGGCGTGATGAGCTCTGTGGGCAACACCTCTTCCTCATATTGTGTAGGTGGCGGTTCTTCACTGGTGTCTTGATTTTGTTCTTCAGCTGGTGGCCACATGTGCGCCGGTTTAACTATCTCAATGGAAACTGTTTGTTGTTTCCCATCATGATTTATCTGCAGCGTATGTTCATCTCTCCCAAGTACTTTATACGGTCCAGTATATGGTGGCTGAAGAGGTGTTCGTACAGCATCTGTCCTCAGCCACACATAAGGGTAATCATTAAGCTGCTTGTGAACAAATAGCATGTCGGTCCCATGTCGAGAACCAGGTGTTGGTCTGCTGTGTCACGTGGTTGCGGACTGGTTGTAAGATGTAAGGCATGTCACCCACTGTCGCTTCCGTCAGTTCAACGAAAAATTCCGCCGGTAGCCTAAGGCTCTCTCCGTAAACCAGTTCAGCCATGGATGCACCTAGGTATGATTTGCAGGCAGTTCGGAGACCTAGCAGCACCACTGGCAACGATGAAGTCCAGCTGTCCTTAAGGCACAACAATGCTGTCTTTAATGTCCTGTGCCACCACTCAACCATGCCATTGCTCGCTGGGTGATAAGTGGTGGTGTGGCGATGGTGGAATCACAGAGCTTGGCTAATTGTTGGAATAAAGTGGATTCAAACTGTTATCCTTGATTAGTTGTCACGAATAGTGAACATCCAAAATGGGAGATCCAAGAAGCCAAAAATACTTGAGCTACCGTCTCTGCTGAAATGTCCAATAGTGGAGAAGCTTCTGCCCATCTTGTATACCGATCCACCGATGTCAACAAATACTCGTAGCCTTCCGGAAGTGGTAGATGGCCCACAATGTCCAAATGAACGTGGGAGAACCTCTTTGTTACTGGGGGAAAATCTCCAACTGCTTTACGTACATGCTGTCCAATCTTGTTCCTTTGGCACAGCACGCATGTTGCTACCCAACCATGGCAATCCTTCCTTATACCTGGTCGGACAAAACATTCCAAGAGTCGTTTGATAGCTGCTCTGCTACCCAGATGACTGAGTCCATGTATGCTGTCGAAAACCTCTTCGTAGTTGCCTTGGGACGAAAGGCCTGGGTTTGTTCGTAGCTACGTCGCACCATATCTTCACATACGCATCCACCGGCTGGATTAATTTTAACTGAAGTCTGGTTGTTACGTCCTGTAAGTACTATTGGAGTTCTGCATCATTAGCTTATGCTGCAGCTAATTTATCATAGTCTATGGTTTGTGAAATAACTGAGACCCACGACAGTAAATCAGCGACTATGTTTTCAACTCCCTTGATATGCTTGATATCTGTAGTAAATTGATTGATGTGTTCTAAGTGGCAAAATTGACGTGGAGAACAGTTATCCTGCGACTTACTGAATGCAATTTATGGTCGGTGTATACAGTAAATACCCTTGCCTCTACATACGGGCTAGAGTACTGGATAGCTTCATATATCGCTAACTGTTCTCTGTCGTATGCACTCCATTTCCTTTGTGGTTCTGTAATTTTTCGTGAAGAAAAGCCCAAAGGCTGCCATTTGTCGTTTACTTTCTGGTGCAGTGCAGCTCCCAACGTGTCTTGGCTGGCATTGACTACTACTGGCAGAGGTGCTTTTGGTACCGGATGAGGAATAAGTGCGGCTTTTCGTTAAGTCTGCCTTTATGTGTTGAAATGCTCTCTCCATGTCTATGTTCCATTGGTCATTTGCCATTTGCATTTTTACCTACGAGAGCGTCTGTCAAGGGCGCTTGTACCGGTGCAGCTCACAGCAAATGCTGTCTATAGAAATTTACCACGCCTAAAAATTTTCTGAGTTGATAGTAAGTCTCAGGGTGGATCATAGTCTCTATTACTGCTACCTTGTCCTCTCACGGGCGTATGCCCTCCATCGAAACTTCATACCCTAGGAAAGTCACTTGCCATTTTCGCAGTTCACGTTTTGCTTTGTTGACTATTACTCTGTACTGGTTTATGTGGGTGAACACTGTGGACAGTTGCTTCTTGTGTGCTTCTGCCGTCGATGAGATTAATATGTCATCAAGATACGTGAAGCATCCTATCAACCCGCGCAACACTTCATCAATAAATCGTTGCCATGTTTGAGCTGCGTTCTTTAACCCAAAAGGGCATTTGTTTGTTGACGCCCGTATGCTGAGTCTTCGGTACAGCTGCTATCACTTCTCACGCTTCTTCCCCATTAAAGATTGCCATGCAAGCCATCTGTGGATTGCCTAGGGCCGCATGGACTTTGTCTGCTACCTCCAAGAGGTTCTGCATGTTGTCTTTCCCACGAATTACTAGTGCGGCTTTTACTGTGCTTGATAATTGATCTAGCTAAATGTGTTTGAGCGTCACATCTGACAATTCTACTGCATTGACGATATCATGCAAATGCTTCCAAAATTCTGATGGTGTGCTGTCCCCTACATCTTCTTGTTTAAGCACCTGGCATATGCGTTGATTTAACAGTTTATGCATTCTGATGAGTAAAACATTTTTCAGTGTTGCGTATGGTCATTGTGCTGGAGGTCGGAGTACTACATCTTCTGCTGCAGTTGCTGCTCTAGCATCCAGCACATTCACCGTTATCGCTAACTTCATCTGCTCATCATGGATCTTGCTTTGGGCAAACGTGAGCTCAATCATTGCAGACCATAGCAGCAGTTTGTCCGGTGGGAACTTTGGTGTTCAAATATTTACGTGCTGCATGTTTTCCATCGGGCTGTTGGTTTGTATGACCGCACGTGTGTTTGACATTGGAGTAATAGGCGTCTCCAATGCTAACTTCAGTGCTTCAAGTGGTTCATGTATCTGTTCTTGAAGGTTCACGAGCTGCATCTCTGCATTCCTCCATGAGCTTTCTGAAGTTGCTGAATTCTCTTGTTTGTACATCGTAATTTTCTTTATGTTCAGTGTTTTGGGTCACCAGTAAAGCCACTGAGGCTAATTAATAGTTATTTTCGAGAGAGTACTGCATTCAAGAATATAACTATTTTTGCATGTCATTGAACACAGGAACAATACCAAAGCCAATATATACAAAAAAAGATGACATAGTGCTAGAACAAAACCAAAGAATAAACACATCGTAAATAACTTTCTTCACAGAATAAACACCAAAGTCCACTGTGTGATTTCGTTGTCACCAGGAGGTTCGTACAAGACCTTATGAAAAGTTTTGGAAAGGTCGTGAATATGATTAGGAATGTAATTTTGAATCTATGTACAAACCTTGTACATCTAAATGTAGGAAAAATAAACGAGAAAAGGAGGAGGGACAGTTACTGATTTTCAGATAAGCAAGCTGTTCAAGGATAAAAATCTCTATGACACTGTTGTAAGTGGTGTTAAGTTAGCTTGTATGTCCTTTTTTTCCAGTTTTCACCTGTTTACTTCAATTCATGATAGCAAGAAACTTAAGACATAATGGAAATTATTATTCTGTAATTTGAGAGACTGAGATGTACCTTGTACTCTAAGTTGCACTTCTTAGACAGTAAAAATGTTGGTTGTCAGTCTCTCATTATGCTAGAAATACACCTAAAAATGTGAAATGAGAAAATGGGAATTGTCACTTCCAGGGTCTGTGACCACCTTGTTGTGGTTAAAAATTTGGATGACAGACATCTGACTTAGATGATTAAAACTGAGATAAAACCTAGGCAGCTAAAAAACTATCTGGTCGTTGAAGGATGCGCCAAGAAGGTTATCACTGCCAGTACTACTAAGATGGGATGAGAAAATGAAGACTACATGGACTAGAGTGTCAATTATCTTCTACCAATGTAACTGGATAGATAAAAATTCTACTCAACAGAAAGCGGTGGGAGAAGACATATAAAAAAAAATGCTTCTTGTATGCAAGTTTTCAGAGCCAGTGTTGCCTCCTTCCAGCAGAAGGGTTGAAGGAGAAGGAAGAGGGGCGAAGGAAAAGGACTGGAGACTTCTGGTAAGACTCCCTTAACCCGGGGTTCTGGGTAACTTTTCCACACTCTAACCCTTTTCCTAAACATCTCCAGTCCTTTTTCTTCACCCCTCTTCCTTCCCCTTCAGCCTTTCTGCTGCAAGAATGAGCCAATGGCTCCAAAAGCTTGCAAATTAGAACCTTTTTTTATATGTGTGTTCTCCTGCCGCCACTTGGTGAGTAGATTTTTTATCTACCAAATTACATTACATTGTCAAAAATTGTGTATTTTCATAATTATCTTAAACTATTCGATAAATAAAATATACACACAAAAATTTAAAAATGAACAAGAGTTCAGAGGGAGAAAGTAGCTGGAAATCACTAACGGCACATACCACAGTGCGAGGTACTCCCCCCCCACTTCCATTCCAATGCAAAACATTGAGGTGAATTAAATTTTATTATAAAACACACTTTTCTCCCAAAAAGTATGACTGTTACCGTATTTAGAAATGAACTCCCTGACAAGTTAGCTACAAAACTGACCACATGGGACTAACTTGGAGTACGGGTCTCAGACCTATGATTTCTACTGTGACGTCAGGTTTTGAAAACCTGTGATTTGAAATGGCAGGCTACCACGATCTCAACAAGCTGAGGACACTCGAGGCGACCACAGAGGCATGGAATACTTCTCTCCAAGCCTCTTGGAAAGATGCCACCATGTTGTGGCAGCTATGTACATCAGATTTAACTATGAGTTCCCTTTATATCAAGAAGACTTCCCTAATACAGCTGTGGTAGTCTTCTTAGGCTCGCCCACATTTTCACAGCGAGTGCCCCGCTGGCTGATCTGAGACAAGCTGTTGCCTTATCTCCCTCCCTACCCCGTATACTTGTAGATGATGGGATAGCAGCTACTGTATTTACTCGAATCTAAGCCACACTTTTTTCTGGTTTTTGTAATCCAAAAAACTGCCTGCGGTTTAGAATTGACACTCGAAATAAAGGGAAAAAAAAATTCCCGAATCTAAGCCGTACCTGAAATTTGAGACTCGAAATTCAAGGGGAGAGAAAAGATTTAGGCCGCACCTCCAAATCGAAACAAAGTTGGTCCATTGTAATATGAGACACAATATAGGTAGAATGAAAGGCTATACAGCTACAGTAGTTTGGTTTGAGTCATAATCTTAGCAGTTAAGCTTTACCAGGTAGCCATTGCTATGCATCAGGCGCTCCGTCCGTCTTTATACGAGTACCCTTCCTTTTTCACGTGCTTCGTCTGGTTTGAATCGATTGCTTATTTTGTTTTGATCTGATAAGTGCCGTTTTCTTTGTTATAGGTGTTTACGTCACTCTAAGCTGAAATGCATTACTGTACTGTGTCATGCATTGTTTGTCGCACTCTGATAGTGCATGTTTGCAGCCTGCCGCCGCTCGCAGCATGGCTTGCTTTTGTGCGCGCTACCGCCGCTTACAATTAAAAAAAAAAAAAAGAGAGAGAGAGAGAGAGAGAGAGATAGAGAGAGAGAGAGAGGAATCATGTCATTAGCGAAACAATGGCAAGAGACTGCTATTTGTTGTTACTTACACTGCTGCTTTCTTTGATAATGATCAACAAGAAGCAATAACAGACTGCGTATGATACAACATGTTCTGAACGAGAGTTAGGTGAAAATTTTTCTCCGTTTGAAAATCTTTGCGGCGGCTTCTTTAGTACATCAAATTCTGCACAAAAATTTGTCATCTTAGATTTAAAAATCTAGTCAGTTGTCGTGCTTCATTTCTGACTGTATCACTATTAGGCATAAGAATAATACGAATATAAACATGACACGATACGTATATTCTTCCGCATTTGCTGTTGTCTCACTCTAGTTTAGTAGTTTAATAGGCAGACTTGATTTAAATGAGATAGCATCAAACATGAAAGAATACATGGCAAAATGTTTATATTCACATTATTCTTATGGTGAAGAGAATGCTGCATGTGATTCACATTTCATCAGGTTCCTATTAGCAACCATCTCTTCTCACAGGTAGGAAAAAATTCAGAACGTAGAGTTGGCCATTTGACAAACATCCCTAACAGTCTTGGCAGTCGGATTTTCGTAGTACATTGAAATTCTGCTACATTCTAAGATGAACAATACGGAATTTGTATTTACTTCGTTGGATAATGTATGAAAATTCAGTGATCGAAACTCGGGGCGGAGAAAAAAAAATCTCGTCTTCCACTTTATTTTGTTTTTTAATTTATTTACTGACACAGAGGTTTTGGCACCAGTATTTATCTTTGTGCCTACAAAGCATGCCTGTGTAGCGCTACATATATTCGACGGCAGAAGTTAGTTGTGGCGGCATCTATGAACATTTTTTCTGAACTTCGGCTTGCTTTGCACTCGATTCTAAGCCGCAGGCGGTTTTTAAGATTACAAAAACCGGAAAAAAGTGCGGCTTAGATTCGAGTAAATACAGTAGCTGCTATCCCATCATCTACAAGTATACGGGGTAGGGAGGGAGACAAGGCAACAGCTCGTCTCAGATCAGCCAGCGGGGCACTCGCTGTGAAAATGTGGGCGAGCCTAAGAAGACTACCACAGCTGTATTAGGGAAGTCTTCTTGATATAAAGGGAACTCCTAGTTAAATCTGATGTACATAGCTGCCACAACATGGTGGCATCTTTCCAAGAGGCTTGGAGAGAAGTATTCCATGCCTCTGTGGTCGCCTCGAGTGTCCTCAGCTTGTTGAGATCGTGGTAGCCTGCCATTTCAAATCACAGGTTTTCAAAACCTGACGTCACAGTAGAAATCATAGGTCTGAGACCCGTACTCCAAGTCAGTCCCATGTGGTCAGTTTTTTAGCTAATTTGTCACGGAGTTCATTTCTTAAAATGCCCATGTGTCTCAGTGTTCAGAGGAATGTTACAGTGGAGTCGGAACTGTGAAGGTCAACTAACAGGTCTTGAATGTTAGTGGCCAATGCGTTTATGGGTTAGCACTAAGATATCCTTTTAAGTAGCTCATGGAGTTTCTGTAAACCAAGAAGTCAGTGGTGAGAGCTTTAATGTACTGCAAAGCCCATGATATGGTGACCAACTCTGCAGGGTATACACTGCATGCACTTGGCAGAAAATACTTCTTGTGGCCCATTATGTCCACAAAAGCTTAGTCAAAAATATCTACTTTCAATTCATCTTTGTAGATGAACGTCGAATCTGGCTAGTCACATATAACTGAATGGAATAGGTGTTTGAGAACGGTGGAATCAGAATTTTCCTCAGTGCTACAGGCGAGGTCCAACCAAATTATAGGACTGGGTAGACACCAGGACAGCATGCTGAGAGGAAACTACATACCCAGACTGGAAGGGACAGCTGGGCTTCTGACTGGTTCGATGCAGCCCACCACGAGTTCCTCTCCTGCACTAACCTTTTTATCTCTCAGTAGCAATGGCAATATACATCCTCAATTATTTGCTGGATGCATTACAGTCTCTGTCTTCACCTACACTTTTCACCCTCTTACAGCTCCCTCTAGTACCATGAAAGTTATTCCGTGATATCTGAACAGATACCCCATCATCCCTGTCCCCCCTCCTTGTCAGTGTTTTCTATATATTCCACTCCTCGCCAATTCTGCAGAGAACCTCCTCACATCTTACATTATCAGTCCACCTAATGTTCAAGAGTCTTCTGTAGCACCACATCCCAAATGCTTCAAATCTCTTCTGTTGAAGTTTTTCCACAGCTCATCTTCGACTACCAATACAATGCTGTGCTCTAAGGATACACAATCTCAGAAATTTCTCCCTCAAATTAAAGCCTATGATTGATACTAGTAGACTTCTTTTGGCCAGGAATTGGTTTCTGCCAGTGCTAGTCTGCTTATGTCCTCCTAGCTCCATCTGTCATGGGTTACTTTGCTTTCTAGGTGGCAGAATTCTTTAACTTCATTTACTTCCTGATCACCAATTTTGACATTTAGTTTTTGCTGTTCTCACTTCTGATACTTCTTATTACTTTCGTCTTTCTTTCATTTACTCTCAATCCTTATTCTGTACTCACTAGACTGTTCATTCCATTCAAGAGAGACTATTATTCTTCTTCATTGTCACTAAAGATAGCAACATAAGCAGCAAATATCATTGGCATCCTTTCACCTCCCATTTAAATCCCACTTTTGAACCTTTCTTTTATTTCTTTCATTGCTTGTTTGATGTACAGATTGAACAGTAATGGCAGAAGACTACATCCTTGTCTTACTCCATTTTTAATCCAAACACTTTGTTCTTGGTCTTGCACTCTTATTGTCCCCACTTGGTTCTTGTACATATTGTACATTGCCTATCTTTCCGTATTACTTGCTACTATTTTTCTCAGAATTGCAAACATCCTGCACCATTTTACACTGTTAAGCACTTTTTCCAGGTCAACAAATCCTACAAATGTGTCTTGATATTTCTTCAGTCTTACTTTCATTATCAACAGCAATGTCAGAACGGTCTCTCTTGTGCCTTCACCTTACTGAAAGTAACAAGTATAACTGATCGCCTAACAGACCCTCAGTTGTCTTTTCCATTCTTCTGCATATTATTCTTGTCAGCAACTTTGATGCATGAGAGATTAAACTGATTGTGCAATAATTGTTGCTTTGTCGTTTCTTGCAATCTTTGAAATTGTGAGGATAGCATTTTTCTGAAAGTCTGATGGTATATTACCCATCTCATACATAGTTCGCTAAGAGTTACTAGCATCTGGCCCTTAGTGGGGGGATATCAGCTTCTGTCAGGAAGTTGTCTACAGGGCTCACATGAAAGGCTCCATCTGCCAATCATACACCACTGTGGTGGAGGGTCTAACAAGCTCAGTACCAATGGTGCTGCAGGCCCTTAGGCAACATACACAGTCCTGGAGGGATAGATTCAAAGCATTGTAGAATCACTGAAGGACTCTGCTGTCTGTACAGCAGGAGGTGCTGCTGACAAATCTGAGGGTATCAAGTTTCCTCAAGTAGTTTCCTTGAGCTTGCATACAATTGGTAACCACATAACTTAATGTCAAGTAAGAGGGCCAAAACTTTGAAAGTTTCAACAACTAGTTGCTGAAGTAAAATTCTGGGTGTGGTTGCATACTCCTGAGTTGACAAAAGTGTGCGACATGAATTTTAATGGGAGAAAATTGATATCCATGATCCAGGGTCCTGTTGTGCACCTTCTTTGTGGTCTTCTGAAGTAGGCTCTCTGTGATTCACAATGGTTTGGTTTGTTTTGTTTTGTTTTGTTTTACGGTGCAAAAACAACTAGGCTCATACATGCCCATGCCAGAATTGTAGAACATGAAGATGAAGAAAGGAGTTAAAAATGACTACAGTTAATCCCATGTGACGGGACAGAAGACAGCTAAAAACAGGGATGTAGAGATGGTCTATAAAATACGGAGGTCATGAACTAAAAATTAGATGGCCTTCAGCATATTGATATGACAGATACAAAGTAAAATGCTGTTGATGGCCCACGTATCATTTGCTAAAACGGCCGATAAGGAAATAGTGGGCTGTCAAAGGTTCAGCACAATGAGCACAAAGTGGTGGGGGAACAGCACTTAACAAATGGTGATGGCTAGAAAGACAGTGTCTGATACTCAACCTAGCTAAAATGATGATCTCACAGTGAGAGGGACAAGAGGTCCTGCAAGATGCTGGGAGAGGCTTAATAACCCAGAGCTTGTCCTCTAGAAGGGAGGTCCTCAGGTGATGCCAAAGAGACTCCTCCTGCTGACAGAAGGCAACACAGAGATCATTGGGAGGGAATGTAAGAACATGCAGGCTGAGGTACGAGGACTGCAGCCTTGGCACAACGTCAGCGGCCTCATTTTCTGTCACACAGACATGACCGGGAACACACACAAAACGTCACAGTGGCGCCATCAAGAGTGAGCAAGTGACAATTTTCCTGGACCTGTTGCACTAAGGGATGGGTGGTGTACAGCACACAGAGGCTTTGAAGGGCATTGAGAGAGTCAGAGTAGATGATGCAATTGAAAAGCCTGTGTCGCCGGATGCATTGCCTGGTAATACAGGGCAAAGAACTCTGCTGTAAATTCTGAGCAGTGTCCCGGAAGTCAATACTGAAAAACATCAATGCTAATGATGGCACACCCAACACCATGGTCAGTCCGAGAGCCATCAGTGTACACAAAGGTACTATCGCAAAGTTCCGTGCAAACTTCGTGAAAATGAAGGTGATAGAGCGAGGCTGGAGTAGCGTCCTTAGGAAGCAAATGAAGGTCAAGGTGAGCATGGTCACCACACGAAACCAAGGTGGTGAAGGGTTCACACCCACCAGGGAAGTTGCAGGTAGTGTGAAGTTAAGCTGCCAGAGCAAGAGCTGAAAGCGAACTCCAGGAGGTAACAGAAGAGGGACATGCCCCATACTGTCAATCAAAGGAGTCATCGAAGAAGGAGGCATAGGATGGGTGGACATGATGGCAGACAAACGGCATGCATATCTGCTGAGGAAAAAGTCCCCGTGATAGGACAGCAGTGGTTTGGCAGTTTCTGCATACAGACTCTCAACTAGGGTAGTGTGAAAGGAATCAGTGTCCAAGTAGATGCTGTGTTGGTGGATAGTATTGAGACAGCATAGGAGTGTCTGATGTGCAGATGCATAAACAAATCACCCGTAGTCTAGTTTCGAATAGACAAGGGACCAGTACAAATGGAGGAAGGTGGTTCGGTCTGCTACCCAGGAAGTAGGATTGTGGACACGTAAGACACTGAGGGACCACATACAGCGGGCTGCCAGATAAGACGCATGGGAGGATCAAGAAAATTTCTTATTGGGCATGAGCCCCAGAAATTTTGCAGTTTCAATGAATGGGAGAGCAACAGGCCCAAGATGTCAATGTGGTGAAAGAAAACAATTGCACCCTCAGATATCCATACAAGAGTTTTGTCAATGGAAAAACGAAAGCCACTGTTGATGCTCCATGAGTGAAGACAATCGAGATATCGCTGAAGACGCCACTCAATGTGACAAATCCATGGAGAACTGCAACAGATGGCTAAATTGTCAATGAAAAAAGAGCCAGAGATGCCCCGGGGGAGACAAGCCATTATAGGGCTAATGGCGATAGCAAAGAGGATGATGCTCAGGACGGAACCCTGAAGCACGGTTTTCCTACAAAGGGTGTCCGACAAGGCAGAACTCACACATACCTTGAAAACTCGGTCTTTTAAAAATTCCTGAAGGAAATGGGGCATGTGGCCATGGAAGCCTCACGTGTAGAAGTACAGAGAATACCAGTCCCCCCAGTGTCATAGGTTTTTTCCAACTCTAAAGACATGGCCACAGTTTGGGATTTCTGCAAGAAGCCATTCATGACATGGGTGGACAAATTGCGGTGATGTGTTGGGGGAGGGAGGGGGGAGTCAAAACAGACCAAGAAGAAATGCGAGAGCTCGAAGTGGCTGCGAGAACGCAATTTTGTTTCTGGGAAGCAGAAAACAAGAAGACGCTGTGATTTGAGGAGCGGCCGTAAGGCCACGAACGTTCCATTGGAGGAGAGTTATAACGAGGTAGGGGGAGGAAGGAAAAAAATGAAAGGTTGTCACCTCAGCAGCTGCTGAGTGCCGGCCTTCGAAGACTCACTGCAACAGGGCACAGAGACTTTAGGATCTTGCTTCATGAGATCTACAGAGGCATCGGCATTCCGTTTCTGTTGATCTGCGGAGTCCAAGGCAGAAAAACAGCTGGCGGTGTGCATCGGTGACATGGAGGTCGGCTGGCTGAAGATATCATGGGGCGACACCGTTGAAGATAATCTCCAAGTCAGCGAAGGAGAAGTGCATTTGCCTTTGTTTGACTTCTTGGAGACTTTTCTGTTGGCAAAGGGAGACTCAGATGTTTGTTGGCTGGAGGGAAGTAGGAACTTTTTGTGGAAGAATTCCTTCTGTCCTTTCAGGCCTGCCAGTTGTGTAGCAGGTGACTACACCCTGGGAGGCACATGTTTGGTAGCTTGTTGCACAGCTAGACGAGGAAACGACTATGCTACCATGACAATGGGCAATTTCACAACCGCAGTGCTGAATTTGAGATCACATGTCTGTGTGGCCATGTCCTTCATGGAGTGAGATGTAGCAAGAACAGTAAAGTAAATGCCAGACAGTAGAACGCAGGGTTTGCGACTAGCCAATAACTCGTGAGCAACTGGGCAAGGTACTTTGTCCTTTACCTTTGCCCTGGACAGCCCGCTCATCAAGATACAAAGGACAACCTCAAGAGGAGATGGCATGGTCACCATTGCAGCTCATACAGCAGAGAGGAGGAGGAGGAGGAGGAGGAGGAGGAGGAGGAGGAGGAGGCAGACAATCGCCCTTGTGCAATGACATCCTGGTCAGAGAGATACATTAGGATCTCTGCCTCAATCAGACCATCGAGCAGCCTAGTGTAAATAACATCACAGGAAGAATTCAGAGCAGGATTTCACAGGGCCAGCAATTACATCAATTTCTCAATAAGAAATAGATTTACTGTTGCAAAGGATTGACTGTCTTCAGTAAGTGAAACCACAAGGAACTGTGGTGCAGCTGGGAGGGTCTTTGAATCAGGACCTTCATTCCGTTTACACTTGGTAGACAATGACTGCCAACAGAATGATTGGCTCATTGCAAGAAAATCCCCATGATTGCCAGTGTCTCTGATGGTGCACTCCTTTCAATTGTCCTCCCCCCTCTGAGGGGTGCTCACCCGCCTTAGGTGATTGTTCACACCTCAGGTCACACCTCCCAAACACCTGACAGAGGGTCCAATTGGCAGTTTTGGAAGGTGGCAGCTCAGGCAATTACCCCTCCCTGAGCCTGGCCTGCACCAGGGGGTACATGCAAACCCTACCTGTCAACCCGGGACTGGGAATCACACGTTACCCAGTCAACTGTTATGCATCAGACATGTGAGCCAGCCTTCAAGAGTGCACAGGGAGGAAGAAGAAAAAGAGGAACCTCAAGTGCCAACATGTAGGAAGGATAGGAGAAGGTGAACAAAAAAAGAAAAAGTAACAAAAAATAATGGTGAGACTGTTCTGATTTCAGCATCTGAAAATGCAGAACACATTCCGAAAAACACCCAGGCATGTTCCCCAAGGGGAGGGAAAAAGAATAGCAAGAGGATAGATATGCAGCACAGAAGGGAAGAGATGCTGCAAAGGTTGGAGCCCCATGGTAGCCAAGCACGAACCTGCCAAAGAGTGGCAAGCTTCCTGGGGCGAAAGGGGGGGGGAGGGTTCACAATGGGGGAGAACTGAAATACATGTGAATATTATTATCTACATCAATGACAGTTAGACCACCATGGGTCAAACTGCAGTCATTGTGCAACTGACAGCAGTTATGCTAAGAACCAATCCCTGACCCACCCCAGATACCTGTACTGTTAGTTGCTGAGGGTTGAACCTATCCAGACCTAGACTCACAGGGATAGGAAATTCTGGATAAAAGTGGGTAGAGAGCAGAAGCTCGACTCGTGCAGTGTATCCAAGATGTGAGGGAGTCAAGTCATACCATATGCCTTCTGTAGGAAAAAGAACACAACAATCAATTGTCAGTGATTCACAAAACCATCACACACTGCAGATTACAGACTAATCAGTTGGTCTATGAAGAACTGGAATGCCAAAAAGTCACTTTGAAATTGCAATATACATTCTCTGGTTTTCATGACCAACACAGTTATTGGTTGAAAACTCCTCTGAATAATTTGCACAGCATCTTTATTAAAGAGATTGGTCAATAATTATTCAAAATTTGAGGGTCTTTTCCCCATTTTAGGATACAAATAATAATACCATCCCACCAGACGGAGGGAAACCCCCCCTTTCCTCACCAAATATGATTGATAAACCAGAGGATGTTTGTCATCCGGAGATTGATAAGATGCTTATGCATTTGGTTGTGGATTTCGGCAAACTCTGCCACAAAAGATTCAGCAATGCCCACATGAATAGTACAGATGTTGAAATTGAGGAAGATGCCAGGAACTACAGTTGACAGCTGGTGGCCCAAATGCGGTGGAGTTACGTCCATCCTTGACACAGTGGAGTGTATAATCCCATAGATGATACATACTGCTCCCAACACTCCTCCTCTCTCTTTTTTATTAAATATTGTTCCCTCATTCAAAGTCTCTTGAATGCTTTTAAATGTTCTGTAGCAGGATGGCACTTATGTTGGTGAAATGCTCTGCGACACTGACAGCTACAGCTAATTCTTCAGACCACCTTGGCACCGATGCTCATCAGAAAGAGCCTAACAATAGAGTTTCACTGCTTCGGCAACAAATATAATTGTGTGTATAGCATCTTTTACAACTTGTTCTGTATCCTTCCCTCTAATGCTTTCAAAAATTACTTTGGAGGTGAAAGCTTGCCAGTTGGATTTCCAAAGTGACCAACATGGTGCATGTTCCATTTGTCAATTGTCTGCTACATCGTGCCTACTGGTTGAATGCCTGCCAGAGGAGATAGACCTCTATAGCTAACAGAGAACACTGCGACCACACTGCGCTCACATGACAAGTGCGCCACCATCTCACCACGCGAGTGCACTGGCCAACATTGTTCCGCGCACGGCAGCCACATGGTGCACAGCCAGTCAGTTCAATGCTCACACCTGATACCTATGGATCAACCTTCACTGTACTATAAGTGTAGGATAACTACCTAGCGTGTTACCTAGTTACTCTCTCTCTGGTTGCACCTTTGATTTGTCTATCTGATGCTCTTGATTTTGTTGTCATTGTTGTGGCGACTGCTTTACATGGAGCCTCATTGTCCTAGGATTGTTTGTCCTTGTCCTGGTCTGTTGTCCTGTCTATAGTCCACCTGTCACATTTCATTCTCAGTATTGTTGGCTTGGGTTACTCTTTCACAGCAGCTCTCCCACCTGGCGACTCCCTCTGTTTCTGCATTCATCGATGTGCGCACCAACATCTGGCTACCGCAGACATAGCAGATGGGTCACAAAAGAGAGTGATAGGAAGGTGGTCACTGTCACAGAGGTCATCATGGATGGACCACTGGATTAAGGGTGAAATGCTTGGGCTGCAGACTGTAGTATCTATGGCCGAGTATGCTCCATGGACCATAATCAATTGTGTTGCAGCCCCAGTGTTAAGGAGGCAGACTTCCAGTTCTGAAATTAACTGCACTATTACTTGCTGCCTGCTAGATGTGGTTTGACTGCCCTGCAGAGGGTTGTGGGCACTGATGATCCCCAGTGGGAGCAAGTGTGGAGGCAGCTGTTCCACAAGCTCCACGAGCTAATGATATGGAATAGATCTGCCTTGAGTGGGCAGATATTACATACTCTTACCCAAACTGACTGGTTGTCTTGAATTGCCACAGTTTCTAATGCAATGGTTAACAACACATGCTCACTTAAAGTGTAAGAGCTTGTGAGTGTGCTCATAAAAGTTACTGCCAACAAAGATGGATTTTGATGTAAACTGGATACATAAACAGGTATCTTGTTCATACTCAAAGATGACAAAATAGAACATTTACGAAAATAACAAACGTTATCCACATCAAATGCACCAACCAGTAACAGAACATAGCTTATAAAGGTAATAGTGGAAAAACTGTGGCATTTGCATGTGCTTTTCAGCAGATACTGGTAACAGTGTCATGTGGGTGTTTGAGTTGGATACTACACTTGCCACGACCTCTGTGATTCTGTAATTTACTTGCCCGTGTACCAAAATTACTTTGCACGGTTTATATTTCTTACGCCATTTAAGGTGTTACGTTAGATAATAATTCATTGAAAGTGTAGGGTTGAAGAAAATTAAAGCAATTGGTTCTGTACAGTTTATTTGGATAGAACATGAATTAAAAATAATACAATGATACGTAACATGACCTCTAAGCCTATATATGTACGCACTTCCGCATGAGCATTTACGCTTATTTGTGAGTTTCTTTAAGTAGCTTAAGATTATTCTTTCTGATTAATGAGACAGAGGTATCATTTTTCCTATGTACAAATGCTTTGGATTTTTTGCAAACAAAAAGCAACAACTCTTACACATTACTAATTTGGCACAGTCATTCATGAGTAAGCAAACCATGTTGCTTCTCACCCCGTATGTGCTTTCAATAACACACTTACCAAAATTATGTCTAAAACTCTAAGCACAAACATTGGGGAAAAGCATTTTGTTTGAGTCATGTCTCTTCCACTGTAAATGTAAGTTGACAACTTCATGCTCATTATTATATGTTGCCAGAGCCAATTCACATTTTTTATGTTCCAACCCACTGAATGCCCAGCCCATAATATAATTCCTGGCATTTGTTTTAACAGGCCTACCTTCATTGATACTGTTATCAGCATATAGAGATAAATAAACATTGTCTTCAGCAGGCAAATCACACACAGATGCAATGAAAGGCAGTTTTTTCAGTTCATTAATTTTACTAGGAATGCTGCTGCTTCTACCTCCTATTTACTGTTTTGAGGAGGAGTTGCTGTTTGCAGTAATAATAGCCATATATAGCACATGTACTCCGCTTCCAACCATTTCATAGTTCTATAAAGTAAGGGGACGCATCGGATAAGCCTTCTGATTCTCAATGTAAATCAGCTGTTCACTCCCAGTTTTAGTTTCCAGCTCAAGCTGGTAGAAGATGCTTGGGATAACTGTCATACATTTTAGGGAAGAGTTTCCACAGTTAAGTTTATAAGCTATTTGGTAACAGTACCTTCATTTTCAAAAGTGTCAGCCGTTTCCATAACAAATGGGTCCTCACCTATAGCCCTTAGAAGCAGGAGTTAAAGAATGTGCTGATATACCGGCTACAACCTCTATGAACAGGAAATTTCCTGTCTGCTTAATCCACAAGCAGACTCCGCTGTTTCTTCTTCAAGTAACCTCCCTGTATCCGGAGATGAGGTACATCCAATGCAGAATCCTATCCTCAGCTCTTAAAGCGCTGTTGTGTTGCCCACCCAAACTATATAACATCCTAGACCGTCTATCAGTCCTGCTCACAATTCCTTACACCTCAAACGTCAATCTCTTGTGGTTGACCCACATGCAAAGCTTGTCCAATGTAGCTGCATAAACTGGAATTCATATGATATTTACGTTTATTATTAGCTACAAACACAGAGGAAGCATTATTATTTGTAGAAATTTCCATTTAAACTTTTAGTCATCTATTAATTACAACACTTATGTAAGTAACTTTGTGAATTCTGCTGGGTCTTAAATCACAACTGCTGAAGTAACATGACCACCAGCCTTGGCCACAGGAAGCTCTACAGTTCTCTCACTTTTAATTAAAACATCTAAATTCATATGTAACCAAGACTCTGGCACCTGACTGCTTGGTATTAGTTCTGAGAAACAATGAAACAGTGAAACTAACTCGGTATACATGCCAATAGAAATAAGGTATTTGGTAAATAAGCAGACCCTGACTACATTTAAGGTTCATTTAGATGATGGCAACTAGTTTGAGAATATTCAATTGATAAGAAAGTTTATGACTTCTAGTTACTCTCTCCACTATTGTTAATAAGCCCAGAGAAAAATAAAACTAGATTCAATGAAGTGCGTGATTGAGAGATGGTGATAAGAGTGTTTGATTAGTGTTTCATTTCTGCTGCAGAAGTCAGGCTCTGATGTAATAACAAAATGTTCAACAATGTAGGAAAAGGTAGACTGCTACTTACTGTTAAGACGACATGTTAAGTTGCAGATGGTCACAATTTTGACACTTCATAAGTGAAAAGGGATTCAGCCAGGTCTTAAAAGAAATGGAAAGTAAAAAGAATGATTCTACAATAATCACATCTGAAAACAAGATTAAGCCATGCAGAAGACATAATAGTGTGTGTAACAGCAACAGACAGGATGTAGTCATCTGCATGATACACAGTGTGATACTTTCCTTAATGGTAAGGTACAGGAAATAAAGAGGACCAATACTCATAACATAGCCACTGGCAATAAGTATTTTGTGCAAAATACTACAGAGACACTAAGTCCATTCAGTTTTAGACTGATTAAAGTGCTAGATGAATCTAATATGTTGAAAGATATTTACAGCTTCAGTAGTAATATTTATGGATTGAATACACCAATGTTAAAATCATTTCATCTAGCAGGACTAATGACACATGTAGGCCCTACATGGTTGACTTACCTTCTGATGGTCAATGACATGCATCTGCTTTACATCAGGAGCATACACGATAGGTTCAGCCCCTTTCCTTGTAATATGGGCCAGTACAGCAGTTGCTTCATGGATTTCTGAGCCATCATAGACACCACAACCAGACAAGACCTGCACAAAAGTTCACCACAGTGCTGATCTAGTTTGTACAACAGAACCTCTTAAAGATAAATAAAAGGAATGTAAACTGTGTTCCAGAATTTACAAGACAAAATTCAGATATTTTTTTTAATTACTGCCCCGAGGTTGGTAACTTTTTAGGGGCTGATGATTTGCTTGAAATGGACAGGTACTAAGACAGAAAGCAAACAAATGGTAAATTTCTGGACAAATATAAATCAAGATTTTAAAACCATTACATTAAAATAAAAATACAACTAATTATGACTGTGGTATATAAATTTTTATTTGCAGCTTTTCATCCCAGAAACAAACACAGAAAGAAAAATATATTGACAGAGGTATATTTTCAGGCATTTACTGATTATCCTCCACATAAATAAAGCAAATGATATGTTGAGAGCACAGCAATTACGTACATGTAGTTCATGAATTGTGAAAAGCACCTGGCTCTGTACTATGCCAAACACTAATTAACGAGAGTACAATCACATGGGGTTTCAAACAGAATTTATGACTGGACCGAGGATTTTTTGACAAGTAGAATGCAGCATATGTTGGATGTAAAATTATCGACAGACATAGAAGTAAATTCAGATGTGCCTCTGGGTAGTATATGGAAACACTTGCTATTCATGGTGTCTATTACTGCCCTTGGCGAGAATATTAATAACAACTTCAGACTGTTTGCAGATGCAGTTATTGCTAACAAAGTGCTATCAAAAAAAGCTACACGAATATTCAGTCCAATCTTGATAAGATTAAGTGGTGCAAAGATTGAGAATTTGCTTTGTATGTCAAGAAATTTAAAACTTTGCACTTACCAAAATGAAAAAAAATGGTATCCTATGACCACAACAATATCTATGAGCCACAGCTGGAATCAGTCAACAAATACCTGGTATAACAATCTGAGGACATGGAATAGAACAAAAACATAGGCTCAATTGTAAGTGAATCAGGTGCCGCACTTCAGTATATAGGGAGATTGCTTAGGAAACACTTGTACAGCTCATCCCATAATTTTCCTCAATATTCAAGTGTGGGGAACCCATACAAAAACAGGACTACTAACGGGTACTGACTCAGCTAATACAGATATGTCAGCATGTTTTCAAATGGTGAGAAGTGGCATAATCACTGTTCCAAAAATGGATGATGATGACAATAATAATAATAAACCCCGTGGAGGCCCGGGAAAAGAATAGGCCTCCGGTATGTTCTGCCAGTCGTAAAAGGCGACAAAAAGAACAAACCACTAATAGGGCTAACCCTCCTTTTAGTGTGATTACTTGGTTCAGGACAGAACTAAAAAAGCCTCGGACAAGCGCCGTCATGGTCGGGGACGACGCTTGAACCCTATGCCCGCCACAATGGTAACGACACTGCTAGCCAACTGGAAAATAATTTAAATCCAAATAGAGGTGTTTTGCAGGATATGCTTCCTGCAACCACCCTAGAAGGAAAACAAAGACAGAGGATGAGATGGTCAGATGAAGTTAATCGACACCTCATGTTCTGTTATTACCAAGCAACAAACCTAGGAACCAACACAACTGGATACAGATCGCAAGTATACACAACATTTATTACCAGATACCCAGAATTAAAATTTTTAACAGAACAATGACTAGCTGATCAGATCCGTGTAATAATAAAAAATAACAGGATACCCCAGTCAGAATTAGAAAACATCAAACAACAAGTACAACAAATACTGGAACAAAATTATGTGCAATCAGAAGAAAAAGAAAATACAGTAATGGACTCAAACATCCCAGAGAAAACAAACAAAGAACAAAACACGTCAATTACACAATCATAGGAAAACAAAATCTTAAGACAGCCACCAGAACAAGCACAAATAGAACACGAAGTGACACACATATTAGATATAGAAGAGAAATTTCAGCTGACATATATAGAATACAAAGACACAAATACAGACATTAGACCAATCTTGCATAGACCACCAAATAACCCACAAGTCGAAACAACAATAACAACTATCAACACAATCATACACAACAAAATAAATGAAAATACAACTATGGAAGAGTTACAACAACTGGTTTATGTAGGAGCACTCACTACACTAAATATACACACTAGGCAGAGATCAGAACCAACCAACACACAGAAGAAACCCACAAAACCAGCATGGCAACACAGGCTACAGATCAGAATAGAAAAACTGAGAAAAGACATCGGACAGCTAACACAATTTATAAGAAATGAAATATCAGACAAAAAACGAAAAAGGTTAGGTAAAATCTCACAACAAGAAGCAACAGAGCAATTAGATGAAAAGAAGCAGAAATTACAAGCATTGGCCAAACGACTTAGAAGGCACAAAAAAAGTGAAAATAGAAGGAAACAAAACCAAACATTCAACACAAACCAAAAGAGATTTTACCAAACAATAGATAACACACACATTAAAATAGACAATCCACCAAACATAACAGACACGGAACACTTCTGGAGCAACATATGGTCAAACCCGGTACAACATAACAGGCATGCACGGTGGATACAAGCAGAAACAGACTCATACAAGATGATACCACAAATGCCTGAAGTGATAATTTTGCAACATGAAGTCACCCGAGCAATTAATTCTATGCACAATTGGAAAGCCCCTGGAAATGATAAAATAGCAAAATTCTGGCTAAAGAAGTTCACCTCAACACATTCACATCTAACTAAATTATTTAACAGTTACATTGCAGACCCATACACATTCCCTGATACACTTGCACATGGAATAACTTATCTGAAACCTAAAGATCAAGCAGACACAGCAAACCCAGCTAAATGTCGCCCCATAACATGCCTACCAACAATCTACAAAATATTAACTTCAGTCATTACAAAGAAATTAATGACACATACAACACAGAACAAAATTATAAATGAAGAACAAAAAGGCTGCTGCAAAGGAGCACGAAGATGTAAAGAGCAACTGATAATAGATGCAGGGGTGACATATCAAGCTAAAACTAAACAAAGGTCGCTACACTACGCATACACTGATTACCAAAAAGCTTTTGATAGTGTACCCCACTCACGGTTACTACAGATATTGGAAATATACAAAGTAGATCCTAAATTGATACAGTTCCTAAACATAGTAATGAAAAACTGGAAAACCACACTTAATATCCAAACAAATTCAGATAATATCACATCACAGCCAATACAGATTAAGCGTGGAATATACCAAGGAGACTCATTAAGTCCTTTCTGGTTCTGTCTTGCTCTGAACCCACTATGCAACATGCTAAATAATACAAACTATGGATATAATATTACTGGAACATACCCACACAAAATCACACATTTGCTATACATGGATGATCTAAAACTACTGGCAGCAACCAATCAACAACTCAACCAATTACTAAAGATAACAGAAGTATTCAGCAATGATATAAATATGGCTTCTGGAACAGACAAATGTAAGAAAAATAGCACAGTGAAGGGAAAACACACTAAACAAGAAGATTACATATTGAATAACCACAGTGACTCCATAGAAGCGATGGAAAAAACAGATGCCTATAAATACCTAGGATACAGACAAAAAATAGGAATAGATAATACAAATATTAAAGAAGAACTAAAAGAAAAATATAGACAAAGACTAACAAAAATACTGAAAACAGAATTGACAGCAAGAAACAAGACAAAAGCTATAAATACTTATGCTATACCAATATTGACCTACTCATTTGGAGTAGTGAAATGGAGTAACACAGACCTAGAAGCACTCAATACACTTACACGCTCACAAATATAGAATACATCACGTACATTCAGCAACAGAAAGATTCACATTAAGCAGAAAGGAAGGAGGAAGGGGATTCATAGACATAAAAAACCTACATTATGGACAGGTAGACAATTTAAGAAAATTCTTTCTAGAACGAGCAGAAACTAGCAAAATACACAAAGCAATCACTCATACAAATACATCGGCTACACCACTGCAATTTCATAACCACTTCTACAACCCTTTAGATCACATAACATCAACAGATACGAAGAAAGTAAATTGGAAAAAGAAAACACTACATGGCAAGCACCCATATCATCTAACACAGCCACACATCGATCAAGACGCATCCAACACATAGCTAAGAAAAGGCAATATATACAGTGAGATGGAAGGATTCACGATTGCAATACAGGATCAAACAATAAACACCAGATATTACAGCAAGCATATTATTAAAGATCCCAATACCACAACAGATAAATGCAGACTTTGCAAACAACAAATAGAAACAGTAGATCACATCACAAGTGGATGTACAATACTAGCAAATACAGAATACCCCAGAAGACATGACAATGTAGCAAAAATAATACATCAACAACTTGCCATAAAACATAAACTAATAAAACAACATGTTCCCACATACAAGTATGCACCACAAAATGTACTGGAGAATGATGAATACAGATTATACTGGAACAGAACCATTATAACAGATAAAACAACACCACATAACAAACCTGACATCATACTCACCAATAAAAAGAAGAAATTAACACAACTAATCGAAATATCCATACCCAATACAACAAATATACAGGAGAAAAAATTGAAAGATACATCCAACTGGCTGAGGAAGTCAAGGACATGTGGCATCAGGATAAAGTTGACGTTATACCGATTATACTATCAACTACAGGAGTCATACACATAATATCCACCAGTACATCAATGCAATACAGCTACATCCAAACGTATATATACAACTACAAAAATCCGTAATTATTGATACGTGTTCAATAACCCAAAAGTTCCTAAATACAATGTAACATATACCATACAGTTAAAAGGAAGTCACGCTTGATGAAGGCCCGCGTCACTTTCCATTTTTAACCAGACCTAAGGTCTGAGAAAAATATAAATAATAATAATAATAATAATAACAACAATAATAACAACAACAATAATTTGCAATGCAACCATGGAATAAATCACTACCACAAAACAAAATGGTAATTAGTTTGAATGAGTGAAGTGACTCAGTGGTTAACACACTGCACTCTCATTCTGGAGGGCAACTGTTCAAATTCCCATCTGGCCTTCAAGATTACAATGGTTTCCCTAAACTGCTTAAATCAAATGCAGGGATGGTTTCTGCTGCCAATATCCTTCCCCCAATTCAAGCATTTGTTACATCTCTAACCACCTCGTCACTAGGATGTTAAACCCTAATCTTCCTTTTAATTTGTTTAGTACTTATCTAATTCACGCCAGAAAATTGACGCCATCTGCTTCACTATTCCACTCCAGAATTTGAATCAGATTTATGAAGATTTGTAATGATAGCACCCATAAGAGTGCCCCTGCTAATTTCTCGTCATTTATCTTCTGCTTTATGTCCCTTCAGTTTGTCCTTGCAGAGACTGAGAATTTGCTTTAAATGTTAATAAATGTACAAATTTGCAATAACAAAATGAGAATGCGTCTAAGATGTTTCTGTTTGCTTTGTAGGATCAGCTGAACTTACTTGGCTTTGTCTCATAATATAATGGTGTGGAATGTGATATCACACAAACACTAACAGAAATCAACAACAACACTGACAATATTTCTCTTGTGAGTGTATCAGTTCTTTTGAAATGTTTGTTACTGTGACAAGACTGATCTGTTGTACACACTGAGGTCTAGGGTAAGCCGGACTGTGACACTTTGGTTGAACGCTGGTGAAGCCTTATCAAAAACTTAAGTTAATCCACTATTTTAAACGTGTTTTTCTCCATTACATAATTTTACCTTTACCCATGTCAATTCAAGTGAGACTGTAATGACATACGACATATCATATGGTATAATATTCTGCAGCATTGCAACAAAGGCGAAAAAAGTATTTATTCTACAGAAGCAAGCAATATGACTATTCTACATTTAATTTACATCCAAATTCCTGAAACCACAAAAGTGCATGCCAGAGGGTGTTTTCTATCAAATACCATGCATTGAGGTTTCCTCCTGTTCCATTCAAAGTACGGAACCTCCATGCACAACATAAATATAGGGGGGCACTCGTCACACCAAATAGAAGTTTATTGTATAGATACAACTGAAAACAGATGTCCAGCACTCCTTGTTTCCTCAGTCCAGTCACAAAAAGATATTTTAATATTCTAGAAGAACTTATTTTCATCAAAAAGCATCAGTGTCAAATGCTTTTTGAAAGTAAAGAAATAGTGCCTCTACCTGACTGTCTTGATACACGTCTTTCCGGATACTGTGTGTGGAAAGAGAGTTGGGCTTTGCCTGACAAGATTACAATCCATGCTGGTTGACATGAAGAAGACAAATTCTGTTTGAGATGTCATGTTTTAGGTCAGAATATGTTATAAGAACCCAAAAAAGACTGATGTCTTTGCAATTTTATGAGAGCTTTTTTGAGTCACTTCTACTACCCTTCTTGCAGATGGATGTGATCTGTGCTTTCTTCAAGCAATTGAATACACATTTTTTTGGGTGATCTATGTTATATTATGACCTAAAGAGGGGCTAACTCAGTTTCAAATTTTGTATTACTTCTGACGGTCATTCAATTGATCCACGTGCAGTTTCCGTTTCACTACCACTAACATCAATGTTTATATCATACACCTTTGCATGGTGTGAGAATTAGAGTTGGGTAGTACTTCCCTTATCTTCCTTAGTCGAGGAAGATTTGGAAAAAGAGTTTAGGTACTTTTGCATTTGATTTGATACATTAACTTTCAATTTCTGTTTCCATGACTGTAAATTGTGTGTCCCATTAATGTATCTTCGACTTACTGATAGCATAGCTTGCCACCACATTCTTCTTAAAAAAACACATTGTTTTACCTATAATAACTGAGGTTGAGCTCTTTGGCTATAGATTAAATTACTGGAAGGGATACAGAACTCAGATGCTTCACATAGCTTTATTCATGGAAATACAGGTTTTGGATTTTCATTGATCAATTGTACTCTCTAACTGATGCCGGGTGAAAACCAGAAATACATCTCAGCCTAAATAAAAGCTAAATAAACAGTGGTTGGTGGCTATACTTCTTCAAGTAATAAAAAATATTACTGATGATGATGTCACTCGTTAAAAAGTGAATCAGCTTTAGCATTTATTTATTTATTTAGTTTTATTCATCCAATGCTCATCTCACAATGATATAGGACTTGTGAAGCTCATCATGCTTTATGAGAATAGAAAAAGGTATCAAGTGATGTCATGAATTATAGTTTAAGTGTTATGTAGTTGTCTCAATTCATATAATCATTTTGTGAGTAATTATCAAGATCACATAGGAGAGACTGGAATTGCGTCTGTTGGGTCATGTTATGAAGATCTTGGTAAATCATTTTCATAAATGGTTTCAAATTTTGAGTAAGAAGATATTGCTGGGTTAGCCACAAACACAAGGGTTGTGGGTCTAAAAAATTAATTTTGGGACTCATTTTTCTGTGAGACAAATTACAAGGAATCTGCCACCTACACGCAGAGGCTTGTCTGCATGCTGGCAACAGTGCTCCCAACCCCTTATACCCATGGTCACAGCGATTTGTCAATAGGCAAGATGGTTTACTCGACATACATAGTGCAATTTTTCTAAATGAATAAAAACCTTAGTACTTACCACAGCAATGGTCTTGGATGAAGCAGCAGATGAAAACGCTGCAGTACATCCGTACTGCTGGAAAACTAGCTTATTGACGTTTGGTACTATGAAACGCAGCATGTTTCTCCCGTGTCCTACAAATGCGATCTTGTGTAAATACAGTATCATATGAAAATGTATGAATGCTTCACATTTAAATATACTGTTTTAATGATCACCATCCACACACGTCTGTCTTAACATTTTAAGATAATATTTACATAAGGCATGTAAACTATGATGTGCAATTTAATTTAATGAATGTTTATCACATTATGTTAATCCTTTTTCCGTAGATCATGAATATGACATTTCGTATTGATGGGTATGTGTGTAACATAAAGTTATACTTCTTATCTAAAAATTCATGAATTGAGTGGGAGTTGTCATTCATAAATTCTTTTAATTTGATTTTAAATGACGATTGGCTGTCTGTCAGATTTTTAATGCTATTTGGTAAATGACCAAAGACTTTTGAGGCAGCATAATTCACCCCATTCTGTGCCACAGTCAGATTTAATCCAGAATAGTCAAGATCATCCTTTGTTCCAAGTGTTTTACTGTTGTTTTTGAACTGGGATGGGTTATTAATAACAAATTTCATAAGCGAATGCATGTATTGCGAAGATACTGTGAATAACCCAGGTTCTTTAAGCTGATGTCTGCAAGGTGTTCTCAGGTGGACTCCAACTATTGTTCTGATTACATGCTTCTGTGCAATGAATACTTTCTCTCTTCATGATGAATTACCCCAAATAAGATGCCATATGAATGCAGTGAATGAAAAATAGGCATAGTAGGGTAATTTACTGATATTTGTAACACCAAAATTTGCAACAACACTAACAGTGTAAGTAGCTGAACCTAACCGTTTCAGCAGTCATCAGTGTGTTCCTTTCAGTTCAGTTTCTCATCAATGCACACACCCAAAAATTTTGAATATTCTGCCTTAGCAACAGTCTTCTGTTTACACTTTAATGTCTGTATTTATAAATGGCGGTGGGCCACTTACTGTACAGACCTGTATATACTGTGTTTTCTCCAAATTTAGTGAAAGTCCATCTGCAAACAACCACTTAAAAATTTTCTGAAAGACATTATTTAAAATTTCCTCAGTTAATTCTTGTTTTTGTTGGGTGTGATTGCTATACTAGTATCATCAGCAAAAAGCATTAGCTTTTCATCTGTGTTAAAAAAAATGAACCGGAGGCATAATTACAGAAACCAGTACCTGTATGTAACACGTATTGACCCTGGCTGTTGAGACACTTGTCCCACTGTGTCACAATGCAGTGAATCCCTGTCTCATAAAATGGCTGGGGCTGCAGTGTTAACCAGTTCTGCACGTACAGCTGAACGTCGTCACCTGATGTGAATCGTTTGCCCCTCACAACCTTTTTAAGAGGGCCAAAAGTGGCGTAATCACAGGGAGAGAGGTCCGGACTCTATGGAGGGTAGCTGAGAACCTTCCATTTGAATTTCTGCAGGAGTGCCGTGACTCTGTTGGCCATATGAGGTGTTGCATTGTTGCAGAGCAAAATGACCCAACGGGTGAGATTGCCTGGTCGTTTTGATTTGATCGCTTGGTGACGGGTGGTCAAGGTTTGCGAGTAATGCTGGGCATTCACTTGTCCTGTGCCGCAGGAAGTGAATCAGAAGGGGGCCATCTTGGTCAAAGAAGAACGTCAGCATAACCTTTCCTGCACTCATGTGGACGACGACGTCTAGCAGTACAAGCGGAACTGGTTAACATTGCAGCCTCGGGAATTTTATGAGACAGCCATTCACCGCCTTGTGTCACAGTGGGACAAGTGTCTCAACAGCCATGTCAAAACTTCTAACGTACAGGTACTGGTTTCTGTAATTATGCCTCTGGCTCATTTCTTTTTGAACATCCCTTATATTAAAGACAATATGGGACCCAAGACTGAACCCTGTGGGACACCTTCTTGATACCTCCCAATTAGAGAATTCCGATTTTTTGCAGACCATCTGCACTGTTCATTTCAACGTTGTCCGTTCTTCCAATTAAATATGAATTAAGCCATTTGTGCACTGTCCCATTCATACCACAATACTTATCTAGAAGAATTTCATGAGACAGTCAAAAGCCTTTGAAAACCCACAAAATATTGCAATGGGTGATGTTTGGTTATTCAGAGCATTTAATATTTTATAGGTGACAGTCTTTTCTATTAAAAAGCCTTTCTGAAAACCAAACTGACATTTTGTTAATACTTTCTTTTTCCAAATATGTGAAGCTACTTCTTAATGCATTACTTTTTAAATAATTTTGGATAAAGCAGTCAGAAATGAGATTGGGTGGTAGTTGCTAGCATCAGATCCATTCCCTTTTTTATACAATGGTTTTAACAATAGAACATTTCAGTTTATCTGGAAAAATGCACTGTTTCAGTGAGCTACTGTATATGTAGGTGAGAATCATCCTTACCTGTTGTGAACAAGCTTTTAGTACTGTTGGAAATGCCATCTATTCCATGTGAGCTTTTGCTTTTGAGTGAATACTATTCTCCTAATTCACTAGAAGAGGTGGGGGTGAGTTTCTGTTGTATTTTCTCTACAACACTTAAAAAATGATTATTAAAATATTTTATATTTCTCATTTTTTGTTAGTAAATTTTTCATTGAGTTTGATAAAATACAGTCTTCCTGTGCTCTGGGTTGCCCTGTTTCCCTTTTAAAGATACATCAAATTCTTTTAATTTCACTGTCAGAGATGCTAATTTCAGACATAATACACATACTTCTGGATTTTAACTTTTCTTAATACATTGCAGCAGTTATTGTAATGCTTGACTGTTTCTGGATTATTACTCCTTGTAGCTATAAGATAAATTTCCCTTTTCTGTTTACAAGATACTTTTATCCCTTTAGCAAGCCACAGCTTCTTATATGGTTTCTTACAATTATGCTACACTGTTTTTTTTTTTTTTTTTATTTTTAGGAAACTTTTTTCAAATATATTCACAAAAGTATCATGAAATTAGTTAAATTTGAAATTAGCATCAGGTTCACTGTACACCTCATCCCAATCTACCTGTTGCAAGCTTTTCCTAAAATTTTCAATTGTTAATTGAATGCACTACTTTGGAGGACTGTTTTGCGTTATTGTATGGCACTATGTCATGTACTGTAACCAGTTGTGCATCATGATCAGACTGACCATTCTTAACAGGGAAAGTTTAAATTTTGTTAAATTTATCTTGGTCTATAAAAACATTATCTATCAGTGTGCTGCTTTCCCGTACAAGCCAAGTAGGAAAATCAACAACTGACATGAAATTGAAAGAAATAAGTAATTTTCCGAGGTCAAGCTTTCTATCAGACTCTTTCACAAAATCTGGATTGAAATCCCCACAAACAAAGATTTGCTCCCCATGTCTGACAGATTGCACAACAAAGAATACAAGTTTTCTCAAAAATTGCTGAAAATTTCCCAATGGGGAATACACAGCAAGAATTAAAGTACCATTATTTAGGCTAAGCTCACACACAACGGCTTCTCTAAGTTGCTCTACACAAAAACTTTTAGATTCTAAATTTTTCGCACTATGATAACTTAACATGTATGACAACTCCTCCTCCTCCTCCTCCTCCTCCCGGGTGCTGAAAGCTTATATCCACCTACATTTATCTTTTCCTTTGCTGTGACTATACGATGTTAAGACAGGAATGGTACATCTATTCCACTCTCAGTTTCTACGTCTTCAAAACAAACAAGATGCTCGCCTACTTTTTTTAATCCCCTGATATTCGGATGCAATATACTAACATTTTTTGCACTTTGTTTTTAGGAGACTCTTCTGATATTTTAACGTCTCTAGTACCTGCCCGTCTGAGCGTCTCATTAAGCTTAATTTCATTCGATGTTGAATCACTGGACACCGATAAACGTTTAAAAACGTAGTAAAATAATGCGAAGTATCATAAACCACGTAGAGGGTGCACAAGACATCCAAAACATCAAAAACTAAGAACACACTAGTATTTCGTGATCCAAGGAGTGGGGGGGGGGGGGGAGGTCGTATATTCGTAGGACGTGTAATACAGTTCTGAAATATCGGGCAAAACTGGCCTTACTAAGTCAATCCTCGCCAATTTTAGGCGAATCCTGGGAAGCCTTGGCAGTCCAAATCGACAGCACTGGGCCCTAAATCGCAGTCGACGATTAGTGTCACACATGACATTAGGGCAGACACGATCTCAGTTTAGAAAATGGATATTCAGTTTTTAAAGTCAAGGGGCATTACTTGTGTTGTCACAGAGCTCGCTAGCTGGTGCTACGTTTTAGGTTGTTTTCGAATGTAGAATGTCATAATTTCACGCTATATCCATATGCTCAAACTAAAACAATAACAAACGCCTTTTAAATATGCGTATATATCTCAGGTTTTCAAAGGAATGTCAACACCTAATTTTCTCACCTGTCAATTACCTTATCCTTGAAGACTTAAGAGATACTACTGTGCAGCTAGTACAATCTACACATAGCACACGCCGGTAATTACGCAATGTCAACAAATCAGTACTACCCTATAACCCACTGTACATTGGCATTCCAGTTGCACAGTCGTCTTATGCTACCGATTGATCGAAAGATATATCGAAATTGAGCTTGCCTTCCTGTATCGTTCAAGATAGCGCGAGAGTTTGAAACAGGATTAGTCAACTTACTTTACCTAAAGCCTAGTTTTATATCTCTATCAATAGTAACATTTTGTAAACGCCCATCGTTTCCACAGTAATGGTGATTTATAAAGTCTGAAAGTAACTTTACTTCCTAAAATTTATAATGCGGAGTCACAGCAGTTTAAGTATATTATAATAACAATTACTTACCAAACCAACATTTACGAATACCTGAGGATGTTTTTAAAATTCCTATCGCCTGCCGCCGACCATGAACGCTGGAGAGTCCACTAGTAGGAGGTGCCGACCAGGTTGACTTCCACTGACCAAAAAGTTTAGCGCGAAGCTTTGAACGTTCTATAAATATGTTAGCACAAAGCTCTAAAGTAGTTGATTACTTTTCGTAAGGCTTCAGTCTCTCGTGGTGGTAATATCTGAACGAGTCTCTTTTTCATATACTGCGTTCACTGAACAGTAGAGTACAAATAGTAATAATAATGATTACATAAGGAGCTAAGTCCTTGATGTTATTATCGTCCATAGAACGTTATCACTTAAGACCCCTTCATACCTAACATAAGCGAATTAGCATTCGCGAACAATGCGTAGGGGAAATCGCTTTTGCGCCTTGCAACTTGTACTTGTGACTTTTGCAATGGACCGAAAAGAAGAGAAAATGATGGAGGGAACACCGAAGCATAAGCATGATAAGCTGTGTATTGTTTTTTGTTGCTTTTAAGTTCAAAAAATCGCTCTGAGAACTATGGGACTTAACTGCTGTGGTCATCAGTCCCCTAGAACTTAGAGCTACTTAAACCTAACTAACCTAAGGACATCACACACATCCATGCCCGAGGCAGGATTCGAACCTGCGACCGTAGCGGTCGCGCGGTTCCAGACTGTAGCGCCTAGAACCGCTCGGTCACTTAGGCCGGCGCTGTGAAGTTGCTTCCTCATTCCGTTCAGTGCATTATACTCGCGATGGAGAACAGAAACGTAAGCCTTGCAACTTGGCGTAGGAAAGGAAGAATTTAGGTGTCTCAGTTTGCGCGCAAACTTTAAATGCATGAAGGTAAAATATTTAACATTGTATTGCAACTCCGGCTTTCCTTAGTATTAGTTCAACACTTTGCACGTATGTCGGTTGACACTTTTCGCTAGCTTTACATTGCGACTAAGACAGAAATTTAAAAGCAAAACTCTTATTACCTACGACGAACATAACCGAAGAAAGACTACACTCTAGTTATTAGCAATTGGAGACATATTTCAGTAGCTGCTTATCAGACAGTTTCTGATCTCTCCAGTGACATATGCAAGGCACTTCAGATTTCACTGAAGTACCTATGGAGAGAAAAAAACATGATTAATGAAAAGTGAAATATACATACGACCTGTTACAAGCGAAATCTGCTATACCGGTATTGTTTGTTGAAGGGCAGATTGTGATCCCGGGCAAACAGTTTTTAACTACCAATGTGTTGTTCCGTTTCATATAAAGATTTACCAAGCTTAAGCTTATTCGCTCTGTTCCCGCCTATTGGAAGCACCTAAAAAAAGTTGGGACCGAGCCGAAGAAGAAGTTCTGAACAGCGTGGCGCCGCCTTTGTGGACATCAAACGGCGCCGCTCTGCGCCGCGCAACAACTAACAGTTGCGCTGTGTCGATGAATCAGAGGAAACGGTTCGTTTATACGAGGTCGGTCTCGACGACGTCTCCTATTTTCCATGTTTATTCACACACACACACACACACACACACACACATACTGGAACATTGCTGCGCACCTACAAACACTTGTGTTCCATTTTCACAGTTCTGCCTGTTATCCGCGCGAAGGTGCGCCGTGTGGCGACTCCGGTGTGTACCCCGCATAACATTCCTGAGCCACACAAACTCAGCTGACTTCCACGGATCACAGAGGGGCCAAGTAAGAGTGTAGTATGTCAATCATGCACTTATCTACAATGCAAAATGAGATATATGTATTTCATATGACGCACAAAATTGCCAGTTGCAGGGTAATGAGATACCCTCTTTAATACATGCTTTGTTGGAAATATATAGAAGAGAAAGGGAAATAATGCCTATATAACACGTCTGAATTAACGTAGATTTACATGGGCATTTTTAGGCCGACCTTTGTCTAAAAGTAACTTACTTTTGTGGATGGTTTATCAGTAGGTGCTTAGTTAACCGTACAGAACAAATTGAATTATTTCCAGAGATGCTTCACTAGTAAGTAAAAACGTTAAAATACAGTTCAAATCGTTTTACAGCACGCTAAAATTAAAAACATTTTTGACGCTATGTGAAGTGCTGGTCTTTTGTTCGATGGACTTAATTCTCACATGTTAATAGAAACAGGCATTAGTAACAGCTGTCATAAAAGATGTGTAGGGGAGAGTGGGGCTAGTGTGGATGTGGGATAAGAGTGGACACAGAATTATTTAGTGAAATAATCTTTGAAATTTTTGTATGTTCACGTTGGTAGTTCTGTAGGATGTAGCAAACAATCAAAGTTTGGTGCCCGACTGGGCATTGTTGCAAGCAAGAGAAGTGAAAATTCGATTTCAGTCCTTTCTATTCGATTTTTGTCATCAACAAATTTCAAGATTACTGCAAGAGGTTAGTACGCTATTGAACATATCATCAGTTGTGGTTTATAAATTTATAAAGATTTTCCTAACTTTTGCTTGTGTAATGTTTCATCTAAAGACAACACATTTGCTGCAATTTGTTTTCGTATCCAAAATGACCCCTTGGGGCAAGTGTGGACACTTGAAGAGGAGCAAGTGTCACCCCAGTCCTGCTTTAGAACAGAGGCCAACTTTTAGTTCCATAATTTCATGTTTATAAATGATTTTAGTAAATTATCCGGAAAACTGACAGGGTTAATATTGACGAAGAAAAAGTTCAGAAAGTGGTAAAAGAAGTTTTGTTCAAAAAGGGGAGTATTCGACAAACTGCAGAGAAATTTGGATGAAGAAGTCAATGCTACAGAAGCACGTCACCACACTTAAGAAATATACTGCTGAAAGCATTCAGATCGTCCAGGTGAGTTTCCAAACAACTACGCCACCATACAATAATTCTATTGTTCTCTGTAAACCAACTTTCTTAGACAAGTAACAGATACAGTTGTGTAATTGCAAAAATGTTTTTCTATTCCGTACATTGTGGCTGACTACATCATACACTTTTTTTCAGATCCATGTGATGGAAGTGATTCTGGAAATTCAGATGAAGAAATCCAAACACTTAATACGACAGAGTCCAAATACGGAGTTTGCAAGGTTTTTGCAAATCCTCAAGAGAAATTACTAGTTCAGTACTTCATGAAGGCATCAAATTATCATTATGGACTGACATACAACCAAGCACGTGAATTGGGGTATATGTATGCTAAAAAAACTGCATAGGCAACAGAAGTTATCTCTTCATAGAAAATACGAGCTTCGCAAGGGATGCAGCATTTAACTAAGTAAATGTTAACCTCTTCTTTGACAAGTTTTTGATCGTAATGGAGAAATTTAAGTTCACCGCTGGCAGGATACTGAACTTGGACGAGTGTGGTATTCCTACCACTATACAGCCTCCTAAAGTTATTGCAGAACGTGGTAAGAAGCAAGTGGGAATGGTAGCATCACAAAGAGATAGGGGAAACTGTCACCACGCGTGCTTTCTGTTCAGCCTCAGGGATGGCCACACCGCCGGTGTTCATTTTTCCACAAGTCCATATGAAAGACAAATTTCTGGTTGGTGCGCCAATTGGTAGTATTGGATACACCAGCAAATCTGGATACATGACAACTGGATTGTTCCTTGGAGTTTTGAAGCATGTAGGTTAGCAGATGAGTTGTTCAAAGGACAATCGCCCACTCATACTTCTGGACAATCATGCAAGTCACATCAGCATTGATGTTTTCAGTATGGCCAGAGACGCTGGAAAATCACTCTACTGACATTCCCACCACATTTTTCCCACAATGTAGCCACTAGATATCACTGTGTTCAGGCCATTTAAGGGATATCTAAGAATAGCATTGGCTGACTGGATGAGAATGCATCCTGGTCACCCAGTCACTATTTCTGAGATCACTATGTTTTGTTGGATAGCATTTCCATTTTCATTTGCCCAAAAAAAAAAAAAAAAAAAAAAAAAATAATCACATCTGGTTTCAAGATGCCCGGATTGCGGCCACTTAGTAGGTTGGCATTCACTGAAGACGATTTTAGGTCATCAGAAGTAACTGAGCAGCCAGCAGCCCCTTCGTCAAGTTATGACACACCTCCTGTGGAACCTACAAGTTTGTGTGATGCTTCACCTTCCACTTCAGGTGCAGTCCTAACTGAAATTCCAACTCCTGAAGACTGTCGACCTTTCCCAAAAGCCTCAAGGCGAGAAGGAAAATCGAGGCAAAGGAAATCCACAGTTTACACTAGTACTCCAATAAAAGACGAATTGGAAGCAGCAGTGGTGGGTAAAATGAGATCAGCTTTAAAGAAGACTTTGTTCCAGAGCAAGAAGGACCCGAAGAAATGAAATCAGTGATGATGAAAACAGTGAATTGCTGGAATCTGAGGATGAGGGATGTTGTGAAAGAGATGACGATGAAGTCCAAACCTTACAAATCTTCACAGATGATGAAGAAGTGAGGTCTGGTGATTTTGTTTTGGTTCGTTTTGCCATCAAGAAGACTTTTAAATATTACATTGGGCAAGTTGTGAATACCATTGGGAAAGAGGAAGTGTATGTTTCCTATTTGCGTAAAAAAGGGTCTTGATTTGTATTCCCTTTTGTCCCAGATGAGTCAATAGTGGAGAGGTCTGATATTATTTGTCTCCTGCCTTCTACAAAAAGAAGCGGGACACAAAGGCACGGGAGGATGCTGCAGTTTAATGTTAATTTTCAAAAGTACAATATCGGTTTAGAAAAAAAAAATCAAAAAAATCTTCAAGTTAATATTGATGTTTCACGTTTATCAAGGAATAAATAAAACTTTTTCGGAAACTTGGCTTTATTTATATCAAAAACATACTGTCCACTTTTACCCCATACAATTCCAGTCAATGACCATGTTTCTCCCACCATGGGGCAAAGGTGGACAGATTGCAGACATCTTGTTTATTTTATTTTATATATATATATATATATATACATACTCCTGGAAATTGAAATAAGAACACCGTGAATTCATTGTCCCAGGAAGGGGAAACTTTATTGACACATTCCTGGGGTCAGATACATCACATGATCACACTGACAGAACCACAGGCACATAGACACAGGCAACAGAGCATGCACAATGTCGGCACTAGCACAGTGTATATCCACCTTTCACAGCAATGCAGGCTGCTATTCTCCCATGGAGCCGATCGTAGAGATGCTGGATGTAGTCCTGTGGAACGGCTTGCCATGCCATTTCCACCTGGCGCCTCAGTTGGACCAGCGTTCGTGCTGGACGTGCAGACCGCGTGAGACGACGCTTCATCCAGTCCCAAACATGCTCAATGGGGGACAGATCCGGAGATCTTGCTGGCCAGGGTAGTTGACTTACACCTTCTAGAGCACGTTGGGTGGCACGGGATACATGCGGACGTGCATTGTCCTGTTGGAACAGCAAGTTCCCTTGCCGGTCTAGGAATGGTAGAACGATGGGTTCGATGACGGTTTGGATGTACCGTGCACTATTCAGTGTCCCCTCGACGATCACCAGTGGTGTACGGCCAGTGTAGGAGATCGCTCCCCACACCATGATGCCGGGTGTTGGCCCTGTGTGCCTTGGTCGTATGCAGTCCTGATTGTGGCGCTCACCTGCACGGCGCCAAACACGCATACGACCATCATTGGCACCAAGGCAGAAGCGACTCTCATCGCTGAAGACGACACGTCTCCATTCGTCCCTCCATTCACGCCTGTCGCGACACCACTGGAGGCGGGCTGCACGATGTTGGGGCGTGAGCGTAAGACGGCCTAACGGTGTGCGGGACCGTAGCCCAGCTTCATGGAGACAGTTGCGAATGGTCCTCGCCGATACCCCAGGAGCAACAGTGTCCCTAATTTGCTGGGAAGTGGCGGTGCGGTCCCCTACGGCACTGCGTAGGATCCTACGGTCTTGGCGTGCATCCGTGCGTCGCTGCGGTCCGGTCCCAGGTCGACGGGCACGTGCACCTTCCGCCGACCACTGGCGACAACATCGATGTACTGTGGAGACCTCACGCCCCACGTGTTGAGCAATTTGGCGGTACGTCCACCCAGCCTCCCGCATGCCCACTATACGCCCTCGCTCAAAGTCCGTCAACTGCACATACGGTTCACGTCCACGCTGTCGCGGCATGCTACCAGTGTTAAAGACTGCGATGGAGCTCCGTATGCCACGGCAAACTGGCTGACACTGACGGCGGCGGTGCACAAATATATATATATATATTCTTGGCTTGTGGTCAAAATGTCAAAGATACAAAGAATTGCTTTAATGATTCTGGTAGTGTTAAAATTGGTGAATCCAAAGATACTGAATTTAAAAAATTTGCCTCAAATGATTTTAGGATAAAGCATGAAACATAATAAATGTTCACACTAGCCCCACCTCCCCATCTTTCTCACAGAGGATTCAAGTAGCATCATGCAGGCACTTTCATTGGTGACTCAAAAGTCTAATGCAAGAGCTCAAGTGTATATCAACCTGAAAGAATGGTCATCAGTGGCGCTTGTCTACATGCTTGTTATCCAGCAGAATTGTTGAGACAGGTGCCATCTAGGAACTTGTTGCCATCCTTGATGAGTTTTCTCCATCTGCTGCTGTCTTCACCAAGCTGCTTCCTTTTGTCACAGTTAATATTAAATGCTTCCATTTTGTGCTTGAATCAATCTTTAAAGCACAGTGCAGGTCTTCCAGGTGGTCTCTTGGCACTAAGCAGTGTGCATCAGGGAAGATGGAAGTGGTCCATGCGATGTAAGTCTTCTAGCTGCCACAGGTGATGTTCTTTGAGAGCAGGGGCAGTATTCATAATCATCTCATCTGTCACATGATCTGTCTGTGTTATGCCTAGATTGTTTGCAAGCACTGCAGATGAAAGGTGTTGAGCTAAAGTTCGTATTTAGCACCATACAGTAAGGGTGTTTGAGGCAAATGCTTGGTAGATGTGTATATAAGGGGTGTACCAACAGCCCACTGGCATTCATACCACTCAACAGTGACCAAGGAATGCTTGGCCAGAAGCTCATGTAATTTTAATCACTTGGCATGGCTGGAAACCTGAGAATTTTTTATTCAATGTCACCACCATGAGATTCTGCATTCTTACGAGTAATTTTTGTAATCACAGTAAGGTGACTGTTGTTCCATACTCTTGTGCAGACCTTTCAGTAAGTATTCACCATTTCACCAGTTCTTACATTTGTTTCATGATCCAGAGAAAGATCTTGCGATATTTGTGAGCCAAGGAAGCAGAATGTGTTGACTACATTCAACAATGAGCCATCTAATCCTATGGCAGGCATATTTGTGTGTCCTTGTGCCATAACTACATTCTTCTTTACATTCGCAGACATAGAGAAGAGCTTGCATGGAGCAGCAGATCTGTACCTAAGTTCATTTTGAATGTGCTGTAAATGCTGCATCATTAGTGCATAATAGGTTGCTGACAAGTGAGACCTCATGATAGCACATGGACCAGAGTAGTAAAATGTTGTAAAGTTTCCTGTTAGCCCTGGTATGTAGGTGGATGCCAAAGTTTGTTTCACTGAAAGCAGCTGTGAGAAGTAACGAGAAGAAAATACTAAACAAGGTGTTTCCCAGTACACTGTATTGATGAACTCCTCACTTCACTAAAAAAAAAAAATGATATGCTTCCTCCAAAGATCACAGCACCTCCATGCCATCGGGAAAAGCCCTGATTATTTTCGAAGGTTTTAGAGGACACACTATCTTCTACAGTAAAGTGTACAGTCCCTTCCTGCTGATTGTGCCAAATGCCTTCTTTACAATAATGAAAGCAATGAACAAGGGTATCTGCCATGCACACAATTTTTCCTGGATTTGCTGGAGCAAGAAGGTTATATCAGTAGTTAATTGCTGAGTTCAAAACCCGCACTGAGATTCATGGTACACATGCTTGGCAAGTTTCTCCAGTCTGCCCAGCATCATACAGATAAACGCTTTTCTGACGATACTCACCAGTGAAATTCCATGGCAGCAACTGCAATCACCTTTGCAATTGTACAGAGTGATGATGTTGGCATCACACATATTGTGTGGCACAGTACATTCAGCACTTTTGAATACAAGGTTGTAGAGTGATTGGAGGAGTGAAGACAGTTTGATAACTTCTGTATGAATGTTCTCTTTACTAGGAAATTTCCCACATTTACATGGTGCAACAACTCTCTGAAGCTTCTCCTTAGCAGACATGGAATCCAGTTAGTGGCTAGCTGACAACTGAGAATTTTTTCCAATTGCTTTTGGGCTGATGTTGACCAGATGCAAGAAGAGGTTGGAATAGTATTCCACCCATTGTAGAAGTCGTTGATTACAATCTGTGATGACTGTTCCCTTGATCTCCTTAAGTGGGGCATTCTTCTTACAAGGGAAACTCCCCATCGTACACCCCTCAGATTTAGTGGTAAGAATGCCCAGTGGAAGCCCAGCCAAAAACTGAACACTTATAAAGCACGAAAACAAGAAGAAGGTATAGTGAATTGTGAAAAAAGAAGCAAAATCAAAACAATGAATGGTCCACACTCAAGATGTGCAGCAGCAAGTGAATTTGTACAGCCACTGCCTCGTACTTATGTGGTCATGGTGCTGGATAGTGAAAGGAGAGGTTCACATTCAAATCTCCCACATGCCCCATCTCCCCCCCCCCCTCCCCAAAATTATGAACTGAACATCCAGTCACTTACATGTGGGTTCACTGTATTCAAATCTGTGTCTGCATCATGGCATCATGGTGTAACGCCCTTTTGCAACAGCGAGGTGTAAGAAAGGGATCTCCAGACGTTTGTACCTCCTATTTGTTCTAGACAAGTACCTCATGTTATGACTCCTGTGTTCCATTTTGGAAGATTTGACCCCTGAATTCCATTGTTGCTACATAGTTCATACCCGTCTGTTTGTTATGTTCATTTCTACAATGCAGGAAAAGAAAGATCGCTACTTACTGGGCAGGAGACACATCAATTTGTATACAGGCACAATACACACACACACACACACACACACACATAAAAAAAGCAAGAATAGCTCATGCACATACGATCACCAACTCCAGCATCTTTGGCCAGAATGCAACATCATGTGGGATGCAAGTAGTAATCTGGAGAGGTGGGGAAAAGGAAGGGAAGGAAGGGGATAAGTGTGGGGACAGAGATGAACACTGTCTGGTGGAGTGTGGACAGACTAGACTGCCAACAGGCACAGCATCAGTTGGTTGTGGGTCAAGGAGGTGGGGAAGAAAGAGCAACAAAAGACAAGAGTGGGGAAAGACGAGCAGATATGTTGGCAGAAGGCTGCAAATAAACAGGGTCGAAGATCGGAATGAGGAGGAATTGACAAGACAGATGAGGGTAGGAGATGATGTCCTATCATCTTCTCATTCTCATCTCCCACCCTGTTTATTTGCAGCCCTCTGTCAACACATCTGCCCATCTTTCCCTGCCCTTTTTTACCCACCTCCCTGTCCCACAAACTTTCAACACTATGTCTGTTGGCACTCTATCCCTGCACACACCACCAAACAGTGTTCGTCTCTCTCCCACTTGTTCATTACTATACCTTCCCTGCCACACCCCCTCCAGATTGCTGCTTGCATCCCAATGAAGTTGCATTCGAGCCTGAGATGCTGTGGTTGTAATTGTGCCTTTCTGCAACTTGACATGTCTTATTTAGGGTAAGTAGCAATCTGTCTTTTCCTACATTGTTGATATTCCTACCTGGAGTTTTCGTTTTTTTTTTTTTTTTTTTTTTTTTTTTTTTTTTTTTTTTTTTTCATTTCTGTGAGAGATCTATGCGGCATCTCGCCTGCTCCCACTATTCATCACATTTGCTTATGACAGTAATATATTCTTACCACATGACTGTTGTCCTGTAACCAATGTATAGTATGATAATTTCCAAGACTACAGAAGGAAAACAGGCACATCAATGACTGGATGGACAGTTCATAATTATGGATGGTCCATTTATAGTGACAGGGCCAAATAGCTCATGAAATAAGCGTCAAATGGAAATACTACAAATAACGAAACTCGTCTAGCTTGAAGGGGGAAACCAGATGGCGCTATGGTTGGTCCGCTATATGGCACTGCCGTAGGTCAAACGGATATCAACTGCGTTTTTTAAAATAGGAAACCCCATTTTTTATTACATATTCATGTAGTACGTAAAGAAATATGAATGTTTTAGCTGGACCACTTTTTTTGCTTTGTGATAGATGGCGCTGTAATAGTCACAAACATATAAGTATGTGGAATCACGTAACATTCTGCCAGTGTGGACGGTATTTGGTTCGTGATACATTACCCGTGTTAAAATGGGCCGGTCATGATCAATCAACACACACACACACACACACACACACACACACACACACACAAGAACTGACTAATGTCACTGCATTCTGATCACTGCAACTGCTTGACATTGCCAGATGGTGGCTGTTATACTGGTACTGAGGTGGCAGTTAAATACAAGCAAACATCTGGAAGAAAAAAAAATTAATAGATGTATTTGTACTGTGTACAAGTAATGACTGAATTATACAAAACTTTTAGTGCTGGAGGTTCTTCTGTGGTGCTGATTAAATATAATTAGAGTAATGTTCTTAATAACTAATAGTCTCCAATGCTGATACAGTTATCTATTTGACAGACTATTAGTAATACTTAGTAGCACCATGCTACTTCAGTGTAATGTTCCTCATTGCAATCTTCCACACTAACATTGACAGATCTATAGATGCTCTCGATCTGAGGCTGTGCTTTGAGTTCAAATTGCTTAAAATTGCAGCCTGGACAATCAGAGCTTCGTGCAATGTGGCCATGTCATTTTTGCATTCTCTGGTGTGATGTATTGTGGGTAGCCAATCCTCAGGTAATGGTGAGCAAAAGAAAAGTGAGCTCACTTGTGGCATGCTGGCAGGGGGTTAAAAGTGTCTTCTCTCTCATAGCTGTGAGCAGTGCACAGAGTATGGTTGATGGAGATGCTGTCGATACCAGAGTGGCTGTTTGTTACTGCTGGCAAGTAGCAACTGTATTTATTCATTCGACATGGTGAAGACAATAATACATCATGAAGTAAAGATACGTCAAAGAACTACATCACAAAGTAAAGATACATCACAATAATACATCACAAAGTGAAGATACATGAAGCCTACCCAGCTAGACACAAAGATTAACATGCTGCTTCCTGAGCGGGAAGGTGTGCCAGTCCCCGGCACAAATCTGCCTGGTGGATTAGTGTCGAGGTCTGGTGTGCCGGCCAGCCTGTGGATGGTTTTTAAGGTGGTTTTCCATCTACCTTGGCGAATGCGGGCTGGTTCCCCTTATTCCGCCTCAGTTACACTATGTCGGCGATTGCTGCGCAAACACTGTCTCCATGTATGTGTACTGCGTACACCGTCATTACTCTACCATGCAAACATTTGGGGTTACACTTGTCTGGTATGCGATGTTCCCAGGTGGATGGGGGGGGGGGGGGGGGGGGGAGGGAGGGGGTCCACTGGGGTCTGAACCCTGGGTTTGGTGTGGGGCGGTGGTGAGGTGGGTGGACTGCTGTGGCCTGTTGTGAGGTTGTGAACCACTGAGGGCTACAGCAGGACAAAGCCTCTCTGTTGTTTCTAAGTCCCTGGTTTAATACACAATACACAACATACATCACAATAATACATAATATAAAAAAGCATGAATCATTATAAACCAGATAACATATGAAAGTCTATTAATGTGGTAAGATGTAGATTATACTCAAATAGTTCCCTGAAGGTGGCTCCGCCACTGGAGGGATTCTCTGGAGATATTTTGGATGTTTTTAAGTCCTCCTCCTTTGAAACTAAATTACACAATTTAAAATATGGTCCATAGTTTGAAGTTCACTGCACTCAGAGAAAGGATCATTTGCAAGATCTCACTTTGCGGCTGAGCTTTCACAATGACCTGTTCCATTCCTTATTCCGTTTAAGCTTGTCCAAAGTCTTCTTGGAAGGTAAAAATCAGGAACTGTTTGGTCACTTCAGCAATAAGGGATCCATTTTGTGGGGTGTTCCTTCACGTGTTTCTGCCAGATTGTTGCTTCCTCAAAAACTTCAAATCTTTGGATGGCTTTCCAGAGAGGCATCTACAACTTAAGTCAGTCCCTTGTGCGTAAATGATGATGAATTTGGGGACTGCATTGGTTTTACATCTTCTTCCACTCCTTTTTTATTGCAGTTTTGCATCTGATGTTTGATGGTTGGATATTGGCTAACACTGGTAGAAAATTTGTGGGGCTCAGTGTCAGTGAGCCAGGTGATCCCCATCAACCCATCAATTCATTGAGCTCACATAAATCTTTTTTTCTGTGGACACTCATTGCCCATACTGGACAGTATTCTGCAGTACTATTCTAGTGCCAATGCTGATGTGTGCTATGTGTTTGCGTTGCTTCCCCAGGAGCTGCCTAATAGTTTGGCTAGTATACTGTTTCTGAATTTCAGTTTTTGCTTCACTTCTTCTAATTGGTGCCTATACGAAGTGTAAGTTCAAGTTTAACTCTTTGTTGTAAGTTTCTATACTTAATTGGCTCTCTGTTGAGTTTAAGGCTCAACTTCCTGTTAGCTTATTTAAAGTTGAGATTTATTGTGATATTTCCAGATTTTGAATGATTTGGTTTTAAGTGCCACTTGGTATAATACTCATAAAGAGTAAGCGGATCACTATTCAGTATAACTCCTAGCTGTTTAAATGACTTTGATTACGTGGAAATTGCTAAATACGAGGGCATTTCGAAAAGTGAAGATACAATGGCTCGCAGTCGTTAAATAGAACATTTATTTAGAAAACGTCAGTTACATCTTATAAACTGGATTATTTGTTACTTTTTGACATAATCACCCCCATTATCCAAACATTTGTTAAGTCGGTGCACAAGATTTTCTATCCCACAGTCATAGAAGGTTGTCGCCTGTTGTCGGAACCACATTTCAACTTCATCTTTGATCTCTTCATCGTTGTGGAATGATTTTCCACCAAGATGTGGCTTCAGGTAATGGAAGACGTGGAAGTCGGTGGGCGCAAGGTCCGGGCTGTATGGTGGATGGTCCAATACGTCCCATTTGGACTGTTTGAATAGTGCTTTGGTTATGAGCGCTGTGTGAGGCCGAGCATTGTCATGAAGCAAGCGGACTCCACTTGTCAGCATTCCCCTGCATTTGTTTTGAATTGCCCTTTAAAGACGTTTCAAAGTCTGGCAATATGCAGCAGCATTAATTATCGTTTCAGGAGGCATAAATTCCAACAGAAGAACGCCTTGTCTGTCCCAAAAAACAGAAACCATGATTTTCTTCACTGAAATCGACATTTCCGATTTGTTGGCTTTTGGTGAATTCGAATGGCGCCATTACATTGATTGTTGCTTGGATTCAGGTGTATGGTGATAAACCCTCGCCTCGTCACCTGTCACAATGTGATCAAGGAACTCATCACCTGCTTCAGCATAGCGTGTGAGGAAGTCGAGTGCAAAGCCCATCCTTTTCTTTTTGTGTTCTTCCATTAACAGTTTTGGAACCCAGCGCACACACAATTTCCTGTACCCTAACTTGACAGTCACAACGTCATAAAGAGTTGTCATTGACACGTTGGTATGATCTGATGCAATTCTTTCAATGTGAGACGTCTATTCGCATGAATTGCTTCCTCCGTTCTTCGAAGAAGAACACTGCCAGTCCCAGGCAATGCTGTGTTGACTTAGCCATTTGTAATGATATATAAACGTACCACTGAAAGTCCAGTCGGTGTCTCAGAAGGCATTATGACTTTGCATCTGTCAACTAGCAGCAGACCAGTGACACTGATAGCTGTATACATGCCAAGTGTTTCTAAAACACCTAGCAGAATCAAGATCAATCTTTACAAAATTAAAGACACCGCAACAATAGAAATATTTGGTGGTAGAGTTCAGAAAGAAGTTGACACCTGGTACCTAAATGCACCCATTGCTGAAGACTAGCTGAAAACTGAGTCACTTCTTATCATTACAGCTGGCAGTACATTATGTACTTTGAAACTGAAATCACAGAATTGGTTCTTCAAAAATATTGACATCTTGAAAGGATCAATTTTACGAAAATCTCAGCAAGTTGGTGCAGGGAGTGTACCCTGTGGATTGTTTGTGCATTCTAGGTGCATTCAGTGCCACCATTGAATGTGATTATGATGCTTGGCCAGACTGCCTAGGCACTCATGGAGTGGGTAAGATGAAGACAAGTTTACAGCTGCTTGAATTTTGTGTCAAGTACCAAGTGTTCATCACTGACATGTACTTAAAATGCAAGATGAGGCACAAGGTTTCCTGGGTGCCTGCTTGCTCCAAACACTAGCTTCAACCAGATTTTATTTTAACTAAGAGGTAATATTTCTAGAATGAAATTTTAACTCTACACCAGAGTGTGCACTGATATGAAACTTCCTGGCAGATTAAAACTGTGTTTCATATCAGTGCACACTCTGCTGTAGAGTGAAAATTTCATTCTAGAAACATCCCCCAGGCTGTGGCTAAGCCATGTTTCCGCAATATCCTTTCTTCCCGGAGTGCTAATTCTGCAAGGTTCACAGGAGAGCTTCTGTGAAGTCTGGAATGTAGGAGATGAGGTACTGGCAGAATTAAAGCTGTGAGGACAGAGTGTGAGTCGTGCTTGGGTAGCTCAGTTGGTAGAGAACTTGCCCGCGAAAGGCAAAGGTCCTGAGTTCGAGTCTCGGTTTGGCACACAGTTTTAATCTACCAGGAAGTTTCAAGAGGAAATATCTCTGCCATTTTCTCCACATGTTTCTAAAACACCTAGCAGAATCAAGATCAATCTTTACAAAATTAAAGACACCGCAACAATAGAAATATTTGGTGGTAGAGTTCAGAAAGAAGTTGACACCTGGTACCTAAATGCACCCATTGCTGAAGACTAGCTGAAAACTGAGTCACTTCTTATCATTACAGCTGGCAGTACATTATGTACTTTGAAACTGAAATCACAGAATTGGTTCTTCAAAAATATTGACATCTTGAAAACCCTCATTGATTCTAAGCATCAGGCAGCTATCAACTGGCACTCAACACCCTGCAGTGCTACCCACAGGGATCTAAGCAAAGCAAAGTGCACCACATATGAATGTGTTAACACATACTGGGAGGAACTTTGAGCAAGTATACAGGAGTATATCAATTGATGGAATATTTAGGTATCAAAATGGTTGTTGGACCCAACTCTAATAAGGGAAACTCCTCATTGTACCCCTCTCAGATTTAGTGGCAAAATGGTCCAATGGATAGCCTGTAAAAAGCTAATTGCAGATCGAGCATGGAAACAGAAAGAAGTTGTCTGAACTGTGAAAAAGGAAGCAAAATCGAAACACTGAATGGTCCACGCTCAAGGCAGGCAACATCAAGTGGGTTTGAGTAAACTCAGTTTCATGGTTATGTGGTCATGGTGTTGGACCACCCAGGGAGAGGGTCCATGCTCAAACCTTTCCTCGTGTCCCATATATATCACACACACACACACAAGAACTGACTAATGTTACTGCATTCTGATCACTGCAACTGCTTGACATTGCCATTGCCATATATATCACACACACACACACACACACACACACACACACACACACACACACAGATCTATATAATTCAATAATATAATTCTTTAGTTTGTGGATACAATGGCAGCTTGAGGAGAGCAGCCCCTCAATTCACTTGTTCAGTTTCAGAGTCAACAAATTACCTCCTAGCTCACTGCTGTTGGAAGACTGATGGATGCACAAGATTCTGCCAGCTACAGTGACTGAAGAACAAAACTCCAGGGCCCAGGTGCCGCCTTCTCCACTTTTCCACTCTTCTGATGCACAGTTGGAGCAATGGATGGAATACTGCCAGCAGTTGGAGTTGCATTTTCAAGCCTACAACATGTCAGGCAAATCACAATGCTCATTCTTTTTTCATGTGTGGGTAAGTATGCAGGTTGTGTCAAAAGCTGTTCTTTCAGTTGGAGCCCCACACTCTACCCATTTGAGACATTATTTGAGCATTAGATGACTATTTTGAAGCACAAATTTATGTCATTGCTGTTAGTTTAAGATTTTTTGTACACTTCATCAACTTATTCAGTTTTACAAGGAATGGATCCTTGAACTTGAGGGATTGACTAGGAATTGTAAATTTAATTGTGCTCATGGAGCCTCATTTTGAGACAATATGCTTCATGGTACAATAATTCAAAACCTTGCTGAATGTGACTTTAATGTGCCTGTTGTAGCAATGCTGAGTGTGGATGTCTTGAAGCAGCCCAGTTTGATAGTGTACATTACAGCTACCATCATGAGCAACAGTGTAAACACAACATGAAGTGCTCAGCCATTTCCTCTACATCTACATCTACATCTGTATCAACACACTGCAAACTACATGACAGTGCCTGGCGGAGGGTACTTCTGGCATCAGTAACTGATCCCCCCCCCCCCTTCCCTGCTCCTGCTGAATAGCATGTGAGAAGAATGATAGTCAAAAGCCTCTGTATTAGGTACTAATTTTTAAAATTTTCTCATTGGAGTCATTTCATGAGATGTATATGGGAGAACGTAATAAGTTGGCTGGCTCTTCCTGGAAAGTACTCTCAGTAGCGAGTCTCTCCATGATGCACACTCTCTCTCTTGTAGCATATGCCACTACAGTTCGCTGAGCATCTCTATAACACTTCCACACTGACTAAACGATCCCTTGAAGAAACATGCTGCTCTTCATGGGACCTTCTCTGTTTCTTCTATCAGTTCTACCTGGTTAGGGTCCCAGATTAATGAACAGTGCTCAAGAAATGGTTGAACAAGCACCTTGTAAGCTACTTCTTTAGTGGATGAATTAAATTCATTAAGATTCTTCCTGTGAATCTCTGTCTCACATCTGCTGTTCCTACCATTTATTTTATATGATCATGCAAGATGGGTATTCCTACATATTTTATTGTGGTTAGTATTTTCAGCACATTTTTATCAATAGTACAGTTGTACAGTAGTGGATTTCTTTTCCTATGTATAGGCAGTATGTTACATTTATTTACATTCAGGATCAATTGCCAGTCCATTACTGTCTTCTGGCACTGCCACCTTCTTAAAGACAATTGCATCATCTACAAATAGCTTCAAAGAGCTTCTGATGCATTCTATTGGAACATTTGTAAACACTGTAAACAGTAACAGTCCTATCACATTTCCTTGTGGTGCCCATGAAATTACCTTTGCAACTACATCTACACCTTCATCTATACTCTGCAAACCATTGTGAAGTGTATGGCAGAGGGTGCATCCCATTGTACATGTTGTTAGGGTTTTTTCCCATTCCATTCACTTATGGAGCATGGGAAGAATGATTGTTTGAATGACGCTGTGCTCACATTAATTATTGTAATCTTATCCTCATGACCCTTATGTGAGCAATACAAAGGGGGTTGTAGTATATTTCTACAGTCATCATTGAAAGCTAGTGCTTGAAACTTTGTTGGTAGACTTTATAGGCATAGTTTACATCTATCTTCAAGAATCTGCTGGTTCAGTTTCTTCAGTATCTCTGTTACACTCACACATGTATCAAACAAACCTGTGATCATTCATGCTGTGCTTCTCTGTATACATTCAATATACCCTGTTAGTCCTGTTTGGTATGGGGCCCAAACACTTGAGTAATATTCTACATCTGGTTGCACAAGTGATTTGTAAGCAATTTTCTTTGTAGGATGTTTGCACTTCACCTGTATTTACCAACAAACTGAAGTTTATCACCTGCTTTACCCACAACTGAGCATACGTAATCATTCCATTCTACATCCCTACAAAGTGTTACAACCAGGTGTTTGCATAAGTTGGCTGACTCTGACAGTGATTCATTGATGTTATTGTCATAGGGTACTACATTTTTTTCATTTTGTGAAGTGCACAGTTTTAATTTTTGAACATTGAACATCTGTCAGTTTTCTTCCATTAAGAGTGATGTGTTGTGTTCTGTCTACAAGGAAGTCTTGAATTCAGTTACAAATCTGATCTGATACTCAGTAAGCTCATATTTTTTTCACTAAATGGCAGTCCAGGACAGAGTCAAATGCCTTCCTGAAGTCTAGGACGATGGCATTAACTTGAAAGATGATATCTGCGACTCTGTGGATCTCACTGAGGAACAGAGAAAGCTGCATTTTACAAGATCTCTGTTTGTGGAATCCATGTTGATTTTTGTAGAGGATATTTTTGTTCTTCAATAACATCATAATATATGAGCATAAAACATGTTCCACAATTCTACAACAGATTGACATCAACGATATAAGCCTATAATTATGTGCATCTGTCCTATGATTCTTCTTGAAAATGGTAACTACTCACATTTATTTTCAGTCACAATGGACCCTTCGTTGCTCCAGTGACCTACTATGAACTGCTGCTAGAGGGGGAGCAAGTTCTTTCAAAGAATCTCTGTGGCATCTTACAGGTATCTCACTTGGTCCTGATGCCTTTCCACTACAAAGTGATTGTAGTTATTTTTCTATTCATTTCTCCAAATCTTCCAAAGTCTTGTGTGAAATTTTATGTAATGCTTGACTGCGAAAACTATTTTCTCCACCATGTGGAATGCCAATAGTGCCGTACATAGAGACACACAAAACAAGTGTGCTTGCAAAAGAAACAAAAAATAAATTCTGTCCCACACAAATTTTGATCTGAGAAAATGAAAATAAATATGATCTTCCATTCTGAATTTTTACCCCTCTCCTGGCAATCCATACAGGAACTGTGGACAAAAGTGACATAATCACCCAGTAAAACATTCAGTGCAAAACATGCCTCATTCTAACTAGTTCTCCTCTAATAGACATAAAGCTAAAAGCTTTATCAACCACAATTCAGACAAAGATAGTGTGCTGCAAGTCAGAACAGATAGTGACAGTCAGAGGATGAACCACAAACTGTTCATCTCTATGCAGATTTACAATCACTTTGTACCATTTCAGTTAGATACTGATACTTCAGTCACTCTGATTAATCAAAATACTTATGAGCAATTGGGACACACTCAACTCCAATAATCCCAACTGCAGCTCACAGTCTACAACAGCAAAAGTATCTCTGTTCTTGGATTGTGCACTTTGCAGTCAAAATATAGAAATATGACTACATCTGTGCTTTTCATGGTAGTTCAGTCACATTCTGGCCCCAAAACTGTTTGCATGGGTGCTTCCAGTTTATTTGGTTTAGATATTCAGGACAAGGGGCAAGCTATTGATATGCAACTTTCCCATGCCGGCATTACCCAGTTGTGTGAAAAGTATGGACATTTGTTCGATGGTACACTGGGACATCCAAAGACTTTTCACTTGCATATTAAACTCAAGTGCAATGCAAAACCTAAGTTTTACCATATTCATCTAGTATCCATTTCTGTAAGTCAATGGGCATCTTCCCTTCTGATCACAAGAAAAGTGAATGGAAAGATCAGACTCTGTGATGGCTTTAAGGCCACTGTTAACACTCAGAGAGTGACTGATTCATTCCCACTTTAGTGAATTGATGAGCTTACGGATTGTCTAGAAGGTGCATGATTCCTTTCAGAAATTGATCTAATCGGTGCTTATCTTCAACTTCTCTTGGATGAGGAAACAAAAAAATTATGATGATTAACATGCACATTGGCTTGTATCAGTACTAGCACCTCCTCTTCAGAAGTGCCTCTGTTCCTGGATTATTTCAATGCTTTCTTGAACAAGTGATATTGAAAGTTACATCTTGTTCTTGATTAGATAATACAATTGTCTTCAGACAAACACTGGAACAGTATCTCGAAAATTTGGAGTATCTTTTTCACATTTTAACTGACACAGTATTCAAGTGTATTTGACAGAAATGTTTCTTTTTGAATACTAAAATTCAGTATTTGGTTCATGTCATTGACACCTGCAGAACTTGTTACTTGGCTAAGCTTTTAGAGGCCATGTAGAGATTACCTTCTCTCGAAAATGTATGAGAACGTCAAGCTGTTCTTGGCAGCTGATGTACTGCTTCAAATTCATTCGGAAAGCAATGCAAATGGGAACTCTTTTGCTTTGTCCATAGTATAGAAATGTTTCCTTTAAATGGACTGGAGAATGTGCACAATCTTTTCAGAAACTAGTTGCCCATGACCTGCGTATTTCGAAACACAAAAACCAGTAACGCCTGCAGTTGATGCATCATCACCTGGAGTAGGGGCTGTTTTATCTATCAAGGTTGGCAACATGAAACACCCTATAGAATTTGCATCTACAATGTTGAACAAGGTACAAGTCAACTACAGCCAGTTGGAAAAGCAAGCTTAACTTATAATTTCTGGTGTCTCAAAATTTCATAAATACCTGTATGATAGAAATTTTTTCCTTGTGATTGATTATAAGCCAGTGACTGCCCTTTTTCATTCAGTGAAAGCTGTACCTTACTGTACAGCAGAGAAGCTACAACATTGTTCACTGCTTCTTTCCAATTATCAGTACCTCATTCTTTATCACCCTATCACACAGCAAGCAAACACACTTGCCTTTGGGAAACAATCCAGGTTTCAATGCAGCTGAGGTATCTTGTCTTCGCATTGATTGTTCTGATTTACAAGTACTGCAAGCTTTTCCCATTGATTCTCGGCAGAACACACAAGCTATGAACACAATCAGTCACTATGATTGCTCAAGTACTACATTCAGATAGGTTGGCCTCATAATCCTAAATCACTCTCAGATACGAAACTTCCTGGCAGATTAAAACTGTGTGCCGGACCGAGACTCGAACTTGGAACCTTTGCCTTTCGCGTGTACATGCTCTACCATCTGAGCTACCCAAGCGTGACTTAAGACCCGTCCTCACAGTTTCAATTCTGCCAGTACCTCGTCTCCTACTTCCCAAACTTCACAGGAGCTCTTCTGCAAACCTTGCAGAACTAGCGCTCCTGGAAGAAAGGATATTTTGTAGACATGGCTTAGCCACAGCCTGGGGGATGTTTCCAGAATGAGATTTTCACTCTGCAGCAGTGTGTGCGCTGATGTGAAACTTCCTCAGATACAGTAGTTCACAAGTATGCTGCACAATGCAACAGCCTTTCTCTACAGAAAGGTGTAGTTTTATTGCATATTCCTAATGAAGAAATGCAAGTTCTGTTGCCTGCATCTTTGCACCAACTGTGCTGAATCTATTACATAGAGACCAATGGGAATCATTAGAATGAAGCAGCTGGTGTTCCAACATTGTACATGGGTTGGGCTTAATAAACAAATAAAAGAATGACCACCACACAATGCCATGCATCCTCAGATAACCAGGCAACACCATGACAAAAATTGTTCAATTATCTTTGACCTGATGGGCCAATGTATTTGTATTGATTTTGCTCATTCTTTCTGGATCATAAGGTGGCTCATTATCATCAATGCATACAGTAAATATCCTTTTGTCATTCCTATGCAAGTGACTACAAGCATTAGCACTATCAAAGCATTCACTTCTCTCTTTCACTTAGAAAATTTGCCACAAACAATTGTTTCAGACAATGATCTGTAACTTTATTCATTGGAATTTCAACAATTTTACCAACAAAATGCTATTTATTGTATCAGAATGGCACCATTCTCTCCTCAATTGAATGATGAAGTCAAATATTTCATTCGCACTTTCTAGGTTCAGATGCCCATACTTAGTGCTTAATTAAACAATGGAAAATTCAGGATGGAATACTAATAATAATATTATGAAAAGGATAGACCACAACTCACCATACAATGGAGATGTTGAGTTACAGATAGGCACAACGGAAAGACTGTTAGACAAGTAAGTTTTTGACTAAAAGGCCTTCTTCTAAATTAGACAAAAAACACACACACAAATGCAACACATACACACATTAACACTGTCTCTGGCTGCTGAAGCCAGTTGTGCTACAGTGGGAACATGGAAGGGCACAGGTGGGTGGGAGACAATGACTAATGAAGGTTAAGGCCACGAATGTTATGGGAACAAAGCAAATATTTCAGGGCGAGTTCCCACCCATGCAGTTCAGAAAAGCTGGTGTAGGTAGGAAGGTTCGAGGTGGCACAGACTGTGAAGCAGTCATTAAAATGAAAAAAGTTGTTTTGGGAAGCATGTTCAAATGGATGGTCCAGCTGTTTCTTGGCCTCAGTTTGTTAGTAGCCATTCATGCAGACAGGCAGCTTAAAACACAGCACAGTGGTTGCAGCTTAGCAGATCACATGGTTGGTTTCACAGGTAGTCTGTACCCCCCCCCCCCCCCTTTTGATGGGATACTTGATGCATATGACTGGAGTGGAGTATGTGGTGGTGGGAGAATGTATTGGACAGGTCTTGTTGCATCTAGGTCTACTACAGGGATATGAGCCATGAGGCAAGGGTTTGGAAGCAGGGGCTGTGTTGAGATGCATGAGGATACTGTGTAGGTTTAGTGGACATCTGAATGCTACTGTGGGAGGGGGTGGAAAGGATGGTGGGTGGGACATTCCTCATTTCAGGGCACAATGAGAGGTAGTCAAAACCTTTTCGGAGAATAATGTGATCGAGTTGCTCCAGTCCTGGGTGGTACTGAGTCACGAAGGGAATGTTCCTCTGTCACCAGACAGTGGGATTTCAAGAGGTTATGGGTGACGGGAGAGATAAGACACAGGAGATCTCTCTCTCTCTCTCTCTCTCTCTCTCTCTCTCTCTCTCTCTCTCTCTCACTGGTCATAAAGGACTCAAGAGTCCATTACCGCAGCAACGTGTTTTTGCCATCTGTCCCTGTCTTGGGCTATTTCCTTCCATTCACCTTCAATACCTAGGTTCCTCAAATCAGCCTTCACATTGTCCTCCCATCTATGCCTCGGTCTCCCCACCGCATGTTTTCCCTCTAAGTGCCCTACCAGTACTCTGTGCGCTGCCCTGCTCTCATCCATTCGAGCTATGTGACTCGCCCATCGCAGCCTACGTGATTTAATAATACTGACTATGTCAGGGCATGAACAGGGTTTGTGAACCTCTTCGTTATGCAGTTTTTGCCACTCTCCGCTAATGTCATCCCTTTTTGCTCCAAAAATTTTCCTCCAAATTTTGTTTTCAAATACTCGAAACGGCTTTTCATTTTGCACAGTGAGAGACCAAGTCTCACACCCATGCAGCATAACTGGTAGAATAATAGTTTTTTATATTCTAATCTTTAAATTCCTAGACAATATCCACGATGAAAGTAATCTATTCAGTGAGAAGTAGCACGCATTTCCCGCCCGTAATCTCTTCTTCAGTTCGGATTCAATCTCATTTCTCGAAGTGATGTCCACACCTAGATACTTAAATGTGTTCACTTTTTCAAACTGCATGGCTCCAACTCTTAACATTTCCTGATCTACTGCTGTTGGCATTCTAGTAGTAACCAGGTATTTAGTTTTGTCTTCACTTATCCTTACACCTAGTGGAGCCAGCTTGGTAATCCCCCACAATTTCATCCGCATATGGTGTAAGCCTGCTTAGCAGAATATTTGAGAAAATTTTGGAACATACTGGTAATAGCGATATCCCTCTATAATTACTACAATCCATATTGTCTACTGCTGTTGGCATTCTAAAGTGCGCATCATTTATGTTGGCGGCCGAGTTTAGGTTCGTTCTGCGCATCTGACGTCACAAAACACAGTCAGCCAATGAACAGAGAACGACGTTGCCACATCTCGACTGCAGTGCAGAGCATGGACGAGTGTCTTCAGTTTTAGAAACGTTCAGTCATAAATAAAGTAATAGAACAAAAGCAATGTCTTGATAGCAGACATTCTTTTATAGAAAGTTTGGAAAAAGCATTCTTTATACCAATTGCTTCATATTCTATTAATTAATTAAACCAAACAAGCAATAAGACTCCTAATTCAGGCGATCGCAAGGAAAGGTGTTTGTATCACTCTCACGAACCGCTTTTTCGCAATAAGGAACAGCGGTAATTGTTTATTTCCTATTGTACTTCGACGAAGTGTGAGTAATTCATAGTCATACCAAGTGTTTGTCAGTATTTTGCGTGGCGTGTTATAGTCCTCATGGCATTATGTAGTCAGATGAAGTGCGTTAGCGTAACGGTTAAGGTGTTGGGTTGCTACGCGAAAGGTATGAGTTCAAACCTTGTGCGGTGCTTAATATTTTCATTATTTAAAAACAATAGCGAAGTGCCTTACTTCACGAATTATATTGGTTTGAACGCAATTTTTTGAAATTTCTAGTGCTTTGTCTCTTCATTAACTCTTTCGCTGCTGCAGATACGTGCTCCCCGCATTCCGCCCTGCGCGCGATTTTGTCATCACTGCACTGCTCGCCTGTGCAGACACATGGTGTTTCCACTGCTTTGACACACTTATCATTCGATTTCACAAAAACAATTTGGCCCAAAAATTTGATTTTTACACATCTTCTTGACTGATACCTTCCCCCCATAAATGACTTAATTTTGTTTCGATGTTTAACGCAGTTATTATGCAGCATTAAATGTAGTAAACCATTGCACGAAATTTTGAAGAGTTTGCAGAGGTAAAAGTCCATAGCGTATACTTTCCGTATGGTAGATTTTAGTTGCCACAATGTGGACAAGATACCTAAATTTCATATGAAATTTACTGTATAACAATATCTCATTTAATTTAAGTACGACATAGGTGTCGTATGTAATATTGAGAAATATTCCGGTGTCAAAGCAGTCGGAACACGATGTGTCTGCACAGGCGAGCAGTGCAGTGACAAAATCGCGCACAGCGCGGAATGCAGGGAGCACGTCTTTGTAGCAGCGAAAGGGTTAATGCAGCCGTGGTGGCTTTACTTCAAGAACTGCACGCTCCTCCCTACACGTAATCTTGCGAACTATGCTATACTATGGCGCTGCTTCTATTGGCGCGTGCGTCATGTGCAACTGGCAACACAGCTATCTCCCGCGTCTGGGCGGGCATGCGCGAGCCGCCAAGATAAAAGAATTGAACTATAGTAGTAACCAGGTATTTAGTTTTGTCTTCACTTATCCTTAGACCTACATCTTCACTAGCCTTGATTAACGCATTCACATTTGCTGTTACAGATTCTTTCCTATCGCTAATGATGTTTAGATCATCTGCGTATCCTAATATCTTAATATTTCCATTTAACTCCACACACTCTGAATTATCTGCTGCCATTTGTACAATATATTCTAGGACTAAATAAAAAAGTTGCGGAGACAGGGCATCTCCCTGCTTAAGTCCATTCCTTATTACAAATTCTTCTGACTCCAATTTCCCCACACATACTCTACCTTTTGTGTTTTTCAAACTCGCTTCTATAAGGCTAACATACTTCTTCGGTATTCCAAGTTCCAAAAGAATTCTGTACAATTTTGATTGCAATATTGAATCATATGCTTTTGTAAAATCTATGAAAAGATTATAAACTGGTTTATTGTATTCCCATTTATTTTCCAAAATTTGACGCAGGGTGAATATTTGGTCTATAGTTGATCTGTTCCTCTGAAAGCCAGCTTGGTAATCCCCCACAAGTTCATCTGCATATGGTGTAAGCCTTATTAGCAGAATATTCGAGAAAATTTTGGAACATACTGGTAATAGTGAATCCCTCTATAATTACTACAATCCATTTTGTCGCCCTTCTTAAAAATTGGGATCAGAATCGACTCCTGTACAAGACTGAAGCCTCAGTGAGACCCTTGGTATATTTCAAGAGGGACTGCTCGTAACTGCAGATGCAAAGGCCACAGGTGGCTAAGCTATATGGAAGGGCCTTCTTGGTAGGGAATGAGAGGAAGCTATCAAAGTGGAGGTATTGTTGGTGATATGGATGGAGGTACTGATGTTGACATCTTTGAGGTGGAGGTCAACATCATGGAAGGTGGCTTGTCAGGTTTGGGAGGATGAAGGTGTTGAGATTCTGGAGGAATGTGAGTAGGGAATCCTCACCCTCAATCCAGATCACGAAGATATCAATGAAACTGAACCAGGTGAGGGGTTTGGGATTCTGGGAGGTTAGAAAGGATTCCTCCAGATGGTCCATGAATAGGTTGGTATAGGATGGTGCCATGTAGGTACCCACTGCCGTACCCCATATTTCTTTGCAGGCGATGCTGTCAAAGGAGAAGTAATTGTGGTCGAGGATATAGTTGATCATGGTGACCAGGAAGGAGGACGTAGCTTTGTAATTTGTTAGTTATAGGGAAAGGCAGTATTCAATAGCACAAAGGCCATGGGGAGGGATGTTAGTGGATCTATAGTGACGAGCAGGGCACCATGTGGTAAAGGAACAGGAACTGTGGTGACTGGGTGGAGGAAATGGTTGTTTCTTTTATATAGGAGTGTTGGTTGGGGGTAATAGGCTGAAGTTGTCAAGTCTATGAGAGCAGAGATTCTCTTAGTGGGGCACAGTAACCGGCCACAATAGGGCATCCTGGATGTTTGGATTTGTGGATTTCAGGAAGCATGTAGAAGGTACAAGTGAGGGGAGTGGCAGGGGTGAGGAGAGAGATACACTCTGGGGAGAGATTCAGGAATGGACATAAGGATTCAAGGAGAGACTGGAAATCCTGCTGGATTTCTGGAATGGGGTAACTGTGGCAGGGCTTGTAGTGGGTGAATCTGACAACTGGCAGAGTCCTTCTGCCAGGAATCCTTGCAGTTCAAAACAACAATGGTGGATCCTTTGTCAGTAGGTAGGCCTATAAAGCTGGGATCAGTTTTTAGGTAGTGGGTTGTGGTTCTTTCTGCGGATGTAAGGTTATCTTGCACATTGAGGGATTTGGGGAATGATGGTGAGGCAAAGTTCAAGGTTATGCAATTCTAGAAAGTTAACAGGGGGCAATCTGGGGGTGTGGGGGTGGATCAGGGTTGGATGGAGGAGTGAACATAGTCAGGCAGGGTTCAACATTGGTCTTTGCTTGAGTCTGATTGGTAGGGTTGGTGGCAAAAAAGTGTTTCCACTTTAGGGACTGAGAGAAAGAGAGAACGTCTTTAACAAGTCGTGCATGACTCAATTTAGGAGTGAGGCAAAAGGTGAGCCCTTCAAAAAGGACTGATACCTCTGTGGGGCTAAAGGTTTTGGAAGAAAGGTTCATGACTGTTTTGGGTCTGTTTAGGTTCTGAATTCTGTGTGGTGGTGGGGGGGAGGGGGGTTTGATGGTGGGGTAAATGTAGCAGGTCTGGGAGGTAGAGTTCTTCAACTATGAGGGGATGTAGTGGAGGTTTTGAGATTGTTGTAGAAGTGGTGGATGTCAGTAGTCCAAGGCAGGAGTAGGAGGTGAACAGGTTGGAGAGTTTTTTGAGGTGGCATTGTAAATGCTGCTCTAGTTTCTGGAGGGCAAGAGTTTCAATGTGTGATGGGATCCAGGAATTTGGGATTCCAAAGCAAGAGAATTTTACAGATGTAAGGAGATCTGGGCCTGACTGACATGGTTTTGCAGGACTTTATTGGTGAGGTTTAAGGACTGGTGGACTCTGAACAAATGGAGGTTATTGAGGAAGGAGGAGTTGCAGCTGCAGATGGGTAATTTGATGGTAAGGCCATTTGGAGGGATTCCATGAGCCAAGCAACAACACGGGAACAGTATGTGGGACTGGGTTCTGGCTAGCGATAAGAAAACACTTCTGTATTAGTGACGATGGAAGGTGCAAGGATCCATGTTGGAGGATAAAAACATGTAAAAATATGCAAATAACACAGAAATATGTGTGAAAAAATTTGCTAAAGTACACGAAACTACATTGGAAAAAATCACAAAAAGGACGGAACAGATGAAGTACAAGGAAACAAGATGAAGTCTGAGGAAGCAGGCTGATAGTGAGAGGAAAAAGTCAACTGAAATCGATGTGAAAACACAATGATAAAAGAAAATATAAATAAAAAGATTGTGTTTTGGGTTGCAGGTCTCTTGGCGAATATGTACAAAGAAGGAGGACAGCAGATGTGGCTAGATTAGGTGAGTTAAGTATGTGCGAACTGGAATATGAGAAGAGAAGTCGTAGAGAGGTTAGCCCTGGCCAAAGCTTACTTGTCTAACAGTCTTTTTCTTGTGCCTATCTGTGACCCAGCATCTTCACTACATGGTGAGTAGCAATCTATCCTTTTCATATAATTGCCATAATTAGTGCTCCACATTCAAGGGAAGGTGTTTTGATGTTATTTCTGAGCACCGGCCACATTATATCTGCTCATGATTCTTCACCAACAGAACTCTTACATGATCATTGCCACCACACTCTGCTGCATCTTTTTCACCCTCTCCACCCTGTTCCCAAAGTGAACTTCACAACAAAGTTCTGCACAAAGGACAAAATTTTCTATAAAGTCTTCAACAAGCCTCATAGGGCTAAATCAGGTATCTGTCTGTACTCATTATACCATTCACAGCATATCTGGCACCGACAGACAGTACCAAAATCAACTTCATTCCAGGGTTATAGTGATCCTGCCATAGAAAACTGCCTGCAATCCAGCTTGCTGTCTGTGTCTCCTAGCAGCCCTTGCTGCAGCCTGGCATATGGGTGCATGGGTCTTCCAATGACAGCCACTGCTGCCATTGCATCCGCTGCCCAGACGATACACCTCTCGCCATTTGCTGTGGCAGACATCATGGAGATTAAGCCTGCAGAAGCTGACAATTGCTGCACCCACCCGTGCCATTGGGTGGAAGTTCTACCTCTGGTTTCTTGGCAAATGTTCTTCGTGTGGTCTGCAGGACAATGGCACAAACCCCGTCCCACCCCCCTCCCCCACTAGCCATTTCCCATACCCACATTATGTCAGCACGATCATGCGCAATTTCTTTCTTCTTTTTTGGGGGGAGGGGGAGGGTGGAATGACAGCATGCCATGTCACCAGAGGACATGGAAATGACATGACCTCACTGCCTACAACTCTGATTGGCTGGTGCATAATTTTAAGCAGCGGGAATTCAGAGCTTGGCCCAAGATCAAGTGTGTCTATAGACATGAACATTAGTGTAGAAGACTGCAGTGAGGAATATTACATCAAAGTAGCATGACACTGCTACATATTACTAATAGTCAAACAATGGAAAATGGGCTAATAGTCAGTGACTCATATAACTGTATCAGCATTCCAGACTGCTCGTTATTATCAAGAATATTACTTTGGATATAACACAGCACCACAGAAGAACCTACAGCATACAATGTTATGTATAACTGAATTGTTATGTGTACATGGAAAATGGGAATGAAGTCCCATGCTTTTTGACAGAGCATAGACGAACGATGCGGGAGACCCGCACCACAGTACTAGGCGAGGTCCTAATGGAGGTGGTTTGCCATTGGCTTCCTTCGACCATAATGAAGATGAATGATGATGATGAAGATGACACAACACCCAGTCATCCCAGGGCAGGCGAAAATCCCTGACCCCACTGGGAAACAAACCCGGGATCCTGCACTAGGGAAGCAAGAACACTTCCGCGGCACCATGAGCTGTGGACTTGTGTGTTGGTTGGTTGGTTGGTTGTGGGTGTTGAAGGGACCAGACGACTTATGTGTACGTAGTGTAAATAAACATATTAATATGTAGCATTTTTGCAGATGTCTGCTTGTATTTAACTGCCACCACACTACTGAAACAACAGCCACCATTTGACGATGCTGAGGTGTTTCCTCAAGAAAATATTATAGGATACACAAAACATGATCTGGCAGAAGACCCAGGAGCCATATTTTTAATGGTAATAGTTGATAGAATGAAAACTATTTTTTGTACCACTGTTTTGGGCTTTCTGTCCTATTTGTGATGTTTCAACATATTGAACAATGTTGATTGATGTTCTTATGGTGTCTCTTTCAACTTTGCAAATTAAAGTGCAGCACAAAATCATTTTTGAGGAAGATTTCACACACTTGTGCAAAAGCAAAACCATGTCCAATGAAAAGTTCGATAATTTCAGTGTCTGAACTCATAACTTATTATCTGGAGTGAAGCAGACTACATTATCATGAATTAACAACTGTGTGTCCAAACACACACTGTTTACATTTTTCAAATTCAAATTTGCAACAATGCCACAGGCTTTTGAGAACTGCAAGCTTCCTACACATCAAAAATTCCAAGTGAGAAGCCAATGCAAGTCTCTCTTTAAAGAAATGCTCAGACAAGCTACTGTAGATACACACACAATTTAACTTGTTGGAATCACTTAGCTGATTCTACTTACAAACAAAATCAAACATTTTCAGATTATAAGATGAATGAAATCATGTAGTTCATCAGAGGCAGAAATATTATGGGCTAGGAAATGCATTTACAGTCACAACATGTTTGTTTGTGTGGCCATCCCCTGCAGCAAGCACAGAAATACTTGTTTTGTAAATACACTACTGGCCATTAAAATTGCTACACCAAGAAGAAATGCAGATGATAAATGGGTATTCATTGGACAAATATATTATACTAGAACTGACATGTGATTACATTTTCATGCAATTTGGGTGCATATATCCTGAGAAATCAGTACCCAGAACAACCACCTCTGGCCGTAATAACGGCCTTGATACGCCTGGGCATCGAGTCAAACAGAGCTTGGATGATGTGTACAGGTACAGCTGCCCATTCAGCTTCAAGAGTAGTGACTGGCGTATTGTGACGAACCAATTGCTCGGCCACCATTGACCAGACGTTTTCAATTGGTGAGAGATCTGGAGAATGTGCTGGCAAGGGCAGCAGTCGAACATTTTCTGTATCCAGGAACGCCCATACAGGACCTGCAACATGCGGTTGTGCATTATCCTGCTGATACGTAGGGTTTCGCAGGGATTGAATGAAGTGTAGAGCCACGGGTCGTAACACATCTGAAATGTAACGTCCACTGTTCAAAGTGCTGTCAATGTGAACAAGAGGTGACCGAGACGTGTAACCAATAGCACCCCATACCATCATGCTGGGTGGTACGCTGGTATGACGATGATGAATACACACTTCCAATGTGCGTTCACCGCAATCTCGCCAAACATGGATGCGAACATCATGATGCTGTAAACAGAACCTGGATTCATCCAAAAAAATGACGTTTTGCCATTCGTGCACCCAAGTTCGTCGTAGAGTACACCATTGCAGGCGCTCCTGTCTGTGATGCAGCATCAAGGGTTACCGCAGCCACGGTCTCCGAGCTGATAGTCCATGCTGCTGCAAACGTCGTCGAACTGTTCATGCAGATGGTTGTTGTCTTTCAAACATCCCCATCTGTTGACTCAGGGATCGAGACATGGCGGCACGATCTGTTACAGCCATGCGGATAAGATGCCTGTCATCTTGACTGCTAGTGATACGAGGCCGTTGGGATCCAGCACGGCGTTCCGTATTACCCTCCTGAATCCACTGATTCCATATTCTGCTAACAGTTATTGGATCTCGACCAACGCGGGCAGCAATGTCGCGATACAATAAACCGCAATCGCGATAGACTACTATCCGACCTTTATCAAAGTCGGCAACGTGATGGTACGCATTTCCCCTCCTTACACGAGGCATCACAACGACGTTTCACCAGGCCACCCCAGTCAACTGCTGTTTGTGTACGAGAAATCGGTTGGAAACTTTCCTCAAGTCAGCACGTTGTAGCCTTCGCCAACCTTGTGTGAATGCTCTGAAAAGCTAATCATTTGCATATCACAGCATCTTCTTCCTGTCAGTTAAATTTCACGTCTGTAGCATGTCATCTTCATGGTGTAGCAACTTTAATGGCCAGCATTGTAAAACCACCTTTTCCTGTAGCCACTTAATTTATTTTTCCCAGACACATTTCGCCTTTTTCTTGTTCTAAGGCCTCATCTGTGGGATCTGTAATGATGCAGTTTTGTTATTTTTAGGTTATCAAACAGTGCACATCATGATTTTTTATGTAAAAAAGTAAATATGTATGATTTGCTGTGATCTGCATTTCCTCTCATTTGGTCTGGAGGTCGCACTACCACTTTATTACTGACATATAAGCAGAATTTTGAGTTCTGACCTTTTTCACACTGCTCACGATGTCTATTCTTCTTTTTTGTAGTGTACTATTGTTCTATTGCCACTCAATATAACTATTTATCCAAACACTGTGCTTTAAACAATGTAAATAATGCAACTCCATTATGTGTTTCCTCCTCTTTGGTGAGTTTACCCACTTGTTGCCAATGGATAAGTGAGTGTAAAGATGTTGGATGGTATTATTCTTTTATTTCATCTATTAGTGTAAACAATGAATTGCTTGGCATTTGTACCTGATCATTCAACAGGGTTTTCCTTTCTGCTTTGGTTTTCTGTATGTGGTAATTTTCTTGCAAGGTTAGGAGATGTTTTTTTATTGATTCTAATTATTTTCATGGCTCCTTCTATACCTGATGTCAGATAAAAAGAACACACGAGAACCTGGAAATATGGGACAAACCACTCCACACTTGCAGAACACCTAAGAGAACATGACCATAAGCCAACCACTAGAGAAGAAGACATGAAAATAATTAGAATCAACAATAAAAAATACCTTCTAACCCTTCCACTCCAAAGAGGACTAATATAATACCACCATCCAGTATAATAATAATACCACCCAACATCTTTACACTCACAACATTTTTCCACCATTCAGTCATCCAATGTTTATGCTCCTTACACCAAGTGAGGTGTCGTTTGGCGTTTACTGGCATGATATGTGGCTTGTGAGCAGCCACTCGACAATGAAATCCAAGTTTTCTCACCTCCCGCCTAACTGTCATAGTACTTGCAGTGAACCCCGATGCAGTTTGGAATTCCTGTGTGATGGTCTGGATAGATGTCTGCCTATCACACATTATGACCCTCTTCAACTGTCAGTGGTCTCTGTCAGTCAACAGACGAGGTGCTTTTGTGCTGTATGCGTCCCTTCATGTTTCCACTGCTATATGACATCAGACACAGTAGACTTTGGGATGTTTAGGAGTGTGGAAATCTTGTGTACATACATATAACACAAGTGACACCCAATCACCTGACCACGTTCGAAGTCCGTGAGTTCCGCAGAGTGCCCCATTCTGCTCTCTCACGATGTCTAATGACTACTGAGGTTGCTGATATGGAATACCTGGCAGTAGGTGGCAGCACAATGAACCTAATATGAAAAACATATGTTTTGGGGGGTGTCTGGATACTTTTGACCACATTGCGTATACTTCCTTATGTTGGCAAGAAGTAGGTAAACACACCAAAGAGGAGGAAGTTGCAATATTTACATCGTTAAAAGCACAATGTCCAAAGAAATAGTTATATTGAGTGGCAAAAGAACAATAATAGGCTACAAAAAAAGAAGGATAAACATCGTGAAAAAGGTCAGAACTCAAAATTGTGCTTATCTGTCAGTAATAAAGTGGTAGTGCAATCTCCAGATCAGATGAGAGGAAATGCAGATCTTAGCAAATCATAAGTAATTACTTTTTTACATAAAAAACTGTGACATGAACTGTTTGATAATTTAAAAATAACAAAACTATATCATACAGGAGCCCACTGATGATGCCTTAGAACAAGTAAATGCAAAACGTGTCTGGGAGAAATAAATTAAGTGGCAACAGGAAAAGGCAGTTTTATTTACAAAACAAGCATTTTTTGGTAAATTACCCACTTTTTCAAATGCATATCAAATGATATACCAACCAACATGGGCAGTGGAAAAAATGCTGGATTGGAGCCCTGTAGCAAAAGCTGAAGCTGTTGTTCTTGTTCTGCCACCAGGACCATTTGCTACTGCTGCTACTGATTCTGTTATGTCAGTTGCAGCTGCTGTAAGTTTATCCCCATTAGGATGATTGTCAGTCAGTGGTACATGTGCTTTTGACGGGAGAGGGCAATTAAGCTGTGGACAGGGCTAAATACAGTGAGCTGAAGGCTGTGGGAATTTGTATAGGGGTGGCACGCTATTACACGTATATTTGTTAAGTTCCTTGAAGAGCCCAGCCGTTGAAATTGGTATAGCATCTGGTCACCACACAACTCCCTTTGCTAGTTGCTGTATGCAAACTGCAGAATATCGACTGTAAAAATTATCACCATGTTCTCACCAACAAACAGTAAAACAAAGTATCACAAACTCTTTGTGTTGAAGAGATGAATTATACTGAGAAACAGCTATGGGTATCTGGCATGATTTTTACTTTTTCTAATGTAGTTTTTTATGCTGATTTCACATCTGAAGACCATTTTGCTCTGTCACATCAGGCTTTGGAGATATTGACAAAAATTGATTTTCATGGAGCACCTGCCATCACTTTTTTACCTCCACGTTTTTAGTAATTTTTCATGTAATGCTATATAGTATCTTCATCATCAGTGAAAATTATATTTGAGGTAATAATTCAAAACATTTGTGAAATTTCATTACTACACTTTCATTTTTCTTTTTTATTTTCAGTTTAAACTGATATTATGGCATCCAGAGGTTGCATAAATTTACACAATCTTTTTACAGCATAGACTTTTATTTCCATTTGGGATCTGTAAAGTACGCAGATGTTCCCTAGTTTCTAAACCAATTCAACATTATACCATTGCTTGTTTAATACGGATAGCACCTACAAAATAGACATTTGAAGAAACTCTAGAAGAAAGTTCTCTTTCATCTTCCAACAATTATCAGACTTCGACTACCAGTATGGAGAAGATATTCATTTAATGAACAAAGCTGATATTTGTTACCATGGATGAGACCTGACACTAACAAAAGGTCAAGCTGAACTGCTTAGTTCATACCTTAAAATATTTAATTTGCTTGCATCAGGTACAACTTCACATTTTCACTACAGACGCAAAGAATATGTGAAATTCTTTGGAGGGAGTGACATTATCTCATATCAAGCCTAGGGGTGGAACACAACATTAAAGCTTGGCAATTGGCTATTGAGTAATGCAGTATTATTACACAATGGAAATAAGTATGCATCAGTACTAGTTAAATGTTCTACCCACCTGAAACAGACATATGAAGCCATGTCACTACTTTTTGGAAAAATTCATTATCACAAGTATAAATGGTTTATCTGAGTGATTTAAGAGTTATCGCCATTCTCATGGGAATGCAGGCAGTATACACAAAATACTGCTGTTTTATCTGCAAGTGGGACAGTAGAGATAGAAAGCACCACAGCATAAAGAGAAGTTGGCCAATTGGAAACAGAATGCAGCCAATAAAAAAAAAAAAAGGGTCCTTCATGTACCATTGATTGACTATGACAAAGTTATCATGCCACCACTTCACATCAAGCCGGGACTTATGAAGAATTTCAAGAAGGCACTAACCGATGACTCAGATGCTTCTCAGTACATGTGCAACAAGTTTCCAGAGATGAGTTATGCAAAAGTAAAAGAAGATGCAGTCATATATCCACAAACAAGAACGGTAATTTCTGATACCCACATCCAAGACTTAGTGAAGGATACTGAAAGAAATGCATGGGTGGAATTTGAATCAGTTGTAGCCAATTTCCTTGAAAATTATAAATCTGCTGACTGTGTAAATGTTGTGAAGATGGGCATCATTGCGTACAAGCAATTGGAGGCCACCATGCCCTTCAAAATTCATCTCCTCAACTCACAACTTGGCTTCTTCCCTGAAAACCCAGGTATAGTAATTAATGAACATAATGAATGTTTTCACTTGAACATCTTAGTAATGGAGTCACAGTATCAGGGTCAGTGGAGTGTTGACTATTGCTAGACACTTCAACATGTCAGCACAAACGCAAGTTTACAGCCAAGAAGTTCAAGCCAAACCTGCCCCACATTAAGGGAAAAAATCAATTTTTTGATAATGTAACTGGCTAGATTAAAAAAATCTACTCACCAAGCAGCAGCAAGACACGCACATAAAAGAAGGTTATAATTAGGCAAAGTTTCGGAGCCAGTGGCTCCTTCTTATGGCAGAAGTACTGAAGGGGAAGGAAAAGGACTGGAGTGGGGAAGGAAGAGTGATGAAGGAAAAGGACTGGAGTGTTCAAGGAAATGGGGTAGATTTCAGAGAAGTCACCAGAACTGCAGGTCAGGGGAGACTTACCAGGCAGGATGAGAAGGAAAGACAGTGTTCTTATTTGTGGCCATGGACAAAACTTGGCACTAACAGAAAGTCAAGGAGGTATGAAGGAAGTATTTTCACGGTGTATGGATTTTGTGTGTGTATTACATCTTGAACAAGATATTATTGTGTAGTATATATGCTGTGTGACTCAATCTCACTATTTTCTTAGCTAATGCCATGTTCATTAGTGCTCCATGTAACAACAATCATTCTAGTGAAATATAAATGGGCTAAGGAGTATATCTAAAAAGTGGTGATTGACAGAGATGAACAGTTTACATATTTTAAATTAGCATGTGTCACTTGTCTTAGAACAAGTGTTGGAGATCAAGATATCCTGCAATTTTTAAAATTTATTTTTCAATGTTATTGCATCATCTAATTCAACCATAAGACCAGATTGCTGAACCTGGGCTATGTTTATGATACAAAAATTATCCAAAAATACTGTACAAGCACATGCAGCTACAGCCAAGATCCAAATGGCGATTGGTCAGGTAGTTGCAGCAGAGCTTACGTGAAGCTGAATGTTTCTACAATGTCTAGTTCTGATGTAAAAGTCATTTCAACTAGCATGAATCAATTAACCATGCCAGAAAAAATACATACATCAATCAACGCATATTATGGAAGTAGATCTGCTTCTGCAAGTTCAGACATTACAAAACTTGATTTTTTTCTGTGCAGGTTTATCAATGATCTACCAGATCAGCACTGCCATGTTAGTGTAGCTATCAGAAATATGTCTGCGATGCTGCAAAACTTTTGGACAGAAGTGGAAAACAGATAAGATGTCCATCAAACAACTAATGGCACAAATCTCAGAGTGTATTCGGTGCATAAAAAAAAAGTTACCATACTTGTAGAAACGTACTGCAATAAATATCTCAATTAAGTACTTCTCAAATTATTACATTTTATATTATTTTTGTATCCTGGACACCCTGTATTTTTGTGTGTTTCAGACTTTGCTGAATTCACAGGTCAACTGAACCTACCAATACTTGATACTGGCTTTGTCCTGTAACATAATGGTGATGTAGCATGTAACACCATATGGGTACAACAAAGTGAGAACAGAACACCAGTAATATTTCGTTTAGTCTGTATTTGTTTTTAGGATGTAGGTTGTGATGACAGACTGATCTGTAGCATTACCAAAGCTCTGGGTTAACTTGGAAGGTGCTAATTTGGTTGTGAGATGGTGAAGTCAATGAATGTAAATATAAAATCTTAGAAGAATATGTCAACAATTTGACTTCACATTTTGAGGTGAAAAGAGCGCACTTGTGAGATATTAGCCCCAGTTATTGATCTCGCATGAAAATTTGGGCCATAATTCTGAAAGTACAGCTTTTAACATTTTGTGGGCGCTGCTTGTTTGTCGCTTCAACCATCCCACTGCAGTCGCTTAATGCCCGTGTGTGACTGTTGGGACAACCGGAGCTTTCTTATTCATGTAATGTTGAAGATGAGTGAAGAGGAGAGAGGTACACACATCTGCCCAACGTGAATTGAAATCTTGTCCAAGAACTGATATTCTACACAAAAAATTGTAAGTAGTGTGAATGTGTATTGTGTTAGTCTCACTCAAATACACAGTCAATATTATTTTAACAATAGTCTCATATTGATATTCTGCAACTATATATGTGCCTCCAATTCAATATTAATAAATCTAAGCAACTTAAGAATTATATATCTAAAAACAAAGATGATGTGACTTACCAAATGAAAGTGCTGGCAGGTCGACAGACACACAAACAAACACAAACATACACACAAAATTCAAGCTTTCGCAACAAACTGTTGCCTCATCAGGAAAGAGGGAAGGAGAGGGGAAGACGAAAGGAAGTGGGTTTTAAAGGAGAGGGTAAGGAGTCATTCCAATCCCGGGAGCGGAAAGACTTACCTTAGGGGGAAAAAAGGACAGGTATACACTCGCACACACGCACATATCCATCCACACATACAGACACAAGCAGACATATTTAAAGATGTATATTTAAATATGTCTGCTTGTGTCTGTATGTGTGGATGGATATGTGCGTGTGTGCGAGTGTATACCTGTCCTTTTTTCCCCCTAAGGTAAGTCTTTCCGCTCCCGGGATTGGAATGACTCCTTACCCTCTCCTTTAAAACCCACTTCCTTTCGTCTTCCCCTCTCCTTCCCTCTTTCCTGATGAGGCAACAGTTTGTTGCGAAAGCTTGAATTTTGTGTGTATGTTTGTGTTTGTTTGTGTGTCTGTCGACCTGCCAGCACTTTCATTTGGTAAGTCACATCATCTTTGTTTTTAGATATATATTCCCTACGTGGAATGTTTCCCTCTATTATAACAACTTAAGAATTATTATGAAATGAGCTTAATTATTTTGGATTTGTAATTTAATCACGCCATCTATGTTTAAGAATAGCACATCTCTTGCAAATGTATTTTACATTAACACTATCAGCTTTAAAATTCACAGAAAATAATGTAAAACAGCGATGTTTGTAACCACGCTACTTCTGTAATGATGCACTAATTTGTTTACTTCATTCAGATTGCATTTGTGAATCACAACAAACGTATGTTCAAAGCAGAGACCTTTAGAGCCAGCTACAGTTTAGTAACTGCACACTTTAACACAACAAACAATGCATAGTACCAATGTCAAAAGAGCAATTCAATTCACAACCTTTTACTCGCTTTATTACATAGTGCTTTGTGCTTGGGCGTTATTGGTAGCAGTGGGGCAGAACAAGTGACAAATGGCAGGTGCATGCAAAAATTCAATAGCTGTACTTTCAAATGGTCATAACTGCACACTTTCACAATTATGACTCAAATTTTCACACAGGATCGATTTCTAGGGCTGATCTCTTGGAAGTGGGCTTTTTTTTCTTCTTAAAATATAAGGTCAGATTGGTGATGTTTCCTTGTTAGATGTAGTGATACATTGATCTGTAGCATAGCTTAAGGTCTAGTTTGGTCAGAAGGTGACAGTGTGGTTCTGAATTGGAAATTTGGTATCATATACTTCAGTTAATCTGAACTTACTTCTGGTTTTCGTGACTGAAAATCCTGCCTGCAATTTGGACTGTTAACTTTGGAAGACTATTAGGCAATCACTTGAACTTTTATCTCATTTGATTACATGACTGCATGCCTTACCATAATTGGCAATATTTCATTGTGTTTAATTATGTTGAGTTAAGGCCCATCAGCATTTTGTATTTATGTGCACATCATGTTAATTAAGGAGAGAGGTTCTACACATGTTCTGAAATACTTAACATCCCTACACGCCAATTCAGTTCTGGCAATATATAGTTCAATTCTCATCCACTAATAATTTAATTTTTTATGCTTACCAAATAAACAGCATGTTATAATTTAATTTTGCATTACCTTTCATTCAATAAACATTTTTATATTTTTACTAAAAGCAATTATTAAATTTCACGCCCTATCTCTGTGCAATTGTTTGGTGACAAACAGGGTCTCACATTTCCCCAGTTCCTTGTGGAAGCTGTTAGAGGATTTCTGTCTCAACAATTTCACCTTGTAAGGATGTGGCTCAAATCACATTTAGAACACAAAAGGCAGAAGGTAGTATTGAATAGATCTGCAATGGCATCTGCCTGCGGCACAGTAAAATGTGGAGGGCCACAGGGCTCAGTTCTTGGTCCCTTACTTTTCCTAATCTTTATCAATGATCTGCCATGCTGTATGACACAAAAAGCACGCTTCACCCTGTTCGCAGGTGACAACCATTACGATTGGCAAATTATCAAACTGCAATCTTGAGAACACTGACTACCGTATTCAAAGCAGTTCTAGATTGGTTCACTTCAAATGGTCTGACGTGACTGAATTTTCATGCACAGGGGAAGTGTGGTGACAAAGAACTGTTGAGATTTGAGTCTTCCAGTTTCCTAGGATTACACATAAACAACTATGTAAACTGGTCACTTCATATCAACAACCTACGTAAAAGACTGAATTCAGCAGCATTTGCCATTTGCTCAATTTCATCTGTTTGTGGCTTGGAAACAATTAAAGCTGCATACCTAGGGAATTTCCATTCACTTATGACATATCGAATCATATTTTGGGGTAGCCAGTCAACAGCAAACAAAGTCTTTATTGCACAGAAAAAGTCCTCAGAATTATGGCTAAGTGCACCCCAGATGCTCTACCAGAAACTTATTCAAACAGCTCAGGATCCTCGCCATGCCATCTCAGCACATTTTTTTTCACTAATGTGCTTTATGAACAATAATCATATAATTTACAAAACAAACACTGAACATCACGATCATGATACAAGAAATAAATGTGATCTTCACAAAGATATCAAAATCTCTGTATGAACAGAAAGGAGTACATTATTCAAGCAAAAAAGTCTATAATAAACAACTTCTTCATGTTAAATCAGACATTGGGGATATGACTAAATTAAAAGAGAAACAGCTGAAAAGTTTTCTTTTGAATAGTTTGAATGTTCTTTACACCAATTTTTTGACAGTGTGTAACAATTAATACATTTTGTGTAATTTTAAGCTTCCCTATAAGAACTGACTATGTAGCATTGGCACATCAATTGATGACAATACTTTTTATACAGATTACAATGTATAATCATTATTACTACTGTAATCTGTGTTGTTTTAACACTTGGACCCCGTGCATCTGTTTATATGTGAAAAAAAGCAAAGTAAAAACTCTCTCACATAAAACAAAAATCAGATGAGGGAAATTTGGGATTTCAAGCTGGAAATCTCAAGGAAATATTTTAATGAAACAAAGTCACTACCCTGTTGATTAATGATTCGATAGTCTACTACATAATTATGCCTGTGTTAATGTAACTTTATTTAACTTTCAAACTACTAGCAGAAAGAGGTTATTAGATATTTTATATAATACTAGTAAATGAATAACAGATTCATTTTATAACTGAAGTTTTGTACTATTCTGAGCTTCTGCATGTATACTTCTTTTACAACAGAATAAAGGTCTTCATTTTACACATGGAGCCCCTTATTTTCTAATGGGTAATATCTAGTTTTAGCCCGACTGATGACATTCGTCAGTATGAGTTGTAGTTAGTGCCCGTAACTGAGCCATAAATTTCAATATTATGACACAGCTACAGTTTTCTTCGACATAACATTCTAATAGTATTAATTAAAAATATGGTTGCTTATTAATATAGCATTTATGTTTAAAATATACCAATGTAAAAGAACTTTCAAAGAAAGCAATGGTCTGCTGAATTACATTGCACTTGTCTTACATTTGTCATTCATGTTGTCAATATTCTAGAATCCTTCAAGGTGTGTCTTCAAATGTCTCCATTCCAAACTGACATCCAATTTGGTAAATATTTAGGATATCATTACGCCTTTATAACTTTCAGCGCTAAAAATTAAAAGTCATAGTCATACAGGCCCTTTTGTCCACAGTGTACCTCTGAACTAAAACTAAGAATGTATGTATTACTGTTACTGTACTGCTTCAGTGTGTTCCACTTCAGAAGTATGGTGTCAGATATCAAAATTTAAAACTGAAGGCAATGAAGCATTTTTTTTCCTCTGATAAAACAGTCAAAAGGTAATTTTGAGATCCTTGAAGAAAATAAATTTTTTTCTTCGGGGAAGCCTATCACAGGGACAAATTTGGAGACACAAAAACTTTTGTGGTCTGCCCTATAATTGCTGACTACCACAGTTGAAACATTTTTCTCGAAAATTATAACAACTCTAAGAATATTAGTTCTGAGCATTATTTTGATGCATCAGTCATCTGAATGAAACATGACATTTGATATAAATGGTCACACTTCTATCTGCAATGACATTCACTTGTAGAAATAAGTTAAAATGTATCCTCCTTTAAGAGCCGTTAATCTGTACTGTGTGTCAATGATTCTCTGACCAAAGTAAAATGGGTAAAAATCATCTCCTCTCCATTATACAACCTATGACAGCCTTTTTTCCTTGTGAACTTCACTGAATTCCAACAGGAGCAACATGCTATCATTAGAGATGAGACTGGTCACACTCTAAAGTTTCTCAAGGTAAATGACAAAATCCTCGAGAATCTACTGAAGCATCTGGATAACATGTAATTAGTGTTACACATTCTTAACCACACGTGCAAATCTTGTTAGAGGTGCTCTCTTGACATAATTTATTTCAAATGATGACAGTTTCCACTCTTATCATGTCTCATGCAATGAACTTAATATCAAAAAACTGCTTACTTCGAAAAAGGAGTGAAAGAAAAAAATCCTCTTGTAGATTTTATTCAGGAGCAAACACAATTTATTGTTTACCGCTGAATAAAGTTATAGAGCAGTTTCCTTGAGTTGTCATTTGTTTTATCTTGTGTTTATTCTAAACTATGTATCTGGAACTATAATTATTTAGTTACAAGATGAACATAAACATAATGAACATTATAATCATGGCTACTAATGAAAACCATACCATAAAATTACCAAATATGCAGCAACCAGTCGCAAAATCATGTTTTATTTATTCACTTTTGCAAATCAATTTCAACTGATTAACAGCCATCATCGGTGCTTTCAAGCAATATGTGCCCTGAGTAGTAATACTGTCTTAAGCAGAGGTCTAACATGAAGTCAAGTTATGTTTGACCTCTGTTTAAGACAGTGTTACTACTCAAGGGCACATATTGGTTGAAAGCACCAATGATGGCTGTTAATCAGTTGAAATCAATTTGCAAAGTGAATAAATAAAATATGATTTTGTGACTGTTTGCTGCATATTTGGTAATTTTATAGTTTACGGTCGCTGCACAACTTGGGAACCACATGGAGCCCACCACTCAAAACCATTCCAGTTTGCATAATTACTAGTGTCTTTTTCCACAACACAAAGAACAAGTTTATTAAGTTCACTACAACACTGCAATTTTTTGGACATTGTGAAGTCCATGATATCACCGAGTGCCACATGCACAAGTATTGTATTCAACAAAAATAGCAAGGCGCAAGCCTTCATTTTGATACCAGTCAGTCTGAGAGGTAATTTAAGTGATCACTTTCAAAAACAGTTTCTTTTCAAGTGTTGGAGAACAAGATGGATTCATTTTAGACTTTCCTCACAACTGAAAATATGATATGTTCTTCTGGAGTCACTTTTTGTTTATGCATTAGTTAGTGATGTTTAACAGTTAGTCTGTGGAGGCATTCATTGTACTCATCACAATATTTCTCATTTACACCGGCTGAATCACTAAACTAAAATGAAATGAATATTTTGTTCCTAACGCACTGTATGGTGTTGTGGACTTCTGCCTAGTGGCATGTTTACTACTCGCTGTTTGTAGGAGGCCAAACTGTTGTTCATCAACTAGTTGACTGCTCCTTTGGGAAAGAAATCAAAGTTGCTTTTTCTTAGTATGCTATCTTACATGTATGCTTAGTATACTATCAGGCTCTTCTCTAGAATCACAAGTTTTACTATAAAGAAAAGCATATGTGTGTGTGTGTGTGTGTGTGTGTGTGTGTGTGTGTGTGTGTGTGTGTGTGTGGCGGGGGAGGGGGGGCTGTGAAGTAGGTACCATAGCAGTTGATGGCCTTCCAACTTCTATTTGTTTCATTCAATGAAGGATTGTCTTCACGGACTACACTCTGTTGACACAAATGAGGTACAATGAACTGTGAAAGAGATATCACATAACCCTTTGCAAAGATGATTCAAGAGTTGCATATGGAAATTAAGTACCTAAATGTATTGGTTTTGATGGTAGCTGTGTTTGGTAACAACATAGTGAAGAGGACAATGTCACTACGACTACACGTGCAATTTGAAAAATGTATGAGTGTATCAATACAGACCACTTTTCATTACTTCTGGTACAACTTTTACATTACAAATGTTCCTGATTTTGTACCAATTTCCAGAAACAAATTATACAACTTTTGCATACTTCAGATATTGATTCTTCTGCCACTCATATTGAAGTCAATGAATTTCGTTTCCCATACTCGATTTAGCGGTATTGTTAGTTCCTATGGGACCAAACTGCTGAGGTCATTGGTCTACTCAATTTAGTCTTGTATACAGCAGTGAAGTAAACGTAGAAAATATTCTATAGTAATGTGTAAATTTTACAAAACAAAGCACCTTACCTTGTATAAATTCAGAAAATTACACTTCTTTTTTGAGGAGACCACTAATTAACAAAATTAAATTTATTATCTATCATTGTGTTTTAATTTGCAAATGCAGAACATGATCTTAAAATTTTCTGAAGGGTAACATAAAAACATTAGAAAGTATTATCAGTGGTGCAAATAAACTACAAAGATTTTGACATTTTTATTGGATTCATTTACCATAAAATATGTGAACTGTTTGGACATTTTACATTTTATGCTATTAAATAAATTACATAAAAACAATTGCATTACATAATTCAAGCAGTTCAGTTATGGAGGAATCAAGCTACAGGAAGGAGAAGAGAATGTCACCCGTTTAACAGGTGAAGCACTATATAATGCATTTAAATGTACATATGTATACATTATGGTTGCCGCTGATGAATGAATTTCATGATAAAATAACTATCACAGCCTCATCTGGAGGTTGTCTACCTTACTTTTGACAGACTAACCAAGACAATTCACATTTATAAGAGTAAGAGTGTTAGTGTGTGTGTGTGTGTGTGTGTGTGTGTGTGTGTGTGTGTGTTTTTGTGTTTGTGTGTGTGTTTGTTTGTGAATGTACTTTGGGAAAAGGGGTAACTGGAAATGTCACTAACCTCTGCTGTAGAGCGCAAGGTGACTTCCTTCTCATTCCAGCTACTTAATTTTTCAAACAATGAATAATGCATCTGAAATTATGCTATTTAAATACATGAAAGATGTCTTTCCACTAACTCCAACAAATGTTCATAATAAGACTGAAAAATCATCTCAACTCCTTGTGTTTAAACTGCATGTCAAATTCAATGTGTTGAAATGATTTTAAAACCTTATGAAACACAGAAAAAAAAACTAACTGCTTTGACCATATTTATAGAGAGGACTATAAATAGAATTTCTGTGAACGAATAAAAGTATACAGTTACTTCTTTTTGTAATAAACATAGTTCACTGAAGTTTAAACTATTTTTACTTCGCTATATATATATTCACATAAGTTTCTAGCAATGAACCCACACACACGAACTGGATCCTGTCAAATACTTTCAAAAGACTCAGGAATTCAAAGAAGACCTTAGTAAAAAACGCGCGCACACTGATGTTTATTTACACATTGTTCAAGACAACGATTTCGAGCGTGAACGAGAATATCTCCTGCGACCTTCTTTCCTGTGTGTCCTATGTTTTTTAGACTGTGATGAAGAACTAGAATCTGAAGAATACCTATGTGATCTCTTCCCTTTTCTCTTCTTTTCCCTCCTGTTGCTTGGAGAATGGCTACTACGGTGACTTCTGTAACTATGAGTTTTGCTACTACCACTACTATACCTCCTTTCAATTTCCCTACTCCTACTTGAACTACTGTGTCTCCTGTCATACTTTGACTTTCTGTCATTTTCATCACCCCTACGACTTTCCCGTGACCTGCTCCTACTTTTTCTGTGCTGATCCTGCCTATCTCGACCTTTCTTTTCTTTACTGTGATTGTCCTTTCTCCTGTCTTTACTATGTTTCTTTTCAGTCCTCCTTGGCTCAATATCCCAACTGTGACTACGGCTGTGCCTTTTGTGACTACTACCACCAATTCTATCTTTCCTTTGTGAACTGTCTCCTTTGTTACTACAGTTTTTGTATTTCTTTGAACTGCGCCGACTTCTTGATGAACTAGACTGAGATGATGAACTGCCTGTTTCAGAACTTGTCTCAGAACCACTGTCGGAATTAGAATCGTCATCATCTGAACTTGACTCTTTTCTTTCGGACTGTTTTGCCTGATGTCTCTCCTTACTAGTGTTTTCATCTGACATAGAGTCTTGTTTGCTAGGCTTCTTTACCAATGTTGGGTTGGCAGAAGAATCTACAAAATTGCCCGATTTCTCTTGTTCAGCATGCTGTACGGTAGTAGTTTTTAGCATCTGTGCAGTTTCTTTCTCTTCTTCCAATTTACTCTTGGCGTCCTGTGCTTCTGGGGCCTTGTCTTCTGCATCACTGTCTTCACTTCCATCCACCACTGACTGTCGTTCAGATTCTTTCTTCTGCTCTTCTTCCCTTTGCAATGAAGCTTCAATTTCTTGTTCTGTTTTGAGAAATTCTTGTTTTCGTTTTTTAATTCTAGCTTTCAATTCTTCTTCTGAATCTGCTCCATTAACTTGAGTTGCAGTGTCACTTTCACTATCACTCTCAGATTCGTCACTGTCACCATACATTCCCAAGCCTAACCTCCCAGTCAGTGACGCAAGAGCTTGCGTCTTCCTCAACTGCTGAACGGGAGCCTTGGCTTTTGCCTTTGTAATAACCTCTTGTGCTACTGCCTCCATCTCCTCTGTCGTAACTTCCAGCAGTATCTCTGTTAACAGTCGACGAACTTTCAACATAACTTCCTGTAACCTTTCCTCCTGACTCTTTGGTGGTTCAGGTTCAGATGGTGGCTGACTATCTGAATGTGCATTAGGTGATTGGCTCGGACTGTCAGCATTCCTAAACCTTGATTTCCTTCTTGCAGTTGGTGAAGGAGCTGCCGTTACTTCATGAACGGATTCCTCGGAATCACTATCAAACTTGCTCTTTTTGGGTAGTGACGGTAAATCACTTTCCGCATGCATTTCAGCCCTCGCTTGATCTTCCTCTTCCCGTTTCTTCTTCAAATATACCTCCCTTAACTTCTCGCGATCCAGTTTTCTCTGCTTCTCCCTTTCCATTTTTTCCAATCCTTCCCTTATCCAAGCTGGTAATTGTCGCCGTTTTGCAGCATCCAGCACAGGCATTGCACTATCATCCTCCTCAGACTTATCAGGAGAACGGGCACGGTCATGTGAACGACCGGGTCTCTTCCAATCTTGACGATTATTTCGGATAAATGGAGACTGACCAATGGGTCCCCCTGGAGGTAAACCGGCACCTTCAGCTGGGGGGCCACCTGGCCAGTAACCACTTGAAACAGTAGGAGTGTAATGTTCTGTACCAGGTAAATGATTATAGTCATAAACACTACTTTGGTTCCCGTATGTCTGAGCACCTGAAGGAAATTCGAATGGTGGTGCAGGAACTGTGTCGGGGGCAGGAGGACCTTTCACTGTGGAGACTGTACTTTGGTTGTTTGCATTACTCGCACTGTTAGGAGGCACCATTCCACCAGATGGCCAAGACCATCCCCACTGCTGCCAGTTTGGCCACTCACCCCAGGAATTTTCCTGTGAACTTGGACCACTTGGCTCACTATCATCCTTGTCATCCATATCCATTGGAACTTCTCCATCGTCAAAGTCTCTTTCCTCCTTTTTAGGAGCAGTATTTCTGTTGTATGTGGGCGGGGGAGGAGGTGGGGGTGGAGGGGGCGGCGGCGGAGGTGCTGCAGTTGAGACCGGCTGTTCGGGACCCGGGTGGGTCCCTTTCATCTGGATCCACTGCTGTGCCAAAGCTGCCCAGTCCACTTCTTCATGGGCGACATTCTGGTATGTAGAAGGGTTGAGAGCCCAATTGGAGTATTGTGGATCTCCTGACCACATGGCTTCTTCCTTCTTGATATGAACTGACTCCTAAAATAAAAAATATCTGAAGTTAATTTGAGGATTACAGAAAAATGGCAACACTTACATCTGCTTTAGTTTCATAAAATACATCATATTTTAAGATAAACAGTTAAGTAAAATCAAAATTTTGAACATTGGTCACACTTGGAACAAAAAAAGTTGTTAGTGCAGATAACACTGGGGGGAGGGGGGGGGGGGGGGAGGTGAGATAATCTTAAGAGATGTTAAAACCACAAAAAAATGTTGTAAGCTTTCATTTACAAAAGTTTAGAAAGCAAAGATCGTACTTTCCTGTAAATATGGATTAGCATTCTTTTCAATGCAGGGTATCATTAAGTCAACCAAAAAGTCAATTTGCTAGCAAGGAAGGCAAAATAGTTCTCTCTATATAGAAGTCTTGACATAGCATTTGGTCATTATTTGATTTAAAATAAAATAGTTCATCAGTTGCAAACTTTCAAAGAGAGAGAGAGAGAGTGCTGTCTTCAACTGACATGTGTAACAAGTGATGTAAAGCTGTGACTAATATCTTAACAGAGGCACAGATACATCAAGAATGTGATCATAATGTCCTGAAACATTCACACGGAGAAGGAAGAGGGGATGCTGGAGTGACTAAAGTATCTAATGAACAGTGAAATCTTGTGCTCAAACAACAGAAGAAAAGCCTGGACAGCATACCATAATGTATGAAAGAATTATATAAAGCATGCACTGTTGTTAATTTTCTTTTCTTTATTTCACAGATATGTGTTGAAAATTCCCAAAGGAATAGCACACGCTCTAGTAGGTTCTTATGATCTTAGGAGCACAAGCTGATGACTTTGCTCCTCTAGCTTACATATAAATAATGCTGACAAATAGATGAGGCTATCTTTAACACAGCAAATGTGGCTCCTAAAAGATACACTGTCTACCAAGGTTATATCAAAATACATGAATTTAATCAACACACACACACACACACACACACACACACACACACATTTTTACTATTGTTGCTACAGTATTTGGGGAAAAAAAATTCTTTTTAAACTGGAAAAGGATTAAAAAAGAGAGTACTTAAGTGTCTCAAGTGCCATAAGATTTGGTACAGCACAATCAACATAACTATTGTAATACTGTATAATGATGAAAAATAATTCAGGAGTCAGACAAGAATAGTGCCCATCTCACATTTCAATGACTTAAGTGAGAAAGACACACTCCTCAAGGTATAAAACTACAGCTATACATACCATTCTTTTGAAAATGCCCTACAAAGGTTACAAAACCTTAAAAGCAAAAACAAAAATACTGGGAATCTGCTGAAATGATACAATAACATCAAAACACTTCAGCACAATGTTATCTAAGAACATTAAAAACATTTAAACTGTCACAGATAAGTTACAATTTTAATGTGAACATGGAAAACAAGTTGCCCTACTTTTAAAGACTGTACTGAACAGCTTTGTCATACACAACTTTAGCAGTTGTGATACAGAAAGTAGCCATGAACAGATTACCATAAACTGAATTGAAATTTCTTATTAGCATATGGGGTGTTGAGGGTCAGATTGTACAAGCAATGACTACTAGGGGGGAGGGGAGGGGGGGGGGGGGGGGGGGGAAAGGCAGTGGTACCAATGTCCTTTACTGGTACAACAGAATTTTTTGCAATTAGTAATTCTTAACAATTTGTTCATAGTTCGCACTTATACCGTGACTGTCATTTCTATGAGCATTTGACCAAATAAGGAAATCTTCCTTCAGTCACAATATATTATTTATTACACATAACATTTTGGAGACCGTGACATCGTCAAATGCATTTTAGTGGAAGTTACATGTTTGATCCACAAAACAATAAACTGGTTAGCTCACAGTAAGGTTCTTTGTATGCAGTAACAGACAACATACAACACACAAAGAAATTTTACATTTATAGTTTGATGTCCAATGTGTATATTATTTTCAATTCTGTGCGCTATATTGTTCAATTTTGAACACTATTTTCATCTATATCACAATTTGCTAACAACATGACATACATTTTACCACTGGTACACTTGTAATGAATGTAAGCATATAATAACTCAAAGGTCTTATTTCATACAGCTAAGATACATCAGTCACAATTCTCATCGTAACTGTGTTGGTTATAGATGAAGAAAAGTTTTTCCTTTTTGAAGAAAACCAAGGAGCTGATTGCTGGGACTGATTGCTTTGCTTGGGTGTTTAGCTGAAATATTTCACGTTATTGTTGAAAAGTACAACAACCTTACAATGAGAGACTTAAACCATCTCACCATCCTACATACTGAAAACAAAGAGAGAAATTTAGGCTTGTTACAACAACTGAAAATATCCTCCAAAAGATGAAATTCATTTACCACACACTTGAACAAAATAGACTTTCAAAGTCACAACTATTCCAGCTATTTTTATGAAGTGCTTCAGCTCAACACGTAAGCTGTTAATTCCAGCAGTCACCCCGTCTGATTTTTTCAAAAAGTACAAAAATTTCTTCATGTATATCCAAAGCAGTTATTACACAAGTTGTGAATAATGTATGTTAGATGCATGAAGTATGACCTGTGACTTCTTGTTAAACACTTACATGAATTAAAAGTATAACAGTGATAAAATGTGTGACATGTTGTCAGTGAATTGTGATGCACATCAAAATAGTTTATGGAATTTAATGATGCAACACACAGAACTGTAAGTAAGAAACATTACATTTAATTTCCAGCCAAAGGTATAAAATATTTTACTGTGGACTAAGCAACTCACTGTTTCACAGAAAGGATATGTAACTTCCACCGAAATGCAGCTGATAATGAAGTTACAGTATTGGGAAATCATGGAGTAATAAATGATATCTTAAAGTGACTCAAAGGGGATCTAAAATACATAGGCAGTTCTATGAGTGAAAGAATACAAACAATACAAAAAAATCCAACTACACGCTGCACAAAAAGGCACAGGACCATGTCATTGCTCTGCATTTTCTGAATAAAGCTTTACTTCTACTTTACTTGCTCAAGCTCTATGATGTATTCAATTGTATTTCTAAAACTGTTGATAAAGTGTCTGTTTGTCAACTTCAGGTGATTATGTGGACTATCAGTTGAGAACCCTTGTAGGGCTTTAATTGTGCTGAAATGAGAGTACATATGCCAAGTAATGGTGTCACAGCTCAAGACCAACACTCCTACATGACCACTCATGTTTCACAAAGAAAATTTATGATCTGACTTTGCTCTTCCACCACCAACAAACATAATAATTTGAACATATCTTGTGTACGTTGTTTTGCAGCTGCAAATTGTATCAAATGTATTTTAATAATATTCCACCAGAGCTGCATATTTGTATATGGTATCCTTTTTTTTTAATTTTTTGCTACCAGTTTGAGTGTGGCTAATTTTCAAGTGGTACACAATAAGATCATAAATGTTATTTTTCAAGCAGCGTTCACAATTTTATTGTGTACTGCTCAAAAATAAAACAGCATTTATGATTTTATAGTGGACTGCTTGAAAATGAGCCCTGTTGAAAATGGGTAGCAAAAAACAGATATACATAAAAAGCAGCTCTGATTGAATATTATTACAATACCTTTTATATAATTATCTGAAAATCACAAGCAGGAGCTTCAGCAAAATATTTCAAGTTTTATCAACTAGCCATATCTGAGACAGTCGACAATAAAAATATGAAGAACTGTAGCTCAGTTTTTAAACTTGCATTCTTCATCAGTATTTGTGCCTGTATAATGGGCACAAATAAAAAAAAAATGTACTGGTAAGAAAAGGGGACTTAGTGTAAATGAAGACTTCTGTATAATTAGAAAAACAGAAATGGTAAACACAAAATAGGAGATGCCATCAATAGCTTGAAAGCTAGTTTCCTTGTCTGGGGAACAAAAGGAAGGTCATAACTGGGTAGTTAAGCTACCTTTGAATGGTTTAAGCTCCAAGTGCAATTCAAGTGTTATTTTGGAAACAATGAAAATCGTCAACTTTAGCTGGTAATAGCTCGAATTCACTAATAAAACTACTTTTCAATTCCAAAAAGAAACAACAAGCACCACTGCTGATAATCATGCCTCATTTACATCAAACAAAGTGATAAGCAAACACTAACAAATGAGTGTTCATAGAACTATTTGCTAGTGTTCATTACAATTCACTTTCACCTGTCAACACGGATTTATACTGGAGGGAATGGAAGAGAACACGAGGGACTGTATATAGAAGTACACCTGAATACTGTGATGCTATGGTTGGTTCTATCACAACCCTCCCTTCCATTTTTTGCACTAAAGTCATCAGCACACAGTTTTCATTTGAGACAATGCTAGTTACAGTCACAATACAAATTTTCTGATGGAATGCAAGTGCTCTGTTTGTAAAGAAGCAAGCAAATCAGATTTGAAAATGGAAAATATGGATACCCGGATATTTACACAAGTGGTAAACAACTGGCAGTAGTGCACTTCACTGTAACTGAGGGAAAATTGTAAAATGAAACACTAAATAGCAAAAAACAATATCAGAAAAAAAGGCTATTGCTTACACCCTGATTTTTAGAACTGTGTATGTTTACATCAGACATAAGTACTTTTTTCATATTTCTACAGCTGCTATAATATCTAAAATTGTTCCTGATATCTGTGATTCCATATGTGGAGACTTAAGGATGTTATTAAAATAGGGCTCTAAAAGTATAATCAATGTAATGCAAAAATGTACAAATTTAATATATGTTACTTGATAAAATTTCCTTTATAGTTTGTTGGAGGAGTGTAATTGACAAAATTTTTATTTCTCAGATATTACACTAAAACCTCTTAAAATAAAAGTGATACATATGTTATGTACTTACAGCAGCTACTTTCAATGTCAACCACAAGAATGATCAGGTATTTTGTGTATTTTTTATGTTACAGTAATTAACATAATAAAGACATATTAGTATCTTCATTTTTGGTTCCCGTCGTTCCTTAGACACTACAAGGTATTTCAAAGTCTTTGCATCAAACATCTGCACGAAAGTATGTCAAGATGACGCTGAAAAACCTGAACTGGCAGACACTTTTAAGACAGATGCCAACTATCCCATGAAAGCTTACATACAAAAGTTTTAAGAGCTATTTTCAAGTGAGAATCTAGGAATACACTTCAGCCCCATACCTATCACTCCCACAGATACAAGATTAGACTAATCACAGTGTGCACAAAATTGTTCTTCCTGCACTCCACATGCAAATGGAACCAGGGGAATCTCAAACAAATGGTACAATGAGAAGCACATTCTGCTATACAGTACACCATGGTTTGTAGAACAGACACAGATACAGAAAGAGAGAAGAAACATCTATCTACTGTAACATGTTTCTGTCACCATACAGCAACTGGCTACAGGTGAATGATTTGCATTTTCTCATTTCAGTTTATTGTCTGCATGTTGAAATTTCAGTATTGTACCAAAAATGAAAGTTTCATAGTGTCAAACTGACAGAATATAATAGGACCTACATAATTCTGGTATTTCTGGAGTTGCTACACAGTACCATGAGACTAAAAATTTGTCAGCCATCGTATATTATTAATGTTGTGTGATAAATTCGCAGAAAAGAGCTATTCAACAGCTCACATGCAATGGAAATATTTTAGACCTTTTAACTGCAAACAGGCCTGCCTTTATCGACAGTGTCAGTATGGAGACAAGGATCAGCGACAATGATATCACAGTAACAACAGTTATCAAAGTTAATAGATGTACAACTACATTTGTACTCTGCAAGCCATTACACAGTTCATGGCAGAGGGAACCGTGGGTCATTACTAGCTATTTCCTTTCCTGTTTCATTTGCAAATAAAGCATGGGAAAAACGACACACTATATGGCTCAGTATGAGCCCTAATTTATCTTTGTGGTCATCATGCAAAATTTACATTGACAACACTAGAGCTATTCTGCACTCAGCTTCAAATGATGGTTTGCTAAATTTTCTCAATCGTGTTCTACAAAAACAATGTTTGTCTTCTCTAGACTGATGCCCATTTGAGTTCACAAAGCACCTTCACAATACTTATGTTGACTGAAACTACTGTTAACAAATCTGGCAACACACCTCTGAATTTTTTTGAGGTCTTCCCTTCCTGCTGGGGATCCCGAACACTCCACCAGCATTCAAGAATGATCTCCTTTACATATGAACCACACTTTCCTAAAATTCTCCCAATAAACCAAAGTTTACCATTTCCCTTCCCTACTACCGTCCTTACGTGCTCATTCCATTTCACATTGCTTTGGAATGTTACATCTACATATTTAACTGACATGACTATGTTAAGCAGTAAACAACAAATTCTGTACTTGATCATTACGGGATTGTTTTTCCTACTCATCTGCATTATCTTAACATTTTTGTACATTCAGAGCAGGATGCCATTCATCACACCAAATAGAAATTTTGTCAATGCCATCTTGTATCCCGTTACAGACACTCAACGACAACAACATCCCAAACACCACAGCATCATAAGCAAACTGCTGGATTGCTGCTCCTCTGTCAGTCAGATCATTTACATATATGTAGAACAAGAGTCATCCTGTCACACTTCCCTGGGGCACACCTGACTTTACCCCTGTCTCAGATAAATACTCGCTCTCGAGGATAACATACTGGGTTCTCTTATGTAAGATGTCTTCAAGCCTGTCACATATCTGGGAACCTATTCCATATGTTCATACCTCCACTAACAGTGTGCAATGGGTCATCATATCAAAAGCTTTCCAGAAATCTAAGAAACTGGAATCTGGCTGCTGTCATTCCTCCATTGTTCGCAGGATACCATATGATAAAAGGGCAATCTGAGTTTTGCACGAGCGATGTTTTCTAGATCCATGCCGAGTTGTGGGCATAACCTTTTCAGTCTCAAGGAAATTTATTTCATTAAAACTGAGAATACGTTCAAGAATTCTGTGGCAACCCAGTGTAAAGGACATTGGTCTGTAATTTTCCAGGTCCGTTCTTTTACCAGTCGCTTGGGACTTTGCATTGGGAGGAGATTCACGATAAAACCATGATAGGTAATGGTCCAGTGCCAAAGGGTACACGCTGTAAAACCTTGTTTCCATTCGGACCTGGCAACAGCTCTCCCCCTCCCTGGTCACTTTTCTATCTCAGAGATGCATTTTACTATGTCCTCCATAAGGGAGCCTGTATGATACTCAAACAACAGTATGTTGGTACAGTCCTCCTGCATGAATGATTTCTTAAACACCAAATTTAAAACTGCGATTTTCCTTTTGGTGTCTTCTACTGCCACACCTGGCTGGTTAATGAATGACCGGGTGGAAGCCACCAACCTGCTTAGTGATTTTATGGAGGACCACAATTTTCTCAGGTTGTTGGTGAGATCTTCTGCTACAGTACAACAGTGGTAGTAGTTGTATGCTTCGCATATTGGTCTTTTTACAGATGTGTGAATTCCTACTAACTTTTTCCTGCTGTCAACTCACCAGTACAACCTGTTTAGAAGAAAATAAAAGAGCATGCCTAATCAGATATGTTTTACATGCTTGAAGAAGATAAGGACATGTCTTTTCTTCTGGAAACAGGAAACAAAATTTGGGCATATTTCTGCAATATGGAAATGAAGAATAAGTCTGTGGAAAGGCGTCATATCTTCGTCCCAAAACCTACGTAGTTTAACAGGCCATTATCAGCAGAGAGAGAGAGAGTGATCTTTTTAAGGATGACAAGGCCACCATCTCCCATGATTTTCTGGAATGCAGCTGTACAATCAACAAAGAGCAAAACAGGTGGATATTTCAAAGCCTAGAGAAAAAGGTCCAGAAATCTGAAAGTGATCCACATTCACTATGATTATGCAACAGTTCCTTAAGAACAAACAATTAACTGCCTATTGGCTTCTGTCTCGGGTTCTTCGGCCGACGTTCATCTAATGATTTTTCTGACGTTTCGCCAGCACGAGTGGCTGGCATTGTCAAAGCTTCACCCTCCATTGCCGGTGGTGAACTGGAGCCGAGCTCGCGGGCGCAGACTATATGTACCTGGCGCGCCAACGTCCGAGGGCTTCTCCGCGGTCATTTCCGGTGCGGTTCTCCTCTTGCTACCTGCGACGGTCGTTCGCTGTAGTACGGGAAGCCAGGATCCGTTTACCTTAAGGCTTTCCTCTTTCTTGTTCAAACTGTTAGCGTGTTTTTGTATTTCTACAGCTTCTCTGAACAAGCGCGTGTGATAGTGGTTCTCTACAGCCAGAACTTCCGTGTCGGCGAATTTTATTACGTGGTCGGTCTCATTCAGTGCGTGCTCTGCCACGGCCGATTTCTCCACCTGCCCCAACCTACAATGTCGCTTATGCTCTTTGATTCTGGTGTTAATGGATCGTCCAGTCATTCCGACAAACTTTTCCGCATGTGCATGGTATGCGGTATATTCCCAACATTGCAAGTGGGTCTCTTTTCTCCTTCGCCGATCTAAGACACTCTTTGATCTTCCTGGATCTGTTCATTACCCAAGATCCATAAGAACAACATTCCACTGAGACCGATCGTTAGCGCTCCTGGATCACCGACGTATAAACTGGCAAAACACTTGGCCTCTCTGCTCCAGCCACACGTGGGAAAGACTGACACATATATTAAGGACTCAGGACATTTCATTAAGAAGCTGAAGAAACTGAAACTTGCACCAAACGACATCCTGGTCAGCTTTGATGTTGTTTCGTTATTTACGAAAGTGCCACTCAGTGACGCTCTGGAGCACATCGCTTCCATTTTCCCGCTAGACATCAGAAAGCTCTTCCATGCATGTCTCACCACGAGCTATTTCACGTGGAATGGCAATTTCTACGAACAGCTGGAAGGCGTCGCCATGGGTAGTCCTCTCAGTCCAGTGGTGGCCAACTTCTTCATGGAACAATTCGAAGCACAGGCACTGGACTCGGCGACTTGCAAACCTAAGGTGTGGTACAGGTACATCAATGATACTTTCGTGGTGTGGAGCCATGGTGAAGAACAGCTCGGTGACTTCCTAAGACACTTGAACAGCCTCCATGCCTACATAACATTTACCATGGAAGTAGAAAAGGACAAGAAACTGCCATTTCTAGATGTGCTGGTCACAAGGGACGGCGAAAACCTGGGACACAGCGTGTATCGAAAACCGACTCACACGGACCGATACCTGCACAAACTGTCAAACCACCACCCGAGCCAGAAAAGAGGCATGGTTAGTACGCTCGTAACGAGAGCAGGACGAATATGTGAGCCGCAACACCTCAAACGAGAAATGCAACACCTGGAAACTGTCCTGAGGAGCAATGGGTACTCCACAAGTTATATTAGAAGTGTAACAGAGCCAAACACTCGGCGAAGTAAGGAACCAGAAAAAGAAATGTCGGGTATGGCCTTTCTGCCATACATTCCCAGAGTGACGGACAGAATCGGCCGTATATTGTGCAAACATGGCGTAAAGACGATTTTCAAACCGACAAGGAAGATCAAAGAGTGTCTTAGATCGGCGAAGGAGAAAAGAGACCCACTTGCAATGTTGGGAATATACCGCATACCATGCACATGCGGAAAAGTTTACGTCGGAATGACTGGACGATCCATTAACACCAGAATCAAAGAGCATAAGCGACATTGTAGGTTGGGGCAGGTGGAGAAATCGGCCGTGGCAGAGCACGCACTGAATGAGACCGACCACATAATAAAATTCGCCGACACGGAAGTTCCGGCTGTAGAGAACCACTATCACACGCGCTTGTTCAGAGAAGCTGTAGAAATACAAAAACACGCTAACAGTTTGAACAAGAAAGAGGAAAGCCTTAAGGTAAACGGATCCTGGCTTCCCATACTACAGCGAATGACCGTCGCAGGTAGCAAGAGGAGAATCGCACCAGAAATGACCGCGGAGAAGCCCTCGGACGTAGGCGCGCCAGGTACATATAGTCTGCGCCCGCGAGCTCGGCTCCAGTTCACCACCGGCAATGGAGGGTGAAGCTTTGACAATGCCAGCCACTTGTGCTGGCGAAACGTCAGAAAAATCATTAGATGAACGTCGGCCGAATAACCCGAGACAGAAGCCAATAGGCAGTTTGTCAACAAGTGGCCACGAAAGCCTCAACAATTTTGTAAACAATTAACTGCCAAACAGCTGGTCTGTGGTCTCTCATCCATCATACAGCCTAGATCACACACATTTGGACTTCATCCTTACTCCAATGGAGGATAAGGTTTGAAAAGAAAAAAAGGTCAGGCAAACATGGTAATAACATACAGGTGGTACCCATTCTCAGCAAGATACGTACATCATCAGTAGATCTAAAAACCACATGAACCGGTTCCAGCTTCTGGTTAATCAACATCAAACAAAATATGTAAAGCCATTACACATGACATCAGCATAAATATCAACTGCTCTACAACATAAAAAGATTAACCTTATTTATTTTTCTGGCGTCATATATAATGTATAGGATCTTTCTTTGGGGGTTAAAGTGTGCAAGGACTACTAACAACTAACACTATGAAAATCACAATTATCAAACAATAATCAATAATTAATACACATATATATTATCCTCATCAAAAATAATTTAACTAGTTAATTTACACATATCAAGCAAATGTACTGTGAAAGAGGAACAATGCCATTATATATGAACAGACCCTTAATTTGAATGGCATTCAAATTATGTAGTAGTAACTGTAAGTTTAATTCTCACCTTCATCAAATTCATGCGAATACTTGTCGAATATATCAGTTTTTAGAGTCTAACGGGTTACCGTCTCCATGTAAGAGCTGATGTCTGAAAAATAATGTATTAAGATTTACCAGGATCTTAACATTAGTTCAAATCTGACCATATTTTAGAACACATCATGAATGCATTAAAATACCATTTAGATAGTTACATCAATGTCAAATAGTAAGAGCACAATGCATTCTGGTCCAGCAACTCAACTCACTGTAACCTGCAAGCAGTAACCATAATATCAATAGTTTTTTTGAAGCATCAGGAGGAATAACAAAACAGAAGCTGATAAATTTGACAAATATCTTATGAAGCAAGCATTTTCAAAAGAAGTACTTTCATGTGTAAAAGAACTGGACATAAAAACCTGATTTAAGGAAACAGTAAGTGTTGTTTAAGATTTTGTGAGCTTATGTAGTGATTCCACAGTTATGAAAAAAATAACAAAGATCTTAATAAAGAAAACAAAAATAAAGAAAGGAAACAGATATTTACAGCCTGAAATGCAGTGTATTCCATAGTGTCAATGTCAAATATTACACAGTTGCAGTTATCTAAAACTAAGTGCTCATCTGAACATGTCCTTGTCCACAAAGGCTCAAGAGATATATTAGGTTCAACTACGCAAGATGGAACAATAGCCACAATCCTGATAGAGAACCAGAATATATAGTCTGTACAGTATTTTTTCCTTTAAGTCTAGTCCTGACAGAGCTAAATGAGCTGTTTTTCTACTTGCAACATGTTCACTGTTCTAAACAGTGCACAATACTTGTAAAGATTTATGTTGGGGATCCGCAATATACATGTAGCTTGCACTGTAAGTGTGTGTGTGTGTGTGTGTGTGTGTGTGTGTGTGTGTGTGTGTGTGTGTGTGTGTGTGTCTGACTATTATGTGGCAGAACAAATTTTGGACCACTGGAACAAGCCCTACTTTTTAGGTAGATATATTTTACTAAAATATTTGCATGCACAAAAGCTGTAATTGTCATAGTAATGTGTTTCATACACATGCCATGACGTAATACTGTTGGGAGAATTCTGATTAATTTATCTACCATAAAACATTGTTAACAACCAGAAATTATAGATTTTTTTGTGACAGTTCCAGAAGAAAGTGTGAACGCAGAGGTCACGTGTTTCATTAAAAGACCAGTTTTGTGTGTGCAATAGCAACTGCTGTACACGCAAAGTAACTTAACATAAAAATAGGGCAGCAGACATAATCATTCATTGAAACTAATACTTATTCGACCTCTCAGCATTCAGGGTAGATTCCAAAATATTTTTCCATTCTAATTTAATCTTCAGTAAGCAAATAATTTGCTAATTGAATTCTACTATTTTTGACTTTTTATCAGAATGCATAATAAATTGAAGACACGAAGATGAAAGTAGTAATTACAATTCACAGAAGAGAAGTTGTTCTTATTAACAGATGGACCTGAAAATTATTTCAAGGCTGCTTATTACATGACTGTGACACTTCTCTTAGTGCCACGCAATCTGGTGGTACCATTATCAGTTGGTGAGCAACCTAAAGAAATAAATAATGCTTTTTATCTTAGTTGCAGTCTGTATTTGTATGAGCATCAGTATGCTCTTAAGAATGAATGTCCACCAATTTCCCAAAACCAATGGTTTACTGTTGACCAGGATTCAGAAAAATCTGGGGAAAAAATAATGGATAAAACTCAACACCCATCCTGTGAGCAGCAGCACATGATGTGATGATAGGACAAGCAATCTGATTGGTGGGGGGAAAAGGGGGGTAAGAGAGGATGGGGTGGGGACAAATAGCACAGTAGGGGTGGAGGATAGTAAAGTGCTGCTTCTGGGAGCATGCAGGTATCAGGTAGAGAGAGCGTAGTGCAGCCACATGCAGTCGGTAGGTTAGATGGAGGGTAGGGGCAGTGTAAATGGAGAGAAGTACGAAGACTGGATGTGTTGGTGGAGTAGATGGCTGTGTAGTGCTGCTCTGCGATCAGAGAGGGAATAGGTGGGTGTAGGACAGTCATTAACCAAGGGTGAGGTCAGGAGGGCCGCATGGTACCTCTGCCAACTTATTCATGAGTCATCTAGAGGAATCCTTTCTACAAACCCACAATCCCAAACCCCTCATATGGTTCAGATTCACTGATGACATCTTTGTGATCTGAATCAAAGGTGAGGACCCCCCCCCCCCCCCCCCAACATTTCTCCAGAACCTCAATACCTTCTTCCCCTTTCGCTTCACCTGGTCCTCCTCAAACCAACAAGCCACATGCCTTGATTTTGACCTCCACCTCAAAGATGGCTCCATCAGTATCACATCAAGCATATCAACCACCAGCAATGCCTCCACTTCAAAAGCTGCCACCCTTTCCATGCCCAGAAGTCCCTTCCATATAGTATAACCAACCACGGCCATCACATTTGTAGTGATGAGCAGTCCCTCTCAAAATATACCAAGGGTCTCACTAAAGCCTCCACAGATCGTAATTACCCACCCAACCTTGAACAGTAATTGATCTCCCATGTCCCATCTCTCCAGTGATCCCCCACCTCCCGAAGTCCCATCATCTGGCTGCAGAGGAGCATTCCCCTCATGACTCAGTGCCACTCACGACTGGAGCAACTCAATCATATTCTCTGCCAGGGTTTAGACTACCTCTCATCATTCCCTGAAATGAAAAATGTCCTTCTCACTGTCTTTCCCTCGCCTTCAACAGGGGTATTCTGGCTCACACCAAATCTACAGAACCCCATCCCTGAACCCCTTGCCTCACAGCTCATCCCTACAACAGAATTAGATACAAGACCTGTCCCATACATCCTCCCACCACCGCCACCTACTCCAGTCCAGTCACTAGCATCGCCTATCCCATCAAACGCAGGGCTACCTGTGAAACTGGTCACGTGATCTCTAACCTGAGCTGCCACCACTGTGCTGTGTTCTATGTGGGTCTGACAACCAAAAAGCTGCCTGTCCACGTGAATGGCCAACAACAAACTTTGGTCAAGAAACAGCTGTCCCACCCAGTTGCTGAGCACACTGTCCAACAGAATGTTCTTCATTTTTATGACTGCTTCACAGCCTGTGCCAGCAGGATCATTCCTACCGACCCCAGATTTTCTGAACTGCACAGATGGGAACTGTCCCTCCAATACATCCTACTTTCCCGTAAACCTCCTGGCCTCAACCCTCGTTAGTCATTGTCCTACACACACCTATCCCACTCCTTGTTCCCACTACAGCACTACACGACCCTCTACTCCACCAACGCATCCACAGTCTTTTTACTTCTCTCCTTTCCAGCTGCCCCCCCCCCCCCCCTCACCCTCTGTCTAACCTCCCAACTACACCTACCTGCCCTACCTTCTCCCCACCTAGTCCCTGCATGCTCCCACAAGCAGCACTTTATCGCCCCCCCCCCCCACCCCTGCCCTTCTACACTCCTGGAAATGGAAAAAAGAACACATTGACACCGGTGTGTCAGACCCACCATACTTGCTCCGGACACTGCGAGAGGGCTGTACAAGCAATGATCACACGCACGGCACAGCGGACACACCAGGAACCGCGGTGTTGGCCGTCGAATGGCGCTAGCTGCGCAGCATTTGTGCACCGCCGCCGTCAGTGTCAGCCAGTTCGCCGTGGCATACGGAGCTCCATCGCAGTCTTTAACACTGGTAGCATGCCACGACAGTGTGGACGTGAACCGTATGTGCAGTTGACGGACTTTGAGCGAGGGTGTATAGTGGGCATGCGGGAGGCCGGGTGGACGTACCGCCGAATTGCTCAACACGTGGGGCGTGAGGCCTCCACAGTACATCGATGTTGTCGCCAGTGGTCGGCGGAAGGTGCATGTGCCCGTCAACCTGGGACCAGACCGCAGCGACGCACGGATGCACGCCAAGACCGTAGGATCCTACGCAGTGCCGTAGGGGACCGCACCGCCACTTCCCAGCAAATTAGGGACACTGTTGCTCCTGGGGTATCGGCGAGGACCATACGCAACCGTCTCCATGAAGCTGGGTTACGGTCCCGCACACCGTTAGGCCGTCTTCCGCTCACGCCCCAACATCGTGCAGCCCGCCTCCAGTGGTGTCGCGACAGGCGTGAATGGAGGGACGAATGGAGACGTGTCGTCTTCAGCGATGAGAGTCGCTTCTGCCTTGGTGCCAATGATGGTCGTATGCGTGTTTGGCGCCGTGCAGGTGAGCGCCACAATCATGACTGCATACGACCGAGGCACACAGGGCCAACACCCGGCATCATGGTGTGGGGAGCGATCTCCTACACTGGCCGTACACCACTGGTGATCGTCGAGGGGACACTGAATAGTGCACGGTACATCCAAACCGTCATCGAACCCATCGTTCTACCATTCCTAGACCGGCAAGGGAACTTGCTGTTCCAACAGGACAATGCACGTCAGCATGTATCCCGTGCCACCCAACGTGCTCTAGAAGGTGTAAGTCAACTACCCTGGCCAGCAAGATCTCCGGATCTGTCCCCCATTGAGCATGTTTGGGACTGGATGAAGCGTCGTCTCACGCGGTCTACACGTCCAGCAAGATCGCTGGTCCAAGTGAGGCGCCAGGTGGAAATGGCATGGCAAGCCGTTCCACAGGACTACATCCAGCATCTCTACGATCGTCTCCATGGGAGAATAGCAGCCTGCATTGCTGCGAAAGGTGGATATACACTGTACTAGTGCCGACATTGTGCATGCTCTGTTGCCTGTGTCTATGTGCCTGTGGTTCTGTCAGTGTGATCATGTGATGTATCTGACCCCAGGAATGTGTCAATAAAGTTTCCCCTTCCTGGGACAATGAATTCACGGTGTTCTTATTTCAATTTCCAGGAGTGTATTTCTTCCCCTCACCGATCCAGCCTCCTCCTTACCCACACCATCCAGATTGCTTCTCCCATTATGTGCTGCTGCTCGCAGTCTGGCCTCGGCAGCCAGAGACTGTGGTCATGAGTGTGAGAGTTGCATTTGTTGTGTGTGTGTGTGTGTGTGTGTGTGTGTGTGTGTGTGTGTGTGTGGTTCCCCCTACCCCCCCCCCCCCCCACCCCAAATTAAATGAAGACCTTTTTGGCCAAAAGCTTGCTTGTTTGACAGTCTTTCTGTTGGGCCTATCTGTGACTCAACATCCCCGCTATATGGCGAGTGGATAAAATTGGGTTTTAATGGGTTTTACTGTCTTATTTTTGACAGTTAGTTAAATTTAAATTCCCATAGTTAATTTATTCAAAACACTACACTATCTATTTTACTACTGCCTGTTTAAAATTACTTGATAGTTTGTGTCTGCCTCTTGTCGCTGCAGTGTTGCCACACTGGTCACCGGCAAGCACGTGGTAATAGGTGACATAAAAACACACAAATCGCTTCACAAATGCTGTTAATGTGCGACATGGAGCACTGTTTGAAGTGGACGAAACAGGTATGCTAGAAATGCAAGATACTCTGTTGACAGCTGACTTTAGATGACCAATAACTAAACTGCAACAGACGACGGGTTTTGCAGCTCTGAACTGAAACTCGTGTCCTAAGCTAACCACAATCTTGTGATGTCTAAAGTATCAGAGAGCGGAGGTCAACAATCTGGGGCAGAACTGAAATCATTATCACTTTGTTGACCACTATTAAAGCTAACCACTATGTGCAAACTCGTGAGAGAAAAAGTTCAGGTTTAGCACTAGAAGCCACCTAATTCCTTGCTGTCACTGATTGGCTGAAACTATCCTCTTACTGGCTGCATGAACTGCCACTTTACCAACAGCTGAGAAGTCTTCGTTGGCACTTGGTTGCAGATTATAGACAACACAGGCAGATTCCAGATGAAGAAAGAATGGTGTGTAGAAAAATAGCAGAAAATAAAAATGTCAATACAACAATGAAAATGGCACACAAAAGAATTAGAAACAAAAAAATTACATTTAGATCAGTTAATTGAATAAAAATGATGAACTCTTTTGATTATATTTAGCCATAAAAAGATTTGTGGTAGCAGACGCAGTTTGAACCAACAACATGCACCACGGCAAGTTAAAATACTAACCATTGTGCTAAGATATAACACTCAGTCAAATTGTTCTATGTCTACCTGTAATAACCCAGTGGCAATGATTAATTGCACCCTTCAGAAACTAAAGTTTCATGCAATGTCGTGCAAAGCTTATTTAATGCAAGTTGATCTCTGTGACTATGACAAATGAACATGTGAAGCTGAATCACGTCTTGCACAGAAGTATGCAGTGGTGTTTAGAAGTATACAGTGGTGTTTAGTTAGTGCTGTGTGTGAAATGTGTGTGTTTCTTTAGCATCATTATGTGTGTTTTGTTTGTGGTGTGGTTATGGAAGTGGAAGTGAAGTGGCCAACTGTTCTGGCAGATACGCAACAGCAAATGGTTCGGGTGTGATTTTGAGTGCTTTGAATAGTAAAAACCACACCTCCAATGCGTGAAGTGTCAACTATCAAGCAAATTTTAATCCAACTATAGTGCTTCTTTTCTCGTCCTGCCAGAACTGCATTCATTGAGAGAATCTCCTCCACCTATGGGCTTGTTTGGTCAAAATTAAGAAATTATTTAGGAGAGAAAAGATTCGAGAAATTACGGAAGATATATAACTTTCTGCAAGATTCCAAAAAATAGTACTTTACATCCATTTCAGTTTTACATCAGGTTACAGTTTTTTAAAGTGTTAATGTTATTCAGCAGTGTTCCATACACTGCAAGAAAAGTTAGAAGACAATATTAACAAAATATATTCTTGTGACAGTAAATAGCTGCCTCCAGTAAATACGACCACTCTTATTGTCTTAAGGTTAACTATATAACATTTTGTAACCCTGATGCTGACGAAACTCTGGAATGTAACTTATGGTTTCCAATGTACACTTTTCACAACTCTTCTTGTTTGAAGCCCTTCTCTTAGCACCAATGCAACCACTTTCCACAATGTGCACCATGTGGTCTAAACTTTCAACAAATTCTGATTTGTTTAATCTCAGCAGCTCTATTTCAGACCATTCTTTCCCTCCCACCGTTTTACTGTCTTTCTTACTGTTTTTGGTCTCTCTTTTTAATTACCAAACAGTTATTTTCCTCTTTTTAATGTCTCTCTACAACTGTACTGTTTTGATGATTCCATCCACTCACACCTGTGATACCCTTTCATGTTGAACACATGTATGTTTATATGTCTGTATTTTACCTTGTATTAGGCTGGTAAATCCTACTGTATTATAAGTTTATCATTGGGTGGATAAATTAATATACTATACCACAATGAGGTAATAGAAGTCATAGGATACATTCTAATATCGTGTCGGACCTCCTTTGGCCTGGGGTAGTGCAGCAATTTGACATGGCATAGCCTCAAGAAGTCGTTTGAAGTCCTCTGCAAAAATACTGATCCATGCTGCCTCTATAGCCGTTCATAACTGTGAAAGTGTTGCTGGTGCAAGATTTTGTCCACAAATTGACCTCTTGATCATGTCCCATAAATGTTTGGTTGGATTAATGTCGGGCAATCTGACTGGCCAAATTATTTGCTCGAACTGTCCACAATGTTCTCAAACCAATCATGAACAACTGTGGCCCAGTAACATGACACATTGTTGTCTGGGAACATGAAGTCCATGAATGGCTGGTTTGGTTTCCAAGCAGCCAAGCATAACCATTTCCAATCAGTTCAGTTGGAACAAAGGACCCAGTCCACTCCCTGTAAACACATGCCTACACCATTGAGGAGCCACCACCAGTTTGCACAGTGCCTTGTGGACAACTTGGGACCAAGGCTTCATGGGATCTGAGCCACACTCGAACCCTACCATCTGCTCGTACCAACTGGAATCAGGACACATCTGACCAGGCCATGGTTTTCCAGTTGTCTAGGTCCAACCGATATGGTGTTAGTAAAGGCACTCATGTTGGTGGTCTGCTGCCATAATCCATTAATGACAAATGTTGCCACACCGTCCTAATGGATATGTTTGTTGTTGTACATCTGCCCCCCCCCCCTTTTTTCTTGATTTTTGCAGTTATTTCACAAAGTGTTGCTTGTATGCTAGCACTGACAATTGTAGGCAAACACTGCTGCTCTCAGGCCGTTAGACACTGCACTGCCCTTGGTGAGAGGTAATGGCTGACATTTGGTATTCTCGGCCCTCTCTTGACACTATAGATCTTGAATTCCCTAACAATTTCCGAAATAGAATGTCCCATGCATCTAGCTCCAAGTACTATTCCACATACAAACTCAATTAACTGCCGTCGTTCGGACAAAATCACACTGGAAACCTTTTGACATGAATTGGTTAAGTACAAATGACGGCTGCACCAACGCATGCCCTTCTATACCTTGTCTACTTAATACTATTGCCATCTGCATATGTGAATATCACTATCTCATGACTTTTGTCACCTCAGTGTATTATTTTAGATCTTGGATTTGAACAAAGAGTTAATGGCAATCCTCTATTACTTAATACTCCTAAGCTGAACCCTACATCTATTGTCACAGTATTTTTTTTCCTCCCTTCTTTTAATTACAGATATCTCTCTTATATTTTTCTGTTTGCCTCTTCTTCCTTACAAAGAAAATGCTTTAAAACTTCCGAAGCTTAAGATTTAATGTATCTTTTTTCCCCTATCAGTTTTACTGCAATGGTTAAGTTCCAGAAACAGATCGGAAATGTTCAAGAGGCTCAGGAAAATATTTCTATTGCAGTGTCTAATTAGACACAGAAAATGCAACTCTGTGAGAAAGATACATCTGAACAACCTTTAAAAACCAGGTAAACTGTAATACAGATGTTGAAGTTCATTATTGAATAAATCATTCCTTAAATCCACTGTCAATAACAGGCTCTGGTACAACTGGTTTTGGTGACGATGGAAAGAAAACTGTTTTCTATGTCAGGCAGATCGAATCTCCAGAAGAGTGCATTATCGTTGTAATAACTCAATTGACAGGAATAAATGATGATGTAGAGGATGAGTGCAAGAGGGAGAGGGAGGGGAAAAGGATTGCATTACACAGCCCTTAGGCTTGAATCAGTAATTCCATACAAGCCGCAGTGAAATTATGTTTTCATCATGTCAGTATTCAAGTCATACAGAGCTTTTTTAGCAACCAATGACACACAAATACAATTATTATTGTTGTGTCGCAGGAACTGCTAATGGACAGAATGTCTCATCCCTGTTAAGTAGTGTGTGAGGTGTCTGAGCGGCAAAAAGAAAAAGATAAGAGATACACAGGGGCTGAGACATGTTATTTGCTACCCTCTGTAGTGTCATACTACACTACCTATTAGCCACCATATTTCATGTAGTCTTTCTACTTTTTGTTTTAGATGTGAGAAAGTTCGTATCACATTTTTGCAAGCTACACGTTTGCTAAATTTGGTTCTGTAATCATAGCTGTTGTCTGCTCAACATATGCAAGCAAGCCTGGATAGGCATTGAAGGTACGTGTCTATATTTTAACATATGCTCTGTACATAAATTTTGACAACATAATCTGTAACTGTGCTGTATTTTGCACACACTGTATTTATTTACTTGTTAGTTAATAAAGCATGTTGCATCAAGTTCTAAAGCCAGCAGGCCTGCAGGGTTGCCACATCTTGCAAAGAAAATCAGTCTCATTACTTTATTGTCGTACCTCGTAAGTTACCATTTTCTGTAACATTTCTGTCTGTTCTTAAAAGTTGTGGATAGCACAAATCTTTTACAAATTATGTATTTTCTGTATTGGACACATCTATTGAGCAGAAAAATCGTACTAACAGACAAAGATCGATCCTAAATGGAATTTTCCAGGCTACATCCTCTCATTATGAGTGTCACACAATTAACTGAAACACAAATATTACTGACATTGTTGAGACACGATCAATGTCAAGTATTTGTTTCTCCACTAAAATTGGGAGGAATTTAGTTTCTGGTTGTAACTTCTCAACATTAAGAGATGACTGCTATTTAGTAGTTATTTTACACATTATCTACCACTATCCTGCATCATATCGCCTTAGTTTGACAATATAAAACATGGTAGAGGGATATTCAACGTACTTTACTGACATCCCAGTACTGCCTATCAATGGTGTGTGTGTGTGTGTGTGTGTGTGTGTGTGTGTGTGTGTGTGTGTGAGAGAGAGAGAGAGAGAGAGAGAGAGAGAGAGAGAGAGAGAGAGAGAGAGAGAGAGGGGGGGGGGGGCGTGTCAGGGGTCATTGGAAGCATCTGATTCCACTTGTCTGTTTTCACCTATGACATAATGGTGTTGTGGAGTATGATGTCACTGTCAGACAGGTGTTTTTGTGTTGTTTCACGTTTGCAGATTTCATGTTGCTGTATCTGATGGTGTGTTCTGGTGGTGAAGTATGGTACTGGGTTCATTTGAGTCTTGGTTGTCCGTGTGATAACATGGGTTTACTTGGGTCTAGGTAGTGAGCCCTATAATGCGAATTTGGAAATATGTGTTTCGTTTTCAGTGATTTGTGTATATATCAAAGGATGGATACGACTGACTATCTTTTCACCACATGTTGCTTTAGAGATGATATGTTGTCGACTATAAATGTTCTGCAGGTTTTTAGATTATCAGCAGATAATATTAGGTGCCATGCTTATGGGCAGTACCTGAAGTTGGAGGAAGGTAGTATTGCTAGGTCAGATGCATTTCTGTCGTAGACCGGTTTGTGGAAGAGATGTTATGAAAACTTAGTGGTTAACAATGGTATTCAGTTTAAAGATTATGACTCTCAGGCTTGCATTAATACCATAGAAGGGTTTGTGGGGGAAGGGGGGGGGCGGGGGGGGGGGGGGGAGCAATGAAACAAGAAGGGGGACACTGTGCTCTTCCAATCTTCAATCCCATTTAGATGAGTATTGCTGATGGAAGAGAATCCCTGATATTTTTTATTTCTTTTTTTTTTCCTTCTTTTAAGGGCTGTGGGGAGGATGTATATACCAAGGGTGTGAGAGTGTTGGGTTTCAGTGGGTGTGGAAGATAAGGTTGTAGGTACTGTTTGTGAGGTTGATGGAACCAGTTACAAGTGGGGGAAGGATGTGTTTAGATGTTCCTTTGTTTCGTGCGAAGAGGACTGGTTATGTTGTTGAATTTTTTAAGGAGTGGTTGGTTTTGGTTTTTGATCGTTACTCTTTTTTGTGGGTTTTGTGATTTTTAGTGGTATCGTGTGGGTTGGGGTTGGTGTATTGGTGGGAAGTTGTGGGGGCTGGGTTGCTTTTGTATATATATGTGTGAGCATGGGGGGGATCTAGGTGATTTTATTGGAGGCTTTTGGGGTCGTGCTTTTAGGCTGAGTGAAGTGTATGATTCCTGTCAGTTTAGTGGCTGTAGCGTTATCTCGTAAACTGAGTTTTTCCTTAAATTTTGTGTATAATATATGTGCGATGGTGCAGAGTTTTGTACTGATGTACATTTAGCTTGACACCATCCTATGCGCCCTACTTCCCACAGTTGCCCCCATTACCTTAATTCTAATGCTGGAGTGAAACCTTCAGATGACTTTATTTTGTTGATGTTTGTTGCAATGTGTTTGTAGTGACGTTGTTGTTGTTGTTGTTGTCTTCAATTCAGAGAGTGGTTTGATGCAGCTCTCCATGCTACTCGATCCTGTGCAAGCTTCTTCATCTCCCAATACCCACTGCAAAGTACATCCTTCTGAATCTGTTTAGTGTATTCATCTCTTGGTCTCCCTCTAAGACTTTTACCCTCCTCGCTGCCCTCCAATACTAAATTGGTGATCCCTTGATGCCTCAGAATATGCCCTACCGACCGGTCCCTTCTTCTAGTCAAGTTGTGCCACAAATTTCTCTTCTCTCCTATTCTATTCAATACTTCCTCATTAGTTATGTGATCTACCCATTTAATCTTCAGTATTCTTCTGTAGCACCACATTTCGAAAGCTTCTATTCTCTTCTTGTCTCAACTATTTATCGTCCACGTCCACTTTCATACATGGCTACACTCCATACAAATACTTTCAGAAACGACTTCCAGACACTTAAATCTATACTTGATGGTAACAAATTTCTCTTCTTCAAAAATGCTTTACACACCACTGCCAGTCTACATTTTATATCCTCTCTACTTTGACCATAATCAGTTATTATGCTCCCCAAATAGCAAAACTCATTTACTACTTTAAGCATCTCATTTCCTAATCTAATATCCGCAGCATCACCCGACTTAATTCGACTACATTCCATTATCCTCATTTTGCTTTTGTTGATGTTCATCTTACATCCTCCTTTCAAGACATTGCCCATTCCGTTCACCTGCTCTTCCAGGTCCGTTGCTTTCTCTGACAGAATTACAATGTCATCGGTGAACCTCAAAGTTTTTATTTCTTCTCCATAGATTTTAATACTTACTCCGAATTTTTCTTCTGTTCCCTTTACTGCTTGCTCAATATACAGACTGAATAACATCGGGGATAGGCTACAACACTGTCTCACTCCCTTCCCAACCACTGCTTCCATTTCATGTCCCTCGACTCTTATAACAGCCATCTGGTTTCTGTACAAATTGTAAATAGCCTTTTGCTACCTGTATTTTACGCCTGCCACCTTCAGAATTTGAAAGAGAGCATTCCAGTCAACAAATGCTAGAAACGTAGGTTTGCCTTTCCTTAATCTATTTTCTAAAATAAGTCGTAGGGTCAGTATTGCCTCACGTGTTCCAACGTTTCTACAGAATCCAAACTGATCTTCCCCGAGGTCGGCTTCTACCACTATTTCCATTCGTCTGTATAGAATTTGTGTTATTATTTTGCAGCCGTGGCTTATTAAACTGATAGTTCGGTAATTTTCATACATGTCAACACCTGCTCTTTGGGATTGGAATTATTATATTCTTCTTGAAGTGTGAAGGTATTTTGCCTGTCTCATAACTTGCTCACTAGGTGGTACAGTTTTGTTAGGCCTGGCTCTCCCAAGGCTGTCAGTAGCTCTAATGGAATGTTGTCTAGTCCCAGGGCCTTGTTTCGACATACGTCTATCAGTGCTCTGTCAAACTCTTAACGCAGTGTCATATTTCCTATTTCATCTTCATCTACACTCTCTTCCATTACCATAATATTGCCCTGAAGTACATCGCCCTTGTATAGACCCTCTGTATACTCCTTCCACCTTTCTGATTTCCCTTCTGTGCTTAGAGCTGGGTTTCCATCTGAGCTCTTGATATTCATACAAGTGGTTCTCTTTTCTCCAAAGGTCTATTTAATTTTCCTGTAGTCAGTATCTATCTTACCCCTAGTGATATACACCTCTACATCCTTACATTTGTCCTCTAGCCATCCCTGCTTAGCCATTTTGCACTTCCTGTCGATCTCATTTTTGAGGTGTTTGTATTCCTTTTTGCCTGCTTCATTTACCGCATTTTTATATTTTTTCCTTTCATCAATTAAATTCAATATCTCTTCTGTCACCCAAGGATTTCTACTAGACCTCGTCTTTTTACCTACTTGATCCTCTGCTACCTTCACTATTTCATCTCTCAAAGCTACCCATTCTTATTCTACTGTACTACTTCCCCCCATTCCTGTCAATCGTTCCCTAATGCTCTCCCTGAAGCTCTCTACAACCTCTGGTTCTTTCAGTTCACCCTCATCCCATCTCCTCAAATTCCCACCTTTTTGCAGTTTCTTCAGTTTTAATCTACAGTTCATAACCAATAGATTGTGGTCAGAGTCCACATCTGCCCCTGGACATGTCTTACAATTTACAACCTGGTTCTTGAATCTCTGTCTTACCATTATATAATCTATCTGGGACTTTCCACTATCTCAGGGCTTCTTCCACGTATACAACCTTCTTTCACGATTCTTAAATCACTGTTAACTATGATTATGTTATGCTCTTTTCAAAATTATACCAGGCGGCTACCTCTTTCATTCCTTACCCCCATTCCATATTCATCTACTACATTTCCTTCTCTTCCTTTTCCTACTAACGAATTCCAGTCCCCCATGACTATTAAATTTTCATCTCCCTTCACGATCTGAATAATTTCTTTTATTTCATCATACATTTCTTCAATTTCTTCGTCATCTGCAAAGCTAGTTGGCATATAAACTTGTACTACTGTAGTAGGCGTGGGCTTCGTATCTATCTTGGCCACAATAAAGCGTTCACTATGCAGTTTGTAGTAGCTTACCCGTATTCCTATTTTCCCTTTCATTATTAAACCTACTCCTGCATTACCCCTATTTGATTTTGTATTTATAATCCTGTATTCACCTGACCACAAGTCTTGTTCCTCCTGCCACCGAACTCCACTAATTCCCACTATATCTAACTTTAACCTATCCATTTCCCTTTTTAAATTTTCTAATCTACCTGCCCGATTAAGGGATTGGGCATTCCATGCTCTGATCTGTAGAATACCAGTTTTCTTTCTCCTGATAACAATGTCCTCCTGAGTAGTCCCCGCCTGGAGATCTGAATGGGAGACTATTTTACCTCCAGAATATTTTACCCAAGAGGACACCATCATCATTTAACCATAAGTAAGGCTGCATGCCTTCAGGAAAAATTATGGCTGTAGTTTCCCCTTGCTTTCAGCCTTTCGCAGTACCAGCACAGCAAGGCCGTTGTGGCTAGTGTTACAAGGTGAGATCAGTCAATCACCCAGACTGTTGCCCCTGCAACTACTGAAAAGCCTGCCCCTCTTCAGAAACCACACGTTTGTCTGGCCGCTCAACAGATACCCCTCCGTTGTGGTTGCACCTACAGTACGCCTATGTGAATCGCTGAGGCACGCAAGCCTCCCCACCAACGGCAAGGTCCATGGTTCATTGCCATACTGTATACACTGGAAGTAGACATTTCCGCCATACTGACGATGTCCTGTGTCGAAACAGGTGGGTGGAATCGGACAGTTCCCTAGTGGGGGGTGGGGGTGGGGGGGGGGGGGGGGGGAGAAGGTAAGAGAAGGAGGCCATGTTTAACACATTCTCTCCCACACCCTCTTACCTTGAGAAAACATGTATACAAAATGTTGTATGTATTAAAAGTGTGAGGATCCTTTAATGTGATAACTCCTAGACCATTTAGACTCGGAATCAAGTGCAGAAAAATATAATCTGCATTACAACACTTCATAAAAGAAATGACACTGATCTGCAAATAAAATATTTTCAGTGAATAGTTTATGCAAGAAAGTAGTTAAAATTACCATATGACAACATCAGTAAATAATAAAATTAGCCCTAATCGTAAAGAAGTAAAATGTGTCTAAAATGTATTAATTAAAACTGCTGAATTTGCTACTTCAAAATTTATTCTTGATTAAAATGAAAAATCACCAAAAATTTTATGTCTAGGTAGTGCTAATTATCGCTTACATATTTGAAACCTTGGTGAGCTTCGGCAATGGCAACTGACTTTTAAAAAACAACCTGGGAAATTGTTATGGCTTGGTAGCAAAGATGGAATTTCTTATACAGAATCTTCGCACTTTAATGGTAGCTATAGGGTACTGCAACAGACTAGTTTATCTACATTTACTTATAGATTAATATATCAGTCTTGCTGAAGAAATCATTAATGATTTGCCTAGACAGGGAAATTACTAAAGACTTTATGACATGTCTAATACTATTGTACTAAGAGGTCTATGGATGAACAGATAAATAAATCAAATCAAATAAATAAATCCAGTGACATTTTCAAATCTGAAACACCTATGATGTACACATGCAGACTGAAGCAACAAATGAAAATTTTAGTGATTTAGGGGGAATACCAAGTGGGTTGAGGCGTGAGCGGGAATTTGGATAAAGGAGGGAGTTGTTCTAGGGGTCAATTTCATCTCAAATCATACAGGACACATCAATTGATGACAATATATTTCACTGCAAAAATTTATGTTAGACCTGTATATCATACGTGTTAAGAAATGAAATATTTTCATTTTACCTTTGTTTTTGTAAATGGTAAAGTCCTACTTGGCATATGTTTTGCTTTAAAGCTCCCTCTTTATGTATTCAAATTTAGTGCCCCCCCCCCCCCCCCTCTCTCTCTCTCTCTCTCTCTCTCTCTCTCTCTCTCTCTCTCTCTCTCACTCACTCTCTCACACACACACACACACACACACACACACACACAGGCTTCCTTTTAACTAACCAATTTAAGAAGAAAATACAAAATTTTTAATTTTTTTTACTTAATTTTTTTCTAATTTGGAAAGTAAAAGAATGATAACTTCTGAGACACAACTGATATAATTATAAACAATATCGTCTCTGCTCCAGGTATCTATATTATGTAAATACTTATTACAAAGAAAAAAAAAAAAAAAAAAAAAAAAAAATCACATTTTTACAAGTTGGTTGGTTGGTTGGAGACGGGACCAAACTACGTGGTCATCAGTCCCTCCGACCTGAGATTAACTAAAACCGATAAAATCCCACATTAAAAGAGGGAATTACAACATCCATAAAATGATAAACCATTGACAGGGAAGGAAGGAAAACAGCAGAAGACGAGTGAGGGAAAGAAAGTGACTAATGACAGGGGCATGAAGAAAGAAGCACAGGAGACAAGAGATGCTCAGGACATTACAGACCTCATCAGGAAAGGTGTGGGAAGGTAGAGGGGCGGGGGTGAACCACCAAGCCCAGATGAAGCCAATCCAGTCTGGGTGAAGGGGGGAGCATGAAAGCCTGCCGTCCCCTCCACTCACCAATAAGGTGGAAGGCCCCTCCCTTAAATAAAACAATAAAAACCCCCATCATGAATAAAACGTAAAATGAGATGCGCCATCGTCAGCCAAAACCAGGGGTAGCAATTCTGGAAAGCTAAAAGTCCGTCGCAGGGTGGCTAAGTTGGGGCGGTCCAATAAGATGTGAGCCACAGTCAACATCGATCCACAACGGCAGAGAGGTGGGTCCTCATGGCGGAGAAGATAACCACGAGTCAAAAAAGTATGGCCGATGCAGAGCCGGCAGAGGCCTTACGAGAGGCCCGTAAGAAGGACCGACATGGAGTTGTAGAATCCTTTATTGTCCTGAGCTTGTTTGGAGAAGAAAGAGTGCTTCATTCTGCATCCTAAAGGCCCAAAACCTAACAACTTAATGCAGGGCGGAAGTCTATTTCTGGAATGCCAGTAGCGAAAGATGGCCTGGTAGTAGTTAATTTAGCCAGTCGATCGGCAAGTTCATTGCCAGGAATCCCAACATGGCCTGGGGTCCAAATGAAAACCACTGAGCATCCACTTTGAACGAAGAGAGAAAGGGAGTCCCGAAATAGCGATGTCCAACGGGTGGCGAGGGAAGCACTGGCCGATTGTGTGCAAACCACTCAGTGAGTCACTACAAATAGTGAAGGATAGTCCTGAGCAGGAGCACATATGGTGCGAGCAAGATGGCTACCAATTCTGCAGTAAAAACACTACAGCCATCTGGCAAAGAGCGAAGTTCCATGCGTCACACATAGGCGCGGCCGGCGACCATGAAGCCATCAGTATAGATCACTTTTGAACCCTGAAAGGAACTAAGGAGACAGGAGAACTGGTGGCAAAGAGCTATCGGGAGGACAGAATCCTTTGAATCGATCGAGAGATCAAAACAGAGTTGCAGCCGAGAGACGCACCATGGAGGGGGGCATGCGTGAGCGGAGAAGAGAGGTGGTAAAGGCAAGTGCTGGAGCTCAGAAAAGAGCGACTGAATGCGGACAGCCATCGTAAGCCCACATCGTGGCCGCTGTTGTGGAAGGGTGATCTCCGTGTCTGGATAAACAAGACCATAATTAGGCTGCTTTGGGGTGCAGCGAATGTGGAGTGCGTAAGATATCAGCTGTTGCTGGCGCAAAACTGAGTGACGGAATCCCCGCCTCTGCGACAAGGCTAAGTACGGGGTTAGGCCAGAAGGCATAAGTCGCAAGTCGGACCCCACAGTGGTGGATGGGGTCTAGGATCTACAGTTTCGAAGGCGACGTAGAACCATAGACAGAACTTCCATAGTTTAAACGAGACTGGACCAACACTTGATACAATTGCAGGAGAAAAGAGTGATCTGCACCCCAGGTGGTATTGCACAGACACCTAAGAACACTGAGATGGGACCAGTACGTCCTCTTCAGTTGGTGAGGGAGCCATGTCAACCGGGCATCGAAGACCAGACCGAAGAACTGATGGGTGTCAACCACCGTGAGGGGCTGGCCAGCGACGGCAGAAATGCATGACAAGTCTTGGCCGCCGAAAACTGAAAGCCATGGGAGAGAGCCCATGAGTGGGCACGACAGATTGCTCCCTGTAGACGGCGTTCTGCAGCGCCCATTACAGAGGAGGAGAGGTAGATACAAAAATCGTCAGCATACAAAGATGGGGACACTGTCAGCCCAACAGCTGTCACTAGACCATTAATGGCTATGAGAAAGAGAGGGATGCTCAGCACGAAACCCTGTGGAACCCCATTTTCTTGTCGATGGCAACAGCTGTAGCAGGAGCCAATCTGGACCCAAAAAGAGTGATAAGAAAGAAAATTAAGGATAAAAACGGGCAAAGGGCCATGAAGGCCCCATTCCTGAAGGGTGGTGAAGATGTGGTGGTGCCAGGTGGTGTCATAGGCTTTATGCAGATCAAAGAAGACTGCAAGGAGGTGTTGTCGATGGGCAAAAGCCGACCGGATACCAGACTCTAGGTGCACTATGTTCTCTACCATAGAGCGGCCACAGCGAAAACCACTTTGAGTCGATGACAAAAGGTTGCAGGATGCAAGGATTCAAAACAGCCGCCGACTCACAATATGTTCAAGGAGCTTGCAGAGGGTGTTAGTAAGGCTAACTGGACAGTAGCTATCCAACTGAAGAGGCGGCTTCCCTGGCTTCAATACCAGAACAATAATACTTTCCTGCACACTGGGTAGGAAATACTCCCTCATCCCACAGACGGTTGAAGAGCGTCAATATACGACAGTGGCCAACCACCGCTAAGTGTTGGAGCATTTGGTTGTGTATCCGATCTGGTCCAGGAGCTGTGTCAGGACAAAGGGCGAGCGCGCTGACAAATTCCCACTCGCTAAATAGGGTATTATACGGTTCTGAGCAGCGAGTAACAAAAGACAAAGGCAGTCATTCTGAATGCTCTTTCAGGAGAAGTAACATGGGTGGATACTGAGCCGACGCTGAAGCTTGAGCAAAGTGTTGAGCGAAATTTTATGCCACAAAGTCTGGATTGGTAACGACAACACCATGTACAGATATTCCCGCAACCCCAGTGGGGGGATGGTGACCAAAAATTCGCCGGAGTTTCGTTCAGACTTGTGAAGAGGGGGTGTGGGGTCCTATGGGAGCTACAAATTGTTCCCAGCAAATCTGTATCTGAAATTTGATTAGGTAGCGGGCCTGGGAGCGGAATCATTTAAAGACCAGAAGAATAGCAGTAGAAGGGTGCCACTTGAAGTGTTGAAGAGCACGGCAGCTGTCTTTTATGGCTGCAGCAATTTCCAGAGTCCACCAAGGGACCATCTTCTGGTTGGGGGAACCTGAATGAGAAGGGATTGCTGAAACAGCTGCTGAAAGGATGGAGGCAGTCAAGGTCTGAGTAGATTCATCAACACTGTCGTGTGTCAATTCAGGGGGGATGGGAGCAGAGGAGAAGGCACCCCAATCTGCCTTAAGATAGGGCCCACCTGGGAGGGTGACAGAGCAAGAGACACTGAAGGAAAGTCAGAACAATCGGGTAATGGTCGCTGTCACATAAGTCATCATGGACACCCCACTCAATGGAGGGAAGAAGGCCGGGACTGCAGATGGAGAGGTCAATGGTTGAGAAAGTATCGTGCGCCACACTAAAGTGTGTGGGAGCGCCTGTGTATAGTAAACAGAGGTCAATCCCTGCCAGAACCGCTTCAACTGTCCTGCCCAGGGCAATAGTCGTATGACTACCCCAAAGGTGGTTGTGGGCATTATAGACCCCTAATAACAGGAAGGGAGTTGTTGAAGAAGGGTGGTGAGGGCATGGGATGTGAGCGGCCTATCAGGTGGGAGGTAAAGATTACAGATTGTGATTGGAGTGGCCAGATGACCCCGACAGCAATGGCTTCCAGAGTGGTATGGAGGGGAACCCATTTACTAACAATATCCTTGCGGACCAAGGTGCAAACACCACCAGAAGCCCGCAAGGGGGCAATTCGGTTCCGACAGAAAGCTTGGAACCCACAAAGGGTCGGTGAGTAACAATTGAGAAAATGGGTCTCCTGGAGTGCAATACAAGTGGCAGAGTAGAAGGAAAGAAGGGGCTGCAACTCTGGAAGGTGACGCAAATATCCATTACAATTCCACTGGAGGATTCTCAAGCTGAAGTGGAAGTGATTGGACTGGAGTCGGTCACACCACTGAGTCGCTACCTGTCACCGATAAGGAGTAATATTCATATAGGTGGGGTCAGACTTTGTTGGTTCATTGACTGTAGGAGGGGAAGTCCGCACCTCAGGGGGTACCAGAGGGGCCTTGCCCTTCTTCCTGTGTTTCTGCTTCTTCTCTTGGGAAGGAAGAGAAGGGCAGACTTCAGCAAGGGGCAGGCACGGAATTACACCGGGCAATCTTGGCGCCCACTGGCCGCAAGTCACGCTGCCGATGTGGAGCAGTAGATCGCCTTTGGAGTCCTGGGAGGGAGCTCCAGTACCGCCTGCCGCCGAAGGAGGGAAGCACTTCTCCGGCAGGGGAGGGGGAGCAGCACCCGAAGAGGTGGGTATGAGTACTGAGGGGGAAGGGGAATGGGAGAGGGGGGAGGCGGCTGAAGGCATGGGGCGAATGGGGTGGGACTGGGAAGAGGAGGGGGTAGGAGGGGAATGGACGTAACTGAAGCAAAAGTAGAGGTCATAGACACGGGATAAGCCGGTCATATTTTTGAAGAGTCTCAGTGTAGGTGAGCCGATGTAAGGTTTTGTACTCTTCTTTCTTTCTTTCTCAAACACAGGGCACGTAGGCAAGCATGGAGAATGCTGTCCCTTACAATTTACACACACTGGCGGGGGAGCACAGGCACTCCTCTCATAGAGGGGGCGCCCACAGTCACCACAGAGAGGATCAGTGGTGCAGCGGGAAGACGTGTCCAAACCTTAAGCATTTAAAACATCTCATCGGTTGTGGAATATAAGGTTTGACATCACACCGATACACCATTACCTTGACCTTCTCTGGGAGGACATCTCCCTCAAAGGTCATGATAAAGGCGCCCGTAGCGATGCGATTGTTTGACGGGCCTCGCTGCACACAGCATATAAAACGAACCCCTCGCTGCTCGAGGTTAGCACAGAGCTCCTCGTCAGTTTGCAGAAGAAGATCTCGGTGGAAAATAATGCCCTGTACTTAGTCCGCCCTAGTACCACCCACTCCGATCAAGGGCTCGTCCCGTGGGCGCCACCCAGCCACAGCAAGGGCCGTCTGGAACAGCAGCCATTGCCAGGAGTTCTGGTGCCCCAAAATGATTAGCATCGACTCCTGGGAATACATGAGACGTTAAAAACTCAGGTACTAGCAGTGTGATCCCTGTGGTTTCAGGGGGCTCAGCCAAGTGGGTACTTAACAGCCCCACCACATGGACTGGATACCATGCTGGTGACCTACAGGAGGGAGGCCAGGGTGCAAAGGGAAAGGGGAGGGGGAGAGGAACCTGCGCCATGGAAGCTAGGTAGAGAGTTCATCCCCAAATGGCTCCCACTGAATGGAAATTTTTTGGAAATGGAGGTCAAACCCCAAGGGGACCAAAAATGATGAAAAGGAGATGGAAGCAGCAAACTAAACAATAGCATAGACCAAAACAGAGCCAGAAGGATAGCCAAGTCAACATAAAGTAGTCCACTAAGAGGGAAAAGAGGGGGCAGGGACAAAGGAGCAAGGACAGGGAGGAAGAGGAACAGGGAAGGTAATGCAGCCTTCAAAGGAAAGGAAAGGAGGCTGCAATAGCTCGGGGCCCCGTGCGCACCACACATGTACCCACAAACGAACTGTGGGCCCCCTGGGGGGACCTAAAAACCCCTATCACAAAACTTATGAAAATTGCACAATACATTGTCTTGTTAACGCATTAGTAGTTACTGCAAACAATGTGGGCAATATTTTTCTGTGTAAAGTGTTACAAATTTTCCAACATTCTGCATATTTTGCATCCATCGAACTTCTAGTGTAAAATCTACAAGTTGGCAACACTGTTTCTAGTGCTCTTCTGTTTATAACGAGTGAGAAGCTGCATACGAATCATTCTGCATACAGTTTTGTGTTTGGTTTGGGCATTTTCTTAGATACAATGTCAGTGAGGAAATATAGCAGTGAATGGGTGAGATGCAAAGGCCATGAAAAAAAGACACAAGAAATTGGTGTTTAAGAAAAGTGAAAAGCACTTCACAATTGTTGGAAATCTGTCAGAGCTATTGCTGAAATACGTTGGTCCTCAAGTAAATGTGTCACCATGACCTCCATTGTGCAGCAATTGCTGTACTCATTACAAATAGAAATTTAGTGATGGCCCACCTGAACCATTGCCGTCACCCGAATGTGAAACTGAAGAATACAGTGCAGATGCTTATATTCCTAGGTGTGAAGTTACTGATGCATTGAATGTTGGCATTTTTGTTGTAGAGACAGGTCTAACATACAAAATTTTCAAATTTTGCACCTCAAAATATTGCCCACTTTGATTGAACCTTCCACAAATACAATCACCAACTAGCATACGAACATACCACACAATTTTTAGAATATTCAGAATAGGTGTTTTACAGAAAATAGTTCGTAAAGAATCAAAAAATTTCAGATTATCGAATCTTTATGTTCAAATATTTTGATAGTATAAGAATTTCAGGCATTTATGTCATGGAAGACAGTTTGCAGTCTTTTCACTCTATAATTTCTCAAGACAGTTAACATCATGTGACTATTCATATTCTCAAAACACAATTTTGAAGTTTGCTGGAAGTTGCAAATGTTCGCAGTTAATTTTTCGCAATTAAAAATGAAAAAAATTCAAAAGTGTGAGGGTGTGTTAATCATGTCTGATGGTACTGTGAACAAGTCAAGAGTGAATGTGTCACATCAATATATATTGGAGATCTGAAATTATTTTAATAAAACCCTAGGGTAGTAAATGCAGTTGTGTAAAGTCAGTGTGCCAGCGTGATATAATGGTTAGTGCATCTGCCTACTGAGCAAGAGACCCGGGTTCAAATCGCAGCATTGGTATAAATTTTCATTTGATGCTTCAGTCTGCATACATTCATCATAAAGAAACAAAATAAATTTGAATGGTTGAGTTCTAGATTTTCCATGACCAAAATGAATAAAAAATATTTCAAATCATGCTGTCTAGCATTTGCTATGTCAACTTCATAACTTCTCTATCCCGTTTTGTTTATCTTTTTTGATGGGCAAACTATTAGACTCCAGCAGCATGACCTAGGAACAGAGCTATGTCAATGATAGACACGTGACATCTCTTCCATCAATTGCTGTTGTTAATATTTACTACTAATAAAACCGTATTAACTGCACATACTCCAACAAACTGTACAAGTTCATGTGCAGATATGCCTCAGCAAATTAAAGTGCAAACTATAACCTAAACAGCCTGCCAAAACACCCACTTAATGGTGGGTTCATTATCAGTATAGACACTGACAGAAAATGAATCTTGGCATTGAAAAATGTTGCTTGTGTACAGGACTTACCTCACTGGGTTTGAATGAAAACTGATTTCCCAACTTAACACAAAAATATGTGGAATGGATTTCAACTTCAAAATCTCAAATAGAAATGCCAGAGCTCCAGCATCATTAGCACCCCTAGCACAATCACAAAAAATATTGTTTGACCACACTGCACTGATTCGTTCCTAAAATACTGTGCAACACATTTGTTACCAGTGTTACTGTGCTATCAATGTTTGCACAATATCTAAACACATGGAACACTGAATCTACCTGTAGTCTGATAACACACACAGCATTGTATGGAAAGTAAAAACATAAACCACTGAACACAAATAACTTACTATTTCATAAAATTGGGCCAATGGAAATATAAACAGAATTGAAGAATTATTGAGTTGGAAGCCAACAGATCCTTAGGCCTTCTTATACTACATAACACAATGGTGTACGGAGGGGGGAAAAGAAAAAAAAAAAAAAAAAAAAAAAATGTGTCACCTAAAACATCAATACCACAAAGAAGAAAACATTATCGCGAAAGAACAAACGTAACACTAAATGAATAAATCCCTATCCCTACATATGTGTACATAAGTGTGCATGTTATGTTCCATTACAGTTACTGGTATCTTATAATTTACTGATTGTTAGCATCCTCTATTATTGTACTGTCATGATAAAGGTCAATGCCAACGACTATGATTTTTAGAAATGAGTTTGTGACAGTATTTTGTACATTGTGTTGAAATGCAATGTCATTTGGCATTATTTACGATGACCCTTGTTAAACTGTAAATACATGCCGTTGACTTTCACTATTTGTATCACACAGAAACACCAGCTGGAAGGTATACCCACAGGGTGATGAACACACGACGAGGGTGGACACTTGTAAACAAATTTTCACGCTAAACAGTGTATGTTACACTTTCAACGACGTCATTAACAGTCCATGTGTAATTTCTATTTCGAGTCAGTTACGAAAACTGTTAAACGAAAGAAGACTCTCTCTGAGGACTCAAAATACTTCACTGAATTGCCTTTCGCATGATATAAAATCATTATCACGTCTGCTGCAACAGACAGTCGCAGAACTGATGTGAACCATTTACACAGCGTAACAAATTAGTCTCCTTAAATAATTAACGCTTCCCACTCCTGAAAATATCTCGGTATGGGCGGTGGCGGTAAACAAATTCTGCAATGCTTGTGAAACTTCCACGGAAAACTAACCCAAAAATTCAAGTCTCTGCGTCCCTCTCGGGTATGATGGCAGATGTGAATAAATAGATGTTATTAGTAAACATACCATACGTCCTCTTCTAGTAAGTGGTGTTTCCAAGCACCGAAACAAGAAAAAGCTTAAGTTCAACCCTGATACTCGAACCGAACTTTACCATCTAAATACCACTATTTAATTTTGTCACATTATTGTTCAAATAAAAATTTGAAAGCTGTTGTAACAGCAACATTCAAAAATACCCGAATCTGTAACACAGCAACTTAATCACTGATTTAATGCTGATGTTTATAGGTTATGTTCGGGATGCGGTAATTTTCCACACTACTTCATGCACGATCGCAAAAGCTTCCATTTGAGATCTATAACTTCCAGTGGCACAGATGATGGATCTTATTTATCATAATATTACACACCATTCGGAAGAGTCGAAACTACCACTTGAAAAAATGTTTTCCGATTCCTCGTTGCTCATTCTTCACACACTGTTTGAAGGCACACAGTACTGTTTTTGTCTGTGTTCTAATGTCACAGAACTCCACAGGATCTCTTCAGGTAGATCGATGCAAAGTACTTCATTTCGACAGCCAAAAGTTCGCTAACACGCTAACATATTTTCTACTCAGACTCTTCCATTTATCTATTGTTATACACGTTGTGTAAATAGCCATTTGACTTAAATTAGGCCTGTAACATTTACAAAAAAATTAAAACACCAATTTCTACGAACAAGTAATATACAACAGGCACATGTAAAAGAGAGTCTTTAAAAGCTATTACTGACCTCACGGTCAGTGTTGCCTGAAAGCTAAAATAAATAAAGAATATATAGTAAAGATAATGTTTAAAAATGTACACATAAAATCAAACAGACAGGAAATTATTACAACGTAGCTAGAAAGATAATGAAACGCATTATATCAATTTTCTTCATAGTACACTGTGTTCGGCATGCTTGTTCTGGGAATCATTTGACACGTGCTGGAATAGTTTATTTCGTTTATACTGAAATTAAAATGTTATTTTCGTGTTTAAAATCCTCGCGCCTAAGATACTGACAGTGTCACAGCAGAATTTATTTTTATGTTCGTATGTGCTTTAATTTACACATACGAGAGGTATTGTGCACCTTTCAAATATATACTTTGGCTTTCTGAAGGCATTTGGCTTTCCTGAAGGCATCGATACGCAGTGTGCGCACATGTGTTAGTGAGCGCCGCGCTATTGCAGTGGGCAAGTAGGGAGAGAGTACAGACAGACTGTGTTGCACGCCCAGCTGCCAAATGTCTTGCCGCTCTTCTCACAGCAAGGCGGATTGTCGCGTTACCTGGCGTGCAGCATGGCGAAGCAAGGTCTAGGTAAATGCCGTAATAGCGAAGAAGATAAAACGCATCAGGAAGCCCAAGCTGCAGAAAGCACCGACGAGCGAGTGCAAGAACAAAAGGAGGAAAATGACCGCAGTACAACGGTACGTCCCCTCAACATTCCGTGTATAGGCGACGAGTCGATAGAGCTGCATGATTGGCCATTGCAGCGCTGCGCTGCAAGTTCGGAGTTGTTGTCCAGTCTGTAGACTCCGACACCATAATCAAGCTGCAAGCCCCGACGAACATGGGCGTCTACATGACGCTGGAAAGCACTACAGCAGCCCATATCGCTGATGAGTCCGTCGAGAAGACAGCTTCGCAACCCCGACATGTGAAGACAACCAAGGCACTCCTGAGGGGACTGCCACAGATATCAGCGAGAAGGAAGTCCAGGAAGGACTGCGGCGAGCAGGTTTCCACAGTGCAGCAATCAAGTTGCACAATTTGACGAACAAGAAGAGGCCGCACTCTTCATTGATGCAAACAACAAATGACGATGACGACGTATACGCAGTGTGGTTTGCTTCTAGGCTTTCCTATCGAGATGGAGGCTCTCCCCACCAGCCTGGATCCGTCACCCCAATGTTACAGATGCCAGAAAGAAGAGCATGTGGCGAAATACTGCCACAATGCTGCAAGATGCATTAAGTGTCCAGGGCTGCACGTCAGCTGCACTTGTACCATCAGCAGAAACGAACGACCGTCGTGTGCCCGCTAAGGCGGACACATGTCGCAAATTACCGTGGCTGTCCGAATTTTGCAGAGTGCAGCAATACCAATGAAAAGATGAAGAGGCCGGCTGGTGTCTCTCAACCCTTAAGAAGACGTCGTCGAAGACGCAGGAACTAGAAGACCACAACCTAGACCCCAGGGAGGTCTACAGACGCGACAGCAACAGGCCGCACCCGTGGGCGGCCGGCCGGTCACCCCACAAGTGAGAGTGATGGAGGAGAGGGAGGTGGGGGTGGTCCCGTGCCGCTGAGCTGGTGCAGTCGGCGCCTTCACGGCGAACAGTAAATATCGTCGCCACACTAGAGAATGTCGCTGCACCAAAGACCGGCACTACAGCAGGCCACAAAAAAGACGACCACCACCATTCCAACATCGACGCAGCTCTACAGGAGGCCTAGAGCCTTTTCAGGATGGCGCTCCATGTGGAGATGGAGGCTGCCTGCCTCCTCTTGCGAGAAGCATACCTCCACTGGCCGCTACTGCAGCGGAGGGTGTCGCAAAAGGATGTGCAGTTGTGTAACGGGATAGTCTCCCAAGCAGAAGACCACTCCATGATGAACCAAGTTATACAAATCAACAGGAAGAAAAAGATTACAATGGTAGCCCGCGCCACACAAACGACGAACGTCGTCAGAGAAGACGCGCCAACACACACAGAGAGGGAAGCACAAATATAGGAGTTTGTCACCTATCACAGAAATCTGATAGACGGCGCCATATTGGACCTGACAGTTCCAAATGTGAAGGAGAGAGCTGACGACCAACGCAGCTGGCTGGGGGTTGGAAGAAGAAAGAGCAAGAACAAAAGGAACTTGAAAAGAAGATGGAAGAAAGCAGGCGCTGTGGTGGCAGCAGCAGCAAGAGCCCCCACTTCCGTGTGGCCACTTACCCATATCGCCACTGAGCGCCACGACGCAGGATGGCAACGCCAATGCAGACGAACTGAGATGTACACAACCTAGTGCATCCCAAGCAGACGTGCTAGGAAAGGGAAAAAGATGGCAACACCAGCAGCTTTGCCCAGATTTTGTAGATTTTCCGTAGGCCATAAAATGAAAACTGGAGATGTCCCCAAATTTCCTTCAAATAAATTCACAATTGGGAAAAATAAGATCCTACTTTTTTTGCAAGAGATAATAAATAAATGAAACCAAATGAAACTCCCTAAAACCATATGGCTGGAGAGCATGCAAGCATACCTTAGAACAGCCTGCTCCTCTGCCTCCCTCAGAGAGGAGGATGAAACTCCGGAAAAAAAGGCTTCAAGGTATTGTGACTGCGGTAGTCTATCTAGCAGGTGAATTAAGTAGGAACTATTTATGTGCTCTGTTGGTTTATTCATTGCGAATTTGGAAATTTGCTGTCTTCCCTTTCTTTGGTAGTGACAACCTGCCCACCTAATACTCGTCATTTACAAAGAGGTATATAGAACAAAGAGTACTTAAGAAGCTCCACTGACGCTATGTAAGTGTGCTGGTAGTGTGAAATTTTTTTCTAATTTGTGCGAAAAATTACAATTCAGTGCCAGGAAAGTAAACTTCATATTTTGCTCTTGAAAGTAACTGAAACACCAGCAGAAATATGCCTGCACAAGTACCAGAATATATTTCGTCTGCACATGTACTTAATTTAAAGATGTTCTTGTTTGGAAAAGAAATCTGCTAAAATAATTAGCTTGTAAATTTTGTATTATACTTCATAGGTGGCTGACTGTGAGACTAACCATAACAGTGGGTGTTTGTTTTTACGAGATAATCAATGTGTTTTGAATATTCACCTGCATTTCCATGTTTCAAGCTTAATTTGTAAATTATTGACAATGACAAGTCAGAGAAGCTCTCTGAACCATGAAGGTGAATAAGAAAATTTTTACAGATGACAGGATTGAACCAAAACAACCAAATTCGCAATTCAATCGCCTTAGCGATAGTTAAGAACTTTCCCCACATCACGAAAGCGATCAATTGTCATTCAAGACTTTTTCCTGTTTCATACCTCTCCTAAAATCTTTAAACGCCAATAAAATTATCTGACATTTAATATCAATAAATTGTACCTTCCGAGAGATTCTCAGCGTACTAGCGTTTTGGAACAGCATTTAGGACATAAGTTACAATGGGGTTATGATATAAAACACACCTAATATGAGCTTGACAAAATCCAAAATGACATTACACAGATGCTTCAGCCAAGTACATCTTTGAATGGTGCACAGCCACAGTACTTCTTGTAACACATGCGCAAGTAAAGGCAAGTACGTTCCTTAGGCGTGGCCATAGAGCAGAAATGCGATTAGTAGCGGAAGACCTTTGGACGTTAAACTCCTATCCACAGAATACCTCCTAATAGTGAAAGAGCAAGCCCTTCTCTCGTGGCAAGAAGAATGGAATGAAAGTCAACAAACAAGAGGCAAAAGCTATGCACATATACAGACATTCGTACCAAGAGAGCCATGGTTTGCAAAACCAAAAAAATTCCAGGAAAATTATAACATATATCGCGAGAATGCGTCTAGGTCATGGATCTTTCCCTGCCCATTTACATAGAACTGATGTGTCGGAGACACCCTACTGTCAGTGTGAAGAAGAAACAATTGCTGATAAAACCACATCGTATTACAGTGTAGACGGTATGAGAAAGGCAGAGTCAACTTTTATGAAGGAGTTCTTAAGACTTGGTCACTGACAGCTTCTTTGCATGATCCCAATTCTTGGGGACAACCAGGAGAACCTATGGCACCATATCCAGATTTATGGCTAATGAAGACAAATATTTAAATGGAAATGTGACCACTGAACTTAATTAAAGAAATGAATTAACAACTAAGTGGTTAGCTGTCAATTGTGTCTTTATAATATGAGTACAACAATCTCGATCTGAAAACATATATGAATGAAGATGAACAAATGTTACGTTGCTATATATATATATGTGTGTGTGTGTGTGTGTGTGTGTGTGTGTGTGTGTGTGTGTGTGCGTGTGTGTGTGTGTGTGTGTGTGTGTGTGTGTGTGTGTACCAATACATTAAAACTGTGATCCCTAAAACGTTTATATGCTAGAAGCCAATAAAAAATAAAAAAAATAGAGTAGAAATATCTCTGAAGTGAGAATTAAGTTCTGCAAATGTTCTCAACATTAACCTGGGATTGGAACGCGATCTTGGGATACTGTTCATTGTTTAAGCTTTCTGCAAAGTTCGAAATTTATAATATTAAACGTATTTATTGCGTTTCTACTGTTTGACTATTCGTGATAGCAACGTAAATTACTATTGTTGATACAAGTGCAAAGAGAAATACATGGAACATGGAAGGAGAATAAATGTTTTAAATCTGTTATTGTCTGTGCAAAATTTGTGTCATTTCTTCTTGGTGATATACATAAAAGGCTATTTAAATCCACAGCTCGAAAAATGGACATTTGTTTTGACAGTGGTGAACCTAAAAAAAGAAGTAGATGTTAGGCCTTTTTCCTCTTCATACATTTCTGATGGCTCACAACTGCGAAATTTGCGGCCAGTTTGTTTGTTTTAAACTGACTTCCCATGTGTTCTTACATAACATGAAGAAATGAGAAAGAGAGAGAGAGAGAGAGGAAACCAGCTTTTTAGAGCACAGAACATTGAAAGTAAACAGGAAGTTAAATATATGCTAATAGGAATGTGAAATGAAGATACACGAAATCTGGAAAATATGAAATGTTGCAATGAGTGAAATTTCAGCATTTACCTCAAATATATTTTCTGCTAAAGTCTAGCACAGAAGAATTGCTTTCTTTATTTTTATCATGAAACTAGCAACTTCACATCTAGGTTGTATATTCTGCTTTGGAAGTCAATAAGAAATCAACAGACTGAATGTGGATCATAACTTAGTCTGTAATGTAATGCATGGAGATGTAGTTGTTTCATCAAAAATGCCAACCAGTGTTGTTTATGGGTGTATTAATATATCTGATCGTAGTCTTAAGTTTAAAGGAATCGCATTTCATTAGTAAGTTGAGCGATTTGGCAGTATTTTCTTTTGTCATCTTAACAGAATCTTCCGTCGGTTCTTGGTAGAACAACATTATAATAAATGGAGAGCACCAGTTTGCTTTTGTTCTACAATATTACTTTTATTGTTAACCAGTTTTTGGCTGAAGATGGCCTTGTAAGCCGAAAAGCGGTTAACAATAAAACTAATGTTGTAGAACAAAAGCAAACTGTTGCTTTTCATTTATTATTTTCTTTTGTAAACGTGAATTATTGTTCCACTGTTTACTTTTATTGTAGTTATTTTATTTCTGTCATTTGACTTTATATTTACCTTACTGTAGTTAGTGTCCATTCCTTCTCTTCTTTCCTGTGTTTTTCATTGCCTTCCAAATTGCAAACGCTCCGACATCCAAGCCACACTGTATCAACGGTCACCTCGACGCACAACACACGCTGATTGTTGGACCAGCATCTGACGCCCTAAATTGCTTTTGCTGATAATTATCATTCATTGTTCATGTTTCCTCCCCCTTTAAATAAGATTCTGGCTAGAACAGCCAGAGATTGAGGTAACGTGTGTGTGAGTTTCGTGCATATGATTTACGAATGTGTATGCATGCTGTGCTTCCCTTCTGAAGAAGGCTATCGATGAAAACTTATGTGATTATTCTTTTCGTCATTCCTGCCTGTTTTTCTGTGTGTCAGTAGCAACCTATCCCTTTCGTAGTGTAGTAATTTCCTCCTGAAGTTTGTTATAAATAACCCACTGCACTTCAACAGGAACAATGGTGTACATAATTACAATACCAGAAAAAAAATGATGCTCATTACATTACATTAAGGTTGTCTGAGACACAAACATGGGTTCACAAAGCTGCAAACAAAAGGTTTTGATAACTTACCCGTTGATATAAAATGCTTGACACAGAGCAATGTAAAATTTGAACCTAAATTGGAAACGTTTCTCTTTGATAACTCCTCCTATTCTGTGGAGGATTATATATTATTGTAATGTGTAAATGGTGCTGGGTAGGGATTATGATTAACATGTCTGTCTTTAATTAAAATGTAAAAACTAATAAATGATCAGAATGGAGGCATATTTACAACAAAACATTGATGTCAGTATGTAATGACTCATTCCATATCATTACGATTTATCATGCAAATAATATGTGGAACATGAAACTAACTATTGGTATATCACAAAGCACACATACTTTGAAAACCTCAAAATGAAATTCAAAAGTAACATCAAGCAGGTGATCAAAGTAGGTGTGCATTTCAATTGTGCTGCGCTTGGTTGTTCCTGAAAAACTGACAGCGTTACTGGCGAGAAATATTCTGGGAAAATAAGCAAGTAGGCTACCGGTGGAAATGTTGGCCTGCATCTTACACAGGTTAGGTTATTATTACTAAAAAGTTACTTACATATGTGTTAAAACAAACTATTCATTTTAAGGGGTCATAAGCGTTTGAGATCATTCCCTCAATCACATTTATAGCATTCCACAATTAAGGAAGATGTTTAAAAAATTATATAGGTTTTTTTACCCTGTAAATAGCTATTATTAGCCACGCTCTGAATGACACACCATTGGTAAGATGTCAAAGTGAGAAGATGTGTAAACTACAGTGAAACTAATGCATTGACAATTTAATAAAACAAGAACTCTATTCTGCATGTAGTTCTGTTTCTCTGACATTTCAATAATCGTTCACTTTGTTGACATGCACAACATACGATGGCATGTTTTGCTTCTTTCCTTATTTCTCACGTTTAAGGGCTAACAAAGAAGATGCAGGTAAGTTTTTTGCAAACTTGAACATTAAAAATTCGTGTACTAGTTGAAAGCTGAACATGTAATGAACAAGAAGCAGAACCAGAAAGCGAACAAATATTACTTTCAGAGTTCCAGCTTCATTTGCTATCGATACGAATATAGTAAAAGTGGAATAAAATGCGTCACGGAAACGTCCTTTTCACATTCCATACGTCTCTTCTTCGTTATTCCAAATGCATCAACAAAAAACAAGTTACATTAACGAGGATAAATGTGTACTATTACTAGAGCAAATACGCATTCAAGAACAGAAAAACGTTCGGACTTGCCATCCTGACACTATGTTATTCAAGCAAGCACTGTAATTTGTATTATTTAAACAGTTGTTGCATGCTCACGACAGAAATGATGAACAAGAAGCAATAGTCTTGGGCTACTTAAAATGGCGGCAAGCCCAGTTCACTCTGGCTTCAAACCTACACACAGCCTCAGTCTACAGTGCCATCTCCCTTCTTTTTTTACCTCCATGATGTCTTTGCAATGTATCATCTGTGGTAACCTGTGACACCATTTTTCAAAGTTGATGGGTTGTATTCCATTCTTCAGTATTACCTGGCAGCGATTTCATCTCAAGCCTGGAAGAAAGAACATACAGACGCGAATTCAAGAGGATAATTTACTAGCTGGATCTGCGGGAAGGTAGGTCATGTGTCGAGAAATTGCCGAACAAGGGAGAAGAAAAACAATGAGCAAAGCAAAGGTAATGTGGTAAATGCATTCGTTGTTACCGAATGGAGGAACACATGAAAAAGTTGTGCATGGTGAAGTTGTTTGCGAGACTATACTGCATGCTGATATAAGCGATGTATGGTTTACCGACATCGAGGCGTCGCGACACGTTGCTTTTCGGTGGGAATCACTCAGTGAAATTCGCGAGTGTCAGCTCATTGAAATATCACTTTAAGATAACATTAAATGCGAAGTGAAGGGAGTCGGAACAACTAAAATAAATTACAATGAAATGAACACCCTTAGCTGCTTACAGGCGTTGACATACGTCAACGGGGACAGATGAAAATGTGTGCCCCGACCGGGACTCAAACTCGGGATCTCCTGCTTATATGGCAGACGCTCTATCCATCCTTTTTTTAATCACATTTTGCTCTTTATTGGTCGATGAATCTGTTCGTGGCGGATGTCCAATGACAGCCGTTCAGGTTCTTTGATGATCCATTCACTCAGTTTTTTATTACAGAGGGTAGCTAACCCTCTAACCGAGTACACTGAGCTACTGTGCTGGCATCCATCTGAGCCACCGAGGACACAGAGGATAGCGCGACTGCAGGGATTTATCTCTGGCACGCCTCCCGCAAAACCCACATTCTCAACGTATTGACCCGGACTACATTCGTAGTGCCCCCGCCCATTATACTCATTACTCGCGATGCGTTGCCGATTCCCGTAAGAGTTCGGGCACTGTTTGTGCATTCGCATAGAAGAAGAAGATGGTCAAGTGGTCGGTGAGACTTAACTATATATATATATATACTAAGAGGGTATCTGTTCTTTCGGACATGTCCGAAAGAACAGATACCATCTTAATATATATACTAAAATAAATAATTCGTGAAGGGGCGCTTGGAAGATGGAGGAATTGATGATGTGCTGTATGTTCCGAAAATAAGAAAGAATTTGTTTACTGTCGGTGTTTATATTACGAGAGGTTTTGATGTGAGCTTTGTAGATAATTTTGAAACGATTCTTGGATTGGATGACTCGTTGCCCAAGGAACAAAACGAGATTTGCATAACGTTTTTAGCATCGTAGACCTAATGTGAAGTGAATTTGTCGACCGCAAATAGCCTCAAAACCTGGCTCGAATCACTTGGTCAAATGAACGTCAAACTGCTTGACAATTTGACAAAAATAGGTCTTATCAAAGGATAGAGGGCATGTTTGATGCTCCGTCATTTTTTATGAAGCGTGTCGATATGCAAAGTCTCAGCGTTTGTGTTTTAATAAGAAAATCGAAGTGAGAAATTCGAAAACACATCTCTTTTACCCTCGCTCTTCGACATAATCGTCGTCTCGGCTGAGAAGACCATATCAGCTCCAGAGAACACGCCCGACCAACCTAATTAAGAAAATGTAAGCAGCAATGAAGATAACACTGAAAACGAACAACAAATGACTGACGCCAGTGAACTTGAGATCATAGTTAAAGATGTTGGTATTGCCGAAGACAAGAAGGAGGGACCCTCAGTTACAAATGAAGAACTTGGAAATCTAACCCGAGAACTGATTTGGAGGCAGCCACAGAAACAGAGCCAAAATACTTTGTTTTGCGTACATGGGCGCTTCGAGTTCAGCTGCTCCAACAATATATTTATTTCTAACTGCATTGTTAGCAATAAACATCGGAATCATAGCCGGGATGTATCTCTACAATCAGTTTGCAATGTCTTAGATACAACATGTTCACGGTTGTTGCACAATCCCCTATGAAGGTAGACATCTCACATGATACTTGGTTGACAGAAGTATCCAAAATGTGAACTCAGATTCATACGTTACAGATCCAAATTTGTTTGCTACTTGGGAAAGAGGTTGGGGAATTGGATTATGATGAATTAAATGAGATTAACAAACTGGAGGGATATTTTAATGAATAATTCGAATGTTGGAATTCGATCGCATTTTTATACGGAAAACTAAATGAGGAAATCTATGTGCTGGAGCTGCAAGGTGCAATATGTAAGCAAGCGTAAAAAAATAATGTATGGTTTAAGGTGGGCTGTCCATTGTTAAAATCAAACGTTTTGTAAATTCTTGATAAAATTCGATTTCAAAGAGAATGACGTTGATAAATATATTTTCAATGAGAAAGTTGGAAATAATTTAGTACTCTTGGGTTTGTATGTATGCAATGGGCTGTTGATTGTAAAAAGCAAAGAATATCCCAAAGACATAGTAGAAGAAACGGCGAAAATGTTTGTAATAACTGTTTCCCAAGTGGAAATCCTTTCCAGAAAGGCAATTGAACGAAACAGAGAAGAAAAAAACATTTGTCCGCCAAACAACATTTGCAACGCGGATCCTAAAACATTTCGACTTGTAAAATTCGAATCTTGGACCTGTTCGAGTGGATCCAAATGTAAAATTGTACTCACCAGATGAAAATGCACCACTTGCAGCGAAATTTATAGTCTGGGAAGCAGTTGGTTCACATTTGTTTCTCGTGACTATTACGCCGCTTTCACACTATACGGTTTTGACCGTACGGCAAAAAGCCGTACGGCTGTAGGTGTGAAGAAATGTATGGCGCCTTTCACATTATACGGCGACGGCAAAATGCCGCTGCCGTGCCGTGCTGCAGCCGTGTCTTGCCACTACAACAGACGGTCGCCGTACGGCAAGTTCGACAACAGTGGCCTACGTGACTAAGTGCATGCTTTCACACTGGACGGTTTTGAGCCGTACGGCGTCGACTAGTTCGTTGTAGTGTCGTTTTATTCATTTGTGTTTATTCTTGTTTACTGAAAAGTGTAGAAGAATGGATGAAATTGATACTGAACTTTTGATAACCTTGGTGGAAGTAAGACCTGTTCTGTGGGACAAAACTCTAGATGCGTATAGAGATCGTATTGCTACAAAGAATGCTTGGCGGGAAGTTTGCGTAGCACTGAAGCAAGATTTTGATGAGATGGAAGACAAAGATAAAAATGCGTTTGGTAAGTATTTATTTAATATATTAATATTACATTTAATACGTTTTAAACAGTTTTTATTTAACGTTATAAATTTTATTCTAAAAGTAAATCGTTTGTTTATAAGTAAATTACTGCTACCAGTCACGTTTTTTTTGTTTTGTTTATATTTTGCACGACGCGTTTCGGGAAATAATTCCCATCCTTAAGTGCGTTTTTCTCTAAGTTTTCATCATGTGTGGTGTCTTTTTATGTGTCAGGTCTTGCATTCTGTTTTCTTTACTGTAATTTATAAGAGAAACACGCACAAGACCTCACAAATAAAAAAACACTACACATAATGAAAACTTAGAGAAAAAAACGCACTTGAAGATCGGAATTATTTCCCGAAACGCGTCGTACAAAATATAAACAAAACGATTAAAAACGTGAGTGGTAGCAGTAATTTATTTATAAAGAAAACTATTTACTATACAGTCGCAGGCTTTCACAAACAATCTACAAAAAGGAAAAGGCTTGTTAATTTATATCTTTGACATCTGCCATGACACGCTTCCAGCATTTGTCATAAAATATTTACAAAGAGTGTTCCTTATGGCGTTGGCTGTCAGTCCTCCTCTTATGTTGGCATCTTGGGCTAAGTCTTCCAAACCAGTGAAGGATGTGGTGTCTTCAATTATAAATCCATCTCTCTGACGTACAAAATTGTGTAAAACAATGCAAGCTTTAACCATTTTTACTGCAAAATCTGGATGAACATTTAAAGGTCGGTGAAACAACCGCCACTTATTGGTGAGGATGCCAAAAGCACATTCCACATACCTCCTTGCTCTGCACAAACGGTAATTAAATACACGTTTCTCAACTGTCAAGTTTGTTCCCCCAAAAGGCCGGAGCAAATGCGTGTGTAGGCCAAATGCTGCGTCTCCCACGAAGAAGTAGGGTACTTTTGGACCTTCCGTACCAGGCAGACATTGGACGTCTGGAAATTCCAGGGAATTACTTTCTATTGACTTCCATAAACTGGACCGTCTGAACACTGAAGAGTCACAGTCTTTGCCATAACTTCCTACGTCGACATAAATGAACCTGTAGTTGGAATCCGCTACAGCCATCAGAACCACAGAAAAGTATTCTTTGTAATTGAAGTACATTGATCCGCTATTAAATGGGGCAGTAAGACGGATATGTTTTCCATCCACCGCTCCTAAGCAGTGGGGGAAATTAGCAGTACGTTCAAATCCAGCCGCTATTGATTCCCATACCTCTTTGGTCGGTCTTTGTATACATTCTTCCCGCAGTGATGACCAAATTGCTGTGCATACATCATTAACCACTTTACTTGCTGTAGAAATCCCAATTCTGTACTGGAAATGTAAGTCAGTGAAGGAACAACCGCTTGCCAGATACCTGAACAAAACGAAAAAAAATCAGTGACATTTAGTTTGCAGTGGACATTTTTTGTTACAGTTTTGCTTTTTTCTATACAAAATTAAAATGTTTTCATACAGTTTTGTTTTCTTTTGATGTAGGTATAGAAGTAATACGGAGGTGGACCAATCTACGAGACTCCTTTGTGAAGTCAAACATAAAAATTCAAGCTGCGAAAAAAAGTGGCTCAGCAGCAAAGAAAATGAAAAAGTATGTATATTCTGATCAGCTGCAGTTTCTAAAAAAGCTGTATGATGCTCGAGAGACGGAGGACAGTTTTCAATCGGAACGCACCGCCAGACTGGAAGAAGATATAGAAACGCAGGGCTCCGTCGAAAATACTGAGAATGTTTCTGGGCCATTTGATACAGCACCCACACAACAAACATCCAAAAGCGAGTGCCATACAAACAGAAAACATAGAAAACCTGATGCAATCGAAATGAAAATATTACGAGCTCTGGAAGAAGACAAACCTTGCAGCAAAATGTCATTTTTACTTAGTCTGAAGCCTCATCTGGAAAAATTTGATGAACAGGATTATCTTCAGTTTCAGATGGGAGTCCTCAAAGTTATAGAAAATATATATGAAAGGAGAAATATATTGACAGCTCAACCTCCTCCATTTACCCATTACACACCTCCCATGCCCTATAATAATAGATTTCAAGCTTATTCTTATTCACCTATGGAAAATGCTGCTCCAATATCCTCTTACCATACGCATCAGATTCGTCCTCCTCCAGCTGCACCAAACCCAACTACTTTTCTCGAACAACCATTACAGACTTCTCAAGGTCGCAGTTCTTATCAACGAATTAATAAAGTGCCACCACCATACCCTTCGCCTTCCACAAGTAGCCATGAAGGCCCACCATCAACAACGCAGTTCTACAACGTTTTTGCAGAGAGCCTGTCGCCACAAAGTGACAGTACAGTCAGTCCTGCTACAAACTCTTTGGTTTCAACTGCTGATATTGATATTGACTTTTCTACTTCATAATCTGAGCGTAATAAAAATGTAAAACACAAATAAATAAGTAAATAAACAGAACTAGTTTTTATGTATTAAATTACCTTAACGTGATAGCCAGCATTTGAACAGGTTGGATGCAATTGCGGAATTGTGTGTTTTGTCGTTGTAACACATCCTTTAGTTTTCTATGTAATTCGTCAAACGAGGTAATAGACATTCGGAAATAGTTAAAGAATTTATTTCCGTCGTTCCTCAAATCTTCAAAGAGTGTATAAAATAAACCCACTTCGTCTCTTCTCTGGTTAATGGGGTGTACCCACAAAAGACGACCTTTTCTTTTGCGGCGACGATGAAGCAACCACAAAGCAACAACTCGTTTACGGTTCATCTTGATACACACATTAAGCAAACTGAATAGACACCAACAACTGGTCACGTCAAAAAGCCGTGTAATGTGAAAGCAACACAGGCACGGCTAAAACTCGTACGGCTTTTTGCCGTACGGTCAAAACCGTATAGTGTGAAAGCGGCGTTAGTCGACCAGATCTGGCTTTCGCAGGGAATGCCTTGAGCAAATACTAGAACAATCGTCATGAATGTCATTGTCATGCCGTCGTAAGCGTTTTCAAGTAAGTGCAAGGCACGAAAGACTTTGGTATATTGTACAGAAGAACGAAGATAAGATGATTCTGTACAGGTACGCGGAAGATACAGTAAGAAGGCGATCGATTTCTGGTTTTGTTTCTCTGTTATCAAATGGATCGATAACGTGGTCCTCTCAGCGTCAGAGAACGGTGACTTTGAGCACCACAGAAGCGGACTCATGGCAGTCTGCATGGCTATAAATGAAGTGATATGGCTGCGAAATCTGCTAAGTAATTTTGGAAATAAATACGGTCCAGCAACCAAAACATTATATGGATGATCAGAGTGCAGTAAGACTCATAAAAAATCCGGAATTTCATAAAAGATCGTAGCGCATTGACACTCGATACCATTTCGTAACTAAGAGAAAAGTATGAGAAGGGAGATATCATTATTAGCGATGTTCCAAGCGAAAAACAGTATGCAGACATCTTCATCAAACCATTGAGAAAAAATAGGTTGTGATATCGTGCACAAGCTTAAACATTGTCGGAAATAGTTTTTAAAGTGCAGAACAGTGGGAGTGTTAAAACTGAAATGTAATTTACGTTTTTAAGATCTTTGTGACTAAAATATTGATAGCTCCACAGTCGCATTTATTTCGATATTTCTTGGGCATTGCCACTTTTTCATTATTCGTCACTTGTCTGCCATTCACTGTGCTGTGCTTTTGATTTTGTATTAAGACATCATAAAAGTTGTTCATTTGCATTATTGTATTCCATAAACCTTAACAGGATACTTACAGTCCCTTGTAGCTTTAACAGTTTACTGTGGCAAATCTTATAGTAAATTAAATGAAAATTTTAAATTACAGAGAATAGCTATTCGAATCTTGCCTTGAAACGATCACCATATTTCTGTTCCTCCTGTCCTATCGAAAGTGTTAGAGAAAATAGCCTCAAACACGGTTTCAAAATTTTATCTAATAGTAATATTATTATAAGTAACCAATCTGTACATACCAAGGAAAAACACTATGGATGCAGTGAACAACTTTATTGAATATGAATGCAAAGCATTGGATTAGGTGAGCAAAGTTGCAGGTATCTTCTGCAATCTTAAAAAAGCGTTTGACTCCAGAAACTATGCTACGCTTATCTAAAAATTAGATAAATACAGGATTAAGGACATTGCTCTGAAATTGCTTACTTGTTGCCTCCATAACAGAAAACAAAGGCCAACTGACATTTCAAATGCAGTGAATTAATATTCTCAGTGGAGTACAGTGTCACAAACTATCCTCAATGCACTTTAGGGGCAATCCTATACCTATTCTATGTAAATGACTTACCCATAAACATAAATTCCACGCCTGTCCTGTTTGTAGCCAACAGCCTTGCTGCAATAGGAACACCAGTTACCATCATATAACCAAAGTTTAGCGCTGTTGGCTTGGCTAGCACTTGGATGTGTGACTGTCTGGGTCTGCTGAGCATTGTTGGCAAGTGGGGTGCACTCATCCCTTGTGAGGCCAATTGAGGAGCTACTTAACTACCTGACTGAGAAGTAGCGGTTCCAGTCACGAAAACTGGTAACAGCAGGGAGAGCAGTGCACTGACCATATGCCACACCATACCCACATTTAATGATGCTACTGGCAGAGGATGACACGGAGGTCGATTGGTACCGTTGGGCTTTCTGAGGCCTGTTTGGATGGAGGAGTTCTGTTTGCAGACATCATTTCTTAAATTTGTAGATGATGTTACAGAAATATTCCGAACTTTACTGTAAGCACACTGGATACCCTAGAAAGCTGGTTCCAGTAAATAGGTTGAAACTGAACATTGCAAAAACCCATACCGTACCTTTCGAAATGTATGGCGCTTAAAATACAACATAAAAATCAACTTACAGAAGACGTTGACATGATTAAATTCCTTAGACTAGATGTGGCCAATAACATAACCTTGAGCACACAAATTAACTTCCAATAAAATAAATTAAGCAACTTCACATTTGCAATACAAATTCTATCACCTTCTACTGACGTGAGTCTTTTGGATCTTTCATTTGATGTGGTATAATTTTCTGAGGAAGTTGAAATAGTGTATGTCGAATACTGAAACTCCTGAAAAAAATTTTCAGATACATGGGTACTGAACAACAAAAAGAATCTTGTTGCCCATTATTTCAGAAACTACAAACCCTAAATGTTCTCACTGTATACATTTACGAAACTGTAATCTTCTACACAGCAGATGAAAATTATTTGAGGAGAATCATTTTAACCACACACAATACAAGACAAAAAACTAATTTTGTGCTGTTCACACACCAATTGAAATTATATGCACAGACTCCACAGTATATTTAGATGACTATATGTAATAAATTAATGGGCAAAAACGTGTCTAACATGAAGCCAGAGAGCCTAAAAACAAAGCTACTGAAATTTCTGTGGGAGAAATATTACTATTCAGTAGAGGGAATTTATAAAGGACGCAATGGAAATTTGAGCTAGGTGTGTATAAATATAACAAAATTGTGTTGCTATTAGGATGCTGTTATTAACATCAGTTATTCTATGTTTATGCCGGTTTTTAGAACAGATTTTGATGTGTGTCCTGTGCTTGAATCAAATGATTTAGATTACCATATGTGCAGTATGAGAATAACAGATCACAATTCACAGCTCATATAGCTCTACGAGGACTCCTTCAAGCTCCTATTTAAAAAAAAAGTGTCTTCGCTATAAAACTCCCAATACATATACAAATGTGTGCTGATTAAAAGAACTAAATGTAAGTACCTGCGAACTAGTAGCAGTTACCATATTTCTAACATGAACCACTGTGGGTCACACCATGTGTAATGAGCAAGAGCAACGTGTATTCACAGAAACATTTCTTCTTGAGAAGTGTTTCTACAGTGTAATAGAATATGTCAGCCCACATTTATTTTTATACTATTTAATCTGTTAATGAACATAGCACCTATGTTATATTCACTTTGCGCAAGAATTTTCTGCTACTGTATTCTTGTTTTCTCTGTTTTAGATAGAGTGCAGTACAACACCTCAGGATGTTATAAATGAGAATCTATATCTGTGCATAGCTGGTAGTTCCTATACATGTTATTTATTATTGTTTTTATTTATGTGTGTGTTCTGATTATTATGTGCGTGCGTTAGTACAGTAAAATGTTTCTTTTCTGTAACTTTAAACCATGAGCACTTTATGGAATACTAAAGTAAAGAACAACATTTTACAAAATGCATCACACTGTGCTGTCTGTGAAAATGATATTTATTCTGCTACCGGTTTTGATCTTAAACTGTCTTCATGAGCAGAAAACTTACCCCAGATTTAACACATTACACATGTTTGATATACATTACTTCTGAAAACCATGATTGCCAATATAAATGGATTGTAGCAACATTACAGTGTGATGGCTCACTCAGGAGGAGGAAACTGCTACAAAATAAAATTTACTGGAGATCTTACTTTTTATTATAGGAAATGAATCAATAAAAATGAGGCATGTTTTTTAAGTAAGTACTGTTTTGCAATGAAAAAAAGACATGCTAAGAAATCTCAATAATTTTATTTTTACATGAAAGCCTGTACCTTAATCTACTTTTCTACATAATTTCCGTCAATATTGAGGCACTTGTCATAACGTTGTACCAGTTTTTGATTACCCTCCTCATAGAAGTCTGTCACCTGACTTGTTAACCACTGCATCACCACTGTTCTGACTTCGTCATTGTCTTGAAGACGCTGATCGCCCAGGTGTTTCTTCAGGTGCAGGAACAGATGGTAGTCCCTGGGCCAAGATCGGGGTTGTACGGAGGATGATTTAGAGCAGGGTTTCCCAACATGTGGTCCACGGACCCCTTAGGGGTCCGCCGGCTCTTCCTAGGGGGTCCGCGGCCACCTTTCACCAAGTCGTGTAAAATAATGAGTAAAATTATTGAATAAAAATGTGAAAATCAAATTCATCACTTTTTTTTTCATGTGAAAAACTTGTGTACTTTTACTTCAGGTCGTATTCCCAAGCAGCCTTTGCGGTTCCTAAGTGAGAACGCATACACAGTTTAGTGCCGGAGAATGCGGCTTCTCTGATCAACTGTTTCGCAACAGTATGGGGGTCGTTTGTGCGCCGGCTCTCGGCGCTAGATGCGCTGAAAACTTTTACGCATGTGCGGAGCGAGCTTTGTCGACCAGTCACAGTGCTCACTGGCACGTATGCGTCCCCAGGCATCATTAAATGTTAAATTTGCTTTGTCAGTGCACTACCTAATTCGTAAGTCGATTTTTGACCAGTTTATTACTTCTAACATGGATAGGTGGCTGAAGTCAGGATCATTGAAGAAGGGTGCAGTTTCTCCATCGCCTTCACAACAAGGGAAGTTTCAAGCTGAAATGAATGAGGCGAGAGGACGACCAAAGGAAGAACAATCACAAGAAGCTCCACAGCCGGATTTATTATGTGAAATGCTGCAAGTACTCCATTGGTTGCAATATCCTGTGGAAGTGGAATAACCAAGAAGAGTAAGTACAACGAAAGCTATTTGGAAATGGCCTTTATGGAGACAAAGGAGGGTAAAGCTCAGTGTGTAATTTGTGTGCGAGTCCTTCCGAACTGTTCAATGGTTCAAGTTAAATTGCGCCGTCACTTTAAAGGTACTCACCCGGATTTTTTCAAAAGGAAGAGTGCAGAACTAGCTGCTTCTCAGCATTGCATGAAAACTCATGCAAAAACAATTAATGAAAATTCATTAAAAGCTTCTTTCTTAGTTAGTTATTGAGTGACAAAAACAGGCAAAGCTCATACCATTGCAGAAAATCTCATAAAGCCATGTGTTAATGATATTGTTTCTTGAAACTTTCTGGCAGATTAAAATTGTGTGCCGGACCGAGACTCGAACTCAGGACCTCTGCCTTTCATGGACAAGTGCTCTACCATCTGAGCTACCCAAGCGTGACTCATGTCCCGTCATCACAGCCTTACTTCTGCCAGTACCTCGTCTCCTACCTTCCAAACTTTACAGAAGCTCTCCTGCAAACATTGCAGAAGAAGAACTCCTGAAAGAAAGAATATTATGGAGACATGGCTCAGCCACAGTCTGAGGGATGTTTCCAGTATGGGAATTTTCACTCTGCAGCGGAGTGTACGCTGATATGAACATTGGGAACATGGCACTTGCATTAAAAACTTTCAGTTCCCATGGGTTTCGCTCTGAAATTTAAAGTTACTGTGCTCTTGACTGACTAGGGGTCCGCCATGGATTTTCGACTGAAGAAGGGGTCCGCCAGCTGAAAAGGTTGGGAAGCCCTGATTTAGAGTTTCCCACCATAAAGATGTGATGAGATGTTTGCTCTGATTCGCCACATGCGGACAGGCATTGCCTTGTGTTCTGAATTGAATGGCGCAGATTGTGCAATGTCTTACAGTAAGCTGCTACATTGATTGTCTCATTACGAGGCAGAAATTCCACAAGCAATACTCCTTTTCTGTCCCAAAAAACTGAGCACATGATTTTCCGGTCAGAAATTGTTTGCTTAAAGTTCACTTTTCTAGGTGAATCTAAATGCCGCCATTCCATGGACTGTTGCTTTGATTTTGGTGTGACGTAGGCCACCCATGTTTCATCGCCCTTAACAGTTTGGCTTAAGAAATCATCACCGTCATTGCAGTACTGCTCAAGGAAAGTCAATGCACTTTCTAAGCGTTTGGTTTTGTGCACATTCGTCAACATTTTCGGTACCCAATGCGCACACAATTTTCGGTAATTCAAGTGCTCGATCACAATGCCATACACTACGAGAAACATTAGGAAAGTCATCCCACAAGGAGCAAATCGCAAAGCATCTGTTTCCTCTCACCTTATTGCCTTATTGTCCACTTCCTGCACCAAATTTTCATTAACGACCGAAGGACGCCCACTCTGTTGTTCATCATGCACATTTGTGCGGCCATCTTCAAATGCTCTCACCCACTTTCTTACCATTCCATCACTCATAATGTTTTCTCCGTAAACTGCACAGATCTCACGATGAATATCCATCGCTTTTAGGCCTTTAGCACTAAGAAATTTTATAACAGCGCGTACTTCACAGTCGGCGGGACTCACGATTATCGGAGGCATCTTACACACAGTACACAACGTAAACAAGGAAGAATCAGACTGTTATGGCGTCAGTGCATAGACAACATATGTAGGTACCCAGTGCGCATGTACAGAACGCCGACCGCAGAGCTGCGGCCGCGGTGTGGCAAAATAGTACTACTCAAAAAACACGCCTTGTACTGATCACTTCCTTCTATCCTGTGGAATTTTAAAAAAAGCTAACCAGTTTGGATATTGATCAGTACACTGGTATTTGTCAGGTCAAATTACTGCATCCCCATGAGCATGACCTTCAAAACTTTGGAGCAGCAACTGCTGTGTTCGGACGCAGGCTGAGTCGGCATCCCTTCACTCCCAGCTTCAGGCAGTGTTGGCTTTGGTCGCACAGCTTGAGGCTGTTGCCAATGGGCATCACTGTGAGCGCCCAGATGGGGGTTTGTCGGGGACGGCCAGCTCGTCCCACGCATCTCCCGATCGGACTACGACTGTGGCTGCCCGGCATACTGCCCACATTGAGGCTGACCCCTCACCTGTGGTAGCGTGGGAGGTCGTCTTGAGGTGTGGCAGGGGGCGAAAGACATTCCAGAGGGCTGAACAGAAGGCCTCTCCAGTTTGTCTGACGAACTGGTTTCAGGCTCTGTCTCAGGCTGATACTGATCTTCGGCCGAACATGGCTGCTTGTCCTGTTCCAGAGGTTGCCACTCAGTCTGCAAGATCCAGGCGGTCGCAGAGGGTGGGCTTACTGGTAGTTGGGAGCTCCAACGTCAGGCATGTGATGGGGCCCCTTAGGGATATGGCAGCAAGAGAGGGGAAGAAAACCAATGTGCACTCCATGTGCATACCGGGGTGAGTCATTCCAGATTTGGAAAGGGTCCTTCCATATGCCATGAAGGGTACAGGGTGCACCCATCTGCAGGTGGTCGCTCATGTCGGCACCAATGATGTGTGTCGCTATGGATCGGAGGAAATCCTCTCTGGCTTCTGGCGGCTATCTGATTTGGTGGAGACTGCCAATCTCGCTAGCGGGATGAAAGCAGACCTCACCATCTGCAGCATCGTCGACAGGACTGACTGCGGACCTTTGGTACAGAGCCGAGTGGAGGGTCTGAATCGGAGGCTGAGACGGTTGTGCGACCATGTGGGCTGCAGATTCCTCGACTTGCGCCATAGGGTGATGGGGTTTCGGGTTCCGCTGGATAGGTCAGGAGTCCACTACACGCAGCTAGCGGCTACACGGGTAGCAGGGGTTGTGTGGCGTGGACTGGCCGGATTTTTAGGTTAGATGGCCTCGGGAAAGTACAGAAAGGGCAACAGCCTCAAAGGGTGTGGGGCAAAGTCAGGACATGCAGGGACCAAGCAGCAGTCGTTATTGTAATTGTAAACTGTCGAAGCTGCATTGGTAAAGTACCGGAACTTCAAGCGCTGATAGAAAGCACCGAAGCTGAAATCGGTATAGGTACAGAAAGCTGGCTGAAGCCAGAGATAAATTCTGCCGAAATTTTTACAAAGGCACAGACGGTGTGTAGAAAGGATAGATAGCATGCAACCGGTGGTGGCGTGTTTGTCGCTGTTATTAGTAGTTTATCCTGTAGTGAAGTAGAAGTGGATAGTTCCTGTGAATTATTATGGGTGGAGGCTACACTCAACAACCGAGCTAGGTTAATAATTGGCTACTTTTACCTACCTCCCGACTCAGCAGCATTAGTGGCAGAACAACTGAGAGAAAATTTGGAATACATTTCACACAAATTTTCTCAACATGTTATAGTCTTAGGTGGAGATTTCAATTTACCAGATATAGACTGGGACACTCAGATGTTTACGACGCGTGGTAGGGACAGAGCATCAAGTGACATTATACTGAGTGCACTATCCGAAAATTACCTCGAGCAATTAAACAGAGAACCGAATCGTGGAGATAACATCTTGGACCTACTGATAACAAACAGACCAGAACTTTTCGGCTCTGTAAGTGAAGAACAGGGAATTAGTCATCATAATGCTGTTGCAGCATCCCTGAATATGGAAGTTAATAGGAATATAAAAAAAGGGAGGAAGGTGTATCTGTTTAGCAAGAGTAATAGACGGCAGATTTCAGACTACCTAACAGATCAAAACGGAAATTTCTGTTCCGACACTGACAATGTTGAGTGTATATGGAAAAAGTTCAAGGCAATCGTAAAATACGTTTTAGACAGGTACGTGCCGAGAAAAACTGTGAGAGACGGGAAAAACCCACCGTGGTTCAACAACAAAGTTAGGAAACTACTGCGAAAGCAAAGAGAGCTTCACTCCAAGTTTAAAAGCAGCCAAAACCTCTCAGGCAAACAGAAGCTAATCGATGTCAAAGTTAGCGTAAGGAGGGCTATGCGTGAAGCGTTCAGTGAATTCAAAAGTAAAATTCTATGTGCCGACTTGACAGAAAATCCTAAGAAGTTCTGGTCTTACGTTAAATCAGTAAGTGGCTCGAAACACCATATCCAGGCACTCCGGGATGGTGATGGCATTGAAACAGAGGATGACACGCGTAAAGCTGAAATACTAAACACCTTTTTCCAAAGCTGTTTCACAGAGGAAGACCGCACTGCAGTTCCTTCTCTAAATCCTCGCACAAACGAAAAAATGGCTGACATCGAAATAAGTGTCCAAGGAATAGAAAAGCTACTGGAATCACTCGACAGAGGAAAGTCCACTGGACCTGAGGGATACCAATTCGATTCTACACAGAGTACGCGACAGAACTTGCCCCCCCTTCTAACAGCCGTGTACCGCAAGTCTCTAGAGGAACGGAAGGTTCCAAATGATTGGAAAAGAGCACAGGTAGTCCCAGTCTTCAAGAAGGGTCGTCGAGCAGATGCGCAAAACCATAGACCTATATCTCTGACGTCGATCTGTTATATAATTTTAGAACATGTTTTTTGCTCGCGTATCATGACGTTTTTGGAAACTCAGAATCTACTCTGTAGGAATCAACATGGATTCCGGAAACAGCGATCGTGTGAGACCCAACTCGCTTTATTTGTTCATGAGACCCAGAAAATATTGATACAGGCTCCCAGATAGATGCTATTTTCCTTGATTTCCGGAAGGCGTTCGATACAGTTCCGCACTGTCGCCTGATAAACAAAGTAAGAGCCTACGGAATATCAGACCAGCTGTGTGGCTGGATTGAAGAGTTTTCAGCAAACAGAACAAAGCATGTTGTTATCAATGGAGAGATGTCTACAGACGTTAAAGTAACCTCTGGCGTGCCGCAGGGGAGTGTTATGGGACCATTGCTTTTCACAATATATATAAATGACCTAGTAGATAGTGTCGGAAGTTCCATGCAGCTTTTCGCGGATGATGCTGTAGTATACAGAGAAGTTGCAGCATTAGAAAATTGTAGCGAAATGCAGGAAGATCTGCAGCAGATAGGCACTTGGTGCAGGGAGTGGCAACTGACCCTTAACATAGACAAATGTAATGTATTGCGGATACATAGAAAGAAGTATCCTTTATTGTATGATTATATGATAGCGGAACAAACACTGGTAGCAGTTACTTCTGTAAAATATCTGGGAGTATGCGTACTGAACGATTTGAAGTGGAATGATCATATAAAATTAATTGTTGGTAAGGCGGGTACAAGGTTGAGATTCATTGGGAGAGTCCTTAGAAAATGTAGTCCATCAACAAAGGAGGTGGCTTACAAAACACTCGTTCGACCTGTACTTGAGTATTGATCATCAGTGTGGGATCCGTACCAGATCGGGTTGACGGAGGAGATAGAGAAGATGCAAAGAAGAGCGGCGCGTTTCGTTACAGGGTTATTTGGTAACCGTGATAGCGTTACGGAGATGTTTAGCAAACTCAAGTGGCAGACTCTGCAAGAGAGGCGCTCTGCATCGTGGTGTAGCTTGCTCGCCAGGTTTCGAGAGGGTGTGTTTCTGGATGAGGTATCGAATATATTGCTTCCCCCTACTTATACCTCCCGAGGAGATCACGAATGTAAAATTAGAGAGATTCGAGCGCGCGCGGACCATACGCGACTGGAACAGAAAAGGGAGGTAATGACAGTGGCACGTAAAGTGCCCTCCGCCGCACACCGTTGGGTGGCTTGCGGAGTATAAATGTAGATGTAGATGTAGTACTGCGAAGTACGTGCAGTAGCAGGCTGTGATGTCATATGGGCGTTGGCCCGTGTGTGGCGCTTCTAGTTTTTCTGTAATCTCGCTACGATTTTCCATTTATATTGGCAACTATGGTTTTCAGAAGTAACATATGTCAAAGCATGTAAGACATCTGTTAAATCTGCGACACGTTTTCTGCCATTAAAGATGATTTAAGACCAAAAGTGATAGAAAAATAAATATCATTATCACAGGCAGCACAGTGTAATATGTTTTGTGAAATTCGTACATGCTGTTGACCAGCACCTAAATAAGCTGTCCAGTTTACTAAAAAAGAACAGTTTATGGGCCCAGACTACCCATTCCACATACTAAATGCAGTCTGCTAAAAATGGTGAAAGAAAACAGTACCTAAGTACTGTGATCTATTTGGAGCCGGAATTGTAGCATTAAGTTTACAATCAGCCATGGATTATAAAATTTTTTATCAACCAGGTAATTAATTTCGGTGATTATGACCAACTTCAGAAGTAAATAATTACATACAAGGGTAGCTTGATGTATAATGTGTAAGATGGCAGAGTACTCAAAAGAAAACTACAATTACATTACAAGGACACATGTCGCAAAGGGCAAATACATATGTTTAAGCACCTCTGTGCTTGTCATTTGAATGGCAAGACACGCAATTATAACTTAAGGTCCATTCACTCTCAATTATCCATCCCTACTCGACTTAAATTACTAGAAACATACATGAACAATATTCGTGTAACATTTTGTGAAGTTGGTAGTGGTTGCTTTCATTCAATTATATGTGAACGCCCGTTTGACATTTTATAAATAAAGGTTTTTTTTGTGTGTCACTGTCTCTGGACGTTTATATTGTGCATGATGTAAGTGTCATCTTTATGACAAGAATCATTGCGATTGAGCAACCACTGTTGTGTATTTGTAACAAGGTATAAGTATGAAATCTTATTCTAACACAAAGAAATGTGCCATGACAAATATATGTCGTTTTAACAAATGGCACATTTGTAAAATCATAACCTTCTTATAACATAATTCATAAACTGAACAAATGAGTACTTTAAGTTCGTTGAGGCGCATGTTATTCATTTGAATCCTCACTGACACACTCACACAGACGGCACAAGTATCTTGCAGGAACGGAAGTGACATTAGTCTGACTAGCAAGTTGAGGGATGACTACCGGCTGAGAAGAGAGTAACGTCGATTATCGAAATGGCGCCACAGGCACCCGCATCTTCTTGAGGCAGGATGGCTCTCACCTAAGAGCTCGTTGTCGACATCTTGACCGACAGGCCCAAGATCCCATCGGTGCATCAATGATCGGTGACCTCTCGCAGCTCAGTCCTTCTATAGACGCTTTAGGGCAAGGGAGGGACCGTGATCAGACGAGAGCCTTCAAAGTTGGTGTCATTAGGCACAAAAGGTCATCTGGCCTTCAAAGTTGCTCAGGCCTTCAAAGTTGGTGTCATTAGGCACAAAAGGCCATCTGGGCTGTCGCTCCACCTGATGTGGCGAGCAACAAATATAGAATCCTTCTTGGACCTCTTCATTGCTGCCCCCGATCCGTACCGTGTACAGAGACCAGGACCGACCTCTTTGTCGTACACAGAGGTGCTGGATGTCACCTCTCCTTGGCTGCTGAGTTGACCACCGTCCCCGTCGATTCAGGGCGTGGTCTGCATGCCATCACCATCGTCAGCTCTGTGCTCCTCTCATTGCTGTCGTCCTCGTTCCTTGTCAGCTCGTGTGTGGTGTGCCAGGTGTCGTAGCTTCAACTCCCTCTTGCTCAGTTACGCCACCTTAACACACTAAGACAACTAATTTTAGTACATGGAAAGTGCTCATGTTTACCCATCAGTACCATTTTTTTTTTAATACAATGAACTTGTTTCATTACAGAAGGAATAATTTTACTTGTTTGTAAATCTACTTCAGGATCAATTAAAATAAAAATTTAACAGAACTTTTTTATACATAAACATAAAAGTGTACAAGACAACTCCCTTCACAGTCGTTCACACACACACAGAATCAAGGGATAGGGAATCAAGATTGTATGGACGGGATCCCATCACCATTTCTAACTACCAATTCCTACGACTAACACGGTGTTGGCCGACCCGACTACATATCTACTATTTACTACTTTTTATCTCTAATCTTGTTTTTTCTTCTGAATCCCTTGAGTGGCAGACGTCCCTCTTATTGTGCCTGCGAACATGTATAAAACACAACAAACTTAGATTTTTGCTGGAAGTTTGGATAGCGTCCTTGATCGTGTTCTATTGTGACACTTCTTCTCTGCTCTATTTTCTTCCCGTTTTCTCCTTTTGTGACGAATGGTTTTATACGGCGTGTGAACATGTTTCGGTTTAGCAATGTCACAATGGCACAACACAAATATAGCTCACTGCTCACGCTCGCAGTTGTTACACTATCTTCGTATCAACACGTATTTCTGGCATATCAATGCTGCTGTTCGCTCTGTAGATGATTATATCCGGTTCATTTTAACATACACTGGGTGCGCTAATTCACGCAACTGCGCATAGCTGTCCACCTCTTACGTATTCAGGGGCATACGAGATGCGTCGGTGCGTCCTCGTAACGACTTACGGGACTGGCCACCTTAAATACGTTCTCCAGTGACGGAGATACAATTATGGGGAACTATCCTGTAATTTACAGAGTTCCTAATCTATCTTTTTCTAGGGGGACGCCCAGAAATACTTGTTTTCCATTCTTTAATCATGTGTTTTTACAAAATACTCTAGTGCACTTTACTTTCACAACATCGAGAGGCGAGATATCATTAATAATAAAAACACAAAATATCGGTACATATAAACGAGACATTCTACCACTAAGATCAGTACATACACAAACAAACAAGACACTTTAGCAAAAATCCTTATTCTAAGCCTATATTTACTACGTCCGCGCTCTGGTCTAGTCATTGGTAATCCTGCCCGTTAAGGTGGGATGGACCAGGCTTCGGAGGGCGGACTTCGACCTCTTCCTGGTTGTTATTTTGGTAACCATTATTCCTGTTCGTTCCCGATTGCTGATTACCGCCCCAAGTCCTTTGTAATTTATTATGTTGCACCGAAGAGTGTCGCTCTTCTTCCTTGTACCTTCTTTTCGAGTTGCCATTACTCTTGATTGTGGCCGTTGTAGTTCGGTACTGGCCTACTATCCCACTGGGGTCCATTATTGCGACGGTTGTTATTTTGTTCACGCTGTCGGCGATCTCCCGCGCCTGTTCCTCTTGAAATGCGAATTCCAGTTCGCGCAAAATGCCCTTAAATACTTCAGTATCGCTACCACAACGACCGGCAAGTGATTGTTGATACGAGATGGGAAGTTTCATGTAGCATAATCTGATGATTTCCGCACCGCTAAATGGGTTGTCTAGGTACTGGTTCCTTTTCGTCATATTTTCAAAAAATTTAACCGGACTCCGGTACCCTGCTCCTTCCATATCTCTGGACATCATAATTTCTTGTTTGATCCTTTCTTGGGTTTCTTTAGACCAATACTTGCCCAAGAAGGCATTCTTGAATTCTTCGAACGAGACGCTCGTCTTCGCTACATTTCTCATGTACTCAGCGGTCGCCCCCTCCATATGGAAGCACACAAAATCCAGCTGGTACATCAATGGTCAGTGTGGGGGCAAAGATAACTCGAATTGTCCCATAAAAGTTTTTGGATGCAAGCTATTACCTTCGTCCTTGTAGTGATGGGACTTTCTGACTGATACAAAATGCTTGTAGTCAAACCGGTCATCATCCCAGTTATCATTTCGCCCGTTCTTACGATTCGTATGAACTTCGGGACGTGGACTAATTCGTTCCGACAGGCTATCGTCATCTCTCCCCCTCTGTATGTTCGACAGTTGTTCGGTACACCGCGCGACTGCTACGGTCACAGGTTCGAATCCTGCCTTGGGCATGGATGTGTGTGATGTCCTTAGGTTAGTTATGTTTAAGTAGTTCTAAGTTCTAGGGGACTGATGACCACAGATATTAAGTCCCATAGTGCTCAGAACCATTTGAACCATTTTTGTTCGGTACATCTAATCAGCTGACAGCAATTGTGCTCACTGGATTGCTGCGCGCTGTCTGTGTTTACCTCGGTCGTTGCCTCAGAGCTGTGAATTAAGGCATGGCTCTCGTTGCTTTAGTGTCAACTTTGTCACACCGTGAAGCGGTTATCTGTGTTCCGGCATGTGACGGTTCAGTCGACGCAGTAATTACACCCTTCTCCTTTCCTGATGTCTCTGTAATGAGTCGTTTTACCTCGTCCTCTAAATTTCTTTTCAATATAGCCACCTCCTCTTTCAACATCTCGTTAGGCCCTATGTCCGGTTGCTCTTGTTGCTTTTCTTCGACACGTTTTATCCGGCTTTGTAGCCTTGATAACATGACCTTTCCTACTTTTTCCGTGCTTTGTGTGGAGTCCCGAGTTTTCATCGCTATTTTCCTTGCACCTTTCGCGATTAATTTGGCTTCAATTGCCGTTCGTTTGATGATGGCAATCTCTTTCTCTATTTTGACGCCGAGATTCTTTACCTCCTCTTTTACTTCCCTATAAACTTCTGTGAGCCTATAGTTCAGCTCCGAATTCGCCTTTTTAATTTCGGCATTAAGGTTGGCGCTCTGTTCTGAAGTTCACCATTTGCATCTGTTGCAACAGGTCCGTAATGTTTTTGAGAGTAGCCGCATTTTGATCCTCGTTCTTTTGTGGTTGAAAATGCGACTCTTCTCCTCTGTTCTGAGAAACCCTTGGATATCTAGACAAGTACCGTCTCCGCGCCCCTGTCGGATCACTTGTGAATAAATCGTTTGATAATGGTCGGACACCGTTTTGTTCCAACACACTCTGGCTTCTTAGGCTGGATCTTCCATACTTATGGATTAATCCTGTACTCCCTGCGTCCCCCAAGCCCCCAGTATCACTGCCTGAATCAACGTCCTTGCTAATCAGCGGACTAAACCAGTCGTGAGACGCAGTTTCAGGAAGTTGCAACTCGCGTTCGTCACACTCATAGGTAGAGCTTTCCCTACTATCACCCATGTTCCCCCGAGTGACAGTCTGATTATATTCTGCCGTTGTCTTGGCTTTTACCCTCGTCATCATTTGCACTTTTATGTTACACGGAAACTCAAAACCCAGGTACCCCTTACTCTCAATAATTAGATAACGCAAAACATATATCAGGACACAAATTGATACACTGGGCGTGAGTAGTGACCTGACAAACAGTTCATGAAGCATTCCACCAAAAAAGACTAGTACCAATGATTGTGTTCTGTGTGCTCAGCATAGGCTGATTGTGGCACTGCACATCATAAGTACTCCAACAAATCACAAATACAAGTAACAAGCACCTGTAAATGTCAATTTGAAAGGACAGCACATGAAGAAGACAATGTAACTTATTATAACTAATGCTACACGTTTTCAATTAAAATGACTAAGCAATGGATCACGTGGAAAAATTTCCTATTTCAAGACTACTCCCTAGCAAATCCCACAGTATCGTATCCTGGCAGGGTCGCCATATGTAACACCCCACCTGTCACATCTGGTTTTGGTGTGTGTTCACCACAGGTAACTAATAGATCAACAGAGAGTGCAAAACTGCTGCAATGTCGGATAACGCAAAGAAAGTAATAAGGCCCTGTGACTCCTCATTGAACTGCGGTGGTAGTGTTGACATTAATTGATTCAGAATTGATCCCTTTTAATTAAAAAGGGGTGCACATTGATGTTATACTCAGCTATTGAACACCAGATGCAAATTTTGAACATAAAATTAATTAAGAAAGTGACTTGGGATTTCAACTACTTGATTGAAAACAGATGCAGATGATTAGCACAGATTTATTTTAAATCATGACCTTCAATCATCACATTACATGACTCTCCTAACAGACAGTGGTAATAAATTGCGTTTGTGTGGAGTAAAGCGCGATAAATCAAAAGTAATTCCTATCGACTGACCCAGGAATAATGCGAAGTGCGAGAAGAATTCTACAATACACGGCTCATGAAACCCTTGTGGAAAGTTTGCCGACATGATCCAACAAATTAATCAGTGGCTGGAGCGGGCGCAATATCACCGAATACAGCGTGGCGGAGCGTCGTCATTGTATGGACGTTGGCCGACTTCATGGTGCTGCAAGGCTGTGCTCGTCTATTCACTCCTAGCTATCTTGCTCGGTACATAGCTGAACCAAAAATTTCTATCTCCAAGCTCAATCGTTCCATTTGCTAAGTCCTAAACTGCAGAGACGCTCACTCTTTCTCAGGCAATCTGAGTAAAGAACGCCATGTCTACACTCTAGGCAAGCTGGGAATGGAAGACCCCTACGGAGACTTCTCACAGTCCGCTCTTCGCCTCGGTTTCCCCTCCAGCCAAATCACTTATGCCAATTGCAGCACAAGTCACGTTAATTATGCGTCACTTCCCAGCACCGACCAATGCCTGCTCTGGGAAGTGAACAAATTCCCACAAAATTTCCAATCCTCTCAACTTCTGCTATTTAGCTCCTCCCAGGCCACCCATCAAGGTTAGCATCTGCACAAACACCAAATTTTCCGGAATTCTGACACCCAGGAGAGTACTTCAAATTCCTTGGTCCTACGTTCCCATCAGAGGCCGGCGTATTTCATTCTATCACTCTTCACCCGATTTACTTCAGACTCTGTGGACCGTGAATTCAGCGTGTAGTTGCTAAGAACGAACACGCATATTTTGACCTCTATTGACCGCTCCACCGTAGCTTTGCACAGCTTACTTGCATGTTTCACTGAAAATGGGATGACGGACATTTATCAACAGGCATACAAGCTCTCTGTCTGCTTCCCGGTACACCAACATGGGGTCATGCACCCACTCACTGTCACTCGTCTTAAGGCAGCTGGAGGTCGCGCCCCGTTACCACTTTCTCAGAGCTTGAGCCGCCCTAAGCTGCCTATTGTCACTTCCCTTCGCCACTCCCCAGCCGGCCACGGTTGGGATAAACTAACCTCCATAAACTAGCCTCCAGTAAATCGACGCGTTTCCACAAAGGTTTCATGTCGTGTGAATTACTTTAAAACCATCACCCGACATTAATTATTCCAATATATCCATACTATACCCTCTAGAAGATGCATTGTACCTTGTCAGTCATTTTTGTTCAGCCCTACTGTTCGCTCAACGTGAGTTAGGTGATCTTTAATGATGTCACGTAAGGGGCATAGTTCTTTCCATCTTACAAATGTCTCCACATTACTTAAAATACAGAATTAGAAATCATTATCAACAAATAAATGGTAGCATTTTCATATCTGAGTGGATCCAGTACACTACATAACTCTTGCCATTGGGTATAAAGATGGTACAGTCAGATTAATCAGCCATACAGGCTTCATCACGAAATGTAAAAATTTTTTTGAGTGCCATGGATACTATTATGCAGGACATGTTGAAAATTTACAGAAACGAGATATACTGCTGTGCAGCGATGAATGACATGCTTGCACTCTGGTCTTTTCGTTTCATATAACTGAACCAGTGTATGTCCTCCCCAGTGGTGGGTGGGCTGTGTGGACATAGTTTGGCCATTTTAAAAATGTTAGTTCTGTTTAATTGGTGAGCTGCACACCTATTTTAGGTTTTAAATGTGTCGTATAATGGTACTGCATTTTTTGTGACATGGTAATATATTTTTATAAAACATCCTTTGTTACAATTTGTTTTAATTCTAGCTCATGAGTAAATACTCTGGACACTAGCGCTGAGTCATATTTTGTTGGTTTCTATGTATATCCTCGAGTGCCAGTTCATAGGATCATGTTTGGCCAATGGATCATGCGGGCGCGATGTGTGCTGTCAGGGGAAGGCACTTCTATGGTCTGTTTCATTAGCAAGCTGCAGATTTTGTTTCAACGATCAACTGTATTGTATAACGATGCAATGTAATTTTGTAATGCAGTAAGCATTTTTAATAAAGCCTCTTTCCTTACAACGTTTTATTACATTACATATAACCATAGTAATCTGAGTTTTCTGGTTTACTTGCACTAAATTCTATTGGAAAGATACTGTACAGTCACTTAAAAAGAGCATTTCTTTGAAGTCGTGTGAAATGATGTACAGCAGTGACATGTCACATCACTGCCTCCACATCTACATCTACATCTGTGTGATTACTCTGCTATTCACAATAAAGTGCCTCACAGAGGTATAGTAGTGCAACAAAGCTGATCCTGGCACATTTTTATAAGAAACTGATCTGCTAATTAATGAAATTGGTCATCCCTTCCCTTAACCTATTGTCCTGCTAAGTGGTTATGACTCCATAGATGTTGATTTACGACCCTCTGAGGCTAATCCATCCTTCTGAGAAACCCACCCACCCCTTCCCTCCCCCTCCTCCTTCCCCACCCTGAAGGAAAAACACTATTTTGTCGTCCCTCAGCCCACCTGAAAATTGGCAGGAGCCAATAGGAACACAGGAATGCTACATACAGTCATGTGATCATGACATCAGCTGGATATAAAATAGATGTGTTCTCAGTTGCAGTCAGTCTACATCTACATCTACATCCATACTCCGCAAGCCACCTGACAGTGTGTGGCAGAGGGTACCTTGAGTCAGTGGAAGAAGCATGAAGCATCAACAGCAGCCAAGAGCCTCATCTATCTCCATCTCATGGGAAAAGCGTAAAAGTAAGTACATGTCTTTGTTCAATTCCATGTCTTTGATTGGGGATTTTTGTTTCTCTTCTTCTTCTTTATTCAGTCATCTCCAGCATGTCCAGGTGAACAGCAGTCACTGACAGCTCATTGGGTCCTTCAGCGACCTCATGCCTGTCAGGACCAGCAATGGCAGCTGCACCATGGGATCCTATAGTGGACCTGAACAGCGGGTTGGAGCAGGGCAATGAACTACTATTACCCACTCTGCTCATTGATGAAGACACTCAATCTGCCCTGACTTTCAGAAGAACTGTACTGGGGGTCCTATACCAAACAGTGCAGGTCAGTACTGGTTTCCAACATGTGCACCACCCCAGAACATTCTGGTGTTACTGCAAGGACAGAGTGTTGATGTGGCGGATGAGAAACTGCTGATTCCTCACAGTGTTTTTCTGCTTTTCACTTCAACTTACAGTTTAACAGTTAATGGTTGAGAGCACTTAAATACTGGTATAGAAGCATCAGTGGACAGTGAGTCTGACATGTTGTATTAGAGATTTAACATGCACCGAGAAGTGTTAAGGTGCAGATTACAGTGTTGTTATGGATGAAGTGTGTCATGTAGAATTCTACATCAATCAACAGATGAACTCTAAGTATTCTCCATCTCGTTCTTCCCTGGACATTTACTCTGCTGGCCTGACACTATCTATTACATCATTGAACAGTGGTATGGTACTCATGGTGAGATTGGGTGGTCTATCCATTTATATACAACTCCACTACTACAAATGGCTCGGCATACAGGTGGTGTTGGAAAGACCAAACCATGGGCTGCATTATGTTCAAATTGTGTATAAAGACATTGTGAACTACCTCTGTACATATAGTGTGCACATAGACAATTTAGATCATTGCATCAACATGATGCCAAAAAGGAGAAACTAAATCAGTTTGAGGCAATTACCACTGAATTCTATGCATATGGCAAAACTTTATTTGCTAAATGCTGTACAGGTATGAAGATAAAGAAAGAACCAGGTGCTTTTTTGATGTACTGCATCCTGTGTATGACTGCTGAATAAAAATATGTGTATTACCACAAACTGTGTTTTATGTTTTCATACCTCTTGTAATAATGTTACTGCTACCAGTATTTTCACTGCGGTGTCTAGAATACCACAGCAGCACCAAGCTGCAAAAGCCCACTGCACACCAAAACCTGCTGTAGTCGGTATCATGATGGGGTGGGTGAAACATCAAGAGTTTGTTGTAAGTGACTGGTCCTGTGATGATGCAGAAGAAGACCATAAGAAAAAGAAGAAGGACGGGATAGTCCTTCCCAATAATAAACAAGCGATACCTGTAGGTCCATCCAACTATGGGAAGACAAATTTTCTCACGTCATTGCCAACACATTGGGACGAAGTCTGGTTTGAGCATATATGTGTATTTTCAAAAACGATTTTTCAGCCGAAGTACTAGTTACTGCAAAATATACTGCAGAGTGTCAATGGTGTAACGTTCAGTCAAAGCAGTCAAATCCATCAACCACAAAAAGTAAAGCCAAGCACCATGTTCATATTTGATGATGTTGCTGTGAAAACCAGAAAAAGTAAAGCCAAGCACCATGTTGACATTTGATGATGTTGCTGTGAAAACCCAGTATAAAAGCCTATGATATGTCTGTTTTGGTCATCATATGGGTGTTCATGTATTTTATTTGAGTCAAACAAATTCCAGAATCACAAACCAGTTGGTGCAGGATAATGCAAACGTCATTTTAGCTTTCAAGCAAGACAGTTTGAATTTAAGATACATTTACCAGGAGCATGTAGGAACTGACATGTCATTCAATGATTTTGTAAATATATTCGCAGTTTATTAGAATCACACACACAAGACTTTCTCTTCATTGATACATCAAGGAAAGTGAATGAGGGTGGGTACAGGCGGAACTTCCAAGAGTTTCTTTGCATTTAGATATGAGAAAAGCGATGAGTACATTAGTTTACATGACAGCACGGACGAGTTCGCTCAGCACGCAGCCCGAGAGAATAGGTGTGCATAGATGGAGATGGAAAACTTCAATCTTTCGAACTTAAAGTTAAGGAGCTAGAAACATGCACCCAGACTCTTTTGAGATTGATCAATGACATCAGTGGTAGGGTTAAGGACCTATAGATGTACACCTGTTGTGGATTGGCAAGAGAGCCAAACCGGTTTTGAGAGGAAGCCGAAAGGCACGCGTTTTAGCTCACGCAGGCTGGCGTGAGGTCTAGAACAGGTCAAGGAAATTAGACTAGCAAAAAAGGACGTAGCTGTGGAATACTTAACTTTAATCCATAAATGGTGAACATCGCTCTTGACGGTACATGTTTTACAGCATCAATAGTAACTGGTAATGGCGCCTTGCTACGTCGTAGCAAATGACGTAGCTGAAGGCTATGTTAACTATCATGTCGGCAAATGAGAGCGTATTTTGTCAGTGAACCATCGCTAGCAAAGTCGGCTGTACAACTGGGGAGAGTGCTAGGAAGTCTCTCTAGACCTGCCGTGTGGCGGCACTCGGTCTGCAATCACTGATAGTGGCGACACGCGGGTCCGACGTATACTAACGGACCGCGGCCGATTTAAAGGCTACCACCTAGCAAGTGTGATGTCTGGCAGTGACACCACATTCCTCCCCCGCAAATCGGCGGACGGTTGTGGCATAGGGCTTCCGCCCGCCGTGGGGAGGACCCCATGTTGACGTATGCGACGAGGTGGGGAGCCTAACAACAGGCGAGGCTGTGCCACCTGCACCCTGCCATTCGGACTGAGGGGAGCTAGGAAACGCCTGAAAACCTGCTCTAGGGTGCACGCCAACATGCGGTATATGCGCCCGTAGAGAGACAGGAGGGGCCGAAGGGTCGACCTCCATTGGGCTGGGGCACCTGATGGACAGAGACGACATATGGTCCGGAGCGGCAAGAGTTCCATGGCGGAGGACAACTGGTCACGGGAAGCGATCGGCGGCGCGTGACAGAGGGAGGCGCCCGGCGGTTGCAGCGACGCGTCCACTGCGGGCGTCGCCGGCGGGAGAACAGGCGGCGGCGGCGGCGGCGGCGGCGGCGCGTCGCCATGGGGCAAAATGGAAGGCAGCGTCGGTAACAACTGGGGTTGAGGCGAGCCAGTAGATGGGTCCCCGGGGCGCTGACCGGACGGCACCGTCGCTGAAAGCAGACGGGGAGCGGCAGATCCCGTGCGACGACAGAGGCGCAGCTGATTGAGATGCCGGCGCACCTCACCAGAGGCCCCCAAAACCAGATACATAGCGCGGCCGAGGCAGCGAAGAATGCGCCCTGAGAGCCAACGCCGTGAACCTCGATACTTGCGGTAGTAGACAAGATCGCCTGGGGCAAAAGCAGGTGTCTGCCGCTGCACAGGAACCTGATGCGGCGGATGTAGCAAAGACATCAAGGTTCGATGAGGGCGACCGTGGAGCAACTCAGCTGGCGAGCGACCATCTCAGGGCTGAGAGCGATACGAGGACAAAAAGAGCAATAACGCGTTCTCCCGAGAATGCGACTCTTTCAGCTTCAACATCGGTGACTTGAAAGTCCTGACCAATCGTTCAGCGGCACCGTTTGACTGAGGCGAAAACGGCGCGGACGTCAGATGTTGAATACCATTAGCCTTGCAGAATGACTGAAATTCTGCGGACATGAACTGTGGGCCATTGTCGGAAACAATAGTTTGTGGAAGACCTTCAATGCAAAAGATAGCGGATAACGCTTGGATGGTGGCAGATGACGTCGTGGAAGACATCTGGACAACAAAAGGAAAATTACTGAATGAATCTACCACAACCAACCATCGAGCATTCCAGAATGGACCAGCAAAATCGATGTGTAAGCGTTGCCAAGGGGAAGTGGCTTTTGGCCATGCAAAGAATTTCTGCAGTGGTGCTGATTGTTGTTCGGCACACACCATGCAAGAAGAGCACATATTCGTAATCGCAGCATCGATTCCGAACCAAGTACAGTGCTGACGAGCAAGTTGTTTCGTTCTCACTATATCCCAATGTCCTTGGTGGAGAAGCCGTAAGACAGAGGACTGTAACGAACGTGGGACCACGAGCCTGGACTGATCATGATCAGAACGCAACAGCAAAACACCATGTCGTACAAAAAGTCTCTCCTTAGGAGCAAAAAATCGGCGAACCAACGGATCCCCGATCCGTGACTTTGACAAGGGCCATTGCGTAGCAAGTCTTGTATGGCACAGAGGTACTCTGGACTGGGATGTATGCCTTGGGCATGGAGTACATGTCCCAGATAGGGTAAGTCACGAGCAAAAAACACGCATCTGTCCTTCAGCAAGCGAAGACCATTTTGTCGCAAGACCTGAAATAATGTTCTGAGATTGGCTAAATGTTCTTCTTCCGTCTTTCCGGAGATCACAATATCGTCCAGATAGTTTGCTGCAGTAGGGACCGACGCACAAACAGTTTGTAGATATTGCTGAAACAATGCAGGGGCGGATGCACACCCGAATGGCAGTCGTTTGAATCGATACAAATCAAGATGCGTGTTAACCACCAAAACGCGCTGGGATTCTTCGTCCACCGGTATTTGCAAGTACGCATCTGCTAGGTCCAACTTCGAAAAATATTTACCCGGGCACAGTTTGTCAAAAGGATCTTCCTGGCGGGGTAAAGAAAAGTTACCTTGAAGTCCACACAAAGTCTCAATTTTCCTGAAGGTTTTGGCAAAATTACTAAGGGTGATGCCGAGAGAGAAGCCTGCACACGTTCAATGACACCTTGTGATTCCAAATCGTGTAATGTTTTTGTGACCTCATCACGCAATGCGTGGGGAACATTGCGCGCCCTGAAAAATTTCGGTTGCGCGTTTACTTTCAGTTCCAAATGTGCTTTATAGTTCTTAGCGCAACCGAGGCCCGGTGCAAAAATGTCGGCAAATTCTTCACATGGACGACAAACACTGGCTGAAGGCACAGTCTGGTTCGCTGATAGGACCTGATTTACTATAGACAAGTTAAACAACTGAAATAAATCGAAACCAAACAAGTTCACTGCAGAAGAAGAACGAAGGACGTAAAATGACACAAGTTTTGTTTGTCCCTTGTATGTTGCAAGAAGGCTGCACTGTCCTAACACAGGGATATGCTGACCTAAATAGGTACTTAACTTAACATTTGAGGCACGCAACGGAGGTGTGCCCAGCAGTTTGTAAGTGTCTTGACTGATCAGTGAAACTGCAGCCTCGGTATCGAGCTGGAATGGTATCACTTTGCCATTAATATCCAAGTCCACAAAACGTTTATTATCCTGTTGACGACAAGAGCGACTGTCTCGTGCATCGTGAAGTGACACTGGTACAAAATAACTTGCGACTTGACGGGAGTTCTACATCTACATTTATACTCCGCAAGCCACCCAACGGTGTGTGGCGGAGGGCACTTTACGTGCCACTGTCATTACCTCCCTTTCCTGTTCCAGTCGCGTATGGTTCGTGGGAAGAACGACTGTCTGAAAGCGTCCGTGCGCGGTCTAATCTCTCTAATTTTACATTCGTGATCTCCTCGGGAGGTATAAGTAGGGGGAATCAATATATTCGATACCTCATCCAGAAACGCACCCTCTCGAAACCTGGCGAGCAAGCTACACCACGATGCAGAGCGCCTCTCTTGTAGAGTCTGCCACTTGAGTTTGTTAAACATCTCCGTAACGCTATCACGGTTACCAAATAACCCTGTGACGAAACACGCCGCTCTCCTTTGGATCTTCTCTATCTCCTCCGTCAACCCGATCTGGTACGGATCCCACAGTGATGAGCAATTCTCAAGTATAGGTCGAACGAGTGTTTTGTAAGCCACCTCCTTTGTTGATGGACTACATTTTCTAAGGACTCTCCCAATGAATCTCAACCTGGTACCCGCCTTACCAACAATTAATTTTATATGATCATTCCACTTCAAATCGTTCAGTACGCATACTCCCAGATATTTTACAGAAGTAACTGCTACCAGTGTTTGTTCCGCTATCATATAATCATACAATAAAGGATCCTTCTTTCTATGTATTCGCAATACATTACATTTATCTATGTTAAGGGTCAGTTGCCACTCCCTGCACCAAGTGCCTATCCGCTGCAGATCTTCCTGCATTTCGCTACAATTTTCTAATGCTGCAACTTCTCTGTATACTACGGCATCATCCGCGAAAAGCTGCATGGAACTTCCGACACTATCTACTAGGTCATTTATATATATTGTGAAAAGCAATGGTCCCATAACACTCCCCTGTGGCACGCCAGAGGTTACTTTAACGTCTGTAGACGTCGCTCCATTGATAACAACATGCTGTGTTCTGTTTGCTAAAAACTCTTCAATCCAGCCACACAGCTGGTCTGATATTCCGTAGGCTCTTACTCTGTTTATCAGGCGACAGTGCGGAACTGTATCGAACGCCTTCCGGAAGTCAAGAAAAATAGCATCTACCTGAGAGCCTGTATCTAATATTTTCTGGGTCTCATGAACAAATAAAGCGAGTTGGGTCTCACACGATCGCTGTTTCCGGAATCCATGTTGATCCCTACATAGTAGATTCTGGGTTTCCAAAAATGACATGATACTCGAGCAAAAAACATGTTGTAAAATTCTACAACAGATCGACATCAGAGACATAGGTCTATAGTTTTGCGCATCTGCTCGACGACCCTTCTTGAAGACTGGGACTACCTGTGCTCTTTTCCAATCATTTGGAACCTTCCGGTCCTCTAGAGACTTGCGGTACACGGCTGTTAGAAGGGGGGCAAGTTCTTTCGCGTACTCTGTGTAGAATCGAATTGGTATCCCTCAGGTCCAGTGGACTTTCCTCTGTTGAGTGATTCCAGTAGCTTTTCTATTCCTTGGACACTTATTTCGATGTCAGCCATATTTTCGTTTGTGTGAGGATTTAGAGAAGGAACTGCAGTGCGGTCTTCCTCTGTGAAACAGCTTTGGAAAAAGGTGTTTAGTATTTAAGCTTTACGCGTGTCATCCTCTGTTTCAATGCTTTCATCATCCCCGAGTGTCTGGATGTGCTGTTTCGAGCCACTTACTGATTTAAATTAGACCAGAACTTCCTAGGATTTTCTGTCAAGTCGGTACATAGAGTTTTACTTTCGAATTCACTGAACGCTTCACGCATAGCCCTCCTTACGCTAACTTTGACATCGTTTAGCTTCTGTTTGTCTGAGAGGTTTTGGCTGCGTTTAAACTTGGAGTGAAGCTCTCTTTGCTTTCGCAGTAGTTTCCTAACTTTGTTGTTGTACCACGGTGGGTTTTTCCCGTCCCTCGCAGTTTTTCTCGGCACGTACCTGTCTAAAACGCATTTTACGATTGTCTTGAACTTTTTCCATAAACACTCAACATTGTCAGTGTCGGAACAGAAATTTTCGTTTTGATCTGTTAGGTAGTCTGAAATCTGCCTTCTATTACTCTTGCTAAACAGATAAACCTTCCTCCCCTTTTTTATATTCCTATTAACTTCCATATTCAGGGATGCTGCAACGGCCTTATGATCACTGATTCCCTGTTCTGCACATACAGAGTCGAAAAGTTCGGGTCTGTTTGTTATCAGTAGGTCCAAGATGTTATCTCCACGATTCGGTTCTCTGTTTAATTGCTCGAGGTAATTTTTGGATAGTGCACTCAGTATAATGTCACTCGATGCTCTGTCCCTACCACCCGTCGTAAACATCTGAGTGTCCCAGTCTATATCTGGTAAATTGAAATCTCCACCTAAGACTATAACATGCTGAGAAAATTTATGTGAAATGTATTCCAAATTTTCTCTCAGTTGTTCTGCCACTAATGCTGCTGAGTCGGGAGGTCGGTAAAAGGAGCCAATTATTAACCTAGCTCGGTTGTTGGGTGTAACCTCCACTCATAATAATTCACAGGAACTATCCACTTCTACTTCACTACAGGATAAACTACTACTAACAGCGACGAACACTCCATTGCATGCAATCTATCCTTTCTAAACACCGTCTGTACCTTTGTAAAAATTTCGGCAGAATTTATCTCTGGATTCATCCAGCTTTCCGTACCTATAACGATTTCAGCTTCAGTGCTTTCTATCAGCGCTTGAAGTTCCGGTACTTTACCATTGCAGCTTCAACAGTCTACAATTACAATACCGATTGCTGCTTGGTCCCCGCATGTCCTGACTTTGCCCCGCACCCGTTGAGGCTGTTGCCCTTTCTGTACTTCCTGCGATGTCGATGCACACTATTTGTGGGACGACCACAGTCACTGTTAGAGAGAGTGGCACTGGGCGGAGTGGCATGAACTATATGAATTTCCATGGACGAAGTGTCACGAGCCTGAGTATCCTTGGTTCGATTCTGATTCCGGCACAAAGCAATGGGCCTGGAATGGTTTTGAGCTTCCGATCGGAGCTTTTTCTGGCAAACACTTTGAACATGTCCTTTTTTATTAGAGTAAAAGCAAATAGCCTGGCGTGACGGGCAATTCTCACACGAATGTCTGGTAGCACACCGCGGGCATGATTTTAGCACTGTATTTGCTTGCCGGCGTGGTACACGTGGCTGAGAGCCAGGTGGCTTTGGCCCGGCCGGGCGCGAGGACTGTTTACTGTTCTGTGCAGCTCGCCCGGCGGGCCGGTTAACCTGACACACGAGTGGCGAAGTTTCAAATGATTCCTGAGCAAAGTCAAGTGTGTCCTGCCAATCCAATACGTCCATCACTTGTTGAAGGGAGGGATTGACTAGTTTCAAAATCTGTTCCCATATACGAACATCAGAAATGTTCTGTGCAATTGCATCACATACCATAGTATCTGAATAAGGGAGTCCACATTGACACTCAAAAGCACAATCCCTAGTAAGGCCTTGCAAGGTTGCAACGCACTCCTGATTAGTCTGACCTGCCGTACGTTTTGTACAAAAGAAGGTATACCGTTTGGCCACTACATTGACTGATTCTTTGAAATATGCATCTAATGCAGACAAAATTTCTTCGTAGGACAGAGTTGCTACGTCGCATTGGGGAAATAATTTGACTATGACACAGTACATGGTCACCCCGACGGAAGATAATACGAAAGGCTGCCGCTTGTTACCTTGAATTCTGTAGGCGGCGAGATGGAATCCAAATTGGCGTGATCACTCCGTCCAGCTTTCCAGTGCAGCATCAAAAGGACGAAAAGTTGGTGCAACTGCGTGTTGTGGCTGATTTAGCGGTGGAGCGGTGGCTGCCGCATCATTTTGCATTGCACGTTGACCCTGGACGAGCTGTCCAAGAGCATCCAGTAAGGCCTGCGTCTGCTGGTTCTGTAAGCGATAAAATTCGGACAGTACATCTGGAGATGGTGGCGAAGCCATTATACAAGTAAATCAGGGCAGTATAGTTATGAACGCGGTGTGGCCTCGTCGCCAAATGTTGTGGATTGGCAAGAGAGCCAACCCAGTTTTGAGAGGAAGCTGAAAGGCACGCGTTTTAGCTCACGCAGGCTGGCGTGAGGTCTAGAACAGGTCAAGGAAATTAGACTAGCAAAAAAGGATGTAGCTGTGGAATACTTAACTTTAATCCATAAATGGTGAACATCGCTCTTGATGGTACATGTTTTACAGCATCAATAGTAACTGGTAATGGCGCCTTGCTAGGTCGTAGCAAATGACGTAGCTGAAGGCTATGTTAACTATCATGTCGGCAAATGAGAGCGTATTTTGTCAGTGAACCATCGCTAGCAAAGTCGGCTGTACAACTGGGGCGAGTGCTAGGAAGTCTCTCTAGACCTGCCGTGTGGCGGCGCTCGGTCTGCAATCACTGACAGTGGCGACACGCGGGTCCGACGTATACTAACGGACCGCGGCCGATTTAAAGGCTACCACCTAGCAAGTGTGGTGTCTGGCGGTGACACCACAACACCCACATCATTCTGAGAAAGAAAGCAGACGACCCAGCAGGAAAGGTTGATAGAATTGGAACGAATGTACACGATTAAACTGTAAAGGTTGATGGAATTGGACTGAATGTATATAATGTGCACCATAGGGAGGAGTCCACTTAGTATATGACAAGATGTCGACTAAGCATGAGGTCATCATGGCACAAAAAGCTGTTCAAGAGAAATAACGACTGCTAAGGACAATTGGATCAAGATCAGACACTGAGAGAAACCTGTAAACCAGTTCCTGAACCTCTCAATGAACTCTCAGTGAAATTGCACAATGACGACGGTGTTGCTGACTTCATTAACCATCACAGTGATGCTAGGTTAGACTAAACATTCGATATCCACATCACCCACACAGCCTATAAGTTTAAAAGAAAAGAACAATGCAAGTAGGTGATAGGGAATTTCAAAGAGTAACTGATCTAATGGACCTCATTCCGCAAATCCCACAAAATCTCTAAATTATTCCTCCAAAAATCTGGAGATGTACGGTGAAACACTGCAACTGATCCCTGTACATAGGAAAGTGGGAAACTGCTGCAGTGCGACAAACAGAGCCATTATAAAATCGTATTAGATGCTCGATATAGCACTGGTGATGGTATTGACATCCAACATAAAAGAGTCAGCAATCAGCCTCCACTGTATATGTCTACAATGATCCCAATGAGCGAATAGATACACTACGACTGCTCATGACATCAGCTGCTGCCGGTAGTACTGCTTATTCGAATGAGGTTGTTTCGGAAACCACCGAGCAAGCTTAGAGAGAGAGGTATAATAGAATAAGTATGGAGATAGTAGCTCTACAGCTGCACAAACAAGCTTGCAAAACATACCTTTGTAGGCATGTTATGATTAAAGGTTTGGATGACTTAAGGCAGGCTGATCTCATAGATGTATGGGGAGATTCACATGCGAATAATGCATTCAGATGTATTTTAATGGTTATTGATACATACTCCAAATTTGCCTGGGCATTACCTGTTCAAACAAAAATGGGGAGTGATGTCGTGGAGGTGCTCAAGTGTTTGTTGCAGATGGGGACAAGTCAATGCCTGGACAACCTCCACACTGATCAAGGAAGAGAGTTCTACAATAGGTATTTCAAGATCATGAAGCAGTGGCATGGAATAAATCACTACTCAACAGTCACCCACCTGCAGGCGAGTACTGTGAAACGTCTAAAGAGAACAATAAAAGGTCAAATAAGGATATGTTTTAATCTTTGGAGTTCATACAAATGGATGGATATCCTTCCAGAACTTATTGCAAGTATAATCGAGCCAAACATAGTACAATAAAAATGAGCCCAATTGTTGTTAGTGATAATGGATTCATGGATACGATATATTATTGTATTAAAATGCTGGACCCACACAAAGAGATATTCAATGTGGGCGATTTTGTATGTATCTCCAAACACAAGATAGCATTTGAGAAGTCATACCTCCCATACCGGTCATGTGAGATATTCATAGTTTCCAAAGTGCAAAGAACAAATCTCAGACCTTACATCTTACAGAATGGGAGGGCCACTGAAATTTCAGGACCTTTTTACACAGAGGAAATGCAGAACAGCTCAGAACCACAAGTGTTTCTCATAGAGGGTGTCATAAGATGTTGAGGGAATAGGGTACTAGTTTAATGGCTTGATTATCCTGCAATCAAAACAGCTGGATTGTCACTGACGATCTGCTGTATAACAGGGTTCATGGAACACAACCAACACAGTAGTGTGACATGCACAATAGGAGACACACTATAGGAGATGGCGGTATTCTCGCCAAACTTCCAGCTGAAGTGCACATTCTCTGTTATAATTACTGTCGCCTGGTACAAAACTTCAAAAAGTTTGGCTCATAGTGATAAGGGGATTAACCCACTTGATGAGGCGCGTTTGGAACACAACATTGTATATGCAAAACATGAAGATCTCATCACACTGTAGATCGAATTTTGGCTAATAAAGCCAAGGCAATACGTGCAAGAAAGAATACTGGTATAGGGCAGCTTATTGCAGCATTTGTAGTTGATCAAACCATAAATGATAAAATTGGGCTTGAATGTGATTTCAAGCAAGTTATGAACGAGAAGAAGAAGACAACAATGAAGAAGAAGAAGACGCCAGTACAGGAACATAAAATTGTATCATAACAGCGATGTATGCAGCTACAAGCGCTCTGAGGCATAAAGGACCAGTTAAAGCACTCGGGTTCTGCTGATACCCACGACAACAGGCAGAACTATCCCTTTCCTGCCCTCGTAGATCTCTCAGTGATAGGTTCGCTGGCTGGTGGTGCTAGGGCTGTTGCTAGAACAGTTAAGAATGCACAGAACTCCCAGGAGCAGCTAGGAGAAGCAAGAAGACTTAACTGTGTGATGGAAGAAGGAGCCATCGGGAAAGGACTATATCTGAAACCATACAAGAAGGAGTAGGTCTTTTCATAACCAAAACAAGCCCGTTAGCTGTCTTACGACATAGACCGTTTATAAATACAGGTCTGCTCAAGTTTGTTAACAAAAAAATTCAGCATTCCAAGATGATGTGGTGTGTTTTGTGGGATACATTATTAAAGACTATGAATAAATTCAGAGATTGTGGGATTGTGAATTTAAATGCTGTGGGATCAGGAACCAACTGGATGGTGTATGATAAGAGAAATACAAGGAACGTCTACTATTTTGACTCATTTGGAGACCTGCAGCCACCAGAAGAATTACAAAAATACTTCATCGACAGAAGATGTGTGTTCTATGTGTGGCCATCTGTGCATCATGCTCATCCTAACGTTTATGAAGAAGAATATATAAGGATGTGCATTAAACATCCACTCATCAGTTGAGGTACAGATGCAATGTCGTATACTCTGACTTGAATACAACGATCGTCAGTATTACGCACGGATTACTTTCCACCGACTGGTTTAAGCAACAGGGAGTGGAGTATTGTGCTGATTGGACTGGAGACATACAACAGCATTCCGAATATCACAGAGGCTAACAATAAATTTCGTCTGGAAATTAATGGTAGAAGAGAAATCGTGGAAATAGAACCTGGCGCATACAATATTGACCATTTAAACGACGTTCTAAAATGGTCTGGAAAAGGGACTGTGCTACATGCAAACATCAGTACACTTCAGTATGAAACAGACACCGAATGCAGTGATTAACTTTGAACAGAAAGGTCCAATAGTACAATTACTGTATTTCCAAAAGGACAAGTTTCGAAGAAGAACCCTAATAAATTTTACAGATCTAACCAGTCAGTGGATATACTTCCTGTCAGTACAATCCGTATGGAGTTTAAGACTGCAACAAACTCTTACCTCTACAATAGATTGATTCATACAATTTATTGTTTCTTCCCACTAGCTGGAACAGGTTGTAAGATCGTTGAGACCCCTACCAACGCTATTTACCTCTGAGAAACAGTTCAGACATTGGACTATCTAGAACTGAGTATGTGAATCAGAATAACCAACTCTTCGACTTTTATGGCGAGGAAATCATTGTACACTACATCTAATGCGGAACTAGCAATGACTTCGAACTTACAGGGACCCAGAAGTGGTAATGACCTTCAACTGGCCAGGAACTGCAGTGGACCCGATAATGACATGCAGTGACAACAAAGACCCCATCTTCCTGGGAGACCAAAAGTGGTAACAGCGACCTTCATCCAGCTGGGACTCACAGCAGCTTCCCTGTGTCTTCGTATTGTCAACAAAGACAGGATAGGCATAAGCTATAAAACCAACATGCGCAATGAACACGCAACACTTCACAACAGAATGCAAGTAACACATGCAGACTATGAGTTTCTTAAATCAGTAGGTCTGAAACTTCTCAGTGACATCGTTCGATATAATTAGCCTGGTGGAATATGCCGAGTATATTATACGCCAGGAATACTTCTCACACAAACCTTATGCATCAATCACATTTAACAAGGACAATGAAATTACGGTTGCAATCTCATGCAAGACGCTCTCATGCAAGACCCTCTCATGCAAGCGTTTCATATGTCTTGATGAGTCATTTACGAAAATGAATGGTACTGCTATAGTGACATCCAAAGTTGCAAGTAATGCATTAGTGTTCCTGTTTCATCAGATACAATATGTACTTAATGGGATTGCGAGTGGATGTACACATAATGTAGGCATAACATCAAGTCTGAAAACTTATGTCTCAGCTTCTCCCTCAGATCTGAACGATGTAGCAAATGCTGGATGGTTCACAAATGAGCCAGTGTGTAGAACAGTGGGAGAGTGCAAGACTTACTGTGTGTATATCTCTAAATTTGTTTATGGGGTACTTTGAAGATGTGGCGAATTGTTCTGAATGCTAAACAGGAACTTATTCTGGTAAAGAGTGCAACAGATAACAACTCATACGTTCAAGAAGATCAAGAGGAGAACTAAATCACCACAATAAAATAATATGGAAAAAGTCACACATCACTGTATCGGATGAGCAGCATTTGAAGCTCTTAATAGACCTGAATTCCAGTGTATTTCTACTGTTATCTTTTCGTTTATGGGACAACATGGGCTGTTAAAACCTCTGCTGAATTGGAGACACCCAGTTTCATCATACGTGCATTTCAGACCAATAGAAGAGGGAATATAGCAAATGATTAGACAACATTTGACGATTGTAGATTAGCTAATGCCAAAGTCTTCCTGAACTCTGAATTCTACCTATATGATTATCTATGCCTGCAGTGGAATGAAAACGTATGTAGTCTAGCATATGACACATATGTGAGGTTCCATGTGTCAAACTATGAGGAAGAAGTATGTCTCTTCAGCCCATGGAAATTCAAGGAGCTGGCACCAATAATCATAACAGACTGCTCAAAACAGAACGAGATAGTTAAATCTGGACTTATAGATGTACAAACTGAATTTGAACCTTTGGGAAATTTCCCAGAACACACTGCAGTGTATGCTCTAGTTCTACATGAGCATGTGATTAACTGTTGCCCGCTCACCTGCGTTGTCCAATGAGCTATACAAATGAACAAGTTCTGTGCCACACTTAGAGGATTTCATAATCGCATCTCAGGGTGTGAACTTCATTTCAGACACTCAGGCTTTCTATGATGGTGAGTGCAGACAGTTCATATTTAATGAAGTTGCATTTATTGTATATATAGTAGAGGCAAATATTGCTTCGCTGAGGTCTTTCAAGGATGAGAAGTGTGCTAAAACATGGAAAGTGCAAAGTGTTGTCTACCATGGAATTCACAGGGATGAGCCTGGTGTACTCTATAAAAATAGATTATTCGGCCACATATAGATTATTCGGCCACATATATACTATTATCTACATCAAAGGTGAGGAGAAGATCAGATGAATGTGTCGAATCTCCAAGTTTCCTGTTATTCAAATCCTAGAACTCTACATGTGTCCTGCTCTCCATTGACTCAAGAAGAAGATGTGTGAAAATAGTGTTGTGTCTGCTTATGAAAATGTAAAATTACTTTTAAGTTGGATGAAAAATAAATGAATTTTTACCTCACAATCTGCATATGATATCTTTTCACCCTCACCCCCCCCCCCCCCTTGGTAATATGCAGCTTTGTCCAGGTACTATATCCATGGTTTTCTTCAAGTAGTGGTGATATAATTTTAGACATATTAGTTATATGTCTTCAGTAGTGGACACAATCATGTGCCTCCCGCTCCCATAAGGCAATTATTACTGTACAATAGGCGTAATCCCGTGTGACCATTCTATATATTTTGTTATCAAAACTAATGCCAGTTGTGTCTTGCACATCCTTTATATACACAATTGGTATAGGTTTTTTGTAAATAACAACAACAAAGAGGTATGGTAACGAATTTTTCCTTTTATTCAGTTCTCATAGATATAATTTGACTCCTGAGACACAATTTGATTCTTGAGATGCAATTCGCTTGTAATATTCAATGCAGAGATACCTTTGTTTTACACAATAACAAAAAATTCATTGGCTGAAATATTTACCATTTTCAGATATACTGGGTGAGCATTAATAAAACCAACAAACTGTTGGGTACTGACTCCTCATTGGAAATGGAGAAGAAAGGTCCTATGAACATGAGTCCATAAATGCATTGTTGCCACAGTAGATGATGCTGATGAATGAAAGTTCCTCTGACCCCATGCCATGTGTTACTTGTGTATTGCAGGCTGTGCAACTGACACAGCATACTGTATGCAGCAGAATGGTCCAGTATTCATGTCAGTAACAAGCCAAAATGGTGTTTGTGTATGGCCAAGCAGATGGAAAAGGTCAAGAGATATTATGGCTATATCAACACTAGTATCCTCAAGGACACCATCCTCTACAAACAACATTTCAACCCCTTTTTGGGCGTTTGCATGATCATGGGTCTTTTCAGACAGACTAACGTGCAGTGAGGCAGCAGAATGTGCATGTACCATATTTTGAAGACCGAGTTCTGCCCCTCAACCATTTCCATCTGCTTGGCTGTTCACAAACACAATCTTGTCTTGTTCTGTCACAGTACACTGCATCAGTCACACAGCCTGCAACACACAAGGAACACATGGTATGTGGTCAGAGGAACTATCATTTGCCAGTGCCATCTACCATAGCAATAATATAGTTCCAGAAACGTGTTCATAGGACCTTTTTTTCCTCCACTTCCAGTCAGGAATCCGCCCCTACAGTTTGTTGCTTTTATTAATGTTCACACTGAACAAATCTCCACTAAAAACTAATGTGGAGATACTTTTATTCCTACACTACAACTAAATTCCACAGTCCCAATAGCAGCAGTTACATGGTTGTTAAACAACTATAATTATGATGGATTGTGATATATATATATATATACACCCTTAAAAACTAATCAGATTTGGACAGCTAGTGGGAAGTGAAACTTAAATCTAGGCACCACTGTATTTAATTAGTAAGTCAATTTGAAATCAAAAACTTGCTGGGATCAGCTTTGTCCCTCTACTCAGTATACCTCATGTCGCTTAACTGTTAACATGTCTGGAGCAGTAGTGTCCTTGCTACTCAAATTTTTTTTTACAATTTGTGACAAAGCTTATACGGATTAGTAATGAGACTGACACAGATTATGTGATGTACTGGATTCACATAGGTAAATAAACGCTGTCAGTTTGTTAATAATGATTTATTGTTCTTTATTTTATGTACTTCGAAGATATTGTACATCAAGCAACTTTTATGCGTTATTTGTTAGGTCTGACGATGGTCATAGCTGACTGAAATTAATTACCCAGTTAATAAGATCTTTGTGATGTAAGACTGGATTTATAATAAAACAAACATTTCCTGTATTGCAGTGAGATATTATTGCCAAAATGTTACAACACATGAATCCAGTGCCAAAGTCAAAATAATTTGTAAATTAAAGCATAAAATTAATGCCGAGGTAATGAACACTAAATTTAACAAGCAGTGCCTTTTGCCTAATGTAACGCCAAATTATGCTATGGATACAAATCAGAAATCAGTTAGTTATTGCATTGATACTTAGAGAGAAGAGAGAGTTAAATTGGGTCAGAATGGATATTCGAAAATCTTATAAACGTAAGGGCTTTTTGAGCAGAGATGCTTCTGATCTGCATTTGCAGCTTTCTAACTAATAGTCTCCCACACAGTTTCATTTCGTTTGGCAAGAGATCTCCACTAGTGTGGGAGAGAATGTATAGAAAATAGAAAGTACACATAGCAAGAAAATAAAATGGTCACACACCAAAGGAAGGGACAATGTTGAAACTTCCTGGAAGGTTAGAACTGTGTTCTGAACCAAGACTAGAACTCGGGACCTTTGCCTTTTGCATGAAAGTGCTCTACCAAATGAGCTCAGTTGGTAGAGCACTTTCCTGGGAAACGCAAAGGTCCTAAATTCGAGTTTCGCTCCGGCACATAGTTTTAATGTGCCAGGAAGTTTCATATCAGCGCACACTCCTCTGAAGAGTGAAAATTTCATATAGGGGCAATGTTACAGGGAAAGCAAACCAGCATTCTTTCTATGACACAGTAGTCAATTTAACTAATATTGAATTTAGTGAGGAAGAGACGACACCTTTACAGATGGGACTGCAGTATAAGAAAAACATTGCTGATGTAAGATCACCTGTGAAGTAGCCAAAGCAGTAAACTTGAGGTGGCATACACGACAGTTATGGGGCAACACAAGGCAAGTAATTTAGATTCTCAATGTGGGTTTGAAATAAATTAAATAAAACAGACGAAGAAAGGAAAGCTATAGTTATAAAGGCAAATAAGGGTAAATCAACAAGGGTAACACATGATGTATATTATATTAAAAGAAACAGAGGAATTTTCTGAAGAGAATGACATTAAAGTCGTACAAAAATATCCTACCAAGGAATTTCAGGAGGATTTCTGTAAGAAAATAAATAATTCTCAATTTTTCTTTAACAAATATGAGAACAAAGCACCAAAAATTATGAATTACAAGCTCCCTCAATTACATGCTCAAGTCAAGGTCTGTAAGGCTTATAATCGATTATGTCCAATTGTGAATAATGTCACCAACATATAGAATTAATAGCATTCTAAATAGGAAACTGAAAACAATGTACAATTTCGAAGAACACTATGGAATAAGAAATAGTATAGAGCTAGTGAATTCCTCTTGAGCATCCTTAGATATAAAAAAATTATACAGCAATGTTCCAACAAAGAAACTCTTGACAGTATTAGACGTTATGCACCGAAACATCGTAAGATTAGCACTGCAGAAGCAATTGACCTGATAGAGCTTTCAGAATTTATGTTGTCTTAGAGTCCTTTCGGTTTTAATAATGAAGAATATCGACAAAGTGATGTCCTAGCTATGCGAAATTGTCCAGCAGGTTAATAGCAGATACTTTTATAAACGATTTAGTGTGCAGATTCTTTGAAAGGTATCCACCTGTGAAAGACAAAATCATTTATTATGAGTGATATGTGGTTGACGTCATTGATCTGATAAAAGTTGGTAATACTGGTGTCAATACTTTTGATAGATGGCATGCATCCGAAAATAGATTCTACCACGGAACTCGAAGAGGGAAATTATATTAATTATTTGGATCACTGTCACTAAAGTTGTGAACAGCATTAAAATTTGCAATATATATGAAGCCGACACGTACTGATGCCAGAATCCGACACATCAGGGTGAGCACTGATACGAAACTTCCTGGCAGATTATAACTGTATGCTTAAGCGAGACTCGAAATTGGGAAGTGATCTACCAACAAGCTACACTCACGACTCTTTCTTACAGTTATATTTCCCCTAGTACTTTATCACTTTCCTTCCAAACTTCACAGATGTTCTCCTCCAAAACTTGCAGGACTAACCCTTCAGAAAGAAAGGATGTTGCAGAGGCAGTAGATATACATATTTCTGTATCTAGAGCAATTTTGGAAATGAATGTGAGTTTTAAGGAGGACAAGGACAATTGATGAAAGTATCGCCAAATTTCAGGCAAATGGCACAGAAAAACAAAATTTTTTCCAAAAAGCACTGTTTTATATAAAAAAAGAGATGAACAGAAGATACCGAAAAAATTAACAGTTTTTCATAATTTTCACAACTTTTTCAAAAATTTTCATCGTTTTTTGATAATTTTGATTATTTTTAACGATTTTCATAATTTTTGCAATACCTTTCTTGAGCATGGTACTTTTTTTACAAATAAATCCCTAACAATTTTCAAATACTTTCTATAAAATCATCATAACAATTTTGCTCCCATAAGTGTTTTAGCACTTACATTGATCATGTTGAAGAGAACCACCAATGTCCGGGCACCTTGTTTTTCTCATCACACTATAGCATTGCATTTTCTGGTCGATGCCTTCAACACTGCCATTTGTGGCTATGTATATCATTATATCTTCAGACTTCTTAACTTGTGATGATGACGCTGTTGTTTGGTCATGAAGAGACCTAAGAGTGGTAAAAACTTAGTTTTCTTAGAAACATAAGAGCTATCATCATATCTGGTTGAAAACCAAATACTTCACGTCCTTTAGGTGTAATAAAATAGACAGGCAGTTCACTTTTGCTTTTTCTCCGGTTACTACCGACTAGTATCAGGTCTATTGACAATAAATAATGAGCTACATAAAGAGATTTAAAAAATTATCACAGGTAATATTACATCCAGATTTTTCAAGTTCAATTATTAGGGTTTCACAACATTCTCTCCAAGTTGCACAACTTTGTTTTTTTCCTCCTTCCCCAAACACCCTTCCATCTTTCAGCAGTAGTTTGTTGCAGTGTTACAAACTGCCCTAAATTTTATGCCATATCTATCAGGTTTTGACGAGATGTATTGCTGAAATGAATAGAGACCTAGTAATGTGAGCAACTGTTCATCCACACTTAAACACCATCTTGGAATGTAGGTATCCCTAAGGGTAATTTCCCACTTCTCAAAAACTTCTCTGATCGGTTCCAATTTGTCACTTAACCTACGTTCGAGTCAGGCTGCTGCATTGTCAGAGTGCAACATCCTCAGAATAGCATGGAAGCAGTTGTGAGAGATAATGTCATTGAACAGTGGACAGCCATTCTCAACACTCCAAAGCTGACTGATATCTTTATTTCTTACTTGTAAATTTCATTCAGGATCAGAACATCAAGAAACATTTTCATTTCATGCATATCTATATCCACCCAGTCTTCAAAAAATATTCGACATTCCTTCTTGGCCACAGACACACTTTGTCAATGAGGGGTACATGAAAGAACAACATAAAAAACGATTCTACATTGTCACAGTACCTAATCGAATAACTTATAAGTTCCTGGTATTCTTTCAGTACATCATTTTTGCTCCACTGACCAGAAATTCCAGCTTGAGGAGCTGTAGCCCATATTTAACTCCCTTTATAATAAAACAATGAGTCACACTCAACAAAATTTGCACTAAACTGTTCTTCACTATCTTCATAAAGGATTTCTTCATGATCATCATGATCATCATGAGTTTTCAGTGACTTCTACGTCATTATCATCATCATGGAAGATTCACATTCACTAAGTGGGTTTTCAGAATCAGAGGACTGCTCCAACAGATCCCTTATCTCCTCAACTGATAGTCCTCTTCTCTGTAACATTTTCAGTTTGTAGAATAGACAACTGTTATGAAATAATGCACCAAAATAAACAAGTGTATATCATAAGAAGGACCTTTGAACACTGAAAGAATAACAGTGTGCATCAACAATGGCAAATAACAGGTGTGTGAGGCATGTACAGGGGAAAATGTGCACTGATACTTTAACCAATGCCAAGGTAAATTTTTATAATTTTTCCAAAAATTATGAGTAACTTGACAAAAGCCATAAAATTTAATTTAAATCAATTGTATAGTTACTAATAGAGACAATATTAAAAATCACAGGTGGGATTCTGAGGCCCGCTGATAAGTAAAGTGGTACAAACGAATTAGAGCCACTTGCATTATTCACTTTTTAAATGAGGAATCCATTTACATAGAAAAATATGTAATAATGAAAATTTAAATTTATTTATAAATTATTTTTCTGTTACTATACCCTGAAAACAATGAAAATATTTATACAGTTGAAGAGATGGCAGATATGAAACATAATAATTCTGTTAATCTTCACTTCTTTAAAGATGAAGTTAAAATTCCTTTTTTGATGATGAAGAGTACAATAAGAAATTATGAGAATTATTAACAAGACCAATAATTGTAAAAATCTTTTCATAAGCCAATTATTTGATTAGATAATGTCGATGTGGTAATGTATCTATTTTCTTTTCAAAAAAAGGTATCTTTTATCATAAAAAGAGATGAACAGAAGATACCGAAAAAATTTACAGTTTTTCATAATTTTTTATTCACATCAGACAAATAAATTTCATATTTATTGCTTCATATTAAATTCATAATTCTATATTGCTCTATATTTTTAAACACACAACCTCTATAATCTTCTAAGCTTATTTTATAGATTTAAACATATTTCTTAACTCACTTTCATTTCTTCCCAGAATATCACCAGTTTCATAAGCTATTATTTGTGAGGAGCTTAAATCACAAAATTTCGCCATTATTTTTCCATTACATTCATCTTTCATGTAGCCTAATACTTCCTTATTGATTTGTGGAATGTTGCGAATATTATCTTCTGGATAATCACTATTATCAAAATTATCAAACCTCCTCTTCATAAAAAATCTTCAGCCCACACATTCTAAACATAACTATCAGTATCTTGATAAAAAAAGCTCAATTTTTTCTACATCTCTTGGTTTCAAAACTTTGTAGTGATAATCATTTGTTTAGGTAAATCAAATATGCTCATTCAAAAATAAATTGTCTTATTAAATGTAATTTTGCTTCTTTTCATGCAACAAGATTTTCATTAATATTGTTCTTTCTTTAAAATTTGGTTTTGGTGTACTTTTTCACACTTACTTGCATCTGAAACTAATTTTATATCCAATCTTTTTCTTCTAATTTCCATTGTTTTTCCAAATACTGAGTTGTTAATTACGAGGGTGAGTCAAATGAAAAACTTAATTTGTAACAACAAATCGAATTTTCGCCCCATTATCCTGTAACTTGGTAAGCGTGCTACAAGCAGTGTGCAGAATGGCCTGCAGGTGGCAGCATAGTGCAGATGCACACATACCGTTGCAGTATCAGTACAAAGATGGCCACCCCACTTGTGACTTGCACCAGGACAGAACAGCGTTGTGTTATTCGGTTTTTGTGTAGTGAAGGCGTGATACCTATTGAATTTCATCGACGAATGAAGGTTCAGTATGGTGATGCATGTTTGTCACAGCAGCAAGGCTACGAATGGAGTAGAGTGTTCGCAAATGGTATGACTTCAGTGGAAGATGCTCCTCGCCCAGGTCAGGCACAACGAGTTGTGACTCTACAGAACACTGCAGCAGTTGAAGCCATAGCGAAGGAAAACCGCCGAGTGGCACTGAATGACGTTGCAGCATGTGTACAATTAGTCATGGCTCAGCACACCACACTGTACATGATGTGCTCCAGTTTCACAAAGTGTCTGCAAGATGGGTGCCACGGCAGCTGACTCCTGAAATGAGAGAACGACGTGTTGATGCTTGTGAAGAACTTCTTCGGCGCTTTGAACGAGAGGGTGATGGCTTCCTTGCAAGCATTGTTACTGGGGACGAAACCTGGGTCCACTTCCACCAATTGGAAACGAAGAGAGCGAGCAACGAATGGCGCCATTCCTCATCACCAAAACCAAAGAAGTTTCGAACAGAACCATCAGCAAGGAAGGTTTGCTGACTCTCTTTTGCTACGAAAAAGGCGTCATTTTGGAGCATTGCAAGCCTAGAGGTACCACTGTCACCAGTGCATCATACACAGATCTCCTAAAAAATCATCTGCGGCCTGCAATCAAATCAAAGCGGCGTGGATTGCTGTCAGCAGGTGTCCCTTTGCAACATGACAATGCAAGGCCCCACACTGCCCGTACAACAGTTGCAACAATCACAGACCTACATTTTGAGTGTCTTCCCTGTCCACCATACTCACCAGAGCTTGCCCCAAGTGATTTCCATATGTTTGGACCACTCAAAGACGCAATGGGAAGAAAGAAGTTCCGTTCTGATGAAGAGGTATGACACGCAGCGCATCAGTGGTTACACAGACTACCAAAAGAATTTTTTTCTAAAGGAGTTTATGCACTTTGTAAGCGCTGGAGGACTTGCATTCAGCGTGGGGGAGATTATGTTGAAAAGTGATACAGCTTTGTACCACTTCTGCACAATAAATAAAATTTAAAAAAATATTTAAGGATTTCATTTGACTCATCCTTGTAGTTCATAACAATCATTTCAGAATCATTTTTTGCTTTAGTCCTCATTTCTGTATTCAAATTTATACATTTCATCAACCAATCTGATTATTTAAATTTTGATACGTTGTGTATTTTCATTATCGTCACTCCTAGTAATAAATACTGTTTAAGGTTTCTATAATGAAGTACATAATTGTTTTTGTCAATCATAGTCGTCAATAACTTTTTTCTTTAGTGTCATGCACAATTTCTATAGTCCCATGCACAATGTTGTTTTCAGGAGCTAATGGGAATTCTTTATATTTTTCATGTCAATATTTTGAATGTTCTAAATCTACTTGAAGTACATATCCAAATTCAGTTTTCATCATATCAATATCTAATTTTTTTCTGCTCAAAATTTCCGCACAGTAAATATTAACTCATAGCACAAACATATGAAATATTTTCATCTAAATATGTTAAATATTTTGATTTCCTATTTGGATCTTAATATTTACAATATATATTATTTGTTTTGACATATCTCTTACAACATTGAGATATACCCCCTCTTACACTTCTCTCAATCATTAGTATCATGTTGTAATCATCTAATAATTGTAATTTAACTTAAGTAATTTTTAACATCGAATCCAAACTTATACCTGGCACTGTAAAATAACAAGATGGATCCAAAGCATATGCTTTTATACAATTTTTTCTAAAATTTCCAAAATTTCAGACAACAAGGAAAGATCAGTTATTCACCAAGCTTTCGGATATTAAATTTTTCCCAAAATAATTTTGCATGTTTATAATCTTCATCACTAACATCACAGTTATTCAATGTATTATAGAGATCTTGTTTTGATGGAAGACTTGCATCTTCAAATTTTTCCCAACTGTCCATATAATCATATCGATAAAAACCTTTTTAAATTACTAAATTTACTGGGTTTTCAGGAAAAAATGTTTGTCAACAGACTCTTCTTAAATTTGGTGACAGTTTGTTGAATCTTTAAGCTAGAAATTTAAATGTATCAACAAACCTAGGGTGTAAAATTTTCTCTCTTTTACCAAAACTAATATATCTATCTTCATTGTTAGGTATTAAAACTACTTCTTTTTCATAACAGCCTAGTTCTTTTATGAACATAATATAAACAAAAATATGTACATCAAATTTAAACATGAAACAATTGTTGAGCATATACATATTGTTTATAAACATTTAAATACAGCCCAATATACAGACTTAATTTTGTTTCCAGGTATTTCTTTAATTAAATTTCACATAGATCTCCTTTTGTCTATTTTATAACTATGGTCATTTAAGTGTTGGTCAAAATCTCTTCTTATTACTTTCTCTTTTTTAGAACATATTGAGTAATATTATTGTGTTACATGTATTGAGTAATATTTTTGTGTTATGTCTTTCATTTCATCTTTACTGTGATTGTCTGACAATTTTATCGCATTATTAACTTCAGTTACAAGCTACTAAGTGACAATAACAGATGAAACATGTTCTGCTGATGTTAGAAGATTCTCATATAACTTGTTGTGTATTTTGTTACCTTTTGCTTAAAATTCCTGAAATTTCGTGATTTTTTCTTGATCGTTTTTAAATTCAAATGTCCATCAAAACTGGGCTAGAAATGGCAATATGTATCTACTGGAGATATGGCTTAGCCGCAGCCTGAGGGGATGTTTCCAGAACGAATTTTCACTCTGCAGCGGAGTGTGTACTGATGTGGAACTTCCTGGCAGCTTAAAACTCTGTGGTTGACCACGTCTCAAACTCAGGACCTTTGCCTTTCACAGGCAAGTGCTCTATCATTTGAGCTACCCAAGCATGTGTCTGTCATCACAGCCTCACTTCCACAATTACCGCATCTTATACCTTCCAAACAACGCAGAAGCTCTTCAGCGAAACTTGCAGGACAAGTACTTGTGGAAGAAAGGGTATTACAGATACACTGTTAGCCACAGCCTGGGGGATATTTGCAGAATGGATTTTCTCTCTGGAGCAGAGTGTTTAGATTAGATTAGATTAGATTTACTTTCATTCCAATTGATCCGTAGTGAGGAGGTCCTCCAGGATGTGGAACATGTCAGAAAAACAATACATGACAAATATTTACAACTAAAACAAATAAGCTAATGTACCATTCCACAGGTCCCAAGTGGAATGATCGTAATTTTTTAATGAACACTAAGAGTCATTTTACAAATACTAATGCACTGAATTTAAAACAAAAAAGTTTTTTATTTATTTATAAGGTAATAAACATGTAATACAACTACTGTAATACTTATTTACAATGAACACATTACTGCACTGAAATGGTGGAGAAGTTAGATTATACTTACACACACACACACACACACACACACACACACACACAAATTTTCAATGAACACATGACTGCACTGAAATTGTGCAGAAGTTATGTTGTACTTATATACAAATCAGTTGGTTTTACTAAGAAATTCATCAATGGAGTAGAAGGAGTTGGCCACCAATAAATCCTTTAGGCTTCTCTTAAACTGAATTTCATTGGTTGTTAAGCTTTTTATGGCTGCTGGCAAGTTATTGAAAATGTGTGTTCCTGAATAATGCACACCTTTTTGTACAAGACTAAGTGACTTTAAATCCTTGTGAAGATTATTCTTATTTCTAGTATTGATTCCATGAATTGAGCTGTTGGTTTGAAAAAGTGATATATTTTTAATGACAAATTTCATTAAGGAATAAATATATTGGGAAGCAGTAGTTAATATCCCTAGTTCCCTAAACAGGCTTCTGCAGGATGTTCTTGAGTTCACACCACATATAACTCTTACTGCACATTTTTGTGCCCGGAAAACTTTAGCTTGCCTTGATGAATTACCCCAAAAAATAATCCCATATGACATTATGGAATGAAAGTAAGCATAGTATGCCAGCTGTTTCATTTTTATATCCACTATGTCTGACAAAATTCGCATTGCAAACAGAGATTTGTTAAGACGCTTCAGCAGTTCTGTGGTGTGCTCCTCCCAGTTGAATTTATTATCAAGCTGTAATCCCAAGAATTTAACACTGTCCACTTCTTCTATCTTCTTGTCATCGTATGTTAGACATATATATTCTTGGGACACCCCTTACAAGTTCTGAACTGCATGTAGTGTGTTTTTTCAAAGTTTAGTGACAAAGAATTGGCTAGGAACCAGTGATTAATGTCCACGAATATTTTATTGGCTGATCTTTCTAAGACTACACTTGATTTGCTATTTATTGCAATGTTTGTATCATCGGCAAACAAAACGAACTTGCCATCTGGTAATGTTACTGATGAAAGGTCATTGATATACACAAGAAAAAGTAAGGGCCCCAAAATGGAACCTTGTGGGACCCCACATGTAATTAGTTCCCAGTTTGATGATGCCTGATAGCTTGATACATGTCTCTTTCCTAATAACACCCTTTGTTTCCTGCCAGAGATACAAGATTTGAACCATTTTGCAGCATTTCCAGTTATGCTATAATATTCTAGTTTACTTAAAAGGATATTGTGATCTACACAGTCAAATGCCTTTGACAGATCACAAAATATACCAGTTGCCTGTAATTTTTTGTCTAATGAATTAAGCACATTTTCACTGTAAGTTTAGAAAGCCTTCGCAATATCAGAACCTTTTAGAAATCCAAACTGTGACTTTGACAGTATGTTATTTGAGATAAGTTGGTTATAAAGATGGCTGTACATTACGTTTTTGAAAATTTTTGAGAATGCTGGCAACAGTGAAATTGGAAGGAAATTTGATGCTATTTCTTTATATCCCTCCTTAAACAGTGGCTTAACTTCAGCATATTTCAGCCATTCAGGAAATATTCCACTGATAAACGACTGGTTACACAGATAGCTTAATATGTTACTTAGCTCAGAATCACATTCTTTAATTAACTTTGTTGATATTTCATCATACCCACTAGATGTTTTTGATTTTAAAGATTTTATGATGGACATTATTTCTGTTGGGGTAGTGAGGGTCAAATTCATATTATGGAAGTTACTTGAAATGTCTGGTCTAAGGTAATCCATAGCAGCATCTACCGAACCTGACAACCCCCATCTTTTCAGTAACAGTTATTAGTGCACTGATGTGAAACTTCCTGACAGATTACGTCTGTGTGCCAGACTGAAACTCGAACTCAGGACCTTTGTCTTTCAAGTTCAAGTTGTCTACTAACTGAGCTACACAAGCATGGCAAACGACCTGTCCTTGCAGCTTTTACTTCCGCCAGTTTCTCATCACATATGTTCCAAACTTCACAGAAGTTCTCCAGCGAAACTTGCACAGCACATCAGTGCACACTCCACTGCAGAATGAACATTGCATCCAGAAACATCCCCCCAGGCTGTGGCTAAGCCATGTCTCTGCAATATTCTTTTTTTCATGAGTGCTGGACCTGCAAGATTCGCACTAGCGTTTCTGTGAACTTTGGAGTGTAGGAGATTAGGTACTGGTGGAAGTGAAGCTGTAGAACAAGCTGTGAGTTGAGTCTGGATAGCTCAGTTGATACAACATTTGCCCACAAAAGGCAAAGATCCTGACATCGAGTCTCAGTCCAGCACACAGTTTTAATCTGCCAGAAAGTTTCATGTACTGATTAGATCGTTAATACAAGTTCTTGCCATCCATCAAATTAAAAGATGGCCTTTTTTTACCTCAAAAGTTTATCATGTACTTAGTTTGCCTTTAGCAGTTAAGGAAATATGTGACAAGTTGAATACCTTATAGCTGATATCTACATCTAATGGGTACACAGAGAAAGACGTGATGTAACCATATAATAAAATAAAGAAAATGGAATAGAGGAGAACTTCATTAGTGTCAGTAAATAATTGCAAAGATATTGTTAAGGTTAGAGCTGTCCCTATGACTTTTCAAGGCAAGATATCACAGCAAATCAAGAACTGCGACACAAGATCCAACATCAAACGTGACTTCCATTTTAAATAGCACACTAAGATTGAGAATTAGACATAACGTAGAATAGAAAGATTATTTTTCAGGGTGGGGAGTATAGAATTGATTGTGTCATTGGGACCGTTACTATATATTCCAGGTTAGCAGATCTTTAGATGTAAGACTCTGGGGGCAGCTGCGGCCACAAAATGGAATAGTATGTATTTATCTCAGAGTTGGCAGAAACTGAATAGAATAGAGAATAATATGCACATTCTTCATAATGCACCATAGGGCCACAATCTTGGAGGCATTAGGGATATAAAAATGTAAGAAGAATCAGCCTAGCAGAGTGCTTATGGGGACATGCTCGTGAAAATTACCAAAACCTGAAAAAATTTTTTGATCTATAGAAAAGAGCACTTCACATTGATTTCAAAAATGTATAGTTTATTGGTATTATCATTTTCCATTCATTCTAAAATTGAGGTTGAATGTAATGTTGCATAGAGGCCATTCCCATCTGTCAGTTTGAAGTGTGTCAGAATATTTGATGCATTACTTTGTTCTTCCATCTTTTCCGTCATTAGTTACGGATTCTTAACACATGTGTATTCTAGGAGGCACTGACTGCTGCAACCAAATTACAGGCATGGCTAGAAGGCTATAGTTCAAATGTAAACAAATATCTGCGAATAAATGATTTTGGAATTTCATGTGCATGTGGTTTTGTAGTTACTGTGTGTTGTTTTGTTTCTGTATGTGTGTGTTTCCTGTGATACAAATGCCGAGAGTAAAGAAATTTTGCCCCAAACGAAAGTTTCGTGGCAACCAGTTCGAAACGCAACCGAATAATATACAGCTGTTGCTTCAAAAGTCGCCCACAGAAATTGTGTCTACAAGCAGTGCTTCTAGACGTAAACTTTCGCTTTCTGAATGTAATAAGAACAAGCCTAGTAGTACCGTAAGCAGCAATAACGACATAAATGTTATTGTGAACCAAAATATGCTGTCAAGACTTTTGAAGAGTGCTGGTGCTACAGAAGAATGCTGAAGATTAGATGGGTAGACCACATAACTAATGATGAAGTATTGAATAGAATTGGGGAGAAGAGGAGTTTGTGGCACAATTTGACAAAAAGAAGGGGCCGGTTAGTAGGACATGTTCTGAGGCATCAAGGGATTACAAATTTAGCATTGGAGGGCAGCGTGGAGGGTAAAAATCGTAGAGGGAGACCAAGAGATGAATACACTAAGCAGATTCAGAAGGATGTAGGTTGCAGTAAGTACTGGGAGATGAAGCAGCTTGCACAGGATAGGGTAGCATGGAGAGCTGCATCAAACCAGTCTCAGGACTGAAGACCACAACAACAACAGTGAAACGCAATTATTGCAATTGTGAAGATAGTATTGTCGTTTCTGAGGACATTTCAGCAAGGAAAGGTCTTTCAAGTCAGTTAGTGATTGCCTGTAACTCATGTAAGATGCACAGTGATACTATGACATCTCCAGTAACATTACAGTGTAAATGTGTAAATATTCAGTTTGCTTATGCAATGCGATGTATTGGAAGGGGAAGGAGAGCTGCCCAGACTTTTTGTGCAGTGATGGATTTGCTTCCACCTCCACTGAGATTCGACAGATACTATAAATTAATACATAATGCTTTATGTGGTGTAAGTGAACATTCTAAGAAAAGACCAGCAGGAGAAGCAGTAGTCTTGTTCGAGAATACAGACATTGTAGCAGCATTTGATGGATCTTTACAGAAGAGAGATCATACTTCTCTAAATGGTGTTGTAACTGCCACATTTATTGAAACTGGTCAAGATACTTGATTATGAATGTCTAACACAGCACTTCCAGGGTTTTCAAACAAATGTATTGGCACCAATGTTTGTGTAAAGAACTTTGATAGCCCAAGTGGAAACGGAAACGAATGGAGTTATAAACATTTTTAGAAGATCAGCGGTCAGTTGTGGTGTGCGGTATGTAGGCTACCTTGGGGATGGAAACTGTAAAGGACACAGTACTGTTGTTAATGACAGACCATATGGTGACACCCTGTTATAAAAGCTTGAATGTGTTGGGCATGTACAAAAAAGAATGGGAGCTTGGATGAGAAAATTATGTAAAGACTTCAGTGAAAAAAAACTGCCAGGCAGAAAACACATAGGTTGTCCAGTCGTCTTACAAAAAGTGAAATTGATTCTTTGACTCAGTATTATGGACTAGCAATAACGAGAAATGTAGGAGATTTGGAGAACATGAGATGTGCTGTTTGGGCAGCATGTTTTCACAGAGGGTCAACAGATGAAACCCCACGGCATGGTTTGTGTACAAAAGGGGAAGATTCGTGCTGCAAGTACTGGTTGAACAATGCTACAGGCATACGATATGCCCACCAGCATTCCTTACTACTTGCTATAATGGGGGCAATTAGGCCTATATATAGGGACCTGGCAAATAAAAATCTACTTAGGAAATTTATGCATGGTCTCTCTCAGAATGCAGATGAAAGCTTCAACAGCTGTATATGGGAGAGAATACCCAAACTGAATTTGCTGGCTGACAGTGCTGAATATTGGTGTAATCGATGCAATAATAACATTCAATGATGGTGCAATTTCAAGGACCAATGTTATGAAGAAATTGAACATCCAGACGAAACGGAATATGGCTTCAGCTCTAACAAAAGCGCCGGGTAACCTATGCAGAAATTGCTGCAGAAACTGCTACCAAGGAGTCAAGGATAAAGAAAAGAATGAAGAGAAAGAGTATGGAAGATAAGGAAAGAGGAGGACAGAGTGTGCAGCTGGAATGTTCTAAACAAGCATAATGGTAAGTTAATAAATCTGTAAATATTCTTATGCCATTCACCAAAAACTTGAATTTCCATCATTCATGTACATTTTTCTCCTAAATGACTGAAGTTAAACTCATAAAAATTGTTACAAATATTTAGAATGACCTCCTCTACCTCCCTTGCCTACTATTTCCAGAAAAAATTTATAACATGATGATGATGTTGGTGATATTTGAGCTACCTTTTTAAATATCTTTGTTGTAGTAAAATAAATTACTTGTCTTCTTCACAGATCAGCATCAGGGAAGGAAATTGGGGGCATAGAACACTTGTGTGAATGTTGTCTGTACTCTGACTCTTTTTCCAAGTTGTGCAGTAAGTGGTTCCAAAGAGAGTGGTAACACAGTGAAATAGTGTTCTGTTTTTTATACTATTATAAGTATTGTTGTCAGTACCAAAATATAATAAATATCTCAATGATTTTTTGGGAAATGCTTTGACTAATGACCCTAATTGTGTGTAAGAATTTTGAGCTACCCCTAATTTATAGATCAGTTGCACTATGAAGATGAAGATAATGACAAAAATTTAGACCATTCAGGGGTGTGTCCCCTTAATTATCAGATAGATTTTGCACCTAGCACATATTTTAGTTTATTTGACAACTTCCTGTAAAATACAATGTTTTACTATGAGAGTCTTTATGAATGTAAAGCGAATGATAGTGTGTTTTAGAAATTCCATTAGCGGTCTAATCTCTGAGATTTTTAGTTTCTGCATGTTTCAGTTTCTTTTTTCTGTGTCTAGCTAGTCCCTACGTTTTATCAGGTGCTATAATGTACACTATATGGAACGTAGCACAGCATTAAGTATAATTTGTCAGCGACTTTTCTCGTCTAGGTGGCAGTCATTATATAGCTCGCTTGTCCAAGACACCATAATATCCAGGGGAAAATGTCGAGGGGAGGGGAGGGGGGGCTAACTCTCAGACAACCCCCTGACCTTTCCTCTGGATATGCATTCTTGGATAAGCTAGTTGATTGGGATGTCAATCATAAAAAAGGCGTTTTTCTATTGACGAGATATTTTCATGAAATCACCAACTTGTCCTCCAAATGTGAAAATATTTTATTGTGGCCAACCAAGGGCAAAATGACCATCATAATAAAATAAGAGAAATCAGAACTCATACAGAAAGATTTAAATGTTCATTTTTCTCAAGTGCTTTAGAGAATAGAACGGTAGGTAAATAGCCTGAAGGTGGTTTGAGTAACCCTCTGCCAAGCACTTAAGTGTGTCATGTAAATGTGGATATGTTATTGCATTGCTCTCTACATCTTGATGTCCATCTCAGAACTTCAGTGGAGATGTTTGCTGTCATTATACTTTACATAAATCATACCAAACCAATTGATTTCGTAAAGTACAGGAGGTGCTGACAGTAGACTAAGATATCTTGCAAACATTAACAAGCCATTATATCTACAGCACCACTCTTTGTTAAAATTTGTGTGGAACTAACAGTTTCCTAGTTGTTGTGACTTTGGATCTATTGCAGAATTGGGAGCACCTTAATGTGATAATTCAATGGGTAGTATCATACGTCGAATCTATACCTACTCTGTGGGTTCGAATTTATAGTAGAAATGTTAAATTCACTGTGTGAAATATCATCAAGTTGATGCATGCAAGCAAAGGTCTATATCGCTAGCACTAACCAGCTGTTCAGTTTTGCAAGACGTCTTATGCCCTTTCAGGAGACAGAATAACGACAACATGTATTCCTTCCCTTTCAACCTGTCAAAAGCTTCTTCAATCCATGTAAGACAGAATCTAGACACTAAAAAGAGGTGAACTGGCACAGTAAAATTCAGTGACTTGCTCTCTGACGTCTATAGAATAGCTCGTGGTATTTCGTCGTCCGACTTCGAAATTCAGTGGAAACGTCTGATGTCATTATACTCTGCAAGTAGCGCATATGGAGTATATCATAAAACATTGCTGGCTGGCAGTTGCGTAAGGAGCCAGCGCACGTGCTCCCCACAGCGCCAACTTCGATGGGAACCGACAGCCCCCGTGCCGCATTGTACCTCATGGTTCGTAGCCCCACCATGCTGACAGCATCATGCTCATCCGTTACGCGGATGAGAGGGGGTTCTGTTCGCCGGCAGTCTCTAGATCTTGTCTACAGCATACACTGTGGTCTAGCATCTATACTGGTTTCCCATGTTGAGATGCCGCAGATAAGAGGGGTAGGGGCCATTAATCTCGTAAGATGTCATTCTTTTTTCATTGTCTGTATTTACCACGTTTTTGACGGTTACGATTCTGTATTGATGTCTTCCTAACTGATGTGAACTGGAGCATTGTTTGGTGCTGTAACCCCAGCCTAATGTGATTGGTGTAGGACGTGAGTTGTCGGGGGCAAGCTGTCAGTGATCAAGTCAGAACTGCAGCTGTGCAGTCAGCTGTGAGCCATGTGAATCACTTATTTACAGCGATGCGTCGTTTTAAATGGATCAAATGGCTCTGAGCACTATGCGACTAAACTTCTGAGGTCATCAGTCGCCTAGAACTTAGACCTAATTAAACCTAACTAACCTAAGGACATCACACACATCCATGCCCGAGGCAGGATTCGAACCTGCGACCGTAGCGGACGCTCGGCTCCAGACTGTAGCGCCTAGAACTGCACGGCCACTCCGGCCGGCGCGTCGTTTTATGCCACTTTCTTTCATGATGGACATAGCTGCACGATACCCTGTTAGGTCTCTGCTTGCACTTTCGGGGTATAACATTCATATTCCTACCACCAGATGGAGGTAGCAGTCTGTGCTGTGTCGCTGACATAGCTACAGTCATCTGCTGTCAGTTGACGCTGCAAACCTCTTGCGAAGGTACTTCAGTTTACATCTTGGAATGTCGTTTAGAGGTATGGTATTGGTCACTATGCTCATAGAAAATATCATATTTTGCCGTCGTATGTATTTGTTGCGTTTTGATGGCTACGATTAGACTTGTAAATAAGTGTACGAATGTTTCATTCTAAAATGTTGCTGCTACATGCCTAGTACATATAAGTTCATGTGTTTGGTGGTTGTGTGTAAATTTCTAAATTGACATCTTCGAGCAATACCAGAAGGCGTTCACCTTTTGCAAGAATCAATAGCTACCATTTCACACTTACCAGGAGGTCACCTGGTGGTGGTCAAAGATTTGCCACCTCCTGTTACTGCGGAGGAGCTACACAAAGACCTACAAGAACAAGGTTTTACCATAAGGGATGTACATCAGTTCAAGTATAAGACCAAGGAAAACTCCATCCACTGGCGGTGTACACTGTGACGCTACCAAAGGGGGATAAATCTGATACTGTCTATGGAGTCTGCTATGTGCTGTCGACGAATTTGCGAGTGTAGCGTTACTGCTACTGCAACGGATCATTCCAGTGTAAACGCTGCCAAAATAGGATACTCACATCTAACTATTACCGATTACCCATATGCTGTGTTAAATGTGGCGCGATGCGCACCACTACTAAATGCACAGTACCTCCAAGCTCACCTCCTAAACATGCAGGTTGGTGGGGCCCACATGCAGCTTCTTGGAACGGCTGTAGCGAATTTCAGAACGCTCTCAAGAAGTTCTGCACGTCAGCCTCACGTCCTGCACAACAACAGAGCGAATGTCCAACTGTTTCTAGTGGCGTGAAACTTGTAATAGCTGACATTGCTGGCCTGGCTGCTCAATTAGCCCCCTCCCCCCTCCACCATCACGGGACCAGGTTTGGACTGCAGCTTGAAACACGTGTGTATTCAGTAGCAGCGATGGCGAGGCATGACAGAATCTCTGACCAGAGAGTTATTTATCGTTGCTAGTCTGCGCTTGACCGCGCGAGAGTTCAGTTCAGTTGCGAGGCTGTTGTTGTACGTAGCGAGTCGCGAGAGCATGTAGTTCGTCTGTGCTAGTAGCGCGCGCGAGATAGTCGGAGTTGTGTGTGAGGAGTCGGCGGGCGTCGACATGGGTCTCTGGTCAAGGTTCGGGACGAGGTATATTTTTTAAATAAGGTAATGAAGCATCATTGCGCACATCTGATAATGTAATGTATGTTAACTGTAATTAATTTGTTCAAGAATTGCCCCAATAATAATATTGTTCTCAAAGCAATCTTTTTAAGAAAATAATCATTACAATTGAAACAATATTTCCTTTGCTTTTCCTCCCATAATCAATTTATCAGGTTGATCTTAACGTTAATTTTGTGGGGACTTAACATTTTTTCACATTTTTATTATCATTGAGTTTTATTACTGTGGGAACCTAACATTTGGCTCTAATTGCATTTTTATTCAGTTCATATCATTTAAAAATAATTATGGGGAGGTTATACTACGTTCTACTCCCATTAACATTTAATTATTGTCCTTTCAAAATTCTCCAGGGATGTTACACTTGGCGACATCCGGTCTGGGATCGTATTTCGTTGAGAATCTTCTGAGAAGTAGTCAGATATTTGCTCTTATTTACTTAATATAATTAGCATTTGGCGCAACGCTTTTACTAATTTTATGACTTTCTTTCCTCAGATCATCAGCAATTCGTTGCTCTGTTGTATTTGTGTTTGTTGCTTTTTGCATTGTGCTTATTTCATTTGTGAATAATTGTGACTATTGTAAAAATGCCGCGAAAGACTGTGAATAGTGTATCGCGAGGTATTATGAATGAAATTACCGACTTAAACAACTTCACCGATAGTACTTGTGACACGCAGTGTAATGATGACAATCCTGCGTTCACTGACAATCAGTGCGTTCCAACCACTAATGATGATTTTTATCTTAATGATGAACAAACGAACTTAATTGTGTCCTCTGCTAATCTGACAATTGATGACGCGGGGCGCCCTATTGTAATGAGCGCTGCCCAGCTTAACACACCCAGTTTGGAAAATTCAAGTAAGGTACAGACAAATTTTTCTAATGAAAATGGACAGTGTACTGAAAGTATGACGGATTTATTTAATTCCGAAATAGTGACTGACAGTATACATTTGACTGGCAAACCTTTTTGTAAATCTCAGATTGACCAAATGGTCACACAAAACGCGACAATTGCAGGTACGCAATCAAACAGCACGGATAATAAAGTAGATAATGTTACATTAGGTCAAATTATGGCAATATTGATACAAAATAGGGAAGATTCCAAACAACAGAGTGAAAAATTAGACAACCTTAATGAAAAATTAGACAACAATTCGAGACAGCTTAGTGAACAGATTAGAGCTGTTGCCGCGCAGTGTCATGATACTAAGGCACAGTTACGCGAGGAAATTGAGGCTTGTTCAAGAAAAAGTAGCGAAGAAATTAGATCTGTTGCTCAAGAATTAAGGGAAATGCAAACAGCTACAACAGAAACACTTAGAGACGAAATTAGCGGAGTCGCTAAACAATGCTCTGAAAAGGCTACACAATTACACGACGAGTTTAAACTAATGACAGCAGAACTTTCGCGCACAATGGATGCAAAGATAGACGCGAAATTCGACCAACAGAACACTGAAATTGACGAGCGCTTTAACCACCACATACAAAACAGTGATACGCGTTTCCGCAAATTTATTCAGGATCAAAATAAAGTAAAACGTCAAGTAATGGAAACAATCACAGCACAGAGACAAGAAGACAAACGTAAATTGTTTGCGAAGGTAAAGACATACGTAGACAACAATATTGCTGCAGTGTCCGATGAAATTAATACCATCAAACAGTCGAACACAGAATTACGTGACGAAATTTCCGATCTTAAATTGAAAACAGACACATACACAACAGATTTTCAAACAGTGACCGACAGCCTCGAACAATTAGAACTAACACAGGATTCCGATGTCGTCAAAGCTGACGTTAAAAAACTGAACGAAACTACACGTAAATTGCAAAAACAGATTGATGCCACTGACACTAAAAACGATGATCAGATAAAAATACTGACTGAAAAATATGATGAATTGGCCAGTCGTATTGATGTTATTGAAAGTAATAATGAGAGCAAATCAGACGATGCTGCGCCAATTTCATTTAATCAAACACCTGAATTTCAAAATCTACATCAGACGATCAATGAGATCGATTCATCTAATAACACCTTACGTAGAAAATTGTCATGTTTACAGCAAGAGGTAACAGAGATAAAAAATGTTTCAGGGTTTAACACATCACAGCAGACGCCACGTAGTGAACATTTGTCAGACTCATGCAGCGCGTATAACTTGGGTAATCTACAGAGAGTATGGGACATAGATTCAGAACAGACACAAACAAATAGATTCTCTTACAATACAGAACCTATTCCGTCATACAGAGAGGATAATTTCGATTACAAACATTTTCTATCAGTGAGAAAATTTAAAGTGTTTAAAAATGACAGAACACAGATTCACCCACTGGATTGGATACAACAGTTTAGCTTTGCTTTTCCACCGACTTGGCCTGTAACGCACAAACTTGAATTTATTTGTAGTTTTTTTGGAAGGCGAACCGGCAACTCGTATGAGACCGATCGCGAGACAATGTTATTCGGTAGAAGAGTTTCAGAACGCTTTTCTGTCAGCGTATTGGTCGAAGACGACACAGCGTGGAATTAAAGATCAGTTAATTAGCTTACCAAATTATGAGAACTCAAATTTTCCCAGTGTGACGCAATTCTTTGAGCACATGGTGCAACAAAACCAGTACCTAAGTGAACCGTAAACTGAATCTGCACTTATACAATTATGCATTTCTAAATTACCACGGTCATTAAGAGTGTCACTTTTAATGGGTCAGCAAAAAGAAAATATTTCGGCATTCAGGGATCTGTTGCAGCTTTTAGAAGTGCAGCAATCAGACTATTCCTTCGTAAACAAAAATTTTTCATATAACAACCAAGGCCAGCAAACTTACAGTAATTACGATCAACCACGTAATTTCAATAGTAAAAGTAACAGACGCTTTAGGAATGTCAACCACCAAAACTTTAATAACAGACAAAATTCTAATTATCAATATCGTCAAAATTTTCAGCAACAGGAACCACATTATAGTAACAATAGACGTGTTCCACCACAACAGCATGAAAGACAGCCGGTTAGCATACCTAACCAACAATGTAATGCACAAGGTCAACCTAACTTTAATGTTTCGCCGCGTGGACGTATAGTCCCTGGTACAACAAATAGTAACGCACGGCAGCAAAGGAACAATTACGTGCAGAAAACACAATACTTCAATTCCTATCGCAATGCACCGTATAGGAATGACTATCACGACAGACGTAAAAATAATGAGGACAATTTTCAGCGTACATCTAACAATAGTCGGTCTTACCAACAGCAAAATTATCACAAGAACATATTCTCATGAACGAACCCGATAGTAGGTATCATCCAGAACGTAATACGTCTGGAAGAAGTAATAGAACAGTTCAAATAGTGGAAATGCCACAACATCCTCCTGAAAATAGTAACACCTCAGATAGAATCTGACTAGATACTGTACAGGTCGCATCTTCCAGTAACACGAGCACTACTTTAGACACGCAGAACGTTGTTCACGAAAATGTTATTACTTTTGACATCAGAGACACTCTCTTGCAGGAAAGACCTGTTGTTCAGAAAACCATTTCACATCCTGTCATCGAAATTAAAGTTGGTTCATCGAAATTTTCAGCAGTAATCGATTCTGGATCACCTATGTCAGTAATAAATGAAGAAACTTTCAACGAGTGTAATAAAGAGAATGCCTATCCTACATTACCATTAGGCAAAACGAAAGTAAAAGGAGCAGTATCGAGTAAAGGTGTAGACGTTAAATTACAGACGCATTTATCATTTTGTATTGTAGGTCATACTTTTCACTCAAATTTTTGGATTGTTCCTTTATTGACAACAGACGTTATTTTAGGTACTAATTTTCTCATACAACACGACGCAGTTATTTATTTTCAAAATTCCTATTTAATGTTGAAGGATGAAAATGTGCAATTGGCTTTAGAATTTCAGCATTCTTTATCTGCGGAAGAACAAACAATTAGTTGTACAGAGGTCATTTCCGTATCACGTAACATAGACTGTAATTCCACATTGTGCACTGATACATACGTACATAACTATAACACTCCAGACGAAGCTGACTACGACGTAATGCAGATGATTTCTGATAAAGTTAAACAGAGCAATGCAAATACAGACGACGAACGCAAGCAACTATACAAAATTCTTTTACAGCAAGCTCCAGTTTTCGACAATGTCCCTGGTACTATGTCCGGTTTTATGTATGAATTTCAAGTCAAACAGCACGACACATTTAAAGCAAAGCATTATCCCATTCCGTATATCCATAGAGAACAAGTTAAAAAAGAATTGCAAGATATGCTCGACCAAGGAATTATTGAACCAACAGTTAGTCCGTACATAAACCCGCTACATATTGTTAAGAAAAAAGATGGCTCACTTCGCCTCGTACTTGATTCGCGTCACATTAATGACATTATTATTAATGAAACAGATCGACCACAGACACTAGAGGAACTTCTACAGAAATTTCATGGTACTGCTATTTATTCGACACTAGATTTGGAATCGGGATTTTGGCAAATTCAACTTCATCCGAATTGCAGAAAGTATACAGCTTTTCTCTGTTTTGGCGACTGTTATCAATTTTGTAAATTACCATTCGGTTTAACTATTTCTTCTGCAGCTTTTATTCGCGGTTTGAACACAATACTTCCGACAGAACTTAAGGACAGAATTACGACGTACGTAGATGACATTTTTATCGCAGAAGCTAACTGGTCTGAACACAATGTGATTTTAGAACGACTGTTGCAAACTTTTCATGCACAAGGACTCACAGTTAACCTCAGTAAATCGCACTTTGGCAAAACTTCTATAAAATTTCTTGGACATGTAATTTCAGCGGAAGGCATTGCGCCTGATCCGGAGGAACTTCAAGCTCTACGTGACATTACTGTTCCTACGACGAAGAAACAACTACGCAGTTTTTTGGGCTTAATTAACTTTTTTCGTAAATTTATTCATCACTCTGCTTTAGACACACCTAGATTATGTCAATTGACAGATAAAAACACTATTTGGTCTTGGGATAAGCAAGCACATTCTGAATTCATGAACCTGAAACATGCTTTGTTGAATGCACCACTTTTATCGCACCCAGATCTTACCAGAAATTTTTCCATGCCACCGACAGTTCCAACACCGCTTTAGGCGTACACATTTTTCAGGAAATGGAAGAAGATGGCTCTACAATAATTAAAAACATCGCATTTGCAAGCCGCATTCTGTCACCTGCGGAACGAAATTATTCTGTTACAGAACTGGAAACATTATGTGTTGTATGGGCTTTTACGAGATTTCGGCACTTTCTTTATGGCAGACATACCACCGTCTACACAGACCAAAGAGCGATACAATTTTTACTTTCAGCTAAATTCACACACGACAGATTAAGCAGATGGAAGCTTTGTCTACAGGAATTTAATTTTGCAATTGTTCACATTCCCGGTACACAAAATGTTGTAGCAGACGCACTATCTCGTTCTCTCAGCAACAATCATCAAGACGTCGCAACCAACTTCCGCAAAGCAAATTTCAGCGTAATGTACATCCAACAAGTTGCATTTGAAAATTTTATTTCATCGTTATTACAGGACATGGCACGAGAGCAGAATAAAGACAATGTGTGGAAAGAAATTAAACACCTTTGGCAAGATAAGAATAATGTTACGATTATAAACCACTACACTGTACGCAATGACATTCTATTTCGCCGCTCTCACCCTGACAGCAACAATTGGTTATTATGCATTCCTGACAAACTGGTTAACAAATTAATCTGGTACACTCATTTAAGTTACGCACATTACGGAGCAAGAAAATGTTTTCTTATACTGAGACAGAACTGTTATTTTACCAACATGGAAAAACGTATACGACGAGTTTTAGCGTCATGTAAAATTTGCCAGAAAGCTAAATCAGACACGACTTCACATATTCCTCCATTATATCCTATTGTACCTGTTAAATTGAGACATATGGCCGCTGTAGACATTTTTGGTCCGATTCCCAGAACCAATAGAGGGTTTTGCTACATCTTGGTCGCTGTTGAACTCACTTCAAAATTTGTTACTTTCACTCCGTTACGCAAAGCTACTGCTAAAACCGTTTCGAAAGCATTTGTAAAACATTTTCTATTTCATGTAGGGCATGTGATGAAAGTAATTTCTGACAATGGATCACAATTTCGTTCTGCTATATGGACACGCATGTTACGAGCTAGAAACATTTCTCCGATCTATATATCCAAGTACCATGCTTCTTCGAACCCCTGTGAACGATTAATGAAAGAAATTGGTAAACTTTGTAGAATATACTGCCACAAAAGACATATTGATTGGGACACACACATATTCTCATTCCAAGATGTAATTAATTCCATTCCAAATGAATCCACTGTGCTATCTCCGCCTGTTATACTGAAAAACGTTGAACCACCAAACATAATTACAGAATTAGTAAATTTTCCTACATCTCGTCGATCACGACACCACGAAATAATTGGCATTGCGCTGAACAACATCAAACGTGCCGCAGAGCGCCGGAGAAGACAGCAAAAACAGGTTTGTACACGCCGAGACTTTCACATTGGACAGAAGATATTAGTACGTACACACTATTTATCCAGCAGAATAAAATTAAGTGCAGCAAATTTGAACTTCTATACGCAGGTCCATATCGGATTCGCAGCATTCCTCACCCCAATGTTGTACACGTCGAAGCTCTGAGAACCAGAAAAAGTAAAGGCAACCACCATGTGTTTAACATTAAACCCTTTATTGAATGAAGACACTTATGATTTAACATGCTATGATGCCATTTACACATTTTATGACTATTTCTGCAATTATATTCACATGACTACTTATTGATGATTATCGTATTTTTTCTTGGCAAGTCGCTCTTCTTGTCGTTACACATCAGACCGTGCATATTTTTCCAGATGAACTTACACATTTTATGACCACTTATGCAATTATATTTATGTGACTATTTACTGATGATTGTCGTATTTTTTCTTGACAAGTGCCCGGCAAGGTAAGGTTAGCAGGTCGCTTTTGTTGTCATTACACATCAGACCATGCACATTTTCCATTTTTTTAATGTATGTACGATTGTTTTCATGTTTTGTTTGTATGCACTATGAAATGGTTAGGATATAGCAAACACCAGTTGACTTTGACATTTTTTGCCCTATGATATCTCAACATCGTGACTGTTTTACATTTTTTTTTTTTTTTGCTGCTGCGTTGTGATATTCTGTGTACACTTTTTGCCTCTGAACACTGCCTTTGTCTTTGACATATTACGTTTTCTGCCATGTTATGCTGTATGCTCAAATTATGTTACTATAAACCAGTCATTATTTAATGGGTATATGAGTTAAATGCAAGACAATAATCTTTGTTCATCATTTTCAGACGGAAATAACGTGTAAAGGAAATAAATTAAACAGAAATGGGAATTTCACCTACGGAATAAACGAAAGAAGATGCAAAAATCTGATGAGGAAGAGTAAATGGATCAGAATTAACAAGCATTAACAAGAATATACTATACACATCGTACAATAGCAGTCTTAACTAATTTTTTCTTTCAGGATACGAAGCGACTGAGGCAGGCTCTCAGACAGAACTACACATCTTAGTTTTAGTGATGAAATATGCTAGAGATAAGAAATAGTTGTGTAATGAGTAATGAAGTGATTTTTTGCAGATGATAATGAATGCTGATGAATAATGATGAAGAATATGCTACTATGGATAATGAAGTTTTTCTTTACAGGTGATGATAATAATGGAGTTACGATAATATAAGTAATGAAGTGATGGATAATGAAATTTTTTTTCCTTACAGATGAGGATATTGTTGAAGTTATGTATTTATGCTATGTAGTTATTTAAGTATATGTTGCAGTTCGCTTTGACAGCAGGTGTTATATTGCATAGTATAATGATGGAACGTTTTGGAAAGGACAGCTATGGAACACATTTTTATACACATTTCACTACCTGTTAATTCGAAGTTCACTACTTTTCAGCATAAAATGCATTTCTTCTTTCAGCTTAATAATCCATTTTTTTATATATTTTTGCAGGAGAAATTATTTATGAAATTAATGTGCTATAAGCAGTTGTTCATTAAATCTATGTCATCTATGAATGTGATTACATATACTCTACTTGTTTCATAATCTTGCTACAGCTGACTTATGACGAATGACGTTAGACATTTTCATTTACACCAACAACCCAGAAGCAAATTTTTCTCTCTTGCTTTCCCCTATAATTACCCAACGCAATGCACTGCTAACAAAAAAATGTATTACCAGTCCCAAATAATGGTACCAGTTTAAGAGAGTTCTGAGTAATGCTGATCAGGTATGAATAATATGTCACTTAAAAAAATACTACTAATTACTATATAGAGATGACCAATGCTTTGTAACTAGAAAGAACTACTAATAATGCTTTGTAACTAGGAAAATACTACTAATTACTATATAGAGATGACCAATGCTTTGTAACTAGAAAGAACTACTAATAATGCTTTGTAACTAGGAAAATACTACTAATTACTGTATAGAGATGACCAATGCTTTGTAACTAGAAAGAACTACTAATAATGCTTTGTAACTAGGAAAATACTACTAATTACTGTATAGAGATGACCAATGCTTTGTAACTAGAAAGAACTGCTAATAATGCTTTGTAACTAGGAAAATACTACTAATTACTGTATAGAGATGACCAATGCTTTGTAACTAGAAAGAACTACTAATAATGCTTTGTAACTAGGAAAAGAATGCTACTAATTATGCTTTGTAACTAGAAAATGAATGCTATTCATTATGCTTTGTAACTGGGAAAAAAATGCGATTATTTAATAATGCTTTGTAACTAGGAAAAGAAGGCTACTGATTATTACTATATTGAAATGACAAATGATTAATTAATACTGTTTTGTAACTGGAAAATGAATGCTACTAATTAATAATGCTTTGTAACTGAGAAATGATGATTGTATTGGGATGACCAATGATAGAGTATCAACATTATTATTGACTACCTCTTGTTTTAAGTAATGACTTCTGAGGATTTGTAATTAGAGAATGGATGCAAATATTCTATGTAAAACAATTAATGAACATTTTTCTGTAATACTACATACATGGTACAGAAATGTTCAATAACTGGGCTATCAATGCCATAAACTACTAATGTAATTCCTAATGAAGACTAGTATGTGACTTAATGTCCTTCACCTTCTGACCTCACTACCCTGAATTACTGCAATATCCATTTGTCCTGTACATCCTCCTGATCATGGAGCACTATATTTGGTTTTTGCGCTAATTCTACGTTGGTGTGCCTTCTAAGAGCGTGGTGTTGACATGACATGCTGTCCACCACCATGAGTGATGGAGACGTTATTATGGTCCCACTGTTTGGTGTACCTAATGTACTGCCAAAGTGAAAACATGGAATATTACTACGACATTTCAGTGTCTTGGCTACGCTGATAAATACTTCTGGGAAAAGAACTTCAAATTGTCTCACTTGGTGTTGTACTTCTGTGGAAAGATATGGACTTTCAGTGCAGCTGCGTGCAACTTAAAGTGCTACAACCATGATGCAATCCTTCCCTTTCCTATCCTAATTCTTGTAACATAATGAAAATCATTTTTTTGCTACCATTATTTATATTCATGGCCTATACATTTTCTTTTCGATTTGCTGAACTGCAGTATATGTGCACTTATGTCACTTATTAACATGATTTTTTGCCATTATATTTATTTGTTGTGAAAATGCTAAAGAGTTTTTCACTGCGTGTGCACTTATGTCATATGTTCTGTACTCATTGTATATATTTTTTGCCATTGTCTGAAATGTTTTGTACTCGGTGCATGTGCACCACATTTAATTCATGTTCTACATCTGAATATTCTGTGAATTGTAAAAATTAATTAATTAAGAAAAAATTTGTTGCTCATGGCAAGTCCAAATGACTCACCATCGCTGCCAAATTTTTGCCCCCCCAGTGGAGGGTTATGAAACACGTATGTATTCAGTAGCAGCGATGGCGAGGCATGACAGAATCTCTGACCAGAGAGTTATTTATCGTTGCTAGTCTGCGCTTGACCGCGCGAGAGTTCAGTTCAGTTGCGAGGCTGCTGTTGTACGTAGCGAGTCGCGAGAGCATGTAGTCCGTCTGTGCTAGTAGCGCGCGCGAGATAGTCGGAGTTGTGTGTGAGGAGTCGGCGGGCGTCGACATGGGTCTCTGGTCAAGGTTCGGGACGAGGTATATTTTTTAAATAAGGTAATGAAGCAGCATTGTGCACATCTGATAATGTAATGTATGTTAACTGTAATTAATTTGTTCAAGAATTGCCCCAATAATAATTTTGTTCTCAAAGCAATCTTTTTAAGAAAATAATCATTACAATTGAAACAATATTTCCTTTGCTTTTCCTCCCAGAATCAATTTATCAGGTTGATCTTAACGTTAATTTTGTGGGGACTTAATATTTTTTTCACAGTTTTATTATCATTGAGTTTTATTACTGTGGGAACCTAACATTTGGCTCTAATTGCATTTTTATTCAATTCATATCATTTAAAAATAATTACGGGGAGGTTACACTAGGTTCTATTCCCATTAACATTTAATTATTGTCCTTTCAAAATTCTCCGGGGATGTTACAAGCTATAACACAACACGGACGAGCGTTTACTTCAGCAATGCAGGGTGTACGGCGTGACACTGGTCGTTCAACACCGAGGGCGTCTCGGAACAAAGATGCAGATGCTGCGCTTACAGAGGTGACAACTGTTCTCAGATTTCTTAGTAGTCAGAAAAAGATATTGGCAGCTAAAGACAAGCTGTCTAAGATAGTTATACTGGTGGAAACACTGGCTCAGGTTGAGGGGTCAGATTAATGTCGTGGTCGCACACACAGAGGACCTCCGCATCTGTCTATGGAAAGCTACTGGAGTTCGCACTAAGGAACGTGAACTACAAAATTCCAATGGCCGTCACAAGATCGATATAGTGCTCTTGTCAGAGACTCACCTACAGCCAAATGAACCTTTAAAACTTCGAAATACGGTGGGTTCCCGCAATTACAGACATACACGAGGTGGTGGCACAGCACTTTACCTTCGCCATACTATTACTCACCGGTATGTCGACCTAGCCAACCTACAGGACCTGGAGGTAACTGCAGTTTCAGTCTGGACAGATTTAGGACAGGTCACTTTTGCGGCGACAATCTTTGCCCTGTAATGTAGCTCATGGCACAAGAGTTGCATCATATCTTAGCACCAAACGGAAAGACGTTTATTGGCGAAGCATCCTACTTGGAATTCTCAAGCCAGAAACTCTAGGGGATTCGTGCTGCACCGCCTGGAGCAGGACTTTGACCTGTAGATCTGGGAACCTCTTGAGCTAACTCACACACCCTCCGCCAGATATCAACGTTCAGACGTATTTGACATTGTTATCACCCAAAGACTTGGGATTGACCCCCGTCTTGTTACCATCAATGACTTATCGCCGAACGATGATCCTGTTCTGGCGTCGCTACCACAGACAAATGCCCTACTGAACCAGCAAATTCACCAGGAAAATAACTGGCCCCAATTCAAAAGGTACTTACATAATGGAATCGTGCCTACTCTGGAGGTTCAGACTCCAGCCCAAATCGATTATGCCATGCCAATTGTCACAGGGGTACGAATTGCGCAATTTGCCAATGATACAGAGTTTCTCACCAGCGGCAGACATATTCGCGCCAACATTCGACGCCTTCAGTGCCACAGCCGCTTGTTGTAAAACCAGTAAACTGCAACTAAATCCTGCCAAGATGGCAGCCATCTATTTCAGCAAGAAACACCCCTCACGCCTACCAACTTGAGACTGCATGGGTGGGATATCCCCTGGTGGTCAACGGTGACTTACCTGGGGTCACTTTGGACGAACACTCCTTTCTCCATAAACATGTTGACTTTCTCAGGAACAAAGCTTATGGTATGATCATAGAAACTCCGCCCTTTTTTCAAAAGTACTGACCTCAGTACCACGGCAAAGCTTCGATTATATAAGGCGACGGTGCTCTCTAAGATACTGTTTCGCAGCTCTGTCTGGTGTCTTGCCAGTCCAACACAAATGGGCCATTTACAAGTTTTACAAAGTATGGTGCTCAGATGGATATTTCATGCAAGTAGCTTACTCCCATTGTTGACTTGCACACTGCCCTCCGTATGGATACAGTACTTGAAGCAGTTCGCAAACGGACGACGACCATGCACAACAAAGCAGACACTTTGCGTCACTCGGTGTTCCACTGGCAGGACAATACCACTCCCATGGCATCAGTATAAGAGTTTTTCATAATAAATTGAACCAAAGCACCTACTTACTTTCCACCATGAAGTCTTCTGAATCGTCGTCGACGATGGCACTTCGATTTAAAGTGTGTCAAAAAATGGTTGTGTGGTGGCTGGTTATGTTACTGATGGTAAATAGCCAACATCCATTCCCTCATACAGTTTTTTTCTCTGGTGAATTTTACATGCATAGTTTCTCTCTCTTTCTCCCTCCAGAGCCACTGGACGAATGTCCACCACCAGGAAGATGAAAGTACATCACTAGATTCTTCAATTTTTATGTAGAATGTATGTATGTAGGTGAAGGTTACAGGTTATTTCAGTTTATGTATATTTTGACTCTCTGTCGTCCAGGTTAAAGTACAAGTGTGGTTCCTGCATTTTTCATGTTTATTGTCATTAACTCGAGTAATGGAGGCTGTGAGTGGAGTGCTGTCACAACAGCACAATCGCGTTGGGAATCGGAACTCCTGTATTCCATTTCGTGTTAGGTTATCGAATCGGTAGTATGCGTGTGGTTTCTCTCTGAATGGAGCTGTCACCGGTGCATGGTGGCGTGACTATGGACGACTTGGCTCTTAGTGGAGGTACTGTAGAGGGGTGTTGGCGCACTTCTCGTCCGCGGAAAGGGTGCTCTCCCTGAAAAGGTATTTGTTTAAACAAAGACTCAATTGTCCCTTCTAATCGGTGTAAAGTTAATACGTTAACTCAGGGAGAATAAGTCGAGGGTGCGGAAGCAGCCTCGTCGTCTGCGGCGGCGGCCATATTCCGGAGGTCTGTCCCCCCCGCACAGTGTTTGTCCGATCGAAACGTATGGACGAAAGTCAAACTTAAGAGTTAGGAGAAGCAACAACCATACACCTTTGAGTGAATAACAGCTTGGGAAAACATGTCATGTAGATCAGTAGACAGGTCTAGACCCACACAAACATCGTTTGTCTTTGATGTCACAGTGTCAGTACTCCAGAACTGGGATTCTGACAGCATAGAGCCTGTCCCAGTATGCCCTAGTCACCAAGTCTGATCGCCATCTTGTATTCCAAATCACCCATCTCAGATTCTGAGGTCATGATAGAGCCATGCCAGTATTTCAACTCTAGGCTAGTATGCTTGAATTCAAAGTATTGTCTACAGCCCAACAGGTCTCAAATGGATTATGAGGTCACAGAACTGTACCAGTATGGTCCACCAGCCATCTTTTATTCCAGCTCAGCCATATTGGGTTCTGATGTAAGCTAGGCTAATGCTTGTATTCCAAGTATCACATTCTGACATTATCGAGCCCGTCCCAGAATTCCATGTCAGTGAGTATGACAATGCACCATTCTGAAATACCTGCCAATTTATGCTTACTATAACACCCATCCTTTCACAAGAAATTCACTACTGCAGTTGGGCTATTCCTTGAATTTCGTGCTAAAATTTGAACTTCTTGCCATTTTATGCATAAGGCAATTAGCCTCTTTCAGAGGGGGAGAAGTTGGTGGGGATATGGGTGGGGCAATTCCATGACGTCATCGATGACGTCAGCAAGCCAGAAAATCACGCAAGAACCTGCCCTACTATACTACTTGGAATGTCTTTCGTTCCTGCCACGTTCACCATTGTGATGTAGTCAGTGGTGGATGTACAAAATAATTTAAGTTTAACTCCACCTTCTGGTGTGGCAGTAAACGTTCATTTCAGATTATTCTTCAGCCAGTCGTGTAAGCTCCTGTAGCTCTACGGATGCTGTAGGACTGTATGTAGTACCTTCAGATGTCGTTCCTCTAGTTGTTGCTGCTACTGCTTCTGTGGCGCCAGGTTGCGCGATGCCTGCTTCTTCCACGGTGGTTTCGTAAATCCACCAACGCTTGCTGCAAATGTCTGAAATGCATCGCAGGTGGTGAATGCTTCGCTTCATTTACATCTGTAGGTCGTAGCAGTGACATAACACCTCATGGTGTCTTCAGCGGAAACTATGCTGTAATCCCTCTGGAAATCAATGTTTTTGCGGTGGATCGTTATACTCGAAGTAGCTGTTGCCATAGCCTGCGTCGTAATAGCCAGATCGGCCGATCCGGCCACTCGGAGGGCAAACTGCGTAGGCCAGCGATCAGCCAATTCCAAAGCCGCCAGGGCAACTATCTCAGCCTTGTGTTCGCTGCGTTCTGTACCCTTCAGCTCTGCACGTACAGCTATTACTATTTTTTAGACAGCAGTTTTCCGAATGTGTGTGTGTATGTGTGGTAAATAACATTGTGATGCTTGATGTATACATTGGACTTTCTTATGTTGCTGACGTATTTTGAACGCTGAATTAACATATGACACTTGACAAGCATCATAGATCCACTTAAATTTGAAAAACTATTGATTTGTGCTTTTTTGCGCCTTACGCCAAGTGTGGTTCATAGATCAAAGTATGAGTGCCGTCTTCTGCTGATAATAACAAGCAGCAGGAACATAAAGTAGCAATTGATTTTATCTCGCATTTTGAAGTTCTGCAGGATAATAGTTGATATCAAACTCATTTTTGACAACTATGTATTTATAATTCATTAATTACGTGGTATAAGTGACCTTTGGTTTTTAATTATTCATGGCGAGTATGTTTTTACTCGTTCTCATAGTCTGTAGGTAATTCTATGTACAATAGCTTCCAATTTGATTTACAGATAAGAGATAAAATTTGCTGATAGGACAGTCCAGTATTTGACATCAACAATTTATTCCAGTGAATAACGAAAACATAGTTAGCATTTTTTTAAGTGGCCCCATTTTACACACTTCAGGTGGAAGTTCCGTATATCATATATATATATATATATATATATATATATATATATATATATATATATATATACAGGGTGATTCAAAAAGAATACCACAACTTTAAAAATGTGTATTTAATGAAAGAAACATAATATAACCTTCTGTTATACATCATTACAAAGAGTATTTAAAAAGGTTTTTTTTCACTCAAAAACAAGTCAGAGATATTCAATATGGCCCCCTCCAGACACTCGAGCAATATCAACCCGATACTCCAACTCGTTCCACACTCTCTGTAGCATATCAGGCGTAACAGTTTGGATAACTGCTGTTATTTCTCGTTTCAAATCATCAATGGTGGCTGGGAGAGGTGGCTGAAACACCATATCCTTAACATACCCCCATAAGAAAAAATCGCAGGGGGTAAGATCAGGGCTTCTTGGAGGCCAGTGATGAAGTGCTCTGTCACGGGCTGCCTGCCTCGGACCAATTTCAGACGATAAGGTTTCATAACTAACCTTTTTCGTAGGACTCTCCATACAGTTGATTGGGGAATTTGCAGCTCTCTGCTAGCTCTGCGAGTCGATTTTCCTGGGCTGCGAACAAATGCTTGCTGGATGCGTGCTACATTTTCATCACTCGTTCTCGGCCGTCCAGAACTTTTCCCTTTGCACAAACACCCATTCTCTGTAAACTGTTTATGCCAACGTTTAATACACCACCTATCAGGAGGTTTAACACCATACTTCGTTCGAAATGCACGCTGAACAACTGTCGTCGATTCACGTCTGCCGTACTCAATAACACAAAAAGCTTTCTGTTGAGCGGTCGCCATCTTAGCATCAACTGACGCTGACGCCTAGTCAACAGCACCTCAAGCGAACAAATGTACAAGTAAATGAAACTTTATAGCTCCCTTAATTCGCCGACAGATAGTGCTTAGCTCTGCCTTTTGTCGTTGCAGAGTTTTAAATTCCTAAAGTTGTGGTATTCTTTTTGAATCACCCTGTATATATATATATATATATATATATATATATATATATATATATATATATATATATATATATATGTGTGTGTGTGTGTGTGTGTATTCCTGTATGTACAAGCATGCATTCTTTGATGACATATATTAGATGTTGAGATAATGCAACTCACACTCCTTATATAAATTTTGATTGATACTTTTGAACACTGTGCAGCGATTCAGACTGTTCACATACATTTGAGCACAACCAAGATTGGTGCTCTAGGGCTACATTGTGACTGGCTGTTTAATTTTAATGGAGTGTCAACTATTGGGATCTGATTGTGGAGAGGAGTGAAAAGAGGAAGGGAGGGAGAGGTGACCACGAGTGATTTGTCAAACAGTAGAGAACCCAGGTGTTGCTTCTCATGTGGTAGATAATGGAGGAATGGCTTGTCATGTGGTAGATAAAGGAGGCATGGTTTGTTATGTGCTGCCATCTTCAATTGTTACATCATTCTCCCAGGATGTAGGGTAGTCTTTATCCCTGCATCTAGGCAACATGATTGGTAAAGGTGAAACTGCTGTGGAATACCTAAGGATATACCCCTATCTTCATATTTTGTGATGAGCTGAAAACCCTCTTCTCTGAGGATATAACCTAAATAAGTGACTGCTGGTTGTAAGAAGGCACATTTGAAAAAGTTATACTGAAGGACTTTCAGTACAAGGGCCACAAAACACTGACAGAGATTGTGCAAATGTTTGTCTGTTATGTGACCAGTAAGCAGAATATTGTTGGAATAATTTACACAATACAGAATTCCTGCAGAAAACATCTGAAATATGATGGAGGTGCTGGTCATGCCAAAAGCAGCCTGATAAAGTGATTCAATCCAAATGATATATTCAGAAGGAAAGAGGCAATTGAAAATGTGTCTCTGTTAGATTGAACTTTGAGAAGAATTTAAGGCTGAAAATTTAGAAAAAAGTTCACCTGGATGAAGCAAGATGTAAGAATCAATGTCTGCTTGAGCATTAACGATTTGTTTAGTGTCCACAGACCCAAAGAGAGCCGTCAGGACTCCTAATCATCACTAAGGGCGAAGCCTACTGGCTCTATTAATGGGAGACAAAAATTCTTGCTGTTCTAAGCCATCTAGTTAATTTTTAACTTCATCCTTAGTGGTCAATGGAATCGAAGGGCTTTGTAAAATCTCAGACTTGCTATCGACTTTATGACAATGTGGGCTTGAAACTCAACTGTTTTCTCAAAACCTGGTTCGAACAGTGGCTTAAAATGCGTACAGAATGCATCAACCACCGCACAGGGAACCGATGAGCTATGGGCGTGCACTTCATGACATATTTTCTTATCTGCCAGTGTGCACTGAAATGCTGTCAGTGACAGTTGCAGTGTAATGTCTTGTGTTTTTTTTAACAAGTTTGGTACTGTTAATCATTGTCAAAACGACAACAGGGCTTATTTTTATTTATTGTATTTTAGCAACTGTTTTCTTGTGAATTTTAGCAGCAGGATGGATAGCGAGAATAACTGTTATGTGCAGACATGGGAGGAAACGGCTGCTGTTGGCAAACTGCTGAAGTTGCTGATGGCCATCACCCCATCTGAGGGTACAGCAGTGTTGAGGTAATTGTGTGTTGCATCAGGTACCTCAAGTGTTGAATGTTTCACCCATTGGATCCAACATCGAAGCACCTTCCAGAACACCTGAAGCGGGAAGAATGGTAGGTTGTAACACAGGTGCATCATCCAAGGCTCAGAGTGAATGTGTGGACTGTCCATGGATGGACAAGTTGCTGCTCCTTCAGGAGGATCCAAGCAGACACACTTGGGGAACGATTTGCTAGTTATCAGGAGCTCCATTGTTAGGCATGTTATTGAGCCTCCGAGGGAAATAACATCAGACTGGGAAAGAAGTCCAGTGTGGAGCACATTGGACTTCTTTCCAACTTTGAAGCTATTTTCCTCAGGAGCTCTCTTGGGGGCCTTTGTATGAAATGTTGAGGAGGCCCCATCTGTGGTTATCGAGGATGCGATCATGTACAAGTTGTGGCTCATGCCAGTGCTAAAGACATCTGTTGCTTGGGTTCTGAGGCCATCCTTAGTTCGTTTGGGCAGCTGGTGAGAGTGGTGAAGACTGTTGGCCTAGCTTGCAGGGTGAAAGCATAGCTTACAATTTGCAGAACCATATCCAGAACTGATTGAGGCACATTGGTTTGGAGTCATGTGGTTGATCTCAACCAAAGGGCGTATCTTTTCTATGACTGTCTTGACTGCAGATTTCTGGACCTGCAATATTGATTGGAGAATTGTAGGACGCTATTCGATAGGTTAGTGATGCACCACGCAGAGGAAGCAGCAAACTGAAGAGCAGAATATGTCTGGAGTCCATGTGCGGTTTACTTAAGGCTAAGCAATAGTTTGATGTCCTTTGATGAATACTCGTGAATCAATACACAAAGAGTGAAATCAGATAGCGTACACAGTAGAGACATTTCAAATGTTGAGATACTACCGGTATATTACCAAAGTGTTCCAAACAATACCCCTGAATCTATCGGCTTCCAGAAACGCTGTTGCGATCAAATCGTACTTGGAACTGAGAGCTGGACCAACTGCAGTGTAGAAAGATACGGAATATTTAACAAGGCAAGGAATATTTATCGAAAAGGTATGTTAGAAGTCATAGGAGGGAGAGTACAAAAATATTATGTCTATAGGGATCGAAATTGAGTCTGACTGTAAAGTTTTCTGGATACATTATCTACATCTACATCTACATCCATACTCCACAAGCCACCCGACGGTGTGTGGCGGAGGGTACCTTGAGTACCTCCATCGGTTCTCCCTTCTATTCCAGTCTCGTATTGTTCGTGGAAAGAAGGATTGTCGGTATGCCTCTGTGTGGGCTCTAATCTCTGATTTTATCCTCATGGTCTCTTCGCGAGACATACGTAGGAGGGAGCAATATCTGCTTGACTCCTCGGTGAAGGTATGTTCTCGAAAGTTCAACAAAAGCCCGTACCGAGCTACTGAGCGACTCTCCTGCAGAGTCTTCCACTGGAGTTTATCTATCGTCTCCGTAACGCCTTCGCGATTACTAAAAGATCATGTAACGAAGCACGCTGCTCTCCGTTGGATCTTCTCTATCTCTTCTATCAACCTTACCTGGCACGGATCCCACACTGCTAAGCAGTATTCAAGCAGTGGGCGAAGAAGCGTACTGTAACCTACTTCCTTTGTTTTCGGATGGCATTTCCTTAGGAATCTTCCAATGAATCTCAGTCTGGCATCTGCTTTACCGACGATCAACTTTATATGATCATTCCATTTTAAATCACTCCTAATGCGTACTCCCAGATAATTTATGGAATTAACTGCTTCCAGTTGCTGACCTGTTATATTGTAGCTAAATGAGAAGGGATCTATCTTTCTATGTATTCGCAGCACATTACACTTGTCTACATTGAGATTCAACTGCCATTCCCTGCACCATGCGTCAATTCGCTGCAGATCTTCCTGCACTTCAGTACAATTTTCCGTTGTTACAACCTCTCGATATACCACAGCATCATCCGCAAAAAGCCTCAATGAACTTCCGATGTCATCCACAAGGTCATTTATGTATATTGTGAACAGCAACGGTCCTACGACACTCCCCTGCGGCACACCTGAAATCACTCTTACTTTGGAAGACTTCTCTCCATTGAGAATGAGATGCTGCGTTCTGTTATCTAGGAACTCTTCAATCCAATCACACAATTGGTCTGATAGTCCATATGCTCTTACTTTGGTCATTAAACGACTGTGGGGAACTGTATCGAACGCCTTGCGGAAGTCAAGAAACACGGCATCTACCTGGGATCCCGTGTCTATGGCCCTCTGAGTCTCGTGGACGAATAGAGCTAGCTGGGTTTCACACGATCGTCTTTTTCGAAACCCATGCTGATTCCTACAGAGTAGATTTCTACTCTCCAGAAAAGTCATTATACGTGTTCCAAAATTCTACAACTGATCGACGTTAGAGATATAGGTCTATAGTTCTGCACATCTGTTCGACGTCCCTTCTTGAAAACGGGGATGACCTGTGCCCTTTTTCAATCCTTTGGAACGCTACGCTCTTCTAGAGACCTACGGTACACCGCTGCAAGAAGGAGGGCAAGTTCCTTCGCGTACTCTGTGTAAAATCGAACTGGTATCTCATCAGGTCCAGCGGCCTTTCCTCTTTTGAGCAATTTTAATTGTTTCTCTATCCCTCGTCGTCTATTTCGATATCTACCATTTTGTCATCTGTGCGACAATCTAGAGAAGGAACTACAGTGCAGTCTTTCTCTGTGAAACAGCTTTGGAAAAAGACATTTAGTATTTCGGCCTTTAGTCTGTCATCCTCTATTTCAGTACCAATTTGGTCACAGAGTGTCTGGACATTTTGTTTTGATCCACCTACCGCTTTGACATAAGACCAAAATTTCTTAGGATTTTCACCCTAGTCAGTACATATAACTTTACTTTCGAAATCATTGAACGCCTCTCGCATAGCCCTCCTCACACTACATTTCGCTTCGCGTAAGTTTTGTTTGTCTGCAAGGTTTTGGCTATGTTTATTTTTACTGTGAAGTTCCCTTTGCTTCCGCAGCAGTTTTTTAACTCGGTTGTTGTACCACGGTGGCTCTTTTCCATCTCTTACGATCTTGCTTGGCACATACTCATCTAACACATATGTTACGATGGTTTTGAACTTTGTCCACTGATCCTCAACACTATCTGTACTTTAGACAAAACTTTTGTGTTGAGCCGTCAGGTACTCTGTAATCCGCCTTTTGTCACTTTTGCTAAACAGAAAAATCTTCCTACCTTTTTTAATATTTCTATTTACGGCTAAAATCATCGATGCAGTAACCGCTTTATGATCGCTGATTCCCTGTTCTCCGTTAACTGTTTCAAATAGTTCGGGCCTGTTTGTCACCAGAAGGTCTAATATGTTATCGCCATGGGTCGGTTCTCTGTTTAAGTGCTCAAGGTAGTTTTCAGATAAAGCACTTAAAAAAAAAAAAATCACTGGAGTCTTTGTCCCTGCCACCCGTTATGAACGTTTGAGTCTCCCAGTCTATATCCGGCAAATTAAAATCTTCACCCAGAACTATAACATGGTGGGCAAATCTACTCGAAATACTTTCCAAATCATCTTTCAGGTGCTCAGCCACAACAGCTGCTGAGTCAGGGGGCCTCTAGAGACACCCAATTACCATGTCTGAGCCTGCTTTAACCGTGACCTTTACCCAAATTATTTCACATTTCGGATCTCCGTCAATTTCCTTCGATACTATTGCACTTCTTATCGCTATAAACACGCCTACCCCTTCACTGTCCAGCCTGTCTCTGCGGTATACATTCCAATCTGAGTTTAGAATTTCATTACTGTTTACGTCTGGTTTCAGCCAACTTTCCGTCCCTAATACTATGTGGGCATTGTGACCGTTTATTAATGAGGGCAGTTCTGGGACCTTTCTATAGACGCTCCTGCAGTTTACTGTTAGCAGATTAATATTGTTATTCCCTGTTGCATTTTGCCTACTCCTACCTCTCCGCGTCTCAGGAGGCGTCTTGTGTGTGTCAAGGTCTAAATTGGATCTGACTGTGAAGTTATCTGGATAAGTGTAACCAGTGTAGGGGAACTCTAGTTAACCAGCATACATTTGTACTGGCCACATGTTTCTACTGTAACAGTTGTGAAATCACTCCATGAAAGTCTACTCGCAGCAGTGTGAAAGTATCTCAACCATATACCATTAGCTGGGGACACCTTTAATCTGTTAAGTATAGACTAGGATAGGGACGGCAAACAAATGGCACAAGTGCCATTGGTGGCACATGGCCAAATAATTTGGCCATGACATTAAACAAGGGTTATAGGGATGCGTACCTAATCGAAATAATTGATTTGTTTGTCTGCATTTGAAGTCATAGTACCAAAGTTAATTGTGGAGGGGCCCAATGCTGGGGCACTGTAGACACTGTAGATGACAGACTTTTGCTCATGCTGGCTCACACTGAGTCATAATAATAATGAGCGTATGGCATTGGTAGCCGGGAGACCCCTCGCGGGGCGGTTCGGCCGCCGCTTCACAAGTTCTTTAACGTCACTACGGCGACTTGCGGGTGAATGAGGATGAAATTATGATGAAAGACACACAACACCCAGTCATCTCGAGGCAGAGATGACCCCGCCGGGAACTGAACACCAGACCCCGAGCGCGGGAAGCGAGAACGCTACCGCAAGACCACGAGCCGCGGAAACAGTGTGTCATGATGTATTAGAGTACATTAGTTATAATACACTATCATCCACTGTTTTATCCCATAGCTGTTCCAATGACGACTTCTGACCTTTACTGACTGTACTACCAAATTGCCGCATGAAAACAGTGTTCACCTACTTGTTTTTGGTAGTTGCACTCTTACACCAAGTGCTGTAATTATGTATAATTAATACCATATTTAACCCTTTCATGTACTCAGGATACATTTGTTCCAGTTATAAATCTCATAAATAATTGTATTCTAAACACAGTAGATGCATTCAGGTGCTTTACTTAAAGCAGGGATATTTGTTTTCTTTACTTCCATAGTTTTTGTGGTAACACTTACTATAACTGCCACCAATTGTTGGCGATTTTTGGTGATTCTTGCTTGAAGTGCGAATAAATATTTATTCACTTATTGTGTGTGTTTTATGACCTCTGCCTCACCACCAAGGTTTGAAAAAGAAATTCAAATAATTTCCTCTTTTACTTGGACCATTTGCTCAGAAAATAAATACAATTCATCAGTGAAAATTTTGATTTTCATACCATATGACATAGTTGTCCCAGTGTACCACAATGGTAACGTGTGTACTTGCATTTGAATACCATGTTATGATATGAAATCATTACTATTATGTAAATAAATAAAGTGGAATAGCATTTTAACTTCAGTCGGAGATGTATTATCGTCCTTTTTATTTATATAAGCATAAAAGTGTTGTACTAGTGTAATTCAAATCTTCTTCTAGGTCATGTGCTCCAGAAAATTCTTCATCACTTTTGGAGGTTTGCAATAATGAACATGAAGTTAATCTATTACTAGATGAAGAGATTAAAATTTATGTACAAGGAGATACCGAAAATGGAATTGAACATGTTATTACAGAAGATTCTGTAAAAGATATAGCAAAAGAAGACACACAGAGCCAAATGCTGAGGCATCCAAATGCCTTCCAGATTTACCAGAAGTTAAACAGACCAAAATTTGTCAACCAAGAGAGTTAGGTGATAATGTGAATCATGAATTTGAGAAAGTGCTTTTTTAGTAACAGTGAAAATTCTGAGATGCCAGAGCCATCTGACAGTTTTTCTTCGATAATGGGCCTAAAAACCTTGTTGCATGGCATACTAATTCCTGAAAGTATTTGGCATGCAGAACAAAGTGGCAATGCATTTAGCACAAATGAAGGTGAAATGAAGGCATTTCTTGATATAAACCCTTTAATGTGGTGCTATATTTTACCTACAGTTGGAAGCTACTGATCAACTGAATCTGAGTTAGGTGTTCCTTATGCAGCTCAGATTATGACACTAAACCGATCTGAAGACATTCGAGAGTACTCACATTTTTCCAACAATGCAGATCAATCAATAAGATCGTGCATATGAAGTAAGACCAGTTGAACGAAACTTTGCATGTGTCTTTTAGTGCAACGTGCCTCAATCTGCAGATGAGCATATGATCGTGTTCAAAGGTCATAATATCACGTGACAGTACATCAAAAATAAGCCAATCAAATGGGGTTTTAAAATTTGATGCAGTGAAACTGGTTATCTGTTTTAGTTTGATTTGTACGCTGGTACAAAAAACTCAGCTGCTGAAGCAGAACTCTGTGAGTCAGTAGTTCTACAACTGAGAAAATCCGAACTGGGATGTGAACTTGATGTACACAATTTATTTAACTTTCCAGCTTTGCAGTATTAACTTACTTTAGAAAATATCACTTCCTGTGGAACAGTAAGCATCAGCCATAAAAATATCCGTAAGTCATTTTCTCAAGACAAGGAAATGAAAAGGGGCGATACACACAGTCTTAGTAGCAATGGGTTGGCAATCCTAAAATGGATGGATAAAAAACCAGTTTATCTATAGACTAGTATTATTTCACCAATACCATGTGCAGGGGAGGGGGAGGGGGAGGGGGGGGGGGGAGGAAATTCCTATCACGCAAATGAAATTACCCACGGCCTATATGCTCTGTTGTCAAAATGAAAGATATTTTAATTTTCAGCCATATGACGTAAAAGAGGATACAAACTATCGATAAACAAGGTCATCGATCAGTTCAGTTCTTACTTGCTGTCAAATTTAAAGTAAGATATGCTGCGTTAATTGTTTTCGTACTGTCTGCTGTTGTGATAGTTTCTAATTATCGATAAGTCTGTTACAAGAAAGAAGAAGAATATCGATTTTGATTCGTCCATCAGCGTTACGGTATTTAAAAATATGTACGCACTGCTACAGTACCCTAATTAGCTATCTATAACAGTTTAATTTTACCACGGGAGTCTTTATTTGGAGAATGGCAGAACTTTTGGGTTGCAACATTTCAGTATTTCACAAGGCAGCGGAGCGATAAACATCATTAGCAATAACACTAAATTAAAATCTGTGCGTCAAAATAGACTTGGATTTGTCTGTGTCGCCCAAAAACCACGTCGATCAACCAATTTATCGACCAAACAGCGATGGTTGCATTGTTTAAAACGATTACTCAAAATTCCATTATAGCCCAAATGGCAAAATATCACCCAAACGTGTGGTATTCAATTATGGAAACCAGTTCCGATGGGAGCGATGGGGAGGAGTTTGTGATGACAGCAAATTCTATAGTTCGTTTGTTTCTAGATTTTTTCAGCGGGATCCTTGAATACTTCCGAGTCTGAGCCCTGTATTCCCCCCACCCCACCCCCCCCCCCCCTCCTACCCTTAGGCTTTCATCCTAAATCAAATTACGAACTTATAATACTAAAATAACCAAACCTAGAATTCCACGCACAATTAAATCTTAAAATATGTATGCATTCATGCACAAGAAAATGATCAAACATGCACAATTAAAGAAAAAACATGGAATATAAAATTTCCATTATTCGTTGTGATACATTTTATTTTATCTAAAAAAATACGTGGATTCGAGAGGTGTGGTGGTTCGAATTCATTCATCAACAAATTTGAAAACAGTTTTCCCATTTTCCATTTCGGAAAATGCTGGAAATGGTCTCTTGCTGTGGGCCATAGCCAGTTCCTTCCGAGTTTCTTTCTTCTCTGACATAATCTAATTCCCTTAAAGATACAAACTCGCTGCTTAAATGTAAAGAGCTGCATATAAGGCGAGTCGAATATCTCTTTGGAGACTGTCGACACTAAAAACGATTCGATAAATAAATAATAATCCAAATTTTCCATATTTAGTTCGTGTGTTCATCTGCCGGGACATATTTAACGCAGAAAATTAACTTTCTACATCGCAAGAAGTAACAGATGCATACTTGAATGAGGAGGTTTGTGAAAGTATATGGCTGTATAATTCCAAAATTTCTGCGTTTTCGCTACAAGAAATTGTTCTAGCTTCTGTGTTAAACAGAACAATATCACATATGTTTATTCCAACTGCCCTGCCGTAATAATGACAGTGCCCTAAATATTCGCGCTCAGCCATTACTGATCACTTCTTTGCTCAAATCCAGATTGAGAGAAGAAGAGTGTAAAATGACTTTGGAGGTTGAAGGGAGATTGGAGCTTCTGCTTCTTACTGGTTTGCTAAAATACAGCATTCCTAAGTAACGAGATTATATTTCTGCTTGGCAAGGGCTCCCAGGTGACTGCAAGATAAAATAGTTTATGCTTCTTTATGGAGATTCTATATTTTATGGAGAAAAACTCAGAAAATGCCCTATTTTTGGACAATGGAGTAATATAATGCACTGAACGCAGAACAAGGTGATTAATTTGGAGGATTAAAGTGTAACATACACTCAGGTGACAAACTCATGGGACAACGATATGCACATATACAGATGGCGGTAGTATCGCATACACAAGGTACAGCCTCTGGACAAATTATTAGACACACTACACATTTTTAATGTTATTTGTAATAATTACGTGTTGAGTACTACATGTAATCCGATTGATCGGAAAATTTATGACAGTTATTCAGTACACTTATTACGTTATTGAATTTTGCATCTAATGTTGATATGTGACATTGTATTGTTGACTTATTGTAGGTATCTATGTCCAGACTTATTGTAGGTATCAATGTGCAGAGTACAGCGCTACAGGAAAGGACCTGTTCAGTGGCGATCTCGTGTGTAACTGGTGTAATACATTGTTCGCTTTGATTATCAATTTCGTAATATCGACATCACAATTGATAGTTTAACAGCCAGACATTACTGCTTGTGACCTTCAAAAATTGGTAAAAGAGGGGACATTTCACCATGTAAAAAAGCTGAGGTCAAAGCCCTCGTTAATACGAAAATGTCTTCCAATCGGGAAATTTCAAGACGGCAGTAATGTCAGAAGCTAATCTGAGACGCTTGAAGAAGAAAATTGATTCAGGTGAAGAAAGAATAAATGCGGAAGAAAATTTTCACCCCAAGGTCAGGAAGATCTCTCAACAGAATTTACCTAGAAAACAGATTTGCAACAACGAAACAGATAAAATCTCAACTGAAAGAGGCTAATGTGAATGCAACTGAATGCAGTGTTCGCAGAAAGTTGAAGGATATTGATTTCAAGGCCTGTCGACACACTAGAAAATCAATGTTAACAGCCATAATGAAAGCAAAGTGTCTGAAGTGGGCTACACAGTGATGTGATAAGTATGTGGACTTCTGGAGACTGGCAATTTAACTTTAGAATTACACACATGAAAAAAAAGTTTTGCGTCACCTCGGTTCCGAGAGTTCCGGAACCTTCACAGAAAATTGGAATAGAAATAAACAAAAACATCATTTCCGCCCTTTCTATTGTCCATGAAAACCACATATTACATGTTGTACCACCTTACAGCGAAACCTTCAGAGGTTGTGGTCCAGACTGAAGTACACACCTGTACCTCTAATGCCCAGTAGCACGTCCTATTGCATTGATGCATGCCTGTATTCAGCGTTACGTACTATCCACAAGTTCATAAGATCATTGTTGGTCCAGATTGTCCCACTCCTCAACGGCGATCTGGCGTAGATCCCTCAGAGTGGTTGGTGGATCACGTCGTCCATAAACAGGGCTCTTCAATCTGTCCCAGACATGTTCGATAGGGTTCATGTCTTGAGAACATGCTGGTCACTCTAGTTGAGCGATGTCGTTATCCTGAAGGAAGTCATTCACAAGATGTTCACAATGAGGGCGCGAATAGTCGTCCATGAAGACGAATGCTTCCCCAATATGCTACCGGTATGGTTGCACTATCGGTCGGAGGATGGCTTTCACGTATCGTACAGCCGTTATGGCGCCTTCCATGACCACCAGCGGCGTATGTCCTCCCCACATAATGCCACCCCAAAATAGCAGGGAACCTCCACCATGCTGCACTCGCTGCACAATGTGTCCAGATCGTTCAGCTTGACCGGGTTGGCTCTAAACACGTCTCCGACGATTGTCTGGTTGAAGGCATATGCGACACCCATTGGTGAAGAGGACGTGATGCCAATCCTGAGCGGGCCATTCGGCATGTTGATTATTCAATATGGTGGCGTTGCTGTCAGGGTTCCTCCGACCCACAATCCGCAGGTAGCGGTCATTCACTGCAATAGTAGCCCTTGTGCGGTCAGAGGGAGGCATGTCATCGACAGTTCCTGTTTCTCTGTTATCTCCCCCACGTCCGAACAATATCGCTTTGGTTCATTCCGAGACGCCTGGACACTTCCCTTGTTGAGAGCCCTTCCTGGCACAAAGCAACAATGCGGACGCGATCGAACCCCGGTTTTGACCGTCTAGGCATGGTTGAACTACAGACAAAACGAGCCATGTGCCTTCTTCCTGATGGAATGACTGGAACTGATCGGCTGTCGGACCCCCTCCGTCTAATACGCGCTGCTCATGCATGGTTGTTTACCTCTTCGGGTGGGTTTAGTGACATCTCTGAACACTCAAAGGCACTGTGTCTGTGATACAATATCAACAGTCAACGTCTGTCTTCAGGAGTTCTGGGAAGTGGGGTGATGCGAAACTTTTTTTTAGTGGGTGTATTATTTACGATATGATATAACCTATGTACATTTATTCATAGTATATTATGTTTCTTGATTTTTACAGGTATGCTTCAGCGATGAAAACACTTTGAAATTTTATCTAACAAATCTCAGTACGTGCGCCGTCGAACGGGAGAAAAATTTCATCCCGACTGCATTATTCAGACGCAACTAATGTGATGACTTCGTCTGTCATCTATGGCAAGGATACAGGACGTTTTACATGGTTAAAGGCATAATGAGACAAGACCAATACCCCAAATCCTGCAAAAACGGTTAATACCACAGCTCAGAGAATGGCTCCCGAATGGGGAAACATTTATTTTTATGCCAAATGGAGCGCCCTGTTACACAGCCAGGTCAGTTAAATCCTTTCTGAAGTAACAAAATATCCCTCTGTTAGACTGGCCAGGCCCGATATGAACCCGATAGAAAATGTATGGGAACTAATGAAGAGGGAGGTGCCAAAAGATGTCATCACAACAAAAACACAGCTCTTAGAGAAGATCATCCATGTGTGGTATCATCATCCACAAATACAGGACACAGTACAGTCCTGCATCGGCAGCATGTTACGCCGTATTAAGGCTCTCATAGCCGAAAAAGGTGGCTCAACAAGATATTAAAACTAATGTTTTCACTTTCACAATATTTTAATTTTTGTTGTGATTATTGAAATAAAATGTTTTCAACAAATACTACGTTTTATTTATTTGTTATATCATCTTACTTATGAAGTAGAATAGACATAAGCATTTTATCACAATTTATGGATTAAAAAAACAAATTTCGTTAGACATAAATCAAAATTTCCTTAAAAACTTTAGTGTGATTAATAAATTGGACAGAAACTGCATAACAGGACAGTGACGAAGCTGTCATTTGTGCTTAGGTGATTCATGTGAAAATGTTTCCGACGTGATTATTACCGCATGACGGTAACTGACAGACTTTGAACGTGGAATGGTAGTTGGAACTAGATGCACGTGACATCGCATTGCGGAAATCGTTACGGAGTTCTATATTCCGTGATCCATAGTGTCAAGAGTGTGCTGAGAATACAAAGTTTCAGGCATTACCTCTCACCGCGAACAAAGCAGTGGCCGATGGCTTTAGTTAACGACCAAGAGCAGCAGTGTTTGCGTAGTGTTGTCAGTGCTAACAGACAAGCAACACCGCGTGAAATAACCGCATGAATCAATGTGAGACGTACGACGAACGTATCCATTAGAACAATGCGGCGAAATCTGGCGTTAATGGGTCGTGGCAGCAGACGACCGACGCAAGTGCTAACAGCACATCGCCTGCAGCTCTTGACCATATCAGTTGGACGCTAGACGACTGGAAAGCCGTGGCCTGGTCAGATGAGTCTTGAGTGAAGTTGGTAGGGATCGAGTGTAGTGCAGCCCACAAAGCCATGGACTCAAGTTGTCAACAAGGTGCGGTGCTAGCTCGTGGCGACTCCATTATGGTGTAGGCTGTGTTTACTGGTCCAACTGACCCTATCATTGATTGGAAAGGCTATGTTCAACTACTTGGAGACCTTTTGCAGCCATTCATGGACTTCACGTTGCCAAACGATGGAATTTTTATGAATGACAATGTGCCGTTTCACACAGCCATCCAGATCACTCGACATGAGTCCTATCGAATATTTATAGGACATACTCGAGAGTTCATTTCGTGCACGATATACTACACCGACAGCATTTTCGCAATTATGGACAGCTATAGAGGCAGCATGACTCAGTACTTCTGCAGGAGACTTCCAACGACTTTTTGAGTCCATGCCATGCAGAGTTGTTGCACTATGCCAACAAAAAGGGATCCAACTCTATATCAGGACCCACCCCACAATTTATGTCACCACAGTTTATGCAATATTAAGTATAAATAATCACAATATGTAATATATTGGGTGATCAAAAAGTCAGTATAAATTTGAAAACTTAATAAACCACGGAATAATGTAGATAGAGAGGTAAAAATTGACACACATGCTTGGAATGACATGGGGTTTTATTAGAACAAAAAAAAAAAACCAAGTTCACAAAATGTCCGACAGATGGTGCTGAACAGCAAAACGTCAGTGACTGCGCATGACAATCGTGTATATAAGGAGCTGTAATGGGGGAGAGAATCCCTGTCTTTTCTGCGATTATCTTCTTTTGTATTATTAGTTTTATCTGTGGCCAAAGAGCGGCGTAATATGCCGCTGCTGGCCTACCTGTATCGGGTGTGAAATTAACAATAAAGAAAAAAAAAAAAGAGAGAAAATCAGATCCGCCAGCAGTCGCAGCATGTTGACGTTACCTGAAAAGGCGCTTTTAGTGAAGCTAATGGTTCAAATGGCTCTGAGCACCATGGGACTTAACATCGGAGGTCATCAGTCCCCTAGAACTTAGAACTACTTACACCTAACTAAGTATATCACACACATCCATGCCCGAGGTAGGATTCGAACCTGCGACCGTAGCGGTCACGCGGTTCCAGACTGAAGCGCCTAGAAGCGCACGGCCACACTGGCCGGCTTTTAGTGAAGCTTTATTATCAGAATGGGGAATGTGCTAGTTCAGCGTTACGATCCTATCGGCATAGGAAGGGGATTCGAACGGGTAAAGGTCCGTTGACAAATGCAGCTGTGGCGAGAATGATTTCGAAGTTCGAAGCCACGGGTTGTTTAGACGATAGACCCCCTAGTGGCCGACCAAGCACAAGGCGTAATGCTGCTGAGACAGTTCAGGAAGAAATGGAGACTGTAGCGGGTTCGTCTATGCACGAGGAAGTCAGCGCTCGTGCAGTCGCACGTCGCACCGGCATTCCATACACTACTGTTTGGTTGGCACTAAGGCGTACCCTCCGATGCTATCCGTACAAAATCCATCGGCATCATGAACTGTTACCTGGCGATTCAGTGAAGCGGAAGGCATTTGCAGTGTGGGCGTTTCAAAAGATGGCGAAAGATGACGATCGGTTGAGTAATATGCTGTGGACCGACGAAGCTCATTTCACGCTCCGAGGGTCTGTCAACGCCCACAACTGCAGAATTTGGGCTACCGAAAATCCAAAGACTGTCGTGGAAACTCCATTGCACGACGAGAAAGTCACGGTATGGGTTGGATTTACCACATCTACCGTTATCGGGCTTTTTTCTTCGAGGAAATGCGTGATTCTGGCTTTGTAACTGCTACTGTGAGGGGTGAGAGGTACAGAATCGCATCATCCCCAGGCTGGCTGATAAACACCTGCTGGAACATACGATGTTTATGCAGGATCGCGCTCCAACTCATATTGCTAGACACGTGAAAGATCTCTTGCGCGCGTCGTTTGGTGATGATCGTGTGCTCAGCCGCCACTTTCGTCATGCTTGACCTCCCAGGTCCCCGGACCTCAGTCCGTGCGATTATTGGCTTTGGGGTTCCCTGAAGTCACAAGTGTATCGTGATCGACCGACATCTCTAGGGATGCTGAAGGACAACATCCGACGCCAGTGCCTCACCATAACTCCGGACATGCTTTACAGTGTTGTTCGCAACATTATTCCTCGACTACAGCTATTGTTGAGGAATGATGGTGGGCATATTGAGCATTTCCTGTAAAGAACATCATCTTTGCTTTGTCTTAATTTGTTAGGCTAATGATTGCTATTCTGATCAGATGAAGCGCCATCTGTCGGACATTTTTTGAGCTTTTGTATTTTTTTGGTTCTAATAAAACCCCATGTCATACCAAGCATGTGTGTGAATTTGTACCGCTCTATCTACATTATTCCATGATTTATTCAGTTTTCAAATTTATACTGACTTTTTGATCACTCGGTACATAAATTTACTTCCTGTGAGGTCAAAATATGCTAACATACATGGAAAAACTACAGTCATATGGTATTATTAGGACATGACTACAGTTTGAGAAGTGTAACCAGCATATACAAAAACATGCACCTTCTTGGAGATCCTGACATTAGTATTAATTATGACCAAAGAGTCTGACTGCAGGATGTAACCAGCATATACAAAAACATGCACCTTCTTGGAGATCCTGACATTAGTATTAATTATGACCAAAGAGTCTGACTGCAGGATACACTGTAAATATGTTAATTCTTGAAATTTATTTGCAATCGTCTATCGGTCATGAATTTAAGTTCAAAAAAATGGTTCAAGTGGCTCTGAGCACTATGGGACTTAACATCTATGGTCATCAGTCCCCTAGAACTTAGAACTACTTAAACCTAACTAACCTAAGGATTCCCTGACCCCGCCGGTAATCGAAACCGGGAACCCGGGCGCGGAAAGCGAGAACGCTACCGCACGACCACGAGCTGCGGACTGAATTTAAGTCCTATTTCTGCAATTCAAATAAGTAAACGATAAAATCAACAGTTTACTCAATGACAAAAATACAGAAGGAAAAATGTGTCATAAGATATTTGAAAAAATCACCAATGTTAGCTAAAGATGTGTTTAAATCTGTTACCGACGTACTTAGGCGGATGAAGAAATAAACTGAAACAGACAATCATCCACATGACCTCTTCTGAAGTGTATTATAGAAGTGCTCTTACCAGCAATACATGGACTCATTTAAACTATGGATAAGTAATTTCATCGAAACAAGGATTTCTTATCTCCAGTCGAAATAATGTTTCCCATTAACTGCCATCAGGAGAATTTCGATAAGCTATCTGAAATGGAAGATAGTTTGAGAATAGGGTACCGCAAACTGAACTTGAAGCAGAGTACACATTACAGTGTGGGAAATGGCGTTATCAAGAAGAGTCTCTCCCCCCTGCTAAACTTATGTTGGTTTTTGATGCTTGTGACAAGAACTTCTATCCAAATACACGGTATCTTTCATTTTTTGTGTTTATTTACGTCCCAACCAGTACCAACATGTGAAGCTGAGAGGTCACATACAACACTGAAACGAGTGAACACTTACTTGCAGAACACAATGGGCACTGGAGAGTTGAACTGTACTAGCCTTAATGTCTATACACTGTCCTCTTCTTTAATAGCACAAGATGTCTTAAATTCATGGCAAGAGAAGGGATACTAAGACTTTTACTATAGCTATCAAATCAAGTTTTGTGGTGTTTATACGTGCCTAGAAACAAATTTAATGTCATTTAAGAGAATTAGTGACAAATTTCAGTTTCAACAAAAATATTTTTAAATAATTAATTATCTAAGAAGTCCATCTCTCCTGTAAAACGAATGATTGTTTAATTGATAGATGTATCTAATCTTCAATGAATACTCTGATGCTACACGACATGTATAATGTACGGAAATAATATTTTCATTTCGTTGTAAAACATTAGAATACACAAGAAGACAAAAGAAATCACGCACTGTGAATGAATTATCCGAAAGGGACAGAAATCGGTAGATGTGATGTACGTGTACAGAATGATTACAATTTTAGAAAAGTTAGATGATTTGTTCAAGAGAAAGAGCTTTTCAGTTTGAAAAAGTCAATAATAAATTGGTCCACTGCTGTCTGGGGCGTATCCAGACGCGTCTTTGGCCTGCAATCTCATTGACTGGAATGGTATTGTCTTCAGTAATAGTCCCGCTTCGAACTGTGCCCCAATGATCAGTGCAAGGTTATTTAAAAGGGAGGTTGGGCCCGAAGCTAAATCGGCTGTGATTGGCTGGCGCAGTGACGTCACTGTAGGAGCAAAGCGAGGCAGCGGCTAGCGCAGCAAGCGACTTTTACTAAGGACAAGCAACTACTAATAACACAAATAAGTTCTCAGAAAATTATTTAAAACAGTTGATTTACCTGTTTAGATGTTTGCAGTAGAAGAAGAGTGCCACTGTCTTGATTTCCGCTTCTGTGCTGCTGCTGCTTTCTGCATTTTATGCTTCGTATTGAGGAACCGCATACGAATGAAAAGTCGTGTTCTGACATACAGTTTTATAACGTGTGACGAAAATTCCGGATATTTAGTTTGGACAGCAGTGTATATTCTTTTCATTATATTTCTTTCCTTGGAAATACTATCCAATCCATTAAATTCATTAAAAATTAGTTCAAACTGAGACACCTTACGTAGCCACTCATCTGTTGGAACTGTAAGCCCACCACGAGATAGAAATTCAATCCTACCATAATTTTCATTTGTTGGAGGACTTAAAATATCAGCAGACGGCGTTCCCAGTGTCTTGTCACAGTTCTTTGCACGATATGCAATGTAGCCAGCCAGGTAACGGAATCCTTCTGCAGAGCAGTCACATCCCTCTTTGACACCAGATTCTTCTGGTGCAGGTTGAACAGGAAAGTTAATATCTCGTTGCTCTTTTTCACCATCTATCAGTTGCAGTGCTTCGCTCATGTCAGGCAAAATTCCTGTGAACAGATGTGACGTCAAAAATCCGTCACACTCATCTGCCTCTACTGATGTGTCACTTGACAGAGGAATGTCATGAGCATTGTGTCCTAGCAGTAACAGCCGTAATCGATATTTTACTTCCGTTGGAGAAGGGTCCAAATGGAAATGACCAACTCCTCTGATCTGTAAGAAAAAATTTTCCAGTGCATCCTGGTTCAATCTAGCAGTTAAAATATATGTTATTTGTAGTGGCTGAAGATCTGAAAACAGTTCAAATAACGAACGAACAGTTGTCATAATGCCTTTCTGGAATGGGAGCAAGTGATTTGCATTACCTACGCGCATTTTTTCGGCACACGTATACAGTTCTCTCAATATTCTTTCTTGAACGTCCTTATGTATCCCATAACCACATGATAACACATTCTTATTGTACCTCCTAGCATTCAGAATGTCAAATGCGTCGTTTGCTAACTGAAAAATATTTGCTGCTTCCTCTTCTTCAGGTATTAGGTACTTTACGGCTTTAGCTGTAGTACTCGAAAAAAGTTGCATTGCCAAATAAACCCTTTGATGCTCTCTCCCCTTGACATTGAGATGAAGCTGTGACTGTGGTGTCACCGCCAGACACCACACTTGCTAGGTGGTAGCCTTTAAATCGGCCTCGGTCCGGTAGTATACGTCGGACCCGCGTGTCGCCACTGTCAGTGATTGCAGACCGAGCGCCGCCACACGGTAGGTCTAGAGAGACGTCCTAGCACTCGCCCCAGTTGTACAACCGACTTTGCTAGCGATGCTACACTGACAAATACGCTCTCATTTGCCGAGACGATAGTTAGCATAGCCTTCGGCTTCGTCATTTGCTACGACCTAGCAAGGCGCCATTACCAGTTTATATTGAGATTGTTATTAATGTATCAACAAGAGCGATGTTCTCCAATTATGGATTTAAGTTAAGTATTACATCAAGTACGTACTTTATTTGCTACTATAAATTCCCTTAACTGTTCCAGACCTCAAGCCAGCCTGCGTGAGCTTAACGCGTGCCTTTCGGCATCCTCGCATAGTGACTTGGCTGTCTTGCCAAGTCACAACAAGTTTGGCGACGAGTGTAAAATCGGTCTTCTTCTTTATACTTGCTTAAATTACTTGTGTCATGGCTTCGCCACAATCTCCAGATGTACTGTCCGAATTTTATCGCTTGCAGAATCAGCAGACGCAGGCCTTATTGGATGCCCTTGGACAGCTCGTCCAGGGTCAACGTGCAATGCAAAACGATGCGGCCGCCGCCGCTCCACCGCTCCGCAGCCACAACATGCTGTTGCACCACCTTTTCGTCCTTTTGATGCGGCACTGGAAAGCTGGATGGAGTGGTCACGCCAATTTGGATTCCATCTGGCCGCCTACAGAATTCAAGGTATTGAGCAGCAGCCTTTTTTGCTTTCTTGTGTAGGAGTGTCCACCTACCGTATGATAGTGAAATTATTTCCCCGACGCGACGCAGCAACTCTGTCCTACGACGAAATTTTGTCTGCATTAGATGCATATTTCAAAGAATCTGTCAATGGCGTTGCAAAAAGGTATACATTCTTTCGTACTAAACGTACAGCCAGTCAGACTAATAGGGAGTGGGTTGCGACTTTACAAGGCCTTACTAGGGATTGTGCTTTTGAGTGTGAATGTGGACTCCCTTATTCAGATACTATGGTGCGTGATGCAATTGCACAGAACGTTTCTGATGTTCATATAAGGGAACAGATTTTGAAACTAGTCGATCCCTCCCTTCAACAAGTGATAGACATATTGGATTGGCAAGACACACTTGACTTTGCTCAGGAATCATTTGAAACTTTGCTGGCCCTGTGTCACATTAACCAGCCCGCCGGACACGCTGCACGGAACAGTAAACAGCCCTCGCGCCCGTCCGCGCATCTGCCGCCAAGCTCTCCGCTACATGTGCCGCGCAAGCAAGCAAATGCAGTGCTAAAATCATGTCCGCGGTGTGCAACTAAACATTCGCGTGAGAATTGCCCGTCACACCGAGCTATTTGCTTTTTCTGTAATAAAAACGGACATGTTCAGAGTGTTTGCCAGAAAAAGCTTAGATCAGACACTCAAAACCATTCCCAGCCCTTTGCTTCGCGCCGGAATCGGAATCGAACCAAGAATACTCAGGCTCGTGAACCGTCGCCCATGGAAATTCATGTAGTTAATTCCACTCCGCCTGGTGCCACTCTCTCTAACAGTGACTGTGTTTGTCCCACAAATAGTGTGCGTCGACATCGACGGAAATCACGTCAAGTCGCAAGTGATTCTGTACCAGTGTCGGTTCACGTTGCACGAGACAGTCGCTCTTGTCGTCAGCAGGACAATAAACTTTTTGTAGACTTGGACGTTAATGGCAACGTGATCCCATTCCAGCTCAATACCGGAGCTGCAGTTTCATTGATCAATAAAGACTCGTCCAAACAACTGGGCACGCCTCTGTTGCGTGCCACAAATGTTAAGTTAAATAGTTATTCAGGACAAGCTATCCCTGTGTTAGGACAGTGCACCCTTCTTGCAACATACAAGGGACAAACAAAACTTGTGTCATTTTACGTTCTTCGGTCTTCTTCTGCAGTGAACTCGTTTGGTTTAGATTTATTTCAGTTGTTTAACTTGTCTATAGTAAATCAGGTCCTATCAGTGAACCAGACTGTGCCTTCAGACAGTGACTCTTGTCTATGTGAAGAAATTGCAGACATTTTTGCACCGGGCCTCGGTTGCGCTACGAACTATAAAGCACATTTGGAACTGAAAGTAAACGCACAACCGCAATTTTTCAGAGCGTGCAATGTTCTCCATGCATTGTGTGATGAGGTCGCAAGAACATCACACGAATTGGAATCACAAGGTGTACTTGAACGTGTGCAGGCTTCTCTCTGGGCCTCACCCTTAGTAATATTGCCAAAACCTTCCGGAAAATTGAGACTTTGTGTGGACTTCAAGGCTACAGTGAATCCACAACTAGTGATTGCAACTTTTCCTTTACCCCACCCGGAAGATCTTTCTGACAAACTGTGCCCGGGTAAATATTTTTCGAAGTTGGACCTAGCAGATGCATACTTGTAAATACCGGTGGATGAAGAATCCCAGTGCGTTTTGGTGGTTAACACGCATCTTGGTTTGTATCGATTCAAAAGACTGCCGTTCAGGTGTGCATCCGCCCCTGCATTGTTTCAGCAATATTTACAAACTGTTTGTGCATCGGTCCCTACTGCAGCAAACTACCTGGGCGATATTGTGATCTCCGGAAAGACAGAAGAAGAACATTTAGCCAATCTCAGAACATTATTTCAGGTCTTGCGACAAAATGGTCTTCGCTTGCGGAAGGACAAATTTGTGTTTTTTGCTCGCGACTTACCCTACCTGGGTCATGTACTCAATGCCCAAGGCATACATCCGAGTCCAGAGCACCTCCGTGCCATACAAGACTTGCCTTCGCCGCAGAATTTGAAGCAGCTACGGAGTGTGCTGGGAAAAATCAATTACTATAACAGATATGTGCGCCACGCCTCTTCCATTTCAGCTCCGCTTCATCGCTTACGCCGTAAAGGTGTTCCGTTCGTCTGGACGACGGAATGCGAACGCGTCTTTCGCCAGTTGAAATCGGTGTTGCTTTCTAATACTTGCCTTACGCCATTCGATCCCCAGAAACCCTTTTTGTTGATGGTGGATGCATCGGATTTCGGGATCGGTGCTGTGCTTGCGCACAAAGATGGATCGCATGATCGCCCTATTGGTTTGTATCGATTCAAAAGACTGCCGTTCAGGTGTGCATCCGCCCCTGCATTGTTTCAGCAATATTTACAAACTGTTTGTGCATCGGTCCCTACTGCAGCAAACTACCTGGGCGATATTGTGATCTCCGGAAAGACAGAAGAAGAACATTTAGCCAATCTCAGAACATTATTTCAGGTCTTGCGACAAAATGGTCTTCGCTTGCGGAAGGACAAATGTGTGTTTTTTGCTCGCGACTTACCCTACCTGGGTCATGTACTCAATGCCCAAGGCATACATCCGAGTCCAGAGCACCTCCGTGCCATACAAGACTTGCCTTCGCCGCAGAATTTGAAGCAGCTACGGAGTGTGCTGGGAAAAATCAATTACTATAACAGATATGTGCGCCACGCCTCTTCCATTTCAGCTCCGCTTCATCGCTTACGCCGTAAAGGTGTTCCGTTCGTCTGGACGACGGAATGCGAACGCGTCTTTCGCCAGTTGAAATCGGTGTTGCTTTCTAATACTTGCCTTACGCCATTCGATCCCCAGAAACCCTTTTTGTTGATGGTGGATGCATCGGATTTCGGGATCGGTGCTGTGCTTGCGCACAAAGATGGATCGCATGATCGCCCTATTGGTTTGTATCGATTCAAAAGACTGCCGTTCAGGTGTGCATCCGCCCCTGCATTGTTTCAGCAATATTTACAAACTGTTTGTGCATCGGTCCCTACTGCAGCAAACTACCTGGGCGATATTGTGATCTCCGGAAAGACAGAAGAAGAACATTTAGCCAATCTCAGAACATTATTTCAGGTCTTGCGACAAAATGGTCTTCGCTTGCGGAAGGACAAATTTGTGTTTTTTGCTCGCGACTTACCCTACCTGGGTCATGTACTCAATGCCCAAGGCATACATCCGAGTCCAGAGCACCTCCGTGCCATACAAGACTTGCCTTCGCCGCAGAATTTGAAGCAGCTACGGAGTGTGCTGGGAAAAATCAATTACTATAACAGATATGTGCGCCACGCCTCTTCCATTTCAGCTCCGCTTCATCGCTTACGCCGTAAAGGTGTTCCGTTCGTCTGGACGACGGAATGCGAACGCGTCTTTCGCCAGTTGAAATCGGTGTTGCTTTCTAATACTTGCCTTACGCCATTCGATCCCCAGAAACCCTTTTTGTTGATGGTGGATGCATCGGATTTCGGGATCGGTGCTGTGCTTGCGCACAAAGATGGATCGCATGATCGCCCTATTGGTTTGTATCGATTCAAAAGACTGCCGTTCGGGTGTGCATCCGCCCCTGCATTGTTTCAGCAATATTTACAAACTGTTTGTGCATCGGTCCCTACTGCAGCAAACTACCTGGGCGATATTGTGATCTCCGGAAAGACAGAAGAAGAACATTTAGCCAATCTCAGAACATTATTTCGGTCTTGTGACAAAATGGTCTTCGCTTGCGGAAGGACAAATGTGTGTTTTTTGCTCGCGACTTACCCTACCTGGGTCATGTACTCAATGCCCAAGGCATACATTCGAGTCCAGAGCACCTCCATGCTATACAAGACTTGCCTTCGCCGCAGAATTTGAAGCAGCTACGGAGTGTGCTGGGAAAAATCAATTACTATAACAGATATGTGCGCCACGCCTCTTCCATTTCAGCTCCGCTTCATCGCTTACGCCGTAAAGGTGTTCCGTTCGTCTGGACGACGGAATGCGAACGCGTCTTTCGCCAGTTGAAATCGGCGTTGCTTTCTAATACTTGCCTTACGCCATTCGATCCCCAGAAACCCTTTTTGTTGATGGTGGATGCATCGGATTTCAGGATCGGTGCTGTGCTTGCGCACAAAGATGGATCGTATGATTGCCCTATTGCCTTTGCGTCCAAATTGCTCTCGTCGGCGCAAAGAAATTATTCACAGATCGAGAAAGAAGCATTGGCTCTCGTATTTGGTGGTACAAAGTTTCATGATTTCTTGTATGGTCGTCACTTTACTATCATCACAGACCACAAACCTTTGACGTCGCTTTTTCTTCCGAACAAGCCTGTTCCTCCATGTACAGCGCAGAAATTCATTCGCTGGTCTATTTTCCTCTCGCAGTACCGCTACGATATCTTGTATCGGTCCACTGCTAAGCACGGAAACGCCGATGCATTGTCCCGTTTGCCTGTTGCTGAGGATAGGGCATTCGATTCCTCCGAACTTGCTTGCATGTTCATTGATTCGGAAACAGATGACGTGATCGAATCGTTTCCGATTGATTTTCGTCGTATAGTTACAGCCACAACTGCTGATCCTGTCCTTGCTACCGTTTTGCGTTTTGTTGCTACGCAATGGCCCTTGTCAAAGTCACAGATCAGTGATCCGCTGTTTCGCCGATTTTTTGCTCACAAGGAGAGACTTTTTGTTCGACTTGGTGTTTTGCTGTTGCGTTCTGATAATGATCAGTCCAGGGTCGTGGTCCCACGTTCGTTACAGTCCTCTGTTTTATGGCTTCTCCATCAAGGACATTGGGGTATAGTGCGAACGAAACAACTGGCTCGTCGGCACTGTACTTGGTTCGGCATCGATGCTGCGATTACGAATATGTGCTCTTCTTGCATGGCGTGTGCCGAACAACAATCTGCACCACCGCGGAAATTCTTTGCGTGGCCGAAAGCCACTTCCCCTTGGCAACGCTTACACATTGATTTTGCTGGTCCATTCTGGAATGCTCGATGGTTGGTTCTGGTCGATTCATTCAGTAATTTTCCTTTTGTTGTCCGGATGTCTTCCACGACGTCATCTGCCACCATCCAAGCATTAACCGCTATCTTTTGCATTGAAGGTCTTCCACAGACTATTGTTTCCGACAATGGCCCACAATTCATGTCCGCAGAATTTCAGTCATTCTGCAAGACCAATGGTATTCAACATCTGATGTCCGCGCCGTTTTCGCCTCAGTCAAACGGTGCCGCTGAACGATTGGTTCGGACTTTCAAGTCACAGATGTTGAAATTGTAAGAGTCACATTCTCGAAAGGACGCGTTATTGCTCTTCTTGTCCTCGTATCGCTCTCAGCCCCGAGATGGTCGCTCGCCGGCTGAGTTGCTCCACGGTCGTCCTCATCGAACCATGATGTCTTTGCTACATCTGCCGCATCAGGTTCCTGTGCAGTGGCAGCCACCTGCTGTTGCACCAGGCGACGTTGTATACTATCGCAACTATCGAGTTTCACGGCGTTGGCTCGCAGGGCGCATTCTTCGCTGCCTCGGCCGCGCTATGTATCTGGTTTTGGGGGCCTCTGGTGAGGTGCGTCGGCATCCCAATCAGCTGCACCTCTGTCGTCGCACGGGATCTGCCGCTCCCCATCTGCTTTCAGCGACGGTGCCGTCCGGTCAGCGCCCTGGGGACCCATCCACTGGCTCGCCTCATCCCCAGGTGTTACCGACGATGCCTTCCATTTTGCCCCATGGCGACGCGCCGCCGCAGCCGCCGCCGCCTGTTCTCCCGCCGGCGACGCCCGCAGTGGACGCTTCGCTGCAACCGCCAAGCGCCTCCCTGGGTCACGCACCGCCGATCGCTTCCCGTGACCAGCTGTCTTCCGACATGGAACTCTTGCCCGCTCCGGACCAGATGTCGTCTTCGCCCGTCGGCTGCCCCGCCCCGATGGAGGTCGAATCTTCGGCCCCTCCTGTCTCTTTATGGGCGCATACACCGCATGTTGGCGTGCACACTGGACTAGGTTTTCAGGCGTTTCCTAGCTCCCCTCGGACTGAATGGCAGGGTGCGGGTGGCACAGCCTCGCCTGTTGTTAGGCTCCCCACCTCGTCGCATACGTCAACATGGGGTCCTCCCCACGGCGGGCGGAAGCCTTGTAACACAACCGTACGCCGATTTGCGGGGGAGGAATGTGGTGTCACCGCCAGACACCACACTTGCTAGGTGGTAGCCTTTAAATCGGCCGCGGTCCGGTAGTACACGTCGGACCCGCGTGTCGCCACTGTCAGTGATTGCAGACCGAGCGCCGCCACACGGCAGGTCTAGAGAGACGTCCTAGCACTCGCCCCAGTTGTACAGCCGACTTTGCTAGCGATGCTACACTGACAAATACGCTCTCATTTGCCGAGACGATAGCATAGCCTTCAGCTACGTCATTTGCTACGACCTAGCAAGGTGCTATTACCAGTTTATATTGAGATTGTTATTAATGTATCAACAAGAGTGATGTTCTCCAATCATGGATTAAAGCTAAGTATTACATCAAGTACGTGCTTTATTTGCTACTATAAATTCCCTTAACCGTTCCAGACCTCAAGCCAGTCTGCGTGAGCTTAACGCGTGCCTTTCGGCATCCTTGCATAGTGACTTGGCTGTCTTGCCGAGTCACAACAGTGACAGTTTAGGACACAACTTCATTTCACTCCTATCTAATGCGAGCAGTCTTTCTACAATAGATTTATTAACAATTTTCTCACTTGGAAGCTTTAGTCCGTCATCCAGAAAGTGGTTCCTCATTAACTTAAACAAATGCGGAACATCTGAAAACACCCAGATTCGTTTATTTTCATACTGCGGATTGGAAAAGCAGGAATTTGTTTCTGTCACATTAAAATCTTCCCACACAGATCGATTTTTTGTACCAAGATCGCACACTACCGCAACATCTTGTACAGAGCAGATAATACTGTTTAACTGATCAGCTGTTATTTGTGTGTCAAAATCATAGTAAATGGGTTGCATCCATCCAGAAAACAAACCACGTACCATAACAAATAGCACATTACTGTGTGGCCCTACAACACGATTTTCAACAGGATCATAAATAATATTGCTGTCTACATTCATTTCGTCGAATGATAGCACACACACACATGTTCAGTTTTTGTCAATATAGATGAGTGGGCTTTCATTAGTTGCAAAACGTTTGTTAGCACACCAGGAAAGCATCTGAAAGAGCGTGACGTCCATCTCTTAAGTGTTGACAGTCCTGGAAGTGGGAAACCGACCTGATTTCTTAAAAACAAATAACACTTCCTAGACACAGCACGAAGTGTAACCGCTTTACAAATATCTTCCCTTTGCCATTTTGCTCGTTTCTTTCCACTCAACAAGCAGTTTATCTGTGTTTTTGAAAACAATTTGCCTAATATTTGAGTCACTTTCTTCTGCACTTGCTTCTTTTGACACTTTTGTTGATATTTTATTTTCGCACCACAAGCTTTCACTTTGAGTTTCAAACGCTTCTCACTACACCTGAAATTTGCACACGTAGCTGTCAGTCTGCGGTTCCTGTATTCTAATTCTTCTATACGTTTACAGAGTTCGCTGATCTGTTTACTATCAGTGTCACAGTCATCTGTCGCTGTTGACTGGTCTATTTTTCTTTTTTTCGGAGACACACTAACCAGGTGCTCAATTGCATTTTTCATTGTCTTCCTTGCCTGGAACCTGTCTGCCCTATTCGGAGAAACTGTGTCATCAGGGCCTGAATTTCCACTAACACTGGGAACACTTCCTGGTATATTCACACTCGGCACTGCGTCTGGTTTAAGTGTTTTCTTCGGCGATAGATTGAGAAGTTCTGCTCGCAAGTCACGTAGATAATCATCGGGTGTGAAATGCAACAAACAAACAGTTGACGTCGCAACATTGAAGCGATCTTTTCGGTGGCACTTCATAATCCAGGCCTTCTGCACTTTAACGTCTTTTGGGAACGAATGATAAATTATATCCATGCCTTTTGTCTTTCGGCTGTACGACAGACACCCTGTTACAGCACACCCAGGCGTTTTAACGCAACACTTTTACAAAGCACCGCAACAACACCACAAACTAAAGCAAAACAACAACACCGGTAAAACAGCTCTTTTGGCGCCTCGACACAACGTGCTCCTATGCTGACGTCATGCGCAGAACGACGAAATATTCGCCGATCTGCGCAGGCCTTTTGGCCCCCCCCCCCCCCCCCCCCCCCTGGGGATCAGTGGAAACGTGTTTGGAGACGGCTCGGACAGCGGTGATATACGATATGACTGTCAACCCCCATGTGGCCCGACAACCAAAAGTGGCGGTCTGGGGTGCCACATCTCTTCATAGCAAAACTTTTTCTGGTTTTCATCCGTGGCATCCTTACAGCATAGCAGTATATCGACGATATGCTACGCTCCATTTTGTTGTCCTTCATAGCAAGCCACCCTCACATTTCAGCAAGATAATGTCAGCCCGCGCACAGCGAGGGTTTCTACTGCTTGTCTTCATGCTTGCCAAACCCTACATTGGCCAGCGAGGTCGCCAAATCTCTCCCCAACTGAGACAGTTTGGAGCATTATGGGAAGGGCCTTCCGTCCAGATCGAGGTTTTGACGATCTAACGCGCCAGTTGCACAGAATTTGGCACGCTATCCCTCAGGAGCACATCAAACAACTCTGTCACTCATCGCCAAGCTGGATAACTTTTTGCACATGGGCCAGAGGTGGACGAACGCCTTACTGACTTGCTCAATCTGTGAAGCTCTTTCTCCTGAATAAATCAACGCTCTTTCTCCGTATTAAATCATCCAGTTTTTATGAAATGATAACCATTTTTTATCTGTGCATGTACATCGTATCTACCGATTTCCGTCCCATTTGGATAATTCCTTCATAGTACACCGTTCTTTGTTTTTGCCTTAGAGTGTACTCTTAACTACATTGGTTAACTCAACTTACAGTTTGCCTGTTGCTGTCATGAAGTGTAAATGGTATATAAGACATTCACATAACGAATTGTGTGACTGAACTAGGCCTATGTTTTTAATGTTTCTTGAATCTATTTAAAATATTCAGTATAATTATTTTACTTATAGTCTTTTGTTTAGTAATTTTTATTCTTATTCACATGTATTATCGTCTTCAAACTGTGATGAGTTTCAGTTAGAGAAACAAAGATTTAAAAATTATTTTTTAGTGACTATTGTAGCAGTACTTACGTTGGTTAGGGGAATAGTTATTTATTTCTTGGGCAGACTCTGTTTAATTTTAATGTTGTTTTCCGTAAGATTTAAACAAAATGCTTATTTCAGCGATATTTACAGTGGAAAGCCGCTACCGATCGTCATCAAAAATATATAAATGAAAAATGTGAACCTTTATTTCTTTGTATCGTTCTCTTAAAGAAGGCCCCCTCCCCCTTTTGACAAAATGCTGGCTACGTTCTTGGACTGAGAAATATTCTCCAAAATACATTCTTCAATCGATCACTTTTCATAGAGGTTTTGTCAGTTACAACAGTTGTCAGAGACACCAAAATTTATTATGTATCCAGATGTGACTTCTGTGGATAAACTGAACTTGTCCGAATTTTATTGGTTAGAAACTGAAATGCTACTCATTTTCTTCTGGTCTAGTTCAGTATGGACTCAGAAATTTGTCGAAACAAGAAAAGAACTGGAAATAAACGAATTAGAAAGACTATCAGGCAGTATGAGACATAACACCGGTATTAAAATATATACAAATAAGCTGGAGTTTGCTATTTTGACAATATTTTCACCTACCTGTGCCTGTGAGCCATTATTTTCTGAAATAATAACATTAAAATCTCGCAAAGAAACTGATTGTTACATGAGCCGAGTTCAGCTTGCATTCAGCTAAAAGTTACAAGTCATGCACCTAATATAAATTATTTGGCATCGAATTTGCAGCAGCAAAAATCACGTTAATTTTCCTTTCATTTACATAAACTAAAAATATTTATTTTAAGATTGCTGTGTAAAAGGTCTATTTCTGGTTGGAAATAAAGAGTATTAATATGGAAGTATTTAGTGTTTTTTTCATTAATCAGTAGAACCCAAATTTCTATGCACTATCATACCTTAAAATGTGCTTGCATTTAGGCACTATCACATGTCTAAACATGCACAAAATAAGCAAGAAAAAAAGAGTAATATGCAGTATCAAAATATAATTCTAGTATTAGTATGATAGCTTAACATGGCTGTAAGAATAATTGCTTTTGAATACATGCCATGTGGATACAAAGGTTCGCTATGCCCCGCACTAGGACGTGGTATGGACAGCCAGTCTTGCGAAGCAGTTGTGAACACATTCTCCAAAACTGTCTTCACCAACGCACACACAGTGGAAATGTTTTAGACATTTCAGGTACAAACAGGCTTGACCTTATCCACAGTGTCAGTAGGGAAATATGGATTAGTAGTGACCATGATCTCTTCATAGCGTTAATGGTTGCTAAAGTCAAGATTGATGGATATAGGACAGTTTTTAAGTTTGAAATTGAAGATAAGCAGTTGTTAGCCAGCTATTTAGACGATGAATAGACATTATTTAGTTCCAATATGATGGATATACAACAATTGTACGTAAAGTTTAAACTCACTGTAAAACGTGCCCTGAAGTAAGTGGTTTGACGGTGGTAAATATCCACCGTAATTTAATTTAAAAAAAAAAATCGGAAAATTCTGAGGATATTGAGACTGCGCAATCGCTAATCGGGTCGGAGGAGTCTACTGTCACTCGTCGACTGGTATAATGTGGCAGTAGGTGTCAGTAAAAGGTAAGCTGAAGTTTTAAATTTCGTGTTTTAAAAACCATTCACGCAGGAGAACAATGCAGACTTACGATCGGGTGAACATCGCAAGGGTGCCTGTGTGGGGGAGATGGCAATAGGCGTTCCAGGCGATGAGAAGGAACTCAAATAATTGAAAACAGATAAGTCACCAGCTCCGGATTGAATTACAATTCGGTTTGACAGAGAGTTGAACTCAACGAGGGCTGAAGTCAGGGGAGGGCAGTAGGTGCTATAGCACTTAGCAGCCCCATCAGTCAAACAAATCAGAAACAGTTTGCGCTGTACATGCTTGAGTACTGTCCTGCAAAATGATGATCAGGTCCTGCAGAAAGTGTCATCACTTCCGTCCCTTAGCTGGTCGTAGGTTGTGTTCCAAAAATGAACAGCATAGAGACAGAGGTAATTACGCTTTCTCCAGGACCTGACCATCATTTTGCAGGACAATGCTCAAGCACGTACAGTGCAAACTGTTACTGATTTGTTTGACTGATGTGGCTGCTAAGTGCTACACCACCTACTGCACTCCCCTGAATTCAGCCCTCGTGAGTTCAACTCGATTTCTAAACTGAAGGAAACACTTCAAGGCATTCGCTTCAGAACTGCTACAAATTCGTTGGGCAATAGACTATGCCGCTCAAACTCTCAACACAACTGGCACTGCTAAGAGTATCCTACGACTTCCACATCGCTTGCAGTGGGTTATACACAATGCTGGTGACTACTTTGAAGGTCAGTAAAACTTTGAAACACGTATCTATTTTGTATGAGCTGTAAAGAAATAGTTGCCACTATTAAAGTTCCAACCCTCGTAATTACAATGAAGTCACAGTGATTCATGATGGTCTCCTGGACATTACGAAAACTGACACATGGTTTTTAATAGGGTGTGTGATCACCATGACCAGCAGTGCATGCTCTGTGACGCGCTTCCACGCTGACCATAAGGTTGGTAAAGAGTTGTTGTGGTAGGACATTCCATTTCTCGACCAGTGTGGCTGTCAACTGCTGGATTGTCGTTGGTGCATGTGGACATGTTTCAATATGTCTCTCTAACGAACCCCACACATGCTCCATGGGATTTACGTCGGGAGAATGGGCAGGTCAGTACATTCGCCGAATATCCTGTCATTCAAAGAGCTCCCCCACCTGTGCTGTTCGATGCGGTCATGCATTATCACCAATAGAAATGAGGCCGAAATCACTGCTGAAAATACGCTCATCGGGAGGGAGTCACAGTATCGTTTACTGGTGAGCGTACTGTGCTGAAAGATTTGGAGATATGAATGCCCATGAACTCCTCACATCCTACCACCTGGACCACCAAAACGATCATAATCGACAATGTTCTTCGGTAGATTGCGTGTTCTCACCTCTCATCACAGGATACGTCCAGCATTGGTGGTCGAGGTGCTACAGTAGGAGGAAGCATAATGGTTTGTCAGCGTACTGATCTCTTAATCTTTGAACACAGCACAATTACAGTCAATGTCATTGTGAAAATACTCCTTCTTCATAAGTGTCTTTTCAGGGATGCATTCGACCCTGACTTCACTTTTATGGATGAGAATGCGCAACCGTACTGATCAGCACAGGTGGAGGAGCTCTTGGAATGAGAGGATATTTGGTGAATGGACTGGCCTACCCGCTCCCCCAACTTAAATTTCATCAAGCACAAGTGGGGTGCACTAAAGCTACATACTGAAAAACGTACATGTGCACCAATGACCATCCAGCGGATGCAAATAATGTTGTTCAACGAATCGAAAGCTCACCCACAAGAACTCCTTCAAACATGACGAAATAAATCTCAGATGAACAGCCTGGTATGAGCGTGCATAGGACACAATATTTCGGCAATCGACCACATTGCCATCATCAGGTGCGCTGATGTACTGACCAGAGGTGGGCCAGCGCCATGTATATATAAGACAATCCCCCTCCCGATCCTCCCTCAGGCACTTCCTATGAGTCGCTGTGGTCCGCGCCCCACACGCGGTCCAGGTGCAGCTCCATTCTCCCACCATCTGGGCGCTGCATCCTAGGTCTTATCGTTCAGGAGGATCTACCGGCACCGCTCTTGTTATTCTTACCTCCTCCCCCGTAGTTGGTACACTCTGGGAAATATCCTTTTTCTTCTTAATCCGGGTGATCACGGGTTGCCACACCTTGCTAAGAATGTAACCGATGTCACGATTTGGTTGTGGCTCCCTTACTCTGATGTCTATGGCTTCTTTGATGACACAGCCCCAGTATTTGGAAGTCTGTCTCAGGACTTTGGTTTGGTCATAATCCATGCTGTGGAGTTCCGACAGACAATGCTGAGCAATTGCCGACTTACTGGGCTGCAGCAGTCTAGTGCGCCGTTGATGTTCTCAGCATCGGTCATCGATGGTACAAATGGTCTGCTCTATGTATACATTACTGCATTGGCAAGGTATCTGATAAACCCCTGATTTACATAGACCAAGGTTGTCCTTGACACTACCAAGAAACCTTGGAACTCATCAGCCAGAAATTTGACAAAGAGACCACCAACCTTTTCAGACATGTTCTGACATCAACTTACTTCTTATTTGATGGTGAATACTACGAGCAGACAGAAGGAGTAGCCATGGGGAGTCCACTCTCACCCATTGTCGCAAATATGTACGTGGAACATTTCGAGGAGGAAGCTCTTGAATCAGCACATCTAAAACCCACCTGTTTCTTTAGATATGTGGATGATACCTTCGTTATCTGACCACATGGAAGAGATAAACTGGCAGATTTCCTCACACATCTCAACTCCAGACAAGAGAATATTAAGTTCATCGTGGAGATTGAAACGGATGGGATGCTCCCTTTCCTAGTTGTTTTGATTAGAAGACGAGCTGACAGAACTTTGGGCCACAGCGTGTATAGGAAGAGGACGCACACCGATTTGTACCTACATGCGGATAGCTGCGACCACCCGGCACAAAAGGATGGCGTACTTAAAAATCCTGTACACAGAGCTCACACCATCTCCAAAAGGGACAGCCTCCAACAAGAATTGGACCATCTGAAGACCGTGTTTCGGAGGAACGGTTACAAGGAAGGGCAAATTCGGAAGGCTGTACATCCCACACCTGCAGCACCGGCAGAAACTGAGGGTGAACCTCAGGAGGAGGGGGCCTTGTCTATTATTCCGTTTTGTGGGGTCTTATCCGGAAAAATTGGAAGTATTTCACGTAAACACCAAGTGAAAAACATCTTCTGTCCTCCAAGCAAATCCAAGAGCCTTTTTGGTACTGTCAAGGACAACCTTGGTCTAGGCAAATCAGGGGTTTATCAGATACCTTGCCAATGCTGTAGTTTATACACAGGGCAGACCATTCGTACCACTGAGGACCGATGCCGAGAACATCAACGGCACACTAGACTGCAACAGCCCAGTAAGTCGGCAATCGCTGAGCATTGTCTGTCGGAACTCCACAGCATGGATTATGACCAAATCAAAGTCCTGACACTGACTTCCAAATACTGGGACTGTGTCATCAAAGAAGCCATAGAGATCAGAGTAAGGGAGCCACAACTAAATCGTGACAGCGGTTACATCCTTAGCAAGGCGTGGGAACCCGTGATCACCCAGATTAAGAAGAAAAAGGATATTTCCCAGAGTGTACCGACTTCGGGGGAAGAGGGAAGAATAACAAGAGCGGTGCCGGCAGACCCTCCTGAACGAGAAGACCTAGGACACAGCGCCCAGACTACTGGAGAACGGACGCTGTACCTGGACCGCACCGACTCAAGTGCCTGAGTGAGGAGTGGGAGGGGGATTGTCCTATACATACATGGCGCCGGCCCACTGCTGGTCAGTACATCAGCGCACCTGATGATGGCAACGTGGTCGATTGCCGAAATATTGTGTCCTATGCATACTCATACCAGGCTGTCCACCCGAGATTTATTTCGTCATAAAATACGCATGGAGAAGTAGAAGAATCACATCCTTCAAACATTATGTTCAGCATGAAAGGACGTTGCATAGCATCCACTGTCATCCATGGTGAATACACAATCTACATAGAACAATGTATTGTCTTTTTTAATGCCAGAGGACTATCATGAGTCGCTATAACTTCAGTGTAATTAATGTCTTTGGACACTAGCGTCAGTCCTGTTTGTCTCAACGCATATTTCTATCAGTTGCGTTCTGTACTATAATGTAGCAGTTCTTTCTGTGTATAGTCCAAGTTCCACCAAGCTTGACAGTAACATAACATGCGAAAGTTGCTTTGTCCTTCTGTTTTGCACACCAGTGTATTATCCTGAAGCATTCAATTTCTATTAAACTGATAAATGGTGATATTTACTAACCAACTAGGTTTTGTCACTTTCTTAGATTTTCTGAAAACCTACCTTGATGCTCTAATAGTTTTCACTTGTGATATTTCAAATGTACATGCAGTTCGTAGCTCTTCAGCTAACGTTAAGTCAGACTGTCTTAAAGCTTGTGTTCAGACCACCATATCTGTGACTAAATGAATCACTACATGACGAATCCGACTTTCCGTGTGATGTGTCGGCAGCTGGGCCAACACCTTGTAGATCGAGATGGCTGAAAATGCACGCTAGACTAACGCAGACGGGCGTGAAGTACTGGAACAGGCTACGTAATTAATGCTATGAAGAAAAGTACGTAGCTGGATTAATACTTATCTTTAATCAATCATTGTGGTACATCGCTCTTGACGATACACAGGAGACTTTAATTACAATCACTGTAAGGCTAATGGCGCCTTGCTAGTTCGTAGCCATTAACTTAGCTGAAGGCTATTCTGTCTCTCGGCTAATGAGAGAGAAAGGCTTCGTACATCTAGTCGCTAGCTAGGTCGTCCGTACAACTGGGGCGAGTGCAATATCGTATCACGAGACCTGCCTTGTGGTGGCGCTAGGTCTGCGATTACACCGTGGCGACACGCGGGTCCGACATGTACTAAATGGACCGCGGCCGATTTAATCTACCACCTAGCAAGTGTGGTGTCTGGCGGTGACACCACACCGTGTATGACTTACCATACTCACATGTGAATTTACTTTCTCGAGTCAGTCCTTGTAAATCCTCAACCAAAGATCCACAATTTACAGTGTCTGACTTGCGATGTAAAAATTCTGGCTTTGCCACTACTACGTGCATTTTGTTGAAAAAACAGACTAACTTTACTATGTGCCGTCCACGTCACGCTCTTGATCGTGATATGGCGCAAATGTTGGTAACGCCTGTCCTTGAGTGATTGGAAGCAGCAAATTGGAAACAAGCGTTTATAGAGCGATTGGCGAGCTGTTTGTCGGAGTATATGAATTTTTCGCGGTATTTCTACACGTAGTGTGTTGGCAGTATACTGATACTTATAAATAAAGATCAGAATACGTAATTTTATTTGTGATGACAGAAACACATGAATCATTCGCGTTGTTGAGAGGGCCCTTTCTTCGGTTTTCGCTAGTGTAGCTTTTTGGAGTTTCTATTATTGATATATATAGCAATTTGTACGACGAAATAATAATTTATTCTTAAATGTGGAATGTTGTGTTGGTACGACAACTATGAATTGTTTGTGTTTAAGGACGGCCCTTCATGAATATTCTAACTTTGCTGCCTCTTGGCGTTCCTATTATCGATGTATACAGGTAGTTTGACGTTCTTTCAATTGATCTCGCTTGGTTATGGAAAATTTTGTTTTTGTGACAGTCTGATGGGAAGTAATTTGTATAAGCTACAACAGCGCATTTTTTTGTTCCAGAGAAAGACGAATTACATGTGCTGTGTAGGCGGCCCATTCTTCAGTTTTTCTGTGACAGCATGTTGGCGTACCTATTATGGCCTGTAGCATAGCGATGTCTAGGTTAGGTGGGAAATAAACAGCTTGGTTGTGAGTTGGCGGAGCCAACGAATATGAAAATAAAAATCCCAGTTGTGGTGACAGAATGACCTGCAGCATAGCCCAAGGTCGATGTTAGAAGGCAACGCTTTGGTACGGTAGTGAATTAGCGAAACCAATGAATGTGAGATCAGAGAAGCTGGTTGTTGCGACGGACCGATAAGATTTCAACGTGGTGCAGAGATTGGCGCAACTCGCTCCAAATGTACAGGAATGTAAAATTTTCACTTCACCAAAAGAATAAATGTAGTATCCCACGACCATAATATCAATGACTCACTGTTGGAATCGGCCAACTAATACAAATACCTGGGAGTAACATTTTTTAGGGATATGAAATGGAATAATCACATAGGTTTTGTCGTGGGTAAAGCAGGTGGTAAAATTTTGTTTCCAGTGGGCCCGCAGCTCGATATAAGTCGTGCAAAGACATTATGAATGAAGTCCAAAAATCTGCTTCTTTTTTTGAGATGTTTATTTAATCACGAGAGGCCTGTTTCAGCAGTATTGACATCATCAGGTGCTCTTTTTTTTTTTGGTCATCAGTCTACTGACTGGTTTGATGCGACCTGCCACGAATTCCTTTCCTGTGCTAACCTCTTCATCTCAGAGTAGCACTTGCAACCTACGTTCTCAATTATTTGCTTGACGTATTCCAATCTCTGTCTTCCTCTACAGTTTTTGCCCTCTACAGCTCCCTCTAGTACCATGGAAGTCATTCCCTCATGTCTTAGCAGATGTCCTATCATCCAGTCCCTTCTCCTTATCAGTGTTTTCCACATATTCCTTTCCTCTCCGATTCTGCGTAGAACCTCCTCATTCCTTATTTTATCAGTCCACCTAATTTTCAACATTCGTCTATAGCACCACAACTCAAATGCTTCGATTTTCTTCTGTTCCGGTTTTCCCACAGTCCATGTTTCACTACCATACAATGCTGTACTCCAGACGTACATCCTCAGAAATTCCTTCCTCAAATTAAGGCCGGTATTTGATGTTAGTAGACTTCTCTTGGCCAGAAATGCCTTTTTTGCCATAGCGAGTCTACTTTTGATGTCCTCCTTGCTCCGTCTGTCATTGGTTATTTTACTGCCTAGGTAGCAGAATTCCTTAACTTCATTGACTTCGTGACCATCAATCCTGATGTTAAGTTTCAGGCTGTTCTCATTTCTACTACTTCTCATTACCTTTGTCTTTCTCCGATTTACTCTCAAACCATACTGTGTACTCATTAGACTGTTCATTCCGTTCAGCAGATCATTTAATTCTTCTTCACTTTCACTCAGGATAGCAATGTCATCAGCGAATCGTATCGTTGATATTCTTTCACCTTGCATTTTAATTCCACTCCTGAACCTTTCTTTTATTTCCATCATTGCTTCCTCGATGTACAGATTGAAGAGTAGGGGCGAAAGACTACAGCCTTGTCTTACACCCTTCTTGATCGTCCACTCTTATTATTCCCTCTTGGTTGTTGTACATATCGTATAGGACCCGTCTCTCCCTATAGCTTACCCCTACTTTTTTCAGAATCTCGAACAGCTTGCACCATTTTATATTGTCGAACGCTTTTTCCAGGTCGACAAATCCTATGAAAGTGTCTTGATTTTTCATTAGCCTTGCTTCTATTATTAGCCGTAACGTCAGAATTGCCTCTCTCGTCCCTTTACTAGAGCATTCTCAATTTTCTTTTCCATTCTTCTGTATATTATTCTTGTAAGCAGCTTCGATGCATGAGCTGTTAAGCTGATTGTGCGATAATTCTCGCACTTGTCAGCTCTTGCCGTCTTCGGAATTGTTTGGATGATGCTTTTCCGAAAGTCAGATGGTATATCGCCAGACTCGTATATTCTACACACCAATGTGAATAGTCGTTTCGTTGCCACTTCCCCCAATGATTTTAGAAATTCTGATGGAATGTTATCTATCCCTTCTGCCTTATTTGACCGTAAGTCCTCCAAAGCTCTTTTAAATTCCGGTTCTAATACTGGATCCCCTATCTCTTCTAAATCGACTCCTGTTTCTTCTTCTGTCACATCAGACAAATCTTCACCCTCATAGAGGCTTTCAATGTATTCTTTCCACCAATCTGCTCTCTCCTCTGCATTTAACAGTGGAATTCCCGTTGCACTCTTAATGTTACCACCGTTGCTTTTAATGTCACCAAAGGTTGTTTTGATTTTCCTGTATGCTGAGTCTGTTCTTCCGCAATCATATCTTTTTCGATGTCTTCACATTTTTCCTGCAACCATTTCGTCTTAGCTTCCCTGCACTTCCTATTTATTTCATTCCTCAGCGACTTGTATTTTTGTATTCCTGATTTTCCCGGAACATGTTTGTACTTCCTCCTTTCATCAATCAACTGAGGTATTTCTTCTGTTACCCAAGGTTTCTTCGCAGCTACCTTCTTTGTACCTATGTTTTCCTTCCCAACTTCTGTGATGGCCCTTTTTAGAGATGTCCATTCCTCTTCAACTGTACTGCCTACTGCGCTATTCCTTATTGCTGTATCTATAGCGTTAGAGAACTTCAAACGTATCTCTTCATTCCTTAGTACTTCCGTATCCCACTTCTTTGCGTATTGATTTTTCCTGACTAATGTCTTGAACTTCAGCCTACTCTTCATCACTACTATATTGTGATCTGAGTCTATATCTGCTCCTGGGAACGCCTTACAATCCAATATCTGATTTCGGAATCTCTGTCTGACCATGATGTAATCTAATTGAAATCTTCCTGTATCTCCCGGCCTTTTCCAAGTATACCTCCTCCTCTTATGATTATTGAACAGGGTATTCGCTATTACTAGCTGAAACTTGTTACAGAACTCAATTAGTCTTTCTCCTCTTTCATTCCTCGTCCCAAGCTCGTATTCTCCTGTAACCTTTTCTTCTACTCCTTCCCCTACAACTGCATTCCAGTCGCCCACGACTATTAGATTTTCGTCCCCCTTTACATACTGCATTAACCTTTCAATATCCTCATACACTTTCTCTATCTGTTCATCTTCAGCTTGCGACGTCGGCATGTATACCTGAACTATCGTTGTCAGTGTTGGTCTGCTGTCGATTCTGATTAGAACAACCCGGTCACTGAACTGTTCAGAGTAACACACCCTCTGCCCTACCTTCCTATTCATAGCGAATCCTACACCTGTTATACCATTTTCTGCTGCTGTTGATATTACCCGATACTCATCTGACCAGAAATACTTGTCTTCCTTCCACTTCACTTCACTGACCCCTACTATATCTAGATTGAGCCTTTGCATTTCCCTTTTCAGATTTTCTAGTTTCCCTACCACGTTCAAGCTTCTGACATTCCATGCCCCGACTCATAGAACGTTATCCTTTCGTTGATTATTCAATCTTTTTCTCATGGTAACCTCCCCCTTGGCAGTCCCCTCCTGGAGATCCGAATGGGGGGCTATTCCGGAATCTTTTTCCAATGGAGAGATCATCATGACACTTCTTCAAATACAGGCCACATGTACTGTGGATACACGTTACGTGTCTTTAATGCAGTGGTTTCCACTGCCTTCTGCATCCTCATGTCGTTGATCATTGCTGATTCTTCCGCCTTTAGGGGCAATTTCCCACCCCTTGGACAAGAGAGTGCCCTGAACCTCTATCCGCTCCTCCGCCCTCTTTGACAAGGCCGTTGGCAGAATGAGGCTGACTTCTTATGCCGGAAGTCTTCGGCCGCCAATGCTGATTATTTATCAAAATTTAGGCAGTGGCGGGGATCGAACCCGGGACCGAAGCCGCTACCCCTAGACCACAGGTGTTCTATAACGTTAAAAGATGTAAGAAAAACATTTAAGTGAGAAACCAGCGATGTTATAGATCACCTGATGATGGCAATAGTGCTGGAACAGGCATGTCGTGATTAAACAAACATCTCAAAAAATAAGCAGCTTTTTGGACTTAATTCATAATATCTTTGCAGGTGGTAGAATTCGATTTATTGGTAGAATACTGAAGAAGTGCAATCAGTCTACAAAAGAGAAATGGTTCAAATCGCTCTGAGCACTATCGGACTTAACATCTGTGGTCATCAGTCCCCTAGAACTTAGAACTACTTAAACCTAACTAACCTAAGGACATCACACACATCCATGCCCAAGGCAGGATTCGAACCTGCGACCGTAGTGGTCACGCGGTTCCAGACTGAAGTGCCTAGAACCGCATGGCCACACTGGCCGGCTACAAAAGAGACTTCTTACAAATGACCAGTTGTAGAATATTACTCAAGTGTGTGGGACCCATACCAGACGGGACTAGCAGAGGAGATTGAATGTATACAGAGAAGGGCAGCATGAATGGTCACATTTTTTTAACCAGTGGGAAAATGTCACAGAGATACCGAAGGAACTGAACTGGCAGACTCATGAAGATAGGTGTAAACCCTCCTAAGGAAATCTGTTAACGAAGATTCAAGAACCGGGTTTAAATGATTATTCTAAGGTCATACTACAAACCCCTACATATTGTTCACATAAGGATAGTCAGGATAAGATTAGAATAATTAGTGCGTGCAAGGAGGCATTCAAACAATTATTCTTCCTGTGCTCCATATGTGAATGGAACAGGAAGAAACCGTAAGAACTGGTACAATGGGACGTACTCTCTGCCATGCACCACTCTGTGGTTTGCAGAGTATCGATGTAGATGTAGATATAGATTGATCCCAAGCCTAGCCAAAGGTGTATGTTAGGTTGGAAGGAACAGTTAGGTTGAGCCTTGATGAGGCCAATGAATGTGAAAGCAGAAAAAGTAGTTGTAGAGACAGACTGATATCTAGTGTAGCCCAAGGTCTATCTATATGTGTGATGTCTGTCAACCTGTAATAGCATTGGCAGTGATAAATAGGTCCTAATGTACATTTCATTAATACTGTTCTTATGTGCTGCATAGATTCTTCTGATTGGATGGCATTGGATGGATGTGGGACTGAGTAATAGAGCTTTTGTTGTGACAACAAAAATTTTCACTAACAGTGTATATGTTTTCACAGATATTACCTTGTAATTTCCAGGCATATGTTTGTCAGTATCTGCTCACCTTAAAAGGCTGAGTAATAGAGGTTTGGTTGTGTCTACGAAAATTTTTACTAACAGTGTATATGTTTTCACAGATATTACTTTGTAATTTCCCGGTATGAGTTTGTCAGTATCTGCTCACCTTAAAAGGCAACTGTAGGTGTTAATCTTGCATTTGGAGTTCTTGTAAGTATCCAATGAGAAGTACCAAAGGAGTTGACTTCAGCCTGGGGAAGTGCTCTCTTTTGAGCATACATTTCGATTTATCTCCATAATGTTTTCAGCCTTTTCAGCCATGGCCTCTGAACAAGTTTGCTACAGGTACATTGTCCTTATGGAAAACAAAGGTAATGTAGTTACTAGTGTATGTTTCTTGGTCTTAGCCAGTCTTAAAAAGTGTCAGAGGTGTGTTGGTATTTGAGCCTTTTCCTCATAAGAAAGGTATAGAAGGGGTGTTTTGGAGTTGCGAAAATACTAATCATAGAATTAGTTGCATCATTCGAAAAATTATTGGTTTAAGGGAAGTAAGTTAAGTCTTACAAAAAATCTGGAATTAACTTTTCTCTATGTGAAAAGGGGCAGACATTTTGTAATTGTTGATGAGCTGAAATTATGTGAGAAGACTGTTGTAGACTCCAGAAGCTTCTGGAGAAAAGTGTGTATTGAAATGCATTTCAAAGAAAGTGAGAAACATGGTGATGACATAGTCATTGCAGAGACAAATGAGTCTATGTTCAAAACAAGAAAATTTGGTAGGGACAGTAAGAAATGGGAAGGTGAGTTTTCAGAGGATTCCAAAGAGGAAACCACAAGTGTTTCTCTAAAGTTGTTCCCAGACGTAAAAAGAAGGTGATGCTCAGTATCATCAAAGAGTGCATGCTTTTGGGAATGATAGTATAACAGGGTGGTAAAAAATTTCTGTTTGAAGGCCGTACAGTCCTGAATAGTATGCCAATGAGGCAAAATCACTGTTAACATGGAGGAAGTCATTCTGTAGACGGGATTTTTCAGAATAACACTATTTTCTTAGGCCAGTTAAAGATGTTCATGAGAGTTGAAAACATAGTTTAAGAGTCAGTAAGGGTAAAACAGCCCACTCTGCATGCTCTCATTTTATGTCTATGCACATGAAGTATACGTCAGATCAGCTACACTAGCATGACACAGCAGTGAATAAACCTCTCCACCTGCTGTGGCGGAGCATTTGTTCTTTGAACATCGTGGCTTGGCAGTCCCTTGAAGGTCAAGGAAGAGCGGCGCACTCAAGAATCTAAATGAGCAGAAAGAAGTGAAATATCTTATTAACAACTGGCACTCACTTTTGATCACTGTCATAGTAAAGCACAGGCCTGTTTCAAATACTCTGTCATGCACTGCAAGAGCTGTTCACCTATCATTGTAATTGAAGCAGTGTTTCAAAAAGAGTGGGTATAAAATCCAGAAGAATTATTGCTAAGATGTTTTCATCATTTACTAGCTTGGACAGGTTACAGTTCTCTTACAGCACCTATACACTGTAAAAAAGCAAACAAGTATGAGAGAACATTCACATGGCACTGCGTAGCAGGACCTTAAAGTCAAGAATGGCGGCTCGAAATTGCTTATGCGATTAATTGATATACACATATTCTGCGTGACAAATCTTGCTTGAAGTGCATGACAACATGAGTTAACACCACAAAACACTTCAATCCCACCAATGCACGTGATTGAAGCTACCTGTCTCATAAAACCCTGTCTGGTCCCTTTAATCCCCCCAAACCAACCAACCATAAAATTCTTTATACTGCTGTGTGAAGAAGTCCATTACCTGCTTGTTGCACATCCTTGTGTGACATGAACTGTTGACCCTTTAAGGCCTTTTATAAGAGATAATAGGTATCAAAAATGGGGATAGATCAGGAGTGTAGGGCTGGTGCTCAAGTGCCTTCCACTTGACTTGGTGTAACTTCTGCATTATAACATTTGCGTTATGGGGGCATGTTATCATCAAGTAGTTGCACCCATTGCTGCACCATTCTACTATAGTGGTTTTCAAGAGACACATTTTGCTGTACCAGAAAAAAGCTCACGTTACTCATTCTCCAATGGATGTCTATCAGTGTTTGTGCTTCAACTCTTTTGCCAGAAGAAGGAACCCCTGGCTCCAGAAGCTTGTAAAAGTTAGCTATTTTTGTGTGTGTGTATGTTCTTTCGCTGCTGCTTGGTGCATAGATTTTTTAGCTATCCATTTACTTTAAGTGTTTGTCTGTCGCAGCCAAGAAAGAATAATGGCTCATTGGTCCTGTTTGGATGCATCTCTTAATAACATAGCCATTGTTCATGTTTTCACATTTACTGTGCGCATGTTAGAAAGACAGAAATGCCTAGTCCCTTGGCTGCGTGTTGGTGTTTATACATCCGCATCAGAGTAGTGCCGAGTTTGAATATACACTGCAGCAGTACCCTCAAATGGAAAGATTTTTATCACTGCTTATTATTTCTGACTGTTCTAGGTCAAACAAATGCTTGAAAGGTGAAGGTTTCAAGAATTTTACAGTTAATTGTAAAGTGAAATTTAAAGATCCTCAAATAGATGCACATACAAATAGCATCTAATACATCTAATCAACCGTAAAACTTTTTGATACTTATTTATTCGAATATGTGTGGTCAGGAGGAGGTATGCATTTTATGAAGAGTGCAGAAACCATGTAGAAGCCCTAGTGTGATTTGTTGTTTTCAATAAAATACTAATATCAACATTTTTATGTTTTCTGGAATTCATTAGTTGTTCCTGTATTATTATTTTCTTGGTGATGTGATCCATCTATGGTAACTAAATAAAAGACAGTTTATTTTTATGTTATACACACATACACGTTCCTCTTCATTTTATTTACTATGTATGATTGGTCACCTCTAATACATGATGTTTCATAACTACAAAGAAGCAAAACCTGTGTACTATAAAAATAGCTGATTTTGTTGCATAGACAGACTACATCTGCAAGAATATTATAATGATAACACTTCTGATAAATAACTTCCTACATGCTTCTATGTTTATATGAAACTTCAGTTCCATCATACTATGATATGTACTATGCTATAGGATGTTATGTTAAAATGCAATATTTGTTCCTCCTGCAGCTGAAACTAAAACATTATTCTTATCAGCTATAAAAATCAGCTATTCCACAATCTTAGCTTCCCATCATCACTCGTGGCAGGCATTACCAACATACACTTGAAAGCAAGAGAACCAGTGGCTGTTTGTAAGGTTTTACAAAAAAAGCTTGGACACTGAAGAGAAAAGATCACACAATTGTAACAATGATGAGTTGGACAAAGAAACTAGTTTTTGAGCCAAACAATGTTAGTAAGGATTTGTAGACAGCCAACAAGGCCCATTGTCAATCCGAACATTTAATCTCACTTGCTTGTAAACACAGTGCAAAGCACTTTCTTATATGCTTCCCAGTCTTTAGACCCACTTAAATGGCTGAAATGTTTGGATTGTCAGCAGTACCTGTGACTGCTGCTGCACTGGACCAGTTTCCAGACACTGTTGATGCTGCTGCTGGTAGTGCTCCTATTGCAGTTTTAGTTGCTGGTGCCTGCGCTCAAGAAATCTGGCACCCATGGTAGCACTTGGTGGATTACAACAGTGACTGCCTTTTCACCAATGCTATAACCCCCACTCAGGCTAAGTTTATTAAAAATGACCAACTTCTGTAAGAATAAATAAAAAACTGTCTTTTTGTTCATGAAACAGTTCTCAAGGGTATGTTCTTTTCACCCACAAGAGAATTTAATATGAGATGGTTCCTGTGTAAGTTGAATACGTCCAAGCAATACTTACTCAATATTTGTATGTAGTGCAAGCACTGACTGGGAGTGAGAAATGAATGAACAGTGTAGCAGCACTTTACTTTTTGAATAACCCCTTTTTAAAACAGTATTGTGCACTAGGGATAAACTGAATGAGGCCCCACTATTTGAAGCAGACTGGCTTATATTCATTGAGGATGGAGGCTCCACTCTTCATCCAGTCATACTGATTTAGGCTTTCCATGGTTTCCCTACATTGCTTCAGCAAATGCCAGAATGTTTTGTATTATAAGACCATGGCCAAATGCCTGACTCATGCTTGTCAAACTAGACCTGTAAGTATATAAATACCTGTATATATGAAGTATGGTTATTTTTGCTGTTCTTGAATGGTAATAACAAGACATGTCTAATATACTTGTAAAAGTGATCTACAGATGAACAAAACTACTAATACTACTACTACTACATTTGAGCCACAACAGAAATTAATGAGGTAGTTCCTGATTACACTAAATAAGTCAAAGACTACTTAGCCAATGAACATGCATTTTATAATCAAATTTCCATACAGTCTAGTGATGGAGAAAACCAAATGTTCATATTTTGTAGCACTACACATTCAGTAAACAGTTACAATGATTAGAATCCGCAGATATAGATGAGTTGGATAACAGCAGTTCAGGAAGGACCACTACAGGGTGGCCAAATATTTGCGTACTACAGGAGCTCACTACACATTTTACTATATCTGTATCATCCATTTGCACATCCAGCAGGTTTACTGAGCATATGTTGTACACTCAAAATTAATTTGTAGAATTACACAATCCAGTCATACACTTTCGTACAGAGGTGCTATGAGATTTAGTAGAAACAATAATTTCGTAGCTAATAGGATGTCACAGAATTTATAAAAACGTGTAGTTAAGAAAAAAATTTGTATGTTTGGATAATCTATAGCATTGTTTTGTTCACACATCACATACTATTATTGCCTAAAGAAATGTTGCAATGGATTACATGTATGTCATTGAATAACCTCAATAACATCAAGACTATGGTTTTGAACGAAGTAAAATTGTTTCCACCGTATACACATGAAAACCGTATGGTGACTGTTTGTGTCACAGTTAAGGTGAAACTGATTTTTACTATCATCAATAAACACCACTAAGTAGTAAATGTGTTGGAAAGTGAGTGTAAGATTTCCAAGATTCTTAAAAAATGGTTCAAATGGCTTTAAGCCCTATGGAGCTTAACATCTGGGTCATCAGTCCCCTAGACTTATAACTACTTAAACGTAACTAACCTAAGGACATCACACACATCCGTGCCTGAGGCAGGATTCGAACCTGCGACCGTAGCAGCAGCGCGGCTCCGGACTGAAGTGCCTAGAACCGCTCGGCCACAGTGGCCAGCCTAGATCCTTAAAAAGACTCCTGCTAGATGCATTGTTATGTACAGGGTGGCACTGTTAAAAGTAGCCCACCTCCTCTTTGAATGCAAATGACTTCTGAAATAGACTGAACAGCTACAACAATGTAACAATATTATGAAAAGGACAGGTGCTACTCACCTTTTAGCAGAGATGCTGTGTCGCAGATAGGCACAGCAAAATGACTTAGAAAGTGAGCTTCCAGCCAAAAAGACCTCCATCAGGAACAGAAAACACACTTTTGCTTGAGTGTGTGTGCGTATGTTGTCCATTTCCGATGAAGGTCTTGTTGGCTGAAAGCTTACTTTCTAACAGTCTTTTTGCTACCTATCTGTGACTCAGCACCTCTGCCATATAATGAGTAGCAACTATCTTTTTCATAATATTGTTACATTCCATCCTGGATTTTCCATTGTTTGTTTCAGCTACAACAATGGACAATTTTATGCAATAATTGGTTGTTAGCATTCTTCTATCAGCATTCCAATTTATTTCATCAGTCAGGTTAGATATTTCTCTTTGCAGGCTACAAAATGACTTTCTCGATAGAAGCAAGAGTCGAAATAATGGAAGCATATGTGAAAACTGGTTTCATTATGGAAACTTGCAAAATTTTTTGGGTCAAGTATTTGGATAGAGGACTACCAGCAAAGTGAGCAAACCAGAGCTTGTATAAAAACAGGTGCACCTAGAGATCTGTGTAAAATGTAAAATGACGAAGAAGTACTTCAGTTCACACACCAGAAGTTATTGCGTACATCCACTGAAGAATTATTCAGAGTCCAAAGAAGTCTACATGTAAACTGGCCGAAAAGGCGCATGTAAGTAATAATTGCCAGTGGATATTGAAAAGTCTTCATTTGAAGCCATATTGTGTGATAGTTGTGCAGCAGTTACAGAAGGATGACAGTCAGAAAAGTGTAGATTACTGCACATGGCTTTTAAGTAACAATCACAATGGTTTAAATCAAACAATGGAAAATCCAGGATGGAATGTAATAATATTATGAAAAGGAAAGTTTCTACTCACCATATAGTGGAGATGCTGAGTCACAGATAGGCACAACAAAAAGACTCTCACAATTAAAGCTTTCAGCTGTTGGCCTTTGTGAACAATAGACGACACACACACACACACACACACACACACACACACACAAAGGCAAACACAATGCGCACATGTGACTGCAGTCTCAGACAACAGAAACCACAATGGTTTGTTAGACCTGTTCCATTACATTGTACGTGATGAAGCGTGGCTTCATTTTTCTGGTTATGTGAATTCACAGAAGACAAGGTGTTATGCAATGGCGCACTCAAACATTCTGTGTCAGTAACAACTCCATGAAACTGGCATCTGGTGCGGTGCACTAGGAATGTGTATCATTGGACCGATATTTTTTGACACTACTCTCAACATGGTTGCATAAATTGAAATTTTTGATACATTTTGTGCTCAACTCACTTAACATGAAAGACAAAAGACAATAATGTTTCCTCCAGCAAGATGGGGCAACACGCCACATGTTTAGGGTACCCCTGGAATGAGTCCATCATGTCTTCACTGAGGAACGAAGTGTCAGTAAACATTTAAGCTACCATATTCACCACATCTAACAACATGTAATTTTTCCATGTGGCGACACTCGAAGAGTAAGGTCTATGAAACAAACCATGTGTATGCCTGTTCAGCTGTCCTCTGAATTATATCTACTAGGGTTAAGTTTGGACGCTAGATTAGTACCCTTGCATTATCAGCAAATATTACAGTTTCTGCAGTGCCTTTTAACCCTCCTTTGCTCGCACTGATGACAGCCAATATCGACATGATTTTCGCACTGTGTTCTATCTGATTGGGCTGGATTGAGTTTGCTCCATTTTCAGTACCTTTCCACTGACTCTCCATTTGTTAGCTTCAGCCATCATTGGCTCTCAGTTACACAGTATTGCATTGTTTATGCAACATTATTATAGCTTGGACAACACTAGTCAGCCACTTGAGCACTGCCACTACAATCTGAAACAAAGTAAGTGCATGTTACTTTACTGCATTCCTAGCGTCAGTCAAACTTTCATGTGTGTAACTAATTATAGTTAATTTCCTTTTTATCTAGAATACGGTTCAAAATATATTTCAAGCTCACACATGTTAACCACAAAATCAGCTTAATAGCACATCAGATCATTTGTAATCATTAGCTATTGATGAAGTTTTTTGATTTCATTAAATCCTCCATCCAGCACAGGATTGTTCAGTAATGTATAGATTCCAAAGTTACACAGTAATGTATAGATTCCAAAGTTACATGATGGGCTTCTGGAATGAAAATACAGAAATGAATCTAAATTTTGAAAAGAACAACTCTGGTAAGCATTGATTATATTGCACCAGCACATAATCGTTGCACTTCATGTTTTGTTTTATCAATTTGGGCAGGTAAGGTTTTTTTTGTTGATTTGTATCATATACACACATAATCTGTGTATGGTTCTGTGATAGCTATGTATCATAATCAGTGTTGGACACTCAAATCCCCATTTCAAACCAGTCATGCCATGAAAAATATTGATTTCATTTCCTGTTGTTTCCTGGATTTGTTATACACATGAGGGTTGAATGAAAAGTAATGCCTCCACCTTCATTAATTGGGTTTTGATGGGAACATTTTAATAAATAAAATGCAGAAATAATCCTTAGAATGTGATCTTTAATTACCAATATTCACTTTTCCACATAAATCACCAGCCAATTAGATACATTTCTGCCAACGATGAACAAGTTTTTGGAAGCTGTTATGGAAGAACCCGACACTCTGTCTCACAGCCCTCTCAACGTTTTCATCAGAAGCATAATGATATCCCCACAGATTGTCTTTTATTATCAGAAACAGATGGAAGTCAGATGGTGCTAAATCTGGACTGTATGGAGGATACCGTATGGTAGTGAGATTCAGTCCCTGAAGTTCTGTTGTGGTGGCACATAAAGTGTGTGGTTTGACATTGTCATGCTGCAGGAAAACATTTCCCTTTTCCTTTTGGACTCTTGTTAGCTATCGTTTCAGAGTTCACAGCATTGTGATGTAACACTCTGAATTTATTGTTGTTCCACGATCAAGGAAATGAACATGGATAACACCATCTGCATCCCAGAACACTGCAACCATGACTTTTGCAGCTGAGGACTGCGTCTTGAATTTCTGTTTCTGGGGTGAGTCTTTGTGTCGATATTCCATAGACTGAAATTTTGTCTCCAGGTCATAACGGTGGACCTACGTTTTGTCTCCTGTCACAATTGAATGGAGAAAGGCGTCACCTTCATTCTTGTAATGCGAGAGGAGTTCCTGGCAAATTTCCAGTCTGTGGGCTTTCATTTCAGGAGTCAGCATTTGGGGTATCCACTGTGCACAGATCTTCTGATAGCCAAGCTAAGCAGTAATGTGACCCACACGTTCTTGTGAAATGCCGATTGTGCTTGCAATTTCTCTCTGAGTGATACGGATCATTCTGAATCAATCTGTCAACATTTTGCTTGTGAAACTCAGTGGTTGCTGTCACAGGACGTCCAACTCCTTGCCACACAGGTCAGATGTTCCCGCCTCAACATCTTTAAACTTACTCACCCAATGACGCATAGTACTCACATCATCACAATCACCATGAACTGCTTTCATTCTCTGATGAATCTCCTGTAGGGTGACGCCTTCTGCTGTCAAGAATTCAATGACTGCACATTGCTTAAATTGCATTGACCGACCATCTGTGCAGGGTTCCATACTTTACACTATAACAACACAATTGTTCAATGTTAAGTCTTCCCACCATCTGGAGCTGTAGAGAAGAGGCTACAGAACAAGCCAGTACCTGCTGCATACCATTTCTGCCAACTGTTGAAGAGTTACGAAGGTGGAGGCATTACTCTTCAGTCAACCCTCATACATCATTTATCTTTACTTTTTATGCATCATTCCAAGTATTTCACACAGCCTTTAACTGTCTGTATGTTCTTATATTAGCGATTTGTAACAATACTGTCCTATTTCTCATGCAGGTTGATGTAACTGACATGTTTAATGATTTCATAAGAGTTGTGCCTGTTGCTGCATCAGAAATACATTATTAGTTCTTAAACAACCCCTTAATGTAATTTCTTTAGGTGAAGTACAAGAGCAAACATGATTCCACACTTAGTCTATTTTTATTTTGTTATGAAGATAGTGCATGTACACAGTGTCAGCCATGGTAAAGTTGATTCATATGTATTCAGTTATATATTAGTAGTTATAATGTTTGCTGCCACTTTGAGAATGATATCACTGAATTTGGTACCATGCACTAACAAACCAAAACACTATGACAACTACCCACCACATAACTGAAAGCTGCCGGGTGGCATTGCAGACACTTAACACAATAAGGAGAAAAACTGATAAGCAGAACAGAGATGAGTGAGAAATCATCTTAGTAATGATATGGCAGCAAATAGGGAAATATACTGACACAAGGAACTTTGAAAAGGGTAGATTGTGAAGGCCTGGCACCTCACAATAAGCACCTCAAAAATGGGGGCACTGGCAGACCATTCATCTGCTACTGTTGTGAGCATCTATGGAAAACACCTGAAGGTGTGAAAAACATAAGCAGAGAACAAGATGTAGGATGTCCATGCCTCACTACAGTATGTGGAGGTCAGAGGCTTTCCCACTCTGCAAAGCAGGCCATGTGGCAAGCTGTGACACATATGATGACATAGTGCAACACTATTACAATATGTGACTCTGCAGTAGACAACCTGTTGGCCCAAAAAACTGTCATTTATGATTGCAGTGGGAACAGGTTCATCAAGATGGGCTGTGGATTAAGGGAAATATTTTACCCAGCCAGATGAATCATGTTTCTTGTTGCACCATGGTTGTGCCAGGATATGCTGCCATCCAGGTGATTGGCTGCTTGAGTCATGCACAGCCTCAAAGACACAAACTGGTGGGCACAATGTTGTGCTATGTGGGATGTTCATCTGTACATACATTGGATCTACAGCAGCAATTGAGGGCACTATGACAGCTACGGGGTACGTGAACATTAATGCAGACCATCCGCATCAGTTCATGCTTGATGTCTTCCTTGTAGAACAACTGTCCATGTCACAAGACCAAAATCATGCTAGAGTTGTTTAAGAAGCAATAAGATGAACTCACATTGATGTCTTTGACACCAAATTCTGCTGATCTGCACCCAATGGAACATATCTATGGTACTACAGGCACCAGTTCCGTATCTGCAAACCACCAGCCTGTAATTTATAGGAAATGTGCCACTTGTGCATAGATGTATGGTGGCACATCTCTCCAGAAACCTACAGAGCACTTGTTGAATCCACACCATGCAGCATTGCTGCTGTATTGCATTAAAAAGGAGGACCAACATCTTGTTAAGCAGCTAGCCATAATGTTTTGGCTCATCAGTGTATATGTCACCGCTATTACTTGGAAACATAGTTTCATTCAACTCATTGTTTTGCATGTGTTTTGCTTAATGGTGGTAACAGGTTTCAACTCTTGAGTTCTGGTTGTACCTAGAATTAGGTAGAAATCTTGTCCTGGCACATGATACTTCAATCAAAATTTTTAATCATCTCTTGCACATTATGTTTTTTAGTTTTATCTTTATTTATTTTAGGAGGAAACAGAAATCAGAGTGCTGTGAAACAAAATTTACAAAATACTAAAATTTTTACCCACAGTTTCCACGTGGCAAATCTCTTCTCAGTGTTCTTTTAAATTCTCTCTAATTTTAAAACTAAGCAAGTCATTAAAACTCTGTTATATACTGTAGCACTTTCCTTTTTTTATCTGAATCTAACTGGTCAAAATATACTTAAAGTCAACATATAACTGTCTTGCAGAAAACCAGTTTTAGTCTCTAGTTAAGTCTGCGTAAACATATTAATGTTGTCTTATATTTCCAAATTATTAAAGCATATCGTAGCATAGTCTCTTACGACTCGGGAACTTGGACATTAAAAAAGAAAGTTTAGGAATCTGGTTGTGGTGAGTACAGAAGAGATTAAATGAGAATACAGAGTAAAGAATTGTGAACTATTTGAAAAGGTGAAGGAAACAAAAACTCTTTATCAAAAAGAGCTAGTCAAATGGTGTCAAACACTTTATAATAAAAACCTATTTGCTCAAACCCACCATTTACATGAAAAGAAATGGTAGTAGAAGAAGAAGGTCTTGTACTTGCTCTTCCTACAGAATAGAATTACATTACATTACATCAGCTGAGATATATCTGATTTCAGTGACAGGATGCATCTCAAAACTCCACTTGAGCTTACATTTTCCTGTGTGAGATGTTCATAGTGGTCAAATTCACAACTGTTAGTACTCCAGACTTGATAAAAAGAGGGTGACAGTGCTCCATACGACTAGCCTTGCATATTATATAGATATTTTTGTGTATTTGTTGCTGATATAATGGGTATTTTCCCATATGAGTAAGCCATATGACTGAAAGATCATGAAGTATGTCATACTGAGATAACTATGATGAACCACATGTCTCTTTTTCCACAAGAGATAAGACACTAGTGACCTGCAACCACAAAACTCCAGTTTTTGTTAGTAGTATGTTAAAAGGAATGCAATAAAATACTTTACTTACATTGCACAATATGAGTGAAACCACACACTTTTTTACAAAAGTTTGATCAACAATTTTCAAAACAGCTGCAGTGATATTTTTACCTGGCCGAAGGTCAGACTGGTTGTTACAAAGAAGGTTATGTTTTCCAAATGAATTTGTAACTGAATGTAAATAAGTAATTCAAATATTTTTAAAAGAACTGGCACAACAGAGAATGATTGGTAGTTCTAGGGGATTTGGTTATCTTTATTTACAAATGCTGGGACAATTTTTGAGATTTTGAGTCATTCCAGAAAAACTCCATACTCCAAACACATATTAAAAATAAAACTTAGTGACCAACTTATCAAATGAACTCATCTTTTAATGAAAATCAAATGATCATGTGGAACTATTGACTATAGTACCTATCTGGGGCTGTTTGGCTGCCTAGTCAAAGTCTATCTGTTTGACACCAAGTTGTTAACTTGCACAGCTATGAAGATGAGATGAAGTGATTAGCACAAAATGAACACTTTAAACCTAAGCAAAGAAAATCCCTGACCCAGCTGGGAACTGCACCCAAGACCCTGCAATCTAGAGGGAGCAATGCTAACCACTATACCACGAGTTGCTGTTGATCTTTTAATAACGTAGTTAGACATCTTGTGGCAGTCCATATTTTTGGAATTAGAGAATTTAGATTCTCTTTTCTAGACCTCATTGGATGTGATCATATCTCAGTGAAGTTGGGAACCAAACACATTTCTTTCAAACGTGTCTGTAGCCTTAATTATGTCTCCAAGTTCTCTTACTGATGTGACAATGTAATCATTCCATTCTCTTGGGTTGAGCAGATTAAGAAACATCTGGATGGAAGATCTGTCTCACCTAATGGCTTCCCAACCTGCCATACACTTGTTTGAAGCTCCTTCTAGGTGTCACTTCGGAAGCTGCTTTTTTTGGCTTTTAAGAGTGTCGCTTTCTTACACTTTTGTACTTTGCTATGCAAACCACATCTATCTGCTTGGTCACTTGGTTATAATAACTTTCATATATTGCATATAGTGCGAACACATTATATCTAATTTTTGGTGATACTTTTCTATTGCAGTTAACTTTTTGTTATTTCTACATTTACCTGATGAACTATTACATTAATGAGGGGCAAGAATACCACAAATCTATCTGTACTTACCCATGCCACACAAAATTATTTGGAATAAGTTGGTTGCTTATGACAAATTGTTAAAAGCAGTGGAACAAGGTCCACAAAATTTTCATCAACCAGGCAAACTCCATGTTCGTCTCTATATAAATTAACAAAGGCATGCATCATTACATGTAAGAGACTTGAAAAAAGGGGGGGAGGGGATATTGGATTCTAGTTGCTCTGAATTTCCCATTTCAGTGTTTACGTACCCACAGATTGCAACATTTCTTCAACTCTATCAAAAAATACATTTATGTCACAATTTGGAAACTTTTACTGGCTAATAATTATTATATTTTCTTTAGCTAGTCACACAAAGCTAGACTCTGCATCTCCTTCTGAGTAGTATTGTGTCATATCCAGTTTTGAAAATTTTCAGTCGTACTTGATGTAACTTGTAGCACCAGCATTTTTTTGTTGGTTTCTTACACTTTATGTCTGTTATAACACAGCCTTGAGGAATGACAGCATATAGTCACAACAGTGTTCACATGCAGGATATGCAGGGAGAAGCACGAAAAGACAGACTCCAAATCAGCTGACATCACAAAAATAAAAAGATAAAAAAAAAAGGAAACACATTAGTTTTACTACTATGCTGAAGGTTTAATTATAATTGTAAGAGATGTAGAATTAATTATATTGTATGGGTTATTTGGGCAGATAATTCAGTGGATAGCTAATATGAATTAAGTTGGCATTACCTCCCAAACCCTGCAATTCCTACTGCCGAATTCCAAATGGTGTCAGGTAAAATGTATGGTACTTCAACTGATAAATTTCCTTTTTAAAAGAATGGTTCATGGAGTTTTTCACAGTTTGAAGTGAAAGGAAATCTGATTTCTTGCATACACAATTTCATCCAAATCAGTACTTATAAAAGTTTTCATTACTTTCACCAGATGTGGTTTCTTGCACTCTTGAATCTGGGCTAGCCATTTTCAGATGACATTATTTGTTTATGAGATACTGCTGGAAACTATTGTACTTCAATTAGATATATTAAAAATTTGTTCTTATGTCAATTTTCTTTTATTGGCTGGAACTTACCTACCAAACATGTTCGCTTATTGTTACAATATTTTATTTTTAAAACTGAAGTGCTGCTTCTTCCATAGACACTAATCTCAACTTCTTCAAATATTGTTATTCATAGTGATGATAAAAAAATTGTGTTCAGTATCTTGATGAATTCATTTGTTATTCTTATCAATTAATTAAATAATAAATTATGTACCAAAATTTTGTACACTTAAATAATAAACTTCACATCCACCGTAATTTAAAAAATAATTTTAAAATGCTATTTTTATGGGTTACTTACCAAATTCTTACCCCTGGAAAGGCATAGGTTTCTTATATGAAGGGGAGGGGGCCAATTGCCACACTGCACCATGGAATGTCGCGCAGAGTTTGTACTCATTACAGGATTCTCATAAGCTTCTGGAAATGATTTCCTGTGATTCTCCTAAAGTTATCATTTATCTAATTGCAGCATTACATTGTTGATTGCGCAGAAAAAATACTAAAGCTTTAGCAATTGCTTTATTATTTGTATTTGTAAAGTCTGCTCATGCTGGTCGGGCTCACAGCACTGGTTCAGGCTAGGAACCTATCAAAGCCTAAATTTAGCTTTTTGTATACTTTATTTTCTGTTAGCCAGTATTTCAGCACACATATCACATCCACATCTTCAATAATATATGTTACATAAAAGATGTTCTAATTCTAACAGATATTGACTGGCAACACCAAAAATATTCTGTTTCAATGTTAGCTATGATGCCACCTGCTTGTTCATTACTTTATCTAGATTTTTGTGTGTATTGTTTTTATATGTTTTGCACCTTAGCATATTGTGTAAAATATCCATCAAGACATGAACAAAATTCTTCACAATAATTTTGTTTTTGAATGTGACACAAAACAATTTCCTTATGTTACATATTACAACATAATATGGTTATAATAGAGGGAAACATTCCACGTAGGAAAAATATATTTAAAAACAAAGATGATGTGACTTACCAAATGAAAGTGCTGGCAGGTCGACAGACACACAAACAAACACAGACATACACACAAAATTCAAGCTTTCGCAACAAACTGTTGCCTCATCAGGAAAGAGGGAAGGAGAGGGAAAGACGAAAGGATGTGGGTTTTAAGGGAGAGGGTAAGGAGTCATTCCAATCCCGGGAGCGGAAAGACTTACCTTAGGAGAAAGAAAGGACGGGTATACACTCCCACACTCCCACACACACACACACACACACACACACACATATCCATCCACACATATACAGACACAAGCAGACATATTTAAAGACAAAGAGTTTGGGCAGAGATGTCAGTCGAGGCAGAGGTGCAGAGGCAGAGGCAAAGATGTTGTTGAATGACAGGTGAGGTATGAGTGGCGGCAACTTGAAATTAGCGGAGATTGAGGCCTGGTGGATAACGGGAAGAGAGGATATATTGAAGAGCAAGTTCCCATCTCCAGAGTTCGGAAAGGTTGGTGTTAGTGGGAAGTATCTAGATAACCCGGACGGTGTAAAACTGTGCCAAGATGTGCTGGCCGTGCACCAAGGCATGTTTAGCCACAGGGTGATCCTCATTACCAACAAACACTGTCTGCCTGTGTCCATTCACGCAAATGGACAGTTTGTTGCTGGTCATTCCCACATAGAATGCATCACAGTGTAGGCAGGTCAGTTGGTAGATCACGTGGGTGCTTTCACACGTGGCTCTGCCTTTGATCGTGTACACCTTCCGGGTTACAGGACTGGAGTAGGTGGTGGTGGGAGGGTGCATGGGACAGGTTTTACACCGGGGGCGGTTACAAGGGTAGGAGCCAGAGGGTAGGGAAGGTGGTTTGGGGATTTCATAGGGATGAACTAAGAGGTTACGAAGGTTAGGTGGACGGCGGAAAGACACTCTCGGTGGAGTGGGGAGGATTTCATGAAGGATGGATCTCATTTCAGGGCAGGATCTGAGGAAGTCATATCCCTGCTGGAGAGCCACATTCAGAATCTGATCCAGTCCCGGAAAGTATCCTGTCACAAGTGGGGCACTTTTGTGGTTCTTCTGTGGGAGGTTCTGGGTTTGAGAGGATGAGGAAGTGGCTCTGGTTATTTGCTTCTGTACCAGGTCGGGAGGGTAGTTGCGGGATGCGAAAGCTGTTGTCAGGTTGTTGGTGTAATGCTTCAGGGATTCCGGACTGGAGCAGATTCGTTTGCCACGAAGACCTAGGCTGTAGGGAAGGGACCGTTTGATGTGGAATGGGTGGCAGCTGTCGTAATGGAGGTACTGTTGCTTGTTGGTGGGTTTGATGTGGACGGACGTGTGAAGCTGGCCATTGGACAGGTGGAGGTCAACATCAAGGAAAGTGGCATGGGGTTTGGAGTAGGACCAGGTGAATCTGATGGAACCAAAGGAGTTGAGGTTGGAGAGGAAATTCTGGAGTTCTTCTTCACTGTGAGTCCAGATCATGAAGATGTCATCAATAAATCTGTACCAAACTTTGGGTTGGCAGGCCTGGGTAACCAAGAAGGCTTCCTCAAAGCGACCCATGAATAGGTTGGCGTACGAAGGGGCCATCCTGGTACCCATGGCTGTTCCCTTTAATTGTTGGTATGTCTGGCCTTCAAAAGTGAAGAAGTTGTGGGTCAGGATGAAGCTGGCTAAGGTAATGAGGAAAGAGGTTTTAGGTAGGGTGGCAGGTGATCGGCGTGAAAGGAAGTGCTCCATCGCAGCGAGGCCCTGGGCGTGCGGGATATTTGTGTATAAGGAAGTGGCATCAATGGTTACAAGGATGGTTTCTGGGGGTAACGGATTGGGTAAGGATTCCAGGCGTTTGAGAAAGTGGTTGGTGTCTTTGATGAAGGATGGGAGACTGCACGTAATGGGTTGAAGATGTTGATCTACGTAGGCAGAGATATGTTCTGTGGGGGCTTGGTAACCAGCTACAATGGGGCGGCCGGGATGATTGGGTTTGTGAATTTTAGGAAGAAGGTAGAAGGTTGGGGTGCGGGGTGTCGGTGGGGTCAGGAGGTTGATGGAGTCAGGCGAAAGGTTTTGTAGGGGGCCTAAGGTTCTGAGGATTCCTTGAAGCTCCGCCTGGACATCAGGAATGGGATTACCTTGGCAAACTTTGTATGTGGTGTTGTCTGAAAGCTGACGCAGTCCCTCAGCCACATACTCCCGACGATCAAGTACCACGGTCGTGGAACCCTTGTCCGCCGGAAGAATGACGATGGACCGGTCAGCCTTCAGATCACGGATAGCCTGGGCTTCAGCAGTGGTGATGTTGGGAGTAGGATTAAGGTTTTTTAAGAAGGATTGAGAGGCAAGGCTGGAAGACACAGCAGCGATCCAGCAAGCAGCAGCGATCACTACAACGCATTTTAATGGCGCCAACCAAACATCAAGTGCTAACAAGCTCCGTAAATGGGAGTGAAATAGTGCGATTACAGCAATTAGCAATATCATCGACTAGGCGAGCATTACAACCTCCACCTGTCCAATGGCCAGCTTCACACGTCCGTCCACATCAAACCCACCAACAAGCAACAGTACCTCCATTACGACAGCTGCCACCCATTCCACATCAAACGGTCCCTTCCCTACAGCCTAGGTCTTCGTGGCAAACGAATCTGCTCCAGTCCAGAATCCCTGAAGCATTACACCAACAACCTGACAACAAATTTCGCATCCTGCAACTACCCTCCCGACCTGGTACAGAAGCAAATAACCAGAGCCACTTCCTCATCCTCTCAAACCCGGAACCTCCCACAGAAGAACCACAAAAGTGCCCCACTTGTGACAGGATACTTTCCGGGACTGGATCAGATTCTGAATGTGGCTCTCCAGCAGGGATATGACTTCCTCAGATCCTGCCCTGAAATGAGATCCATCCTTCATGAAATCCTCCCCACTCCACCGAGAGTGTCTTTCCGCCGTCCACCTAACCTTCGTAACCTCTTAGTTCATCCCTATGAAATCCCCAAACCACCTTCCCTACCCTCTGGCTCCTACCCTTGTAACCGCCCCCGGTGTAAAACCTGTCCCATGCACCCTCCCACCACCACCTGCTCCAGTCCTGTAACCCAGAAGGTGTACACGATCAAAGGCAGAGCCACGTGTGAAAGCACCCACGTGATCTACCAACTGACCTGCCTACACTGTGACGCATTCTATGTGGGAATGACCAGCAACAAACTGTCCATTCGCGTGAATGGACACAGGCAGACAGTGTTTGTTGGTAATGAGGATCACCCTGTGGCTAAACATGCCTTGGTGCACGGCCAGCACATCTTGGCACAGTTTTACACCGTCCGGGTTATCTGGATACTTCCCACTAACACCAACCTTTCCGAACTCCGGAGATGGGAACTTGCTCTTCAATATATCCTCTCTTCCCGTTATCCACCAGGCCTCAATCTCCGCTAATTTCAAGTTGCCGCCACTCATACCTCACCTGTCATTCAACAACATCTTTGCCTCTGCCTCTGCACCTCTGCCTCGACTGACATCTCTGCCCAAACTCTTTGTCTTTAAATATGTCTGCTTGTGTCTGTATATGTGTGGATGGATATGTGTGTGTGTGTGTGTGTGTGTGTGTGTGTGGGAGTGTGGGAGTGTATACCCGTCCTTTCTTTCTCCTAAGGTAAGTCTTTCCGCTCCCGGGATTGGAATGACTCCTTACCCTCTCCCTTAAAACCCACATCCTTTCGTCTTTCCCTCTCCTTCCCTCTTTCCTGATGAGGCAACAGTTTGTTGCGAAAGCTTGAATTTTGTGTGTATGTCTGTGTTTGTTTGTGTGTCTGTCGACCTGCCAGCACTTTCACTTGGTAAGTCACATCATCTTTGTTTTTAAATATATTACAACATAATAAATATATTCCAGTTTAAAATAACAAAACTGACCATAAATCAACAGGTGAATTAGTAAGGTATCATAAATGTATCATGAGGGAAAAATTCTAGCTCCTGTACAGTCTGCCTTGAGATTCACCATCGTCAAAAGAAATGAAACTTTTTCAAGTTGTGGATTTCAAATGTCTTTCATATGAGAAAGTCACTATTAGAGATGACAGCTGCAGAAGGCAAAAGACATTCCTGGACAATTCTACACGTTTTGCACATACAATAATGGATTTAAAATAATTATTAAAAGTGCAACCAAAACAGCATAATACATCTAAGTACATATACAACACAAAAACACTGGATGCTGTTCATTCCACTTGTTCAGATACCTGGTGAGTGTATGATTCATTTATTTATTGCACTTTTTATTGTTCCACTAGATCATACAGTGTACTGAAAATAAGATCAAAATGTGGGACAAGGCAGAACAGCTGATATGGAGATATGAGAAGACCATGAAAAAAAATATAGAAATAAGGTCAACCACAAAGTACATTGTGTTATGAACAAGTCCAAGAAAAAAAATGCTGTAATGGCTTCTGCATTAATGAAGTCATTTGTAAAATACAGCTTCACACACAATCCTGAAAAAAAATAGAGTACTGAGGATAATAATTATTCAGTTGAGGTTAAGAAGAAATATAAGAATACATTTCTTCATATACTAGTACTAAGTGTTGGTATGTAGAAAAAATATATAGCTAAACAATTCTAAAACAAAGACGTTAACAAATATTTGAAAAGTATACAACTGAAAGATATTTAACACACATAGTAAAGAAATTTGAACACTGTTGTCAAGTTATTGTTAAACAGCTCTAATGGAACAAACTTTGAAGAAGTTACTTAATGATGATCAAGCTCCTTTTTATGTGCTGCTGCAAACTTATTTGCCTTGAGACCCTTATTAAAACTATCTTTGCTTCTAATACAAAGAAAATCTTTGCAAGTGATTCGGAATGAACATGAAAGTTTATAAAAACTTCAATATCTCTCAGTCATTATTAAATCATTACATAGATAAAGCACACTTCTTGCAATCACAATCCAAATTCCCTGTTTGAGTCCAGTATCTTCACTTCATTAGGCTAGTTTGACAACGTAATATAACTTAAAACCCCATTAAGGAGCTGAATATTCCAGAAAAATTTAAGCCTTGATTACTGACAATATCAAACAAACCTAATTTTTTTTAGAAACTTGACTGTTGCTTCAGTATCAGAAAATTTAGTACCACATCTGTCCTTGTATTCATGCTTCTGTAAGCACACTGTTTCCAGAAGTTTCATTTTCTGTCTCTCCCACCAAATGTGTCTCACCTTATATTTAACTGCTGTAAAAAGACCTTTATTTATCTGCACTTCTTGTAGTCTCACAATGTAATCCCAAATGATTACATGGGACTCAAAGCCTAAAATATGGGAAGTACTTCTAACTAATTTCAGCATGTGACACACATCTATATATCTTTTTTAGCACTTCTTTGTGAATACAATAAATCTGATAGCATTCAAATGTTATATGCAGGTTAGCACCTAATATATGAGCCATTATCAAATTACAGATAGCACATTAATCTCAGCAATATAATCCATTGCTAGAATTATGAAATTGGCCCTCTTAGAAACTCTGCTTTAATGTAGTTGTAGTTCCTGGAGTGAAGTCTGCCGACCCATCAACAGTACTGTACTGATTTCTGAAAGTGACCTCACGATACAAGCTAAATAATTATGAGCTTCAGTTGAATGGAATTGAGGTGTCAGTGTAAATGATCTTGCTTCAGGTAAGTAGTATCCTTTCTCTTTGCCTGATAAATCCCTATTGACCCATTCTTTTGAAGTTTCTGGCAGTGACACATTTTTTTTTTTTTTTTTTAACTGAGCTTACTTAACATATTTTAATAATATTAAAAATGAAATAATACCATTATATATATAGTACCATGATGTATAATACCATAATGTAACAATAGTCTCTAAGGTTTTACCTCTAAAACAAGAAGGCTACTTTCTTCCTATACCTCATGATCTGAATACTCAAAGCATCAGTCCTCCACATTTGTACAACCACTTGCTTCCTAGCAATAGAAAGAGTTTTCTTCGTTGGAGTGTTTGTTCTTGCAGTGTGAAGCCTCCCACATATTTGTGTTAAACAGAAATTTTTATATTGGTTAATGCAAAACACACTGTCTCAAAAACATTTTAGGTAATTTTGTACTTCTATGACTGTACCTGTGTCATCTTTTCCTACTTAATGAGATAGATGGCATCACATCAGACAGAACATTTTCATACTCAGCATCCTCTGCACATTTCTTATGATGTTTTGGACAACTATCTACACAAATCTGGTATGGCTTTAGATTGTAGAGAAGAAGCAGTCTTCTCATTATGGAGACCTATAGCAAATAAGACAAAACATAATGTGTTTCTTGTGTATATAAACCAAGAATACATTCACAAGTATTACTACATACACACCACAAATATATTTTTGGAGGAGACTTTTGTGTAGGTGTGAGGTCTGTTCAAAATATTCCAGAACTTCGTCCACAAAATTTTTCTGCATTTCCCTTTTACTTATTGTGCATGTTCTCCTTCAAAATACCCTCCTCCACAATTGATACACTGTTCCCAATGCCGTTTCCACTTTTGGAAAGAGTCTTGGTATGCCTCATGCTGCAAATTTTCTTTTCTCTTGTCTGTCATTGCAAATCTTTGTCCCTTCAACAGGATTTTCAATTTTGGAAATAAAAAAAGTCTGTAGGGGCTAGGGTCTGGAGAGTATGGAGGCTGAGGTGGCACAGTGATCTTCTTTTTTGGGAAGTAGTCACGCATCAACAGGGATGAATCTGTGGATGTGTTATCGTGATGCAGGAGCCATGAATTGTCTCACATTTCAGGCCGTTTCCTTCTCAAACATTCTCGCAGGCATCGCAACATGCCCCGATAGTTCCACTGGTTAATAGTTTGTCCCTGTGGCATGAATTCAAGATGAACTATTCCTTCAAAGTCAAACTATCAACGTGGCTTTGACATTTTACTTGGCTAAACAAGCTTGTTTTGGTCTTGGGAAATCTTTCCTGACCCATTGCAAAGATTGAACCTTGGTCTCAGCATCATAACCATAGACCAACTTCTCATCACCAGTCATGATTCTCTTAAGGAACATCTTGTTTTCATTTGTGCAACCCAAAAGCTCTTCACAGATTGTGGGACAAAGGTGACTCATGAGCTTTGGGATGAACGTGGTGGCAACAAGATGCATTCCATGACGCTGTGTCAGGATTTCGTGACATGATCCACTGAAATATTACATTCTTCTGCAATCTCTTGGACATTCAGTCTTTGACTGGCATGCACAATTTCACTGACACTCCTGACATAAGCACCATTGGTAGACATCGAAGGGTGTCCTGAATGAGGGTTGTCTTTAACTTCCATCTGGCCATTTTTAAACCTTGTGTACCATTCATAACACTAAGTATTGCTTAAGCACTCATTACCACAGGCTTTCTGCATTATTTTGTATGTATTTGTAAAGGTTTTCTCAAGTTTCATGCAAAATTTAATGCAGACAGTTTGCTTCTCTAACTCTGCCATCTCGAAATTTGCATACTATGAGTCAAAATGTTCTGCTCAATACGGGTCTGAACAATAACTAACAGCATTTTGCTCTAACACACCATTGATGCAAAATCAGGAATGTTCTGGAATTTTGTGAACAGACCTCATACATCAGTAATAAACATTGTGGAAAATTACAAATTATTGGAACAGCATCTTCCTTCAACCACATACCTCCAAACTTTTCCCTGTCAAAACATTCCTCTTAAAACTGGTTTGATGTCACATAGGAATATTTTTTGGAGCAAAATTATTACTTTTGATTTTCTGGATCTCTATCTTTACTCATTGTTCATCCTTCAGGAAATTAAAATATAAATTACATACAGTCATACTTGAAGGCTTGGAAACATCATGACTTCCTATTGTGACCATTTTATGTTAAACACACTGATTTGGAAACCTACATAGTATGGAGGAAACGACCGAGCCTTCTCATCTGCAGGTGAACACTGCTTGAAACATGTATACATTCAATGGACTGATTGGTAGCATACCCCTACCCTACTGAATGTATATATCTTTTGTCTTGTAAATCTATATATCTGTATGTACTCAAAAAGTCACTCAAATGTGCGGTGATCTAGCGGTTCTAGGCGCTCAGTCCCGGAGCCGCACGACTGCTACGGTCGCAGGTTCGAATCCTGCCTCGGGCATGGATGTGTGTGATGTCCTTAGGTTAGTTAGGTTTAAGTAGTTCTAAGTTCTAGGGGACTGATGACCACAGATGTTAAGTCCAATAGTGCTCAGAGCCATTTGAACCATTTGAAATGTGCAAGGCAGATGGCATTTGCTATCACTTCTAGCTGTTTCTTTTACTGAAGCTGTAATTACACTGTGCCTCAAAATTTAGTGTCATATAAGGTGCCTCTTACTAGCATGTTAACTATAATTAGAGCTTTGTTGTAAGACTTGCCTATGAAAAGTAACTTGCCCTCTTTAATATATTTTTCTTTGCATCCAAAGCAACAACAGTAATTTATCATTGCTGTTAATATTTATGAGGTTTTAGGACTGCAGCCAGATGACCGGATGACATGACATCTTCCCAATATTTTGCCTTACAATCACTTAGCCATTTTCAGGTGAGTGATTTAGATTGGAGATTGCAGGTTTTTGTTTTTCTTAATTGTTATTTCATCCCTCTCACCCTATATGGGAGGGCGGAGGGTGGACTATAAGCAGTACAACATTCTGCTCTTGAGCCTACAGCTTTAAAAATATAAGAAAGGATGAAATAAGTATGATTAAAAGGTGAAAATTTTACAGAGTCTTTAAAATCTATCAAAAGGTGAATTTTGTTGGCATTTTCATAAAACATCAAGCCTACTGGTCTCCTTTGTTGTTTCAATTAAAGTTAAACATCTGAAAGATAGAAACAAAATTAAATATGTAAAACTCATTGCAGAAATGGTAAGGTTCTTCTAAGAAAAACACTACACTTTCACTAAAATGCTGAAGGAAAAAAAGGATCTGAGGATGGGAAATGTGTTCTATAAGTTTGAAGCGTGTGGGTAAAAAATGTGAGGGTTCATAGCTTGTTAACTATGGAAATGATGGGTGGACAGTGAAAGGACAGAAGGTGAGGAGGAGTCTGATAGGTGGACAGGGTTGTTGTATTAGGAGAAGAACGGTTGGGGAGAGATGGAGAGTTGAGATGGCTGTTGAGTTTAGCTCCTCTGCCGAATTTTGTTCTGACTATGGCATACAGGTGCTTGTGTAATGATGATATTGCAAGCATGCTCTCTGACAAATTGTGAGCCTGTAGAGTTCAAATTCAAGTGCCAAAATAATAAAATTTACAGACACTAGATGAGGCATTAGGCAGAAATGTTTTCCTTTCTGAAGATTTAAAAGATATCACTGGGTCCCATGCCTTCTCAAGTTGCCACCATAATGATTAATAAGATATATTTTCATAGAGTCCTTGAGAACTAAATTACAGAAGGACCTCAGTGTGGTCAAGATTTTGTGGCAGAATAATTCATAGATTGACCTGTGGAGGTACTAAACTTGGCTTGACTCGCCTACTGGGCTGCGAAAGATGAGTGTGGCAACCAGGTACCAGTACCATGCACATTTCACATGCTGTGTGGGCCACACTTGCAGGTATTTTGCAGACTCCAGTCTCCCATGTACCCAGCCCAAAAGAGCACAGGCCTTTATAGATTGCTGGAAATTACTTTAACATAATGTTTCCTTGGCAGTCTGCTTGATTTCGACAAAATATTGTCAACATGTGGGCCCACCCTGGACTCAAACAGCTCTTTCTCCTCTTGATCTTGAGAGTGTTTACATTTCTTCCTTCTTAAAACTGTGCTAAACAGGTGTGGAGAATATCCGTTATCTTTGAACACAGATTGTAAGAAGTGTTCTATCTCCCTTGCAAGGCTCTTCCTATCAGACACAACATAAGCTCACCAGACAAAAAATTAGTCAACCCTAAAGAAATCATTGCAAGCATTATTTAGTATTGTGTAATTCCACCCCTGGACTTGGCATTGGTTAGGAAGTGAGTCCACAAGGTGTGGAGGTATGTCACTACCACTTTAGACCACTTTTTGTGGATTTGATCACACTGTTCCACCAAATTGCAAGGATGCTGATGTCAGCATTTTACTCACTGTACCAACATGTCCCACAGATTTTCAATGGGATTCAAATTAGGTAATTTTGCAGGTAAATCGAAATGTAACAGATTAGGAGAGAGTTCAGAAAAGCAATAACATATTCTTCCAGTACGATGAATTTTTCTGTTGTCTTGAAACATAGGGATATCAACAGGATTACTCATCATGTAGATATTGACTGAAATCAAATACCTGATGATCAGAATCTTTAAATAAAGATGCTGTTATATGTTAGTGGTCACTCAGTGACCCCAAAACATCACAGACACACTTCCAACTTGAACCCGATCTTGCACACATATGGGATGAAATGCTTCATTTAGCCTTCGATGCACTCAGCAATGTGCGTTGCTCAGATGTAGGAAAAAATGAACTTCAAAAGACCAAATTATATTCCATCAGTCAGCTACTGTCTACGTTCGATGATTTCTAGTCCACTGCCAATGTGCAGCTTTATGTGCCTGTAAGAGCAATCATCTATTGTGAGGTAACCAGTTAGAAATGTCCATTGCATGCTGATTCCAACACAATGTTCTCTCGCTAACAGGTTGGGATGGATCTTCACTCACTGCCTGCGACAACTCTTGTTGGGTTTGAAAAGAAGTGGTTTTGATTCACAAACCATGAAATGCATCTTCCATCCCTATCAATCACACTTTTTCTGCAACTACAGTTCTGACATGTTTCATGGTCGTGTGTGCTACACCACTGCTTGTAGACATGTTGAACAGTTGCCATAAAACACCAACAAGTCCAGAACTTCACACACTGTACGGTTGTATGGTCATTTTCAAGGCCAAACACAATTGCCCCTTTTCACACCTTCTGGACTCGCATTCAGGAGAATGACAGTTTAAACCAGCATCTGGCCATCCTGATTCAGGTTTCCCATGATTTTCCTAAAATGCTTCAGGTAAATGCCACTTTGAAAGAGCACTTCTGATTTCCTTCCCTAGCCTGCCCTAATCTGATGGGACTGATGACCTTGCTGTTTGGTCCCCTCCCCCAAATCAACCAACCAATGTACCTTACATTTGCCCATTTACACATATAATAACTGCTTCAAACATATGTGTTTCAGTGATTGCTACTTCCTTATGCTCACATAAAGACAGTGGGCAAATGATTGAACATGTGACTCAGTTGCTTTGCCATCTGTAAAGACTTAACTATTCATCTGTGTGTGTGGAGTAAGGGGACTAATTTTATGTTTGGTGATCTTATATCCAGTGTACCAATGTTCGAAGGATGCCCATAGTTTGTGAAGGGTGGTGGTAGCTGGACACCCACAAATATATGTCTGTATGTATGGGCTTATGGTAAATTGAATGCCCTAATGACTGACCCAATTTCCAACTGACGAAAACATCTAGAAAAGGTAAACAGCCACCTTTTTCTACTTCCACCATAAACTGGATATTCTTATGAATTGAAATTAGATGTTGCAAATATCACCAGAAGGTGTTTCAAGTATCACCTGAAGATTTTTGATTACAGTTCTGCAGAATCAAGTGTTATTTTCTTAAACTTATCTGCAAAAAGTTATGTTACCAGAGGGAATAGAGAACTGCCTATAGTAACACTGTCAATTTGTTCAAAATTTTCACTGTCAAATAAGAAGCAAGCTGAGGAAAGGGCATGATGGAACAGTGCTGTTATGTCAGTTTTGAACATTTTGCAAATGAGTGTCAATGAAACCATAAGAGGAATCGTAGTGAAAAGTGACAAGTCATCAAAACTTACTAATAAGTGTGATTCATTGAGTACTAGTCACCCCAGTCTGTCAGGAAAGTTAGCAGTGTTTCAAATACGAAGTGAACAATTTCCCACAAAGTGTCTCAGTAAGGAAGCAAAATGTGTAGCTAAGTCATACATACATGTGACAATATTGCTCACAACTGGGTGGAATGGTAGACCTTCTCTATGATTTTTTTGGATAACCCTATGACCTAGGTGGCATAGAGCAACTTCGTGCAGAAGAGAAGAAGAATTCAGTAATGATGGCCGTATTTATGATCAACCTGTAGGGTCTTTACCAGGCTTCTAGTATATTGGTTCAGCCGTCAGGCTATAAGTCTTCTGGTTATAGAACTCAAGAGGCAAAAATCCAGTGGCATTTAACTTATCCATTGGAAGTCCTATTGTGTGAGAATCTTCTTGTATCTTGCATTGTGCAGTCCTTCCCATGGATGAAGTATTACTCTTCCAAGGGAGAACTTTCATAAATGCATGATATGTTTCATGTCTTATTTCTTACAATGCATCTCTAGAAGAGAACTAATGGATTCCTAAGTAGCATTAATATCAGTTTAAAGCAAGGTCCTAGGTATGGACCAGAAGCTCAAGACTTTTTCAAGTACTGACAGCATTAAGTTGTCCAAAACATTTTTTGTTAAATTGACCACTGAGTGTCGAAAAATAGCTTCTTGTGGTGACATTGCTGACATGTGGGCAAAAATCAATTATTGTCTTGTTGAATACTCCTTATAAGACTCCTTATGGACCCAGTCTAAATGGCCCAGGTTATGCCATCAACCCATTCCCAGGAGAGGGATGGGAGATTGAATGCAATCTCCATGTGTAGAAGAAATATCTGTTTTGAAATTACATCCATTCACTGTGAATAAAACTAATTCTTTCCTTCACCATGCTTGGCTTACCATACATCTGATGAACTTGGCAGCAGCAGTCTGATAAAATGTGTCATTCCAGCAGTCTTTGGGATGAAGCCATTGTTCCAGCACCTGAGTAAAGGCACAAAGATCTTAACAATCCTGCTTATTTATTATGCAACTTGTCCAACCTCTGGATGTGTAATGCCACCTTCTTGCTGAAGTGAATTTTAACTCATTGGGCCCACAATTTGATAGAGGGCATCAGATAGAATAATATTCAACAAAGGGTGCTAAAATCAACAGAGGACACTCAGCAGTAGTTATCTATGTGCATATATTTCTGCGCCAATTCTTGGTGTAAATACAGTGAAGGACACTAGTGGAGTCCACAGAAGGGTTGGAGTCCCTTAACTCTCAGTCACTAAAGTTCTAGAAGCTACTCCTCTAGATTCAAAATCTGATTCTTAAAACCACTCTCTCATCACATCAGAGTATCATTGCTGTCCAATGGTCCTTTTTTTCTGTGTAGATTGACACCATGCCCGATCTCTTATGACAATCAGGTATCTGTAAGTGGTTCGTGGATAGGTGACACTACATCAGCAGTGCACAACAGGATGGGAATTTGCTTTTGTAAGGGAAGTGTGCTCAGATGATTGAGGGGTTAAGGTGGCCACTTGCATAAAGTGGGAAAATCTGGATTTGAGTCCCAGTCCAGCACAAGTTTTCACCTGTTACCACTGGTACATTTCAATGCCCAAATGTTGCTAACATCAATGAAACCTCTGAATAAATGAATAAACAACAGACAATGTAGGCATGAGACTAGGGAAAATAAAACAAAATAAGTGACCAAAATTTATTAAACACAGCTTTTTATGCAGTAAAGTATTTTATAATTGTACTAAAATGAATGTAAATGAAGAAGCAGTAAGTGGAGATGCAGTGGGATGTGAATCAAGATATTTTTGAGGTGGAAGTGGACAAGAAACGAGACTGAAACAAATTATTGAGTTCTGTGCCAAGGCAAATGGGAGTATTTGGCACAAAGTTGGAAAACTTAGAGTCTGCATTGAAATCTAACAGTGACTCTTTAAAAATAGAACTAAGACGTATCGTGAAAAAAGACAGTGCCCATTTAGTTTCAAAACTGAAAATGGAATTTATAATGGAAGGAACATTAGTACAGCTAGTAAGGAAGAGCATTCAGTTTTAGAAGCTAGTAGTGCTCTTGTGCAAGAAACGTGTCAATACAGCCACACCAAACACTGTCTTACCAATTCTACAAACCAGAAAAGGTGATGTTAACATTTATGGAACTGTTGGGAAATAAAATCGTAGCAGAAGTGTGTCTGAAAAAGTGCTCATGACAAACATTGACTATACTTCCATTTTATATGAGAATTTTAATAATAAAACTTTATCTGTGGGAAGTTTTTGTGCAAATGTTAGCTTCAATGATGGATCAAACAACTACAAACTTCTATCTGGTAAGGTCTCTGTCAAATTAGTGTTGCTTCTTACATGTTTTGGTACAGATTAATGGAATACTTAGCTCAAAGACAATTTAGATATTTTTCATTCCAGTGTGTTGTGTTTGTACTGAGCAGAGTAGTGCTAAACTGGGACTTGTCATTGAAATGTAAACAGTGTCTTAATTAGATGAAGACCAAGAATGTGATGTTGGAGCATTACTGCAGTGAAGTCCTCAGTGCTGTCTGTGATATGGGCTTAGCTAATCCAGGGCCACAATGCTCTTGCAGTATTTCTTAAAAAATTTAAAATTTCTGTACTGCATGCCTCCTCCTCCTCATCTTTATATCTTTTTGCAGCTATGTACACTATCTGTCTATCTTCTTCTCTTTACTAGTTTAAATCATGTTGTACTTATATAGTGACCAAATAATCTCACAGTAACCATTAAATATCCTGAACTGAAAATGTGTATGAGGAACTGAAAGGAAATATAATATTTATTACTGTTTATGTTGGAAAACCTTCAAGATAAAACATGATGTAGATTTTTAAAATTATGTGAGTTCGGATGATTTTTATGAGAAATTATGCTGGAAATAGGAAAATCCATCTGCTTCTTTTCGAACATAATTTAATTGCGATTTGGATTATACAAACTATGGTATGTTATATTATATTACTCACTGAACTTCATAAACCATACTAAACACACCAATAAGGGATTAAGATATTAGACAAATACTTGCTAAAAAGTGAAAGAGTGCTCCTAGTCATGAAACAATAACTACCTCAACTCAAGGAATTTCCCAAACTCTACCATGCAATGAGCAGAGTAGCAGTAAAGTGGGGCTTGTCATTGAATTGGAAATAGATGGCGACCACGAATGTGATCTTGGGGAATTATAACAGTGAAGTCCTCAGTGCTGTCTGTGATACGGGCTTAGCTAATCCAGGGCCACAATGCTCATGCAGTATTCCTTCAAAAATTTCAAATTTCTTTACTGCGTGTCTCATCTTCTCATCTTTATATCTTTTTGCAGCTATGTTTCTCTATCAGTCTGTCTTCTCTTTACCAGTCTCATAATCATGACATAGCTGCAGAGTGACCAAATAATTTCACAGTAACTATGAAACATTCTGAACTGAAAATGTGTATGAGGAACTGAAAGGAAATATAAGATTTATTACTGTTTATGCTGGAAAACCTTCAAAGATAAAACATGGTTTAGATTTTAAAAATTATCACTGTGTGTGAGTTTTATTATGTACCGTATGTGAAATTATGTTGAAAATATGGAAATCCAATGCTTTTTGTTGAACATAATTTAATTGTGATCTGGATTTTGCAAACTATGATATGGTATATTATATTAATCACTGTACTCCATAAACCATACTAAACACACCAATAAGAGATGAAGATATTAATTAGACAAATACTTGCTAAAAAGTGAAAGAGTGCTGCCACTCATGAAACAATAACTATCTCAACTTATGGGAATTTCCCAAAGTCTACCATGATATCCCCACTATCCTTTAAAATACTGTTCTCTACACAGATCAAAACCTGGAGCTGTGGAAATCTCCAAAATCCTGCTCTTCCCGAGACCTCATAAACCATCCCCACATACTATATCTTACCCACCAGTCAGCAAAATCCTTGAAGCCATCCTTTCTCAATGAATCCATCAGCACCTTTAACCATTTTACCTGTCACCTATAACCAATATGCTTTTGTCCCAAATATTCCATCGATGACCAACAACTTTACCTTAACCACCTCATCTCCCCTCAACTAAATAAGCAAAAATCTGCCATATTTTTCTCCCTTGGTGCCCAAAAAAGCATTGACCTGGTATGGCATTCTGGACCGCTCTGCACTGTACAAACCTATGCAGTCCCAGTCACCTAGTCTGCCTTACAGCAGCCATACTTCATCACAATTCGAAGTAAGTCACACTCAACCACATCTAGTCCTGCATATTTTACCCAAGTGTAGGTATGCCTGAAGGCTGTGTCCAGCCACTTCCTTTGCATCTTGTACACTGCAGCTAGCATAATAACATAGTAAAGTATTTAGGTAAGCCTTGACGCAAAACTAATGTGGAATGCACATCTCCTTACCATCCAGCACAAAAGTCGAAACCACCTTAAACTGCTAACAGTTCACACTTAATGTCTACAATCTTCTACAACTATCCTCTTCTATAAAACACTCATCTGCCCCATGCTAATTTACGCCAATGTTGTCTGGATCTCCACTTCCCTTAAATTCTACAAGTCCTTTGAAATCCTGGAAAGACATGCAATTTGATTCACCTTCTGCATGCACCTACCCTCCGTGACTCCCATCCTACACCAACACACCAACTTACCACTCCTTCTTCTCTTCCTGGAGCACATTCGGATCCAATATATGAAGCATACAGCACAATCTTGGCACCCACCATCTCACCCACTAATCACCAATCCAGGTACCTTGCTGTGCCACTGAATCCATATTCTATCTTACATGCACCTTCATGCCTTATCCATCCTCTCTCAGTAGAATTTCAGCCAACTTCCACTCCCCTATGAAGAAATCCATCCTGAATGTATCCCTCTTTCCAAGTCCAATCACAACGTTCCACCTCACATCATCCCTCCAATTTCTTCCTACCTACTTCTTCCATCTCAAAGACTTTTAGTCACTACCTGCAGTTCCACCTAAAAAGTTTTAAAAATCATAAATATAGTGCACCAATGTGTTCTCTAAAAACATCATTAATCATCATCTGTTTTTTTATGTTTCTTGAAGCATCTTTCAAATATATGTAACCAATGGCTGAAGAGTGGTTTTATCCACTGCCCCTTCATGAAGAATTGAAATAACAGTAAAAAATGTAGCATTCTCCAATGTAAAACACTCACCTGAAGATGGCCGAATAGCTGTAAGTTGAAATTTCATGGCAAGACCCTAACATCATCCAGCTGCAATCCCTAAACCTCATAGAATATTGAACTTTCAAACTCTGCAGGAAGGGTAAACAAGCAAGAGCTATTTCAGAGTCATATGAAATTCCAATTTAATGTTGACAGCATGTGCAGAATTCAATGCTCACTCTAGAGCACTATGATGAGCACTGCCAATCCCCTGTCAGTAAGATCTGTGCATTCTTCAGTGGCTACAGGGAGGCATTAAAGTGGAACAGTGTGCAGTGATCTCTACAGGACCTGGAAGATGAACTCCAGCTGTCTGAGTCTGCCAGCCAAAGATGCTCATTTCTTTCTAAACTAAGACATGGCTTCCACAACATGTCACTAGAACACAGACAAAGAAAGTGTTTTTTTTTTTAAAAAAAAAAAAAAAGAAAAAGAAAAAGAAAAAAGAAAAGCTATGAATTGATGGCCGATGCAGCATACACACTGAAGCTGTATGCTCAGAGTCCACAATTCTGCATCCAGGTAGTACAGAAATCACCAGGATCGCTAGTTGTGTGTGAGAGTGAATAGGCATCTTTGCTTAACTGCATGGATCATGGAGGTTACACAGACCTCAATAAAAACACAAAACCTTAACCTCATGGTGTGCTGTGTACCAGTTGGGTGAGTGAATGTTGAGATACAACAGTTAATAGTGAGTAACCTCTTTTGTAACTGCTACACCTCAGTTATAAGGCTTACCCAGGCAAGCAGGACTCTGTTAGGCTACACCTGTAGTTCGCTAGCTACTTGTGGGAGTGAAAAGGAACCACCAAAATCTTCTAACTCCCAGTGGGGTGGCTGTACTGCTGATGGGTGTTAACACCTTATCTAAGAAGAGGGCTTGTGTAACTAATCCTCCTGCAAAGATAATTGTTAAATATGCCTCAGTTATTAGTAACAGAACAAACACTGCTAGTCAGAATGTGGTTTTAAAACGTAAAGGAAAAGAGGGAAGCTTTGAAAAAGTGCCTTTCTACACCCAGATGGGTCTACAGGGCATTGCTTCCACATTAATATCCTCAAATTGGTCAAGAAACACAATATTTTTAGCTGAAACGACTGTTTCTCAATAACCTAAAATATTTCAATCAGCTAAATGCCTCAGGGAACGTGCCATTGAAAGAGAACTACATGACACCTTAATTATAGCAAACATGTTGTGTCATGCAGAAATGTCATAGCCATTCCCAGATAAAAACAGAAAGATGAATGGACTCAACAAAGTGTGATTGCCATGCAAAATATGGTGAAAAGACTAGATACTGAATTGCTAAAAACAACCTTTATACTTACATTCAGTAGCACAACATGCACAAAATCAGGCAGGATTCATTCACTTAAAAGTGAGGTCTTATGCACTCAGTCCAGTGTGCCATTGGATTCACTAGTTTAGCGTGTAAGGTAAAAGTGACTTGCGGCAAATGTGGTAGGGTGACCCATGTTAGATTCACTTGCTTTTATCCTGCAATGTTCGTTAATTGCTCTCAGGGTCACTCTGTGTAGATTAGGAACTATTCTTAAAAATCCAATTCAGGAAGCCAGTGCATGTATACAAACTGAGGTATGTAACATAACACCACCACTAACATCTGCATTCGTGACAGCAAAAGCAAAAATGCTAAGACCATGGTTGCCAACCTTGTAGAGCTTCTAGCCCTCAAATGGTAGACTCTAGTAAACAGTTAAGCACTGCCAGTGCAGTGAATGATCCTCTGAATTCTCCTCCAACATACAAGCCAGAAGGGAAGTGTCAAACACAGAAGACAATAGAATGTGAACCGTCATATCATACAGATCTCCTTCTGTCTAATGATTTCACTTTCGAGACTATGGAGTATGAAGACTGCCTGAGGCAACCATTCAGCCTCTCAGCTAAACCCCTGATCACCTCTGGATCTCCAACACAGTGGACAAATAGAGTGGAAGGAAAACGTTTTCAATAAAATGGCTCCGATTCTACTGTGGAACATCAATGGTTTCAGGATGTACACAGAAGAACTGAAATTTCGTCTTTGTTCTTTAGCATCAACTCCTATATTTCGTGTCTGTTTGTGTATTTACCAGGCACAGCTCCATGCATTATTAACTGTACAATATATAGAACCCCTGCCCCTGCCTGCATCATGTCAGGCATTCGTTTTGCATTTTAAAAGTCACTTGTAGTAGTTAGATCCCCCACTCGAGTGGCAGCTCACATAGCAGCAGCAGCTCATCAGAGTACTGCGAGTTGACACAGCTTCTCATAAGGTGCGATAGTGTTCTGTAGCTTCAGCTCTTATATTTCTTGTGTGTCTGAGTATTAATGAGGCTGTCTTTAACATGAATAGGAACTGTGACTGTTGTGTTCAGATGCAAACTATGTTGGTGATTTTACGCACACAGCTGCAGGTGGTGTTGGCTTTGTTCACGCAGCTTGAGGCTGTTGCCAGTGGCACTGTGGGAGGCCAGACGGGGCAATCCCGCGGGACGTCCAGTACGATCCATCTGTCCCCTGATGGGTCCATTACTGTGGCTGCCCTGGGTATTGCCCACACTGAGATTAATTCCTCACCCGTGGACGAATGAGAGGTCGTTCAAAGATGTGTCCGGCAGCAAAACACTTTCCAATGGGCCAATCATAGGGCCTCAATGGCAACGGCATATCAACTGGAGGGCGGGGGTTGGGGGGGGGGGGGGGAGGCAAGAGGGGCAGTCGCCACCCACTTCAAGCTCTGGAGGGACGAGATACGGTTTCTGCCCCCCCCCCCCTCCAAATTCCCTTGGAGTTTTATTTGATCTATAGGCAGAGCCAGTGAATAAACTATGCTACCTTCAAGAAATATGGGATCAGTACTTTCGTTGGCAGCGATTTTTGCTTTTGAGTGAGGAGTCTTATTAGCTACTATTACATTCTGTCGTTGCTGTGACTCCTAATGGGGGACGGCCTCTGTATGCATATGTAACAAATTCTACATAGCACTTTCGAACAGTAGTTGAGACTGATCGGGCCCTCAGGTCTGGCTATGTCATATAGGAGAACTACAGAGTGGCCAGTGCGCCTAATGTGGGGGAGGAGCACCAGACTGGAGGCAGAAATCTCGACTATAAAAAGGTGGTTTCGCTGTCCCTTTATGCTGTTGACAGATATGCTGCTCAGTAATATACTGTTCAAAACAACCCCGTCAGAGCCATGCTGTGTCTGTCACAAGCCAGAACAAAGGGTGAGTGATAGAGGAGTAACACCTCTTTAAGAAACCTTGGTTCAGCTGGCCCAGCTGATAGTACCTTGTGAGGGCCCCTGCCAGGGTGACGGTGAAGTTGGCAATGGTTTTTAAGGCAGAAGACGGCAACCATGTCCCAACGGTGGATTAAGCCCTTCTGAGTGACTTTCTATCCTAACTCTCAGCTGATCAATGTGCATGCACCAATCAATGAAGACAACAGACACAATCCCGAGAAAGTTGAACTGTTTTGGGACCTTCTTGAAAAATAGTTAGAGAAAATACCATCTAAGAACGTAAGATCCTATTAGGTGACTTAACTCCCATCTGGGAATAGAACCGCAATTCAGATCAACAATTGGAAAGTATCCTGCTCACAAGATAACTAACAGAAATGGTGTAAGACTCGTCAATCTATGTCGATCCTTCAATCTTCAGATAATGTCAACATTTTACAAACACAAGCCAAGTAAACAGAAGACTTGGCGATCACCATGCAATTTGTGTGGAGAGAAACAGATTGATCATGTAGCAATCTCTAGGAGAGCAATTAAGGAAATAATGAATGTTAAAGTACAGAGAGGTGCCCAGTTCGACTCGGATCATTACTTCTCCAAGAGCAAAATGAATTTCATCCCTCTCAATAAGGCCGTGAAAACTGGAAATAAAATTCATAAATATGGTGTTTCAAAGATAAAGATCAATCAAAACGTATTGGAACAATACCACCAGTAACTGACATTTGAACTGCATAAATGGACGGACATAGCCTCCAAGATCCAACAAGCAGCTAATACTGAAATCCTGACAGCTAAAAAGAGAAAGCATAGATGGTGGAATGAGGTTTGTGATGAGGTGGTTGCCCAAAGAACAAATGCGTGGAAAAAGTGGAACTCGACCAAGAGACCTGAAGATTTTGATGTATTCCGTGAAGTTCGATGATATGCAGCCAGAACTCCATGAAGGGCTAAGCGATTGTATGAGAAACAGCAGTTAGAACAGATCGATCAGTATTTCCGAAAAAAACAATGCCAGAGACTTCTATCAGACGTTCAAACCGAATTTGAAAGGATAGCCTTTGTTCTAGTGACGAAAATGGAAAGCTCGGCCTGACCAACAAAGAAAACTGTACGCTCATGTCTCGTTATTTTGAAATCCTACTTAATTGCGATGAACCGAAAGAAATATTCCCTGTATGTGCCACGATCCACAAACTACCCAACTCATCTCCACCTAGAAAAGAGGAGATCAAGGAGAAATCAACAACCGTAAGAATAATAAGGCAGCTGGAGAGGAGTCAATAGTGGCAGAACTACTGCAGCTGGCAAATAATGAAAATCTAGATGCACTAATCCAACTATTTGAGGAGAACTGGGATGATACCAACTGAATGGCAGTCAGCTTTAATCCATCCTCTACACAAAAAAGGCGATAGAAAGAATGTCAATAACTACAGGGGCATCTCATTAGTATCTGTTCCATATAAGATTCTCTCCAAAGCGATACAGAACAGAATGGAAGGTCATCTTGACTAACTGACTGGGGAATTTCAAGCTGGTTTCCGAAAGGGCCGTTCTTACACAGAACAGATCTTTAACCTGAAGAACATTATCAGGTACAAAAAAAACTGGAGGAAATAACTATGTGGTCATGTTTGTTAATTTTCAGAAGACATATGACTTCATCGACCGACAGGCATTAATGAATATTTTGGAAAAGTGTGGGGTGGATGACACATCAAGAAAGCTCATCAAACAAACTCTCACTAACATAGTGTCAAAAGTAAAATTTATGGGTGAGGTATCAGAACCCTTTACAATCAGAACGGGTGTAAGACAAAGAGATGGACTATCCCCACTCCTTTTCAACTGCGTCTTGCAAAAGGTCATTGGAGAGTGGAGAAAGTTGTAAGTCCAAGAAGAAACAAATGAAGAGCGGTTCAGACTTGGTCCTAAGAACAAAGGGGGTGAACATCGACTGCTTGGCCTTTGAGGATGACCTGGCCATTTTTGCTAACAATGTAGAGTCAGCAGTCAATAAGATCAATAGACTGTCAGAAATTGCTGAAAAAGTGGGACTCCAGATTTCTATTCAAAAGACAAAATATATGACGAAAATCTGTGATGGACCTGAATGGACGATCACCAATCTGGAAAAAATCGGACGAGTTAAGAATTTCAGGTATCTCAGTGAAGTCATTCAAGAGAATGGATTAGAAGAAGAAGCAATTAATGTCAGGATGAGGAAGTTAGTCCAAGGTTACCAATTGACAAAGAATACCTATAACAAAAAGTATAGGGGCCAAGTTCCGACGTTATAACACAGTTGTAAAACCTGAGGGCTTAAATGCGTCCGAAACTTTGGCCGTGAACAGACAAGGTCAAGCTGAGTGGCTGGAAAAGCGAGAGCGTAGGATATTAAGGAAAATCCTAGGCAATAGATGGGTTGATGGACAATGGCGAATGAGAGCAAATGAGGACAATTGTTATTTTACGGTCGTCTAATGAGGATGGACAGTGATCGACTAACAAAAAGAATATGGATTTTCATCCAATCTAAGAGAAGAAGGCCAAGATGGTTCGAAGAATGTGAAAAAGATCTTAGGCAGATTGGTATCTCAGAGAGAGAAATTCCTGACAGGAAAAACTTTAGAAGATTGGTGAACAACTACCAAGATTTTAAAATAGCATCAACGTCCAAAAGACAGAGAGGACTATTTTCTGAAGAGCGTAAACAGGCACTTTTGCTAGGCTCAGAAGATACTGGCAGGAAGTCGAAGCTGGAACAAGAACAAGACCTGGACACTAGAGTGAAGTTGGTTGTTACCGCGCAGTCCATAGAGGCTCAACTCGATAATAAAAAAAAAGACTGTTCAAAACAAGTATTTCCATCACCCTCATTACTTACCGTTCGATTCTCCTTGAATCAAAGTCCACACACGTTCGCAGAACTGCTGGTGGTGCAAAACTTTTTTTGGTCAGTTTAGTCTCTCGGCCACGCAGGCACAAGCTACGTGCGGTCCTATCGAAAATGACAAATACCGACCAACAATGCCCAAACAGCAGTCAGTACTCCTGACCTGGCTCGCCGCTACGACAATGTCCGCCTCACTCTACGAATAATCTGACATTTAAGAAAATAAAAACAACGCGATAACCTAAATGTGTGGAGAGGCAATATTCTAACACTTCCCTCTTTTCCCTCCCTTCACGACCACCATGCCTTCACGCAGTAGCTACCTCGCTATACATTGTTGCTCTGGTAACGAATGTGAAACGTGTACAGTGTAGCCAGAGATTTTTCTCTAGATTTCTATATAGAGATAAGGACACACACATTTGATTTGCAGTTTCGAGGTAATATGATGAGTGAACCTTTGTGGTGAAAGGCATCTAATTATTTTGTGTCATTTATTTGTCATAAGGCTCGTAGCTCAATGTTGATTGTTCTCAGTAGTTCATTGAAGAACGTAAATGCAATTACCTATCCACACATCTCAGTGAGACTTTTATGGAAAAGGGGCGGGGGTCAACTATGGCGTACCGTAAAGCATTTGCAAAAAGATGTCCGTTATTTCTGATACAGTGGAAATGCTTATGAGATAAAGGGGGCACCAAATCTCAATGCAAATGCGGCAAAACAGTGCTTGGATCTACATTGGAGTACTCAGAACTCGCCTGACTGTCCGTATCAATAGCAAAAAGGTCAGCTCCAAGGATTCAAGAAAAAAAAACGAAGAACTTATCCAGGAATAACTAACAACGGTCCATGAATAAGTATTCCCTGCTACTACACAAAGCAGGAACAGAAAGGCGCAAACTACGTACATATAATATAGTATCGAGTACTTAGATGGAATTATTCTTTTAAGTTCCAAGAAAACTAGTACATTGATGCATGCATTTGAGCTAGGTGTAGTACTGCGAGGAAACCTCTCCATAACCCATTGCAACTTGTCCTGAAATAGTCATCATGACAGCGTACTGAGATCATCGTGTTATTGTACAGCAAGAGAAATGGTTCTGAGCATTATGAGACTTAACTTCTGAGGTCATCAGTCCCCTAGAACTTAGAACTACTTAAACCTAACTAACCTAAGGACATCACACACATCCATGCCCAAGGTAAGATTCGAACCTGCGACCGTAGCAAGAGGAAGTCCACTGCTGTTGCAGGATCAGAAAAGTGAGACGTATGTTCCGAAACATAGCCAGTTGTTATGATGTTCATATTTATTTATTTCATTTATTTATTTGTCCATATAAATCTCTTTTTCAGTACATATATCGTACACAGTCTATTGGACAGAAAACCTTTTTGTCCATCGCTTTTTCGAATATCAAACATACATTATTTAAACTTTTATGACAAATTTGATCTATGCAATTAATAATTACATCTTTTTAAATACTGTATGATTTTGACTTATTTCTACAATTAGAGATACAAATTACATTTTTCCTTGCATGAGATGCTGTGAGATTGAATAGTAGTAGTTTTTCAGAAGGTAGGCTGTTACAGACTTTCTAAAGCTCTGTAGTTCAGGAAGATATTTTATATGTCTTGACAATCTGTTGAATAATTTTGTTCCTGCACGATATACACCTTTTTGGTTTAGTGTGGTGTACAAAGATTAACATGTACGAGGGTTATTCCAAAAGTAAGGTCCGATTCGCCGTAACTATTGAAATTTGGCGCCAATGACAAAACACGCATGCGCGCCGACTCCCGGCAAGCCTTGCGCGTCAAACGCCGCCATTCGCTTTGTTACTGTTGCTGAGTGTAGTTCACAGTGTCACTTTACAATGTTTAAGACAATTGATCAGCCCGCCGATTGTGAAGTAAGGGCAGTGATACGGTTTTTGTCTGCAAGAAACAATTCAGCGGCGGAAATCCATCGGCAGATTACTGAAGTGTACGGTCCTAACATAATGAGCGACAGTAAAGTGCGCAAGTGGGTGCGAGCTTTTAATGAAGGACGGGATAATGTGCACGATGAACCACGGTGTGGCCGAGCATCAGTGATTTCAGACGATTTGGTCAATGCGGTTGACAAAAAAATTCGTGAAGATCGCCGATTCACTATTACAGACGTAGACATGCATTTTCCGAATGTGAGTAGAACAACTTTGTACAGAATTGTGTCTGAACATTTGAAGTTTCACAAATTGTGTGCCCGTTGGGTTCCCAGGCTGCTTACTGAGCCCCAACGAATGAAAAGAATGGCTTTTGCTCTTGATTTTTTGGAGTGATATCATAAGGAAGGTGACAGTCTTTTAGACAATGTTGTCACAGGGGATGAGACATGGGTTTCTCACATCACTCCAGAGTCTAAACGTCAGTCAATGCAATGGCGTCACACGTCATCGCCAGTCAAGGTCAAGGCAAAGCAGACAATCTCAACACGTAAGGTTATGGCGACTGTGTTCTGGGATAGACGTGGAGTATTGTTAGTCGACTTTATGGAGAGAGGAACAACGATTAATAAAGCCGCCTACTGCGCTACCCTGACTAAACTTCGACGTGCAATCCAGAATAAGCGACGTGGTCTTTTGTCGTCTGGAATCTTGTTGTTGCATGACAATGCCAGACCCCACACTGCAAATGAAACGCAAGCTCTGATTAAGAAATTTGGATGGGAACAGATGGACCATCCTCCTTACAGTCCGGACCTGGCGCCAAGTGATTTCCACCTGTTCCGTTACTTAAAGGAGTTTCTCGGCGGCAAGCGCTTCGACACAGATGATGAAGTGAAAGAAGCAGTTAAGGACTGGTTATCGTCACAGGCGGCCGATTTCTATAACATGGGCATTCAAAAGCTTGTTGAACGATGTGACAAATGTTTAAATAAGTATGGAAGTTATGTAGAAAAATAGATAAAGATGTAAGGAATGTAAATAAAACAATTGTTTTGAAAAAACATTTTAGTTTTGATTTTTTTTTATAACCGGACCTTACTTTTGGAATAACCCTCGTATGTCGCTGCCTGACCTGATACTGTAATCATGCACACTTTTGAGGAAAAAGGTTTTCTTGTCTCAGTATGTCTTTCTGACAAAAATGGCTCTGAGCACTATGGGACTTAACTGCCATGGTCATCAGTCCCATAGAACTTAGAACTACTTAAACCTAACTAACCTAAAGACATCACACACATCCATGCCCGAGGCAGGATTCGAACCTGCGACCGTAGCGGTCTTGCGGTTCCAGACTGCAGTGCCTAGAACTGCACGGCCACTTCGGCCGGCTCTTTCTGACATGCATGACTACTTCCAGTATATAAATGCAGGGAAGGGGCAAGATCTTTAGATCTTTAAAGAAAGGTTTGCATGGTTTTCTGCTGCTCACTTGTTTCATTATCCTCATAATTGACTTTTGTTTCCTGAAAACTGTTTTGGCCTGGCGTACATTTCCCCAGAAAATGATACTGTACTTCAGTACTGAATGTACATGAGCAAAGTATACAGCCCTAACCATTTCTGCACTAGTATTGTTCTCGAAAATGCTTACTGCATACATCATTTTTGCTAGTTTTGAATTTAGGGCTGTGATATGAGTACTATATTTAAGATTTTCCTGGATATGATTCCCAAGAAATTTAGTTTCATTGACAGCACTAATGATTTTGTTATCTATACATATTATGGGTTGTGCCACATTTTTATTTTGATCTGTGTGGAAATTCATGAGTATCGCTTCTTGGGGATTAACTATTAGGTTGTTTCTGGTAAACCATTCAGACACTTCGCAGATGCAGTGAGATTTTCTTCTTTATTTCCTTCAGTCAATAGACTGGTGTCATCTGCAAACAGTACAGGTTCAGAATCCCTAACGTGTGATGGGAAATCATTAATCTATACCAAAAAAGGAGGGGACCTAAAATAGAGCCCTGTGAAACACCATGACTTAGTCCACATGGTTCTGAAAGGCGTACCTGGAGTTCATTTCCTTCCATATACTTAATTTCAGTTACCTGAGAACGATATATAGTTGATGACACGCACTAAATTCACATTTCAGTAGGAAATTTTAATTACTTTGACTAGATACGAATATCACCCATTTATTTGACGTTTTGAGCCCTAAAGAAAAACAAAACAAACGATCCGCACTCAAAGACTGGAAAGTTGCACAAGTCATACCGATAACCAAGAAAGAAAATAGGAGTAATCCGCTAAATTACAGACCCATATCATTAACGTCAGTTTGCAGTAGGAGTACTGTGCTCGAACGTATGAATAACCTCGTAGAAAATTATTTACTGACAAACAGCCAACACGGATTCAGAACATATCGTTCATGTGAAACACAACTAGGTCTTTATTCTCACGAAGTAATGAACGCTGTTGACAGGGAACGTGACAGTCATTCAATATTTTTAGATTTCCAGAAGGCTTTTGACACCTTTCCTGATAAGCGACTTCCGATGAAATTGCGTTCTTCCTATTGAGAATCGTGTCAGGTGAGTGGCAGGATTCGTGGTTTCCTTTCAGAAAGGTCACAGTACGTAATAATTGACGGAAATTCATCGAATAAAACAGAAGCAATATCTTACGCTTCCCAAGGAAGTCCTCTGTTATTCCTGATCTACCTAACTGATTTGGGAGACAATCTGAGCAGCTCCCTTTAAATTACTTCCAGATGATACTGGGATTTGCTGTCATGTAATGTCATCAGATGATCAAACCGAACTGCAAAATGATTTAAACAATACATATGCATGGTGAAAAAAGTGGCAATTTTCTCTAAATCACGAAAAATGTGAAGTCATCCACGTGAGCACTAAAAAGAATCCGTTTAATTTCAGTTACACGATAAATCACACAAATATAAAGGCTGTAAACTCAACTAAACACTTAAGGATTACAACTACGAATAACTTAAACTGGAACGATCACATAGATAATGTTATGGGAAAAGCAAACCAAAGACTGCGATTTATTACACTAGACTTGTCCGCCCTCTTCTGGAGTGTTGCTGTGAGGTGTGGGATCCGCATCAGATAGGTTCGATGGAGGACATCGAAAAAGTTCAAAGAAGGGCAGCGTCTTTGGTATTAACGCGAAATAAAGGAGAGAGTACCGCGGGTACGACACACGAATTGGGATCTCAGTCATTAAAACAAAGTCGTTTTTCGCTGCGACAGTAACTTCTCATGAAATTTCAATCACCAACTTTCTGCATAGAGTGAGAAAATATTTTGTTGGTACCCACCTAATTAGAGAGAAACGATCGTCATAATAACACAAGAAAAACCAGAACTCACACGAAAAGATTTAAGTGTTCATTTCCCCGCGCGCTGTCCGAGAGTGGACCGGCGGAGAAATAGCTTAAAGGTGGTTCGATAAATCCTCTGCCAGGCACTTAACTGCGAGTTGCGGAGTAATCATATAGAAGTAATTGTAGATGTGGGTGTAGGGACTCTTATTGCAGGGAAGTTTCCTTCGCTAGAGTTTGCAAGAAACACATTTTAAACTTTCTGACGCCCCTGCGCTAAGAGATTGTACCCTCTACTGCAAGCATTAACTGGCTGGCGAAAGAACCAAGGGTGGGATAGCTGTGCTTGTAAGTAACACACAAAACTTCTCCGTTACATCCTTGGTTACTGATTTGTAAGCAACTGCAGTTAAAATTTATGTGGGACAAAGGATCGCCATATGCTCTGTTTACGTAGGTCCACAAAAAGCAATAGATTAGAAGCTCCCAGTGACTTTCTAAAACAAGTCACCGACCACTTCACCTACTGGGAGACTTCAGTGCGCATAATGTGTTATTGGGCTGACACTCCCATTACTTTAGGAGTTATAGATAACACCACGGTATCTCAGGAGTTGTTTAGCCTCAACACGGGCAACCGCACAAATTTCAATACTGCTACTGGATCATCTTCAGCCGCAGATCTCTCTTTCTGCTCTCCAGCTCTCTCAGACTTTGCTCAGTGGGACGTTATTGATGACCTTCATTCCAGTGGTCACTTCCTAGTCTGGATCCATATAGCTAAATGGAGAAGTCCCCAAAAAGGAAGCTACCAAGATGGGTGGTCAGCAGGGCATGAAGAGGTAGTCTGGTTTGCAGCATCTTGAGCAGAAGGAGCGAGATAGGCATATTCTGGGATGATGCTGTGCAGACTGCAGTAAAACTGCAAACATTCCTGAGACATTTCCTACTGTATTTCGCACAGCTGATGGATTTATGTAAGCCACAAATTTGGCGACTTTGGAATCGCACCCAGACGAAAGAAAGATTAGGGCAGAATGGTGTACAGACGACATGATGAACCGTTTTATGGAGCATCTATTTAGTCCCAACTTGATTACACATGCATGGTGATGAGTACTGAAAAAACATAGTGCCACAAAGAACTGAATATAATCAACCATGAGGGAATTAGGCGGACTGTAGATGCAGTTTAGACCAGCCCTGTTTCCAGCATCATGGTGCAAGAAACATTCAGAATACACCCATACATCAAGCACTTGCTCAACATACCACAGTTTGCCCACGCACGAACGGACTGCCCATTCATCATACACAACAACGCTCATGTTAGGAATCATTATCACGAAGTTGCTTTTCTCTCTGAACTTTCGTCAGTGGTTTGAACTGCAACTGAATTTTCAAGGAGCTCGAAATAAAATTGGTAAGGAAATTATGGATACGTCAGTGGGTGATTTACGAGGGGCATTTGGAAAGTCCGTGCAAAGTCCGAGAGATGGCACCACTGGCGCGCATCGAGGTCATGTTTAGTTAGTAGCATCTTTGGAAAGAACGCACACCAACTTTCAGCCATATTGGTCTATTTATTTGTGTTTGGTATTCGTGTGAATCAAGGAAGTCGATTGATTGTCAAAAAATGGAGGAAAAAGAATTTCGTGTGGTGATTAAGCATTACTTTATAAAAGGCAAAACGCCTCAGGAGACTAGAGAGTAGCTTGATAAACTTTACAGTGACTCTGCACTTTCGATTAGAACAGTTTATAAGTGGTTTCAAAATTTTAGGAGTAGCCATATGGGCACAAGTGATGCTGAACGTTCTGGACGCCCTGTGGAGGTTACGACTCCAGAAAACATTGATAAAATCCAGGATATGGTGATGGATGACACAAGAATTTAGGTGTGTGAGATTCCTAGTGCTGTGGGCATCTCGATTGAACCAGTACATAATATTTTGCATAAATATTTGGACATGAGAAAGCTATCCGCAAGATGGGTTCCGTGATTGCACACGCTTGACCAAAATCGGAATCGTGTGAAGTGTTGCAAGGATTGCTTGCAGCTGTTCAGGAAGAATCCGCAGGACTTTAAGCGTCGGCTCGTCCCTGTGGATGAAACATGGATACATTTCTATAGCCCTGAGACCAAACAACAATCTAAACAATGGGTTACCAAGGGAGAATCTGCACCAAAAAAGGCGAAGACGATTCCTTCGGTCAGAAAGATTATGGCGACTGTCTTTTGGAATTCGCAAGGGATAATTCTCATCGACTATCTGGAAAAGGGTAACACTATTACAGGTGCATATTATTCATCGTTATTGGACCGTTCGAAAGCCGCGCTGCAAGAAACATGCCGGCGGTTGAACCGCAAAAAAGTCCTTTTCCATCATGGCAATGCACCAGCAAACACCTCAGCAGTTGTGGTCCCAAAATTAATGGAAATAGAATTCCAACTCGTTTCACAGTCCCCCTATTCTCCAGAATTGGCTCCCTCGGACTACTATTTGTTCCCCAATTTGGGGAAATGGCTGGCGGGACAAAGATGTTATTCAAACGAGGAGGTGATTGCAGCAACTAATATATATTTTGCAGACTTGGACAATTCCTATTATTCGGAAGGGATCAACGAATCAGAACAGTGTTGGACGAAATGTATGAGTCTAAAAGGAGACTATGTCGAAAAATAAAAAAGGTTTACCCCAAACACATAAGTAGTTTTTATTTTTGCACGGACTTTTCAAACACCCTTCGTATTACGAAGGGTCCTAGATCTGTCATATGACTGCTTATTAATTTCTACTCAACTTTTTCTTTGTTTGCTGCCTTATGTGGCGACCCACGCGCGCAGCTCATGGCATGGGGTTCCTGGAAAGATTCTTTGCGTTACAAGATGTGACGGAGTGCACATGTTTTCACCAGCTCTGATTCTCATTGCGCTGTTCAGGTTCTTTAGCAAATGTGCACAACAGAGAAAACTGTTCAGAACGTAAAGCAGTCAAAGGGACCTATAGAGGTGAAGTACTTCGGCAACGTGTCAATCCCCTTGTGGGCTAACCTATCGCTGCTGGACTAGGAAGTCACGTGACAATGGAAGGGAGAGTGCCTGGAGGAATGGGAAAAGTGAAAGCAACGATCTGGCTGCGGTGTTTCTTGATCCGACCACAGAGTTAGCATGAAGCAAAAAAAAATGTTCAAATGTGTGTGAAATCTTATGGGACTTAACAGCTAAGGTCATCAGTCCCTAAGCTTACACACTACTTAACCTAAATTATCCTAAGGACAAACACACACACCCATGCCCGAGGGAGGACTCGAACCTCCGCCGGGACCAGCCGCACATTCCATGACTGCAGCGCCCTAGACCGCTTTTTTTTTTTTTTTTTTTTTTTTTTTTTTTGTAGACATTGACACACTTGTGTCTCTTTAGGACGTATTCCACTCAGACATGGCTTGTTACTCCGGTGGGGAGAGCCATCCATTTTTAGTGCAGAAATGATAGTATGTAACATAATAAAGGACTACAGTTTATATTCTGGTGAGAGGGTATGTGGTACATATTTTACGATTATGTGTGTTGTTTGTACTGCGGCCATTTAATTACGAGATTTTAACGAGTTACAGAGTGATTGGAACACGCAGTTTCTCAACAAGTGATCAATCAGCCATACATTTTTCTCTACTGACGATTGTTCTCACTTTACCGTAAGTTCCAATACGTCACATGTTCCATGTATTCGTCCCTAGTGTATGTACTCTACGAATAACGGTGGGAAATGTTTTTATGACTTTTTTAAGCACAGTTCTCTCTATTGCTTCAGCAAGGACGCCAGACGCGATTCCCAGCGGCCTAATACCTACCGCAACTAGCCTATTTCTACGATGGCCTACGTAAGTGGAACTACCAGACCTGTTGACAGACACTGCTGGAAGCTTCATCGCGTGTCCGCAAGAGCAAAGGAAAGAGGATGTTTGTCGTGACGAAAACTCACTGCGTTTCGCAGCTGTCGTTAGGTTTGCGTGCCGTCACAGTACGTGCCTGCTCGTTATTGTACTACAGCAGCTTCAGCAACATATCCGTTTCGTTTTAATAGACAGAGGCCTGGAAGCTCCCGTTTGCAGCAGCTATGAAACTTATCCTGCTCGTCGTCTTTGGTGAGTTCTGCAATTCAACCTACATCACATTCGTAGAAGTGCTACATACAAGGTGTGGCCAAAAAGTAACAGGGATTTTTGTTTTTCTCAAAGACTTTTTATTTAATCATCAACTTCAAGTTGGTCCTCTTCAAAGTAGTCCTCCTTAGTGTAATACACCTGCGCTAGAGCTTTTTACGATCTTGCAAGCAGTTCTGGAACTCACTTTTTGCTATGGTGTTCAGCTCCTTCAGCGACTCTGTTGTTGTCTCATCAATTTTGGCATCACGACGTCGTTTCGTGGTCCTTATCGGCCTCGGGAAGACAAAGAAGTTGCAGGGGACGATGTCCTACGAATACCGTGACTGAGGCACTATAACGGTTTTGTTTTCTTGCCAAAAAGTCACAAACAAGCATTGAGGTGTGAGCGGCAGCATAATCGTGATGCAATTTCCACGAGTGGTTTTTTCCACAATTCTGGTCGTTTTCTTCGGATTGTTTCAGAAATGGCATGTAACTTCCAAGTAGTGTTACTTATTGACCGTTCGGCCATAAGGCAGGATGCACTATCCCTTTGTAATCGAAGAAAACAATGATAAGAACCTTCATATGTGATCGGACTTGTCGAATGCTTTTCGGTCTTTTGTTTTTCAGGCGGTTTCCACTGGAACGATTGGGCCTTGATTTCGACATCATACGCCTCTAGCCATGTTCTGTTACCTCTTATAACCTTCTTTAGAAGTTTTGGAACGTTGTCGACTTCATTCAGCAATTCTTGAACGATATCTACGTTATGTCGGTTTTGGTCGTAATTCACCAATTTTGGAACGGACTTCGTTGCTACACTTTTCACTCCAAAACATCCTAAAAATTACTTGACATGTGCCAAAGGATATGTCGACATCATCAGCAACCTCTCTGACGGTGATGTGGAGATTTTGCAGAGCCGTTATCTTTACTCCCTCCACTTAGTTGTCCATAATTTATTGCTGCGGCGTCCAGGGCGGTCGTCTAGTTGAACGTTTGCTCGACCCTCTTTGAAACGTTTGTGGCACTCGTATGTTCTTGTCCTACTCATAGTAGATTCGCCAAAAGCCACAGTCAACATTTCGTATGCGGTGTTGCACTTAATTTTATTTTTTAGGCAAAATTTAATGCTAATTCCTTGATCCATCTTTCTCAAAAGTAAAAATTCTCCGAGCGCTCTGAAACACATATAGCCTTTTCGACTGTCAACAATAAACTAAATATTCAGAACAGCTGAAAATACACTCCTGGAAATTGAAATAAGAACACCGTGAATTCATTGTCCCAGGAAGGGGAAACTTTATTGACACATTCCTGGGGTCAGATACATCACATGATCACACTGACAGAACCACAGGCACATAGACACAGGCAACCGAGCATGCACAATGTCGGCACTAGTACAGTGTATATCCACCTTTCGCAACAATGCAGGCTGCTATTCTCCCATGGAGACGATCGTAGAGATGCTGGATGTAGTCCTGTGGAACGGCTTGCCATGCCATTTCCACCTGGCGCCTCAGTTGGACCAGCGTTCGTGCTGAACGTGCAGACCGCGTGAGACGACGCTTCATCCAGTCCCAAACATGCTCAATGGGGGATAGATCCGGAGATCTTGCTGGCCAGGGTAGTTGACTTACACCTTCTAGAGCACGTTGGGTGGCATGGGATACATGCGGACGTGCATTGTCCTGTTGGAACAGCAAGTTCCCTTGCCGGTCTAGGAATGGTAGAACGATGGGTTCGATGACGGTTTGGATGTATCGTGCACTATTCAGTGTCCCCTCGACGATCACCAGTGGTGTACGGCCAGTGTAGGAGATCGTTCCCCACACCATGATGCCGGGTGTTGGCCCTGTGTGCCTCGGTCGTATGCAGTCCTGATTGTGGCACTCACCTGCACGGCGCCAAACACGCATACGACCATCATTGGCACCAAGGCAAAAGCGACTCTCATCGCTGAAGACGACACGTCTCCATTCGTCCTTCCATTCACGCCTGTCGCGACACCACTGGAGGCGGGCTGCACGATGTTGGGGCGTGAGCGGAAGACGGCCTAACGGTGTGCGGGACCGTAGCCCAGCTTCATGGAGACGGTTGCGAATGGTCCTCGCCGATACCCCAGGAGCAACAGTGTCCCTAATTTGCTGGGAAGTGGCGGTGCGGTCCCCTACGGCACTGCGTAGGATCCTACGGTCTTGGCGTGCATCCGTGCGTCGCTGCGGTCCGGTCCCAGGTCGACGGGCATGTGCACCTTCCGCCGACCACTGGCGACAACATCGATGTACTGTGGAGACCTCACGCCCCACGTGTTGAGCAATTCGGCGGTACGTCCACCCGGCCTCCTGCATGCCCACTATACGCTCTCGCTCAAAGTCCGTCAGCTGCACATACGGTTCACGTCCACGCTGTCGCGGCATGCTACCAGTGTTAAAGACTGCGATGGAGCTCCGTATGCCACGGCAAACTGGCTGACACTGACGGCGGCGGTGCACAAATGCTGCGCAGCTAGCGCCATTCGACGGCCAACACCGCGGTTCCTGGTGTGTCCGCTGTGCCGTGCGTGTGCTCATTGCTTGTACAGCCCTCTCGCAGTGTCCGGAGCAAGTATGATGGGTCTGACACACCGGTGTCAATGTGTTCTTTTTTCCATTTCCAGGAGTGTATAAGCATCAGGAGCATGTATACCAACACGATACACAAATTGAAAATCGGATGCATAAAGCCTGCAAAATTAAAAAAAAAAATACCGTTACTTTTTGATCACACCTTGTGTACTGGGTTTTGTAAAAATAAATGACACATAAACAAAGCTGAATTATTGTTTATTGAAAAAGCCTCGTAAGCAACTGAAAGTGTTACAACGATATACGGTAGTCACAAATCAGTTTTCCTTATGAATCTGAGGGCGAATTGTAAAGCGGTGAAGGCTGAAACGATAGCTATAGTGTTTATTTGCATCACAAACGATTCAAACATTTTCTCTTTTTAAGAGGACACAAATGTCATTGTGAAAGAAGATGAAAAGTAAATAATTTACCAGTAGTACAGTGAGTAATATCTGAGCATTTGTCATTGCGCCTGGTGCTGTAGCGGTGTAGTACGTACCTGAAACTCGAAAGGTCCCGAATCCGAATCCCAGTCGGGTAACGGAATTTTCAATCTGTCAGTAATTTAGAAATTTGCCAGGCACGACACACGGTTTGGCTTCCACATTAAATTACAGGAGCCCCCTTCTCCATGAGGTTTACTGGGACAGGTTAGGGACACCCAATTTGCCGAAATAGGCTCAATTGGAAGACTTGCATCAGGCTGTTGTACCCCCTAGAATTATTGTTACAGTGCATGGTTTATAGAACAAAAGATGGTTGTTCAAATGCAACAAAACACGGCGCATAACGTTTCAGAGACCGAAATTTGACCGAAGTGCCATTTTACTATCACAAAGTAGGGTTCTCAAATAATATTCGATGTTAAACATTTTAAATTATTATTACGCGAAGGAGATGAAGCGCTTTCTTGAAAATGCACCTAAGTGGCAGCCCTAAAAATTTACAATTTTTGTTTTCACTAATTATTTGGCAGTTTGCGATAGTTAAATGTCACTTCTATAAGATTTATGTGTCAGAAATTTCAGTTAATAGACATCCTGTTTACCATAAGCCATTACTTATTTAATAACAGTTATTTTATATTCCAAGCCTTTCAAAGTGACGCTTATATCATACGTAAATAGAACAAATATTTTGAAACATCTGCCTTGGTTGGTGACAGAAGCAGTAGAGGACCAAACAGGGGCTCTGTGACATGCCCTCATCACCCACTTGACGGTAGTAAGTAACCGGAACATCTTCCTTTTAATAATTTGTTTACATCACAAATCGTTGAAAGGCACAATTACAGTTGAAAATACATTGTTTCACATTTTGTTTTGATTGTAGGGCACTACCACCCCAAGGAAATTTCATCAGTTGGGAAAACAAAAGGCTAATGTAAAACGTCAACTAGCCGTCTGAAGATGAATACTTCGGTTCGAAACCGGTAACGGCGCTATTTAAATAAACAAATAAAATTGTAAAAAGTGGCTGGTTGCTGTTATCTTCTATGTAAGAGCAAACCATATCATTTGAATCTAGCCCTTCAACACATTTTCCGCCATTTATTTGTGGGTAAGGTAAATATATTGTGCAGGAAGTTAAATCGCTGCCTATATACCCATACAAATCACAGCCATGTATAAACGCTTGTTTAAATTTTAGTCTTTGAAAAGTAGCAGGTAAAATTTTTCTCATTCATACATGGACCTTGCCGTTGGTGGGGAGGCTTGCGTGCCTCAGCGATACAGATAGCCGTACCGTAGGTGCAACCACAACGGAGGGGTATCTGTTGAGAGGCCAGACAAACGTGTGGTTCCTGATGAAGGGCAGCAGCCTTTTCAGTAGTTGCAAGGGCAACAGTCTGGAGGATTGACTGATCTGGCCTTGTAACACTAACCAAAACGGCCTTGCTGTGCTGGTACTGCGAACAGCTGAAACCAAGGGGAAACTACGGCCGTAATTTTTCCCGAGGGCATGCAGCTTTACTGTATGGTTAAATGATGATGGCGTCCTCTTGGGTAAAATAGTCCCACATTCGATCTCCGGGCGGGGACTACTCAAAAGGATGTCGTTATCAGGAGAAAGAAAACTGGCGTTCTACGGAGCGTGGAATGTACGATCCCTTAATCGGGCAGGTAGGTTAGAAAATTTAAAAAGGGAAATGGATAGGTTAAAGTTAGATATAGTGGGAATTAGTGAAGTTCGGTGGCAGGACGAACAAGACTTCTGGTCAGGTGACTACAGGGTTATAAACACAAAATCAAATAGGGGCAATGCAGGAGTAGGTTTAATAATGAATTGGTAAATAGGAATGCAGGTAAGCTACTACAAACTGCATAGTGAACGCATTATTGTGGCCAAGATAGATACGAAGCCCACGCCTACTACAGTAGTACAAGTTTATATGCCAACTAGCTTTGCAGATGACGAAGAAATTGAAGAAATGTATGGTGAAATAAAAGAAATTATTCAGATAGTGAAGGGTGACGAAACTTTAATTGTCATGGTTGACTGGAATTCGGTAGTAGGAAAAGGGAGAGAAGGAAACGTGGTAGGTGAAAATGTATTGGGGCTAAGAAATGAAAGAGGAAGCCGCCTGGTAGAATTTTGCACAGAGCACAACTTAGTCATAGCTAACACTTGGTTCAAGAATCCTAAAAGAAGGCTGTATACATGGAAGAAGCCTGGAGATACTTAAAGGTTTCAGATAGATTATCTAATGGTAAGACAGAGATTTAGGAAGCCGGTTTTACATTGTAAGACATTTCCAGGGGCAGATGTGGACTCTGACCACAATCTATTGGTTATGACCTGTAGGTTAAAACTGAAGAAACTGCAAAAAGGTGGGAATTTAAGGAGGTGGGACCTGGATAAACTGAAAGAACCAGAGGTTGTACAGAGTTTCAGGGAGAGCATAAGGTAACAATTGTCAGGAATGGGGGGAAAGAAATACAGTAGAAGAAGAATGGGTAGCTTTGAGGGATGAAGTAGTGAAGGCAGCAGAGGATCAAGTAGGTAAAAAGACGAGGCCTAGTAGAAATCCTTGGGTAACAGAAGAAATATTGAATTTAATTGATGAAAGGAGAAAATATAAAAATGCAGTAAATGAAGCAGACAAAAAAGGAATACAAACGTCTCAAAAATGAGATCGACAGGATGTGCAAAATGGCTAAGCACGGATGGATAGAGGACAAATGTAAGGTTGTAGAGGCTTATCTCACTAGGGGTAAGATAGATACTGCCTACAGGAAGATTAAAGAGACCTTTGGAGATAAGAGAACCACTTGCATGAACATCAAGAGCTCAGATGGAAACCCAGTTCTAAGCAAAGAAGGGAAATCAGAAAGGTGGAGCCGGCCGGAGTGGTCGAGCGGTTAAAGGCGCTACAGTCTGGAACCGCACGACCGCTACGGTCGCAGGTTCGAATCCTGCCTCGGGCATGGATGTGTGTGATGTCCTTAGGTTAGTTAGGTTTAAGTAGTTCTAAGTTCTAGGGGACTTATGACCACAGCAGTTGAGTCCCATAGTGCTCAGAGCCATTTGAACCATTTTTGAGCCAGAAAGGTGGAAGGAGTATATAGAAGGTCTATACAAGGGCGATGTACATGAGGACAATATTATGGAAATGGAAGAGGATGTAGATGCAGATGAAATGGGAGATATGATACTGCGTGAAGAGTTTGACAGAGCACTGCAAGACCTGAGTCGAAACAAGGCCCCCAGAGTAGACGACATTCCATTGGAACTACTGACGGCCTTGGGAGAGCCAGTCCTGACAAAACTCTACCATCTGGTGAGCAAAATATATGAAACAGGCGAAATACCCTCAGACTTCAAGAAGAATATAATAATTCCAATCCCAAAGAAAGCAGGTGTTGACAGATGTAAAAATTACCGAACTATCAGTTTAATAAGTCACAGCTGCAAAATACTAACGCGAATTCTTTACAGAAGAATGGAAAAACTAGTAGAAGCCGACCTCGGGGAAGATCAGTTTGGATTCTGTAGAAATGTTGTAACACGTGAGGCAATACTCACCCTACGACTCATGTTAGAAGCTAGATTAAGGAAGGGCGAACCTACGTTTCTAGCATTTGTAGACTTAGAGAAAGCTTTTGACAATGTTGACTGGAATACTCTCTTTCAAATTCTGAAGGTGGCAGGGGTAAAATACAGGGAGCGAAAGGCTATTTATAATTTTTACAGAAACCAGATGGCAGTTATAAGAATCGAGGGGCATGAAAGGGAAGCAGTGGTTGGGAAGGGAGTGAGACAGGGCTGCAGCCTATCCCCGATGTTATTCAATCTGTATATTGAGCAAGCAGTGAAGGAAACAAAAGAAAAATTCGGAGTAGGTATTAAAATCTATGGAGTTGGTATTAAAATCCATGGTTCATGCTGTGGGTTCCTGTGGTCATGTCCTAGTTCATGAACCACGGGAAATGTATGAGTGGCCAAGTAAGTGGTCCCGACAGTCGGGATACCAGTTACTTTGGAATAAGGCTGGGCATCTCGGACATATTCTGAGTCGTGGTCACCTTTGTGCTCATACGTCAAAGACTACCAAATCCACCGGTTAGTCCCTCAGCCGTTAGGGGTAAAACCCAATGGGACTCGGGGCAAGTAAGGCTAGCAACCTGCTTCCCTGATATTTTAAATATGATGCTGGCAACAATCAGAGCAAAATGCCTCGGACCTTTGGAGGTGGCGGAGTCCCACCTCTAATTGACAAACCAGGGACTCCTAAGATACGACTTGGCATAAAATGGTAATGAGATGGGGAACTATTAATATCAATGGGGGCTACTCTGGGAAGAAGGTAGAGCTGGCAGAGGCTGCAAGTAAGAAGGGACTGGACGTTTTAGCTGTTAGTGACATTTGGGTAAGGGGTGAGAAAGAAGAGGAAGTGGGAGAATACAAGGTCTACCCGTCAGGAGTCAAAGCAGGAATAGCACAATAGAGTGTAGGGCTTTACATCAGGAAAGAAATGGAACCCAGCGTAGTTGCAATAAGGTATGTAAACGAATGACTGATGTGGATAGATTTGACAGTGTCTAGAAAGAAAATTAGGATTGTGTCAGTATATTCTCATTGTGAAGGGACAGATCAAGATAAGATGGATAGTTTTTATGAGGCACTGAGTGACGTAGTTGTTAGAGTAAAGGACAAGGACAGTGTTCTGCTCATGGGTGATTTTAACGCCAGGATTAGAAATCGAACAGAAGGGTATGAAAAGGTTATGGGTAAATTTGGAGAGGATATGGAGGCCAACAGGAACGGGAAACAACTCTTGGATTTCTGTGCCAGTATGGGCTTAGTAATCACAAACTCCTTTTTTAAACATAAGAACATTCACCGGTATACTTGGGAAGGCAGGGGAACCAGATCTGTCATTGACTATATAATAACAGATCAGGAATTCAGGAAGGCTGTGAGGGACACACGTGTATTCAGGGGATTCTTTGATGTCACTTATCATTATTTAATCTGCAGTGAAATTGGGATTGCGAGGCTGAAAGTGCAGGAGGTCAGGTCCATATGTAGGAGGATAAGAGTGGAGAAACTTCAGGATAAGGAAATCAGGCACAAGTACATAACAGCGATCTCAGAAAGGTACCAGTTAGTTGAATGTAGTCAATTACAGTCATTGGAAAAGGAATGGACAAGGTACAGGGACACAGTACTAAGAGTGGCTAAAGAATGTCTTGGAACAGTAGTGTGTAAAAGTAGGATGAAGCAAACAGCTTGGTGGAATGACACAGTCAAGGCAGCCTGTAAAAGGAAAAAGAAGGCGTATCAGAAATGGCTACATACTAGAACTCAGGTAGACAGAGAAAGTTATGTTAAAGAAAGAAACAAAGCCAAACAGATAATTGCAGCGCCCAAGAAGAAATCTTGGGAAGACTTTGGAAACAGGTTGGAGACTATGGGTCAAGCTGCTGCAAAACCATTCTGAAGTGTAATTAGCAGTCTTCGAAAGGGAGGGAAGAAGGAAGTGACAAGTATTTTGGACAGGTCAGGAAAACTGCTAGTGAATCCTGTGGATGCCTTGGGCAGATGGAGGGAATATTTTGAAGAGTTGCTCAACGTAGGTGAAAATGCGATCAGTAATGTTTCAGATTTCGAGGTAGAATGGGATAGGAATGATGATGGAAATAGGATCACATTTGAGGAAGTGGAGAAAATGGTCAATAGATTGCAGTGCAATAAAGCAGCTGGGGTGGATGAAATGAAGTCGGAACTCATCAAATACAGTGGAATGTCAGGTCTTAAATGGCTACACAGGATAATTGAAATGGCCTGGGAGTTGGGACAGGTTCCATCAGACTGGACAAAAGCAGTAATCACACCAATCTTTAAACATGGAAACAGAAAAGATTGTAACAACTACAGAGGTATCTCTTTAATCAGCGTTGTGGGTAAAATCTTCTCAGCTGGGTTTAGGCTTCTTAGAGGTTGTCAGGACCAAATCTTTAGCTTACGGCAAATAATGGAGAAGTGTTACAAGTGGAATAGGGTATTGTATCTATGCTTTATAGATCTAGAAAAGGCATATGACCGGGTTCCTAGGAGGAAGTTATTGTCTGTTCTACGAGATAATGGAATAGGAGGCAAACTTTTGCAAGCAATTAAAGGTCTTTGCATGGACAGTCAGGCAGCAGTTAGAGTTGACGGTAAATTGAGTTCATGGTTCACAGTAGTTTCAGGGGTAAGACAAGGCCGCAGCCTGTCTCCACTGTTGTTCATATTATTTATGGATCATATGTTGAAAACAATAGACTGGCTGGGTGAGATTAAGATATGTGAACACAAAATAAGCAGTCTTGCATATGCGGATGACTTAGTTGTCATGGCAGATTCGATTGAAAGTTTGCAAAGTAATATTTCAGAGCTAGATCATAAATGTAAGGACTACGGTATGAAGATTAGCATCTTCAAAACGAAAGTAATGTCAGTGGTAAAGAAATTGAGTGCCAAATAGGAGGAACAAAGTTAGAACAGGTGGACAGTTTCAAGTACTTAGGATGCATATTCTCACAGGATGGCAACATAGTGAAAGAGCTGGAAGCGAAGTGTAGCGAAGCTAATGCAGTGAGCGCTCAGCTACGATCTACTCTCTTCTGCAAGAAGGAAGTCAGTACCAAGACTAAGTTATCTGTGCACCGTTCAATTTTTCGACCAACTTTGTTGTATGGGAGCGATAGCTGGGTGGATTCAGGTTACCTTATCAACAAGGTTGAGGTTACGGACATGAAAGTAGCTAGGATGATTGCAGGTACTAGTAGATGGGAACAATGGCAGGAGGGTGTCCACAATGAGGAAATCAAAGAAAATCTGGGAATTAACTCTATAGATGTAGCAGTCAGGGCGAACAGGCTTAGATGGTGTGGTCATGTTACACGCATGGGAGAAGCAATGTTACCCAAGAGACTCATGGGTTCAGCAGTAGAGGGTAGGAGGAGTCGGGGCAGACCAAGGAGAAGGTACCTGGATTCGGTTAAGAATGATTTTGAAGTAATACGCTTAACATCAGAAGAGGCACCAATGTTAGCAGTGGATAGGGGTTCAAATGGTTCAAATGGATCTGAGCACTATGGGACTCAACTGCTGAGGTCATTAGTCCCCTAGAACTTAGAACTAGTTAAACCTAACTAACCTAAGGACATCACAAACATCCATGCCCGAGGCAGGATTCGAACCTGCGACCGTAGCGGTCTTGCGGTTCCAGACTGCAGCGCCTTTAACCGCACGGCCACTTCGGCCGGCAGTGGATAGGGGATCATGGAGGAATTTTATAAGGGGGGCTATGCTCCAGACTGAACGCTGAAAGGCATAATCAGTCTTAATGATGATGATGATGGAGAAGAAATAAAAACTTTGAGGTTCGCCGATGACATTGTAATTCTGTCAGAGACGGCAAGGGACTTGGAAGAGCAGTTGAACGGAATGGGCAGTGTCTTGAAAGCAGGATATAAGATGAACATCAACAAAAGCAAAACGAGGATAATGGAATGTAGTGGAATTAAGTCGGGTGATGCTGAGGGAATTAGATTAGGAAATGAGACACTTAAAGTAGTAAAGGAGTTTTGCTATTTGGGGAGCAAAATAACTGATGATGGTCGAAGTAGAGAGGATATAAAATGTAGACTGGCAATGGCAAGGAAAGCGTTTCTGAAGAAGAGAAATTTGTTAACATCGAGTATAGATTTAAGTGTCAGGAAGTCATTTCTGAAAGTATTTGTATGGAGTGTAGCCATGTATGGAAGTGAAACATGGACGATAAATAGTTTGGACAAGAAGAGAATAGAAGCTTTTGAAATGTGGTGCAACAGAAGAATGCTGAAGATTAGATGGGTAGATCACATAACTAATGAGGAAGTATTGAATAGGATTGGGGAGAAGAGAAGTTTGTTGCACAACTTGACTAGAAGAATGGATCGGTTGGTAGGACGTGTTCTGAGGCATCAAGGGATCACCAATTTAGTATTGAAGGGCAGCGTGGAGGGTAAAAATCGTAGAGTGAGACCAAGAGATGAATACACTAAGCAGATTCAGAAGGATGTAGGTTGCGGTAGGTACTGGGAGATGAAGAGGCTTGCAGAGGATAGAGTAGCATGGAGAGCTGCATCAAAGCAGTCTCAGGACTGAAGACCACAACAACAACAACACTGGTAACGTCAATTTCACAGTTAAGCATATCTCTATCTGTAAACAGTCTGTAACCACTTTCGCACCCCTCTGGAGCACTGGAAGTGATAATTTGAGTCACTTGACACTAACACATTCATTTATGAGCGGAAAAATTCGACCGTTTTGTCATTGTTAAATCCTTATTGTTTTCTGAATTCTGTTCTTCTCTCGTCACTGTTATTATTGTTTCCATATATGCTTTTTACTGAATGCCAATAAGTGGTTCTTAGTTCAGATTTTTGTCCATGATTTTAAATAAGCGTTTGCTTAATAGTGAACTTTGTATCTGTATCAAAATACCGAAAAGCTCACTGTTGTGGGCACGGAAGAAATCATACAACTGGATACAAAGTGATCCTCAAGATAATTTTAACGCGATATACAGTATTTGCAAGGATGATTTATATTCTGAAACTACATTAATTAAAGAAATCAAAGAATATTAATAAACGCTGACAAATATTTCTTGCGAAAAAAATACTTCTGACAATTGATAGTATATGCTTAAAAAGTAAGTGGTTAGGTCACCAAACAATTAAAAAACCTATTTTATATGGTTACTCTTCACGCCATCTTATCATTAACAGAAAGAAAATTATCAGTGAAGGGTGCAAACCAAATCAGTAGAAGAAAGAGACAGAGTTTCAAAAAATGTAAATAAAAAGTAATTGTTCAGTTAATATAATCTTTAATTGTACACATTGCAAGTGTTTGAAGTAATATGATCAGTTTCGATTGTGCTTGCCATCATTTTCAGATCATAAAATATCATTACACAGTGTAACACATCAAATGTTATAAAATCAAGTACTGAGTCATTTTAGTTTTGATGACACGGTACTTATTTGCACAACATATGACGAGTTATACTCTCTAACGGTATTTTATGATTGCTAGCACAATCGAAACCTGTGATATCATTTTATAAACTTGCAATCTAGACAAATAAAGGTTATATTAAACATTAAGGTCGCTTTTCCACATTCTTGATCACGTGAAACCTAATGAAATTGTTGATTTATTTGAACCTAAAGTTATAATGTAGCAAAAATTAATAACCTTTTAAAACTGCCCAATAATCCATATTTGATGTCACAAGTATGAACAATCTTCTTGAAATATGGAAATACATAAATACTGAAAACTATTAATTCTTAGAAATATAATAATTTGCATTCGCCTCTCATTCAATAAGATACATTATTGGTCTCTAAAATGTTGGCAACCTTGGTCATGGTTCATAAACGAAAAGACTGAAAAATTATGTAAGTGAAATCACTCAGATCTGGAGACTGAGTGAAAGCATTCATATTACTGGTGTAACCAGTGGCGGCTCGTGCGGAATTTTACACTGTGCTACAATTTGGTGGCCTATATACTTTTTGCTTAAAATGGTAGTAATCGTAGCTGAATTGAATATATTCATTTTAAATATATAAACTGAACCGTTTAAACTATTTAAATTTTATACTTAATCAATATTGTTAAAGAATAAAATAAAGTAGAAAAACAAAGTAGCAGCAAACATCTAATCTGAGCCAGCGAAATACCAGTCAGTACAAAAAAATGGTTCAAATGGCTCTGAGCACTATGGGACTTAACATCTATGGTCATCAATCCCCTAGAACTTAGAACTACTTAAACCTAACTAACCTAAGGACACCACACACATCCATGCCCGAGGCAGGATTCGAACCTGCGACCGTAGCAGTCGCGCGGTTCCGGACTGAGCGCCTAGAACCGCGAGACCACCGCGGCCGGCCCAGTCAGTACACATGAGCATTCTTCTATGGTGCCATTATTCTCCTCCAGAATCTCTCGGATCTATACTTGCACAGTACTTTGCGTGCACTTTCAAATAATAACAATGCTCTGGTACTGTGAGCAACGTAGCACTCATAGTGGCGGAAGGCATGACGGGGCGGATGCAGAGCATCCGCAGTCGAAAACAAACCACTGCATTCCTTCTTAGTTGGTCGTAGTGCTGCTGACCGTCATTTGAGCACTCGACACTGTTTTCTAGTTATCATGGAGAAAATATCTTTTCCTCTATGTTATTTGCATATTAGCACACATTTCTGGCTTGGATTAGAAGAGATTTCTCTTATTTTAGTGCGATTTCTGGCTCATATTCAAAGAGAAATGGTGTAATTTAAGTACGATATTTACAGTGTGCTGTAGAACATTAGTACACGATAAATGGCCGCCACTGGGCGTGACCAGCAGAAACTCGTCGGTCAATTGTCTGTCATTGAGTGAAATCACTGAAACCTGGAGAGTAAGCAAAAAGCGTGTCCACAAAGACTAGCTTCATTCAATGATAAAAAAACCAACTGAGTGAAAAACAATCGAGTGCCCTGTGGGTTGTTAAAAACGGTTGGTTGTCCCAGCACTACGTACTACACACAAATGCACCACAGAGCAGTGCAGAAGGACACAGATCAGCGCTGAATGGAAGAGTGTTCACAAGTGTGCAGTATTGTTGCAATAGTTGCAGTATGTGTGTGTGTGTGTGTGTGTGTGTGTGTGTGTGTGTGTGTGTGTGTGTGTGTGTGTATGTATGTGTGTGTGTGCGTGCGTGACTCAGTAAATATGGAAGACGAAATTCTGAAAATTGCAGTGGTTCCATTCATAGCTCTTTACCATCAGTTGAAAGGAGGAAAAACGTAGAAAAGTCACTAGTGTGCAAGACGAGTGCTGAAAAGTAGAAAGATACGTGTTAGAAATAATCTTTCAAATAATTTCCTTATCGGTAGTGGATATCAGCGAAGAGATTCAATGAACTGCGATATTTACGGTGTTCTATACCACATCCTCAGTGAAAGCAATGAAAACTTACAGGACATACTAAATGCAGTGGTGGCTCGTGCAATATTTTACCAATGTTCAACAATGTGGCCTTGACTTACAAAGGTAGTAACTGCAATTAATTTGAATGTATTAATTTTATGTATATAAATTGAATTATATTTAAATTTTATAATTAATAATTTAACATTGCAAAGAATAAAATAAAACGAAAAAATTATGCTAGCAGCAGGAATAGAACCCGAGGCAACAAATTGCCAGCCAGTGCACTTGACCACCCACCCACAGCGCCATTGTGTCAACCACCCTCATACTGTACGCTTGCACAATACATTACGTGCATTATCAAAGAAAAATACTGACCTGATATTGTGGGCAACGTAGCATTCATAGTGCCAGAAGGGGTGACGTCACATCGGAGCACGCGCAGTCGAAAACAGACCGCTGTGTTCCTTCTCTCAGTAAATCTTAGTGCGGGTGACCATTATTTTAGCACTCGAGTCTAGTTTTGTAGTTGTCACGAAGAGAGTGCTACAAAACATCCTTTCGTCTGTTTCATTTGTATACCAGCATGCATTCGAAGAGAAATGGCATAATTTTAATGGGATTTATAGCTTGCATTCAAGAGATATGACTTAATTTTAGTGCTATTTCTGGCTTGCATTCGAAGAGGAATCGCATAATTTTATTAGAATATTTACAAGTTGCTGTAGCACGTTAGCAAATGATAAGTGGTCGCTACTAATTGAAGGAATGAGCAGCATACTGACCACAAAATAAGGAATGAGAGTAAATAAAAGAAAGACGGAAGTAAATAAGGTTCAAAAATGGTTCAAATGGCTCTGAGCACTATGGGACTTAACTTCTGAGGTCATCAGTCCCCTAGAACTTAGAACTACTTAAACCTAATTAACCTAAGGACATCACACACATCCATGCCCGAGGCAGTATTCGAACCTGCGACTGTAGCGGTCGCGCAGTTCCAGACTGCAGCGCCTAGAATCGCTCGGCCACACCGACCGGAAAGTAAATAAGGAGTAGCAGACATAAGGTTAGTGAGAAACTTACCATTTTATTGGAGACTACGAAATAGACGAAACGGTGGAGTTCTGCCGTCTTGAAAGTAAATTAAGACATGGTGCAAGAAGCAAGAAGGAAGTAAAAAGCAGAGTAGCAAAGGCAAAGAACGCTTTCCTGACTAAAACAAGTCTACTAGTCTAAAGCATCGCCCTTAATTTAACGAAGAAACTTCTGGGGACGTGGTATTGGAGCACAGCATTGTGTAACAACCACAGATAGTGGCAAAACAGGGAAAGAAGACAATCGAAGCGTTTGCCGTGTGGTGCTGATGAACGATATTGAAAATTAGGTGGACTGATAAGACAGGAGGAGATTCTACAGAGGATCGTCTAGGAGGAAAAGTGTAGAAAATATTAACAAGAAGAAGGGACAGAATGACAGAACATGTGTTAAGACATCAGAAAATCAGTTCCACGGAAATTTTTTGGAAATTTGTGCTAAGTTCCTATGGGACCAAACTCCTGAGGTCATCAGTCCCTAGGCTTACACACTACTTAATCCAACTTAAACTAACTTACGCTAAGGACAACACACACACCCATGGCCGAGGGAGGACTCGAACCTCCGACGGGGAGAGCCGTGCGAACAGTGGCAAGGCGCCCTAAACCGAGCGACTATCCCGAACGGAACTTTCTTGGACGTAGAAGCAGCTGCAGAGGGGTAAAAATTGTAGAGGAAAGCATAGACTGGAGTATGTCCGACAGGTAACTCAGGATGATGGGTACAAGTGCTGCCCTTAGTTAAGACGTTGGCATAGGTGAGGCGGGCGTACTCGAAACAACCTTGGCAACAAGAGGGCCAAGGTTGTTTCGAGTAAGTTGAAGTTTCTCTGGGAAGCAGTTAGACACCCCGATCTCTTCCCATATCATCTCCATGTTTTTGTCCACACCGATAGCTGAGTGGTCAGCGTGACAGATTGCCGTCCTACGGGCCCGGTTTCGATTCTCGGCTGGGGATTTTCTCCGCTCAGGGACTGGGTGTTGTGCTGTCTTCATCATCATTTCATCCCCATCCGGCGCGCAGGTCGCCCAATGTGGCGTCGAATGTAATCAGAGCTGCACCAAGGCGGCCGGACCTGCCCCGCAAGGGGCCTCCCGGCCAATGACGCCAAACGCTCATTTCCATTTCCATGTTTTTGGAGCCGTGAAGACAGACAGTCCTGGCAGTCGGTTTGCTTCGGACGAATAGGTGCACGTCTGGATACTATCATGCTTCTATAGGCGACTGCAAACATTTTTTTAGGACCGATTTTTGCATGAATGCATCGACCATCTTTTCTCCCAGTGGGTTAAATATATTAACAGTTATGGCGCTTGCTTTTGAAATAATAAACAGCTATTTAAGATTGAATAACAAGAACACTATTTTTGTTCTATTGATTTTTGTTTATTTGTAACTAGTTCTCGGCTTGTTTGGTCATCTTCAGGTGACAGCTGAGTAGCGTCTGCAAGGGACACTAGTTCTTAGGCAACAAAACACTATAAGCAAAGACACAATCCATTTGCACAGAATTTTGTGCACCAAGCTTACTTTAACGTTGAAATTACACTTTACGCAATGGAAAATATTAACCGCAATAAATAATTAAACTACAAAATATTAGAGTATTACAGATTAAATGGTTATAACGCTAAAGTTAGTGAGGTCTTGATAGTGGTTGAGAAACTGTAAAACTAAACACACTTTATTTATGTTGTGCACCACATACGTTTTTTAACATTGTAAATTACGCTTTAGGCAAGGGATAATATTAAACACAATAATTAAAATACACAACATCACAGTATTACCGGATACGTGGTTATGATGCCATTGGCTGAGAACTGTCTAACTGAGCACTAGTCACTTATAGTCTGGGAGACGAGTCTTTGGTATTGACAGCTCGGTAGCGTCTTTCCGTTGCCTAGCGACCGCAGGCAGGCAGCCAATGACGGCCTGACTTTGAGCGGGTAGCAAGGGCCACGTTGCCGCTCTGAAACCCGGTCGCGCGCGCTTATGAAACTTACCAGTGTCTCGCGAGCAGGCAGTGCGGTCGTTCGTCGTTTGTCTGAAGTTGAATTCGCAGTTTATTTCGTTTTTGTTGTTTTTAGTGTTTCTTTGTTTATGTTTCGTTGTAAACAATGTCTAGTGCGGCGGGTAGTACCAGCCCAACACAAGAAGTGAAACGGAGGAAGAAAAGTGTGCTACACACCCAGGCCCGTGAATTCGTGTGCTCTGTGAGGGATTACTTTGAGAAAGAAAAGGACAAAGGTGGGCCCTTAATTCCTGTTGTTCAGGTTGTGAAGAGAACTGCAGCAGCATTGAAAATAAGTAAGAACACTGTTATAAAGATAGGGAAAGAACAGTATAGTGTAGATTGTGACGAGAGTGGCACAACAAAGCTGCACACACCAGGAAAGAAGCGACCCAGAAATAAGCAGGTGACAGCTTTAGACGATTTTCAGAAAGACGCTATTCGTCGTCATATATACAGCTATTATAAGAGAAGGGAACATCCCACTCTATCTAAATTACTGGTGTCGCTTCAGAAAGACGATCTTTTTAAAGGGAGCAAATTTTCATTGCGTACAGTGTTGAAAGACATAGGCTTCAGCTATTCACTGTTTAACGGACGCAAAATATTAATGGAAAGGACAGATGTAGTTGCATGGCGGTGCAGATTTCTGCGCAGGATCATGGGTGTGGAATTCGAAAGTATAGTGTGGTTAGATGAAACTTGGGTCAATGCCAGCCATTCTTTACGTAGAGGCTGGAATGATGGAACGCCCGAGGGGACAATGGCAGTGCCTGTTGGCAAAGGAGGGCGTATTATTGTCTTACATGCAGGAACACCGAAAGGTTTTGTGCCAAACTGCTTGAAAATGTTTCGGCCAAAAAAGACGGGAGATTACCATGAAGAAATGAACAGTGTAGTATTTCAAGAATGGCTCGAGACATCGCTTATGACGAATCTGACAAGTCCATCAGTGATTGTTATGGACAATGCGCCTTATCATTCCGTTGTTCACGATGAGGCACCAACCTTGGCAACAAAAAAAGAGGATATCATTCAGTGATTGAAACGGCTTAAAGTAGATTTCAGAGAAGATTTAAGGAAGGTGGAACTGCTCGAAATTGTGGCACAAAAGAAACCCCAATTTCCAACATATGTAATTGACGAGATTGCTAAAAGGCACGGGCATGAAATCGTTCAGCTTCCTCCATACATCTGTCACTTCAATGCAATTGAAGGAGTGTGGGCGCAGATAAAAAATTACATTGCTGCAAACAATAAAAAATTCACGATCTTTGAAGTGGAAACTCTCCTTCCAGCAGCTATCAATAAAGTGACAAGCGAGACGTGGGCTAAAATTGTAAACAGCACTGCAAGTGCCATCAGAGAGGCGGCCAAAACCGAAGGGGTTGTGGAAGAATGCATAGAAAATTTAATTATACATCTGGGAGAGAGCAGCGATAGTTCGAGTAGTGCTGAGGAAGACAATGTCAAATCAGATTCTGACAGTGATGTGAGTGGTGTTTTTCCATTACAGTAACTACAACGTATTCAGGAATGTAAGGAGGGAGTTTGCTATCGATCTACAACCAGATCATCATATTGTGAGTACTTTCTTCAGATTATAACTCTTAATACACTGACCAATTATTCTGTAGCTTGTAGTAGAACAAATTAATAATGCTAATACTTGACAATGGAAACCGAAACTGCTAATGTTCAACAACTTGCGAAAATAGTTTTCATTTCAGTTGTGAAGTTTAACAAATAACTTTATTATGGTTCAAATGGCTCTGAGCACTATGGGACTTAACTTCTGTGGTCATCAGTCCCCTAGAACTTAGAACTTCTTAAACCTAACTAACCTAAGGACATCACACACATCCATGCCCGAAGCAGGATTCGAACCTGCGACCGTAGCGATCACGCGGTTCTAGACTGAAGCGCCTTTAACCGCACGGCCACACCGGCCGGCTAACTTTATTATGTTTCAGCATCTTAGATACTTGTACTAAATAGCTCTTATCAGTTTTCGAGTTAATGTATTTCAAGCATCAACTTTAAATAAATTCACGCGTACCAATACGACTTGTATTTTGTCTGTTTTTATTTCTGCTGCTAGAGAATGCGTGTAGCAGACAGGGCGCCGCGTGCTGTGAGCCACGTTCGGCAACAGCGCCGTCTGCCCGCCGGAACTGTCACTACCAATCACTCGTCTCACGGACTATAAGTTGTCCAACAAACATGTCTTACATAGTAAATTACTGTTTACGCCATGGGCAAATATTAAACTAGTACATGACTGAAATACATAATATCACAGTATCACAAGTTATATTGTTGAAGTTTGTGCGATAAGCAAGGTAAGGAATATCAAATTCCAATGCGCTTAATATTGTCCATAGCGTAAAGTGCAATTTTAACTTTAAAAATAAGTTTGGTGCACAGTATTCTGTGCAAATGGATTGTGTCTTTGGTTATAATGTTTGGTTACATGAAAAATACTGTCCCTTACAGAAGTTAGTCAGCTGTTTCCTGAAGATGACCCAATAAGTGGAAAACTAGTTTGAAATAAACATAAATCTGTAGGACAAAAACAGTGTACTTGTTACTCAACATTAAATGTGGAATTGTTGTACCAAGAAGCAACGGAGAAATCCATAAATAAAATAAACAGTTTACTTACTTCTTCCCGTCTGTCTCGTTTTCATTTGGCTGTCCTTTACAGATGTATTCAAAATCACGTTACATGTTTGGTAGACGCGTGAGGCAACCGCGCCAAGGCCATTAAAACTACCAGGGCTCTTCTTTTACCGTACATACTATAGTTGGACTTTGACTTCATGTACTAGAGAAATACATATGGATCAGTTCAGTGATAGGGGCTAGCCTAATCTGACTGTTGGGAGGAACACAGCTGAAGACTTGAGAACAAACAGTGACTCCACTAAGGCGTGAAAGGTAGAAATGATGTACAATACTGGCCATTAAAATTGCTACACCAAGAAGAAATGCAGATGATAAACGGATATTCATTGGACAAATATATTATACTAAAACTGACATGTGATTGCATTTTCACGCAATTTGGGTGCATAGATCCTGAGAAATCAGTACCCAAGACAACCACCTCTGGCCGTAATAACAGCCTTGATACGCCTGAGAGTCAAACAGAGCTAGGATGGTGTGTACAGGTACAGCTGCCCATGCAGCTTCAACACAATACCACAATTCATCAACAGTAGTGACAGCCGTATTGCGACGAGCCAGTTGCGCGGCCACCATTGACCAGACGTTTTCAATTTGTGAGAGATCTGGAGAATGTGCTGGCTATGGCAGCGGTCGAACATTTTCTGTATCCAGAAAGGCCCATACAGAACCTGCAACATGCGGTCATGTATTATCCTGCTGAAATGTAGGGTTTCACAGGGAACGAATCAAGGGTAGAGCCACGGGTCGTAATACATCTGAAATGTAATATCCACTGTTCAAAGTGCCGTAAATGCGAACAAGAGGTGACCGAGACGTGTAACCAATGGCACCCCACACCATCACGCCGGGTGATACGCCAGTATGGCGATGACGAATGGACGCTTCCAATGTGCGTTCACCGCGATGTCGCCAAACACGGATGCGACCATCATGATGCTGTAAACAGAACCTGGATTCATCCGAAAAAATGACGTTTTGCCATTCGTGCACCCAGGTTCGTCGTTGAGTACACCATCGCAGGCGCTCCTGTCTGTGATGAAGCGTCAAGGGTAACCGCAGCCACGGTCTCCGAGCTGATAGTCCATGTTGCTGCAAAGGTTGTCGAACTGTTCGTGCAGATGGTTGTTGTCTTGCAAACGTCCCCATCTGTTGACTCAAGGATCGAGACGTAGCAGCAAGATCCGTTACAGCCATGAGGATAAGATGCCCGTCATCTCGACTGCTAGTGATACGAGGCCGTTGGGATCCAGCACGGCGTTCCGTATTACCCTCATGAACCCACCGATTCCATATTCTGCTAATGGTGATTGGATCTCGACCAACGCGAGCAGCAATGTCGCGATACGATAAACCGCATTCGCGATAGGCTACAATCCGACCTTTATCAAAGTCGGAAACGTGATGGTACGCATTTCTCCTCCTTACACGAGGCATCACAACAACGTTTCACCAGGCAACGCCGGTCAGCTGCTGTTTGTGTTATGAGAAATCGGTTGGAAACTTTCCTCATGTTAGCACGTTGTAGGTGTCGCCACCGGCGCCAACATTGTGTGAATGCTCTGAAAAGCTAAGCATTTGCATATCACAGCATCTTCTTCCTGTCGGTTAAATTTCGCGCCTGTAGCACGTCATCTTCGTGGTGTAGCAATTTTAATGGTCAGTAGTGTAGGTACCAAACCATCAACACTTGTTGTTAATGATTAACTGCAGGCAATAAATACTAAAGACACAGATTTCAGAGAAACTGTTGATTTGCAACATTACAGTAATTTTAAAGCATTGATATATCACTGTTGATGAAAACAATTGACACTTGTCACTTAAAACGACCGACACAGAAAAGAGGATCTGGCCTCTCAGGTTTTCGTGTGCAAACGTACTTATTTTTGCATTCGGAGCCCATTTCGCATGTGCCGAGTCCGTTACTCCACAATTTGTGTCCTCAGGTCTGCTATTGTCGGCCACGGGCACTGCAGCCCAGTGGTGGGACGAGTGCGAGAAGCCGGTGTGCGCCAGCTGTGACGGCTTGAGCGTCACCTTCATGAGCCAGTGCGAGCTCGAAACCTACAACTGCCAGAACGGGAACTGTGAGTACAGCGCGGCCCGTGCGGCGGCAAACTGTGCGCGCTACACTTCAACCCACCAAACTGCACTTAGTGCCGCCCTCGTCTCTCTGTTACAGGGTGCACCCAAGTCAGCGACACAGCGTGTACAGCCTCGAGGAAGCGGTAACCCAACCAAGACAGCTGCTGGCGAAAACATCAATATGTTGTACTTTTCTACTCAGTTTTTCTTGTGGCATACTGAGGGTTCAGATCTATGTCTCGATCTTCTCAGTGAGTTGACGTTGTCTTAAAAAAAAATTTAAAAAAAATGGATGAACGAAGAAATAAAACTTTGACTTATCTGAAATGCAGTAAAATTCAAATTAATAATAACATGTAAATGCTAGAAATTCAAATTTATTAAGCACATCGAGTCGTATGATGATGATGAAGTCCCACACTCGTTGTCGGAGCGTAGGGGACGATGCGGGAGACCCGCAACCCCGTACTAGGCAAGGTCCTAGCGGAGGTGGTTTGCCATTGCCATCCTCCGACCGTAATGGGGATGAATGATGATGATGAAGACGACACAACACCCAGTCATCTCGAGGGAGGTAAAAATACCTGAACCATGCCGGGAATCGAGCACGGGACCCCGTGCTCGGGAAGTGAGAATGCTACTGCGAGACCACGAGCTGCGGACAGTCGTGTGAATAAAAAAGAAAAGATTCTACGGGGAAGACTGTCAGAGCACAAGAAGATTCTTTGAGAAAGTTCTCTGTTTCTTATAAATAACATATATAAAGCATATTCTCTGACAGGGAGTTCCTTGCCACTGTCTGCCCTCCGTCTCGAGAAGGTTCATGTATGTGTCGTCTGCCGTGTCCGGCACACAACACACGCGTAATCTTAATTTCATTCGGCTCGCTCCAATAAGCAAACCATTCAATTGTTCCATAAAACTTCGGCCGCGCAACAGCTAAATTTCAATTCTTCTCCTAACATTTAGGGTGTACATCGTCCAGCCATCCTCAGAGTGAGCCGAGGTGACTGACTCCAGCACTTGCTCCGTCCTTTTAAACCCGCTGACCGCGCTACTGTGCATGCGGTCACGGATACACAAGCCGCCAGAGAGGTTGATCGTCGTCAAAGAGGTATAACCATGGAGGTAAGAATAAGGGGAGATGGCGCTACGTATCCCAGCCGTACTACGTTTTGAAGCCATGGGGGCGTGGCTCGCTGCCACGACACTCTGACCAAAATATTGCCAGTGTGCTACAGCGCTGCGTGTATTACAGTCGCTAATTGCACCATATACGCATGTAACGTCATCAGATTGGTTGTTTCAAAGTTTTTGTTTAAAATAAAATCTCGTAAAGGCGAAATTCCGCGTTTCTTCTGATTAAAAGTAGTTTTTAATGTAATATTACGAATAGCTAGCCTTCAATGTAAACGATACAATTTTGTTAATTCAGTAATAAACGTGTATCACAGACTAAATAATAGAGACTGAAAACTAAGTTAGCTATACCCTCCCCCAAAGCCCCATAAATACATCTTGTTTGTAATACGTACTGGGACATTTCAGTTACGTTACACTACTGGGAAACACTGTTCATTACCACCAATATTTACTGAAATACGGTACATAGAATGGCAAATCTACACAGTATCCTGTTTAGGCCTATACTTTACGCCAGTTAATGTAGTGTTAGCTTTTAATTTGGCACATGATGAAGACAAAGTGAGTTACTCAACACTTCGATTATCGACGATACGTACGTATTATACTGAAACGTGAACTTGAAAACTAAGAATTTAATTCTTTGAATTAACATTCCTTTTGCAAATGTTTTGGGTGTGTAGGGAAAACTGATGGTACAGCATTTTCTCGGAGCCTTACTGTTGAAAGGGAAGTTCGGTCTATGTCCTCTTCTCGGAAATGCTGAGAACATATAGTGCTCCATTTAGACGCACGCCAATTCTTCCTTCTCACGGCATTCTCCCACAGAGCTTTCCGACTTTCATATTTAGGAAATCTAAAAAGATACAGGAGAAAAACACGCTATAGTACAAGTACCGATGTAGCACACGTTCATTCACAATGAAGTTGTAAAATCACACTTAACGAGACAACTTACACATGAAATGTTATTCCCTTCGATTTCGCATCACAATCAGAACGATTCGTACATCCGAACACCACACAAGTCACCATAATAGTGCAAAATCCTTCCAAAAGCGAGCGACAAGCCTATGCACACAAGCTTACAGCAGCAATGTTTTGGTCGGATTGAGATGGCTACCCTCGGCTTCACATAGCTTCACAGCTGTGACGTCACGGCGTCTCCCTCTATTCTTGCCTCCATGGGTATAACACATGCATGAAATTAGATCTGTGGCTGCAAGATCGATTCACACGGTGATATCGATGTATCACTGCGAGCTGCACCGTCGCCGCATCTTTGTGAGTTTATCACAGAAAATGCCGGATTCCATGATTTGTCCAAGCTGAAGCCGCTATCTCTATTAATTAAATTCGTCACCAACCGAATTTCAATTGCTTCTTTCATTACTGAGTCCCAGAAAGATGAAGTCGAGGCTAAAATTTCGAGGTTATCGTACACCATAGAGTACCCACTATCAATACAGTGCTCTGCCACCGACGATTTATTAGGTTGTAAGAGCCGGGCGTACCTGCGGTGCTCCGTGCATCTGTTATGGGCTGTACTTGTCGTCTGTCCGATGTATGAACGGCCACACTCACAGGGGATCTCGTAAACCCCAGGCTTCCGAAGCACCAAATCATCTTTAGCGGAACCCAGGAGTGCTGCTGTCTTTGGTGGAGGGCGAAAAATCATTTTCGCTTTGTGTTTACTGAGGATACATCCTATTTTTGACGCTAGGCTCCCGACGTATGGCAGAAAAGCCAAAGATTTAAAAAATTCAGTGTCTTCTTCTGCATTCGTATGCCCACTGTTGGTTTCATTTGTACGAGGTGCATTCAAGTTCTAAGGCCTCCGATTTGTTTTCTAATTAACTACTCACCCGAAATCGATGAAACTGGCGTTACTTCTCGACGTAATCGCCCTGCAGACGTACTCATTTTTCACAACGCTGACGCCATGATTCCATGGCAGCGGCGAAGGCTTCTTTAGGAGTCTGTTTTGACCACTGGAAAATCGCTGGGGCAATAGCAGCACGGCTGGTGAATGCGCGGCCACGGAGAGTGTCTTTCATTGTTGGAAAAAGACAAAAGTCACTAGGAGCCAGGTCAGGTGAGTAGGGAGCATGAGGAATCACTTCAAAGTTGTTATCACGAAGAAACTGTTGCGTAACGTTAGCTCAATGGGCGGGTGCGTTGTCTTGGTGAAACAGCACACACGCAGCCCTTCCCGGACACTTTTGTTGCAGTGCAGGAAGGAATTTGTTCTTCAAAACATTTTCGTAGGATGCACCTGTTACCGTAGTGCCCTTTGGAACGTAATGGGTAAGGATTACGCCCTCGCTGTCCCAGAACATGGACACCATCATTTTTTCAGCACTGGCAGTTACCCGAAATTTTTTTGGTGGCGGTGAATATGTGTGCTTCCATTGAGCTGATTGGCGCTTTGTTTCTGGATTGAAAAATGGCATCCACGTCTCATCCATTGTCACAACCGACGAAAAGAAAGTCCCATTCATGCTGTCGTTGTGCGTCAACATTGCTTGGCAACATTCCACACGGGCAGCCATGTGGTCGTCCGTCAGCATTCGTGGCACCCACCTGGATGACACTTTTCGCATTTTCAGGTCGTCATGCAGGATTGTGTGCACAGAACCCACAGAAATGCCAACTCTGGAGGCGATCTGTTCAACAGTCATTCGGCGATCCCCCAAAACAATTCTCCCCACTTTCTCGATCACGTCGTCAGACCGGCTTGTGCGAGCCCGAGGTTGTTTCGGTTTGTTGTCACACGATGTTCTGCCTTCATTAAACTGTCGCACCCACGAACGCACTTTCGACACATCCATAACTCCATCACCACATGTCTCCTTCAACTGTCGATGAATTTCAATTGGTTTCACACCACGCAAATTCAGAAAACGAATGATTACACGCTGTTCAAGTAAGGAAAACGTCGCCATTTTAAGTATTTAAAACAGTTCTCATTCTCGCCGCTGGCTGTAAAATTCCATCTGCCGTACAGTGCTGCCATCTCTGGGACGTATTGACAATGAACGTGGCCTCATTTTAAAACAATGCGCATCTATCTCTTTCCAGTCCGGAGAAAAAAAATCGGAGGCCTTAGAACTTGAATGCACCTCGTAGTTCCTTACGTATCTGCTGTGGAGAATAACTGTCGACTTCATAAACTCTTCTCAAGTGTGGAAGCTCGTCCTTCAGATGTCCGTGGGCTTAAAAGGACGGAACAAGTGCTGGAGCATCAGTCACCTCAGCTCACTCTGAAGATGGCAGGACGATATACAGCCGAAATATTAGAAGAAGTGAAATTTATGAGGCTGCACGCTCGAAATTTTATGGAACAGTCATTCCGCCGTGAAAATATGAAGATGCAAACCATTCAGTGTACAGATATGGAACTGGTATCGGTATGTTCTGGAAGAGTTGCACTGTGCTTCCATTTTACTTTTATGTGCGGCAACAATTGATTAAGACAATTAGGGGCAGATTACGAAAACTATTTAAAAACGGTCATAGTTTGCAGAATGTTCTTTGTTATCTGTTCTTAAATTAATAAAGAACATTCTGCAACATACGACTGTTTTTTAAATATTAGTAATGGAACGTTGCTGTACCACCACGCTAAGGCGTAATGGAATAAATTTTAGTTTACGAAAATGCATTTTCTGACGATGTTTCCCAATTTTCGACAGGCTTGTAATTTTTTTGTTACTGAAGATCGTTGGACACACTATATGAAGTAAATCTTAAGAGTGCACCATATTTTTGTCTGTTTCAAACCGGAAGTTTGTCAATTTTTCTAACACGAGATAATTTTGGTTAAATACGACGCATAATGGTCGGCTCGCGCTTCGAGTACTTAAGCGGTAGGTCGCCCGTGTAGTTTCCTTGCGAGTAACAGATCTCAAGGTTTGTAATAAACCAGTTATTAATTTATCTGAGCAGCGTACTTATTTCTAATATAATAAAATATAATATTTACGCTGTCAGAAACATGATGAAATTCTGAAACAGTTGTCTGATGCATACCTAAATCTTTTCGCATATCAGTCAGAAAATCTGGGTCTGGTAAATAGCACAAAAACGTTTATATATTCGCTTCGTCTGGGAAGACGGCGGCCCCTATTCCTTCATTATTTTCAGGAAGGAAGTTCGCCAGCCAAATAACGTTTTTGCCATTAAGCCCGTATAAACTTCACAGTTCTTGTTTTTAGTAGTTCTTCGGAATACGCAAACCTTCGTCTTCCGAGTAACATAAATTCTGACATTTTTATTAAAAAAAACTCGGTAAAACTTAATCTCAACAAAACTTACTCAGTTCGAAGTATACTACAGAGCTCACTTCAAAAAACGAAAAATTTCCTTTGCCAGTGAGAAGCTTCTGTTTTTTATTCATACGAAATGCTCTTCGCTTTGAACAACTTCCCCTACATTTTACTCTAGCTCAGAACGTTCCCAGGTGAAGTACACGCTCCAACTCGCTTTATTCATGCGAAACTGAGAATGTTCTCGGAAATTCCGAGAATATAGTACATTCCTCGTTTTATTTATACGACCAGTTGTGTACAACTCGTCGGTACAAAACAATCACGGCCGATTTAACTAGACATAGACAGAACTCAGTAACTGGACACGTACGAGGGAAGAGGGCGATTAACCACTTTTACCTCATCCCATCTTCACATATACTCCGCTAGCCACCAAGCGGTGTGTGGCGGAGAGCACAATTCGCGCTAAAGTCATATTTCCCCGCCCTCTGTTCCACTCGCGAAACGCACGAGGGAAAAACGACTGTCTGAAGGCCTCAGAACGAGCTATAATTTCCCTTATCTTTGAATGGTGATCACTGCGCGATTTGAAAGTTGGTGGTAATAATATATGCTCTACATCCTCGGCGAAGGTCGGGTTTCGGAATTTAGTGCGCAGCCCCTTCCCTTTAGCGCGTCGTCTATCTGCAAGTGTATCCCGCTTCAAACTTTCGATGAGATCTGTAACGCTCTCGCGATGGCTAAATGTACCAGTCAAGAATCTTGCCGCTCTTCTTTAGACCTTCTCATTCTCTTGAATGAGAACCAACTGGTAAGAGTCCAATACAGACGAATAATACTCTAAGACTGGACGAACTAACGTATTGTAAGAAATTTCCTTTGTTGAAGGACTGCATCGCTTCAGGATTTTACGCCGGCTGCGGTGGCCCAGCGGTTCTAGGCGCTTCAGTCCGGAACCGCTTGACTGCTACGCTCGCAGGTTCGAATCCTGCCTCTGGCATGGATGTGTGTGATGTCCTTAGGTTCGTTAGGATCAAGTAGTTCTAAGTACTAGGGGACTGATGACCTCAGATGTTAAGTCCCATAGTGCTCAGAGCCAACCAGGATTCTACCAATAAACCGCAATCTAGAGTTCGCCTTGCCCGTTACTTGTGTAATCTGATCATTCCATTTGAGATCATTTCGAACAGACACACCCAGATGATTGACGGATGTTACGGCTTCCAAAGACTGGGCATTTATTTTGTACTTGTACATCAATGGGGATTTTCGCCTTGTTATACACAGTAGGTTAAGCTTACTAATATTGAGAGATAACTGCCAGTCATTACATCACGCATTTATTTTCTGCAAATCCTCATTAATTTGTTCACAACTTTCGTGTGATACTACTTTCCTGTAGACTACAGCATCATCGGCAAACAGTCTAATGCCGCTGTCAATACCATCAACCAGATCGTTTATGTAAATTGTAAAAATCAGCGGACCTATTAACTCTGCCCTGAGGCACACCTGATGTTACGGTTGTTTCTGTTGAAGTCTACCCATTCAGGACGACATACTGCTCTCTGTCTGTTAGAAAACTTACTATCCAACTGAAATTGTTATCGGACAGACCGTAAGCGCGCACTTTTTGGAGCAAGCGACAGTGCGGAACTGAGTCGAACGCCTTTCGAAAGACGAGGAATATGGCATCAGCCTGGGAGCCGGTATCTAGAGCCTGTTGTATATCATGCACAAAGAGGGTCAGCTGTGTCTCGCATGACCGCTGCTTCCTAAAACCGTGCTGGTTTCTGCAGATGAGCTTCTCAGAGTCTAGAAAGGTCATTATGTCTGAACACAAAATATGTTCCATGATAATACAACAAATCGATGTCAGTGAAATTGGCCGTTAATTATGTGCATCCGATTTTCTACCCTTTTAATAGATTGCTATGACCTGGGCCTTCTTCCAGTCCCGTGGAACTTCCCGCTGTTCCAATGATCTATGATAGATGATGGATAAGAATGGTGCTATATTTGTAGCATAGTCAACATAAAATCTTACAGGGATACCGTCTGGGCCAGATGCGTTCCTGGCGTCAAAGGATCTTAACTGTTTTACAATCCCAGATACACTAAACACAACGTCAGCCATCCTTGCGTTTGTTCGATAATTGAAAGGGGGAATGGTGCTGTAGTTCTCTTCCGTAAACGAGTTTTTAAAAGCTAGGTTTGGAATTTCGGCCTTCTGTATATCATCATCCATTACATTACGCGTACTGTCAGCAAGAGAAGGTATTGAATTATTTGTAGCGTTCATAGATTTTCCGTACGACCAAAATTTTTTGGGGTTATTTTTAGAATCTGCAGATAAAATATTGCTTTCAAATTCGTTAAAAGAATCTCACATTGACCTTTTGACAGCTCTTTTCATTTCGCATAATTTCTGTTTGTCAGCGGGGCACTGACTACGTTTAAAACGACTGTGCAAAATTTTCTGCTTTTTCAGCAACTTCTTAATATGTTTGTTGTACCAAGGTGGATCCTTTCCCTCCCCTATATTTTTGCTAGGCACATATTTCTCTCGCACGTGGTGGACAATACCTTTAAATTCCAACCAAAGATGCTCAATATCTTTGTGTGCGGCGGTGAATGCTTGGAGCTGACTGTGAAGATATTCATTAATAACACTTTTATTTGCTTTCCCAAACAAGAAAACTCTACGCTGTTTCTTTGGCTTTTCTCTTCTTTTTGTTTTGTTTTTGCAACTTCCACTGACATAGAAGCCACAACGACATTATGGTCGCTAATAAGTTCTTCTAGATTAACTCCCTCAAAAAGATGAGGTCTGTTTGTCTTGGCGACAAACGGACCAGAGTCGGTGGCACATGAAGGCATGGGCTGCTGGTGTGATGTCAGCGCAATGTGTTGATTTCCTTTTGAATCTCTCGTGGTGTCCCGTGGCCGTCAGTTCATAGTAGTTTCCATTTTCATGTAGCGCAGTTTTGGAGGTGACGCACAAAGCAGTTTAATGGTTTTCTCATTCTGTGTTTCCTGCCAAATCCCTCTCCAGATAAAATGCAGCCCAGCAAGCGATGCAGTGGTATTTTCCTTGCAGAATGGCTACTTGTTACGTCCCAACGAACCTGTGGTGTCTGTTCTCTTCAATAATTAGACCACAGAAGAGGTGTCTATGTTGCATTTGAAAGTTGAGATCAGATGAGAGGCCCAGAATCAGAAGCTTAAAGATTCAAGTATCGGATTGCAAGAAAGACGATCCGACGTGGAGTGGAAAATGAGGATGAAACTTCCTGGTAGATTAAAACTTCGTGCTCGAACCGGGACCGCTGCCACAATATCCTTCCTTCCGTGAGTGCTAGTCCTGCATGGTATGCAGCAGAACTTCTGTAAAGTTCATAAGATAGGAGGTGAGGTACCGACAGAAGTACAGCTGTGAAGATGCACACAGCTTTAATCTGCGAAGAAGTTTCACACACCACGTGGAGTAAAACTTCATTCTGGAAAATGAGTGACAACAGACATTGGAATGAATGAACCAGATTCTAAATCTGAAAACTAAGCAGAAAATAGGCTCACAGCACTCGAAAACGGAAAATAGTACTTGGATAGTCCAGTCATCAGAGTACTTGCCCAAGAGAGGAAAGATCTGACTTTAGTCTGCACACAGTTTTGATCTGCCAAGAAATTTCATTCTGGAAAATGAGGATGTCACAAAGCGACAAGTACATTGGAATGAATGAATCAAATTCGAAATCTGAATAATGAATAGAAAAGAAGCTCACAGGGGTCCAAAAGGGAAAGTCAAAACGCTTTATGTAAAACAGCACAAGAATCGCTTAACACGATGCATAAGAATCTCCTGAAAGGATATCCTGTGCGATTCCCAGAATGAAGTCTCATAGGTCTCAGAATGCTCCTCCAATCATCTTCAGATCAGAGTCCCACAGCACGAACTTCAAATCATAATACTTCTGAAGGTCAGATTCCTCTATGAGATCACAATTCACCAGCTGACAACCCTCAGACTGATATCAGAATCCTTGAATTCCTCTCATCTTAAAGACATCCGACTGGTCTCTTGATTTGGTTCTGCATAGAAGCTTTGTTCATTTTCCCCCATTCTGTTATTCATGGAACTGAATTTTCCATTGTACGAGGGTTGAATGATAAGTAATGCCTCCACCTTCGTTAATTGAATGTATTGTTGTTCCACGATCAAGGAAATCAACATGCATAACACCATCTGCGTCCCAGAACACTGTGACCATGATTTTTCCAGCTGAGTGCTGCGTCTTGCATTTCTTTTTCTGGGATGAGTCTTTGTGTCGATATTCCATAGACCGAAGTTTCGTCTCCGGGTCGTAATGGTGTGTCCACGTTTCGTCTCCTGTCACAATTGAATGGAGAAAGGCGTCACCTTCATTCTCGTAATGCAAGAGGAGTTAATGGCAAATTTCAAATCTGTTTGCTTTCATTTCAAGAGTCAGCATCTGGGTACCCATCTTCCGATAGCCAAGCAAAGCAATAATGTGACCCACACGTTCTTGTGAAATGCCGATTGTGCTTGCAATTTCTCTCTGACTGACACGACGATCGTCCTGAATCCATCTGTCAATATTTTGCTTGTGAAACTAGGTGGTTGCTGTCACAGGACGTCCAACTCTTTGTTTGTCACGCAGGTAAGATGTTCCCGCCTCAAAATCTTTGAACTTAGTCGCCCAACGACTCACAGTACTCACATCAACACAATCACCATAAACTGCTTTCATTCTCTGATGAATCTCCTTTGGGGTGACACCTTCTGCTGTCAAGAATCCAATGACGGCACGTTGCTTAAATCGCGTTGACCCACCGTTTGCGCAGGGTTCCATACTTTACATTGTAACAACACAGGTGTTCAGTGCTAAGACTTCCCGCTAACTGGAGCTGTAGAGAAAAGGCTACGGAACAAGCCAGGATCTGCCGCATACCAATGCTGCTAACTATTGAAGAGTTACGAAGGTGGAGGCATTCCTTTTCAGTCAACCCTCGTATTGTTGAGTGCAGACGCCACTCAGTAGGGTACGTGGTAGAGTGGTAGGCAGGTAGGCGCACACTCTGCTTGCCGAGAAATGTTTTATTGAACTTCAGGTACACGCAACATCGTTAGTAATGTGAGGTAGACAGTCCGCACTCTGACGACCCTGGCTAGCGTCGGCTCGCAGGCGGCTGTTTCTGCCTTGGTGATACTGGTTGATACTGACATCAGGCCGAGCAACGGCCATTGGCTTGTCAGAAGGCCACAGCCTTGACGTCAGTGGGATTCTCCCACTTCTCCTGCGACGGCGTCCCTTTGTGGAACGGTCGCACCTGACGACTCAGGTTCCGCTCGCGTACACCACACAGGAGAGTGAAGGTTGCTGAGCACAGGGCAGGAGTCTGGCGACGGCAGACGCGGACAGTAGACTCGGTGCAGTAAGTGGCTGATTGGACCTCGTCTCGAACGCTTGGTTGCAACTGGCGGAGCCCCAGTCGTCTGGTCATCTAGCATGGACCTGGCATCGTGGTGAGATGCTGGACTCAGTATGAATCTGCCTCAAAATTTGCTCCTATTTATACGGCTCTGAGGTGCATTTGTTGCACTACAGTATTACCTAGCCCCCGGTCACAGAGCTCACAACGTGGGTCTTGCCCGGTGTGCTGCCATCGTCCTGTCCGCTCTGGCTATTACCGATGAGTGGTGCTGGTTTCGCCAAGCACGGGTGGCCCATCACGCTGTCCTTTTGCGTATGTGTTACTCTGACTAATACATTGCGCTTACCAATCCGCAGTTGATACTGCGACAATTCGTGGCGGTTTCCTCATGAATTTCACTGAAAACTGTGTAGTGACACTGGAGTATCGTGTTTGTCATTGGTGACCTCAGTCTGCAGGGTCACCCAATGCACGATCAGTTTCTTATCAGCCAGTAGAAGTTATGTGACAAAAACCTTGCTCAACTGTTCTAGGCCAGATGACATGTCTCCATCATTATTCATGCCTGAAAGAGAACCTCAGCTGCGTTATGTGCAGTAGTTTTTCGTTACGGCAAATTACTTGCAGGAGGAATCTCTCCACCATTCCACAACTTCTTGAAACCAACAAGCTTTCTGCACTCGCCAGTACACGTACTTTACAGAAGTTATTCAGTGACAGACAAGAACAGAGTCTGACGGAATGTTCATCAAATATTTTTGCCTTCAGGTGTCAAATCCGCTCGGTTGGATATAATCAATGGCAACGTTGCAACAAAAAAGAAGGTGCAGAATATCAGTCTAACAGCAGACCCTCTTTGCACAAAGTATCACTTGCAGGATGCCCTAGCACATAGTTTTATTTATCCTGATCAAAATGCAGTTTCGTCTTGGCGAAGGAAAAAATTAGCTTAAATTAACAGAACGAGCTCCACGACCGTAGACTTAAATTTTATGCCCAAGTCAGGTTGATATACAGGCTGTTACAAAAAGGTACGGCCAAACTTTCAGGAAGCATTCCTCACACACAAAGAAAGAAAATATGTTATGTGGACATGTATCTGGAAACGCTTACTTTCCAAGTTAGAGCTCATTTTATTACTTCTCTTCAAATCACGTTAATCATGGAATGGAAACACACAGCAACAGAACGTACCAGCGTGACTTCAAACACTTTGTTACAGGAAATGTTCAAAATGTCCTCCGTTAGCGAGGATACATGCATCCACCCTCCGTCGCATGGAATCCCTGACGCGCTGATGCAGCCCTGGAGAATGGCCTATTGTATCACAGCCGTCCACAATACGAGCACGAAGAGTCTCTACATTTGGTACCGGGGTTGCGTAGACAAGAGCTTTCAAATGCCCCCATAAATGAAAGTCAAGAGGGTTGAGGTCAGGAGAACGTGGAGACCATGGAATTGGCCCGCCTCTACCAATCCATCGGTCACCGAATCTGTTGTTGAGAAGCATACGAACACTTCGACTGAAATGTACAGGAGCTCCATCGTGCATGAACCATATGTTGTGTCGAACTTGTAAAGGCACATGTTCTACCAGCACAGGTAGAGTATCCCGTATGAAATCGTGATAACGTGCTCCATTGAGCGTAGGTGGACGAAACTAAAATGAGCTCTAACATGGAAATTAAGCGTTTCCGGACACATGCCCACATAACATCTTTTCTTTATTTGTGTGTGAGGAATGTTTCCTGAAAGTTTGGCCGTACCTTTTTGTAACACCCTGTATGTTCTTAGCAACCAAACACTGATCATACACATGGTACGTGGCTCATTTCACTCACTAGTCAATAATTGCAGCCATTGTACACGTGTTGGACTTTAAGCCTTGTCTGCAACAGCAATACTGGATCACGTGACAAACGTGAGGCAGAAAATACAATGAGCGGTAGCTTGTTTTTTAATCATCTCTCTGGGTTTGCAGGTTAGAATTCAACAAGGAGCAATAGTACTCCTGGAGTTTCAGACAGCCGGCCGTTGTGGCCGAACGGTTCTAGGCGCTTCAGTCTGGAACCGCGCGACCGCTACGGTGGCAGGTTCGAATCCTGCCTCGGGCATGGATGTGTGTGATGTCCTTAGGTTAGTTAGGTTTAAGTAGTTCTAAGTTCTAGGGGACTGATGACCTCAGATGTTAAATCCCATAGTGCTCAGAGCCATTTGACTGTCAGACGTCTTTACTGGAGCTGAAAGAATATTCCAGTTCCCAACAAGGTATTTCATTTTCTTTAACTTATTCAAAATGTCATAGTTCCCGGATTCGATCCCAACCAGGCCTTAAATGTTGAAAGTAAAAGAAGAAGAAGAAAAAAAAACGCTGCATGCAATAAGACAATAGGAATTAGCCAGAAACTGTGATAATACGGTGTCGAGGAAATTAGTCAGGACAAAATAGAAGCGAGTGGCAACAATGAACTCCCTTGGCAATAACATTAAAAATGATTTGGTACGTTCGCGTGTGGGAAAGTATGATACAGCTACTAATTTTTGTGTAAGCATTATGCATCATTCAAAATTAGCGAAGTGTAAATTTCTTGCCATTTTTCTCAGCGAAACATCTAAATAGTGCTTGATAAGAAAAAGTTGCATGACAGAAAAATTTTCAAAGTCTTTCTAATTTATTTAGCCAACGGCCTTGCCGCAGTGGTAACACCGGTTCCCGTCAGATCACCGAAGTTAAGCGCTGTCGGGCTGTGCTAGCATTTGGATGGGTGACCGTCGGGTCTGCCGAGCAGTGTTGGCAAGTGGGGTGCACTCAGCCTTTGCGAGGCACGCTGAGGAGCTGCTTGACTGAGAAGTAGCGGCTGCGGTCTCGGAAACTGACAACGGCCGGGAGAGCGGTGTGCTGACCACATGCCCCTCCATATCCGCATCCAGTGAAGTCCCTGTACTGAGAGGATGACTTGGCGGCCGGTCGGTACCGTTGGGCCTTCCAAGGCCTGTTCGGACGGAGGTAGAGTTCGAATTTAGTTGATGCGAGAGCTGAAGGCAGCAGCTACATCACTAACAGCCGTTTTCTCCGTGCTTGAATAGTAGCAACTTTCAGTAATTCTGAGTATGTTTGGTGATTTTAAATTGTGATGCCTTGGAAATATTGCCCTAAGTCAACATCCATCTTCCTTCTGATCAATTAACAAAGAAGCATGATTCTAAAACAAAAGCTGAAGAATGTCAGTCTTGCCACTGTGAGCCACACTAAGAGGCGTAGGGTGGTGAGGGGGAGGGGGGAGGGTGGAGAGCGAGAATACCAGTAACAATAACAACGTGATTCCATGACATTCACTCATAAGTTCACAGCTTTCTGTTATGCGACAGTGCTGGATGTACTCTCATATGGCGAAAGGTGAGAACATGTAACGCAATCAGGGGCATTTTTGAAGGTGATTATTTTGGTCATGCAGGTGTGGAGAGGCATAATTTTGTTTTGGCGTACTAATCCCCAGATCTCTGAACACGTGAACACGGCACACTCACTGCTCAACGTTTTTGTAATATTGTACTCCTTCCCAATCGTGCTTCTTTGAGGGGTACATTGGGTCCTGACTTCATTTTTATGGATGACAATGCGCGAACGCACCGAACTGCGCAGGTTGGGCAACTCTTGAAACGATAGGATATTCGGCGAATGGACTGACCTGCCCAGGATACATTGGGCAGACACATTGTAGCAGTACGCCCACATTTAACAACGACCGCCCAGTAGTTGTCAGCTAGCGGAGGAATGAAACGCTCTACCACCAGAAGTCCTTAGGAAACTTGTGGCCAGCATGAGAGCACGTTGCAGAGTTTGGATTGATGTCTGTTGTGATCACACATCCTATTAAGAACAACGTTCCGCCTAATGTCCAAGGGATCATCATGAATAGTGATAACTGCAGCGTAATTATTGTCTTTGAATGGAAGAGTCATTTCTGATCGTATCATTGCATATTTCTTTCAGTTAACTTCTACACTATACTGTAGCTGTTCTTTTTATGGGTGGTCAAAGATTCATCGACCTACACTCTTAAGGCTGTGACACATCAGGCGTGAGTTGCTTTCGTCCTTAAGTTCTGCGCACAGGTGTATTGATATTAAAAATAAAGTGTAATAGAGGCGCTCATTCTATGTAACAATCATGAATTATCCTAAATTAAAAAAAGAGAAACCGATGCGAAGAGAGTGATGTTACGATATGTAGTACTTACAGTGTACGGTGGTTGCACATAGTAGAATATCCAGCAGGTCGTATGTGCCAACGGTTCGCTCTTGTGTTGATTGCGCTCACCCATAAGAATAACTAATCGTTAATGATTTGTAGCAGTTAGACGGACCAAACACTTCCACAAAGTTGTACCCACTCGGTGCAAATAACTTTTCACGATCACCCTGTATATTCATATATCGTCGATATGTAATTGTTAAACATCAACTTGCGTTATAGCATACAAGTATTCAACCATTGGGCACAACAGCTTCTGTCTTTCCCTAGGAATTTTTATCACTGCAGGCTCTATATTTAACGGATCAGGTGCACGAAACTAATGTAATACGGTTAGTGACGAATATTCTTTCAGTATCTCCTGTGAATTTGTCGTGATTTAGCTTCAATGTTATCCGTTGCTGGGCTACCCGTAAATCCTACACCAAATATGAAAATCGGTAAAGATCGCAACTGCCATTGGAAACACTATGGTTAATACGAAACTTTAGAATATTTTCAGATACATTTCGTCTGAACAGAAAGAGTATTTGCAACTACTATTCTTCACTACGTCCTATAAGTTTTCTGTCTGAAGTATCTTCAATACACAAACAGCATATCATTGAACATAAACGTTCAATCCAAGTAGCTGTTATTTTCAAAGATATGACTATTTCGTTACAGTTTACTTCACTCGAAGTATCGTTCAAACTTCTGTTTCCAGTAATATGTTTCCTTAGAACAATTCAGCACTTTCATTCAAATAAAATTTGGAAATAACGCTCAACGCAATTCTATACTTTTGCAGCAACAGCTCTTCCACATTACTTTATTCCATTTCACTTGTAAGCTATTATGTATGGTGTACATAATTACTGTTTCACATCAAGGTACAAACATGAATTGACTGCAGTAAACCACGCATAAATTTTCTCGCTAAATTAAAGAGAACATCAATTCGTGTTTTAATAATAGTCACAGGATACGGTCACAATGCCGACAGCTTCTCCCGGTGCGTGACTGTTGGTTGCGTAACAATGACGACCAACTTCACAGCTTGCAGCATCTACGCCAGGAATTCCGTCGCCCTTGCATCTGTCTCCTTGCGACCATGAAACAGATGAACACACACAAACAAACACTATTTCGTAACAAACGGTGTCTTTTACTAACATCACTTACAACGTATAGTAGTGCTCATGAGTCAGGGTGAGCTTGTCATGTGAATAAATGTGAGTACAACCGTCTATTACTTACATTATGTACAGTAATGCTTATTTTTTCCTATAACACGCGTATTATTTACAGTGAATATTAGCTGCAACATGAAGAACTAATTTTGTTTCTTGGCAGTAAGAAAATTAGAGGCATAGATAATTTGGTGTAGGTGTTATTAAAAAAGAAGTTCAACAGCTGAAGCCGGTGATACCAGCCATCCTCCAGTATTTTGGTTTCAGACCAAAGGATGCTCCGTAATAACAGTTAAATAAATACATGATCTACGAGTATATCCTTTTGAACGTAAAATAAGAAGAAAACGGTAGTTGGGCAACCAAATATTTGACTTCCGTCCAGGGGACCTTGGTTCTTTTCCTGGTGCTTCGTGGTGTAACGTAATTCATATGCTGGCAAGATATCAGCCAGATTGATGTTACGACAGGTAGAACTTTGGTCTCAATAAAATCGGAAGAGTAGAATCTTTTATTTGAGTTGTATGCCTAATTTGTATCTTTGCTATTATTCAAATGGTGGTACATTCTTTCGTATTTAAAGTAAGTTTGTGCATTTTGGCGGAGGAACTTTTTATATTATAGGATACCATAGAAAGTGAATTGCGATCCTATCCTAGAAGCACAAATAGTTCACAGGCAAGCCAATTTCGTATAATCCAGGAATGTATCGCTTAGTCGGTTGGGGTTGTCACATGCCCCTTCTTTTTCCTTCCATTCGAAGAGATGGAATCACCATCCATGAGGGCCATTTGATACATTGATTTGATACTACCATTTGATACTGCCACTATCACCGCATATCGCTGATCTAAATAACTGTCCTGATATGCATGTTTAGTACAGTTACGGCAATTCTCTAGGCTACTTTACAACATCGATTTTCCAACCACCACTTCACTTTACCTTTTACATATTGGTAATGAAAGCATATTTACAATGTGGAACACGATTATTGTTAATCTCAGGACATGCACAGTAATGTGTTCATTATTCACAGTACTGCTTATGCAGTGGCTTCAGTTTGACGCTTTATAATTTTAGCTTCATTATCGTAATCTTTTGTAACCTGAATGTCTCTATTTTGTTGCACATGCTAATAATATTCAGATTTCAACTATTTTTAATACACTGCACAAACAGTTTGTACAGTTTCCATCTATTTTTATATATAAATGTAAACCAGACGTTGGACGGTTGCTACTCCTGTCTATACCAACCTTGAAGTTATGAACTGTTACCATCTGTGTTGTTGCCTCTGCTTCTACTAACTTATAAGCACTTAAAAAATTAAAAAATGTATATATTCTAACATTTTACTGTTGTTTACTATTGTCCAAGCATACATTCTGTCAATTGTATATGTCATTCATGATCTTTTATACACTACTGGCCATTAAAATTGCTACACCAATAAGAAATGCAGATGATAAACGGGTATTCATTGGACAAATATATTATACTAGAACTGACATGTGATTACATTTCCACGCAATTTGGGTGCATAGACCCTGAGATATCAGTACCCAAAACAACCACCTCTGGCCGTAATAACGGCCTTGATACACCTGGGCATTGAGTCAGACAGAGGTTGGATGGTGTGTACAGGGTACAGCTGCCCATGTAGCTTCAACACGATACAACAGTTCATCAAGAGTATTGAGTGGTGTCTTGTGACGAGCCAGTTGCTCGGCCACCATTGACCAGACGTTTTCAGTTGGTGAGAGATCTAGAGAATGTGCTGGCCAGGGCAGCAGTCGAACATTTTCTGTATCCAGAAAGGCCCGTACAGGACCTGCAACATGCAGTCGTGCATTATCCTGCTGAAAGGTAGGGTTTCGCGGGGATCGAATGAAGGGTAGAGCCACGGGACGGAACACATGTGAAATGTAGCGTCCACTGCTCAAAGTGCCATCAATACGAACAAGAGGTGACCGAGATGTGTAACCAATCGCACCCCATACCATCACGCCGGGTGATACGCCGGTATAGCGATGACGAATACACGCTTCCAATGTGTGTTCACCGCGATGTCGCCAAACACGGATGCGACCATCATGATGCTGTAAACATCATCATCCGAAAAAATGACATTTTGCTATTCGTGCACCCAGGTTCGTCGTTGAGTACACCATCGCAAGCGCTCCTATCTGTGATGCAGCGTCAAGGGTAACCGCAGCCATGGTCTCCGAACTGATAGTCCATGCTGCTGCAAACGTCCCCATCTGTTGACTCAGAGATCGAGACGCGGCTGCACGATTTGTTACAGCCATGCGGATAAGATTCCTGTCATCTCGACTGCTAGTGATACGAGGTCGTTGGGGTCCAGCGCGGCGTTCCGTTTACCCTCCTGAACCCACCGATTCCATATTCTGCTAACAGTCATTGGATCTCCACCAACGCGATCAGTAATGTCGCGATACGATAAACTGCAATCGCGATAGGCTACAATCCGACCTTTATCAAAGTCGAAAACGTGATGATACACATTCATCCTCGTTACACGAGGCATCACATCAACGTTTCAGCAGGCAACGCCGGTCAACTGCTGTTTGTGTATGAGAAATCGGTTGGATACTTTCCTCATATCAGCACGTTGTAGGTGTCGCCACCGGCGCCAACCTTGTGTGAATGCTCTGAAAAGCTAATCATTTGCATATCACAGCATCTTCTTCCTGTCTGTTAAATTTCGCGTCTGTAGCTCGCCATCTTCGTGGTGTAGCAATTTTAATGGCCAGTAGTGTATTTGTTTTTTACATTTCTTCCGAATTATCAATGCCTAAAAGAAAACCATCCCTAACGGTGTCGACGAATAGGGACTAATATGCATTTTGTCTCATATTATGCCACATACACTGAAGAGCCATAGAAATTGGTACACCTGCCCAATATTGCTTAGGACCCCCGCGAGCAGGCGGAAGTGCTCCAACGCGACTAATGTCTGAAGTAGTGCTGGAGGCAACTGACACCATGAATCCTGCAGGGCTGTCCATAAATCCGTAAGAGTACGAGGGGGTGGAGATCTCTTCTGAACAGCACGTTGCAAGGCATCCAAAATATACTCAATAATGTTCATGTCTGGAGAATTTGGTGGCCAGCGGACGCGATTAAACTCATGAGAGTGTTCCTGGAACTACTCTGTAGCAGTTCTGGACGTGTGGGGTGTCGCATTGTCCTGCTGGAATTGTCCAAGTCCATCGGAATGCGCAATGGACATGAATGGATGCAGATGATCAGACAGGATGCTTACGTACATGTCACCTACAAGGGTCTTACCTAGACGTATCAGGGGTCCACATCACTCCAACTGCACGCGCCCCACACCACTGCAGAGCCTCCACCAGCTTGAACAGTCCCCTGCTGACGTGCAGGGTCCGCGGGGTACTGAGCCGGAAAATAACTCAATAACCCTGGGTTCGGTGGGGGGGGGGGGGGGAGGGCTGTAGTGGGGTGTGTGGACTGCTGTAGCCTGTTGTGAAGGTTGTGAGCTACTGAGGGCTACAGTGGGGACGCAGCCGCTCTGTCGTTTCTAGGTCCCCGGTACAGTACACAATACACAACGGTTGGTGTGACGCGAGAAGGCACAATAGATCTAAAATGTTTTACACGGGACAGTCAGAGAGTAATTCCTCCTGCTATTTTCCCCTCCTTCATTAAATTAATAATGCAGTAATCATGAATTTGGCGTACTTCCGCAAACTTTATACAGCCCACACTACTAAGAGCGCCCTATACCGACAGATGGCAGCACTGTATAAGTTTAGAAAATGGTCGCCATTGACGCACTTACAAGACAGCGTTCTGTGATAGAATTCTTAGCTGTAGAAGGAGAAACTCCCAGTCGCATTCATGATTGGCTGAAGAAGGTATGTGGAGATGCTACGGTGGATGTCAGCACCGTTTGATACTGGATTCGTCGCTGCAGAGAAGCTGAAGGGTAAACACGATTGGCTGATGCAGTACGGAGCGGCCTTCCAGCGACTGCAGTGCGGCAGGGTGCACAATAAGCTCTATCCAACAAGTGAAAACCTCTAAGAAGTTGAAAGCACGTCTTCAGTGAGCTCGCCCGTGTTTTTCCTTGGCACTACAAGAGACGAGACTACACACCAGTCACTTCACTACTGACGATACTCCAAAAATTGTCTGTAAAGTCTTAACCCATCAACCACACAACCCTGACCTTACACCACCTGATTATCATCAGTTTGACTCACTCAAAGAATCTAACCGGGGGGCAGGGCGACCTTGAAACATTCTGTAGGCATGTGGCCGAGGAAACAGGACCAGGATTTTTACCACACAGGTATGGGAGGGCATGCTGAAAAATAAGACCTCCGATTTTTTAAATTCTGTTCTCAATATCGGTTGAGGTATTAGATGTCAGGCGTATTATTCAGTTGACTTTCCCGCTTCAGCGACACATGTTACCGAGCGAGGTGGCAGAGTGCTTAGAACACCGGTCTCGCATTTTCGAGGACGACGGTTCAAACCCGCGCACGGTCATCCTGATTCAGGTTTTCCGTGATTTCCCTAAATCGCTTCAGGCAAATGCAGGGATGGTCCCTTTTAAAGGGCACGGTCGACTTAATTCTCCATACTTTCATAATCCTATGGGACCAATGACCTCGCTGTTTGGTCCCCTCCTTGAATCTACCAACCAACCAGCCGACACGAGTCGCAAGCCTCTGCCACTAGAGGGCTCCGAATTGTAGGGTGTAACATGGCGATGTGTAATGTAACTGTGTTGGCGCGTAAGAAACAGCGTACTCTAATCGAGTTTCTAACAGCAGAAATAAGATCTCCAATTGAAAGCTATGTACGGTGATGATTTTATCGACTCCAGTAATGAGTGACGCTGGGTTGTTCGTGTTTGTAACAAAGGAAACAATGGAGCTAACCTCAACGTGTGTGACAGAGCTCGGAGTGGACGATCGCATACGGCAACCGACGAAACTCATCGGAATTGCGTTGGTGAGCTCACCACAGTGTTCTGGGATTTTCAAGATGTGGTGCATTTGGAATTGATGCCTAAAAGCATCACCACAAACTGTGCAAGATACTGCGAGATACTCAAGAAACTGAAGGCTGGAATTCGAAGAGTTTGTCGATACACGGAGCACCGTCTCTTGCACTATGACAACGCCAGACCACACACGAGCGCTGCGACGTCCACAACAATCCGACGCCATTGGTTCACCGTCATCGATCATCCTCCATACAGTCCCGACTTGGCCCCATCCGGTTTTCATCTGTTTCAAAACCTTAAAGAACACTTTCGAGGATTTCATTCTGATACTGATGAAGCCGTGAAAGCGGATGTGAGGTTGTGGTCCCGTCGACAAAGTCAAACATTCTCTAGTGACGGTATCAACAAACTGATCTCTCGTTGGGAGTAACGTGTTCGTCGTCAGGGTGACAATGGCGAGAAATTAAATACGTAGACATGAAGAATAAAGGTGTAAAATGTTAATAAAGTTTGTTTTATTTGAAAAAAGCTTTAAAAGTTTTCACATAAAAATTGGATACGTTACTTTTAAGCATGCCCTCGTACACGCTCTTGTTACAAGGTCGAAAAAACAAAAACTGTGGGCAAAGATGGGATTACGCTGAAGATGGGAATACGCTGGAAAGTGACAACTTAATTGAGTATGTTGTAGCTGTTACCATATGTATATGTCATTTACTTTTCTTGTGAAAGAGAAAAGAAAAAAAAAGAGAAGCTTTACTTTCTGACTGATCTTCTTACATACTCAGTGAAGCAATCAGATAGGGGCTGTACCACTTGTAAGCAGGCTGTTTAGGTTTTTATGTTGGTGACGCCACGTAGCGCTCTGTATTAAAATCGCTGACTGCGCTGTGTGCAGTCTGTGGCTGGTTGGACTCATTGTTGGATTATTTGCTAGTGCAGTGTTGGGCAGTTGGATGTCAACAGCCCGTAGGGAACAGGCACAGTTGGAGGTGAGCCGCCAGCAGTGGTGGATGTTCTTTATCAATATTTTTCATTTGCTAACTATATGCCTATCAGAAGTTAGTGCCTTCAGTAGTTAGAAACTTTTATTTAGCTGGCAGTATTGACGCTCGCTGTATTGTAGTAGTTCGAGTACGAAGATTTTTGGGAGGTAAGTGATTCATGAGGGGTGTGGGTTATTGATAGTCAGGGCAATTCTTTTGTAGGGATTATTAAAAGTCAGATTGCGTTGCGCTAAAATATTGTGTGTCAGTTTAGAAATGATCAGAATAAGTAAAGAGAAAACTGTACGTTCAGTTTTACTCAGCTGTTTCTGTATCAAATAACGCAGAAGTTCGCCAGCACAGTCTTTCTTTACATTCTAAGGGGAAGTTTCATACTCTCAGATGCTCCGTTGATGACGCTGTTGTCATAATGGAAATTGTGATAGGCGACTATTCTATTGAAACAAAGAACGGCACATACAGTGGTTCTATTTGATAATCAGAATGACAGAAAAATAATGACCATAAAAAGCCGAAGAGCCTGTCACATATTCCAAATACGCCCGAGTGGTAAAACTGGAAAGAAACTCTAATGAAAGGAATTCACGAAACCAGCAGTCAGGAAGAGACGAATGAAAGATTGAGTTTTCTATGGAGGATTCTGGGAAAGTGCGGTACACCTATTAAGAAAAACCACATGCAACACTGTAGTGCGGCTTTGACTAGAGTAGTTCCACAGTGTGTTCCGTGCTTATCAAGTCTGTCCGAAAGAAGATATCAGAGGAATTGAGTAGCGTGCCGGTAGGATATAACAGGCAAGCAGCCCATGCAAAAGTGTAACAGACGTGATTAGGAAACTCTTGTGGGGAATTTTCGGAGAAAGGGTACGTTATTCTGACAAGTTCCAGTTACATGAGTTTACAGAATCGGCGTTCGACGTTGTGTTAGGAACGATTCTGCTACCCTTCTGTACATCTCGCATGAGGATCACAAGAATAAGGTAGAAGTTAGGATGCTTATGAGCCACGTGGACAGTCCTATTCCTTTATTCCATAGGCTAACATAACAGAGAAGGGCTGAGCCACACGACGTCTGAGCTGGAGTATTAATCGATACGGCTATCAGTATCTTGTAGCGGTTCCTCAACTCACTGCCTAACTTACTAACTGATTGGAATGAGATTTATTTACTTATTTACTCGCTGTTTTCTTTTAGTCTGTTATCTATATAAAAGAACAGACCGAATGTTGCACAAGAAGTGGCATGAATAAAGCACATAATACTCTATTAACATAATTTCAAATGTGGTAGAAATAACTAGGCATACCGCTATTTATGGGAGGCGGGCGGAAAATGTACATAGAAAACTACATCAAAACAAAAAAATTAAAACTAAAAAATATACATACTACCATTTGGCCATCTGGCGCATTGATATATGTTCATCCAGAATCCAGAAGGCACACGCTACTGGTATATAGCATCATGCAGTATTGGTAGATCACAAATTTTGTAATTTATAATTCTGGACTACACTGCTACAACACTACATAACACACAGACACACACACACACACACACACACATATATATATATATATATATATATATATATATATATATATATATATATATATGCAGGGTCGAGTGCCCAGAATCTGACAAATATATATGTATATAGAGCACAATTTGGTCCACTAGCTAATGCAACACTTTGCCAGTATTCTATCAAGGTCCTAGTGCTTTCTTCTTCTTTAACTTCATTATGGCCAGTCCCACTTCCTCCTGGGCAAATGGAATCAGAACACTGTTATTAATATGCTGCTCTAGTAATTCAGAGCGGAGATTCTGATGGAACTCTGCATCTTCCACCGTTGTCACGTCCGACGACAAAGTTCTGAATAGGTACTCAATTGACGTTTCCTTTCCTGCCTACATTAGGACCTTTCCTTGGAAAGTAGCGTTGGAGATGAGGTTGGGTACAAGTAAAATATCACACACTGGATATCTTATTTCCGCACTAGTTTACTTCAGAGAAGTAACATTTTTATATGGCATGTGCTAGTCTGTTAGATTCTTAGCAACACATCTCCAGCTCTACAGTACTGTACACGATTTCTTTTACAGAATCCTCAAAACAAACCTACCTATTTGGTTTCCTCCTGACTAACTTCAACAATTCGTTCCATTTCATGTGGCATCGTAGACATTTAATCGAAATCACAGACTCCAGTAGGGTACCACTAAATAGATACAGTCGCTTCTTTCTCTTATGGGTATTTTCTTATATTTGTCCACTTTTAAGGACAGCTGTCTTTCTGTAAATCAAGTTGTTCTGCATTTCTTTCTAGCAATCACACTTTGTTGTGAACTCCAGCATTATCAGGGAAGAACATGAGAAGTCTTCGGACTCTCTCAGGTAAATTATTTATTTGCACTGAGAACATTATTATGCTTCCTTGGGACACACGCGACGTTATTTCCTCTTTTCAGGGCGCGCGCGCACTCTCTCTCTCCCTCTCTCTCCTCAAATACACACCTACCCACCCACCCACCCACCCACACACACACACACACACACACACACACACACACACAGAAAGACACACTGACGGCCCGTTTAAAACCCACACCCACGTTAGAGACCGGATCCGAACCAGCGACTTTCGCTGTGAGAGACAGCGGCGACAACCCGAGACCTACGAAAAGGGATCCGTTCTGCGTTGTGAGCGGAGCTAGAAGGTTGTGGAGGTGGATCGGTCAGACCGCCTCGTGTACCGATGAAATTTTTGGCTCCGTTTACTGGATTATAATTGATGAGGAGTCTCGCATTCATACATATCAATACTGTTTAATATGTACCGTTTGATCGATCAGTTTTCGTAGCTGGACTCCACTAACACAAAGAGGGGTGGGGTGGTGGAGCGTAAGGACTTCGCTTCGCCTGCTAGAAGAGCATGAATAATCAATGACGAATGGCTGTTCCCTTCGCTGAAAATTCCGTTTGATCTGGGAAAGGAAGGCAAAGATCTGCAGAGATTTATCAGGCCTCTATAAAATAGCATTCGAGTTGATATATTTCTTTTCTTTTGCCGCGGTAAAGAAATGACCTAGACGTATCGGAGCTGCTGCTGACACGACGAACAGTACAATCCCAACTTGGTACTGAAGAAAAGGTAAAATTTTGTTTTAATATATTATTTGTCGCGTAAAAATATGATCCAAACTCCCGCTGCCATTGCAAATCAGACTTCACAGCAATATTATCTCTTTTAATAAAAAGGCCTCATTTTATTAGGTAAATATAAGTACGTTGGCAACTGCATAAAACTATTTGGCAGCAACTAACGAAGACGGAAACGTTCGCAGAACTAGAAAGGAAAAGAAAAATGCCACTTACGGGAACAGAAGAAAATCTTAAACCATAGAAATTATATTACAGCAAATGAACTTAAAGCAGTTATTAATATTAAATACTGTATACTACATACACATAATTTATTAAAATATAGTTTAGACAAAGAGAGAATAATCACACGGCACTGATAAGCACGTGACAATGTTTTATGAAGTGTGACGTCGAGATCTTTAACGCCCAGTGTGTGATTAAAATCCATAAAAGTTGAATTGGAAAAAATAAATGTTTCCCCAAAAGTTCACGTTTAGAGACATACACACAATACAGATGGAATAATACCAGTTAAGAAAATGTTTAAAAGAAGGACAGAGCCCAGTTGACAAGCAGATAATACAAGTAGGAAAATACATGTGGCTATAAGCCCCAGCTTAAGATCTTAGGCTGGAGTACACACTGAAACTTGGTTATTTAAATGAGTGTGTCTCTACTTAAATTGAAGAATGACTGAGAAGCTGAAACTTCTACGTTACTTGATTCTGAAACAGCTGAGTAAAATTGAACGTACTGAGCCTACTCTCTCTTTACTTTTTCTTATCGTGTCAACACTGACCCACAATATTCTAGTGCAACGCAATCTGATTGCTCAAAAAAATTACAACCTGACTTCAAAAAATTAAATCAAAAGAATGGGCCTGAATAAGAAGCAATCCTGACAATAACCTATACATTTCATTAAGCACTTGCTTCACAAAAATCTTCATTACGCGGAGTACTGCGATACAGCGAGCGCCATACTGCCAGCTAAATAAAGGATTCTAACTACTACAGCCACTAGTTACTAATAGGCAGGTGGTTAGCAAAGGAAAGATTTTGTTGGAAACCAAATAATGTATTTTTTACCCTTGTAATGTGACATCCAGTTCAAACACTAACATAAATCGTCATTGACATCCAGTACAAAGATATATACTCATGAATAATTTTCAAATCTCCAAGTCGGATACTTCCAGATCGTTAGCCTACGCTAACACTTCAGACCTCTACCCTCCATCAATGCTAACTTCTCACATTTAACATCTATCACTGCTGGCTGTTCACCTCCAACTGCCCAACAGTACTTTCATCACTGCTGGCGACTAGCTCCCAACTGCCCAACGCTGGCCGTGGTGGCCGAGCGGTTCTAGGCGCTACAGTCTGGTACCGCGCGACCGCTACGGTCGCAGGTTCGAATCCTGCCTCGGGCATTGGTGTGTGTGATGTCCTTCGGTTAGTTAGGTTTACGTAGTTCTAAGTTCTAGAGGACTGATGACCTCAGATGTTAAGTCCCAAAGTGCTCAGAGCCATTTGAACCAACTGTCCAACAGTACTTCCATCACTGCTGGCGATTAACTTCCAACAACGCGTCCAACCAGCCACAGAGTCTCTTACAAAGAAAGCGCAGTCAGATATCCAATGTAAAGCGCTACACAGCGCTGCCAACACAGAAGCAGCCCACTTACAACACAATACACAAAATAATTAAAGCAGTCCTACATATGTGTCTTCGTTACCTAAAACAAGGAGCAGTTACCCTCTTAGATTAGCTCCTGCCTTCTTGACAGTATATACATTGACCAATAGCATTTTAATGTGACCAGCACCTATGTTTGATGTCAACGTGCAATAACCACTCACAGACGGCAGGTAGCAGAACTAGCAGTGGAGAGTGCATAAAGCATGTCGGGAAGAGTGATGCAGAAAACAGTGCAGTCGTTGTCATAATGTGGAAATGGAGTTGTTCATCAGGCATCCAAAATGGCATGATCATTGACTTTTGGACCAAGGGTGGAAGCATTTCCGAAATGGCAAAGTTTGGAAATCGTTCGCTTGCCGCCGCGGTTAAAGTCTACCAAGCATGTCAAAATGGCGCTATCCAAAACCAGCAGCGAGGCATCTGGGGTGCACCACGGGCAGTAGATGACAGGGGAGAACGGCAACTGTGGGGATGCGTACTGGAGAATAGTAGTGCAGCTGTCAAGGAACTGACCACCCAGATGTGCGAACGTTCAGGGAACGCTCTACAGTATAAGCCTGGTTCATGCATCATCTGCCATACATCGGCGATGAAGGCTAGAATTTGTACTCCTATACCGTAACTGGTCGTCCACTGAGTGATGATGGGTGGCCTTTTCAGATGAATCACGTTTTATACTCCTTTGAACAGATAGCCGTTGGCGTGTAAAGTGTGAAATGCCTGAAAGCTAAAGGTTTGGGTCCAGTGGAGGGCGTGTTATGGTCCTGGGAATGTTTTTGTGGCATTCACTGCTAGATCTTGTCATTATGGAAGGCATGATGGATGAACACAAGTATCACATATCCTTGGGGTCAATGTCCACTCCTACAAGCAACATGCCACAGAAAACCAGGATGAGTTTAGCATAGTCCCCTGACCACCAGGCTTCCTGAATTTAGAATCTGTGGGACCACCTCAATCAGGTTGTTTGTGCTATGGATCCTCAACTGCGAAATCTAGAGCAACCGGAGTAGTGAGGCTATGTTCGTATAAGGCCAATTTGTTTGTGCGGGTTGCCTACATCAGGGGCACACTTGTACGAACATAGCCCCACTACTAGCTGGCCAGGGCACTGGAGTGAACATGGTCCACATTCCTGTCTGTACATCCCAGAACCTCACTGACTCTTTCCTTGCACTTCGCGCTGCGGTCCACACTGAAAAGGGCGGTTATTCAGGCTTTTGACAGGTGGTCACATTAATGTCCCTGCATAGTTTAAAATGCGCCATGTTAAAAACTTGCCATGTTGCGATTCGTATACCGCTGTATCATTGTGGTATCAAGACTTGCATCAGTGGGAAATGTCCATTTCTGACTCAACTCAAAGTGATTTCGTCCCTTTGGTGCGAGTGTTGTGAGGTAAGCCACGCCTGGATAGTCCGTTGCACCAACCGCAGCTTGCTGCCCCTCACTGTCGGTCACTGCACTATAATGGCACAGAGTTGAGTTCCCCTTGTTTCGAGCTACCAGAATATACTACCAAAGTATTATTATAGGCAATTTTGAAACTGACATTTGGGAGCATTCTTTCTTGAATAGAGTCAACAGAGTGGTGTGCAGGTGAGGCAGATTAGGAACAAATTTTGTATTCTTGTCGCACCAAGAGAAGTTGCAGCCTGATGTAACAGTGGCTTCTTAAGAGCCTCAGCATAGAGATAGGTGATGGAGCAGGTCCTAAATGCACCAGTGGACATTCTGGTTTCATCATGGTGGACAATATTTAAGTTTTTAAATGGGATCCTCTTGCTGTCACACACACACCTTATACCCACAGTCGAGCCAAGATCATATAATGGTCTGATGAAACTGGAGCATACAACATTTTTTAAAATATGTTAGTACCCTTTCTTTCGGCTTTACTTCATGTGGCAGTCAAGTAAACTTTTGATGAAAAATCTGTCCTAGAATCCTCACCTATGACTTAAAATTTAAAATTATGTCCCTCGGTCAGAGTTAAGGCAAATTAAGAAGAGAGTGCAAACGGCTGAGAAGGACATATACAGATTTCTCAGCCGAAAATCTAAAACCGATTTGCTCAGGCCTTTCCCTTCAACCTCCTAACTGCCAGCTGTAGCTGTTGAAAGCTGCCTGCAGTGCTGAAAGAGGAGTCAAAAGTAGAAAAGCCATCCATGAACAGGAAGCACTGAGCAAGACCCCCTTACCGATGCTATAATACCGTTAATTGCAATTGTCAAATTGTCACCCTTAAAACACTACATGCGCTGTTTTCTTGCACGAAAAGATTCTACAAGATAGTTGTGTCAATTACAGAGGCGGTCAAGAAAGATAATCAGACATCCACAAAAGATAATACATTAATAAGTTTATTGACAGTATGTATAACTAATACTGAGATAGATGAGTACATAACTCAGATTTTCTGTGAGATCGTCTGTGGTGCTGAGTTATACACAATTGAGGGTAATGTTCTTGATTAGAAACAAATAGTCTTGAATGCTGATACAATCAGATAGTCTCTGAAAAGTAGTAATGCTTAGTAACGTCGTCCTACGTTGATAAATTTTCTCTTCCGTACTAAGGTTGATACAAGTCTGAAGATCCACTGCATGCCTGATCTGAGTTTAATTCAAGGTCAGAGGGCGCTGCCTACCGATGAGGCTCGCCAGCCATGTCATGGAGGTAGTGTGCCACAAAGGAGTAGGATACATGAAACACTCGGCGCAGGATTTTTTCTGGAGGGCTAGTAGGCGCTTAGTTGGCTAGGGGCTGCATTTCTCTGTACCTTGCTGGCACAGTTCGTGACAGGCTGAATAATTCTGCAGCTACAGAAACCACAACTGACTGACAGGGAAGACCTCTCCTTGAGCAGTGAATATAGTGTGCCAAGCATTGCTTGTGCATGTGAGTAACGTGCTCCTTTTATGTGTGCTGGTCTAAGAAGATCCGTAGGCATTTTGAGAATTCGGTCCATTCAAAAGGATGCCTAAAGCGCACAACATCGTCGACCCCTGTTGGACACTTCGAAAAATATGGCTCCACACTGCTCAAGCTCTGAATTCGGCTGCTTAAAAAGACGCGCGGCCCAATCAGAGTCGCAGGCAGCGAGGTTATGAGAGTGCAGCGTCCTCCGGTGATGTGTATGCTTGGCACGACCCATCGTAGACAGCGGGCAATGGAAGGGCGATGTTCGCCGGCGGCGCGCTGGAGAGAGTCTTATATGTGCCGTCTCCCATTGAGCCGGCGCCCTGGGTGTGGTCACCGCGTTACTGACTCTGTGCTTAAAATAACGTGCAGAAACGAAAGTCCGTCAGAGAACTACTGGACGTCGCCAGTTGTCTCATTCATGAAACTGATGAAGCTGGTCGAAGATACTATGCCACCAAGTAGTACAGTCGGTCTCCTCTGGGTCGGAAAATACGTAGTAGATGAGGCATGTTGTATACTCGCCTTCAGCAGTGAGATTATCGATGGTTGATGTTGTATCGGCTTGGTAGTCTTTTCCTCCGCACACCAGGCAGGCCTTTAGGGCAGCCGCCCCGCTAGGAGGACGTGGGTAAACGGTTTTCATCAACACCGAGGTACTTCCTTGTGTAACTCATACCACGGAGTTACACGTCACCTCCATTGCGCGTGAAGGCGACAACCTTGCTGACAAGCAGTGTGCCTGGCGTAGCAGAGAGCGCTATCGGCAGGGCGCTGCATCCCCATGCAGCGCCACGCAAAATATCCACCTGCTCCCGACTGTTTCGGACACCAGCGGACTGTGCGAGGTTACGTGCTATGCCTCAAGTCGGCAGTAGGGTGTGTGCAATATTACTTGGGCGCCAGCTCCGCATGAGGGGCGGTAGGGGAGGGGACAATGGCAGTGGTGAGGACTTCCTTGCAAATGGGACAGCGTGGTAGGCGAGATGTGGTTCTACAGCGTAAGCCTTCACACAACGGCGTATCTCGCAGAACTTGTAAGCTACAGTGAACATGTGCAAACGATCATATTAACATGTATGCCACTGCGAAAATTAGTCCGTGCCCGGTAGCTGAGTGGTGCCGGCACGGTAGCTCAGCGTGTTAGGTCAGAGAGTTAGCTGTCCTCTGTAATTAAAAAACTGAGTTAATCGATCAACGACGAACTGAAACGGGTGTCTCAAGACGTCCGCCCTGAGCAGACGCAACGAACGTAAACGAACAAAATGAGATTTAAAAAAGTGGTCAGCGCGACGGACTGTCAATCGTAAGGGCTCGGGTTCGATTCCCGGCTAGGTCGGAGATTTTCTCCGCTCAGCGACTGGGTGTTGTGTTCTCCTAATCATCATCATTTCGTCCCCATCGACGCGCAAGTCGCCGAAGTGGCGTCAAATCGAAAGACTTGCACCAGGCGAGCGGTCTACCCGACAGGAGGCCATCGCCACACGCCTTTATTATTACTGCGAAAATTAATCCTTCAAGTCAACCATTTATTGCTAAAAAAAACAATGAGTACAGGTTTACACTGAAATTGGATCAGAGAGAGCGACCTATTTTAGCCTGTCTTGTACACCCTTTCTCTTTCTCTTGTAGCCATGTTAAAATTAGCTTACACGATTTCACCTCACTAACATGCTAATGCAGCTGAAACTGTGACAGAACCCTAAAACAGTCTACCATTGATCAAAAATTTGAGGACAAGTCAAGATCAGCAACTTACGAAAAACCCATGCTTGATATAAAAATTAAAGTGTCATTCCTTCATTTATGGTGTTCAAAATCCATAGTAATTCCCATTTCCACCAGCTATTGATAGCCCTTTCAATAATGACATTCTTTTTATTGAAAAATCTGTAGTCACTCGTATATCGCAGTAGATAAGAAAGTTTTACATGTGGCAACATACTCTTCGCTTTGCAATATCATTTGCCAAAAATTTGTTTCGGTATCTCTAACTGTTTATGAGATCTGAAGGAAGCTATGAATGTTTCATTTCCAATACAGTTGGCGCAGACGATGTGAAGTGAGTGCACTACATACAATCCATTTTCTTGAGACTGGCGATATGTATAGATCTCGTCTCAAGTTCGAAGAAAAATTCGGTGTGTTAGCTCCTTTCGTATGCATCAACATGTGGACTAAAATGCACCAAACGCAAACGCATAGCGACCCCTATTTTTCATTGCAAGTAATCGATTTTAACACATACGTTACTGCATTTGGAAATATCATAATAACAGTGGCGGTTAACAAAATGATAGTCAGCTCATCATGAAGCTGACGAGATATACGAGGATAGCTTCTCTTACCGAATCATTCGAGAAAGGTTGTATGCAACCGCTGCACACATGCTTCCTTTCCCCCAGTGTAGCCGAGGCGAGCAGAGAATGTTTCGGTCGTAACAGACGAGGCTCACAGCCGTGTACGCGGTAGGCAAATGAGGTGGCCGCCCCTTCAGAACAGACGGTTGGACTCGCCCGGCGCTGAGAATGAGAATGCGTTTCTGTGTACCAGCCAAATAATCCTGCGTGAGCTCTACCACCATTTCTGTCCGGCCACATCAGCAGTTCAGTCTCAGCGTTGCAAGCTGCCAGTTCCAGCAATTTCGCGTCAGCGCTCCACGCCGACATACCCGGTCCAGTTTCTAGTGGTCTTTACCAGCAACACGTCAGCTGTCACATGCCGGCAGTACCGGCCCAATAACGTCCCACGCCTCCGCTTACCACAACTCTGGTGTTCGTTGTGTAAGCACATCACAGGAGAGATATTTCTGATGGATGTAATTGTGTGAATATTCATGTAATGACACTGTAATTGAGTTACATTTTGTTAGTAAAATTATTCTTTTAAACGTGTTTTCGATCACTCTTCAGGACGAGGATGGTTTAGTTGACACACACTGAAAGCAACTAAGGAGCGCAGTAATTAAAACTTCCGGGCTAAGAGGCCGTGGTCCGGCCTCTTAGCCCGGAAGTTTTAATTACTGAAGACGCCGGCCGTGAAAGCCTACACGCAACTAAGGAGCTGTCTGGATTCTAAAATCCACCAATGTGGTGACTGACCATCTACTCGAAGCTCTTCCCCATGCAGCTAGCGAGGGCAATACGGTGATAGCTACCCGTGCATGAGGACAGAAATCCTGCTCTCACACGGAAAATGGGCAGCGAAAATTCTTTGCCACTGAGAAGCTGGATCCTGACTGGCTGTGGCGTTTACTCTCGAACAGGGGTTCCCAAACTTTTCCTCTGACGGAACACTTCTGGAATCCTGGTACTTTGATGGAACACCTTCTTATTTTGAAGATAAATGAAATTAATAAAGTTTTAAAATACACGAAACACTTTTTTTCAGAGATTACTTAAATTTTAAATCATAGCTAATAAAGCAGAAATTATAATAAAACTAACTTAGAGCCTACTGCTTCGATTGCGTAGACTATGGTCTGCTCAGATTTTTTTTGTTTTGCCTTTAATCGAATTTTTATGTTGTTCACAAACTAAACTTTTCAGGCCAATTAAGACCTTATACGTATGGTCTTTTCTGAATGTACTTCTGACCAAAAAGCGACTCTGGTAGCTGGAGTCCAAGTTTTTTGTTAACCATGCCTTTTGCATTCTTGTGGTGAGATTTCTGTAAAAACGTTCATCCTATAACATGTTTTTTCACATCTAACCGAGTAGTAAAATTCCAAATTTCATAGATTTAGCTTCAAATTTTTTTAATGTAACGAAATATTTTCTTAAAAATTTTTATCCCCTACTTCGTCTCCTTGAGGGTTGAATTTCCAAAAACAGTGAAATATGACTTTTTTTGTTTAATTTCTAACAGAGAAGCCAAATATAAATTTTCATCGATTTGACTTTGAAAATGTTTCTCCAGTAAAACAATTTCATAAAACTTTTTATCCCCTACTTCAGTCTCATAGGGGTTAAATTTCCAAAGTTGATGAAACATGAATTTCCTTCTGACTGAGAAACGAAATGCCACTTTTCATACATCTAGCTTCAAAGTTGCCTTAATAGCGACATATTTTCGAAAAGCCTTTCACTCCTATGTTACCCCCTTAAAAGAGGCAATTCTTAAACGATGTCTGTTGTATAAGGTCGACACCCTCTCCAAATTTCAAGTTTCCGTCCTTAGTGGTTTGGGCTGAGCGGTGTTCAGTCAGTGAATCAGTCTGGCCCTATTTCACCACCTGAGGGGCGAAAATTGTATTTTGTAATTCCTAACCAAGAAGCAAAATACCAATTTTCATAGATTTTGTTCTAAAAATACTTTCACAATGAGCTCATTCAGGCCACAGGAGATGGAAGTTTATACTGATAAGTGGGCTCATACTGTCTAGTTCTTTGTAAATTTGACTCGATTTTGTAACCACTGATATGACGTTACATACCTACTCAATTCTTGAAGTTTCATTTCGTTTTCTCCTTCCATTCTGGGTGCTGCAGCTTTTTTTGTCAGGTAGTGTAGATCCTTTTTACTTCACCATCCAAAAACTACATTCTTGTTCTGAGCTCCTGTATCTTCCTTTCTTTGGGGTATAGAGTATAGGCAGAGTGGTCACCAGATTGATTAACACACCTAAGAGGGGATGATCAAGCGACTCCATCGTGGGCAGCGTCGCCATATTTGCCCCAAGTGGCTTCTTCCTTATGCGCTCTGGTGCTGCGGCCAAAATGCTGTCATTTAAAATAGTCTAAGAATATGTAAAACCTCACTATGAGACGAATATATTCTACCCTCATGTGGTCTGGGAGTATTGTTCAATTAAACGAAAGAACACATCCGGTCATCTTTTCTAGTTCACTACCTACTCTTTTCATTACATTTTGCATGTCAGTGAAGCCTTCATCCGCCCACTTCTTTTTCAATTCTTCTTTTCGTATGTTATATTGCTATACATGAAGGTGTTCTGATTAGCAGCATCAGTTCCATTAGTGATAAATCAAATTTTCTTGTCATTGCTTTTTGTGGAGGACAGGTTTCATTTGTCCTCTAGGTGGGTTGGATGTTGATATCCACCAGCAGTAGAACAGTCTCACTGGAAGTTGGAGGTTCTGCCTCAGCCCCACGAGTAGTGAGGGAACTAAAGGTCCATCTAGTCCCACTTCAATAGGCAAGATTAGATTGAGAAGACAAAGAACTTCGGTGGTCTGTGAGCTGACTTCCCATACGGCCTAGGTTATATGCACCTGCAGGAGTCCACAGAGGACGTTGGCTAATTTGCCAGTCACAGTACATCAGTACCAGCATCTCATAGCCTCAGCTTTATGACAAAATGCCTATCGTTTCGTTAATACTCATAGTTACTGTGGTATGTCAAAGTTAACTTGGTGCAAAAAAATTAGACTATTTTGCAATGATAAATAGGAGTCACTATGAGTGCACATTTTTTGTATTAGGCCATACATTGCTGTTTATGAAATATAGGTAACATATTAAATATTTCTTTAATTGTGAGAGGAAATCCACGTCTGTCTCCTGCCTCGAGAAAATGGATAGCTTGTAGTTCCCTTGCGTGTGCCCTCATTCACAAATCACACAGTGAGAGTAGACTACTCATAACAGCCCTCACATATGATAAATGGTTCAAGAAATTGAAGCGAGTCACTGGAAAGCGATGACATGCAAAGAGAAGAGTATTGTACCACACAGTATTTCTAATCTATTGCGTTATACAAGTAATTATCATTTTGTCCTTTGGAATAATGTAATTTTTTAAGAACCATCCATAGCAGGTGAAATGAGAATTGCTGTGGATTTACAACAACATAGTGAAAAACTTACGTGTTTATTTTTATACTGTTGATGATATTTTTCGTAAATTATTGACATGTTTTATCCTCAATTGCCTCTGTAACAACACACTGTTTCATACAACTACACTGGCATGTTAGTAAGGCGAATTTTTGTAAACTGTGTTGTATTTTGGCAAAAGAAGTAAGATTTAACACGACACCAAGAGAAATGTAGGCGTCACGCAAAACTCGCCATTAATGACACTTCTCCGAAAGGAAAAAAGTGGGATAACGACTCAGGCGAAAGTAAAAAGACAAAAAAATTAGATGGTATACTATGTACTATAAATTGTTTTCATATTTCTCAAATCACTGAGACATGGAAATAAAGTCCTTTGGCAAAGTATCAATTCCAGTCGTTAATGGTTAAAAATACACTGACTTACAGAATTCGGCTGAAATTACAACGAAAGTGGCAATTTTCTCCAGAATTATTACCCCCCCTTTTTTTCCAGAGAAGCCTAACTGGAGACGAGTTTTGACTAACAAATGATTCAAATGGCTCTGAGCACTATGGGACTTAACTTCTGAGGTCATCAGTTCCCTAGAACTTAGAACTACTTAAACCTAACTAACCTAAGAACATCACACACATCCATGCCCGAGGCAGGATTCGAACCTGCGACCGTAGCGGTCGCGCGGTTCTTTTTGAGTAACAACTACACTTCTTTTATTGCCATGTTGAAACACAGCGGAGTTTACTAAGATTCCCCCCACCTATATGCTAACGAAGTTCCAATTGCAATATATCTTGAAACTGTGCATTATTAACTGGAAACTGAAGAAAGACATGTAAACAGCTCACAAAAAGCTCATTATTGGTATAAAAACGAAAGCCATGCCAGTGCTCTTTCCAGTGATCTTTGAGAAAATTTCTCATGGAGAACAGCGGTTTTGTTATTACTTTGAAATGAACATAAACAGTCTCGACCCCAAGAAACCTCTATTTTTGTGGTGGCCACGAACGTCAACTGCTCCATTCATTGCCACCGCCTACAACCATGATATGAGGTCTGAAAATTGTCAAAAACTGATGAAAACAGGTAACCACAAAAACAAAAGGTTTCTTGCGGTCAAGACTGTTTAAGTCCATTTTACAGTTCTCATTTCACCAGATACTGATAGCCATTAAAATTACATTATTCCACTGAAAAGATCTGCGTTTACTTTTATGTCACAGCAGATTAGAAAGTTTGGTATACTACGCATATGATAAAATACCATTCCCTTCATGTGCTATCATTTTGCCAGAAACTCATTTTGGTGTCTTCAGCCATTTGTCAGGTACGAATGATGCTGTGATTGTATACATGTGCGGAAGTGAGTGGACTACATACAATCCATTCTCTTGTGGCTGTTGTGGCTGGAGACAGATTTAGATCACCTCCTTAGTTTATAGAAAAACTCAGAACGTTAGCTACATTTTGAATGCAACAATGTATGACCTAACATGCACCAAATGTAAGGTCATCTGCAATTCCTACTTTTCATTGAAAACTATTTGAATTCTTTTGCAGTGGATTACTTAATTTCGGAATATAACAATAACTACGACTCTCTGTGAAAAAGATAGTCATTTCAACATATAGTCGGCGGACGACGCAATAGGATACGAGAGAATCAATATTTTTTTCCGAATCGTTTCCTTAAAAGAGAAAGACTGCAAAACAGCCCGACGAGCGCATGGTTCCAGCCCTGCTGTTTAGGCAGATGGCCACTGGCAGGGCGAAAGTGAGCAAAGATCATTTACTTCATTCTGGCTAGCCAGCCATCGCCTGTCAGCTGCTGTCAGTGTTGCCACCTGTCTGCTACTACGTGCTGCCCCAGTAGATAACGTGAGAAAATCCTGCGCCATGCTCCAAGTCACCTTACGCTGGCCTCTAGTATATGGGTAACCTGCTTTCTTTGTGTTTTTTAACAGAGTTTTGTAGAGTCTTCGCTATCGTGGCAGTTGCGTCAATAGCTCAGTTAGCTGTGAAACATGACATTGCACTATCGCGGTACAAGGTGGTCGCTGAAGTAAGGACAGAGCTTTTATGGTTACTGAGGACTAGCAGTGTTCACCCGCCCCAGCTCAGGAAGCCCGGATTCACCAAACCTGTACCCAGCCATCAAAGACTGAGCTCGCTGAGGTGCTTGCCATTTAGCGCAATCTAGGTAGCATGTGTGGCTTGTCAAATGCCGTGTGCCACAGAGCAGGCGAGCATTGAACTTTATCCCCACTCCCGAAACTAAGTGCTTTATTCAGAGATAGCGATAAAGTTTTAATTATCACCATGAAGAAATAAAGTTACGTTATTAATCTTTACTTTGTTTGCAGGTCTGCAGTCTTGGTACACATGGATGCGATTGTGAAAAAAACAAAATCAGTCCGTTTTCAATCTCTTTCGTGGAATTCTGAGCGTGCCAATTACCGCTACCCATTGTTTCCGTGACTGTACGGAGCCATTCAGGAAGCGCTCCAAAGCGAGACAGTAGCAGAAATGTTGCAGCTATGTCAAGCCAATGTAGATGGTCTTGATTGACCACCTAGTCACCATGGACGGGCACGCTGGGTGTATCACTACGATACTAAAAAGAGAGGTGCGAAGCAAGCAGTGCAAAACATGAGGAATTGCCACTGTTGAAAAAGGCGAAGACCCAACAGTCATCTGAGAAGACGGTGCTGAGTGTTTTTCGGGACTACCGTGTTGTGGTGTTAACAGTTTATGCTCGAAGGGGGAAACCGTCACAGGAGAATACTGTCGAAATCTGCTGACGAGGTTACGGGAGCCTCTCATGATAAAGAGCCACCAGAAGCTTTCCAAAGAGGTGTGTTTGCTCCACTACAACGCCCCAGCTAATTCTGCACACGACACAGTCACTCACGTTAATTCTGTGGGCTATCAAATTTCTAAAGTAAAACCCGCGTATTGTCGTGCAAAAACTTGTTCTTCGTCTTTGCTTGGTTGAAGAAATGATAACGTGGCGAGCATTCCCACAACGACCACGAGGTGATTTTCGAGGGGGAACGTTTCCCGTAGAGCCAAAACGTAGATTTCTACAACCAACGTCCACACCAAATCAATCACCATTAGAAAAATGTGTCGCACTGAAGAGTGAATATGTAGAGAAATGCTAACATCATCACGAAATTTCAATGATTTTTTAGGGGTGATACTACAAATTGTTGTCTTTAGCGTAACTTAACTTAGATTAAGTAGTGTGTATGCTTGCCGGCCGGAGTGGCCGAGCGGTTCTAGGCGCTTCAGTCTGGAACCGCGCGGCCGCTACGGTCGCAGGTTCGAAGCCTGCCTCGGGCTTGCATGTGTGGGGTGTCCTTAGGTTAGTTAGGTTTAAGTAGTTCTAAGTTCTAGGGGACTGATGACCGCAGCAGTTAAGTCCCATAGTGCTCAGAGCCATTTGAACCATTTTTGAGTGTGTAAGCTTAGGTACCGATGACCTCATCAGTTTGGCCCCATATGACTTACCAAAAATTTCCAAAATTTTTCCATTAGTACCCGTAGTATAAATTCAATATATACTGGGGAGACAAACGTCATGGGATAGCGATATGCACAAATACAGATGGCGGTAGTGTCGCCTAAAGAAGATATAAAGGGGCAGTGCATTGGCGGAAATGTCATTTGTACTCGGGTGACTCATATGAAAAGATTACCGACGTGATTGTGGTCGCGCGACGGGAATTGACACACTTCGAACGCGAGGTGGTACTTGGAGCTAGACGCCTAGGACATTCTATTTTGGAAATCGTTAGGGAATTCAATATTTCGAGATCCGCAGTGTCAATGGTGTGGTAAGAATACCAGATTTCAGACATTACCTCTCACCACGGACAACGCAGTGGCCGACGGCCTTCAGTTAACGGCCAAGAGTAGCGGCGTTTGCGTAGTTGTCAGTGCTAACAGATACGCAACACTGCACAAAACAACTGCAGAAATAAATTTGGGACGTACGACGAATGTATCCTTTAGGATAGTGCGGTAAAATTTGGCGTTAATGGGCTTTGGCAGCAGACGAACGACGCGAAAGCCTTTGCTAACAGCATGACATCGCATGCAACACCCTTCATGCGCTCGTGACAATATAGGTTGGACCCTAGACGATTGGTCAGATGAGTTCCGATTTCAGTCTGATGAGAGCGCCGGCCAAAGTGGCCAAGCGGTTCTAGGCGCTACAGTCTGGAGGCGCGCGACCGCTACGGTCGCAGGTTCGAATCCTGCCTCGGGCATGGATGTGTGTGATGTCCTTAGGCTAGTTAGGTTTAAGTAGTTCTAAGTTCTAGGGGACTTATGACCACAGCAGTTGAGTCCCATAGTGCTCAGAGCCATTTCAACCATTTTTTTTCTGATGAGAGCTGATGGTAGAGCTTGACTGTGACGCAGACCTCACAATGCCACGACCCAAGTTGTCAACAAGGCACTGTGCAACTTCGTGGTGGCTCCATGATGGTGTGGACTGCTTTCATATGGAGTGGTCGGGTCCTTTGATCCAACTGAGCCGATCGTTGACTGGAAATGGTTATGGTCGGATACGCAGAGACCATTTGTAGGTATTAATGACGTTCATGTTCCCAAACAACGATGGAAGTTTTATGGATACCAAAGCGCCATGTCACTGGGCCACAATTGTTCGTGATTGGGATGAAGAACACTCTGATGATGTGGCCACCAAGATCGCCCGACATAAATGTTATCGAACATTTATGGACCATAATCGAGAGATCAGTTCGTACACAAAATCCTGCACCGTCAATACTTTCGCAATTGTGGACGGCTATAGAGGCAGCACGCCAACGGCCCTGCTGCAGTGGTAACACCGGTTCCCGTCAGATCACCGAAGTTACGCGCTGTCGGGCTGGGCTAGCACTTGGATGGGTGACCATCCGGTCTGTCGAGCGCTGTTGGCATACGAGGTGCACTCAGCCCTTGTGAGGCAAGCTGGGAGCTACTTGATTGAGAAGTAGCGGCTCCGGTCTCGGAAACTGACATACGGTCGGGAGAGCGGTGTGCTGACCACATGCCCTTCCATATCCGCATCCACGTGCTGAGGATGACACGGCGGCTGGTCGGTACCGTTGGGCCTTCATGGCCCGTGCGGGAGGAGTTCAGTTTTAGTTTTTTAATGGAGACAGCATGGCTCAGTATTTCTGTGGGGGACTTCCAACGACTTGTTGCACTACGCCGGGCAAAAGGAGGTCCAACACGATATTAGGAGGTATGCTGTGACATTTGTGAGCTCAGCTCACAACACGTATAATGCTCAGGATGATAACATTAGCAAAACCCAGTTGTGCTGGAATGCCACCAATCAGTCACATCTTTTCCTGCTCGTATTCAGGTAGTTCAGGTTCAGTTTGGGTTGTTCATGCACATGGCTTCACTTTCATTGCAGTACTTGGTATAAGGGTTGATCAAAAATTTTCTGTTTGAGGGCGTTGTTACAGCTTATAGTCAACGTAAAGCGACTCCGATGGTGGTATATAAGCACAGGCAAGTAGGAAAGGGATTAGTGGGCATTTGTGTCCCTCCGAAGCGCGTGCAGTAAATACGGAAACGTGAACTACGGCGAGGTTTACCTCCTGAGGAGATCACGAATGTAAAATTAGAGAGATTAGAGCGCGCACGGAGGCTTTCAGACAGTCGTTCTTCCCGCGAACCATACGCGACTGGAACAGGAAAGGGAGGTAATGACAGTGGCACGTAAAGTGCCCTCCGCCACACACCGTTGGGTGGCTTGCGGAGTATAAATGTAGATGTAGATGTAGACGTTACTGCCTAATGCAGGACCAGCGTGCTGCAATTCTTTTCTTGGGTGCCGAAGAACAAACACCGGTAGACATCCATTGAGGAATGAAGAATGTGTATGGGGCAGCATATCTGTCGAAAATCACCGTTGGGTAATGGGGCTGCAAGGGGTCGTGCTTCTTCATGATATTGCACGTCCTCATGTGGCAAATGTCGTAATGCATATGTTATGTCAACTCAAGTGGGAGACACTCGAGTACTGCCCTATAGGTCTAATCTCTCCCGATGCGATTATCACGCCTTAGGTCTCTCAAAGGGGGCCGTGAAGGGTCGGTGATTCTGTCAGACGAGGATGTGCAGAAAGCAGTTACGGAGCTCTTCACGCAGAAGGACCCAGTGTTGTACCGAACAGATATCTTCAACTAGCGCGTCGGTGGAATGATTGCTTCAGTACTCATGGAGGTTTTGCCTGATTGACATAGCGATTCTGGACTGGACGGTCTTGGAACGGAAACTTTTTGATCGCCCTTGTAGATCTAAGCTACCTATTAACACTGACATTTGAGGTTCATTGAAAAGACCGCTTGGGCGGCCTAGGAAGAGATGGGCAGACTAGGTTAATGAAGATCTCAAGAGGAGTAACATGGGACGCAGAGGGAGAAAAGCTATACCAGGATAGACATCGATGGAGGCGCCCCATTTACAAACTTCCTACCAAGTTCACCGGAAGACAATCCTCAAAAATGGTTCAAATGGCTCTAAGCACTATGGGACATAACATCTGAGGTTCCCTAGACTTAGAACTACTTAAACCTAACTAACCTTAGGACATCACACACATCCACGCCGAGGCAGGATTCGAACCTGCAACCGTGGCAGCAGTGCGGTTCCGGATTGAAGCACCAGAACCGCTTACAAGTTAGTCACAGCGGCCGGCAAGACAATCCTGATGATGATGATGATGTCGAACAGTTTTGATCTGAGCCATTAACAATAAGGTTACTGTTGTTGTTACAGATACAAGTATTATATCCATACATCTGCCATTAACAGCATTTCATCAAAGAACGCCATCTATTTTGTAACGAATGGCCTCTTTCAGAGCACCTCCCCACTTTGTATGCAGTCAACAAATTTTTTAAAGTGCAAGTTAAAGTTTGGAAAAAAGGGGAAACTTTCGATTGTCAGCTAGAGGAAGAGATGACATCCATCTGTAACTGACAACTATGTAAGTTACTTTTTGGTTTCTAAGCTTTCACTAGGGTTTTCAAAATTTGTTGGCTGAATGAAAAATGTGAAAGCGATCTCCCAAATTTCCTGCTGCAAGAACTTTCTGCCCGTAATGACAGGAAAATATGGTGAAGGAAGGAAAACAGTAGCTTAATATCCGATCGTCATAAACGGAGCACAAGCCCGGAATGGACGAGGGACGGACAGAAAATCGACCGTGGTCTTTGCTTGAGGCGTCATGTGACGGTCCGCGCGTCTCACCCCGTCGGAATTCGAGTCCTCCCTCGGGCATGGATGTGTGTGTCGTCCTCAGTGTAAGTTAGTAAGTTAGATTAAGTAGTGTGTAAGCTCAGGGACCGATGACCTCAGCAGTTTGGTCTCATAGGACTTACCACAAATTTCCAATTTCTTTCCTTTGCTTGATTCACTTTTCAGTCATTTCGGGATCAATCGTTACGTCTGTAACTAGCATTACGGAACCTTCTGAATGTGAGTCAAATCTATATTACTATGCCACTACCCGGAAACAAGAATACAATATCTGGTGCAGGTTGCCTCTCTAACGGCTTCCAGGTACAAAAAAAAAATTGATTTCCAATATCTCGAGTAATTATTGATCGAATTTCAAAATTTCAAATGTTATCTTGATTTACTCATTTATGTAGAAAGTTTAGCATAATAAGCAAGTATTATAATTAGGAACTATGTGTTTCTCTTGTGGCAGTATAACTGATGGTACGTGAAACCCGTACTTTGTTCACATAGTATTTGAGAACTCCAGCGAGCTCTAACAAAGTTTACATATGATTTCAAACCTTTACGATATTTGCTGAAAGCAGAAAAGTTTATCGGTTATAACATTTTCGCTATTACTACAGTAAAACTTCAGAGCCAAACACGATGCCTTAATTTATTACTTCTCCACTAACGACTGTATTCGCAACACACTTTACAGACAGTAGACAAATATACCACTAAATGTGCCCACAGAATTACATTATTGTCCAGTGAGTCACATAGTTAAGGAGAAATGACGTCACAAATATTGAGATATGTGAAAAATTAGCTTTTGCTTAAATGAAGCGCAAATTAGCTCACTATATTCATCCAGTGTTTCATAATGAGAGCACTTAACGATTTCCAACAAACTTTAAGCTTCATTTCAAACCTATTCTAAACTATTTCTCGCTTACGTGCTTAACGTTACAAAATGGTTCAAATAGCTCTGAGCACTATGGGACTCAACTTCTTAGGTCATCAGTCCCCTACAGCTTAGAACTACTTAAACCTAACTAACCTAAGGACATCACACACATCCATGCCCGAGGCAGGATGCGAACCTGCGACCGTAGCGGTCGCGCGGTTCCAGACTGTAGCGCCTAGAACCGCTCGGCCACTTCGGCCGGTCTTAAAGTTACACATTTGTTCATTTGTAACAATCGGTGGTTTACTGGTAGGATAGAAAACAGTAACGGAACAAGAGACAAGGAACATACGAAGCGCATGTGTGCGGTTTTCTTTCCCTTTCCTCTGCTTCAAAGTAAAAGTCCTGAATGTTCAATATCAAGTGCTCTCATTATCAAACACTGACTGGATATAGACTGCTTCATTTGCGCTCTGTTTTAAGAAAACATAGTTTTATACGCATCTCAATGTTCAAGACGTCACATATCCTGAAATATGTGCAATACAACTGTGGTGTCACCGCAAGACACCACACTTGCTGGGTGGTAGCCTTTAAATCGGCCGCGGTCCGTTAGTATACGTCGGACCCGCGTGTCGTCACTATCAGTGATTGCAGACCGAGCGCCGCCACACGGCAGGTCTAGAGAGACTTCCTAGCACTCGCCCCAATTGTACAACCGACTTTGCTAGCGATGGTTCACTGACAAAATACGCTCCCATTTGCCGAGACGATAGTTCAGCTACGTCATTTGCTACGACCTAGCAAGGCGCCATGTTCAGTTACTATTGATATTGTGAATCATGTACAGTCAAGAGCGACGCTCATCATTAATGGATTAAAGTTAAGTATTCCACCAGCTACGTCCGTTTTTCTAAATTCTAATTTCTTTGTCCTGTTCCAGACCTCACGCCAGCCTGCGTGAGCTAAAACGTGTGGCTTTCGGCTTCCTCTAATAACACGGTGTTGGTTCTCCTGCCAACCCACAACAACAATGACGTAAATTTCTAGCAAAAACGAAATGAATTTTAATTAAATCTTATTTTTGAAACCACCAACCAATGAATCAGCAACTTCTAAAAATGCAGTTTTGATTAATTCACCATCTTTGTATGGTTTCTTATTCTGTGCAATTATTTTTTAAACTCCGAATGGTGCATCAGCTCCTGCTTTATTCTTGTCTGATGGTTTTAAATAAGTTTATTGTCGAACATTAAATTCATTTTAGTACTTTTATCCCTTCTTTCAATGAAACAGAATCCAGTGGGGAAATCTTTTCAACCACTGTGTGAACGGTTTTGAAGACGCGTTCGACGTTCCCTTTCTTCCCTACGGATACACTTGCTTAGGACTGTAAACACAAACACTTGTCCTTTACCTGGGTAAAGAAGAAATCGGTTTTCATTCCGAACGCAAGTCATAAGTTTTTCGTTTTCTGCTTGAACTGGCCCTCATTAGAACAAACCAAGCTGAGTATCAATGCGTAAATCAAAGTGCCCACATTAGTAAATGTCTGATACATACACGAAAAATATGACACGCACAATCTCCCGCGTATACAATCGACTGTGAGACTGACAATGTAGTATCGTTGACCGACAGTGGCAATTACGCGGTAGAAACATGCAGTTGTTGCTGTGAACGTGATCTGAGATCAGTGGAGATATTCTGGCTAAAGTGCGCGTCATTTACGACGGCGGCCGAGTTTAGGTTCGTTCTGCACATCTGACGTCACAAAACACAGTCAGCCAATAAACAGAGAACGACGGTGCCAGAGCTGGACTGGAGTGCAGAGCATGGACGAGTGTCTTCAGTTTTAGAAAGGTTCAATCATAAATGAAGTAATTGAACAAAAGCAATGTCTTGATAGCAGACTTTCTTTTATAGAAAGTTTGGAAAAAGCATTCTTTATACCAATTGCTACATATTCTATTAATTAATTAAACCAAACAAGCAATAAGCTTCCTAATTCAGGCGATAGCAACGAAAGGTGTTTGTATCATTTTCACTAACCGCTTTTTCGCAATAAAGAACAGCGGTAATTGTTTATTTCCTATTGTACTTCGACGAAACGTAATTCATAATCATACCAACAGTGTCCTGTGGGAGAAGTATGTAATGGGTACAGTGTTTGGTTTCTAAGTGAAAGGTTCCAAGTTCAAACCTTATTCTGTGCTTAATATTTTCTTTATTTAAAAACAATATCGAAGTGTCTTACTTCATGAATTTTATTCGTTTGAATGTAATTTTTTGAAATTTCTAGTGGCAACTAAAATCGTCCATACGGAAAGTATACCTCTGCAAACTATTAAAAATTTCGTGCAATGGTTTACTACATCTAATGCTGCACGATAACTGCGTTGAACATCGAAACAAAATTAAGTCATTTATGGGGGGAAGGTATCAGTCAAGAAGATATGTAAAAATCAAATTTTTGGGCCAAATAGTTTTTTGTGAAATCTAATAATAAAGTGTGTCAAAGCAGTCGAAACACCATGTGTCTGCAACGGCGAGCAGTGCAGTGATGACAAAATAGCGCACAGCGCGAAATGCGGGGAGCACGTCTCTGTAGCAGCGAAAGGGTTAATGCGGCCGTGGGTGCTTTACTTCATAAACAGTACGCTCCCCCCTAAACGTAAGTTTGCGAACTTACTATACTATGGCACTGCTTCTCTTGGCGCGTGCAACTGGCAACGCAACAATCTGCCGCGTCTGGGCGAGCATGCGCGAACCGCCAAGATAAAAGAATTGAACTATAGTCAGCCTGAAACGTCACCGTAAAGTACCGAAAATGTCCCCGCGAGCTACTAGTGGCACGCGAGCGGCAGTGTGGCGATCACTACTCTACATGAACGAAAATAGTAATTTGTCACTGGTGGGGGATCCCTTAGTGCAGCTGACTCTCTCGCTGGCTCCCGCATTACCCAACGTGCGCAGAGCCGAGATCACGATAACCCACCAAGAACAGGTGTTTCGCTTCTCCGTGTCAACAGGTGTAATTCACAATGGTGACGAACAACAATGTGTAAAGTTCTTAAACTGGGAGTGGAAGCTAACAGTTTCCTCTCACGTTCCATTTAAGTGGAAAAGTGAGCCACCACAACGTAAAGAATATGGAGAACACGGCAAGAACCTCTTCAAACCTTCACTTGTACTGCAACATTTCCCGAGAACACGTTTACGACCACTTTTTTAAAGCGAGAAGACGACTGTAGGAATGACAATCCTGTAACTGTTAGAGATCTGGCAATAAAGATTTGATCTTGTAAAATCAGATGGTTCTTTAGAAAATAAGAAATTTTGTAGTGGTACGTGTAATTTAAAATTTGCCACAAGTTTCTGTCTCCCTGCGTTTGTAGAAGGTTAATTCATCTACTAGGAACACTTCTAGTATTGCTGCTAACGTAGCTATTATGACTGTCACTACAGTCACTATCAGTATATTTCCTCTACTTTTATTTAAATAATTATGACCATAGCCTTGCGGATCACTATTACCGTTAGGGATTATCTTACACAATACAGAAAACAATAAGAGCCCCATTATGTTGACAAAATTCTAGGAATAAATTTTACTGTATTTCAGGTACTGCTCCGTTGTGTACAGAAGGTTGGCAGGCTATTACTGGAATGCTTTTTGCATGCAGTTACCAGGTGGCGTGTACGATAAGCAGACGGCGAGCACTCATGTAGAGACATGCTCGGGATGAGAGATCATTACCCGGTAGAGTGTATCTAGGTGGTGGGGTGGAGTCCATTGCGTTTTTATAGCTTATGCCCAGTGTTGGACCTGAGCAGCGGTTACGAGCTGTGACCGGCTGGCGGTTACTGATCTCAAACCAAAGAACTGAGAGACTTATAAGTTGTAATTGAAGTGTCTCACACCAAGACTACGAGTGAAGTATCACTTAAGGAGCCTAGTATTGGAGAGTCTCTCGTTGCCCAGGTCGCGTTCTTCATATCGTCTATCGAGTAACGTGCTAAAAGCTTTTGTCGTCGTTCTGTCCGCTTTTCCGATGGTGAAAGAAACACACACACACACACACACACACACACATACATACACACACATACACACACACTGGTCAGGTAAATTCCCTCTTGACAGTATCCTTGTGCTATCTGAGTTAGTTTTTGTTTCTCTGATACCTGCACCCCGTGTCAGCTTGATGTGTCTATTTGCCAGTGCTCTTGAACAAGCTGTTATTCTCCAAATATCGCCTTCACTGCGGCCCAACAACAAGTACTGGGACTACGCCATTTCCTACCAGAAAACACCACAAAAATACTTTGAAGCTCCTCATTTGAGTTTCAACATTTCTCTGACTATTGCTGAGGGTAGCTAGACGTCCCCTGCCCCCCTTCTATCTCCCACCAACCCACCCTGCTAGGTCGGCTGAATATTTAAATGAAGTCTGCACTTGACAGTTCCTTTCAAATTAAAACTCTTTGCTGGATTGGGGCTCGATCCTGGGATTTTACCTTTTGTGGGCAAGTGCTCAGCTGACTGAAATGCCCACTCACGCCTCACTATCCACCATCACAACCTTATTCCCGTCAGTGATAGATCTCCAATAAGGCTATTGCGACGTTTGTATGAGAAACAATATGTTCTATTCCGAGCATTTTTATCAAATGTTATTGTACTGAGTCCTTCAGCACAAGCAAGCGGGTCGTTTAATAGTCACGCACAAGACGAACTACTGATGGTAGTGTGATGGTAGGCAGCAGTGGTTGGCATAACAGATGGCCTGCATAGGAATGTAAGTTTAGAGAAGCAAATGCTGACAGTAATGTGCGTAGTAGTCTTAGCCTCCGAAGGGCTAACGATGTGAATGGAATCACATTTAAAAACATGAATAATTTAGAGATCAAAAATCAGGGAAAGTCTCGGTAATCATAAAAAGATTTCACAGTGTCACATAAATCCATAACAAACACAATCCACACATACACTAGGTGATCAGAAGTTTCCGGACACCTGACTGAAAATAACTTACAAGGTCGTGGCGCCCTCCATCCGTAATGCTGGAATTCAATATGGTGTTGGCCCATCCTTAGCCTTGATAACACCTTCCACTCTCGCAGGCATACGTTCAATCAGGTGCTGGAAGGTTTCTTGAGGAATGGCAGCCCATACTTCAAGGAGTGCTGCACTGAGGAGAGGAATCGATGTCGGTTGGTGAGGGCTGGCACGAAGTCGGCATTCCAAAACATCCCAGAGGTGTTTATAAGATTCAGCTCAGGACTCTTCGCAGGCCAGTCCATTACAGGGATGTTATCGTCGTGTAACCACCCAGCCACAGCCGTGCATTATGAACAGGTGCTCGATCGTGTTGAAAAATGCAGTCGCCATCCCCGAATTGCTCTTTAACAGTGGGAAGCAAGAAGGTGCTTAAAACATCAATGTAGGCCAGTACTGTGATAGTGCCACGCAAAACAACAAGGGGTGCAAGCCCCCTCCATGAAAAACACGGTCACACCCGAACATTATCGTCTCCAAATTTTACTGTTGGCACTACACACGCTGGCAGATGACGTTCGCCGGGCATTCGCCATAACCACACTCTGCCGTCGGATCGCCATAGTGTGTACCGTGATTCGTCACTCCACAGAACGTTTTTCCACTGTTCAATAGTCCAATGTTTACGCTCCTTACACCAAGCGAGGAGTCGTTTGGCATTTACCGGCGTGATGTGTGGCTGTTGAGCAGTCGCTCGACCATGAAATCCAAGTTTTCTCACCTCCCGCCTAACTGTCATAGTACTTGCAGTGGATCCTGATGCAGTTTGGAATTCCTGTATGATGCTCTGGATAGATGTCTGCCTATTACACACTACGACCGTCTTCAACTGTCGGCGGTCTCTTGTCAGTCACAGACGATGTCGGCCTGTACGCTTTTGTGCTGTACGTGTTCCTTCACGTTTCCACTTCACTATCACATCGAAAAAAGTGGACCTAAGGATGTTTAGGAGTGCGGAAGTCTCGCGTACAGACGTATGACACAAGTGACACCCAGTCACCTGACCACTTTCGAAGTCTGTGAGTTCCGCAGAGCACCCCATTCTGCTCTCTCACGATTCTAATGACTACTGAGGTCGCTGATATGGAGTACCTGGCAGTAGGTGGCAGCACAATCCACCTCATATGAAAAACGTATGTTTTTTGGGGTGTCCGGGTACTTTTGATCACATAGTGTATTGTATAAATGGACGTATATAAACAGGTTAGTCCGAAACATAATGAAAAGCTTGTAAGGGTGTTGCAGGGTAGGCTGCGCTGCGAAATAAATGTTAAGAAAAGATTCGATACGTTGCGCCGTTTCCGTGTTAATTAGCATTGAAGTTAACCAATCAGGTTGTTGTTCACGCAAGTTCAGGCTCCCACCAGAAACAGTGTCGCCAAACGTGTTTGCTTTGTTTGGTTTCGTAAAACTGAACAACAAAAATTAGGTATGGCGTGGTAACAAGGATCGAACACCAGCCAAAGTTGAACAGTATCGTGCGCTATCTTCCACGCTATGAGGACAACTGATACAACTGTATCTGGCGGGCCACTTAAATTTGCGCCTGCCACTGCCTAATTGGCTGATTTCAATGCTAATTAACTCAGAAAAGGCGCAACGTATCGATTTTTTTTTCAAACAATTATTTCTCAGCACAATCTACCAAGTAACACCCTTCCAGCTTTTCAGACTATTTCCGACCACTATGTAATTGCATGTGTGTATGTTCCACATCTCCTCCTAAACCACTGGACCGATGTCAACCAAACTTGATAGACATATCAGTTACTGTCTGGAAATCATCGCTGTAGAGATAAAAACCACCTACCTATCAAAGGGGTGGGGGCAATGTACCCCACTACGCACGAATAGCCATACTTTAGTCATCCATTATTTGGGAATAACAGCACTTAAAGACTTGCAACAAAACTTTACACATAATTTCCAACATATACGAAACTTTTTGTCGCTGACCACCCTCGCAAAATGATGAAATGAAAAAAGTTTATCACTGAACACATTTTCGCGTTTCGTCCAGTAAAACTGCTGCGTGAAGCATGACGTTTCAGCTTATAACTTCTTTTCTACTAATATTCGCGGGCCATTTTGCAGACAGCATTCACATCTGCCACTGAATATGTTAAGGAAAGTTATATCATTGTACGACACATAGAGTAGTTCAGGAGATATGACGTCATAAACACTGAGATGCATGAAAAACTGCCCCAGCGTGCAAGACGTTTCAACGTATAATTACTTTTCTCCTATCTCTACTCACAACATATTTCAGTGACTGTAGACACATATATCACTGGATGTGCGTGCAAGATTATTCTATTGTACAGCATATAGTTCTATTCTCTAGAGATACAGGTGAAGTATGTGTACAAATACGTGTAAAATATGTTAAACTCGAGGTGTAACGCATATTTTTCCTGAAAGCTGGTAGGCTTTATTCAGGATTTCAACACCCCATATTATTCCCCACAGTTTTGGCTAGAAACCCTATTTTCAACATAATCTCCATTTTATGAGACAGCCTTATGCCACCTTAGTGGGAGAGCCTGTACGCGCGCATGGAACCACTCTACTAGTCGATGTCGGAGGCAGTGTCTCGCTGCATCAATAACCTCCCCAACATACACGTACTGCTTCCCATGAAGTGCATCCTTTATTGGGCTCAACAGATGTAAGTCCCGAGGTATGAGATCCGGGCTGTAGAGTGGATGAGGAAGATCAGTCCAATGAAGTTTGCATGGGGGCTTAATTAAATATATTTTTGAAAATACTTTTAATTTTACTAACTGTCTGTCCGATTACGTAGTGTCTCGTAAACGGTTGGCCCTGACTAGAATTATTACGCTATCTGACTGCAACAAACAATGTAAGAAAATTTTCGTAAACACAGTTAATTAATTAAGTCCCCAGCAACTATAAAACCTACAAAATCCAAGCACAAATGTAACTGTTCTGTATGTGGGAGTGTGACTCAACGTACGCATCTGGCACGGTTCTTTTTCAACAAGACAAGAATTTTGATACCAATTATACTGACGTGACAAAAGAAATTTAGAAAAACTATAATTACGCAAGAAAACCAGAATACACTCTAATACAAGAACACAAGCCAGATGCTTTGTTGACTGAACCTGTAGTGACGCATTATTTCAGACACACAATCAATAAAAGAACATTGTATTTTTTTACCTTCATATATATTGACGAAATGCACTCATTACAATAACATCTGCTATCTCTCCCATCAAATAACTGCATACAACATGGAACAACACTCTTTACTACAACATATCCCTCCGATTTCACGACAAGCAGTGCCCACTAGCACATCTCGGTACGAACTCTTAACACACACTGTCCTCTACGAGCTCTCTACTAGCACTGACTGCTACGAACTCCCGACAACCACTGACTGCTATGAACTCTCAACAACCACTGTCCTCTCCGATCTCTTAACAACCACTCACTGCTACGAACTCTAAACAGGCACTGACTGCTACGAACTCTTAACACGCACTGTCCTCTCCGATCTCTTAACAACCACTGTCCTCTACAATCTCATAACAAGCACTCACTGCTACGAACTCTAAACAGGCACTGACTGCTACGAACTCTTAACACGCACTGACTGCCACGAACTCTAAACAGGCACTGTGGAGGCGGCTTAATAGTACTCTTTGGCGCAATCTCTGGCGCAGTGGCACAGTGTAGCCACCTTTCAAGTTTTATGAGCTCCTGTCAGTTCTGTAGACGTGTGTTAGGCAGTCCAGTCAATTTGTGCAGCGATGTGTTTGGCTATGATCTGTCGATCACCTCGAATGAGACTGTCCACACATTCCAACACTGCAGGAATCACATCTGTGTGCACCCGGCTGGCACGTGGGAGATCATTCAGGTTTGTGCAGTCTTGCTGCGATGGTGATAGACAACTCGCTCAACGACTCATCATGGTTTTGTTCACTATCAGGTCTCCGTAGACCTTCTGCAATCGCCTATGAATATCTGCGATGCTCTTGTTTCCCACCAATAGAAACTCTGGTTGGAACGCATCTCCATTACAGGCATAACTCTGAAGGCGAAGAATAGTGCCATTGAAACTTTATGACACCATGGGGACTTAAGTTGGAATATTCCACGATGACCCACAACAAATTCTGCAATTTTCAATTGCAACTGGCAGAGAAAAAATATGTTACGTTAGTTATTGAACGCCCCTAGTACACACAGTAAAGTCAGATGAAGAAGTATCCTTGTTGTTTTGACGACGTGATGATGCTGAAGCAAGGCTGAATGAAAGTGTTCTGTATTAAGCACAGCTGAATATTCGCTTATGCAGCCAAAGTTATTGCAGTCAGAACAGGTATCAGAACCAAGAGATGGATGCTGCTTGGTAGATGACAGGACTCTGCAGCTGCAGTGGAAGGCGTTGGTAGGTAAGTGAAATAATGTAGACTGCCTTATCTTTCTGTACGTCAGTCAGTGGAGAATAAGTAAAGCAATCTCATTGAGGGGCAGTGCATTAAGGAATGATAGTACCAGTGTGTAATCTTACTAGTTACTAGAACTTTAAGTACACGGTGCTTCAAATGTTTTGGGTCTAATTGAAACAGGTGATAGTGCATTCACTACTGAAGATATTCAGACTGGGACCCAATGGCAGGAAATAAATATTTATTGAGTTATGGATATACACAGCTTACACTGCATAACAACAATGTAGCTCATAGTAATTGTTCAAAATAACGACCGCCAATCTCAATGTATGTATGGCAATGGCGCATGAAGTTCCGCCAATCTCTCTCAAGGATTCCTGGTATCTACTGTCCCAGGAGAGGCAGCTTGGACCCTAACAAGTAGGTCTTCATCCGATTCTACGAGCTTTTCATACACCAACGACGCAACCCCAGAGGAAAAGGGCCAGGGATGTGAGATCCAGCAATCACGCTGGCCATAGGAGAGGAGTCCCACTTCCAATCCAACAATGAGGGTACATGTTGTTCAGGTGTTAGTGGACATTAACACTGTAGTGGGCTGGTGCACTGTCGAGTGGAAATGACATCTGTTCACGGACAACAAGGGGTTCACTATCCTAAACTGTGGTGTCTCGCAGGAACACAAGGTAACATAGGCCAGCCAAACAGGGTAGCAGAAAAAAGGTCCTATTAGGTGATCGTGGACAATGTCCACCCATACATTGACAGAGAATCATTGCTGGAGCACACCAGTGTGGGTGACATGGGGATTGTCCTCACTCTGGACATGGCTGTTGGAGCTGTTGAAAACACCATCGAGGGTGAATGAGGCCTGATCCATGAACAATCCAAACTGTACTAAGTTTGGCATTCTAGCACAGAGGTGGTAGGCCATATGGCCCAACATCATTTCCTCAAAGTACGATATTCAGACATACGTTTGGGGAGATAAAATTGTTCCAGTTAGGATGATGCCTGTAGGGAAAGCATCCTCTGTACATTCATTCTGGTTTATGGGCCATAAATCCAGCCACAAAGTATATTAAATGCATGTCTGCCATCTCTTGTGATGAGTAACATTCCATGCACTGTACACAGTAACACATATCACCATGGGAACTCAACAAGCTGTCTGATGCAATGGACAACTGAGATCAGTGACATTGGTATGTGTGTGGCACAGTTATGTGCTGGTGTGATGCATGTGGTCGTCACATGACACAAGTGCTATGAGCTAAGTTGTGCACAGTGTGTCTGTTTTGTGGTCGAGTTGTATGCTATCACCCATAGTCTATTCCAGTGTACAAGAGACACCCTGCATCTTTATGAGAGTGTTGCATTGCATGCACTGAGACTGGCAGTCATTGCTTTGAACAATTACAATGAGCTACGTTTTTGTTATGCAGTATATGCTGTGATATCCGTAACACAATAAATATGCATTTCCTACCATTGGTTCCCTATCTCGATGTTAGCACACTATTGCCTATTTCAGTTTGACCCAAAAGGTTTGAGACACCTTGGAAAGTATCCAATAAACAGGGACAGATTAGTACCAGTGATGTGTGGGAGTGTAGGTCATAAGTTCTGTTTAGACAGCTCAGCCGGTTGAACACTTGCCTGCAAAAGGCGAAGATCATACACTCGAGTCTTGGTCTGGCACACAGTTTTAACCTGTCAAGAAGCTTTACATCAGCAGACAGTCTGCTACAGAGTCAAAATTCATTCTGGAATTGAGTATTTACACTACTGGCCATTAAAATTGCTAATCCAAGAAGAAATACAGATGATAAATGGGTATTCATTGGACAAAGATATTATACTAGAACTGACATATGATTACATTTTCCACAATTTGGGTGCATAGACCCTGAGAAATCAGTACCCAGAACAACCACCTCTGGCCATAATAACGGCCTTGATACACCTGGGCATTGAGTCAAACAGAGGTTGGATGGCGTGTACAAGTACAGCCGCCCATGCACCTTCAACACCATACCACAGTTCATCAAGAGTTGTGACTGCCGTATTGTGATAAGCCAGCTGCTCGGCCAACATTGACCAGACGTTTACAATTGGTCAGAGATCTGGAGAATGTGCTGGCCACGGCAGCAGTAGAACATTTTCTGTATCCAGAAAGGCCTGTACAGGACCTGCAACATGCGGTCGTGCATTATCCTGCTGAAATGTAGGGTTTGGATCGAACGAAGGGTAGAGCCACTGGTCGTAACACATATGAAATGTAACGTCCACTGTTCAAAGTGCCGTCAATGCGAACAAGAGGTGACTGAGACGTGTAACCAATGGCACCCCATACCATCACGCCGGGTGATATGCCAGTATGGCGATGAGGAATACACGCTTCCAATGTGCGTTCCTGTCTGTGATGTTGCGTCAAGGGTAACCGCAGCCACGGTCTCCGAGCTGATAGTCCGCAAACGTCCCCATCTGTTGACTCAGGTGCAGACACCAACAAGTGACATCATTTCAGTAGAAGCAGTCCATCAGTTGCACCCAGCAATGTTGAGCAGGTGCAGACAGCAACAAGTGACATTATTTCAGTAGAAGCAGTCCATCAGTTGCACCCAGCAATGTTGAGAGCAGGTGCAGACACCAACAAGTGACCATCATTTCAGTAGAAGCAGTCCATCAGTTGCACCCAGCAATGTTGAGTTGGTGCAGACAGCAACAAGTGACACCATTTCAGTAGAAGCAGTCCATCAGTTGCACCCAGCAATGTTGAGAGCAGGTGCAGACACCAATAAGTGACACCATTTCAGTAGAAGCAGTCCAGCAGTTGCACCCAGCAAAGTTGAGAGCAGGTGCAGACACCAACAAGTGACACCATTTCAGTAGAAGCAGTCCATCAGTTGCACCCAGCAATGTTGAGCAGGTGCAGACAGCAACAAGTGACTTCATTTCAGTAGAAACAGTTCATCAGTTGCACCCAGCAATGTTGAGAGCAGGTGCAGACTCCAATAAGTGACACCATTTCAGTAGAAGCAGTCCATCAGTTGCACCCAGCAAAGTTGAGAGCAGGTGCAGACACCAACAAGTGACACCATTTCAGTAGAAGCAGTCCATCAGTTGCACCCAGCAATGTTGAGCAGGTGCAGACAGCAACAAGTGACATTATTTCAGTAGAAGCAGTTCCATCTGTGGCACCCAGTAAAGTTCAAGAGGTACACACAGCAACAAGTCACATTAGTTCAGTAGAAGCAGTCCATCAGAGGCACCCAGCAATGTTGAGTAGGTACAGACAGCAACAAGTGACTTCATTTCAGTAAAAACAGTTCATCAGTTGTACCCAGCAATGTTGAGAGCAGGTGCAGACACCAACAAGTGACACCATTTCAGTAGAAGCAGTCCATTAGTGGCATCAGCAATGTTGATCAGGTGCACACAGCAACAGGGGACATCTTTTCAGTAGAAGCAGTCCATCAGTGGCACCCAGCAATATTGAGTAGGTGCAGACAGCAAAAAGTCACATCTCTCTGCAGAAGCAGTTCGATCAAACTCACTAGCACTGATCACACTGTTCATCAGAGTTTATGAGCAGAAATTAAACATGTCCTAGTGGCACCAATCATGAAGGAAAGGTACAAGTAACAGTCCATAATTTTTTTTTACAATCACTGATCACACAGTTCATCAGCAGAAATTGAACATGACTAAATGTCACACATCATGTTGAAAAGTGCAGGTAACAGTTCAGAATATTTATCTTCACTAATCAGACAGTTCAGGCATGAACAATAGTTTGAATGCACATACAAATGCTTTTACAGTAACATACAAATCATAACAAACACACAAATTATGTCAGATAATTGTCCTATTAACTATTACAATACACAAATACCAGTAAACCTATAATATTTATGGGTGTCAGTGCAAGCCACTACCAACAAATAAAATTATATTTAGGAGATAGGTGGGTAGGATTAGTAAAGGAAAACACACAGAACACACTCACTCATCCTTCATCCACATTAAGTACTACTGTGTAATTGAATAGTGTTAATTGTGTAAATGTAATTCTGTCAAAATCTGATGTTCATCATGTGTATCAAGTAGTACTGGCAGCAATGTATAACAGTCAATAATAGTTAGTCAACGTCATAGTCATCATGTCAAGACCAATGTTTGCCAAGCCAGATCAAAATGTACTGTTGTTGAACAACTGTCAGTGAGCCAAGATATGCAATTACTTCCTCTCTCCGAAAAAAAGTATATACTGCTTAGTGATTTAACAAAGTGTGTGTATAGACTATCTTCCTTCTATTTTAGTGTTCTAGTCTGCTATCTTCATCCTCCTTGTTCCATAAGACCAACAAAAAAAAAATATGCTCCTCACTTACTTTACCTCTTATACACCAAAACTCCAATAATCATCAGCATCACATAATCTCAATAATACCTCAATAATACGTCGATAAATGTAAACCTCAGCACCAATATCACCTTACCTCTTGTCCACAAACAACTTCATATACTCTCAATACCTATAATAATACATCGATAAATATAAACCTCAGCACCAATATCATCTCACTTCCAACACAACTCTTTCCTCTAGTCAGTCTCCTTGAACAAGTACAGATAAAATCCTAATGCAACTTCAATTCAGCATCCCATACAATCCGAAGACACATTGCCAACACACAACCTCTGTGTAATCCATCTGACCCAAATTTTCTACTCATTATAAATTATAAGATACATTTTGGTTCCTTGTCCATTATTAAATAAAAGAAATGCATACCTGACCTCTAACAGACTTAGTTCGAATAACTCTCAGTAATTAAGTACGATTACGGAGTGTGAATGATCATAATATTTCACAGTGTGTACACCACTTCAAGAATTATGGCAAACAGAAGCAAACATGTGGAGTATTTCTTGTGTCAAGTGTCACTTCCTATTTCAATTGCTTACGAAAAATGCAGTCTAATAATTGTTAATGGTCTAAACCTCGTAATGGTATGTCATGTCGTTAGCTTCCTTCCTATTAGCATAAATTTATACAGCTTCCATAAAACCTCAGCTCATGTGACTTCTATGACTTTCTTGTACTAATGTCGTTCGTCGAATGATAGCAGTTCACTGAGCGTAAGCAAAACAAGCAATAGCGAGTAAATATACCAGTGGAGAACAGAAAGTCAACAAGTGGATGCAGCACAATTCCTACAACGAGGCTCTGCCAAGCGAACAATCTATAATTAATACAGTAGTGTGACCTAAACTCTATGTTTGTACACAGTATATCAGCATTTCTACACACCAAATTAAAGAGCAGTTATGGCAACAAAACAGAAATGTGTAAATATGCAATCCATACGCAAAGCAGTAAACATGTCATTAGCATCATATCAGCATAAGCAAATAAATGTTCATATGTCATCCTAATAAATAAACATGAAGGCGCAAGCAGATAAATCACAAAGTATAACTTACATACCTAAACACATCAGCACAATAAATCAAGTTACAATTATAATCTAAATAAATAAGCACAGCAGACACATAATAAGAAAATATGACATCAGTGAAAAAGCATAGCGGCTAAGCGATGCATAATATATACAAGTCACAACCCAGTTCATTAATCAATAATTGTCAAAATCAGTAAATGTATACAAGCACGTCGCTTCACACGTAAATTCATAGAACATGAAATTTAGCACAAAGTATGAATCACGTAATCGCGAGCAGCAAATTACGTCTAAAGTACGTACCTAAGTGGAAATAGGTTACCTGTAAATGAACTCAATGAATAGTTACCCTTTTTTAGTTTATTAGTTTCTTCTTCGAAATTACATTCTTCCTGAAAATTTCTCGATAGTAGGTCGTCTTAACGTCGGACACGCACAGAATTTACCTGAAGGTCTTAAATATTTTATACAACCGTATCCTGCAAAATACTGAATGTTAATAACACAATTCAACAAGTTCTTATAGCTTTATACAGAATTTAGTCGGAGAAATTAGACTGTGTGTTTGTTTACGGCTGTCTGTGCATTCGCACTGAGCGCTCGATCAGCTGTAGCCGCGTGACGTAGGAAGCCATTGTTCGCGGTCAACGACTGCCTTGTGCGGCGCGCAGACTTGACTGTTGCTTTGAGTATGTGCCGCCGCCAAAACACAGCGCGGTATCCTTGTACTCTCCGCATGTTTACATGTAGCTGTTAGTTTCTCTAAAGTATGTTATTCCACAAAAATTTTTACGTTAGATATATGATGTATTCCTTTAGAGCGTCGTGATTTAAGAGTTTCTACTTCAACAGTGTTATCATGAATAATTTTGCGAATTCTGTATGGACCGTCATAAAGCAGAAAAAATTTGCGACACAAGCCTTTTCCTTTGTGCGACAAACGGTGGGACTTAATTAATACCTTTTGACCAACTGACAAGATTTTTGAACGACCAGGACGTTTGGCTGATTTCTCTCTTCTAGCAGCCGCAGATGCAATATTTCGTAGAGCCATGTTCACAACTTCAGAATGCCGTAGTTTCCGTGAAGGCGGAAAAGGAACGATTTCAGAAATGCGATTTGTTGGTGCTTTATTTTTTAATACCAATAGAGGTGGTAAAGAAGTTGAATCATTAGGGAGTTCATTCAGAATATTTTGAAAAATATGCAGATACTGATCCCAAGTTCTGTGATTCTGATGACAATAAAGACGACACAGTTTATTGATTTCCTTCATCCATCTCTCTGAAGCGTTAGATTGAGGGTGAAAAAGTGAGATGAAGATTGGTTTAATTTTACGACGCTGTAGAGTACGAAGCCAAACTTTAGAACGAAACTGTGATCCATTATTTGATATAACCTTATCAACGTGACCGACTTCTTTAAGAAAATGTTTGATGAAAGCGTTAGATGCTGAACGAGCTGTTGCTTTGCGTAAAGGTGTAAAACACGCATATTTTGACGTCAACTCCACTGCTACGAAAATGTACGCAAAACCATTAGTAGAACGAACCACTGGACCGAACAAATCGACTGCAGCCATCTCCTTTAATTTCGCTGGAATGACGGGAAACAACGGTGCTCTGTGAGAAATCGTTGGAGGCTTAGCCATTTGACATAATTTGCATTTGGCAAGAACAGATCGAATACGTTTTTCCATATTACTGAAGTAGCAATTTTCTCGCAATTTATGAAAGCATTTTCGGGGACCAAAGTGTGCATAACTGAAATGCGTATACCAAATCAGCTTATTAACCCACTCATCAGGAATACAAACTAACCAAACAAAGCTGTCGACCGATTTTCGTTTAAAAAGAACTTTCCAGATAGATCGCAAAAACGAGGTGTGGCCAAATCGTCCAATTTAACAAAGCGTCGCAGAAAATTACAGACACCAAGGAACTACGAACATCACGTTTTGCGGTAGGTACAGCATAATTACGAATAGCGTCTAATTTCTCTGGATCAGGAAGAATACCTTCTGTAGAAATAATGTGACCGAGAAATTTCACCTGAGAACGACCAAATTCAGATTTTTCTAAGTTCACTGTAGTGCCAACTCGTGCAAAAATACGTAATAATGAATCCAAAATTTTGTTGTGCTCACTCCAAGAACGTTTAACAATAAGAATGTCGTCAACATACGAAGTAATGTTGTCACGAAGATAAACAGGTAACATTTCGTTTAAACTACAATGAATGCTGCAATAGGTACAGTAAGTCCAATCGGTAATTTCCAAAGTCACTTTTGGGTAAAACAGTCATATCCGGTTATTGTTCTTACTCACTAGATAGATTGATAGTCGAAGAGCTGGTTTGACAGATGCAAAGAATAGTAAAAGAGTAGGCAGCGGTACAGAAAACTAAAAGAGAAATAGCACCACTACAGCTCGGGGCCCTATGCTCGCTACGGCACATATTCACTTAGAGTAGTGAATCCCCTGAGGACTTTAATAACTGCACATAATTTCCAGTTTGTGACTTAGTGGCCAATTTGGTGGAAGTGCGTACATAAATTGATCTAGCCATGCACATGGATGTATGTCATTCTTAGAATTGCGGAAGATCTTAAATTTCCGGACAGTCAAAAAGTGTTTATAATCAAAGTTTTCGCCTCCTGGCGACATAGACCTACCGCGTCTGTCCCGGTCCGAATGTCGATTATTGTCAAGTTCACGCGCCTGGCGCTCTCTTGTTGCCTCTCGTAAATGAAATAAATTACTTTCTTCATACCCCTCTGCTATCTGTGATTCTAAGTTCCTTCTACTGTCCTTTCCTACTATTTCGCCTTCAATTTGTTTGACTTGCTTCCGTAATGCCTCAAATTCCTTTTTCACGCGTTCATTAAATTTTCCCTGATTCTCAACATGCTTATTTATGTTCTGATACTCTTCGGTTTCTGCAAATGGTAATGGGGCTGTATCATCCGAATCTCTGTCCCCATGTAAACTAAGATTTGTCAATTTATCTGAAATTTCCTCAACTCTTTCCGATAAGTCACCTATTTTTTCTTTCTGTTTGTTTACATCTTCCGTAAGTGTCGCGACTCGGGTTTCAGTATTGACACATTTGGTAGTTAACTGTTCATATTGTCGTGTTAGATTATTTATTCTGTCATTTGGTACGGATTCCTCGATTCTTTCAAATATTTCTTCCTTATCCTTTGCACGTTGTAAATTTAACTCTGAAAAATTCTGTACTATCACGCGATCTCTTTCTTCCTGTTCTCTATCCTGTTCCCTTTGTCTGATTTCCACTGCAATTAATCTATTATTGTGAGAATTCAGAATCGGTTGTACTTCTTCCCTGATTTCTTTCTTTAATTCATCTTTCATATTTTTGAAACATGTCCCTATTTGTGAATCTATCCGTGTTTCCAAAGTTCCCATCTCTGTTTTAAATTCAGATCGAAACTGCTCCATTATTCCCCTATCTGTTTTTATTTCAGATCCCAAAGTTTCCATTCGTGTTTCCATTGTCCCTATTCTTGATCCCACTGAGTCTAACTTTGTTCCCATTGTTCCCATTTGTGATCCCAGATTTAATATTGCACTCATCAACTGCTCCATATTAAATTGTTCAGAATTCTTTTCGCCCCTAACATCTCCCGCAAAACTAACTTCCTTCGTCACAGCTGTAAGGCTATCTGTGTTCGATACTATTTCAGAATCTTCTGTCGTTAATCTCAGATTCTGTGAATTTTCCGATTGAGAAAAATTTTGAAATGGTTCCGGACTATTTTCCCGACTTATTAAATTATTTTCAACTCCATTATTCATCATACAGTTGTCCTGTGTTGGCGAGTTCGCCATGTCAACAATTTCGTTCTCACTATTCATCATTTTTGTCTTTTTCATCGATCGCGTAATCATTTACAAAATATACGAAAGATTCGTCACTGTACGAAAATTACACACCGTGACTCTTATCTCCAACAATACTATTCACACTAGATGTTTCCCTCAAACACGATCAATCGAACAATTGAAATAATTGCACTAAATTGTCAAACCGTTGACAAGACAACAAATTTAATTCTGAGAAAAAAAAAATACCATTAGAAGAATGACAATTACCAAATCTACACATGCAAAATAGACTACAATTACTAACTACAAATTACTACAACAATACTACAGTCTACAATTTTCACAATCAGAAGAATCCAAGGGACGATCCGAAGCAGCGGTCGCCACGTGCATGGGGGCTTAATTAAATATATTTTTGAAAATACTTTTAATTTTACTAACTGTCTGTCCGATTACGTAGTGTCTCGTAAACGGTTGGCCCTGACTAGAATTATTACGCTATCTGACTGCAACAAACAATGTAAGAAAATTTTCGTAAACACAGTTAATTAATTAAGTCCCCAGCAACTATAAAACCTACAAAATCCAAGCACAAATGTAACTGTTCTGTATGTGGGAGTGTGACTCAACGTACGCATCTGGCACGGTTCTTTTTCAACAAGACAAGAATTTTGATACCAATTATACTGACGTGACAAAAGAAATTTAGAAAAACTATAATTACGCAAGAAAACCAGAATACACTCTAATACAAGAACACAAGCCAGATGCTTTGTTGACTGAACCTGTAGTGACGCATTATTTCAGACACACAATCAATAAAAGAACATTGTATTTTTTTACCTTCATATATATTGACGAAATGCACTCATTACAATAACATCTGCTATCTCTCCCATCAAATAACTGCATACAACATGGAACAACACTCTTTACTACAACATATCCCTCCGATTTCACGACAAGCAGTGCCCACTAGCACATCTCGGTACGAACTCTTAACACACACTGTCCTCTACGAGCTCTCTACTAGCACTGACTGCTACGAACTCCCGACAACCACTGACTGCTATGAACTCTCAACAACCACTGTCCTCTCCGATCTCTTAACAACCACTCACTGCTACGAACTCTAAACAGGCACTGACTGCTACGAACTCTTAACACGCACTGTCCTCTCCGATCTCTTAACAACCACTGTCCTCTACAATCTCATAACAAGCACTCACTGCTACGAACTCTAAACAGGCACTGACTGCTACGAACTCTTAACACGCACTGACTGCCACGAACTCTAAACAGGCACTGTGGAGGCGGCTTAATAGTACTCTTTGGCGCAATCTCTGGCGCAGTGGCACAGTGTAGCCACCTTTCAAGTTTTATGAGCTCCTGTCAGTTCTGTAGACGTGTGTTAGGCAGTCCAGTCAATTTGTGCAGCGATGTGTTTGGCTATGATCTGTCGATCACCTCGAATGAGACTGTCCACACATTCCAACACTGCAGGAATCACATCTGTGTGCACCCGGCTGGCACGTGGGAGATCATTCAGGTTTGTGCAGTCTTGCTGCGATGGTGATAGACAACTCGCTCAACGACTCATCATGGTTTTGTTCACTATCAGGTCTCCGTAGACCTTCTGCAATCGCCTATGAATATCTGCGATGCTCTTGTTTCCCACCAATAGAAACTCTGGTTGGAACGCATCTCCATTACAGGCATAACTCTGAAGGCGAAGAATAGTGCCATTGAAACTTTATGACACCATGGGGACTTAAGTTGGAATATTCCACGATGACCCACAACAAATTCTGCAATTTTCAATTGCAACTGGCAGAGAAAAAATATGTTACGTTAGTTATTGAACGCCCCTAGTACACACAGTAAAGTCAGATGAAGAAGTATCCTTGTTGTTTTGACGACGTGATGATGCTGAAGCAAGGCTGAATGAAAGTGTTCTGTATTAAGCACAGCTGAATATTCGCTTATGCAGCCAAAGTTATTGCAGTCAGAACAGGTATCAGAACCAAGAGATGGATGCTGCTTGGTAGATGACAGGACTCTGCAGCTGCAGTGGAAGGCGTTGGTAGGTAAGTGAAATAATGTAGACTGCCTTATCTTTCTGTACGTCAGTCAGTGGAGAATAAGTAAAGCAATCTCATTGAGGGGCAGTGCATTAAGGAATGATAGTACCAGTGTGTAATCTTACTAGTTACTAGAACTTTAAGTACACGGTGCTTCAAATGTTTTGGGTCTAATTGAAACAGGTGATAGTGCATTCACTACTGAAGATATTCAGACTGGGACCCAATGGCAGGAAATAAATATTTATTGAGTTATGGATATACACAGCTTACACTGCATAACAACAATGTAGCTCATAGTAATTGTTCAAAATAACGACCGCCAATCTCAATGTATGTATGGCAATGGCGCATGAAGTTCCGCCAATCTCTCTCAAGGATTCCTGGTATCTACTGTCCCAGGAGAGGCAGCTTGGACCCTAACAAGTAGGTCTTCATCCGATTCTACGAGCTTTTCATACACCAACGACGCAACCCCAGAGGAAAAGGGCCAGGGATGTGAGATCCAGCAATCACGCTGGCCATAGGAGAGGAGTCCCACTTCCAATCCAACAATGAGGGTACATGTTGTTCAGGTGTTAGTGGACATTAACACTGTAGTGGGCTGGTGCACTGTCGAGTGGAAATGACATCTGTTCACGGACAACAAGGGGTTCACTATCCTAAACTGTGGTGTCTCGCAGGAACACAAGGTAACATAGGCCAGCCAAACAGGGTAGCAGAAAAAAGGTCCTATTAGGTGATCGTGGACAATGTCCACCCATACATTGACAGAGAATCATTGCTGGAGCACACCAGTGTGGGTGACATGGGGATTGTCCTCACTCTGGACATGGCTGTTGGAGCTGTTGAAAACACCATCGAGGGTGAATGAGGCCTGATCCATGAACAATCCAAACTGTACTAAGTTTGGCATTCTAGCACAGAGGTGGTAGGCCATATGGCCCAACATCATTTCCTCAAAGTACGATATTCAGACATACGTTTGGGGAGATAAAATTGTTCCAGTTAGGATGATGCCTGTAGGGAAAGCATCCTCTGTACATTCATTCTGGTTTATGGGCCATAAATCCAGCCACAAAGTATATTAAATGCATGTCTGCCATCTCTTGTGATGAGTAACATTCCATGCACTGTACACAGTAACACATATCACCATGGGAACTCAACAAGCTGTCTGATGCAATGGACAACTGAGATCAGTGACATTGGTATGTGTGTGGCACAGTTATGTGCTGGTGTGATGCATGTGGTCGTCACATGACACAAGTGCTATGAGCTAAGTTGTGCACAGTGTGTCTGTTTTGTGGTCGAGTTGTATGCTATCACCCATAGTCTATTCCAGTGTACAAGAGACACCCTGCATCTTTATGAGAGTGTTGCATTGCATGCACTGAGACTGGCAGTCATTGCTTTGAACAATTACAATGAGCTACGTTTTTGTTATGCAGTATATGCTGTGATATCCGTAACACAATAAATATGCATTTCCTACCATTGGTTCCCTATCTCGATGTTAGCACACTATTGCCTATTTCAGTTTGACCCAAAAGGTTTGAGACACCTTGGAAAGTATCCAATAAACAGGGACAGATTAGTACCAGTGATGTGTGGGAGTGTAGGTCATAAGTTCTGTTTAGACAGCTCAGCCGGTTGAACACTTGCCTGCAAAAGGCGAAGATCATACACTCGAGTCTTGGTCTGGCACACAGTTTTAACCTGTCAAGAAGCTTTACATCAGCAGACAGTCTGCTACAGAGTCAAAATTCATTCTGGAATTGAGTATTTACACTACTGGCCATTAAAATTGCTAATCCAAGAAGAAATACAGATGATAAATGGGTATTCATTGGACAAAGATATTATACTAGAACTGACATATGATTACATTTTCCACAATTTGGGTGCATAGACCCTGAGAAATCAGTACCCAGAACAACCACCTCTGGCCATAATAACGGCCTTGATACACCTGGGCATTGAGTCAAACAGAGGTTGGATGGCGTGTACAAGTACAGCCGCCCATGCACCTTCAACACCATACCACAGTTCATCAAGAGTTGTGACTGCCGTATTGTGATAAGCCAGCTGCTCGGCCAACATTGACCAGACGTTTACAATTGGTCAGAGATCTGGAGAATGTGCTGGCCACGGCAGCAGTAGAACATTTTCTGTATCCAGAAAGGCCTGTACAGGACCTGCAACATGCGGTCGTGCATTATCCTGCTGAAATGTAGGGTTTGGATCGAACGAAGGGTAGAGCCACTGGTCGTAACACATATGAAATGTAACGTCCACTGTTCAAAGTGCCGTCAATGCGAACAAGAGGTGACTGAGACGTGTAACCAATGGCACCCCATACCATCACGCCGGGTGATATGCCAGTATGGCGATGAGGAATACACGCTTCCAATGTGCGTTCCTGTCTGTGATGTTGCGTCAAGGGTAACCGCAGCCACGGTCTCCGAGCTGATAGTCCGCAAACGTCCCCATCTGTTGACTCAGGGATCCAGACGTGGCTGCACGATCCGTTACAGCCGTGTGGATAAGATGCCTGTCATCCCAACTGCTAGTGATACAATGCCATTGGGATCCGGCACGGCGTTCCGTATTACCCTCTTGAACCCACCGATTCCATATTCTGCTAACAGTCATTCGATCTCGACCAACGCGAGCAGCGATGTCGCGATACGATATACCGCAATAGCGATAGGCTACAATCCGACCTTTATCAAAGTCGGAAACGTGATGGTACGCATTTCTCCTCCTTACACGAGGCACCACAACAACGTTTCACCGGGCAACGCCCGTCAACTGCTGTTTGTGTATGAGAAATCGGTTGGAAACTTTCCTCATGTCAGTATGTTGTAGGTGTCGCCACCGTCGCCAACCTTGTGTGAATGCTCTGAAAAGCTAATCATTTGCATATCACAGCATCTTCTTCCTGTCGCTTAAATTTCGCGTCTGTAGCACGTCATCTTCGTGGTGTAGCAATTTTAATGGCCAGTGGTGTACTTGTCACGGAGAAACACCTGCCCCCTCCAGGTGGAGGATGGAGGAGGGGTCGGTGACGTGGCGCTCGGCGGCCGGCTCGCTGCTGCGCCACAACGTGCGCTTCCTGTGCGCGCTGGGGGTGTGGCCGCCCGCCGCCCCCGCGCCTCTCGCCTTCCGCGCGCTCACCGCCGCCCTCATGGCGCTCGGCGCCGGCCACCTGCTGGGAGCCGCCTGCTCCGTCTACGCCTGCTCCGGCGACCTGCAGCTGCTGACGCTGGCGCTCTCCAACGCCTTCCCCGTGTCCTCGGGCTTCGCCAAGGCCGCGCTGCTGCTGGCGCGCCACCGCCGCTACTCGGCCCTCGTCGGCGGCGTCGACGCGCTCCGGGCGCGCCAGCGCGACTTCTGCGACGCCGACCCGCAGCTGGCGGCCGCCCTCCGCGAGACCCGACGCTGGTCCGTCAAACTCACTTTCCTCTTCTTCTCGTCCGTCCTGTCGGCCATGGTCGTGTGGTCGCTGCTGCCACTTTCCGTGTATCCCCAGGTGCGCTTATTCCCCTTTCAGCAGCTCCCGTGGCCGAACCTTACCCGGGCACCCACCTACTGGTTCCTGTACGTCCACCAGTGTGTGGCCACCTTCTTTTTCTGCTCCATCGACATGAACACAGACTGCTTTTTCGCGACTATTATGGCACACATCTCGATGCAGTTCAGGGTCCTGGCTTCCAGAATAGCGGGACTGCGCCTCCGGGAAAGAACACAGAAGATAAAACTGTGCGCTGAACCAGAGGATGTGTCCACACCTCACGGCGACATGTATAATGAGCTGTGCTTATGTGTCGATACCCACAAAGAGCTCATCAGGTAGGTGATCCTAATGTAATATTTGTAACTGGTCAATATCTCGAAACTTTTGCAGATCTTGGTAACAATTCGAACAGGTGATAGTAGGATAGAAGCTGAAGTGATAAACTAAAATTTGTGGCAAGGCCAGGACTCGAACCCAGGTCTTCTGCTTACTAGAAAAATGTGCTATCCACTACAACAACGAGGCACTGTGGCTGAGGTGACTACACAAACTACTCAAGTCAATGCTTTCCCACTGTGCAGCGGTGTCAGTGAGAGTGCCAGGATGGTGTAGTGCACTGGTTCCCAACAGGTGGTCCGCGGACCCCCAGGGGTCTGCGAGCTATGCCAGAGGGGTCCGCAAGACATGCGGTAGGATTTCAGAGTGAAAGTTTCAAGTTTGTAACCTAATATTACAGAAGTAATGGACTCAAAGGTCAGATTGAACTCATCTCATTAAGAACAGAAAATTAAAACTAACTGTTTACTGATGGCGTACTCTGCTGTAACTGCATTTTTTCAAATAAATAATATCTTGTATGAAATTAGTGTTTTCTTATTACTCACTCATGTTCACTCAATGCAATCTCAAGTGTAGTACACTGGAAAGACCAATACACTCACTCTTAATTTTTTCGTGTCATTTTCAGTTCATACTCAATTTTTTTAAAGAGTTTGTTATTCTAAACACCCAGATTTGAAGACGAAGATTTTGACCAATAATAAAAAATTTAACAATAACAATGATGGCTAAATTAAAAAAGTTTTAAGCTCAATATTTTTTCAGTAATGAATATGTCAATGTTTTTTCTAAGTACCAAAAATAGAAAATGTATAAAAAGACTATTAATTTGGATTTTTTAGGTACTTGATACTGTGATGTGACAAGGTACCCATCATGTTCGATGAGGGGGGTCCTCGAGAAAATTTTGTTGGGAACCCTTGGTGTAGTGGATAGCACATTTGCCTTAGCAAGTGGGAGACTTGGGTTAAATCCTGGCTTTGGCATAAATTTTAATCCATTACTTCAGCTTCTGTCCTTATCAAAGGCAAAGTTAAGACCCAGTATGTCTCCAGGAACATGTCATTCGATTAGATGACAGTAGATTCAAAGACAACATCAAACTAACAAGGGAATGGAATGACCCAATCCGCCATGTCGAGACATGCCTTAAACTTTTTCAGTAGGAGGAATGCACCAAAATAAATTCGCTGTCAAAATTTTAGCTGCTAAGGCGCACTGCAAGTATTTTTTAAAAATGATTAAAGTTACTCATTTCCGCTGCACGAAGAACTTTTTACGAGGTGTGCCTATAAAACAATGGGAGTGATCCTATCATAGAGTAAGTATGAAGGGCGTTCAGTAAGTAATGTAACACATTCTCTTTCTCGGCTGATTCTGGTTGAAAAAAATTTAGAATTTGTTGTGGGACATCCTGGAATATTCCCACTTCAGCCTTTGTAACTTCGTGAAGTTCCGACAGGTGTCGGCGCTATACATATCTTTGAAAATGCCTTCTGTAACTGAGGTGCGCTACAAGCAGACAGCTGTCATTGAATTTCTTTTGGCGGAAAGCCAGAGCCTCGCAGATATTCGTAGACGCTTGCGCAATGTCTACGGAGACCTGGAAGTGAACAAAAGCACGCCGAGTCGTTGGGCGAGCGTCTGTCACCAATGCAACAAGACTGAGCAAACCTGTCTGATCTCCCAAGTGCCAGTCGACCTCCACAGCTGTGACTTGTGCAGTGTTGGAACGCGCGGATCAACTGATCACCAACACCTCGCTACTCAGCTGGACATCGGAGAAGTCTGCGCACCCGTGAGCACACAAAACTTCTTTCGACTGTTCTTCCTCATGAGCCACTCAGCCTGGGTCTGGCACCTTCCGACTACCATGTCTGTGGCCCAGTGAAGAACGGACTCCATGAGAAGCAGTACGCAGATGATGGGCTGGTTATTGATGCAGCAACAAGTTTGCTCACATTAACCGATGATTATGTTGAAAAATAGGGTTTCGTCACTAAAATATGCTGTATTGGAAACCTGAATAAAACACCTACTTTTGGGAAAAAATGTGTTGCATTACTTATTGAACGCCCCTCGTGCGCATGCCCTGAAGATGAACCATCGATAGCTGTGAAACACGAAGCCATCTCACTTGAATGCGCCATCTCTGGGGTCTGTAGACAAATCAGTGTCGCCATGTTCTTCGTTTGTACAGGGTGGAGCACAGGAAACGCATGTTTTTCACTATTGAATGACTGGGACGCGGTTTGATAAAAATAATAAAAACAAGCATTAAGTGATAGAGTTTTTAATGCAGTTTTGAAATATACATACTTTTTTAGGTTCGAAAAATAATGTCTTGGAGATGACGTCCTTCTTGCTGCATACAAATCTGGATTCTCTCCCTAAAGTTATGCATGGCTCTCTCCAACATTTCATTCCGCACGGCTTTAATTTCCTGACGAATGGAATTCTTCAGGTCATCGATTGTCCGAGGCTTGTTCATGTAGACTTTTAATTTTAAATATCCCCACAAAAAGAAGTCACATATCGACAAACCGGGTGAGCGAGTGAGCCTGTAAACATCACCATATCTCGAAATAACATGTCCTGGGAATATTTGTCGAATCACTTCCATGGGTGCTCTCGCCGTGTGAGCTGTGGCACCATACTGCTGAAATCATATTTCTCTCATGTTCACTTGACGCCTTTCAAGTTCTGGACAAAGAAAGTTATTTAACATTTTTTTGTTTTATTTCTCGCAGTCACTTTTAACTACGATAGCAGAGCAGTTAAACCATTAGACAATTTGTTCTCCGATATATATTCATTTTAAGTATATATAATTTTAAACAAAAATTGCATACACTACTCTGTGTTGTTTTGTTTTCTTCTTCGCAGTGGATTTCAACAGAAAACAAGAAAGTTGTGATTGTGGCTTATCGGCTTGTGATAAATACTACCACGGAAACTAAATCGTCCGAAACTTTGTAATTACACCTGTTTCAGATTAAAATTATGCGAAATACTGTCATAGAAGCGCTTGTTCTCAAAGATCCAGCAGCAGGAGAAGTCTCTCATATCCCGTATGCTAATGATTGCAAACGATTTACGCATTGATTTTAAAAACCTTCAATCCCCAATCAAGGTTTCGTTGGCAACATCATTAAACAAGGCTCAAGGACAGATAGACGGGACAGAGCAGATGGACAGATATGGGAGGGTGGGAGGCAATAAACATAGAGATGGGGAGGGAGGAAGTGGACAGAGAGAGGGAGATGGTTGAGGAGGAGAAGAAGGAGGAGGAGGAGGTGAGTTAGATTGGAGAAGGAAATGGACATAATGAGGATGAAGGAGGTGATGGACAGAGAGAGGGAGAGGAGAAGATGGACAGAGAGAGGGGGAAGAAGGAGATTAGGATGTATATCAAACTCGCGTACATATTTAGCAATTGCAAAGCATTGCCGGGTTCGGTAGTATAGTATATAATGTGCAGTTATGTAGAATGGCTGGCTAGACTTGGCGGAGGGTGTGATGGCGCTAATCTTCCTAGTTTAATTATAAATAAATAAATAAAAAGATAAAATTTTCATCTCATTTACGTACCGACTTCTCCAGTGCTGCTTATTTAAAAACAGTAAAAATTTAAGTTTTTATGCTTTGTGTTTTGTCCAATAGAAGCCAAAGTTGCTTTGTCCGGTGGGACCCAAATGTACCGCTGTAGTAGTTTAATATTCCGACTGTTATTGCTCGAGCTAGAGATAGTCATAGCCTACAGTATACAGAATAAAATCCCTTGTATCTAAGTATACAATAAAAATGTGTACTGCAAAGAAAACACAACACTACAGAAATTGTTCTTGCTCAGAAAAAATCATTAGGAGCAGATAACTTGTCGCCGTTCCGAAATGTACAGTCGTTTTGATTCAAAATCGTGTCTTTACTCTTGTTCCTGCGTAGCAGCAGTGGTGCGACATCTGCTGTCACAGAGATCACAGCTTTTGTCCAGTAGAATCCGATGTGCGATACTACCCGACCTCAAAATGGTCCAAATGGCTCTGAGCACTATGGGACTTAACATCTGAGGTCATCAGTCCCCTAGAACTTAGAACTACTTAAACCTAACTAACCTAAGGACATCACACACATCCACTGCCGAGGCAGGGGTCGAACCAGCGACCGTAGCGGTCGCGCGGTTCCGGACTGAAGCGCCTAGAACCGCTCGGCCACAGGGGCCGGCACCCGACCTCCCCCTGCAACGTCCCAGTTTACTGATGCGTGTGGGATTAGGCATTTTATGACACACTGGTAAGTACGGCTTCACCAGTTCAAGGGAAAATTTTGTTTCCTCTATGTCGTTAATGGACACTGTCACCTCTCGCCGCACGTTTTCAGATTGGTTGGCCTGCTGGAGTCGCTGATGAACCCGGTGGCTATGCTGCAGTTCCTGGTGGGAGCCGTCTCCTCCTGCGTGGTGCTCTTCTCAGCCACCTACGTACGTAACACTTCACCCTGCACGAATGCAGAAACTTTCCTAGCTACATACTAGTGAGTAATGCGTCACTTTTTTTCTGAGAGCAGATTTGTTTTATTCAGGATCCGAATACACCGTACTATTTCCCACTCTTTCGGCTACAAAACTGTTTTTCAACGTAATCTACATTCAGTGTGGCGGCCGTACCACCTTACTGGGAGGACCTGTATTCGCGCATGGTACGACTCTATTGGTCGAAGTCGGAGCCAACGTCCTGCTGCATTATCCATGACTGCTTCCTGTGGAGTGCATCCACCATTGGGCCAAACAGATGGAAGTCGGAAGGTGCGAGACCCCGGCTGAAGTGTGGATGAGGAAAAACAGTCCAATGAAGTGTGCCAGGGCTTGCGTTGTTGTGAAAAAGGAGACGTTCCTTTACATTTTTATGGCGACGAAAAAGGCTGAAGTGGTTTCTTCAATTTGTCGAGGTTCGCACAGTGCACTTCAGGGTTGGTCGTTGCAGTATGAGGAAGGGCATCAAACACAAGAGCCCCTTCAAGGTCCCAGAAGACGGTTGCCGTGGCACTACTGGGTGAGAGTGCGGCTTTGAACTGTGATGTGGTGTGTCGCCACTCCATGGATTGCCGTTTTGTTTCCTGCTGGAACTGAATACCCCATGTTTCATCGCCTGTGACGACATTTGACAAGAAATTGTCACGAGCAGCCTTGTAACTCGCAAGCAATTCCACACAGATGTTCTTTATGGTGTAAGGGGTTCATTAAGGGTTCATTACTATTCGCTAGCGCAGTTGAGCAGATGTAATTTCGATGGACTGCTCATGCGCTGCCTGCGATACGAATATCTATGCTACAATAGTATCACAGGTCAGAGCAGTGTTGTCGAGTTTAGTAGCTCGCAGAGAGCAGTCGTGTTTAGTAACCATTTGGTCATTGTCTGATTCACGAAAAAGTTTGCTGATTGGTTGTGCACTGTTGGTCACTAGATCAGAATTAAATAAATCTGACATATTTTGAGTAAATTATTCATCTTCATTGATAACATTTATCTGCTCACTGTGTAAATTTTGCACATCTGATGTGTCAAACTGGGCAGCGTTCGTTGTGGTGGAACGCGCCGCGTCATCAATTGTTGTTAAATTTACAGTGGCCATAATTAAATTTGTATGCTCATCATTTAAGTTTGAATTGTTACTGGTGGTTGGCGCTCACTGATTATCTAAAGTTGCGAGATTATAATTATGTCACTGAGTATCTCCTACATTGCCAAACTGTTCACGTCGGTGTTTTCATTCATTACACTTCGCGATGTACTGTTTGCACTTTTTCGCGGCATTTTTCATAAATTAAAGGTGGACACAAAATCAAACCAAGACAAAGCGGATACAGAGTGGAATAAATGCAATGACAACAAAGAGCAATGATCTATGAAAAGTGAGTGACAAATTAGTAAATGTGTTGCGCCAAATGCAAACTACATTTGACACTAGATAAATAAGAGCGGATATGTAACTGACTATTTCTCAGAAAATTCTCAAAATACATTCCTGGCCGGATGTCGACAAGTGTAACCTCCCAATAGAAAAAAATAATAATAATATTCACATTTAGTATAACCTTCGAACAGAAAAATCTCGTTTAAGTATCAGATAGAAAAATTTCTTTCAAATAATAAAATTTCAAGTTTTTATGTGACCTTCCATTAAAGACTCACTGCATATCGAGATTAATAAGTTTTGACGTCAGCAGCACTGCGTCATGGTCATGTGAAATCAGCCTGAATAAACTGAAAAATTCTTACCTCACAATGATGTCGCCGAATAACGCTATCTATATATCTACTCCTATAAGAAAATTTGTTTTGGCACAGCCCAGTGCAATGCTGGACACTAGATTTTCATTTGTAGGAAAACAACTGATTTTCTTTTGCTTAACGAACATGAGTACACACAGGAAAAATTCGTAAAATCTTTAAACTCAGATAAATGACTGGCAAAAGTTATTATTGAAACATTTCTGCAAGGAATTACATGGGACTTTCACATTACATTTGTGGTTAAATCAGTTGTGGCAATTAACATATGCGCGCGGCAACAAAGAACAATAATATTTTTTTTTACTTTGTACCACATCGCTCAGGTCAACCGCTGCACCGCCGTGTCCGAACTCCATAATTCAAGTGCTCTGTGCGAGCTACAAAACACGACTGCTCTCTGCGAGCTACTAAACTCTACTTACTGCCAACACTGCTCTGACCTGCGATTCTATTGTAGTATAGATATTCCATATCGCAGGCAGCGCGTGAGCAATTCATCGAAATTACATCTCCTCAAGTGAGCTAGCGAATGGTAATGAACCCCTAATGAACCCCTTACAATGGTCTTCTGTTACGTGGTGAGAAACCCGGCGGGCACACGCCTTTGAGTACCCCAACTGGCGGACTAGTGTGTCAGCTCTACCAAAAGAGACGTCCAGTTGAGCAGCGAGGTGTCTGTGATCCGTCGATCACCTCGAATGAGAGTGTCCTCACGTTCCAACTTTGCAGGAATCACATCTGTGTGCGGCCAGCCGGCACGAGGATGATCGGTCAAATACACGCGACCTTGTTTCGATGATGACCGAGACCTCTCCCAACGACTCACCGTGCTTTTGTTCACTACCAGGTCTCCGCAGATACTCTGCAAGCGCCTAAGAGTGTGTGCGATGTTCTGGTTTTCCGCCAAAAGAGACTCAATGAGAGTTCTCTGCTTGGAACGCACTTCCATTACAGCCGCCATTCTGGAGGCTATACATAGCGCCGCCACCTATTGGAACTTACGGAAAGTGCAGGGGCAGAAGTGAAAATATTTCACGATTTCTCGTAAGGAACGCCGCTTTTTTCAACCAAAATTGGCCGAGGAAGAGAAGTGTTGCATTATTTATTGAACATCCCACGTATATCAACTGTTGACGCCTCCAGGCTCTTTTGGGGAACAAATGCACAAAATATGAACACAATTTTCAACTCCAGAAAAGAGCCATAAGAATAATAAGCAAAATACTAGTCGAGCTGATTGCAAAGAACTGTTCAGAACACTGGGGATTTTAACTGCTCCATGTGAATGCGTTTACCAGGCAGTTGTACATATCAAAAATGACATTGGTAATTACTGTACAAACAGCTCTGTCCATTACCATGCAATAAGAGATAGACTCAACTTATATTTACCAAGAAAAAATAAACATAAAACTCAAAACAGCTTTTTCTACCAAGGAATAAAACTGATCAATGTAATTGCCAAAAGAGATTAAAGAAATTGCAAAAATACACTAATTTAAAATGGCAGCTAAGAAGTACCTGTTATGCAATACATTTTATACATTGTACTTAGCTAAAACAGGGGTATGATAAAAATATTATACAAATAAATAATAATAATAATAATGATTATAAAATATCCAACATTCCACATAACGCTTTCACTTTATGTTTTTTCCTTCTTTTTTTTCCTTTCTAGAAATACTTACCCCCAAGCTATGCATGGCACAATACTAACACCTCTTCCTCTTTCTGAGCTCAACATCTCACTCATTATGGAGGGATTCTGACTCAGTTTTTCAGGATAGCAAATGGGAAGTTACGGTACAAGATCACCAGTGTGTGTGTGTGTGTGTGTGTGTGTGTGTGTGTGTGTGCATGTAGTGAGTGAAGTGTTATGAAACACTGTGTGTATAGTGTGTGCAGTGACTGATAATGAGATACAGGGTGTTTCAAAAATGACCGGTATATTTGAAACGGCAATAAAAACTAAACGAGCAGCGATAGAAATACACCGTTTGTTGCAATATGCTTGGGACAACAGTACATTTTCAGGCGGACAAACTTTCGAAATTACAGTAGCTACAATTTTCAACAACAGATGGCGCTGCGGTCTGGGAAACTCTATAGTACGATATTTTCCACATATCCACCATGCGTAGCAATAATATGGCGTAGTCTCTGAATGAAATTACCCGAAACCTTTGACAACGTGTCTGGCGGAATGGCTTCACATGCAGATGAGATGTACTGCTTCAGCTGTTCAATTGTTTCTGGATTCTGGCGGTACACCTGGTCTTTCAAGTGTCTCCACAGAAAGAAGTCACAGGGGTTCATGTCTGGCGAATAGGGAGGCCAAGCCACGCCGCCTCCTGTATGTTTCGGATAGCCCAAAGTAATCACACGATCATCGAAATATTCATTCAGGAAATTAAAGACGTCGGCCGTGCGATGTGGCCGGGCACCATCTTGCATAAACCACGAGGTGTTCGTAGTGTCGTCTAAGGCAGTTTGTACCGCCACAAATTCACGAAGAACGTCCAGATAGCGTGATGCAGTAATCGTTTCAGATCTGAAAAATGGGCCAATGATTCCTTTGGAATTGCCGCGTTTGAATTTTGTATGGATAGAGGTGTAAACTCTGGCGCATGAGACGATACGTGGATGTTGGCGTCATTTGGACCGCAGCTGCAACACGGCGAACGGAAACCCGAGGCCGCTGTTGGATCACCTGCTGCACTAGCTGTGCGTTGCCCTCTGTGGTTGCCGTACGCGGTCGCCCTACCTTTCCAGCACGTTCATCCGTCACGTTCCCAGTCCATTGAAATTTTTCAAACAGATCCTTTATTGTATCGCTTTTCGGTCCTTTGGTTACATTAAACATCTGTTGAAAACTTCGTCTTGTTGCAACAACACTGTGTCCTCGACGGTGGAATTCCAACACCAGAAAAATCCTCTGTTCTAAGGAATAAACCATGTTGTCTACAGCACACTTGCACATTGTGAACAGCACACGCTTACAGCAGAAAGACGACGTACAGAATGGCGCACCCACAGACTGCGTTGTCTTCTATATCTTTCACATCACATACAGCGCCATCTGTTGTTGAAAATTGTAACTACTGTAATTTCGAAAGTTTGTCCGCCTGAAAATGTACTGTTGTCCCAAGCATATTGCAACAAACGGTGTATTTCTATCGCTGCTCGTTTAGTTTTTATTGCCGTTTCAAATATACCGGTCATTTTTGAAGCACCCTGTATGAGTGAACAATGTGGCATTACATTATTTAATAAGTTATTTGTAAAAAAAGTATTGTATACCAGGAGTAAATTTAATGATTGTCTCTACCTAGAAGTCTGTAAATATATGTGTATACGAGTTAGCTTATTTTAAATTGATCTAAATTTGTAAGTACTTTGACATGTCCTACATCCTTGTAAAAAGAGATCTACGGATTAATAAAGCTACTACTACCAGTACTACTTCGCGAAACTTAAAACTATGTGCATATGGCAGGGGAGTGGAGCAAGTATGAAGGGCTAGGACTACAAGTACAACTCTTGGATATCACATGCGATGCAAGATTAACTTGGGTATCACATTTTGTGAACTTCAAAAATAACTGCAATAAATTCTTCAACCTATTTCGATTTATTTCTTGAGTTTTGGTTGGCTAAGCATCCCCAATGTTATAAATAATACACCGCTCACTAATAAGGTTTGTGGATGTAACCTACTTTATACCATAATGCAAACCAAAATATTTTGTAAATATTGGATAGATTACAGCTCATTTGTGTTCATACTCGTTTCGTAACTATGCCAACTACCCCAACAAAAGATCTACTAGGGCAGACCAGAGAAATGTAAATAAGGGGACAGATGCTAGTATACAGATGTTAACTTAAACAAGTTTCCTACTAGGACGGTTTAGTTATTACAAGCTGCAGTAAGCTCTATGATGTTTAAAGCAGAGTTCGTCGCAGACAAATACACTGCCATCTGCGGCAGTTACATTGCACTAAAATATTTATCTGAAAAATTTATTCCTCGAGTGAACTACCGTTCTTTAACTTTTAACAGAACCTGTCTCTTAAACTACTGACAGTTTAGTGTGTGAATGAACACCATATCCAGTAGCCTAATCTCAGTTTCATTTCCCCATTTTTAAATTTTAAGGAAGGAAATTGGGTACCTACATCGACGTATCTAAAATCATAGGAGAAAACTTAGGTGTTTCATATTGTATCCTAAAACACATCACAATATTGCAAACTTGTACACTACATGCAGTGTTGAAGCTGTAGCCACAGAAGAAACAATGCGGAAGGCAAAAAGTAGGCATGAGAGGTAAGAATCACAGCCGACTCAGCGTACTTAAGACAACGCTAAAAACCGATACACAATAAATATTGCTCCATAGGTGGAAAAATATTGTATCAGAAGTAAAAGAGTGTAAAACCTCACTATAATACAAAATTCAATGAGAAAATTGGTAACCTTATCAAACTAGTTGCGATCATTGGTAGTATTATTCAGATTCCAAACCCATGCATCCTCTCCATGACAATAATTAAGAGAAACCCTACACAAAATATTTCAGTTGTTTCTTGGTAGCAATAGATATTTTCATTTAAAAATTACACTGCTACCTAGATATGCAATAATTTGATATTGAGAGAAAATATACTTAAAGAGAAAAGAGGTCTAACGGGGGGAAACTCATTTATTGACATTACAGAAAAAATATTTATGAGTTGTGATGGAGTTCCTTCGGAGAGCTTATCCTGTGGATACGCCACAAAACACGTCGCCTGCCACAGAATTATCTGAATTCATTTTCGTCATGGATGGTAGATCAGAGTCAAGGGCAAGCGCTATTAGGATCCTGTGAACATTGCTACACGCACAAACACACACATACACGCATTACAAAGTCCCCTGCGTTAATGAGAATCAACAAGCCGCTATCTAATCAAACTATTTCAACGAAATTCGCTGTGTGCTGACAAATATATTCGTTTTCAGTTCAGATAAAGCTGTCCTTACAAGAGCCCGAGGGCACAGCAGCGTGAAAATCAAATGTTCTGACACTACGTCGTACAGATCTGACTTTAAAACTGGCATAAAAAGAGAAAAAGAATAGATACACAAAGAATGATTGCCTAAAACAACTTGTGATTTACTTTATACGCTTCAAAGCATTTAAGTTAAAAAATTTCATCTTTAAAGAATATTCCGTTAACTGCAAAACTCATTACGAACTGCAAAACTCGTTACGAAACATGAAACAGAGAGAAAGAAACTGTTTGACTGCATCATCGCCTACATTACTGCAAGCAGTGTTTGATTTCCATGTTATGTGGAATCATCGCCTTAGATATACGATTTTGAAACTGTGGTAACAGGTATAAGACCGCCAGAGTGTTAGACCCACTAATCCCAAAGTAAAAAACTGAATGAATAGTTTGTTTCAAGATAGTTGTATGGGACGAAGATGAAGTTACTCAGATCATGTTCACGGTTAAAGAAAGCCAAACCGCACCCGGATGTATGGTGTACAATCTCTGCAACTAATCACATGACTGCGTAGCCAAGGTTGCTAAAGCAGGCCTCTGCTGGCGCTCGATTCGATACGTTGCAGTGGGAGAAACTTTCAGAACTAGTATTTCGCCGGCAAGGGGAGGGAAGTGGTGATGTTAAGTTCTCATTACGAAACCTTGCATCAATATCTTGGATGAAATTATTTCAAACTCTCCGTAGTGTCTTATGAAGAACAGGAATCTGACACGTCAGCCTAGGATGAAACTATTAAGCGAGTATCGTGACGTACGATGTAATTTTGCGACATGGTCTTTGAAACGTTGGTGCATTTGTATTTCCCCTGCAGTTTCGTGGGGATAGCAATTAGCAAATTTCTTGGACGTGGTGGATGCGCTGGAGAGCTTTGTTCTTGATCTGTTCTTTTTATATACACTATGTGATCAAAAGTATCCGGACACCTGGCTGTAAATCACTGCCCTCCATCGGTAATGCTGGAATTAAATATGGAGTGGGCCCACCCTTAGCCTTGATAACACCTCCCACTCTCGCAGGCATACGTTCAATCAGGTTCTGGAAAGTTTCTTGGGGAATGGCAGCCCGTCCTTCACGGAGTGCTGCACTGAGGAGAGGGATCGATATCGGTCGGTGAGGCCTGCCACAAAGTCGGCGTTCCAAAACATCCCAAAGGTGTTTTATAGGACTCAGATCAGGGCTCTGTGCAGGCAGGTCCATTACAGGGATGTTACTATCGTTTAACGAATCCGCCACAGGCCGTACATTATGGACAGCTGCTCGGTCGTGTTGAAAGATGCAATCGCCATCCCCGGATTGCTCTTCAACAGTGGGAAGCAAGAAGGTGCTTAAAACATCAATGTAGGCCTGTGCTGCGATAGTGCCACCCAAAACAACAAGCCCCCTCCACGAAAAATACGACCACACCATAACACCACCGCCTCCGAATTTTACTGTCGGCACTACACACGCTGGCAGATGACGTTCACCAGGCATTCGCCATACCAATGCCATCGGATCGCCACACTGTGTACCGTTATTCGTCACTCCACACAACGTTTCTCACTGTTCAATAGTCCAATGTTTTTCGCTCCTTACACCAAGCGAGGCGTTGTTTGGCATTTACCGGGGTGATTTGTGGCGTGTGGCTTATGAGCAGCCGCTCGACCATGAAATCCAAGTTTTCTCACCTCCCACCTAACTGTCATAGTACTTGTAGTGGATCCTGATGCTGTTTGGAATTCCTGTGTGATGGTCTGGATAGATGTCTGCCTATTGCACTCTACGGCCGTCTTCAACTGTCGGCGGTCTCTGTAAGTCAACAGACGAGGTCAGCCTGTACGTTTTTGTGCTGTAGGTGGCCCTTCACGTTTCCACTTCACTATCACATATGAAACAGTGGACCTACGGATGTTAAGGCGTGTGGAAATCTCTTGTACAGACGTATGACACAAGAGATACCCAGTCACCTGATCTCTTTCGAAGTCCGTGAGTTCCGCGGAGCGCCCCATTCTGCTCTCTCACGATGTCTAATGACTACTGACGTCGCTGATATGGAGTACCCGGCAGTAGGTGGCAGCAAAATGCACCGAATATGAAAAACGTATATTTTTGGGGGTGTCCGGATACTTCTGATCATATAGTGTATGTGTCTTGATTGCGGGTTCCCACGAGGGACAAGTGTAGTTCATAACTGATCTTACAGACGCTGAGGATTAGGAGCCCACATTATTCAAAGAGTGTAGATGTTTCGTTAACGATTGGATATAGGGAAGCCAAGATGGCACATGATTGCTTCCAGTCTGCTTCTAGTCTGCATGGTCTTTCCACGGCAATTGGTGATCAAGCGCAACAAAAAGATATTTTGCAGTCGGAATCCATTGTACTGGTGCACCGAATAGAATTATGTCACCTGTTGCTCGTGGTCATCATTTCGTTAGGACAGTCGCTTGACTTATGGCGGCATTGAGCTTAATGCACGAATCTGTTTCCCATGTTTCGAAATCTCTGCAGTCATCCTAGTCTTCTTATCACATCTGTCGTCTGTGCCTGCAGATGAGAGCGTTGTCTTTAGGTTATTTGTATTTGCTGACACGAGATGACAACGGACGATCTGCCATGTAAGCTCTATTCAAGTAAGGGCCTAGAGTCTAGTCTTGAAGTACTACTGCAAGTACTTGTTACTAGTTGAAATATAGCCTTAATAATCCAGAAGCATTGACCACTTGTAATGTCAGAAAAGCAGCCACTGCGACGAAAGTGTTACGTCTTCTTGAATGAAGGTGGTGGTGGTAAATCCCTATGCGACCAAACTTCTGAGGTCATCGAGCCCTAGGCTTACATACTACTTAATCTAACTTGTACTAACTTAAGCTAAGGATAGCACACACACGCCAATGGCCGAGGGAGGACTCGAACCTCCGACGGGGCGAACTGTGACAAGGCTCCTCATACCACGCGGCCACCACGTTACCTGGTAAAACAGGATAATTTTTTTTTATGGAACTGAGCGGATAGTGCTATTCTAAATTGTCTTCTGCTTGATTTGATGTACACAACTGAATGCAAACTAATTACTTGTGGATAACTTTAAAGTTGAAAGATAAGAGGGAAAGAAATTAAATACAGACTCAAATTACGACGTACGCAACCAACTTTAGACTAAAATAGCCTAGTTCCAAAAAATTTCGGGCAACTGGCGGATGTCTGTAACTTGCTACCTCCAAAACGTCGGCGCAGAGTTTTCTGGCCATCTTCGGGTGTGTACTGGCGACACACACTAGCCTCCCCTGTTTAATACCCCGACGGCTGATGTGGTGGGCATGAAGATAAAATAATACTTCTTCGATTGCCACCACTTTCGCCGACATTGAATGTTATTAATCTAAATGTTATAGTCTGGACTGGTAAAATACGATGGCGTGCTGAAAACTAATTCCTTAAAATTTTTTATGTGAAAACTTTTAATGGTTTATAAATAAAACAAACGTTATTAACATTACATAGCACGCCCGGTTAGCCGGGCGGTCTCACGCACGGCTTTCCGGAGTGGGAAGGAGCGCCTGGTCCCCGGCACGAATCCGCCCGGCGGACTTGTGTCGAGATCCGGCCAGTCTGTGGATGGTTTTTAGTCGGTTTTCCATCTGCCTCGGCGAATGCGGACTGGTTCCCCTCATTGCGCCTCCGCTACACTATGTCGACGATTGCTCGCAAAGAAACAAGTTCTCCACGTACGCGTACACCACCATTACTCTACCACGCAAACATAGGGGTTACACTCGTCTAGCGTGAGACGTTCCCGGGGGGGGGGGGGGTTCGACCGTTGGCCGAACCGCACAGTAACCCTGGGTTCGGCGTCGGGCGGCGGAGGGGTGAAGTGGACTGCGGTAGTCGTCGTGGGGTTGTGGACCACTGCGGCTGCGGCGGGGACGGAGCCTTCTCGTCGTTTCTAGATCCCTTGTTAGCATACAACATACAATATTACATATCTTTATTCTTCATTTCTACATACACTCCTGGAAATTGAAATAAGAACACCGTGAATTCATTGTCCCAGGAAGGGGAAACTTTATTGACACATTCCTGCGGTCAGATACATCACATGATCACACTGACAGAACCACAGGCACATAGACACAGGCAACAGAGCATGCACAATGTCGGCACTAGTACAGTGTATATCCACCTTTCGCAGCAATGCAGGCTGCTATTCTCCCATGGAGACGATCGTAGAGATGCTGGATGTAGTCCTGTGGAACGGCTTGCCATGCCATTTCCACCTGGCGCCTCAGTTGGACCAGCGTTCGTGCTGGACGTGCAGACCGCGTGAGACGACGCTTCATCCAGTCCCAAACATGCTCAATGGGGGACAGATCCGGAGATCTTGCTGGCCAGGGTAGTTGACTTACACCTTCTAGAGCACGTTGGGTGGCACGGGATACATGCGGACGTGCATTGTCCTGTTGGAACAGCAAGTTCCCTTGCCGGTCTAGGAATGGTAGAACGATGGGTTCGATGACGGTTTGGATGTACCGTGAACTATTCAGTGTCCCCTCGACGATCACCAGTGGTGTACGGCCAGTGTAGGAGATCGCTCCCCACACCATGATGCCGGGTGTTGGCCCTGTGTGCCTCGGTCGTATGCAGTCCTGATTGTGGCGCTCACCTGCACGGCGCCAAACACGCATACGACCATCATTGGCACCAAGGCAGAAGCGACTCTCATCGCTGAAGACGACACGTCTCCATTCGTCCCTTCATTCACGCCTGTCGCGACACCACTGGAGCCGGGCTGCACGATGTTGGGGCGTGAGCGGAAGACGGCCTAACGGTGTGCGGGACCGTAGCCCAGCTTCATGGAGACGGTTGCGAATGGTCCTCGCCGATACCCCAGGAGCAACAGTGTCCCTAATTTGCTGGGAAGTGGCGGTGCGGTCCCCTACGGCACTGCGTAGGATCCTACGGTCTTGGCGTGCATCCGTGCGTCGCTGCGGTCCGGTCCCAGGTCGACGGGCACGTGCACCTTCCGCCGACCACTGGCGACAACATCGATGTACTGTGGAGACCTCACGCCCCACGTGTTGAGCAATTCGGCGGTACGTCCACCCGGCCTCCCGCATGCCCACTATACGCCCTCGCTCAAAGTCCGTCAACTGCACATACGGTTCACGTCCATGCTGTCGCGGCATGCTACCAGTGTTAAAGACTGCGATGGAGCTCCATATGCCACGGCAAACTGGCTGACACTGACGGCGGCGGTGCACAAATGCTGCGCAGCTAGCGCCATTCGACGGCCAACACCGCGGTTCCTGGTGTGTCCGCTGTGCCGTGCGTGTGATCATTGCTTGTACAGCCCTCTCGCAGTGTCCGGAGCAAGTATGGTGGGTCTGACACACCGGTGTCAATGTGTTCTTTTTTCCATTTCCAGGAGTGTATCTAAACACAACAAAAAAAGTTTTGCATCATCTCGGTCCCGAGAGTTCCGGAACCTGTACAGAAAATTGGAATAGAGATCAACATAAACATTATTTCTGCCATGAAACTTCCTGGCAGATTAAAACTGTGTGCCCGACCGAGACTCGAACTCGGGACCTTTGCCTTCCGCGGGCAAGTGCTCTACCATCTGAGCTACCGAAGCACGACTCACGCCCGGTACTCACAGCTTTACTTCTGCCAGCACTTGCCCGCGAAAGGCAAAGGTCCCGAGTTCGAGTCTCGGTCGGGCACACAGTTTTAATCTGCCAGGAAGTTTCATATCAGCGCAAACTCCGCTGCAGAGTGAAAATCTCATTCTGGAAACATCCCCCAGGCTGTGGTTAAGCCACGTCTCCGCAATATCCTTTCTTTCAGGAGTGCTAGTTCTGCAAGGTTCGCAGGAGAGCTTCTGTAAAGTGTGGAAGGTAGGAGACGAGATACTGGCTGAAGTAAAGCTGTGAGACCGAGTGTGAGTCGTGCTTCGGTAGCTCAGTTGGTAGAGCACTTGCCCGCGAAAGACAAAGGTCCCGAGTTCGATTCTCGGTCGGGCACACAGTTTTAATCTGCCAGGAAGTTTCATATCAGCGCACACTCCGCTGCAGAGTGAAAATCTCATTCTGATTATTTCTGCCCTTTCTGTAGCTCATGAAAATCACACATTGCATGTTGCACCACCATACAGCGAGACCTTCGAGGTGGTGGTCCAGATGGCCGTACACACCGGTACTTCTGATACCCAGTAGCACATCCTCTTACATTGATGCATGACTGTGTTCGTCGTGGCAACTATCCACAAGTTCATTAAGGCACTATTGGCCAGATTGTCGGCGGAGACCCCTCAGAGTGGTTGGTGGGTCACGTCGTCCATAATAAATAAATGTCGTGTGACTAGGGCCTCCCGTCGGGTAGATCGTTCGCCGGGTGTAAGTCTTTCGATTTGACGCCACTTCGGAGACTTGCGCGTCGATGGGGATGAAATGCTGATGATTAGGGCAACACGACACCCAGTCCCTGAGCGGAGAAAACCTCCAACCCAGCCGGGAATCGAACCCGGGCCCTTAGGGTTGACATTCTGTCGCGCTCACCACTCAGCTACCGGGGGCGGACACGTCGTCCATAAACAGCCCTTTTCAATCAATCCCAAGCATGTTCGATAGGATTCATGTCTAGAGAACATGCTGGCCACTCTAGTAGAGCGATGTCGTTATCCTGAAGGAAGTCGTTCACAAGATGTGCACGATGGGAATTGTCGTCCATGAAGACGAATACCTCACCAATATGCTGCCGATGTGGTTGCAGTATCTGTCGGAGGACGACATTCACGTATCGTACAGCCGTTACCGCACCTTCCATGACCACCAGCGGCGTACGTCGCTCCCACATAATGCCACCCCAAAACAGCAGGGAACCTCCACCTTGTTGCACTCGCTGGACAGTGTGTCTATGGCGTTCAGCCTGACCGGGTTGCTTCCAAACACTGCTTCGACGATTGTCTTGTTGAAGGCATATGCGACACTCATCGGTAAAGAGAATGTGATGCCAATCCAGAGCGGTCCATTCGGCATGTTGTTGGTCCATCTGTACCACGCCGCATGGTGTCGTGGTTGCAAAGATGGACCTCGCCATGGACGTCGGGAGTGAAGTTGTGCATCACGCAGACTATTGCGCAAAGTTTGAGTCGTTAACATGACGTCCTGAGGCTGCACGTAAACATGGTGGCGTTACTGTCAGGGTTCCTCCGAGCCGTAATCCGTAGGTAGCGGTCATCCACTACAGTATTAACCCTTGGGCGGCCTGAGCGAGGCATGTCATCAACAGTTCCTGTCTGTCCGTATCTCCTCCATGTCCAAACAACATCGCTTTGGTCCACTCCGAGACGCCTGGACACATCCCTTCCTACGGTGTCGACCGTTTAGGCATGGTTCACCTACAGACAACACGTGTCGTGTTCCTCCTTCTTGGTGGAATGAGTCAAACTGATCGGACTCCCTCCGCCTAACAGACGCTGCTCATGCATCGTTATTTACATCTTCGGGCAGGTTTAGTGACATCTCTGAACAGTCCAAGGGACTGTGTCTGTGATACAATATCCACAGTTAACATCTATCTGGGACCGGGGTGATGAAAAACTTCTTTTGATGTGTGTATTTCTCGACATAGTCACCACAGGGACGAACCAGTTTGTTGATACTATAGAATTGACTTTGTTAACGGAGCCACAACCTTACTGCTGCTTGCAAAACTTCATCACTATCAAAAGTAAGTCCTTGAAGGCGTTCTTTAAGTTTTGGAAACAGTTGAAAATCGGGTGGGACCAAGTCGGGACTGTACGGAGGATGATCAATGACAGTGAACCCAAGGCTTCGGATTGTTGCAGCCGGCCGCTGTGGCCGTGCGTTTCTAGGCGCTTCAGTCCGGAACCGCGCTGCTGCTATGGTCGCAGGTACGAATCCTGCCTCGGGCATGGATGTGTGTGATGTCCTTAGGTTAGTTAGGTTTAGGTAGTTCTAAGTTCTAGGGGACTGATCACCTCAGATGTTAAGTCCCATAATGGTTTGAGGCATTTGAACCATTTTTGATTGTTGCAGGCGCCGCAGCACTCATGTGTAGTCTGGCATTGTCAAACTGAAGGAAAAGAACCTTTATGTGTAGATGAACTCTTCGATTTCGAAACTATCACAATACGCTGTTTCTCATTCACCGACGTAGTTACGTTACACACCACCATGTTTCACGCAAGAATTGGGAGCCCTGTAGCAGCAAAGGACTGTAATTATGTAGACAGGAAGACATCTGTTTTGTTTCAAAAGCTTTAAGAGTTTTCACGTAAAAAATTCGGAGGCATTAGTTTTCAGCGAGCGCTCGTAATTGAGACCGCCACAGCCCTTTCAGAATCTCTGAAGAAACTGAAAGGTTCTTTGGAAGGTCCTCGTATCAAATAGAATGCTATCAACTTCTATTCAAGGTTTGTATGCATAGAACCTCAGAGAAAACGCAGGCTGTATAGAATTCCACAGGCGGCTATACACCATGTTAGTCTATTTTTATGGTTATTTTGTACATGCTCTGTATCCCTGTCCATTGGTTTTCTTTAGCGCTGTTGGCCTCTTGTATCACTAACACCGCTTTATTTCCCTGCAGAGCCCAGACAGCAATTCCGCGCTGAAGTGTTGGGGTTCGCTTCCCCTACTGCTGACGCAGCTGTTCCTGTATTGCTCAGGAGCTCAGCACATTCTGGACCAGGTGAGCGCTGCTGGCGTCTGTGTGTGCGTATTCATTAATTGACACGATTCTTGGAAACTGTAGTTCATGCACCGATCAGATTTTTTTACAAAACTATTATTTTACCGTTTCCGTATCTCAATCGGTAAAAACGGAACTCTTATAGGATCACATATTAAGATCTCCGCTCCCTTGCCTCTGTAAAAAAGTGACGTTTCTTTATTGTGAGATCTGCAGCACATGTTATGTTTCAGTAGGACATTGTGCTGGTAATTGGAAAACAGTATGCTGCGTTGCTGCAAATAATAATACAACGAGCAACTACAGACAGCAATAATGGCTTACTCGAAGTTGACATACGCCCATCTAAGACTTCAGGACATGTACTGACGAAGGCAATAAACCCGAAATAAGTTTATACACTAAAATAAAATATCAAGCAACATACTGTTTTCCAATTCTCAAGATTAAAAAGAGAAGCTTTTGAGTCAATGCAGTCAAAAGATACGGCAATCTACTTACAAATTCACTCATTAAAACCTATAGGGTACGTTTCCTTGACGTAGTATCGTGAAATTTGAAAAGAAGTAAAGGTCTCACAATTGAAGTAAAGTAAAAAATCATAAAATTTCGTTAAAATAAATAATGGCGTGTGACGAGGACCTACCGTCGGGTAGACTGCTTGCCTGGTACAAGTCTTTCGATTTGGCGCCACTTCGGCGACTTGCGCGTCGATGGGGATGAAATGATGATGATTAGGACAACACCCAGTCCCTGAGCGGAGAAAATCTCCGACCCAGCCGGGAATCGAACCCGGGCCCTTAGGATTGACAGTCTGTCGCGCTGACCACGCAGCTACCGGGTGCGGACATAATTTGTAATGATATCACACGGAAAAACATTATTTTGTCATTTGTTATCCGAATGTAGACTTAGAATTAAAACATTCTCTAAAGTCTTGGAATCCTTGGGATATTGCCAGTATTAATGTAGATAACAGGCAAAAATTGTCGAGAATCTCGATTCCTGGAAGTAATACGTAATTAAGTTTGTACGGAAACGTCAGTGAGCGAGTGCTTTTCGCACCGGGCCAATTTTTTGATTTGTATTTACGGTTTCATTTACGTTGGGGCTCCCTTCTAGACGACAAAAATGTTTCGTAATTATGACGGAGTAATCAAGTCTGGCGTGCTGATTATATTTACTGTTAAAACGTTATTTCGTTACATAGGCTCAAAACCAAAACCTTAAGAAGAAATAAAGGAAAAAATAAGTACGTTATACTCATATACGGGATCTCTAATACCAAAATTACTGTTGTGTGGCACTTTGTGGTCTCGGAAAGTACATCAAAACCTGCCTGCTTCCTTCATCTGTCTAAACAATTATAACATCGGCCTATTGCTAACCATTGAAATAAAGAAGCATGCCACATACAATGAACATGATAAAGACAGTTTACGTGTTACAGATTTGTCAGTTACGCGTAGTGTGTAGGTGTTCCTCTGGCAGTGTTCATATCTGGATTCAGATACTCATAATTCTTGGTATACCCCACTAAATGGATTGTTGATGTTCTCAATTCCCATAACCTTTGCAGTCCGCGTTCCGTCGCTGATGTGCTCCCACTTAAGTCGTCTTTGTTCTCCTTTTCTCGTAACAGTCGACTCTGAGGAGATGTGTTGGCCTGCCGGTATAGCCGCTCATGTTCCTGTCACTCGTCATCGACCATGTCACTGGAGCTGTTTTACCTGTACTCGTTCCGGTCCACTCAACGTGATTGTATTCTTCAGTTTCTCCACTTTCCCTTGGTACTTCTTCGCCTCCCACATCGTGGATTGGAGCAGTAAACTGCGCACGTTTTCATAGCAAGTACTGCGGCTTCTCGTAGGATACAATATCCTCTGTTTGACCAGGTGTGGCCCATTTTTCGGTAATCGTCGTTTATTGTCCAAGATCATCATTATAAGGGACGTTGTCCTCCATATGAACAAGTTTGTTCTTGCACTGAATGTCCCGGATATACTAGTGCACCACAGTCATATGTGGCTGGCGCTTCCCGATTGGTATCCAGCGACTGGAATTTGTAAGACGCAAATGAATTCTTCCGCTCACACTTGTCAGCAGCTCTAGTGCCTCCCTGCAATCCCAGTCTTTCTTGTGTGCCCTCTAGGTGCCACTGTTGTAATTTAGCTGAATCTCACCAGATCTCTCTTCCACCCCCCCCCCCCCCACCCCCCTATTGAGCCAGTATGAAGCATCCTCTCGGAAAAATGGGTAAAACTTGATTAGAAGCCATCCACTCTATTAGCGTGGAGGGTATATAGGTAACATCGGTCACGAGTGATCATGGGAAGTTAAGACGAAAGACCATTCATGGGAGACATATAAACCTGGGCACGATTTTGTGACAGTTGATGCTGTAAGTTGATAAGAATTCCTCACTGTGTACGATTCATAATTAAATGTTTCGAAGCGGTAGTGTACAAGAGGAACCTTACCTTCTTGTGCAGCGTATCGCTGTGACCGCCGAATCGTTCGAGGAAATGAAGAAGATACATAACTCTCGTTACGGCATTGACGATAGAATTATACATGCACGCTTGAAATATCTCGATGGTACTAGGAATATATAGACTTTGCTGAAATTCGCAGACACGCGTTTCTGGCGTGCTGACATCACAATGGACTGCATTTGATAACCAGCTGAAGCGTTGATGAAGCTTTGCTTCGAAGTGTGTATTGGAGAATTAAATGTACTATTGAAAATACATTAGACATACCTTATTGTTAAGTTTTCTAGCAAATGGATAGTTCTAATGCACAAAGGAATTTAACTCAGGGCCGGCGTAACGCTGCACAGTGTGCAGACGTGCGGAAGTGCTGCACACGTGCGCACGTGTGCGACAGCGACATCTGTTATTAGACATGTGTCCTAAATGAACGGTGGCGGCTCCACTTCCCTATTTATGTGGTACAATCAGGAGCGCAACATATCCCTCGGCAGGTCCCGCCTGGTGGTTTTATTCTTCGTCGTGTGTGCTCCAAGTGGGTTTTAAGTGTGTTGTTTCGGAGTGTTTTTAATACTGTGGCCAACTTTTAACCTGTGCATGCGCATCCAGTGTCTTCTTTGTGTTTTACGAATCGCCAACTGTGTTTTTTAACTTTCTGGTGAATTTTTTAACTGTCCGCAATGAACGTATACATGTCAGTGTATTTTTACCTCCATTTTCTCCCCTTACTCTGTTTTATGTTCCCCTTTTTTTCCTCCTTATGTATGTATTATTTTATTCTTGTTTTAGTTGTCATGTCACTCGGCTGAAGAGTGGCGGATTGTGCTGCTGACAGCCCTCCCCTGCCCATATGGGGCAGGGGCATGAAATCACAATAAAGAAAAAAAAAAAGAGCGCAACATACCCAGTCTCGTTTACCCCTGGTGACCGTAACCTCAACAGAGAAGTACTGAGAAATGGCAGGTACTGTGAAAAAGCAAAGGACTGGAGGTCTATGTTCTCATTCGTTTAAAAATGACTGGGAACTGCAATTCTTTTTTGTAGCCGTTGGCGAAAACTCACAGTGTTTGCTGTGCCGCCGAATAACAGGCGGCCAGCGTAAGTTTTCAATTAAAAGACACTACAATACATATCACTAAGACGAGTGTAGTGTACTCAACAGTGAAGAACGGCAAGCAAAATTAAATGTCCTTAAGAAAATGGATGAGACACATCAACTCGATTTTACTGTACGTCAAAGTAACTGATGCTTCTTGAACTCTTAGTTTCTTGTGTTACATTTATGTCTGTTTCACTGTACCCTGTTCAATGTACTGTTTTTAATTTTCCAGAATGACACCCACACTAAATCTTCACTGCGAGCAAGTTTTAAAATCGCATTAAGAATTGCACAATCTGGGAAACCCTTTTCCGTAGGTGAGTTTGGGAAATGGTGTCTGACTGATGCTGCTGAACTTGTGTGTCCGACGAACGTTAGCAGATATCAAGAAATCAGTCTATCCAACAAACAGTGACAAGACGTATCAGTGCCATGGCCGGCGATGTGCACAGGCAGCTATAGTTCAATTCTTTTATCTTGGCGGTTCGCGCATGCCCACCGAGACGCGGGAGATTGCAGCGTTGCCAGTTGCACACGCCAAGCAAAGTTACGTTTAGGGGGGAGCGCGCAGTTTATGAAGTAAAGCCACCACGGCCGCATTAACCCTTTCGCTGCTACAGAGACGTGCTCCCCGCATTCCGCGCTGCGCGCGATTTTGTCATCACTGCACTGCTCGCCTGTGTAGACACACGATGTTCCGATTGCTTTGACACATTTATCATTCGATTTCACAAAATTATTTGGCCCAAAAATTTGATTTTTGCACATCTTCTTGACTGATACCTTCCCCCTATAAATGACTTAATTTTGTTTCGATGTTCAACGCAGTTGTTGCGCAGCATTAAATGTAGTAAACCACTGCACGAAATTTTGAAGAGTTTGCAGAGGTAAAAGTCCATAGCGTACACTTACCGTATGGTTGACTTCAGTAGCCACTAGAAATTTCAAAAAACCACGTTCAAACGAATAAAATTCATGAAGTAAGACACTTCGATATCGTTTTTAAATAAATAAAACATTAGGCACCAATTAAGGTTTTGAACTCAGAACCTTTCACTTGGCAGCCAAATTCTTTAACCATTACGCAAAAGCAGCTCAGCATTCAACAAACTTCCACAAGGAGTTTAAAGTAGGACGCAAAATACCGACAAACACTGTTGGTACGATTGTGAATTACTCACGTTTCGTCTAAGTACAGTAGGAAATAAACAATTACCGCTGTTCTTTATTGCGAAAAAGCGGTCAGTGAGAATGATACAAACACCTTTCCTTGCTATCGCCTGAATTAGGAGGTTTATTACTTGTTTGGTTTAATTAATTAATAGAATATGAAGCAATTGGTATAAAGAATGCTTATTCCAAACTTTCTATAAAAGAAAGTCTGCTATCAAGACATTGCTTTCGTTCAGTTACTTTATTTAAGACTGAACGCTTCTAAAACTGAAGACACTCGTCCATGCTCTGTACTGCAGTCGAGCTCTGGCAACGTCGTTCTCTGTTCATTGGCTGACTGTGTTTTGTGACGTCAGATGCGCAGAACGAACCTAAACTCGGCCGCCGTCATAAATGACGCGCACTTTAATAAATAAGGCTAAAGACTTTGCTGCTTTCTCTGTTGCGCTCGATGAAGCAACAGATCTTACAGATACAGCCCAGGTTGTGATATACATACGAGGTGTCGACAACGCACTTTGTGTAATAGAAGACGTTTTGGACTTAGTACCTTTGAAAGGGACTACTACAGGTGCGGACTTACTCCTAGCTGTCGAGCAAGCGCTTGATGGTGTCGGTATGGACTGGAATCGGTTAGTCTCAGTGACCACAGATGGAGCACCATCAATACAAGGCCATCAGAGAGGACTCGCAGCACGGATGCGCAAAAAGCTAGGGCGCACAGACGAGACGTTGCGTGGAATTCACTGAATTCTGCATCGAGAGGCGCTTTGTGCAAAATCAGTAACTTTAGCAAACGTCATGTAAATTGTTGTGTGTACTGTAAACTATCTGAAGACACATGGGCTTACGCATCGCCAGTTTCGGTGGGTCTTTGAGGAATTGGGAGCGGAGTACAGCGACATACCTTACTATACTGAAGTACGCTAGCTCAGTCGAGGTAAAATGCTGAAAATATTTTTTGATTTACGTTTGGTCATAGTAACATTCTTACATGAGAAGGGAAAAAGTGAACCTATGTTGGAACACCCTTGTTGGGTATCAGACCTTGCATTTCTCGTGGACATTACGTCTCACATGAACAGCTTGAACGTCCGTTTGCAAGGTGAAAATAATTTAATTTCTGACATGGTGGAAAAAGTAAATGCCTTTGAAAGGAAGCTTGCGCTTTGGGAGAGCCAGCTATTGACAGAAAACACTGCACATTTCCCGACTCTTGGACTGGTCCATGAAAGTTCTAGATTTCAAGAGTACGTATCAATACTTGTAAAAATTAAGAAACAATTTCGAGCAAGATTTGCAGATGTTACGAGTTGGTCTCCTGTCATTCGCCTCTTTGCTCGACCGTTCTCGTCGTCAGTTGAAGATGCTCCGAATGATCTACAGATGGAACTGATCGACCTACAGTGCAATACAAGACTGAAGGACAAGTTCTTTGCAGTGCGAAGTACAAAAGAATTCTGCGAAAATTTTTCACAACAAAAATTTCCACGCCTGCACCGAGAAGCGGCGAGAGTTATGTCCATGTTCGGGTCGACATATGTTTGTGAAAGATTCTTCTCGGTGACGAAAATGAATAAATCAAGGTTTCGATCAAGCATAAGTGATGAAAATGTTCGCAACTGCTTGCGTTTGTCAATGAGCCTTGCTTTTGTGCCCGATATTAGCTATATCATTTCACATGACCAGTGATAAATGTGTTTGGGTTTATTCCTTTCATAATTAAAATTTATTGTTTACTAACTGTGCATTATTGCCTCATTCTGCTCCATGTTACATTATTATCAGGAAAATTGGTCATTAAACCGATTGTTCCAATCTATACTTACATTTAGGGTTTTTTTTTTAATGTGTGAAGGGCTATGCTCAGCTGAAGATAAAACATAACATTCATCTAATTGTCGGTTATTATGCAGATTTCAGACGGAACTGATGAAAGATATAGCAATAATGGTATTGAAATAACAGGCTATCATCGAGAGGTCTGCGGTTATCATTTTGTTCAGAGGTCTGTGAGACAGAAATTATGTGTGTGTAACTGAGGGCACCGAGAATTAGTTACAGGAAAGTGCTCTCTTTCTTAAATACTAGAACAAAAACATTACGCGTATTTATGTGCCGTCAGTCAAGCTGCCTTAATAAAAACCCACGGTTGTTAACTGTATCACTTGTCTTACTGGGTTAAACTGTTAACATAAAAGTAGATGTCTCAATGAGTAGATTGTGACAGTATTTTAAATGTTTAATACGCGAAATACCTTCCCATGGTTGGCTTGTAAGCTGTGGAAAGAGCACTACAATGCGACGGTACAGAGTATCCCAGCAAGTGAATAAAGCGACATCTTTTCGTAGAAACATGCACTACATGAACGCTGACGGCTGCGGCGTGCACGCTGTGACCCGGAATTTGAACATGTGCAGGAGCACCGCACGCGTGCAGAATTTCTGGCCGGCCCTGAGTTTAACTACTCGTTTTTGTGAACAGATCTCTGGTCATGTTAGTTATGATTCTTCTCATACAGGGACCTGCTGTTGAGCATTATAGCAGACTAGTGTAAAAATGTTTTTACTGGAGCACAAAAAATGTGAATATGTTCCTTTTCGCTTAAAAGACTCAGACTGAAAAGTGTAGTACTAGCTGCCTCATTCTACCTTCCTCAGCATCTATAAAAAATTATCCAAAAATTTTGGCTCCCGAACACATTCTTGCTTTTTTAACATGAAGTGCACCTCAAATTCTCTTAGGCTCCCCTAACCGTAACCCACTCACACCTACTAGTCCACCGCTGTAAGTTGCCCATACCCATTCACACCCGCTTGCTCAATCGCTCATTCAACCCAAGTGAATATTATTATGTCTTTATGTCTCTCTACCGTTGCCTCCTGTGTCACACCCACAGTCCTCTTCGTTCTGTCCTACTACTACAGTCTTCTCTCACTGACACGGTCTCCCTCTTGCCCTCTCTTCCTGTTAATATCTCATTCCTTCCTTCCCACTGCTGCTGCCTTCTCACAGTCACTATCTCTCACCCTCGTTGTCATTGTCGGACACTCTGTCTCTCATTATCACTAGCTCTCAGCCATTTCCACCTTTTTTTTCACTTTATTGGTCGGCCGTTGTGGCCGAGCGGTTCTAGGCGCTTCAGTCCGGAACCCCGCTGCTGCTACGGCCGCAGGTTCGAATCCTGCCTCGGGCATGGATCTGTGTGATGTGCTTAGGTTAGTTAGGTTTAAGTAGTTCCAAATCTACGGGACTGTTGACCTCAGATGTCAAGTCCCACAGTGCTTAGAGCCATTTGAACCATTTTTTTCTTCTTCTCTTTATTCCTCTCCCTCTGGCGCTGTCTCTTCCACTCTTTTCCCAGCACTGTTCTGTCGCTGTCAACTATGTTCCACTGCCTTTATCCCTGTCTTTCTCTCACGAGGCCATTGTCTCCTATGCTCTTTTTATAACACAGCCACTGTCTACTATGTTCCAGTACTTACTACTGTCCGTCTCTTTGCCACTGCCGCTCTGATCTTCTCCCTCAGTATAAAAAAGCGCTAATATGTTTGGATGAAAATTGAAACAACACAAAACTAATGTTCAAATGTGTGTGAAATATTATGGGACTCAACTGCTAAGGTCATCAGTCCCTAAGCGTACACACTACTTAACCTAAATTATCCTAAGGACAAACACACACGCCCAAGCCCGAGGGAGGACTCGAACCTCCGCCGGGGCCACTAATTTTACACATCACACAGGCTTTTAGGTGAAAAAAAAACTATATGTAGCTCAGTACTACGATATGGGGTTCCCAGATGGAAAGGTGTTTCATTTGACATCCCCTATCGTCAAGGATGTTCTAGATGTTAGGAATATATTATAAAAATTTCAGCCATTTTCTGTGCATAGCTGTCTTGGAATCCTTGCCTGTGTTTTGGTCCGTTGGTGACGGCGAAAATATACTAAAAACCGTTTTGTTGGAGTTTTTCGAACCGCTTGACAACATATTTCTCCGTGCTACGTCACTTAATAAACTACATTTCCGACTCACACCGGATTTTACGTGCGTATTTTACGTGTACAATTAGGGTACCATTGAACCTCTATATCTCGGAAACGGATAAAGATAAGAACATTGTCAGAGATCTGCATGTCCATCTTTTTAGAGATGGTTGCGGTATTCGCTGTTCGATACAGGATGTCAAATTAAATACCTTTCAGCCGTCTTGTTTCCAAACTTATTTTATTTGGCTAGCCATTTTGAGGCCCCTGACCGACGAGTGGGATCATTCTACCTCGGTTCTGATCAAACCATGAGCCAGCAACGCTGGTATCAGTAGATTTTTGCTGTAGCGATCACTTCAACCATCATCTGCCGGCTCAGATGACGACAGATGATGGTTGAAGACATCGCAATAGCAAAAATCTACCGATACCAGCGTTGCTGGCCCCGGTTTTGATCAGAACCGAGGCAGAATCTTCCTGCATGTCGGTCAGGGGCCTGAAGAAGGCGTTGTAAAACGCTGAAACTAGTAGCCAAATAAAATAAGTTTGGAAACTAAACAGCTGAAAGGTGTTTCATTTGTAAAGGATGAGCCAGACAGTAGGAGCTTTTACTTTATTATATGAGCTTTCAAACGCTAACTTCATTTTTCCATTGCGGCCAAGCCACAGCCGGCAATGTTAGCTGCCTGTAAATTCTTTCGTCTCACGGTTTAGCAACAGGAAGTCTGCACCGATGAAGGGCACCTTGATTACGCGCCTCTCTCATGTGCTTACGAGGTAACGCCGCCACAGGCGTCGCTTAGCAGGCAACGCTCTGGAAAGTTCCATGCCGCCCGCACGGTTTGCTCAGTCCTGACCAATCAGGGCGGGGGAAGCCGCGTGGTGCGTCGAATATACCCGGCCGCCCGTTGCCGGGCCCCCTCTCTTGTATTCTTGCTCACCCGCGAATCGGATGCGCGTCCTGTAGCATTGATCATCTCCCGCTTCTCCCGGTGCTGCGGCACTGTGGACTTAGTTTTGACAGACAACCACTTTCGGTAGCTTCGCGAACGTTTCGCCAAACTCCAAGCTCTGGCTCACCCTCACCTCCCTAGGACTATGTAGCCCCTTTCAACATGCTTTCGCCAATAAATGGCTTTTGTCTAAAAATAATCCTAATCATTCCATAACGCCCACCGCCTGCCCATACGCCCATCCTGTACACATTTGACATCCCCTATTGTCAAGGATGTTCGAGATCTTAGGAATGTATCATAAAAATTTCAGCCACGCATCGCGGACCTTCACCGGGAATACCGACTTGAGACTCTCAAGGAGGTAATCCACAAACTCACCTCAAGACTGTACAGAAACTCCAGACATTCGCAGAACCCGTTTATTCTGAATCTGGGGAACTACGACCACAACCATAGATGGAAACATGAAGACCAAAAGACATATTTGTAAGGACCTAACATCTATGGCACAGCACACGCAAACACAACGGTACAGGTGAGCCCCTTTTAATCAGACACCATTACTGGATATCCAGCTGGAATACACTGCCGAAAAAGTGGCACCACGCAGGGAAGCCGTACCGTACACTGCATGCAAACAAGCTCCACACATCCCCCACACAGTGAGATGATCTATGGTCGATCTCCCACTACTGTATAACGATCTTGATTGTTCCAGGAATGTAGCGGCTGCAGCAACTGGGATACATCGCCATCGCTTCCCACGGTAATGATGCATGATACCCATACTAACGAATCCAACCTTGCATGAACTATCGCAGCTAGTAAGCCACTACTGCTCTTACTACCCATCCCACTGTCGCAGAGGTTTTTTCCCACGGCACGAGCCTTGGCACTTTTTTCCCTCTGCTCTTCAAATCGCTACCCTCACTCGCGTTTCGTCCACTATTTTATCACCTGATGGACCGTGTCAATGCGTAGTCTTACCCAGACGCACGGATAACATCACATCCCAGCATCCTGTGATCCATTTACTAGATAACTAACATTTTCACGGAGGTGACAGTAGAACTTTTGGTTTGGTCACCATGTTGGTGCGAGCGTGGATGGGGCCCATCTCTTTAGCCATTTGCTGTGCATAGCTGTCTTGGACTCCTTGCCTGTGTTTTGGTCCGTTGGTGACGGCGAAAATACACTAAAAAACCGTTTTTTGGGAGTTTTCCGAAGAACCGCACATGAATTAATGGTGCCTCCATAAGTCCCATCAAACGCAACGTAGGCCACATCAAATGCAAAAAGCACCAACCGATTTCCTCCATTTGCCTAAGAAGGAGGAAGTGTGTAATATTCATATCATGACTCTGTGCTGTAGGATATTGACACAAGACGATCTTTCTGTTGGTTATACAAATGGTCCCTAGCTCAGGAGCTATCCAAAATACATGTCCAATCTTTTCTTCAGGAGTAGAACCCGAGGTATGAACACCGGAAAATCCCGTTTCCACGCGCGGCGTTTTGGAAAATAGGTACTGATAATACAGCTCCAGTGTGTGGCGTGCTGGGACCATGTTGTGCTGTACTGTTGTGTTGACAGAGTGAGGCGGTAGCGATGGCGGCATACGACTGTGCCTGGTGCGACAGCAGCAGCAAGCTGAAGCGCGCGCTGCAGCTGGTGATCAGCCGCGCCCAGAAGCCTCTGGCGCTGACGGCTGGCAAGCTCTACGCCGTCAAGAGGGCCGCCTTTCTCTCGGTAAGTCTCTGACAGCAGTCAACCACGGAGGGGTATATGATTTCCGACAACGTGGTTTCAGGAAAGCGGTTTTACAATACAGTTTAATAGAGTAGTCGGCCTTAATTGCTAAATATTTATTCATGGGAACCTGTTTCAGTCTTTGCAGACCATCATCAGACCATGAAGTGTCTCTCTATTTTATGTTTCTTTACTTTCATCGCTTCTTTTTTCGTTTACAGACATCAGAAAACGTACACTACTGGCCATTAAGATTGCTACACCAAGAAGAAATGCAGATGATAAACGGGTATTCATTGGACAAATATATCATACTAGAACTGACATGTGATTACATTTTCACGCAATTTGGGTCCATAGATCCTGAGAAATCAGCACCCAGAACGAACAACCACCTCCGGCCGTAATAACGGCCTTGATACGCCTGGGCATTGAGTCAAACAGAGCTTGGATGGTGTGTAGAGGTACAGCTACCCATGCAGTTTCAACACGGTACCACAGTTCATCAAAAGTAGTGGCTGGCGTATTGTGACGAGGCAGTTGCTCGGCCACCATTGACCAGACGTTTTCAGTTGGCGAGAAATCTGGAGAATGTGCTGGCCAGGGCAGCACTCGAACATTTTCTGTATCCAGAAAGGCCCTACAGGACCTGCAATATGCGGTCGTGCATTATCTTGCTGAAATGTAGGGTTTCGCAGGGATCGCATGAAGGGTAGAGCCACGGGTCGTAACATATCTGAAATGTAACGTCCACTGTTCAAAGTGCCGTCAATGCGAGCGAACAAGAAGTGACCGAGACGTGTAACCAATGGCAACCCATACCATCACGCTGTGTGATACGCCAGTATGGCGATGACGAATACACGCTTCCAATGTGCATTCACCGCGATGTCGCGAAACACGGATGCGACCATCATGATGCTGTAACAGAACCTAGATTCATCTGGAAAAATGACGTTCTGCCATTCGTGCACCCAGGTTCGTCGTTGAGTACGCCATCGCAGGCGCTCCTGTCTGTGGTGCAGCGTGATGGGTAACCGCAGCCACGGTCTCCGAGCTGATAGTCCATGCTGCTGCAAACGTCTTTGAACTGTTCGTGCAGGTGGTTGTTGTCTTGCAAACGTCCCCATCTGTTGACTCAGCGATCGAGATGTGGCTGCAAGATCCGTTACAGCCATGCGGATGAGATGTCTGTCATCTCGACTGCTAGTGATACGAGGCCGTTGGGATCCAGCACGGCGTTCCGTATTACCCTCCTGAACCTACCAATTCCATATTCTGCTCACAGTCATTGGATCTCGACCATCGCGAGCAGCAATGTCGCGATACGATAAACCGCAATCGCGATAGTCTACAATCCGACCTTTATCAAAGTCGTAAACGTGATGGTAAGCATTTCTCCTCCTTACATGAGGCATCACAACAACGTTTCACCATGCAACGCCGGTCAACTGCTGTTTGTGTTATGAGAAATCCGTTGGAAACTTTACTCATGTCAGCACGTTCTACGTGTCGCCACCGGCGCCAAACTTGTATGAATGCTCTGAAAAGCTAATCATTTGTATATCACAGCATCTTCTTCCCGTCTGTTAAATTTCGCGTCTGTAGCACGTCATCTTCATTGTGTAGCAATTTTAATGGCCAGTAGTGTAGGTAATTTCTCGGTAACGACGCAATCCAGAAGCTTATACTCACTTGCGACGCAGTACGGTAGGTTTTTGTAGTATTGTACTGTACTTTACAATAAACCAACAATAAGTAATACAGTAAATTTTACCTCTATGTAAACACATAAGTGTTTAACACAATGAAGGAAATCCTGCAAGCTTGACGCTGTACTCTACCATGTGTTCCATGCGCTAAGCCGACCAAGTCGACTCATAGCCACATCGACCTGAACAGTTGAACTGGCTTACGAAGCTCAGGTGCGACATACCAACGGACTCAACCGCCGCATCTGTGGCGAGGCAATTATGTCATGATTTCACATGCTCAAAATTTCTCATCCACTTTTGGGATATTTCCCGACATTTGCGACTCCATGCGTCTTGTACACTACTGACCATTAAAATTGCTACACCACGAAGATGACTTGCTACAGACACGAAATTTAACCGACAGGAAGAAGATGCTGTGATATGCAAATGATAAGCTCTTCAGAGCATTCACACAAGGTTGGCGCCGGTGGCGACACCTACAACGTGCTGACATGAGGAACGTTTCCAAGCGAACTCTCACACACGAACAGCAGTTGACCAGCGTTACCTGGTGAAACGTTGTTGTGATGCGTCGTGTGAGGAGGAGAAATACGTACCAACAAGTTTCCGACTTCGATAAAGGTCGGATTGTAGCCTATCGCAGTTCCGGTTTATAGTATCGCGACATTGCTGCTCGTGTTGGTCGAGATCCAACGACTGTTAGCAGAATATGGAATCAGTGAATTCAGGAGGGTAATACGGAACGCCGTGCTGGATCCCAACGGCCTCGTATCACTAGCAGTCGAGATGACAGGCATCTCATCCGCATGGCTGTATCGGATCGTGCAGCCACGTCTCGATCCCTAAGTCAACAGATGGGGACGTTTGCAAGACAACAACCATCTGCACGAACAGTTCGACGACGTTTGCAACAGCATGTACTATCAGCTCGGAGACCATGGCTGCGGTTACCCTTGACGCCGCACCATAGACAGGAGCGCCTGCGATGGTGTACGAATGGGTGGACGAATGACGAAACGCCATTTTTTCGGATGAATCCAGGTTTTGTTTACAGCATCATGATGGTCGCATCCGAGTCTGGCGACATCGCGGTGAACGCACGTTGGAAGCGTGGTCGAGATCCAACGACTGTTAGCAGAATATGGAATCAGTGAATTCAGGAGGGTAATATGGAACGCCGTGCTGGATCCCAACGGCCTCGTATCACTAGCAGTCGAGATGACAGGCATCTCATCCGCATGGCTGTATCGGATCGTGCAGCAACGTCTCGATCCCTAAGTCAACAGATGGGGACATTTGCAAGACAACAACCATCTGCACGAACAGTTCGACGACGTTTGCAACAGCATATACTATCAGCTCGGAGACCATGGCTGCGGTTACCCTTGACGCTGCACCACAGACAGGAGCGACTGCGATGGTGTACGAATGGGTGGACGAATGACGAAACGCCATTTTTTCGGATGAATCCAGGTTTTGTTTACAGCATCATGATGGTCGCATCCGAGTCTGGCGACATCGCGGTGAACGCACGTTGGAAGCGTGTATTCGTCATCGCCATCTGGCGTATCACCCAGCGTGATGGTATGGGGTGCCATTGGTTACGTGTCTTGGTCACCTCTTGTTCGTATTGACGGCACTTTGAACGGTGGACGTTACATTTCAAATGTGTCACGACCCGTGGCTCCACCCTTCATTCGATTCCTGCGAAACCCTACATTTCGGCAGGATAATGCACGACCGTATGTTGCAGCTTCTGCACGGGCCTTTCTGGATACAGAAAATGTTCGACTGCTACCCTGGCCAGCACATTCTCCAGATCTCTCACCAACTGAAAATGTCTGGTCAATGGTGGCCGAGCAACTGGCTCGTCACAATACGCCAGTCACTACTCTTGATGAACTGTGGTATCGTGTTGAAGCTGCATGGGCAACTGTACCTGTACACACCATCCAAGCTCTGTTTGACTCAATGCCGAGTCGTATCAAGGCCGTTATTACGGGCAAAGGTGGTTGTTCTGGGTACTGGTTTCTCAAGATCTATGCACCCAAATTGCGTGAAAATGTAATCACATGTCAGTTCTAGTATGATATATTTGTCCAATGAATACCCGTTTATCATCTGCATTTCTTCTTGGTGTAGCAATTTTAATGGCCATCAGTGTATTAAATTAATTATCTCAGCTTCATCTGCGTCGCTTCAGAGTTTTTAAACGTTAATAAGGATCATCGAGTGTAGGTACAATGTTCTCTATATCTTCCGTTTTCTTTGTTTTATGGTATTCCGTACGGTTAGCCGAAATTATTATATCGATCGAGGGTCTGAACTCATGCTGTAGCACGGACGCAGCAAGTCTGCACTATATGTAAGTAACATCAGATTCGGCCACTCTGTACATGAGACTATGGTAATGCCTAAGCATATTAAAGATTGCTTATGCTAATGACAAACCTTACGAGCAACTAATGTTTGAATCTCATATCACGTTACTGTTTTCAGTTGATTCAGGCGACGTACTCTTACTACACACTTCTTCAAAATTTGGACAACTGATGGGAAAGAAGGAATACGGCGCTCCTGCACAGGACAGTGGAGAGCGTCTTAAAGGTTTTGGGAAGTACGACAAAGCCAGTTGGGGTCGTTACATTCTTCGGCCGAGCTTAGAAAAGACTCGGGAACTCATGCATGGCTGCCAACACCTGCAATCATCACAACTGTGTCACAGCCTTATACAAAATCATGAAACATATTTTTGTTTTGTCCTACCTTCACTTTTTAACGTACTTGTAACTATTCGAGATCCATGCACCAAAGTGTCCTTTCACGCTGTAAACAACACTGTCGCATAAATCAACATTGTAACATCAGTTGTACTATTCTAAAAATCAAGTTTCCTTCGGGCTAGTGTTAATTTGTTTATGAGGCTTGTAATGCAGTCGTGTTACGTACATTAGTATTAATTGCTACGATAAGAGTAAATCTATAACTATCCAGTGTCTTTGTTAACACATTATATTCTACCGCAAATAAATAATACTAAATATCAAAAATATGTTTTTCGAACTGAGACTTTTCCTTATTACTACATAATTTCTATACTAAGCAAGAGTACCAAGAGTTGTCAGTAAGTAAAATTCAGCCAAGTTTCAGGTAAGTAAAAATATACCACGACATTACATTTTATAGTGCACTAAAATGTTTTTACAGTCGAACACAGAACAGTTTTAGAATTTCCAGATTCAGTTACACAGTCATTAAGCGGAAGAAGTGCAATACTTGGAAAGTCATCTCGTTCCTGTGGAGGCATTGCGTGTCATATGTTGTTGTTGTTGCTGTGGTCTTCAGTCCTGAGACTGGTTTGATGCAGCTCTCCGTGCTACTCTATCCTGTGCAAGCTTCTTCATCTCCCAGTACTTACTGCAACCTACATCGTTCTGAATCTGCTTAGTGTATTCATCTCTTGGTGTCCCTCTACGATTTTTACCCTCCACGCTGCCCTCCAATGCTAAATTTGTGATCCCTTGATGCCTCAGAACATGTCCTACTAACTGGTCCCTTCTTCTTGTCAAGTTGTGCCACAAACTCCTCCCCAATTCTTTTCAATACCTCCTCATTAGTTATGTGATCTTGAAACGTCCCCATTGAACAATTATTCAAGACTGTGCTTAAACTGACACCCAATATTTTTAGCGCAACGCAATCTGACTTTTAAAAAATCCCTACGAAAGAATGGCCCTGACTAACAGTAACATATGCGTTTCACAAATCGCTTACCTCACAAAAATCTTGGTTACTCGAATTACTGCAATACAGCAGGCGCCACTACTGCCAGCTAAATAAAAGATTCAAACTATGGAAGGCACTAACTACTGATAGGGATAGTTAGCAAATGAAAGATATTAATAGAGAACAAACAATGTATTTACCTTAATATCATCAAAAGTCACAATATATATAGGAATTCATAACATCCATTTTTACAAATATCAAAACTCCGCCATTTCTCTCTCCGCATCCACCACTGCTGGCGGCTCACCTCCAACTGCGCAACGCTACGCGCTGTTCACATCCAGCTGCCGCTGCCGAACACTACAATGGCAGACAACAATGCAAACCAGCCACAGACTGCACACAGCACAGCCAGTGATTCTCACACAGAGCGCTATGTAACGTTGCCAATAAGAAAACATAAACAGCCTACTTACATAGAGGGCCCAGCCCTGTTTGAATCCCGCCAGTTTTGATGAAATTCAGGTCTGTCGTTATGATTATATCGTCTGTCGTCATGTCGGTAGTTCCTGTAGTTTCTTGTCTGTCGGTCATGTGGTGGAGAATTTCTCCCGGAATCGTAACTGCTCGCTGAACTGTTGCGTCTGAAGTTATTCTGTCTCCCTTGATCATAATTGTTTTTGTTCCCATATTGTCTGTTTCTATGGTAATCTCTGTCATATTCATTACTACGGAAAGGTGATCTTTCCCTGTAATTATTACTACTCTGCCAACGGTTGTCATACGGGTGGTGTCTGTTTTGGTCACGATTTGTGTTGTGAGAATAGCCTTGTCGTGTCCAGTTATTATTTCTTTCATCGCGGAATTGCGACGGATGTGACCTGTAATTGTTGTGTTCCTGTTTTCGCGTTCCGCGATTATCAGTGTGAATTTCTAGTTCTTGTAACAGTCCCTGAAAAGCTTCAATGTCGTCTTTGCAACGTCCTGCTAAAATAATATGCCGTAAATGTTCAGGTAATTTGATTAAGCAAATGCGGATGAGTTCTGAGGGGCTGTATGGGTTTGAAAGATACTGATTCTTATGCAACATGTTTTCCAAATATTTCATAAGACTGGAAAATTCAGATTGTTCGAAACATTTCATCATTATGATGCTATGTTTTACTCGGTCTTGTGTAGCTTGAGACCAATATGCTGAGAGGAAGGCATGATAAAATTCTCCTTCACTGTGACAATCGTGAATGACCGATCGCATTCTTACAGTTGGTTCATTCTCCAAGTAGCCACCCATAAATTCTAATCTGTGTTCTAACCACCAGTTGGGAGGAAAACAATGAGAGAATTGATGGAGCCATGCTTGTGGATGAATGTCGTTGCCAGAATTCTTAAATGTTTTGAATTTATGTGTAGTAATGAATAGCTTATAGTCAAAATCATCATGTCGGCGAGTCGCATATCGGTCATTGTTAGGTCGTGTCGGCCGTTCCTTCTCAAAATTCGGTGCACATTGCCAATTTCTTTCATAACTTCCGAAATGCGTTGTGTTATTATTTTGTGGCTGTTCCGTATTTGTATGTCCCTCTTCCCGTATTGGGGCGTGAGTGTCCTCTGAAATACGTAATTCTTGTATTACCTGTGTCAGCTGATCTTGTACTTCCCGGATTTCTCTTTTGTACTGTGTATTGATTTGATTTTGATTCTGTTTGAATTTTCTAATTTGGTAATACTCTTCTGTGTCAGTGAAGGCTACAAGTCTTGTGTCATTCAGATCATCATCTACCTTTGTAGATGAATTAGTGAATTGATCCGAAAGTTCGGCTACTTTCTCCGATAGTGTACTTATTTCCTCAATGTGTTTTTCTGAACCAAGTTTCAGAGTATCTACTGTGTCCTTTAAGTTTTCCTGAGTTTTTGCAAGTTGCGTAACCGAATCGGTAGATGCAACTGAGTCAAATTTAGCTTGCAAGGTCTCATGATTTTCATGAACAATAATTTGCAGTTCTTTTATGGCTGCTTCGTGATTCTGTAATGCATTTTCATGCCGCGAAAAAATAGGTTGAAAATGCTCACAAATTTGAGTTTTTACGTCATTACAGACTTTTTGACATTTCGATTCGATATTATGTAACTCAGCAGTTAAATCTTCACGTGTGTGTTCAAGCGTGGTGTCTAACTTTTGAAGATTTTGTTCCATTGTGTCCAACTTTTTAAGATTTTGTTCCACTGTGTCTAACTTTTGAAGCTTTTGATGTGTTTGTTTCTGATTTTGTTCCATTGTGTCTAACTTTTGAAGATTTTGTTCCATTGTGTCTAACTGTAGCTGTGTTTGTCTCTGATTTTGTTTCATTTGTTGCATTAATTGCAATAATAATGTATTAGTGTCTGGAATCTGTTCCTCTATGCTTTTGGGCAGTGCATTTGCACCGGCAACATTAACATTTTGACAAACAGAAAATGTGTCTTGACTTATTTGAGAAAACGGTGAGGACCCAAAACCTGAATCTACAGTATTTGCGAGATTGTTTCCTGTCATTTCGGATTCCTGAGGCGAGCTGTTGCCGACAGATCGATCGATAATGCTTCCCTGTTCACTACCTGTTTCACTGTCTACACCATTGTTTGGAGCCCGCTCCATTTCCCTATGCACAATTACCAAATTACTACTTTGAACATCAGTTAATTCATTACTCGGTGGCGCTGACACACTGCTTTCGTCTTCACTGTCATTTCTCAGTTTACTTTGGAGCCTAGTATTACGTTTTTCACACGCCATAATTGTCACAATATTTCACACGATAACACAGAAAAGCACAATTTGAAGAGCAAAAATAAGAGAACACATTAACATAGCACTGAAAAAATATCTAGTTAATTGCACGCGCTGCTGAGAAATACTTGGTGTAAAACTGCATGCATGATACAACTGTTTTACTGTACCACAATGAAAGACTGCAACTACAAAGGAGATTTTCTCTACAATTACGCGCTAGCAATAAACAAAAGCTACACTAATTACACAAACTACAAGAAAGGAATCAGTAGATTCCAGTGAGGTATCCTCGGCTAAGGGTCGACATATGAAACGTCCCCTTTTGAAAAATTGTACAAGACTGTGCTTAAACTGACACCCAATATTTTTAGCGCAACGCAATCTGACTTTTAAAAAATCCCTACGAAAGAATGGCCCTGACTAACAGTAACCTACGCATTTCACAAATCGCTTACCTCACAAAAATCTTGGTTACTCGAATTACTGCAATACAGCAGGCGCCACTACTGCCAGCTAAATAAAAGATTCAATCTATGGAAGGCACTAACTACTGATAGGGATAGTTAGCAAATGAAAGATATTAATAGAGAACAAACAATGTATTTACCTTAATATCATCAAAAGTCACAATATATGTAGGAGTTCATAACATCCATTTTTACAAATATCAAAACTCCGCCATTTCTCTCTCCACATCCACCTCTGCTGGCGGCTCACCTCCAACTGCGCAACGCTACGCGCTGTTCACATCCAGCTGCCGCTGCCGAACACTACAATGGCAGACAACAATGCAAACCAGCCACAGACTGCACACAGCACAGCCAGTGATTCTCACACAGAGCGCTATGTAACGTTGCCAATAAGAAAACATAAACAGCCTACTTACAATCTACCCATCTAATTTTCAGCATTCTTCTGTAGCACCACATTTCGAAAGCTTCTGTTCTCTTCTTGTCCAAACTATTTATCGTCCATGTTTCACTTCCATACTCCGTACAAATACTTTCAGAAACGACTTCCTGACACTTAAATCTATACTTGATGTTAACAAATTTCTCTTCTTCAGAAATGCTTTCCTTGCCGTTGCCAGTCTACATTTTATATCCTCTGTACTTCGGCCATCATCAGTTATTTTGCTCCCCAAGTAGCAAAACTCCTTTACTACTTTAAGTGTCTCATTTCCTAGTCTAATTCCCTCAGCATCACCCGACTTAATTCGACTACGTTCCATTATCCTCGTTTTGCTTTTCTTGATGTTCATCTTATATCATCCCATTTAAGACACTTTCCATTCCGTTCAACTGCTCTTCCAAGTCCTTTGCTGCCTCTGACAGAATTACAATGTCATCGGCGAACCTCAAAGTTTTTATTTCTTCTCCCTGGATTTTAATACTTACTCAGAATATTTCTTTTGTTTCCCTTACTGCTTGCTCAATATACAGATTGAATAACATCGGGGAGAGGCTACAACCCTGTCCCACTCCCTTCCCAACCACTGCTTCCCTTTCATGTCCCTCGACTCTTATAACTGCCGTCTGTTTTCTGTACAAATTGTAAATAGCCTTTCGCTCCCTGTTTTTTACCCCTGCCACCTTTAGAATTTGAAAGAAAGTATTCCAGTCAACATTGTCAAAAGCGTGTCATAACTATCAACCATAATGTCTCTTTAAGTTTAGGTGTCTGGTCAGATGGATTTGAATTGTTGTGTGCTTTGTGATGAGGTCAATTTCTTCATTTTGTGGAATAATTTAATTTGGAGGGTATTCAGAGAACGTTCAGCGAAGTTTCATATCACTGTAGCTCAGCTACAGTCTGGTCACAATTACTTGCTAGTTGATGTCTGTCACAAACCGCTGCAGTGTTGCTATATAGGCGTCTACCGCTCGGAAGGAAGGAAAGAAGAGTAGGGTTTAACGTCCTGCCGACATCGAGATCATTAGAAACAATGCAGAAGCTCGGTTTGACTCAAGGGTGGGGAAGGAAATCGGCCGTGTCCTTTGAACTGAACCATCCGCGCATTTTCCCCAGAGCGATTTAGGGAAATCTCAGAAATCCTAAACCAGGCTGTCTGGACATGGATTTGAACCCACGTCCTTCCGAACGGGAATCCCGGGTGCTAACCAACGCGCCACCTCGCTAGGTTGTCGGCAACACACAAACACACTGTTAATATTTAATGCGGTGCAATGTTGGAAGCGGCCGCTGCGACGTATGTATGACAAAAATGGGAGATGCTCTGTCGACAGCTGATTTTAAGTGACCAATTACTGAGCTTCATCATACAATGCCTTTTGTAGCCTTGAATATAAGCTTATATCCTTAACTAACAACGATCTCATGATCTGCAAGTATCCGAGAAAGCGGCGACTGCCGGCCGGTGTGACAGAGCGGTTATAGGCGCTTCAGTCTGGAACTGCGCGACCGCTACGGTCGCAGGTTCGAATCCTGCCTCGGACATGGATATGGGTGATGTCCTTAGGTTAGTTAGGTTTAAGTAGTTCTAAGTTCTATGGGACTGATGACCTCAGTTGTTAAGTCCCATAGTGCTCAGAGCCATTTGAACCCAAAATCTGCAGCAGCACTAAAATCATATTCCTTTGTTCAAGGCGTTTAAAGCTAACACCTACGAGCAAGGTCAAGACAGAAAAATTTCATTTTCAGCAGTAAATGTAAACTGCAATTTCTCACTGTCATTGGTTACCTGAAACTACGAGGTGCAACAATGAAGTAATGAGACTGATTTTCTTTGCAAGATGTGGCAACCCTGCAGATTTGTTTAGCACAATATCTTTGACCTTGGTCTATAAGCTGCTTCTCGTCCAAGCGGCACATTGCTGCAACTGCTCAGTCGTCAGTTGTGCTGAAATAAGTTAACACGTGTTTGTGTCTCTCCTCACGGAAATGGAACTGCATAATATTGCGCAATGGTATCCCATTTGTTTTTGCGTTAAATTTGGTGAAAACGCGACGACGACTTATGGTAAGCTCCAGAAGGCTTTCGGAGAGGAGGTTATGTCAAGAGCTCAAGTTTTTCGTTGGCATAAATTGTTTAGTGAAGGCACAACGAATATTGAAGATGAACACCGCAGTGGACGACCATCAACCTCACGGACGTATGTCAAGTTGGTCAGGGTGCGTGAACTCATACGATCTGATCGAAGATTATCCGTGAAAATGATTGCAGAACTGAACATGTATCGAGAAACGGTTCGTCTAATAATAACTGAAGATCTTGGTATGAGAAAGATTTGCGCAAAAATGGATTCTGCGTCACGATAATGTGCCATCCCGTACTGCTCTGTCAGTACAGCAATTTTTAACCTCAAAACAAATTTCAGTACTACCACAGCTACCGTATTCACCAGATATCACTCTGTGCGACTTTTTTTCTATTTCCAAGAGTCAAAACGGCGGTCAAGGGACACCATTTTCAAACAACACAAGATGTTCAAAAAGCTGTGACAAGTGGCTTGGAGGATATTACAGAAGGCGAGTTCCAGAAATGTTATCATCAATGGCAGAAGCGCTGGAAAAAGTGTGTGCAATCAGAAGGGAACTACTTTGCAGGAGACAACACTAAAGTTGACTAAAACGGTAAGCAACATTTTTTTCACATCAGTCTCATTACTTTATTGTATGCTGATGCTGGCTACATGGTCTGACGTTTAGCAACCGATGAGCAGTCGTGTTTGATGTTGGTTGAAGATTGTAGGCGACACAAGCAGATCAAAACGCAAAAAGATCGATAAGAAGCAAAACCAGGAGCAAATAAAAAATTCAGTGCGATGATGACAAATAGACTTGTCAAAGTATCAGAAATAAAAAATGACAAGTACAGTAAATAAAAATGGTAATCAAGGTCTTCTGATTAGATTTAGTAAAATAAAAAATTTCACTACATTTGATGAAGATTCCAAAACTGGCTCTGAGCACTATGGGACTTAATTTCTGAGGTCATCAGTCCCCTAGAACTTAGAACTACTTAAACCTAACTAACCTAAGGACATCACACACATCCATGCCCGAGGCAGGATTCGAACCTGTGACCGTAGCGGTCGCGCGGTTCCAGACTGAAGCGCCTAGAACCGCTCAGCCACAACGGCCGGCCGAAGATTCCAACTCACGATTTTTCACACATCAGATTTATGTGGTAACCACTGCTCTAAGCTCTTTTACCGTGGGCAGTTGTAATATTTATGACTCTGCTGGCCTAGTCACAATTAAATGCAGCCTTAAAAAAGTCGGCTTCATGTAATGTTGTGAAAAGCCTGGTTAATGTAAACTGATCTCTGTGCTTTTAATAACTGTATATGAGACGCAGAATCGCGTCTTGTGCGTAAGGATCCATTAGTGTTTGGGTAGTGCAGTGTATGAAATGTATGCGTACTCCGTTAGCATTGTGTGAGTTAGTGTGTGTGTGTGTGTGTGTGTGTGTGTGTGTGTGTGTGTGTGTATGTGTGTGTGTGTTGGTTTTGGTGTGGTTGTCAAGTGTGACGAAATAAGAAATAAAAGGGCTTTAGGTTCCAAACACATCAGGAACGAAAGAATTGCAAGTGAACTAACTGTCGCGGTAGTTTAGTAATTTCGAACGGTTCAGGCGTGATCTTCTATCAAGTAATTTTAATCAGACTATTGTTTCAGAAAATGAAAGTTGCTGTCTCTACTATTCTATGCAACCAACAAATACGGGGGCCATACTGAAACTCATGAACAACTCATTGTTAAAACTTCAATTACAACAATGTAACAAGAATGACTGCAGGATCGTAATCTATAGACTTGACCCCACAATCTGCCATACTGTGACGTCATTAACCCTCTATCACATGACAACGGGCAGAACATTCAAAATGGCCTACATCAAAGTTCGTTTTCGACAGTGTGCTGTCATTGGATTCCTTGTTAAAAAGGGAAAATTCACCTCCGACTTCAACGTGCCTATAGAGATGTCTTCTTGGGCGCCAGCAGTGTTAGGAAAGAGTTCAAACTTTTCAAAGATATAGAAACGAGTATACAAGATGAGCTTCATAACGATCGACGTCGAACTGCCTCCATGGAAGGCAACAAGGGAAGAGGTGATGAGCTTATTAGACAAGACAGGCGCGTCACAGCGAGTGAAATAGCTGCAAAACTTACAGTAGAACACAGTACAGTACAAGACATGATTCAAGGCTTAGATTATCTAAGCGTTTGTGCCCGTTTATTGACCGAAGACTACAAACTACAGAAAAGAACCATGATGCAGAATCTTCTTCAGACATTTCGCAATGAAGGAGATAATTTTTTGATGAATGTTGCGATAGGCAATGAAAGCTGCTTCCGTCATTACGAGCCTGAAACAAAATATCAGAGTATGGAATGGCATTACTTGAATTGACCATAATAGATGAATTCGAAGACATTGCCATATTGGAAAACTGTTATTTGCACTGTCTTCTGGGATGTGTAGGGTTGCATTTTGACTAATTTTCTTGAACCTCGACAAACCACAAATGCTGGCCGCTATATCTAAACTACTGTGAAGCTTCGTCATGCGCTGCACGAGAAATGCCGTGGGAAGAAGATCATCCAGCAACAGGATAACGCGCGTCCTCTAACTGCTCGTGTCAGGAGAAGATTAGCACTTTTGGGTAAGAAACTCTTCCACCTCTTCTCTACAATCTCTACTTGGCACCTCCAAACTACCATATTTTCATTTCTCTTAAGTTTATGTTCAGTTGCTTTTGAGTTGGTGTTTTAAACATATGGTGCTCTGTTGCCGTATTAACTGTACTTTAGAGTACGATAAACGCTATCGCAACTAGTATCGACACCTTATTAAGTAAAAATGTTTGTTAATACATCGAAAGCGTACGTACCTTCTTCAAAATTATATACTCGTACTTTTTCAGTCATCAGCCTGCCGTCGCCAGAGATAATGCAAATAGGTTCGCTGTAGTTTAATCTGCAGTAAGTTCTGAATACTGCTACGACTAAAGAAATGATCAACGTCGTTCACTATCTAGATGGGCCAAATCGAATTTGGCCGATCAACTAAATAAATATTTAAATTTAGACCTATGAAGAGGAAATGGCTAATAAAAGATTGGTCCACGAATATTGACTTATCAGTTCCAACATTATTTATCGGTTTATGGAGAGTACTTGGAAGAGCAAGATATGACACTATAATTTGTGAAGATAACCACAATGACAATATTTTATGAAGGGCTTATGTTATCCCCAGAACGAACTGATCAGTTAACAGTTTTTAATGATTTCAACAAGGATATGTTATGGATAATACGCCTAAAGAAATTTCATAATATTGTGCAGCATCTCTGAATATTGACACAGCAGAGGCATTGCACATTGCTCGTTATTATACTGTAAGTATTATTAAGCAGAGCCAGGACCAATTCTTCGACGGATTGTTGAAACTGGCACATTACTTGTTACTGAGAAATTATTTATTCTTTTTTAAATGAAAATATATTTACATAAAGTTACTGCAGTAAGAAACTCGATGATATGTAAACAGTCTGTGTGGGTGATTCAAATCAGTAGCAGTGGGTACTGTACTTGCTCTCTGCTCGTTGTCCTGGAGTTCTTGCTGAGAACCGCATTCACCTTTCAGGTTCAGTCAGCGTGTAATTTGAGACAAGAGACCACATCTCATTGTAGATTTATTGCACACAGTGACATGGGTACTGCGTCACAAAACCTCCGATCAAGATGCCCACCAGCGAACTGGCTTTCTCGCTTATATATCATTCAAACAATGTTTCCCTTATTATTATGGTAGATTTTCGAATTTACAATTAAAAATAATTGCATTCAACTGAATGAAACCTGTACATTACAGTTCCAAGTACTCTCATCAGTGTTAGACATACAGTTCACAGAAAATAGAACGCTATTACACGAATTAACATTAAATATGTAAAGTAAACAATCACCTTATTAGTTTTCTTACTTTTATGACACAAAATTGCATTCAATGTTTTATTATGTATATGGCTTCTATATGATAATATCCTTTTATTAATACGCACAGAAGTTCCGTTATTTTACATAAAAGTTCCGTTTGACAATTTGTTTCCACATGTCAAGCTGTATTATTTCTTGAATTATTTTAATTACGTCGATAAGACTCACTTTGTGTACATTTGTCTTATACGTTGACAAATCACATGTCATTTCAGGTATTTATACCATTGTGCGAAAATTAAGAAACACAGCACTACATGATTTCATCATCCAGTAATTATAAGAGAATATCATAATTTCGGATGTTTTTACCAATCAGCATTGCTCTATAGGTTTGGTGCACTGCTGTTTCAAGGTTATACAGTAGAGATCAGTTGTACAAACGTTGTATTTACATTACAATTATAATGTTAATTGAAATCTGGGTGATTACATGTGCTACATGAACTCAGAGTTGTGGTGTTGATCAATGTAGTACACCTCCTAAATTGATCAGTTAGATATCAGTACTGTCCAAAGAGTGTTGTACATCGTCAGGATGTGCAAGACTCTTCCAGGCAATTTGTGCAACACAGAAGTATTTCAAAACTAATTCAACATTTGACAACCAAAATCCCTGAACATAAAAGAATACAACAGATAAGAGAAAAGTAGTATCGTGTAAGTATATTACATTCGATATTTTATGATTTACATGAATTCTATGAGAAATAAATAATTATTTGGGATATCCAAGCAATTATGTCTTCTTAATCTCAGTCTACCTCCCTTTGCACTATCACAAGTAATTATCTCCTTTTACATCTCTTTCTGTCCTGGAAAAGTTATACAAGTCTGATCACTTTTTCCGTGAAGCAGAGTACGACAAAATAAAAGGTAAGAGACATACAAAGAAGCACATAAAGATAAAACAATGAGCCTCAGTATCAATTACAACTTTGTACAGAAAAAGATTAGCTTAACCTAGTTATGTTAATGCATTTTATTCTAAACAATTATATATTCAAAACTCATGTATCATTAATAGTTACTATTAAAATCAGTCTTTATCACAAATTTATTTATTCTGGTAACTGGTTTCGACCAAGCAGTGATTTACCACCAGAAGGAGGCTCCTGCTCATACAGCGTTTTGGTCTGAAGATGACCACAGGCGTGGTCAAAACCGGTTACCAGAATAAATAAGTTTGTTATCAAGACTGATTTTAATAGTAACTATTAGTAATAAGATTAATCACTATCTCCTCACACAATGTATTCAAAAGTAATAATGTGTCACTGTTATAACTATCATTTCCGACTTTACCACGACAATTATCAGTCTCACGTTTAGTGAAGTAACAAGTCCATAGTCAGTAACACAATGAAATACGTTATATTCAGCATTAACAATACAATAATGTCCCATCTGGACTCTCTTTCACTATAAAAATCTGTAATCATCTTCAATAAGTGTGCTAGTTAAACGATAGGATAGCCCCACAATAGTGCAATGGCCTGTGCTATTCTGTAAACCTCAAAAACAAGACATGTGCTATTGAATTAGTGTTAACGATTCAGTGAAATTCCATCTTGGAACTGTTTTTGTAACGGTTGACGAATCTGGCATTGACCAGGTATTCATTTTGCCACCCAGTTTTCTATCAGAAACAAAAACGAAAAATGAAATGTGTTGTAGTGTAACGTCCCAGATAGTTTCTGTACATTGGGCGCAGTTGCTCTGCGCGTCTACAATGCGGTTTTATAAACGTCGTTATGGCAACGCCTCTTTGTACCTCTACAGATGTCGATATTTTTCACCTACAGACGTTTCTGCTTCACAGCTGAAAGCTATCAAAAGCGCTGCAAGGTGTCAGGGATTTCGTTAAGTTGTCTCTACTGTAGGAGTATCTTATTAGTAAAGTATGACTGTATTAAAACTTCATGCATGATTCCGTATTTTTTTCACGCATCTCAGTATTTATGATGTCATATCTCTTGAACTATCAATATATATATTTATGTAGGTACAATCAGCAGCATATGTGGGCACTGTCTCTGAAATACGTCGCGAATAGAGTAAGTAGCAAAGAAGTAATAAAGTTAAATATCATGCACCATGCTGCAGTTTTTCACGCATTTAAGTGTTTATGATATCATATCGCCTGAACTACGTGCAGTACCATGATTTAATTATGTAGGTGTATTTAGTAGCATACGTGAATACTGTGCAAAATTTGTTGCAATTAGAATTAATAGCATGGAAGTAATAAACTTAAACGTCGTGTGTGCTGCATCAGTTTTCCTTGCATCTCACTGTTAATGACATCATGTCTCCTGAACTCTGATGGTTGCCTGACAGTAAGCGATATGTGCACCAAGTTTGTTTGAAACTGGTCCATTGGTTAAGGAGGAGATACGGAACATAAACTCATACATACAGACATCCGTTTTTATAATATGTGAATTATCATTAATCAGTTTCAATAAGAAGGCTAATTAAACAATAGTATACCATCACAATAGTACAATTACTTGGGCTATTCAATTAGTGTTATCGATTCAATGAAACTCCATCTTGCTTCTCTTTTTATAACACAATATATCCTTCCATCAATAATCATTTCAATAAGTCTGCTAATTAAACAATTGTATAGTATCATGTTAGTTCAATGGCATGCACTGTATACAGTGACAAGGAATCGTTTATATGTCTTCATCCCTTCCATTCATTAATATAATATGCCTTTTCATAATCAGTAACTACCAATATAAATCAATACGACTGAATGATAATAAACAGGTACAGTTTAGGTTTTCCAGAAGAACTATAAACGGTTCACTTCCATCCATATCGCCTCTGAACAGATGGTTTGGTAATGACATTTCTAGATCAGTGATGCATATATATATATATATATATATATATATATATATATATATATATATATATATATATATATATGGTGTTCATTTTAACTGAAGGTATTGAAATACCTCGAAAACTACACATCGGATCAAAAAAGCTATAATTCCAATTAGTCTGCCTTGGAGGGGGACATCCAGTGATACCACACTCAACCTCCCCCCCTTCCCCTCCCCCCCAACCCCCAACACCCTGTGCGTGGAGGGCAGAGAGCAGCTTTGAAATCTTCATTGAGAGGCCCCGTTTTTATTCCATATTACGATTCTACAGCAAAATCTATATACGTTTTGTCTGAAGCATTTTCTTCGTTTCGCCACAAATGGTGCTGTCATTGGAGGAATGTAAATGAGTACACAATCGTAATTTACGGCATGGTACTCAATAGCCCTTGAATATCCAATGGCACGTGTTACCCCACATCCACGATGTGAGGGTAAGACAGTCCAGTATTTCACAACTTCTAATTGGAAACCACATTCGCAACTTTGTATTCCTCTGACACATCGAGCAGGGGATTACTCAATGCGCCTCTGTGACTGTGGCTCGAGGCGAACGCTACTCTACTTAGAGCAAGTATTCAAACATAGTCCCACCAACTTCAGTACGCTTAGTGATCCTCTTTTCAAATCACCGTACGCAGGACAGAAGCATATCTGCGGGAAAGTTAGCTCAGTTGTTTCTGATGCGGTCGTCCATGTCTTCACGGCCTGTTGGTATTTGCTGGTACACCCTATGTTTTAAATATCCCTACAGAAAGAAATCCTGAGAAGTAAATTCCGGTGACCTAGCGGGCCAATTAACAGGGCCACCTCTACCGATCCAGTATAAAAACGGTGTAATACCTTCTGTGCTTCAATTGCTTAATGCGCTGGGCAACTGTCATGCTGAAGCCACATATGTTATTGAATGTCCAAGTACAAGTAGTTCCTGTTCCACAAACGTTCTGTATTTCCGTCCTTTCAAAGTTTCATCGATAAAATACGGACCAATGAGTTAGTTTCCCGTGATGCCACACCATACGTTAACCGACCAAGGACGTTGACGGTCAGCTTGCCGTAACCTGTGGGGACTGTCTACACGCCAGTAATGCATGTTGCGCCGGTTAAGGGTATACAGAACGCCCTATGCTAACAATGTTAAATTGAGCTAAAAGTTAGGAACATTTTCTCATTTGTTATTTGGACGATACTCTTAATTTTTTTACAGAACACAGAGAGATATGTTCTGCTTTTATGCTGAATTATTAATTTTGAAAAAAAAATGTATATTTTTTCAGAAATTTTATTTTTTGTAAATGTTAAAAAATGTTATACATTTAAACAAGTATTTTAAAATTTACATCCATTAATACAAAATAATTCCATATATCTTTTAATTCAGATATATTAGAAGGTCTTAAGGAACAACTACAGAAAATTTCATCTTTCTACTATAAATAGGCCCTGAGAAAATGTACCTTATGCACAAAAAAACTAAAGTTACGGGAAATTAGCTTCAAAGTTTTTACTGCTCCATAGCTTGTATCATCAGAATCGTCCAACAGCTTCCTCTTGATGGCTCTGCTATGCTGTCTAACCATCTTTGAATAAACTTTTATGGCATTATCTGAAGACCTGAGCCGCTCCTTGTCCAAACAAAGCATAGCTGTGGCAGTTCGTAGACCTACACAGAGCCCCAACTTCTGCAGAACTTTGCACTTTGTTATATTGCCCTGACTGAATGATGAAACAGCATCATAAACGCCAAAGTGAAGTGTGTTTATACCTACAAACACAGTTTTAGGTAGCCTATTCCATATCACATGGTTCACACACTCATTTGGATTTTGAGTCCAGCCATGAAGACATTCTTTAGTAGACTAATATCTGCGAGGTCTCGGAGTATTGGTTTTATTTCATCCATTATGGCAGGTGGCAGGTGATGAGGGTAATTGTATTGTTTCTTAGTTACCTTGCCTCTGTTGCACTTGCACCTACTATCGTCTCCTTTTGGACATAGCCCATGTTGGGGATTCTCATTGTTTGAAGCTGTATGAAAAAACAGAGCCCAGACTGCTCTTCTCATTAATTCTGCATCTGCTGTATTCTGTCTTATTGCTAGACCATAGCACTTCTGAATATGATCTATTGTAGCATCTGTCAGTCTATTTTTCCCATCTAAAGTTTTTCCATCGCTCAGTTTCTTGCCTGTCATGCTAGCCTTGAGCCATCGAAGTCTTGATCCCATCCTTTTCTGAACATGGCCAACACACTACAGTTTGGAAATTTTCACATCGTTACCATAGGGTCTCAGTTCCTCAATCTCTTTGAAAGCCTTTGAGTCACCATCTCCAAGATAATTTATGTATCTAACGTTGTGCCATTTTACTGAGCGTTGATAAATACTTCTTACACCAGCAACTTCCATACCATCACTTGACCCATAGTAATTTGCCATGCACTCCTCTTCATGTTTATTTTTCATTTTCTCCTTGCACCTACAATGCTTGGAAAGTATTGCCACATCAACTACCTTACCAGTGTCCACACTTGTAGCTGTTACTACACCATTCAGAGATGTGTGGCCTCTCTTCTGCCAGCTTCCATCAAAAGCTATGGACAAGTCTCTGCTATTATTATTTTCAACAACTGCTTCCTCAACAGCATCTTTCATGTTTTCCTGTGCCACATCTTCTACAGCAGAGCCTATTGCAATTATGTGTTTGTTAAATTTTGAAGGTGGAGGAGGGAGGTTCATCACACCACACAACATGGCACCTGCAGCCCTGCCCTTTCCTATACACTGTAATCCATAAACCAGTCTAATGTTTATGTCGTATAGTTTACCTGTATCTGCAGTAACATGTGAGGAATTGAAGAAAGTAACACTGTGTTTGCAATAACTGCACATCAACTCTAATTCACGAGCAAGTCCTACGTGTAAGATGTTTTCAATGAAACACCACATTTTCCACATTGTTTGCAGCACACATTGTTCTCCAAAACGTCTTATAATAGAGAGACGTTAATTACCTCATATTTTGTCGTCCCAGCATTTAGTTTCTTGTATTATTCTTCAATTCCAGCTAGTTTTCTTCTTGAAGCACTTTCCGGTGTAGTGGCAGCAGCATCACTCAATGTATCACTACTAGTGTTGAGGTTAGTCGCTACTGGGACATCAGATACTGATGAAGATGAATGAGACAAATTTTTAGTACACTTTACTTTCTTGCGCCAATGTACACGCTTTCTAAATACCTTCAGACTAGGTCTTGGCTTGTTGAAGGAAAGAAAACTCAATGACTTCTCCACATACGACTTTCACAACAACGACATGGATGTACTCACAAAGGAAACAATACAAATGGTGCAGAATCTTTTGTCACCCGTCTAGCAGTGTAGCCAACAGAAAAACTAACTCTCTTGTGCTCAATTATATCTCTGGCAAGGCTGTCTATATCAGGTATATTTCGCATCTCATATACAAGGTGCGGAACATAGTGTGTCGAAATTATTTTTAAAAATTATTTAAAATAGTTCTATTCACGTCATCCAAATATTTTATACATGGTATTAAACGGGAAAGTCTAAATTTTTCAAAAATTCGAAAATGCATTTACCCAAAAATCGATTTTTTCATCGAAAAACGCATTCCGTATACCCTTAAGGCTACCTTGGATTGTGAATATAGACTCATCGGAAAATAATACCTCGGCAAAGAAGGTGCGGGCTGTTTCCATTTGTTGGCATGCCTGTTCATAAAACACTACCCGGTTAAGGAACTCGGCACCATGTATTTCTTGATGCAGTGACACATGGCACAGACGATAATTATGACGATGCAGTATTGTCACAATATTACCTGCGGACGTACCGGAATCGCGGCGTAATTGCTGGTCGCTCATCCGTGGATTGTGGCCCACTGCCGCTATTACAGCTATTTGAATAGCTTCTCCTGTAACACGTTTGTTTAGTTTCCTTTCAACGCTCTGTACACTGCCTTTAGGCATAAAAGGTTTCACAACCTTGTAAAAGAACGAATGACAGCGAGCTTTCTCTGGAAAACGCTCGGCATACAAGGCAACAGTAGCCTCAACATTTCTCCTATATTCTCCGTCAATAGGGATCCTTTCAATTTTTCTTCTGTGCTTGCAACATTCATCGTCCAATTGCACATCTGTTCTGCAAATGATAGGTAGGTGTGAAGGTAATAAATACCGCACAAGTATTGTAATGTTTAGAGCCGCTATCTGTTCTACGTCTGCACTATATGTGAGCTTCGATCGCAGTGTGCTGCTGGTTATGCCACATCGTTGTTCGCTACAGGCCACAGTGGCGCGTCGAGTAATCACCTGTTCGATATGTCGGAGGAATACAACGTTGCGAATGGGGTTTCCAATTAGAAGTTATGAAATACTGGCCTGTTCTACCCTTCCAGCATACAGGGGGGGGGGGGGGGGTCTCACGTGCCATTGGATATTCAAGATCCATTGAGTAGCCTGTCATAAATTTCAGTTATGTATCCATTTCTATTACTCCTATTATAGTTCCATCTGTAGCGAAACGAAGAAATGCTTGAGACCAAATGTATGTTGATTTTGCGTAGAATCGTAATCTGCAGTAAAAACGGGGGTTCCCCCCTGTGGTGGGTTAAGTGTAGTATCGTTGGATGTCCTCCTATGAGGCAAATAAATGGGTATTATAACTTTTTTGACCTGACTTGTAGTTTTCGAGATATTTCAGTTAAAATGAAACCCATCATATTTCTTGCAGTCTAGTATTGTGATGAGTCAAACCAGTTCGTCTGTGTTTCACAAAGATCACAATAGTGTGCCCCATTTACTAGGTGTAAAACTGTAACGTGATACTTAGTCGTGTACTACTATCTTTTCATGTAAAATAACCAATATGTGTTACGTGTTTCAGTCAGACAGTCGATTAAATTACAATGGGTCTGGTGTAACAAGGTTAATTAAAATTCATGTAATAATTCATTAAGAGTATTAGACTGCACATGAATATTCTCATGTTATCGTGTGGATCGTTAAGGTTTATAGAAACTTGAAAGATCCAAATCACCTACAATCCTCTTGTCATCCATAATCAATGTAGTGATAGGTATATGTGTCATTATTTCAATTATAAGAAAACAGTTGCTAACCATTCATATATGACAACAAGCTCCTTTTAAAATCTGTAACTGCCAGAAAATGTAGAAGTAATCTCAATATGGAAGATAATTCACTTAACAGTAAGGAAACAACATAGTGAATTTTGACATAATGTTCATCGATAAAAGATAAAAATATCTGAAATAGTAGACTGAAGTATTACGTAATGTATGGTTATGTTTCCACAGATAATAATGTATTATAGCTAAATCAGGTGTCATATGGATGTTCGAAATAGTTTGCCAAACACTAATGCAGAATTCTGTTCCCTACTACATACATTCTGTTACCATTTCTTTCACATTTGTCTGTGTATTACTTTCAGTATTCATGCTATGCCTGTACTATTCCAACTGATCCATTACTAGTACGTTCATTGTAAATACTCTATGACTGTAAATAATGACGGTTTCATTCTGAACGAAAAGTTGGAGCTATCTAATAGAAATTTTTTCAGTTGTATAAAGCCCTTACTTAGAAACACCTAGAATTGATTCCTATTTTTTCTCAGAGTACGCTATAAAATATCGCCTTCTTCTTTCCTTCTTGTTAGTTACATTGTAATCGTTTTCTTACAAAATGTATAGACTAATTGCTTTTGCATTCTGATGCATAACTTTCAGTTTGTATAATACTGGCTACTGACTTATGAGATGACCACTTATATAGTATTTAAAATATTTTTGTAATGTAAGCAGCTGATTTCTTCCATTGTTAGTAGATGGCATGACTTGTTTCATGTCCACATTGTGGCTACTCGGCCTGTAAGCCTCTTAGTCTGATGCCACTTTCAGTACCTGTTTTCTCTTACAGTCCTTAGCGGCGTATTGTGTGCTATGCCACCTACCTTTAATTTTACCAAAAATTACCAATTTCATGTCGGTTCCAATGTCTGTAATTCTATTTGGTTTAAAATATTATTCTTTTATGAAGTACTTTATGTAAGAAAAGCATTTCACTCTTAAATCTTTTCAGCAGTTCCATATTCTCATATTATTAGGTAGAACTGAACTACGATTAAGTGGAGCCCGGTCGAATAAATTCCAATTTCAGTATAAATTTCGTGGGAAAGTTTCTGTTCTAAACCTGGCTTTGTTCATGCCACTGTAGACTGAAGGTCGAGTTTTATTCTAGCTCAGGTGGCCTTGCGATCAACATTCCAGCTGTTAACTTCAATCGATTTTTCTGGAGATGGCCACAAAGAAATTACTCGCGCATTTAATTCAGATTTTAAATAATATTTCTTTGTGAGAACTTTGACCAATGCATCCAGTCACCACGTGGTCTTGAAATCTGTGTTAGATCGTTTTAGCTTAAGTGCATGCGGAATTACTTGTACACTAAGCTCACTGATGCATGGAGATCGAATGGATTGATCTCGTAAATTCTGAGAAATTATCGCTCATTTGTAATATGATCAGCGGATGGCGTCTTACCACGAAGTGTTTGTGAATTTCATGTAGATTCATTGTAACCATGATAAGTAGCGTATCTTCTCACACAGATTACAGTGATGCTACGTGGACGCTGTATAATCCAAACACTTCAGATTTTGTAAGCTTTCGGGTGCTGGAGACTTTCGCCATGCTTCCATGTTGTGGCTACTTGTGTCCAGGCGTCATTATCAGCAGCTTGACTGAAACTTAAGAAGGCATTGTTAGTAACTGGGGTCACAGTAGATAAATACCTACATCCTCTGTATATTAAATTATTTAGCTGTAAATATATTTCAAAAGTGTATGCTACCCCATCTTGTGATAGCGACGGAAACTTGGAGCAGCCACATGGGTGCATGCATGGCACAAGCTAAGAACCTCCTCAATGCGTAGTTCGCAATGATATTCCAGTAATAAGTGAACAGTTGCATGCTTTTTTCTGGAATGTGTATGAGTGGAAGCGCATATTATGCCCTTCCACCACCAATTCAATGTGATTACGGACTGCTTAGACAAGATTACTATTCGATTGAGTCTTGAAGGTGTAGAATGTAGAGTTAATTGGAAATCAGTTAGTAAGGCAAATGTTTCGTTTTAAGAAAGATAGAAAGATCATATAAAATTTGTAATAAAACAGAATATAGATGAAAGACATTACAGTAATTCATACCCTGGAACAATAACACCGTTTCCACCCTTGTCGTGCATAAGTTGCCTGGAGTTGTCCTGCTAATGAGGCTGTTGAATTTAGTCATTTACTGCCTTCCACTGAAAGTTTTATTATAAAAAAATTGTATTATTGTTATTCTGGTGAATGTTTTATTATCAAAAATTATTATTATGGCAACAGACGCACGAAAAATGTGTGGAGCTCTATCTCTGTCAATCAATATTCTCACTGAGAACAAAAAACAGAAATTAATTGCTCTTCCTATAAATCATGAAAAATCGTTGCTCTTGTATCTGAGTGCGATTTTTAAAATATTCTCTAACATCTCCTAACAGTTATACTGCAATGCTCCTGCACACAGCAGACAACTTATCTCGTCTTGCTGCTGCAACTGCATGAATATTCTGCATCCAGCAATATGCTAAAATAATCCAAAATAAATACTGCAATCCATGCAGAGTGCAATGCATGGTTACAACTACTGATGCAACTACTCCCATTTTTGTATAGAAATTCAATGACAAGGAGAGGTTTGGCCAACAAGCATTAACTGGAGTAAAAAATGAAAGGAGTGAATAAAATCTTTTACTTTACTATATTCTAAAAACTGACGATTCATACGTTGACAAACTTTATTCAACCCTTTCTTTTCGTTGGGCAGTTTAATTAGCAAAAACTTGAATTATTCCACATCTTTAATCAATAATCACGTATCTGGTCACAACAAAGATGCGAATATTACTTTCGATGTACGCATACACAAATTTGACAAAATCCCTCCAGTGCGCTAGCAAGCAACAATTTACGCGCAGCAGAGGCAAATTACCAAAAATACTCGAGTACTTCAAAAATCTTCTGTGGCTCCACTAGCATCGTCAGGGCAGGCTGCGTCCGACTGCTCTCAACAACTGTTTGCTTGCTACTGGCTCTGAGCACTATGGGACTCAACTTCTGAGGTCATTAGTCCCCTAGAACTTAGAACTAGTTAAACCTACCTACCCTAAGGACATCACACACATCCATGCCCGAAGCAGGATTCGAACCTGCGACCGTAGCGGTCTCGCGGTTCCAGACTGCAGCGCCTAGAACCGCACGGCCACTTCGGCCGGCTGCTTGCTACTACTCGCAATAATAATATCTCAGAATCAGCATTTGTGTAGGCACGCATCAGCGGAAACAATAGCTAACTTTCCGAAAGATGTATGAACGTCCAATTTTCACCATAACTTGAAAGTAATATTTCGCACTGCTCTCGACGTTATCTTGGGATCCACTCGCATGCCGTTCACATAAGGTACTTGCATCGAACAGAGGTTCTCCTTTGCACATTATTTGTTTAATGATTAGTTCCTGGGCCATCACTGTTAGACTCGTGAATGAATAAACGAACGGCATACGGGTGTATCCCAAGTGCATGTGTGTAAGCTGGTCAGAACTTAAAGTATTACCGAGCTGGTCGTTATTGTAAGCAATGATCGCAGAGGTTGTTATAAAATGGATACCAAGGTTTAAAAGCAGAGCTCACTCCTAATACCAGTAGGGAAGAGTAATTATTTGTATGGTCGACCTAGCACAGGATAATGTTGCTGAGGTCGACAACTGTTAGTGTTTCAAACTGTCGTCCATACACTTACCTTCAAATTCTGTAAATATGATCAAAATCGAAGAGAGCATAGCAATCCGTAAGGTTTCCTTCTTAGACGCAGCTTTTAATGCTACGTTACTGCACAATATTTTGTCTATTTGGTGAGCACTAACTAGCCTCTGAATCCAGAGATAACTTCAAATTTTTGTGCCGGTCTCAGATTTCATGTAATAATGATTTTTGTAAATGCTTGCGACAGCGTCCACAGTATGCCAAATAAGTAAAGATAACTCAGTTTTATTCAGGAACATTTTCAAGAAACCAGTCAAATGTTGTTACCATTCCACCCGTTAGATAGTACTGAACGCGCAGATGCTACGATTGACTCGATGACTCAGCCAGTGCTAGTAAGCTGCCATGAATCTAACGTTATGTGAGTAGCGACGATCAAACGCTGCACCCCGGATCAAAGAGCTGTGATAAAATTTTACTGTAAAGAAGGAAAAACATCAGAAGCTTGCAACGACATGCAGCGTGTTTAAGAGGATGATTATCACAGTCATATACGAGTGTTTCGCTGGTTATGAGCATTTAAGAATGGAAGAGAGTCCTTAGAAGATGAACAACGCATTGGACGTCCTGTGTCTGCCAGGGCGGATGACAATGTGGAAAGAGCCAAGGAAATTGTTTGCCAGACGAATTATTACTAAAATGCGTGCACTGAAACACAGTGGTAGTAAGGGAGCAACCAGCTGCACTTTAAAGACAGAGTATTTTGGCTCCAGGATCATCACCGCAGTTGATGAGGATCCTAATCCGTTGAAACGAAATTTAATCGAGGATGAACTTTGCTGTTTTCAATTCGATCCAGAGACAAAATGGCATGGAACATAGCCACCAAGACAGAAGAAACTCGGGCAGCAGAAACCACGCCTCAGGGCAACAGTGCTGTTTTTTCGATGTTTCTGAAGTGATGCTTCTTTTGTTTCTTCCTGAGGACACAAAAGCGACCGAATAGTACTACCTACTTACGAGTCACGCAACGTCACTTTGCCCGCATGCGTCGCGTCGGGATCCATCTGTCCAAAAACAAGAATTGGGTTCTTTCGTATGACAATGCACTGGTTCGCTGTGAAACAGTTTTCAGCATCAAAACAGATTCGTGTGCTCGAAAACCACCCTGTTCGCCTGATTTTGGCACCTTCTGATTATTTTTTTATTTTTAATTACTTTTTTTATTTCCGAAAATTAAATTTGTTTTAAAACACGAACATTTCAGTGACCAACAGACTGAAGGAGGTACACAACAAGGACTTGCAGCGTTGTTTCTACATGTACGGCAGATCTAAACGTTGTATGGATTTACAAGGTGATTATTTTGAATCCATGTTACTGTGAAATTCAAGTAAAGTTGTCAGTATGAATGTAATGCTAGTTTTATCATTAATTATTTGGCACACTGAGTATTACATGTAATTGCCAGAATGTCATGCTCTCGCAACAGTGTAACCTCCCCACAAAATTCATTCCCATTTAGTGTAACCTCAAAACAGAAAAATTCCTAAACTTCTCAACAGTAAAAATTATAATTATGTCGTTCACATTCAGTGTAACATCCCAACAAAAAAATAAATTCAGTAACCTGGTAATAATACAATATAACTAACCTCTCAATTAAATTGTCGTTCACTTATAACTTTTCAATAATTGACTGTGAATTTGGCTCAAATGGCTCTGAGCACTATGGGACTTAACATCTATGGTCATCAGTCCCCTAGAACTTAGAACTACTTAAACCTAACTAACCTAAGGACAGCACACAACACCCAGCCATCACGAGGCAGAGAAAATCCCTGACCCCGCCGGGAATCGAACCCGGGAACCCGGGCGTGGGAAGCGAGAACGCTACCACACGACCACGAGATGCGGGCATACTGTGAATTTAACCTGGTAAATTTTGGCCGTCAGCAGTGCTGCGTCATGGCCCTGAAAGATCATTCTGAATAAAAAAAGAAAAATTCTTACCTCAATGAAGTCGCCGGATAACGCATTTATATCTGCTCTTACAATAAATTTTTCTGGCACAGCCCTGTGCAATGCTGGCCGATAGATTTGTCATTTACGAAAGGAAACAACTGATTTTTGTTTTGCAATAATCGGGATGATCATGGATTGGAGAAATTAGTAAATTCTTTAAATTGAAATGAAAGGTTGTTAAAAGTTACTTTTTATGAGAAAGATTATTATTAGGAGATTTTTAAAACATTTACATGGGATTTGAGATAACAATACTACATATGCGCGAGGCTGCTTTTTACTACATATGCTCAGGCTTCAGCATCGCTGCACCACGACCGGCCCAGCCAACACGATACACCAGACCAGACCAGACTGCTCGCTAGCAACAACTTACTCCTACAGCTACACAGTTCCCACTGCAGTCAACACTGCTCTCTGGTCTGAGATTCTCTTATACCTTACATATTGCAGGCAGCATGTGAGCAATACATCGAAATTACATCTGATCGGACCTCTTACATAACCCTTCATTGGGGGGGGGGGGCAAAAATTTGGCAGCGATGGTGAGTCAATTGGACTTGCCATGAGCAACAAATTTTTCTATAATCTAATTAATTAACTAAGTCTACAGTCACAGAGTATAAACATATATATAAGTGCAGAACATGAAATAAAATAAAGTGCACATGCACTGAGTACAGAACATATCATGAAATGACAAAATGTATACGCAATGAGTACAAAAGATATTACCAAATGACAAAGTGCACACGCACTGTATAAGTGTTTAGCGTTTTACATAACATATCATGAAGCGAAATAAAGTACACATGCACTGAATACAAAATATACTAACAAATGACATAAAGTGCACACGCACTGTATAAGTCTTTAGTATTTTTAGGATAACTGATCTTATTAACAAATGAAATAAAGTGCAAAAGTGTAAAAATCTTTAGCATTTTACAAGACCTGATTACCCTAAAAATGAAATAAAGTGCACACACACTGTAGAAGTCTTTAGTATTTTTACATAACATATCATGGAGTGAAATAAAGAGCACATACACTGTAGAAGTCTTTATCATTTTACAAGAATTTAAACGCACTGTATAAGTCTTTACCATTTTACAAGAACTAGGAAAGGAATGGGAAGGATTGCATCATGGTTGTAGCACAGTAGGCTGCACGTAGTTGCACGGAAAGTCCATATCTTTCTACAGAAGCTCAACACCAAGTGAGACAATCTGAAGTTCTCTTCCCTGAAGTATTTATCAATGTAGCCAAGACACTGAAATGTGGTATTAACATTCAATGTTATCATTTTGGTAGTACATTAGGTACACCAAACAGTAGGACCATAATAACATCTCCATCGTTCAAGGTGGTAGACAGCTTGATATGTCAACACCACATTCTTGTAGAATCCATACTCTCACATCAACGTAGAATTAGTGCAAAAACCAAATGCAGTGCTCCATGATCATGAGGATGGACAGGACAAACGGATATTGCAGTCATTTCTGGTAATTAGGTCAGAAGGTGTAGGACATTAAGTCTTAGGCTAGTCATCATTGAGAATTACGCTAGTCTATCAACTGATTTGAGTAATTATTGGCATTCATTGGCTATTTACACATCATTTAAGTAGTATGTATGGAGTTTTACAGAACATTATTCGAAAGTCATCTCAATATAGTAATTATTGGCACTCATTGGCCAGTTAAAAACCATTTTTATGCATTATTCAGAAGTCATCATTCAAAAAGAGTTAATTATTGGCATAGCATTTATACATAATTCGTCTAATTATAGTAATCATTGGCATTCATTGGCCAGTTACTAAACATGTAGCAAGTATTGAATATTACAAAACACTATTCATAACTCATCTGATTGCAGTAATTATTGGCACTCATTGACCAGTTACAAAGTATTCATATAGTTTTACAAAACATTATTCAGTATTATTCAGAAGTCATCATTCAAAACAAGAGTTAATTATTGGCATAGCATTTATAGAGTATAACAAAAATATTATTTATAGAAATTATTGGCATAGCATTTATGCATTATTACAAAACATCATTCAGTATTACTCAGAACTCATCATTCAAGTGATATAGGACATATTTAAAATGTAACACACTGTAACTATTACTCAAGGTCTGTCGTCCAATAATACATAGATATAATTGATTCAATACATCTGAGATATTTGCATTATATTTAGGACTCGAAATATATCTTAAACTGGTAGCATTATTTGGTTGCATACTGGTAATAGTTGGGACTGGTAATAGATTTTTTTGTGCTAGCAATGCATTGCGTTGTGATCGATAATTAATTGCTGGGGCATGAAAATATTTGCTTTTGACTTATTGCTGGAAATAAGGATTAATAACGTCATTCGTCATGAGTCAGCTGTAGCAAGGTTATGAAACAAGTAGAGTATATGTGATCACATTTGTGAATGAGACACACAAATGGGTAAAAAAAATTGCAAGTACTAGAACAGGTTTAATGACTAACTGCTTATAGCACATTAATTTCATGAATAGCTTCTCCTGGAAAAAATAAAAAATGGATTATTGAGCTGAAAGAAGAAACGCATATTATGCTGAAAAGTAGTGAACTTCGAATTAACAGGTAATGAAACGTGTACTCAATAAGTATGTACTCTAGCTGTCCTTTCCAAAACATTCAGTCATTATACCATGCGACATAAGACATACTGTCAAAACGAACTGCAACAAATATTTAAATAACTACATAGCATCTCTTAACTAATAGTAAATATATAAACATCATCATTATCATCATCTGCAAAGAAAAACTTCATTATTCATATTACCATAACTTCATCACTATCATCACCTGCAAAGAAAAACTTCATAATTCAATTAGCATATTCTTCATATAATTATTCATCATCATTTATTATCATCTGCAAAAAAGGACACTTCATTATTCATTATTCGTATTACCATTTACTTCATACAACTGTTCATACTATAGAGTTTCTTATTTCTAGCATATTTCATCACTAAAACTAAGATGTGTAGTTCTGTCTGACAGCCTGCATCAATCGCCTCGTATTCTGAAAGAAAAATAATTAGTCAAGACTGCTATCATACGACGTGTATAGTATATTCTGGCTAATGCTTGTTAATTCTAATCCATTTACTCTTCATGACAAGATATTGCATTTTCTTTCGTTCATTCCGATGGTAAAATTTCCATTTCAGAGTAAACCATTGTGGTTTGTTTAATTTACTTCTTGTACACGTTATTGCTTTCTGAAAATGATGAATAAGGATTAATATTTTGCATTTAAATCATATACCCATTAGATAAAAACTTGTTTCTAGTGATACAACTAAGCATACAGCATAGCATTACAGAAAACGTATTAGGTCAAAAACATAGACAGTTTTCAAGTGCAGAAAATGTACACACAGTATCATAATGTAGTGGCAAAAAGTGTAGAATAGTCAAGATATTCAGATATCATAAGAAAAAATGTCAAAGTCAACTGGTGTTTGTTATATCTTAATGATTACATAGTGCATACAGACAAAAATTCTACTTTCGGTAGGAAAACAATCATACATACACAAAAAATGGAAATGTGCACGGTCTGATATATAATGAAAAGAAAAGCGACCTGCTAACCTTAACTTGCCGGGCACTTGCCAAGAAAAAATATGATAATCATCAGTAAGTAATCACATAGATAGAATTGCATAAGTGGTCATAAAAATATGTAAGTTTATCTGGAAAAATGTGCACGGTCTGATGTGTAACGACAAGAAAAGCGACCTGCTAACCTTACCTTGCCGGGCACGTGCCAAGAAAAAATATGATAATCATCAGTAAGTGTTCATATAAATATCTGCAAATGGCATTACAGTGTGATAAATCATAAAGTATATTCATTCAATAAAGGGTTTAATATTGAAGACATGGTGATTGCCTTTGCTTTTTCTGGTTCTCAAAGTTTCGACGTGTACTACATTGGGGTGAGGAATGCTGCGAATTCGATATGGACCTGCATATAGAAGCTCAAATTTACTGCATCTACTCTTTCCTCTGTTGGTTAAATAGTGTGTACGTACAAATATCTTCTGTCCAATGTGAAAGTCACGGCGTGTACAAACCTGTTTTTACTTTCTTCTCGGGCACTCTGCGGCACATTTGATGTTGTTGAGCGCAATGTCAATTATTTCATGGTGGCGTAGTCGACGAGATGTAGGAAAAGATACTAGTTCTTTAATTTTGTTGGTTGGTTCAACATTTTTCAATATAACAGTCGGAGATAGCATAGTAGATTCATTTGGTATGGAGTTAATTACATCCAGGAATGAGAGTATGTGTGTGTATCCCAATCAATATGTTTTTTATGGCAGTATATTCTACATAGTTTACCAATTTCTTTCATTAGTCGTTCACAAGGGTTTGAAGAAGCGTGACACTTGGATATATAGATCGGAGAAATGTTTCTAGCTCGTAACATACGTGTCCATATCGAAGATCTAAATTAAGGTCCATTGTCGGAAATTACTTTTAATACATGCCCTACATGAAATAAAAAATGTTTTACAAATGCATTCGAAATAGATTTAGCAGTAGCTTTGCGTAACGGAGTGAAGGTAACAAATTTCGAAGTGAGTTCAACAGCGACAAAGATGTAGCAAAAACCTCTATTAGTTCTGGGAATCGGACCAAAAATGTCTACAGCGGCCATGTGTCTCAATTTAACAGGTAAAATGGGATGTAATGGAGGAATATGTGAAGGCGTGTCTGACTTAGCTTTCTGGCAGATTTTACATGACGCTAAAACTCGTCGAATACGTTTCTCCATGTTGGCAAAATAACAGTTCTGTCTCAGTATAAGAAAACATTTTCTGGCTCCGTAATGTGCGTAACTTAAATGAGTATACCAAATTAATTTGTTAACAAGCTCGTCAGGAATGCATAGTAACCAATTGTTGCTGTCAGGGTGAGAGCGGCGAAACAGAACGTTATTGCATACAGTGTAATGGTTTCTGATGGTAACATTATTCTTATCTTGCCAAAGGTGTTTAATTTCTTTCCATACGTTGTCTTTGTTCTGTTCTTGTGCTATGTCTCGTAATGATGACGAAATAAAATTTTCGAATGCAACTTGTTGAATACACATGACGCTAAAATTTGCTTGGCAGAAGTTGCGATGTCTTGCTGATTGTTGCTGAGAGAACGGGATAGTGCGTCTGCTACAATATTTTGTGTACCGGGAATGTGAACAATTGTAAAATTAAATTCCTGTAAATAAAGTTTCCATCTGCTTAATCTGTCGTGTGTAAATTTTAGTGAAAGTAAAAACTGTATAGCTCTATGATCTGTGTAAACGGTCGTATGTCTTCTATAAAGAAAATGCCTAAATCTCGTAAATGCCCATACAACACATAATGTTTCAAGTTCTGTGACAGAATAATTGCGCTCAGCAGGTGACAGAATGCGACTCGCAAAGGCGATGTCTTCTTCAATTTCCTGAAAAATGTGTACGCCTAAAGCGGTGTTAGAACTGTCGGTGGCAATGGAAAAATTTCTAGTAAGATCTGGGTGTGATAAAAGAGGTGCGTTCAACAAAGCTTGTTTTAGATTGACAAATTCAGAATGTGCTTGGCTATCCCAGGACCAAATAGCGCTTTTACCCGTCAATTGAATCAAGAGTGTCTAAAGCAGCGTAATGAATAAATTTACGGAAAAAGTTAATTAATCCCAGAAAGCTGCGTAATTGTTTCTTCGTCGTAGGTACAGTAATGTCACGTAAAGCTTGAAGTTTTTCCGGGTCAGGCGCAATACCTTCCGCTGAAATTACATGTCCAAGAAATTTTATGGAAGTTTTGCCAAAGTGCGATTTGCTAAGATTAACTGTGAGTCCCTGTGCACGAAAAGTTTGCAACAGTTGTTCAAGAATCAAATTGTGTTCAGACCAGTTAGCTTCTGCAATAAGAATGTCGTCTACATACGTTGTGAGTCTGTCTTTAAGTTCTGTCGGAAGTATACTATTCAAACCGCGAATAAATGCTGCTGAAGAAATAGTTAAACCGAACGGTAATTTGCAAAATTGATAACAGCCACCAAAACAGAGAAAACCTGTGTACTTTCTGCAGTTCAGATGGAGCTGAATTTGCCAAAATCCCGATTTCAAATCTAACGTGAAATAAATAGCAGAACCATGAAATTTGTGTAGAAGTTCTTCTAGTGTCTGTGGGCGATCTGTTTCATTAATAATAATGTCATTGATGCGACGCGAATCCAGTTCGAGGCGAAGTGAGCCATCCTTTTTCTTAATAATATGGAACGGGTTTATGTACGGACTAACTACCGATTCAATAATTCCTTGGTCATGCATAGCTTGCGATTCTTTCTTAACTTGTTCTCTGTGAATATACGGAATGGGATAACGTTTGGCTTTAAACGTGTAGTGCTGTTTAACTTGAAATTCATACATAAAATCGGACACACTACCAGAGACGTTGTCAAAAACTGGAGCTTGCTGTAAAAGAATTTTGCGTAGCTCTGTACGCTCGTCGTCTGTATTTGCACTGCTCTGGTTAACTTTATCAGAAACCATTTGCATAACGTCATAGTCAGCTTCGTCTGATGTATTATAACTGTGTACGTACGTATCGATGAACAATGTCGAATGACTGTCTATGATACGCGAAGTAGAAATGACCTCTGTTCGATTAATTGTTTGTTTTTCTGCAGATAAATCGTGCTGAAATTCTAATGCCAGTTGTACATTTTCATCCTTTAACATTAAATAGGAATTTTGAAAGTCAATAATTGCGTCATGTTGTACCAAAAAACTCGTATCTAAAATAACGTCTGTTGTCAATAAGGGAACAATCCAAAAATTTGAATAGAACGTACGACCTGCAATAGAAAATGATAAGTGTGCCTGTAATTTTACATCTACTCCTTTGCCAGATACTGCTCCTTTTACTTTAGTTTTGCCTGATGGTAACGTAGGATAGGTATTCTCTTTGTTACATTCGTTGGAAGTTTCTTCATTTATAACTGACACAGGTGATCCAGAATCGATTACTGCTGAAAATTTGGATGATCCAATCTTTACTTCAATGACAGGGTGGGAAATGGTTTTTTGAATAACTGGTTTTTCATGCAAAAGTGTGTCTCGGATGTCGTCAAAAGTAATAATATTTAGTGAACAAGATTCTCTGTGTCAAAAGTATTGCTTGCGTTGCTGGAAGATGCAACCTGTACTGTATCTAGTCAAATTCTTTCTGACGTGCTGTTATTTGCGGGAGGATGCTGTGGCATTTCGACTATTTGTACTGTCCTGTTACTTCGTCCTGACGTATTACGTTCGGGATGATATCTACTGTCTGGTTCATTCATGATAATCTGTTGCTGTGGATGATTCTGCTGTAAGACCGACTGTTATTAAACGTACGCTGAAAAATGTGCTCTTTACTTTTACGTCTGTCATACTAATCGTTGCTATACGGCGCATTGCGATATGAGTTGAAATGGTGTGTTTTCTGTACGTAGCGATTTCCTTGTTGCTGTCCGTTACTATTTGGTGGACCCGACGATATACGTGTAGGCGGCGAAACATTAAAGCTTGGTTGACCTTGCACATTACATTGTTGGTTAGGTATGTTAACCGGCTGGTTTTGTTGCTGTTGTTGGGATAAACCTCTACTGTTACCAAAATGTGGTTCCTGTTGCTGATAATTTGACGATACTGATAATTAAAATTTTGTCTGTTATTGAAGTTCTGGTGGTTGTCGTTCCTGGAGCGTCTATTACCTTTGCTATTGAAATAGCGTGGCTGATCGTAATTACTGTATGTTGGTTGGCCTTGGTTATGATGTGAAAAATTTTTGTTTATGAAGGAATAATCTGATTGTTGAACTTCCAAACGCTGTAACAGATCTCTGAATGCCGAAATATTTTCTTTCTGCTGACCTGTTAAAAGTGATACTCTTGACGATCGTGGTAATTCAGAAATACATAATTGGATAAGTGCAGATTCACTGTATGACTCACTTAAGTACTGGTTTTGTTGGACCATGTGTTCAAAAAATTGCGTGACAGTGGAAAAATTTGAGTTCTCATAATTCGGTAAACTAATTGATTGATCCTTGATTCCGCGCTGTGTCGTCTTCGACTAATACGCTGACAGAAAAGCATTCTGAAATTCTTCTACGGAGTAGCATTGTCTCGCGATCGGTCTCATTCGAGTTGCCAATTCGCCTTCCAAAAAACCGCAAATAAATTCAAGTTTGTGTGTTACGGGCCAAGTTGGTGGAAAAGCAAAGCTAAATAGTTGTATCCAATCCAAGGGGTGAATCTGTGTTCTGTCATTTTTAAACACCTTAAATTTTCTCACGGATAGAAAGTGCTTGTAATCAAAATTATCGTCTCTGTATGTATGAACAGGTTCAGGGTTGCATGATAATCTGTTTGTCTGTGACTGTTCGGAATCTAACTCACGTACTCTCTGTAAATTACCCAAATTATACTGGCCGTGTGAGTCTGACGAATGTTCGGAAAGTGGCGTATGCTGTGATGTGTTAAAGGCTGAAATATTTTTCATCTCCGTCAATTCGTGCTGTAAAGATGACAATTTTCTACGTAATGTATTATTGGACGAACCTATCTCACTGATCGTCTGCTGTAAATTTTGGAATTCGGGTGTTTGATTACACGAAACTGGTGACGTATCGTCTGATTTGGTGTCATTATTATTTTCGATAACATCAATACGACTGGCCAATTCATCATATTTTTCAGTCAGTGCTTTTACCTGATCATCGTTTTTAGTACCACAAGCATTAATTTGTTTTTGTGTTTTACGTTTGGTTTTGTTCAGTTTTTTAACGTCTGCTTTGATGGCATCGAGATCCTGTATTAGTTCCAACTTTTCAAGTCTGTTGGTCATTGTCTGAAAGTCTAATGTGTGTGTGTCTGTTTTTGTTTTAAGATCGGAGATTTCATCATGCAATTCGGTGTTCAACTGTTTGATTTCTGATACTGTAGCAATATTGTTGTCTTCGTATGTTTTTGCTTTCGTAAACAATTTACGCTTATCTTCCTGTCTCTGTGCAGTAATTGTTTCCATGACTTGTTGCTTTACTTTATTCTGTTCCTGTATATATTTACGGTAACGTGTTTCACTGTTTTGTAGGTGGTGATTAAAACGTTCGTCAATTTGGCTATTCTGTTGGTCAAATTTCGTGTCTACTTTCGCACCCATTGTGGGTCAAAGTTCTGCTGACATTAATTTAAACTCGTCGCGTAACTGTGTTGCGTTTTCAGAACATTGTTTAGCGACTGCACGAATTTCATCTCTAAGTAATTTACTTGTGGCTGCATGTGTATTACTTAATTCTTGTGCCACAGATCTAATTTCTTCACTACTGTTCCTAGCATAAGCCTTAATTTCCTCACGTAATTGTTCTTTATAGACTTGGCCACTGTTTCTATGTTTCGATACAGTGTATCGATACGTGGAACTGTTTCAGTGTTTCGGAATGACTGTGGTTCACTGTTTCGAAACAGTGGTGTTTCATTTCGCCCCTGTCTCGGATAACCGGACCAGATCCGATCTCGAGCCAGACACGGAAACTGTATCGTTGATTCAAAATAAGACTGTTTCAGTCCACCTGCGCTTGGAACGGACTAATTGTATCGAAACAGTGATGTTTCATTCCGCTCTGTGTCGGACGAGATTCGGGCTCGGCACAGGTACTGAAACACAACATACCACTTCATGAAACACTTTCAAGAGAGTCGAAATCTTTTTGACAAGCAATAACATGAAGCTTAAATATCCGAAAATAAAGCTTCGTTTCTAGTTGACTCTCCTATTCCGAAATGGCGTAACATCTGCTTTATAAACACTAACCAAACAATGAAACAACGCATACTATTCACATTCAAAATAATAAATATTTGAAAATCATTCAGTTAAATTACACTTTTTTATAACATACGCTTCTCTGTTCATGTACAGTAATCATATTAAGAAACGCAAGTAAGCCTACAACATTTTGAAGAAAAAAAGGTGTAGAGTGACTGTTATTAGACATATAGGCCTACATGAATTTGATGTAGGTATAATTGCAAGCAATCTGTTTGACGTATCACTGATAGTGTAATGGTGAACGGGAAGGGCTGGGAAGGATGGTGAATTTATAGTAACGGTTCGAAACACCTTGAAAGACAAAATTTTTTATGTTATATTTTGTTATTTATTCGAATTATTTGGCTTTATTTGTGAGACTATAGTCACTGTGCCTATTATCCACAATGATTCCCTTTGTGTGCATGGAAATTAGCAGGATGGGTATATTACCCATACTAACGGAATGTGGGAATCCCAGTAGCATATCCGTTGTTTCTGCAGTTTGCTCCCACCTCCATTTCCGTTCGTGGTGGTTCTTCTGTCTTCAGCTATGGCTGTCCTCAGCCAATTGATAAGTATGAAAGTCACATGACACGAAAACAGCGCATTTGCTGCAGGAAATATGAAACTGCCAAGACGCCTAAGTGATAGTTTCATACTTTCTGCGACATGATTAGCGCTCTAGCACCTCATTTGTGTTTGTTTATATGGACATACTTTACAGTAGACATTCAAGGTGATAAAATGTGTAGGTATATTAGATTACAAAACACAAACTGTTTCACTGTTTCGAAACATTACATTGTACTGTTTCATTTGTTTCGAAACAGTTATGTGTTTCAGTTTTCCCATCTCCAGTTCTTTAGTATCATGACATTGCGCGGCAACGGGTGTAATCTGTTCACTAAGTTGTTTGAAATTGTTGTCTTGTTTATCATTAAGTTGTTGTTTGACATTTTCATTATTTTCATTAATTTGTTGTTTGAGATTTTCATTAAGTTGTTTGTTCGATTCATTGAGTCATTTGTAATTCTTCTCTTGTTTTTCATTGAATTGTAGTAATAATGCTACAACTTGATCCAAGCCAAAATTACCGACTCTATTCTCTGTACTGTGTGATGGTGTATCTGCATTTGTCACGTTTTGTGAAACCATTTGGTCATTGTCTGATTCACGAAAAGGTTTGCTAATTAGATGTGCACTGTGGGTCACTATATCGGAATCAAATAAATTTGACGTATTTTGTGAATATTGTTCACCTTCGTTAGAATCATTTATCTGTTCACTGTGTAAATTTTGCAAATCAGGCGTGTCAAACCGGACAGCGTTCATTGTAATGGAACGTGCCGTGTCATCAATTGTTACATTTACGGTGGACATAATTGAATTTGTTTGCTCATCATTAGGATCTATATCATTACTAGTGATCAGCACACACTGATTGTCTGTAATTTGGGGATTATCACTATTACACTGAGTGTCGCAGGTATTATCGGTCAAATTATTCGAGTCGGCTATTTCACTCATTGCACATCGCGATGTACTGTTAACAGTTTTTCGCGGCATTTTTCACAAATCAAAATTAAGCACAAACTGAAACAAAGACGAAGCAAAAATGGAACAAACACAATTACAACAAAGAGCAATAAATTGCCGATGATCTGTGAAAGAAAGAGTGGCAAATTAGTAAATGCGTTGCGCCAGATGCAAACTACATTAAGTAAATAAGAGCAGATATATAACTGACTATCTCTCAGAAATTCGCAAAGAAATACGATCCTGGCCAGTTGTCGCCAAGTGTAACCTCCCCACAAAAATTTATTCACATTTAGTGTAACCCCAAAACAGAAAAATTCCCAAACTTCTCAACAGTAAAAATTATAATTATGTCGTTCACATTCAGTGTAACGTCCCAACAAAAAAATAAATTCAGTAACCTGGTAATAATACAGTATAACTAACCTCTCAATTAAATTGTCGTTGACTTATAACTTTTCAATAGTTGACTGTGAATTTAACCTGGTAAATTTTGGACGTCAGCAGTGCTGCGTCATGGCCCTGAAAGATCATTCTGAATAAAAAAAAGAAAAATTCTTACCTCAATGAAGTCGCCGGATAACGCATATATATCTGCTCTTACAATAAATTTTTCTGGCACAGCCCTGTGCAATGCTGGCCGATAGATTTGTCATTTACGAAAGGAAACAACTGATTTTTCTTTTGTAATAATTGGGAAGATCATGGATTGGAGAAATTAGTAAATTCTTTAAATTGAAATGAATGGTTGTTAAAAGTTACTTTTTATGAGAAAGATTATTATTAGGAGATTTTTAAAACACTTACATGGGACTTGAGATAACAATACTACATATGCGCGAGGCTACTTTTTACTACATATGCTCAGGCTTCAGCATCGCTGCACCACGACCGGCCCAGCCAACACGATACACCAGACCAGACCAGGCTGCTCGCTAGCGACAACTTACTCCTACAGCTACACAGTTCCTACTGCAGTCAACACTGCTCTCTGGTCTGAGATTCTCTTATACCTTACATATCGCAGGCAGCGCGTGAGCAATACATCGAAATTACATCTGCTCGGACCTCTTACAACAGGATTCCCAGTACACAAAGAATCGACATAAGAGCAAAGAAAAGTCAAAAATTACGCTCATAATGTATCCTGTCCGATTACTCTGATACCTTGTTTTAGGAAAGTGTCTTGTAAGGACCAGCAGTAGTCGAACAACATTGCGGTATTTAATAAAACTTTTATGTTTGAGAAATGCTTTAGTGTAACATTTCTCCATGTTCGTTACTAGTGGTGACAAGGGTACCTGGGTAGAAGTCGAAACGATCATTCAAGAAATTTACTTTTTATGACATATTATATCCCATAAGGTGGTCTGATCTGAGTAGTTGTTTCACAATATCACCACAGTTCTCTGCCCTATGGGTTCATAAATATGGAGAGCAGACAGAAATATCATCATTTTATTTTGGTAAAGTGTAGATAACATCGTGTTCAACACTACAAGGTTTTGGTCCCCTATTAGTGAGAAAATATCTGTACCGTTTCGTCTGCTGCCCAGCACCTATGCTGTTGCATGAACATTGAAATCTCTGGGAATTAAATAAGATTGTTAGATTTGTAAGAAGGTTTTCAGCAAGATGGCATTTGATATAAGTGATATCGATGGGGCATTATGTGACACAGTCTTAAATGAGGCACCTGGTAATTAACTTTATGTGCACGACCACGAGCTGTGATGGTAATAGTTACATTCAAAATACAGTGAGTTGCTGGTATGCAGTAGTTTCAGGGAAGGATATTTGAGGAGTGGTACTACGCTTTCCACCATTCCAGTCATCTGGAATTTTAATGTATCTGGAGAATCTAATCTAGGAGATCGGCTTTGACTATTCTTTTTCAGTCATCAAATCGCCGTATGAATGGAATTTATGTTCATCACACTATCTGAGGCAAATAAACATCTCAGTATGAGGAATTATAATTTGCAGAAGTCAGTTGCAAGATGGAGTTACGAAATCGTCTTGCCAGAGATGAGCTGTGGATGGAAGAAATGTGTCCACAAGATTAGTTATAAATATTGTTGAATACTTACTTTAATTTGAAATACCTGAACAATTTCATGTATACACAATAAAAAAACACGAGGACACGTTTTAATAATAGACTTCAATAAATGAATGACTACAGAAGAGACTAATCAACTAAAAATTGGTTCTACTGCTCGTTCTCAATTATTGTTTTGAACATGCAAAATATTCATTTTATTCAAAATGTTCAAAAGTATGTGAAATCTTATGGGACTTAACTGCTAAGGTCATCAGTCCCTAAGTTTACACACTACTTAACCTAAATTATCCTAAGGACAAACACACACACCCATGCCCGAGGGAGGACTCGAACCTTCGCTGGGACCAGCCGCACAGTCCATGACTGCAGCGCCTAAGACCACTCGGCTAATCCAGCGCAGCCCATTTTACTGGTATACAAAGCAAAACTTAATTTTTTATGGTAAGGTTACACGCTTGACATAGATTGTGCAGAATGTATGCTTTTTAAAACGATTTCAGCATTATAATTAACCTAATTAAGAAGAGTGCAATAAAATAAAAAGTTAATTCATAACTGGTTATCTATAGTTTCTCCAAAAGTTTCTAAAGGATACTTATATTCAGTTTTGAACAACAATCGGAATAACATCATCATTAAAGATGCACCTTAATGGGAGTCAAACGTTCCAAAACTTTTGATGAAACTGGAAGACATATGTTGCTCAACTTCACGAACACCTAAGTTCATCAACTTCTCCTTTTGCCATGGTTAGTGGTTTAGGAAACCTAGAATTCAACATAACCTATTTTGTATAGTTCCAATTATTAAAGCCTTATCATACAATTTTCTTATAATTTCCTGGGCAACTCCTTATTTAGGTAGAGAGTTGTGATTGGCTTAAGTTGAGTAGTGAGATTAATAAGTAATGTCCATCCACAGTAACCTTGTAGACACATTTTCAAGCAGTTAAGCTTTCTAATTGCAACTTGACAATATACATATTCACTAAATACATTTGTCAAAAACAATTTGCTAAAAATAGGAAACACTGGAATACCCACAGCTACAACTAGAAGAAGAAATAAATTACATGCACTACTCATAGCTAAAATAGTTAGGAACTCAGAAACTTCAATATGCAATACAAAAACCTTGGGCGTTTCTCTTATAACATAAAATCTCCAACAGGTGGGAAAACACATTTTAAATAAATTTTCAAGTAATTGTTTCTGGGTAATTACTTCTACTCTGTAAACATATGTTTCTTTAATGTATTTCATTCATTGGTAATATGCATAGTACACCAGCAAAATATGTTTGCTTTGTTGTTAAATCTGTTTCACTTGTGATGTGAACAGTGACAAAGACCAGTAATTAAATTGAAACTACAGTGCTGTTTCGTATCCTGTAAATAGCCAGCATGCATCCAGATGTACAAACAAACTGTACACAAATAGCCTACATAATGATTCAGTCCACATAATTCAATACAAATTATGAAACTTATCTATGGAAAATGTAATTAACTGACTACAACATACTTTAATTCAGGAAGAAGCTATGTTGAAAGATATAAGGTACTGATTAAATGAGCAGCCATATGTCCTTTGGACCATGTTGATTTGTGCAGAATTGATGACAGATCTCGTTATTTATGGCGTTTACGTTACACATGGAGTCTCATGTGTACACCATAAAATAAGTGCCACTCTAGCAACAGATGTCCAGTCAGCTTACCAAGGATGCAAACATTTTCAGAAGAGTCATACAAAGTGCTAAATGGTTTGAGACAGGTTAAATCTGACCACCGCATGTAACTTCCAATATTGTGTAGTGTTGGAAAGAACAAAGTACACAAGTAATACAGAACACAATATGCATAAATATTTCTTATTTGTGATTTATCTTTTTAATTCCAACAATGCTTGCTAGATTTTCATCGGTATTTTTTCAGTTTTGATTATTTCTCAGTAATTTTTCTTTTGTTTTCACTTATAATTCAGCAAGCAGAGAAACTAATAATGGCAATCAATAATAAGTATGTGTAAAGCAGTGTTCTGTTATTGCCATTAAATTCACATCGTTTTCAGAAAAAGCCAAGAGTTTAGTACAAGTCATATTTACTGAAATGGTGAACATTCCTATTCTCACATCTTGTGAGCAAGTGTTAAACCGCAAAATAAGTAACAAAAATTTCAAATTGAAAGAAATAAGAGAGGGATCTTTTCTAATTTCTTCTGAACATGAAGTGTTGCTAAAATTGTTACTGTAATTATGTTTGTGTAAAATGTCCAGTGATCTATAGTAGGGACACTTGCAAAATTACTTGGATCTAGTTATGTCGAAAGTTCTAACAAAGTTTAGTTCACTGTCAAAAATTGAGACCACACACATTAGTTCAGAACAGATTTTGGTTGGTAATAGTTATATTTCATAATGCGTTATGATGGTGCAGACTGGATTCGAACTTCTATATAAATCTAAATTGATGAATAGGAAAGCTGTGAACTTATTAGGATGAAATTTTCACTCTACGGCGGAGTGTATGCTGATATGAAACTTACTGGCAGATTGAAACTACTGTATGTGCCGGACCGAGACTCGAGCTCGGGAACTCTGCTTTTGTCAAGTGCTCTACCAACTATTTTTTTTTAATTTTTTATATTTTGGTCGTTGTATCTGTTCGGAGCGGACGTTCCTTGACGCTTGTTTAAATACAGTGTTGGGCCATTCACTCAGTTTTTTTATTGCAGTAGGCAGCTCACCCTCTGACCGAACACACTGAGCTACCATGCTGTCAGCAATTAAGCTAACCACAGAAGTTGTTCTGCGAACCTTGCAGAAGTAGCACTCTTGGAAGAAAGTATATTGCAGAGACATGGCTTAGCCAAAGCCTGGGAGATGTGTCCAGAACGAGTTTTTCACTCTGCAACGGAGTGCATGCTGATATGAAGTTTGGAAGGTGCAAGACGAAGTACTGGCAGAATTGAAGCTGAGAGGAAAGGTCGTCAGCCGTGCTTGCTTGGGGAGCTCTCTTGGTAGAGCACTTACCTACGAAAGGCGAAGGTCTCGGTTTCGAGTCTCGATCCGGCTCACAGTTTTAATCTGTCAGGAAGTTTCAGTGAATTTATTTTTTACACATGGAATGAATAAATAGAAAGATTTGTGAATTCAGATTGAGTTTATTTTTTTCGGTTAAGAACCCTAAAACTGTTTGCTCAAAATGCAAGTTAGGTATTATTTTTATTATTGTTCTAACGGTGATCGTTTCAGCGCACTACTTTCCAAAAAGTCAAAAACGCAGTCCCATGATGTCCTTACACAATAGTTGAATCGTCCGGGGCTGAGAGCAGTGTCGAATTCTTCAGCGTCCCAAGGAAGGGATACTTCATTAACGCATTTTATGCACTTCCTGAGGCGTCTGGTGTCGATTTCGTGTGGCAGTGTCTCTGAAACGCTTTCCTCTGCCATCCATAAGGAAACCGCGTGAACGCTGGGCGTCGCGGTTCTGACTACCTCACAGAGGCGTCAAAAGAAGAGATGAAATGTGGGTGAGAGGGGGTGTGGCTACCTTCCCATCTTGTGATTCGTCCACGATGGAACTGGGCAGAATTGCGATGAAACTTGGTGCCAATGTGACACCACTAACCAACCTTACACCCCACACGAACTTCTGAGCTCTGGCCTTTTTTTTTTCGCCATATTTCGACACTCTGCCTTTTAAAGCGTCGCCGAGCGCGAGGCTGACGTCGCAGAGCTCCACGCTTTTGCACCACTGCAGAGGAAGGCTGCAGGCATCTTGGAGTCGAATTTCAAACTTACGCGTCGCAATGGGAGAAATGCCATAGTATATCGAGAGGTTGTAACAATGTAAAATTGTAATGAAATGAAATGCAGGAGGATTTGCTACGAATTGGCGCATGGTGCAGGGAATGGCAATTGAATCTCAATGTAGACAAGTGTAATGTGCTGCGAATACATAGGAAGAAACATCCTTTATCATTTAGCTACATTATAGTAGGTCAGCAACTGGAAGCAGTTAATTCCATAAATTATGTGGGAGTAGGCATTAGGAGTGATTTAGTATGGAATGACCATATAAAATTTATCGTCAGTAAAGCAGATGCCAGACTGAGATTCATTGGAAGAATCCTAAGGAAATGCAGTCCGAAAACAAAGGAAGTAGGTTACAGTACACTTGTTCGGCCACTGCTTGAATACTGCTCACCGGTGTGGGATCCGTACCAGGTAGTGTTAATAGAAGAGATAGAGAAGATCCAACGGAGAGCAGCGCGCTCCGTTACAGGATGATTTAGTAATCGCGAAAGCGTTACGGAGACGACAGACGAACTCCAGTGGAAGACTCTGCAAGAGAGACGCTCAGTAGCTCGGTACGGGCTTTTGTTGAAGTTTCGAGAACATACCTTCACCGAGGAGTCAAGCAATATATTGCTCCCTCCAATGTATATCTCGTGAAGGGACCATGAGAATAAAGTCAGAGAGATTAGAGCCCACACAGAGGCATATCGACAATCTTTCTTTCCACGAACAATACGAGGGAGAACCGACAGAGGTACTCAAGGTACCCTCCACCACACACCGTCAGGTGGCTTGTGGAGTATGGATGTAGATGTAGATGCAGATTCCCTCAAGGTAACTTTCAGCTATTCATGAAAAATCTTGAGGCATTGTTGAGCTACCTGTCAGACAAAAAGAAGCAGTTAGTGGTTTGTAGTGATTTTAATGTAGATTTCTTCAAAGATACGGATAGGAAAAATGAGCTAGAATCTTTGTTTGGTTGTTTCAATCTAGTATCTGTTGTAAATTTTCCAACTCATGTGCAGCAGAATAGTGGGTCACTTATCGATAACATTTTCATAGACAGTGCTCAGGCAGAAACACTTTATGTGTACCCAGTTGTTAATGGGCTACCTGATCTGATGCACAGTTAATGGAAATAACACATATAGCACCTTACAGGATTCAGGAAGGTTCATACAAGGCAGGAAGGCTTATTAATGCGAACAGGATACAGAGCTTTAAGTGCAGCCTAGAAGAGGTAGAATGGGATGAAGTACACACAGAAAATGATGCTGATGCCGAACTCAATTTATTCCACCGTAAATTTGTCTCAATATTTGAGAGTTGCTTTCCTGAGACGTTATCCAAAAACGCCATTACAAAGTCAAGTAAGCCATGGGTTACTAAGGCAATTAAAATATCATGAAAGAGGAAGAGGAAAATATATGGACAGACCAGAATAAGTCAAGATCCGACGTTACTTGCTAACTACAAAAGATACTGTAATATTTTAAAGAAAGTCATTAAGAAGTTGAGAAGCTTATGTGTTCTGACAGAAATTATAATGTGGATGATAAGATTCAAACTGTATGGAATATTGTCAAATGGGAGACAGGGCAGCCTGACAGTGGACAGCATACCATAGCAATAAAGCTAAATGATTATATTGTGAGTGATAATTCACAAGTTGCAAGTATTTTTAACAATCACTTTCTGAATGTAGTAGCAAAAATAGGGTTAAATGGCTCAATTGAAGAAGTAAAAAAGTGTATTAAAAATGTGATTCCCCAGGGCTTTAGGCCCTTAGAAACAGCACCAACATCCCCCACTGAAATTAAGGGAATTATAGATATACTGAAAAACAAGAGCTCGTGTGGTGTTGATGGAGTCTCTAACACGATTTTGAAGTAGGGTCCTTAGCGATGTATGTAATGCTTTGCTCGCACAGGAAATTTTTCCGGACACATTGCAATACGCAATTGTCAAACCTCTTCATAAGAAAGGGGACAAGAGTGACTTAAATAATTATAGACCAATCTTATTGCTGACTTCATTTTCTAAAATATTGTAAAACGTTATGTATTCAAGGGTTGTCTCACATTTAAGTGAAAATAATTTACTCAGCATGCCACAGTTCTGATTCCAGAAGGGTTACTCTATTGAGAATGCTATCTACACATATACCCATCAAATAGTACAAGCCCTAAATAACAAATTATCGCCAGTTGGTATTTTTTGTGATCTCTCCAAGGCATTTGACTATGTGAATCATGTCACACTCTCAGAAAAACTCAGGTTTTATGGAATTCAAGGCTATACACACATCTGGTTTGAATCATACCTAATGGACAGAAAGCAAAAAGTTGTGCTGAATAGCACAAATAATGATGGGAGGGTGGTAAATTCTACTGAATGGGGAGTTATCACAAAGGGAGTCCCACAGGGTTCAATATTAGGTCCTCGTATGTTCCTTATTCACGTCAATGACCTCCCACTTAACGTTCAGCAAGCTGAACTAGTACTTTTTGCAGATGACACGACTGTTATAATAAATCCCATTCCAGAAAAAGCAGCTGAAGATATTGGTAAGGATGTCTTTCAAAGAATTATTAAGTGGTTCTCAGAAAATGGACGCTCCCTTAATTTGGAAAAAAACTCACTATATGTAGTTCTGTACACTGAATAGAGTGATACTGACAATTGATGTAGCATATGAACAGGGCTCAGTTAACAGGGTAGATTTCTCCAAATTTCTGGGTGTTCACATTGATGACAACTTGAACTGGAAGAAGCATATTACTAAGCTTCTCAAACAACTAAGTTCACCTTCTTTCACTGTTCGTATAATCGCTAGTCTTGGTAACAAACAGATCAGCCTCCTAACGTACTTTGCGTATTTTCACTCAATAATGTCTTACGGAATACTTTTCCAGGGTAACTCACCACTTAGACATAAAGTATTGATTGCACAAAGGAGAGCAGTGAGAATAATTAGTGGTTTTCACCCAAGGACGTCATGTAGGCAAATTTCCAAGGAGTCAGGTATCTTAACTGCACCATCAGAGTACATATATTCGCTAATGAAATTCGTTACAAATAATCCATCTCAATTTGCGAAGAACAGTGATGTTCATACATACAACACTAGAGGGAAAAATGACCTTTCCTATTCGTTATTGAAGCTGTCAGTTGCTCAAAAAGGAGTACATTATTCAGCAACAAAAATCTTTGATCATTTGCCCAACAACACAAAGTGTCTGGCAGGTAGCAGATCAAGTTTTAAATCTAGGTTAAAATCATTTCTTTCGGACAACTCCTTCTACTCCATGGACGAGTTTCTGTTTCAGAAATGGTAAAAAAAAAAAAAATGTACCTCTCAATGTAGTTGCATGTGTAGAACTAAAATTTCAATAATATTAATATTAGCACTATTCATGCGTGTATATGTTCTTGTAATCTGACTTATTCCACATCATATCGATAAAATAATCGGGAAAAAGATCTACGGAACATAACATAACTAAAAGTAAAACTAGTGTCGAGTTGCCGACCAAGAGGAACTGTTTCGATAGATCGATTAAAATCGAACATACCGAAAGCGTCTCCAGCTGTCGTGAACAGCACGTTGACGCCAGCTGATAATGAATTTCAAAGTCGGAAATTATATTTGCTGAACCAGATAGAAATGTACCAAACTCTTTTCTTAAACAGACTTTAGATTTTTAAGCGGTTCGCGTACCCCTGCATCCCTTCTGAAAAAGTGCCCTGATTAAATAATTTCAATTATGTAGTGATTAACGCATAAAGTTGATCTTGGGCACTAACTGGTGACAGCAGGCATGGGAGAAACCGTGCCGTTTTGTGATAACACTAAGGTAAAGCTATCTTCAATTCGATGCTTCGTTTGGACATTGTTGTACTTAACGAGGTAGGTATATAATTTTTTGTCAGAAGTGAAAGAAGCGGCGAGGGCAGACTAAGGATTGAATCATAGATCTTCTGGGTTTGAGTCTTACACTTATCCTCATAGCTGCTGAACCACACTGTCATGAATTGTTTGGAAACATAATTTAATTTCACTTACTTGTAATTTCCGCACATCTGCTACAGAATAACGCTCTACCACCTGTAAACTCCAAATGAACCATTGCTGTGTATTTCGGGGCCACAGTTTGAGTTCGTGAATTGTGGTTTTATTCTTTGATTGGTGTCGATAAAATAAAGTCCGAATCCTCAGTTCAAAATACTGAGTCACAAATGTAGCTCGTGGATTTCATAAATGTAGAATGATGAATTAAATGGCCGCCGTTGATTCCAGTTCAATGGCCCCAAAGTTTACTTGCACTGTCCGGCTTTTCTATGTGCCACGTAAATGTTAATAATCCAAAAGATGTCTGCACAGTCCAGTATTGTCTTCTTAAACAACATACAAAAGACGCTCAAGACTGACATTCAAGTTGTTTATGCACTTTTGGCAACCATCATTTGGTCAGCATACAAAACAATTTAAAATGTTAGAGGTCTATCTGATCTACCACATTAACTCAAAGTAAAGTAAAGCTTTGTTTCTATAAAACGTAAATAAAGACATTCCTCTCCCCACGAGTATAAGGGACGTGATGTAACAAAATGAAGTATAAACATTCATTGAATAATAGACTTAAGCTGTGTAATTTATTTTGTGTTAGTATTAACTTAAAAGTGTTTCGTGTTGCATATTAGATAATAATACATGAGCCCAGTATTATTTCCGGACACTTGTCTCCCATCTCAGCAAACTGAAATAAGTGAAATTTTAACGACATTTAAAATGACTGAGAAATTATGTGTCAGCTTCACATCGTAAAGAAATTTTCATGCTGATTCCAAAATTGGTCTTAGGTTTTTAAGAGACTGTAATATTTCCGATCTTATGTAGAGTTTAATAATATGATGCGTATTCCAGTAATATTAATTCCACTGATCCATTTGAGTTACAGTTTTGTGTCTAAAACATGATATTGTGTCTTCCAGTATCTGCTGAATAAATATTACTTTTCAAAACAGTTTTGCAACTGAATCTGAATATTACACATCAGCTACCTTTGTAAATATGTGATACAATTTGGCATTGGTCTAATAAGTTGGTCCCCCACGAAACTTGTTATCCTATTATGGTCTTCAGTTGTTACAGGGCCACAGTTCATGATAGCAAAAAATGGGATAACGTATTAAAGTGATTACAACATACGAAATATGGATTTCTAGGGTAATCCTAAAATACAGTTTGGGGGGACTGTATGGTACCAGTGCGGTGCTGTTGTCACAAATATGTCTTATGTATAAACCAAAACTGGATTTAACTTAATACAAAGTTTGGGTTGGGTCAGAGAGTGTGTTTATAGGTGTCGTGATCGACTTTCGTTCTACAGTCGATAATCGATTACGACGATATGAATGTTAACTTTTGTTTGCTTATTCATTACAGACAATACTGGAACACTGACTTTATTGTTTTACTCTGTTACAGAATATGTGCAATAAAGAAAATTAAATCTAATTATGTAACGGTGGTGTTCTTGTAGAATTAAATGTAATTTGGTGATGTAGTGCTGCTGCAACAAATGAGTCATCATCGCATTTGCCATAAGAGCCGTGTCCGCTAGTGGAGAGCCGAGAGTGTCGAGCATCTTAAGGCCCCAGGACGAGCAGAGTGACGAACGAGGAAACAAGCGGTCCGTCGCTAGAGGTGATCAACTAGTGTTTTTTCTTCTCAGTGGTTGTTCACATTCTTCAGCACGGTGTAGTACGAGTAAGTCGCATTCACCAACTGTAAAAGAATCATAAAAAGATGTAGAGCTGAGAGTTAAATAACAACAGTTCGCTACAACTTATTTATGTATGATGAAAAAATTCGCGTTCGTAAGGACATTTGTACCTGCATACTTTCATACATACAGACGCATATAGAGTCAAAGCAGGGTCGTAAAGCAAACTCAACATCACATATTGGAAACAATTCCCATACTGAGGAGAGCGTTAGTTTTACACAAGATTCGGCCCATGTTAGTAAAACACTGTTTGGTGATAGCAAAAAAATTGTCCCTCACATTTCGGGAGACGTCGCAAAGCGCTGCAAAGCAGACAAACCAATTTGTTCACGTTTGGAGAACACAGTCATAAACTGAAAGAGCGCAAAAAGATGAATAAAACTCCCAATAGTTTGTATACTATGTTTAACAAAACACCTGCAACAAAACTGGAAAAAAATGCGCCACATTCCAACTTTTTCCGAAGCGAATGTACTAGAAAAAAACTCAGCAATCTGCTCACAATTAGAGAAATGTCCAAATAGATGTTCGAAGAGGTATAAACCCAAACGTTTCAGAAGAATTTTATAGTGAGGTGATTCTACGTGTGAAAGCGAACCGAAAATGTCCTATGAATATCTGTCCTATTTTCGATCATTAGGGAACTGGAAAGGGGGGAAAACTACACACATTCGTGAATGAATATGAAAAGAGGAGCGAATATTACTTACCGAAATGCTATGTAGGCGCTGTGGCGGACAGAATAATGGTGGGACAGATGAAATTGCTGACATGGGCCGCAAAATAACTACAGAAGTTCACAACGTGCGTAGGATAGTAATTACTCTCAAATAATTTTTCAAAAAGCGAGAAGCAAAATCCCAGAATAAAGAAAACTCTTCCTGACAACAGTAGGTCCAGAAGAACCGAAGAACAAAGAAAAATATAAAGAACTGTAAAACACGCGGGGGAAGTAACAAAGGAATACTTCATACGACAACACCCTTACAACATTTGGTGAATACAGTAAGAATAAACGGGTGACAGAACAGATTAGACCAGTGGTTTCCAACCTGATGTTGATTACCTCATGACACATAAAACGAAAATTGCTGAGGGATAAATTGGCTTTCGATCACGAAACTAAATAATCTTTGAAAGCCGTTCTGCTACCGCTAATTCGTGACACTGTAATACTAATTACAGAAGTTACCAAAAATACATTTTTTTTAAATACTAGCATTAACGTGAGACACAGTGCGGTGGAGATTACAGCTTGTGAAACAAATTTATAAACAAAATTTTCCTCACATAGTCATTCCACTACATACTTCTTACTATGCATCTGCAACAGTAAAATGGAAACTTATATATGACATATACTTAAATATCTCATTAAAATGCCTTTTCTGAGTTGTACATAGTACCCGCAACAGACTAGAAATTGCTTCCTTCTTCACTTCGCAACAACAGACAAACTAATTGACAGCGTAACAGAACAGTAGCTACGTAAAGGCTACTCCACTGGTGCAGGGCCAACACTGTATTATTATTATTATTATTATTATTATTAGGGGCAATCTTCAGACACAGGGCTCTCACAGCCGGAAGTTGTCCAATTTCTGCTAATTCAAAAAGAAGGAGTTCAACAATCAAAAGATTTTCAAGCAACAAGTTTAGTGCACGTATTTTAATTCGATTTATTTTAAATGGGAGTGCAGGGTGTGGGCGAAGCAAATGTCGTAGGTAGAGAAGTAGCGCACAGCAAACATATTTCGTAACAAGTGTCTACCCTCATTGGGGACAGTTTCTTTCTTCTCAGAGATGGCACTGTAAGTAGCAATCGCGATGCACTGAAATTTGCTTCATCGTTCTTTACAAAAGCGCTGTTAGGAATAACAAATATCAATTGTCTCATTGACACATTCGTTCGTGTTTTAATGAAACAGCTACAACCACTAAATATCATTTATCTTTCGTCATTGAGAAATGGAACTGCTCAGAGGAAGATTTTGTTGATGGTTGATAGTGGTGGTGGTATAGTGGGCAAGGGGAAGGAAGAGGGGGGGGGGGCGGTTACTAGCTAATATTTGATTGTACTAAGGGGTAATGGTCTCAGAAAGTTTCGGAACCGCTGGATTAGACCGAGCGAGGTGACGCAACGTTGAGAAGAGTGGACTCGCATTCGGGAGGACGACGGTTCATATTCCCGTCCGGTCACCTATGTGGTTTCACCTGATTCCCGAAATCACTCGAGGCAAATGCTGGGACGGTTCCTTTGAAAAAAGCACAGCCGGTTTCCTTCTCCATCCTTCCATAATCCGAGCATGTGTTCTAATAATGATCTCGACATCGAGAGGGCGTTAAATTCTAGTCTTCCTTTTGTTTTTAAATAAGAAGAGGTTTGGTTACCCAGTGGTACTGCACACTATGATAAAACAAGAGGGTACTAAAGCAAAGAAGTGCGAGAATTCAGTTAAGTTTTTTATGCGATCTTTGTTTGAACGCAAACTGTGACACATCGACAAAAGCAACTACAGGAACAGACGTTATGCCGTAAGAGTAAGCCTCTACAGTAATATCTCCCGCTGAAAATGAAATAGCTATGGCAAGACTTCGGGGCCTGGCAGAATACAAGCCCGGATTTCAACAGGTATTGAGAGACATTGTCGGAAAATTCATCACAAAATTTTACAGTGGTTGCCTTCTTCGAGAAAGAATACAAAATTCATAGGAAACGGTTGAGGTCACCATATGGAAGAAGTGTGACGTTGTGGAACTGTCATGAGGCAATTTCTACTTTAAAAAGAAGTGACAGGATGGGGAACTGACAATAGGCAATTCTTACTTTGAAAAGAAGTGAGAGGATGCGGCATTCACAACAGGTAATTTATAGGCTTAATCAGAATAGATTTAGAAAGGAAAAGTCAACGAAGAGCGCTACAAAGAGTGCCTTACGCTTCAGAGCTTCTATAGAGAAGTACATCGAGAGAGATGTGCTCTAACATCTGTAATGATCTCGACGTCAAGATGATGTTAAATTCTAATCTTCCTCTTTTTTAAAAAAAATCGTTGGGGCATTTGATAACATGTGATTGTCCTCCTTGTTATCGAGATGCCGAAGGTTCCTGTTTTTATCGTCTATAGGGTTACTGTTCTGGCAGAAAAGCAAAACGAACAGGCCCTGAAGAATAGTTTTCGAAAGAACTAATCAAAAATGTTTCACAAACCAGGAATGCACCTCATCCTGAACATCAAATTCACTGAACCTCGAATGTTTGATTACTGAGTACCATACACAGAGTTTGTTGCGTAAACATAGAAAATTAAGCAAGGAACACAGAAAAACACCTTTCGTTAGGATTTAATTGTATATCTCACGTAATTATGTACTTACGGCCTTCAATAGCATTAAATGTCCATTCTATATATGTAGAACTGTGTCACTGTAGCAAAATATACAGGTATAAAAATAATTATTGTTAAACGATTCACAGACGACCCTTTTGGCTACAGCAGAATGAAATCATTAGGAAATTGGTGTGCAGTGCTAAGAGACTTCAAGCTGATGGTGACTAGTGCAAGGAATGGCAACTAATCCTAGACTTAAATGAATGAAATATAACGTGAGTAACCAGACGGAAAAATTCGATTTTAGTGGAGTTGGCGATCAGTCACTTGCTCAGTCATACCAGTCAAGCACAGAGTTTCTGTCTCGAGTGACTGAAGGTAAACTTATATAAATCTATTCTTGAGGAAGGCAGGTTACAAGATCACATTTATTGTGCTATCGACTCGCTTGATATGTAGCCTATAGAACTATGCATTTTTGGCCTAAAAACTTGAAGTAATGGAAGAGCAAAAAAGAGGTAAGATACAAACTAAAGTACTGCTCTATTTGTCTCTTTAATTATTGAATCACCCTCGTACTACTACTGTTATTTGTCGATTGAGTAAAAATAATCATTCCGTACAGATTTAAAGCAATTTTTCACCTTAAGATTCCATGATAGGGTCATTTTTAAGAAAGTGATTCCGTCAGGCAATTAAAATTTGACATTGGGTCTTGTGGGGTGTGTGACGGAGCCTGGGCAGTTCCATCATTCCGGTACGATTTCACATCCACACACCGTGGGGTTTTGCAACCTTGCATCCAGTAACTGGCCTAAGACTCCAGGCAGCTGTGTGCTTACCATGGAGGTAAAAATAGGAGGAGTTGTCATGACGTCACAAACGTGAAGCCGACACCAGTGAAGATCCGCCATGTTAGCTACCCCAAAACATTCGCTTCTTCTGATTTGATTCCGTGTAGTCGTGAAGTGTTTTGATAAAAAAATGCCAGTTTGCGTCGCTTACGGGTGCACTAATCGTTCTGATTGTAGTCTAAAATTTAAACAAATCACATTTCATTCGCAAGTGGACTTATTTAAGCGCTATTTTATTATATATACTTGAAACTCTGATGCACTGTAAAGTTTTACAATATGGTTTTATTTCTGTGATTTGACTTTAGATTTCCTATCAATCCAACGCGAAGAGCTCTCTGGAGGTGAGCAATACACTTGGTTTTCATTGTTTGTTTATTCCCAAGTAACTTGAAAGTCCTGGCAAGAAATATCCTGGAAACTTGCACTAATGTTTTAAAATGCAATAATTTAATATAAAAGTAATGTAACTACATGTAGTTAATTAAATCTTCAGTAAAATGTGTAGAACACCTGTTACAGAGGTTAAATTATAAGTATTTAAAGGGTTACATATTTGTTAAAGCAAAGTTCCCTACCTAAGTCCAGGCTATTTAGATCATTACATTAATCACTGTGTTGTCGTGTTAGCCTGCAAATTGCTGTATCGAATACGCATTTAAGAACAGAAAAACGTTTGAAGTTACGTTCCTTATGCTGTGTTGATCACTAAAACAGTGTAACATTTACTACACAAAACAAATATCGCGTGCACACGACAAAAATAACGAACAAGAAGCAATTGTAAACACTCGTCTGCTAATGTTTTGGGGATCCAAGATGGCGGCAGGACCCGCCCACTGGCTTCAAAACAACATACATCCACCCACAGTCTAACATATCAGTCACGCCGCTTCGCCTCGACTTTGTTGCCTACCGCGCCAGCAGCGCCCCAGTCGGCCAGTAACTTAAACTGTGATTTCGGCGCGATCGTGAAAGCGAATAGTGGTTGTTTATTTTGATTTCTACAATGCTTTTTACAAGCGGGAGCGTTTCTAGCGCAATAAATGGCAACAGGAAGAAAACACCAGAGCTGTCTTTTTTTGGTTTCCTAAGGATCATGTTACTAAACTGTATCGTCAGGATTCACTTGCAAACTACATGTGTATTAATGATTAATGTTTCGTTTTAGGAGCAGAAAATGGCTAGTTGATAGCAGACGAGAAGACCTCATGAAAAAAGACCCAGTTTACCTGTATAATAATATTAGGTTTTGTTCGCTACATTTAGAACAAAACCAGTTCATGTACGCAGACAATAATAAACTCGTGTGGAATGCAGTACCCACACTGTTTGACATCCCAAATAAGCCACCTCAACTGACGATGAAGAGGAAACTGCCACAAAGATTCGACAATCCCTCTAAAGCTGTAAAACAGTCCTATGACACAGAAGCAGCCAGTTCAACTCTCCACTATCAGTGCCAAATTCGTGTGAATCGTCAACATAGACTGCTTTCACGATGAAGTGGTTAGATTAAGTGTAGTTAATCGTGTCTTACAAAAGCGTAAGGTTTGGTATGTATTTCATACACTTCTGTTGTTAGTCACTTAATTTTCTTTGCTTCCTTCGTGTAATGACATTATTTTGTTAGCACCTTGTTCACTGACAGATTGTTTGAAAATTATTCAAATATTTGGTTTTGCGTGAAACGTAATGTAACCAGCTCATTGTAATGTTTTCAACATATTTCTCCCACTATTTGGCAGTTGCTTGTCCCACTTAGAATAATATAAAGATGAAGGTCGTACTTGTGGCAACAAGCGACGACAATGACAAACACAGTAGGCCTACAGAACGGTAAATGGGCTTTAGATCGCTGTTGCATGTAGAGGTACATGTCTGTGCTTCTTAGGTGTGAATCTGTGTGTTTACATTCTTTTGATATCAACGTCGTAAGCTGCAGTTCTATCCAACGTCACAAGTATTTCTTCACGAATGTGTTGTAGCTTGCCACTCGATTCACTGTTTTTGTCCATACCTGCGCTTATTTTAGAATCATTTTTAGAAACATATATGCCTTCTGATACTACACAAACCGTTGGAGGCAGGAAAATAACTCAAATATTTCGTAAATTACGGAGGAAATGGATGCAAAAGAAACATTATGCTTACGACGCGTCTGGCGTTCACCTTAGTCACCGCTAGTGTCGCTCCATCTGTCAAACGGTAACAACTTTTACAGCTGTGAGTGTCGCGACTGCTACGTTAGACTGTGGTACAGCGTAAGTCTGTAGCGCCATCTCCCCTTATTCTACCCCCACGGTGCTTACCGACAGGAAGGTGGCCCTGTTGATGGGGAACATGCGGCCGGCGGTGAGCACCAGCGGCCTCTGGGCGCGGCACATTACCAGCAGCAGGGACCGCTGCAGTCGGCAGCCGCTCTCGGGCCACGCACAGCTGTACACCGCACTCGACACTGCCTCCCCCTGCGTACACGAAGCATTACGTGTAAACAGCCGGAAACACGAAGCTCTAGTCAGTGCCTCATTAACTGTCCAACACACCAAGTCCATGGTAAGAGTTTAAGACCCTTCACAGTTACATTTAAAAACGAATAGATTAAATAGATCCTATAGTATCTATTTATGATAAACTACTACATCCACATTTACATCTACATCTACATGACTGCTCTCCAATTCATACTTAAGTGCTTGGCAAAGGGTGCAGCGAACAGTCTTCACACCATTTCTCTACTGATTCACTGTCGAATAGCGAGCGGGAAGAACGAACTCTTAATTTTTTTCCCTGTGAGCTCTGATTTCTCTTGGCTTATTATGATGATCGATTCTCCTTATGTAGGGTGGCGTCAATAAAATGTTGTCGCACTCAGAGGACAAAAATGCCGATTGTAATTTCGTGAAAAGATCTCGGTGCGGCGAAAAACGCCTGTGTTTTGATGGTTGCCACCCCATCTCGCGCATCATATCCGTGAAACTCTCTCCCCTATTTCGCTATAATACATACCTTTTTTTATTAACTTGTCCGAGTTCCTCCGTCAGTTCTATCTGTTACGGATACCACAATGCAGAGTAGTAATCCAGAAGAGGACAGAGTAGTTTAGGCTGTCTCTTTAGCAGACCTGTGCGTCTTCTAAGTGTTCTGCCAATAAAACAAAATCTTTGGTTCGAATTGTCCACTACGTTATCTATGTGATTGTTCCAGTTTAAGTTGTAGGTAACTGTAATTCCTAAGTCTTTAGTTGAATTGACAGCTTTCAGAAATGTGTAATTTTTTGTAACCCAGATTTAACGGATATCTTTTGGCACTCACGTGGATGATCTCACACATTTCATTATTAAAAAGTCATTTGACACTTTTCGCATTCTACAGATATCTTGTCTAAATCATTTTGCAATTGGTTTTGTCCTTCTGATGACAGCACAAAAAATGGTTCAAATGGCTCTGAGCACTATGGGACTTAACTTCTAAGGTCATCAGTCCCCAGAACTTAGAACTACTTAAACCTAACTAACCTAACGACACCACACACATCCATGCCCGCGGCAGGATTCGAACCTGCGACCGTAGTGGTCGCTCGGTTCCAGACTGTAGCGCCTAGAACCGCTCGGTCACCCCGTTCGGCATGACATTACATGACGGTAAATGACAGCATCACCAATAAACAATTTAAGAGGGCTGCTGAGGCTGTCTCATAAATCATTTACGTAGGTAGGAACAACAAAGGCGTTATTAACGCTTTCTTGGGGAACAAAAGATAACAATTTTGCTTCAATCGATGGTTTTTCTCGCTAATTACCAAACGTGACCTTCCTGGCAGGAAATCACGAATTCACTCACGCAACTGAAGTGATACTCCAGAGACATTCAGCGGGTTACTCCTATTTTCTTTCTTGAGTATTGGTGCGATCTGCGCCAATTTCCAGTTTTCATGTACGGATCTTCTATCATGCTATCACTTGTATTTGTTGCTAACTATGGATATCAGTTAGTACAAAAGGAACCTGATCTATGTACAGTCTGGACTGGAAGTCTTATCTTTATTAATTATCAGAGGGACAAATTAGATAATTAATACAATTTGTATTTGAAGTGGAATATTGAAGAAAGTAAATGGGGCAGCCTGCAACATGAGTGGTTTACAAAGGAATGCTGAAATCCTTTTTTACTGATCTCAACATTATTTTCGTTGTCCTCAACTATCGTGAGGCACAGTTTGAATGATTAATTTATTTACTTACGTTCTGCTTTAGATTTAGAAATGTGTGATAGCAGACTCTTGTTGTGATTTGTTAATTTGACTGCCTTCTTTATTTTATGACAAATCAACAAAACTCTGCGCTCTGGTTTTTTTGCATGGTATGTACAATGTTTCTCGTGGAGACAGATATACAGTAAGAGGTATTCTAAAAGGAAAATTTAAAACATATGGTCGTTTTTCGACAGTTTTTCTTCAATAGAAGAAATAGCTTGATGCTGATGGACCAGCAGTATGATCTGTGTCAAAGGGTATATACTTCATTACTTTCAAATTGCAAAAAATAAAATGAAGTTTTAGATCTGACAGGTATTGCTGAGGGGCATTGTGTAGTCATGCAAATGATGATAATGAGAAGTTGGGTCATGAAGGTAACCCGGATCCTGTGTTATGAAGGAAGGAGAATCCATTATAGTCACAGTCATTTCAAATATGAGAATGCAAATTGTGAAAGCTTATCTAATTTTGACCATAATCATTTAGAATCTATTAGAAAGCTTATGTGTTCATAAATACATCAAATACTAGTCATCCTTGTGCTTAGTTAGAGCAATTTGATATTTCACTCCCACTAACATGGCCAGCTGCTCATAAGATTAGATTGATATGTGGTTGCTTGGGAGATAAGCATACCGTTCAAAGCACATTGTGGTTAATAATTATGAATTTTATGAGGAGTTTAGACATTTGTTCTTGTTTGCATATTGGTCTGAGGCAGCACAACGCAGAGTAAAACGCGGTATTCTAATCATACAAATTTTCAATCATTCCGTTGTGAATAAAACTGCATTTTTCTTTGAACATATGTAGCTGAAAAGTCAATTTGTGTACAGTCTCTACTATCCTGTTGTTTCGCATTTGTCTTAAAAAACATCTTTCACATTTACAACGAATTGTTCATGCTGACCGTGTTAAAGATGATGTAGAAGAATTTCATACTGCAAGAGTTAGAACATGATAGCAGTGATGAGAGTAGTCATTGAACGAATGATAATCAGTTGTCTTATCCTCATCTCAGGCTACAAAAGAGTCATAATTAAAATCCCAATTCACGCCATGATGGATGTGGAAGGGGTCGAGATATCAGCACAACATGCCTGATCGTATGAGATAACGGTTTTAGAAGAGGTAGAGATGGCTGGAATGGTAGACGATTTGGTCATAATGAAGGTAATAGTGGAAATGTCAGAGGCGGTCACTGGAATCATAGAAATTCAGGTCCGTATACTACGGAGATGCGTTCTACCGACCCATGGAACGATGTGTGTGCAGAGAGCCTTCAACCATGTGATTGACAAATGCTGTCCACACCTAACTTCGCTGCTGAAAATATGACAAACAGCAGCTGTGAACAAGTGAACATGCTGAACTTTGAAGATCTGAGAGAACTTTTGCTTAGTGAGGGTCAGAAAAATGCAAATTATTTGCTGAGTCCAGTGCTTCGAATATGTGTTAACTGAATTATTTTGACTTGTGTTCTGGATACGAGTAGTCCGGTTTCTGTGTAAGTAGATGAGCATTACAGAAGTGTAAAGGTGACCGGTTCTTCATTTAAGGTAACTAAGCTGAAAGGGGCAATTGTTGGAAAAGTGTACAGGTGAAGAGACATATGGGTACTGAATTTCGTTGTTAGGCGTGAAGACAATGCTAACTGCAAGCGATAATTTTTTTCTTTTCTTTCACTTCTGATTACCCTATGCATATATCTTTGGTGCTTCAGTCCATTTTCTTTTGTTTTATCCTGTAGTGTGAAATATGTCTTGCTTTATTTATGTTACAATACGAAGCTCTTACTAATATGTTTACTCTTATTTTTGAGTATGAAAAATTTCAGTTTTTCTTGACCTTCTTTGGTATATATTTTTTTAAATGCAACATATAAAGTTAAATGTGATGTGTAGAACTATGGTGCAAGAGTGATATCGATAGCTGCAGTCGAACACACAGAGTCAGAGTGTCTGCAGTGGGAAGTGAGCACGTGTATGTGTGTAACGTGTTAGTACCGCAGCCGATAAAAATGACACACAAAATATGCAGCCGAGCTCTTATGTTTCGGATGCGGTTTGTACTAGACATTGACGTGAACTTTATGAAAGAAAATGTTAAACTTTTTGAATACTGCGTGCTTCGTTGTGTTACAAACTGAAGCGACAATACACACGTGAGTGGACGGTGATTGTCGTCATTACAACCAAATTGTTCTGCAGCGAAGCGAGCTGCAGAATCTAATGTACTTTTCAAGGGTCTTGTTCCGCTTGCAACAGAATGGATTTCCGCTAGCATTTAATTGTTAACCGTCGCTACAGAAACCATTAAACTGTTTACTACATGTGAAACTGGTTTGCCAAACTGCGAATTCGCAAACATATTCGCTTGCTGGAAAGTGGATGAACTAAATTCTCGATTGGCGAGTTAAAGTGAATTTTTCACTGTTTCAATCCGTGTGTCATGCTGTTAAAAATTGTAGAGTGTGTGTCAAAAACGTTACTGGTGCGCAGTTTGATTGTAATCCAGACAGCATCAACAATTGCTACCGACCAACATATGCTGAAAGGGAAATGGAAGGATAGCGCTGTCGCCGATTGGATCACGTACCAGGTAAGAAACGGGTACATTTTATCGCCGAGGATCTAATTTAATTACGCTAACGACTTCACTTATCAACGCCTATGCACTGATAAGCTACAACGCAAAGTTTTCTGTCTACAAAGACTCAGAAATCAACTTAAAAACTTTCGATTGTAATTTCTTTCCTTTTGCGACGCACTTTTTCCCACCATTGCTCTTTCTATAAATAAATATATTTACAGGGAGAGTATTCATGAGTTGTTGACATTGTTTATCTTATTATTAGTCATCTCCATTACTATTTACCGTCTCCGATATTTATTTTGGAAGATATTGCCCGTATTTTACGTGTCTTTCGGATGGGTATGATTTTATGTGAGTATGCGTGAGTATGTTTACGCATTTAACAACGGTATATGATAAATTACGAGATTTGCGTCGTCTGGCATTAGCTTGCGGGCTCTAACCAGTTTAAGCAAGGCTTTTCGCTTTCATTTGGGAAAGGCGTGAAATCGGTGGATACTTTAAATCTGACAGTTGACCAACTACGAAAATGACGTTTACAGTCTGTGGATCGTCATATTACAGCATGACGGCGGGTCAACAGAAGCGTCCGATCTTACCCGTCGGCTTTGACCCGTGACGTAAGCGTGTTGTGGTGTGTGACGTCATTACGGCGCGGAGTTTGATTTGCGATTGTGGCGTGTTTGTAGATGTCTTGTTTTTGTTTGTCGTGCTCTCTGGTGGTGTGTTCATGGTTTTCGTTTGTTTCGTTTGTTTCGTGTGGTGGGGTCAGTTTTCTGTTGCTCAGGTGTTGGATTTGAAGCGGAATTTCTATTAGTGAGTTAATGGTTAATTTAATGCTCATTGCGTCCGATCTCACGCGTCGGCTTTGACCCGTGACGTAAGGGACCTACACATTGATCTGTAGCGTAGCCCTGAATACGAGGTTAGGTTGGGAGTTTTTTTTTGGAATGCGGCCGCGGCAGGGGCCGCCTATGATTCGAAAATATTGATTTGACACTAATGAACATGTATACGTAATATGAAGCAATTTGATGAACATATTGATCTGTAGCGTAGCCCACTTGAGGTTAGGTTGGGAGTTTTTTTTTGGAATGCGGCCGCGGCAGCGGCCGCCTATGATTCGAAAATATTGATTTGACACTAATGAAGCCTGTGGGGGGATGGGGGGGCACTGCAGACTTCCCCACCGCATAACGACACATGATGATCAAATTTTGAAAAAAAATGAAAAATTTTTTCCGTACCTGCTAAACTGCATAAGTGCCGATGTATGTAGGTGTAAGGGAAGCTTTCGTTTCTTAGTTTTCTATTGGGGGATGTGATCGGTAGGTTCTGTTGAGCTATATAGGTTAAGGGAAGTGTCCGATTATGGATAGGAATGTGTTTTTTGGTATTTGGTCAGTTTTGTGATGTTGATTTATTTCGTTGTTTTGCGTGGTTTTGAATGGCGGTCGGTGGCTACATTTCTGTATATTTAGTTTCTCCGCACCCAAAAACCCCTAATTTCCCACGCTTGTCCCGTTACAGTCATTAGGCTTTTTGTGAAACTTGTGTATTTCAGTGTTTACAATACGTATGCGATGTTTTTATATACGCCATATTGGAATTGTTTATAGTCGTTTCCGCGGTATTTGTGACGTCATGGGTCAAAGCCGACGGGTAAGATCGGACGCTTCTGTATTTCCAACTTAAAAACTTTCGATTGTAATTTCTTTCCTTTTGCGACGCACTTTTTCCCACCATTGCTCTTTCTATAAATAAATATATTTACAGGGAGAGTATTCATGAGTTGTTGACATTGTTTATCTTATTATTAGTCATCTCCATTACTATTTACCGTCTCCGATATTTATTTTGGAAGATATTGCCCGTATTTTACGTGTCTTTCGGATGGGTATGATTTTATGTGAGTATGCGTGAGTATGTTTACGCATTTAACAACGGTATATGATAAATTACGAGATTTGCGTCGTCTGGCATTAGCTTGCGGGCTCTAACCAGTTTAAGCAAGGCTTTTCGCTTTCATTTGGGAAAGGCGTGAAATCGGTGGATACTTTAAATCTGACAGTTGACCAACTACGAAAATGACGTTTACAGTCTGTGGATCGTCATATTACAGCATGACGGCTTATGAGTTATTTGTTTTTCGTAGTAATAACTGAGCAATATTACAGACTATTCCGCTATTGGTTGCAGTGATTACAGGACTTTGCTATACCCATACTTTTGGGGTTGATTACCAGATTCTGACATAGTTCACTTCAATACTTCGTTAATGAAACGGGTTATTTTGAGCCTAAAATAATCAAAATGCAGTTCATTACGTTTTCCCTAGTTAAATGTTCATATAAATTCACAGGAAAAAGTTCTCAAAGTAGATCTCTTAGAACAGGTTTCTTTATATATAGCTAGGGTTCGTGACAAGACTGGATAACACGTCACCCAGGGTTCGCGTTCGTGAGAACTTTGATGATTGAGGCGATTTTGGAGTTTTAATGAATGTGCATTTAGGGGGAAAAATCGAAACTATTGTCTTAAATTTCTCACCAGACCTTTGGTTTTTTTTTGTTTGTTTTTTGTCAAAGCCTGTTATGAGTGAGGGTAGTGCTAGTGCAATTCTATTACTAGATTGCCAACAAAATGTTTGTACTTTACAAGAAATATGGGAATAGGTTGGCTGAATTGAGAAGCCAGATGAAGAAGTGAAAGAAAATTTGACTAGCGTACTGCAATTCTATTCTCCTGTGTTTTCTGAACATTTGGTACACAGTTAATGAATGCTAAAGATTCTTTGTCAGGTTGTATCCCATACTATGAATTTATAAATCAGGGAATGGACTGAGAAAATGCTGCAGCGTTGTGTGACTGTATTCGTTCTCAGTTTGTATATTAATTGTGTGTTAGTGGTGCCTAAGAAGGGACATTATAGTTGTTTGGTGATTGATTCTAGAGAGATTAAAACAATTACTGTACCTGAGACTGATAGATCATAGGCAACAGATGAATTTTTGCAAAAATTTCACAGTATTAAATTTCTGTCTTTCATTAAATTGAAGCTGTTGGCAGATTGGGTTGCATCCTTTATGGTGAAAATTCACGCGATTCTCATTTTACGGCTTTTGCTATCCATTCAGCAAGTTACCAACCAGGAGAAATGGGACTGGCTGCGTTTATCAGACATTTGATGCTATTCCTCCAGCAGATTTAAGAAAGAAATTAGCCATCTACATTTATGATATGTTAATTGCTGAAGATAGCTGGGAAGCACATAAAGAGGGTTTCGACAGATTATCGAGTACTTTCAAAAATTATGATGTCACTGTGAATCTGGAAAAATCAGAGTTTGGTAGGAGACAAGTCAAATTTCTTGGACACCTTGCGACTGCATCAGGGATTCCACGTGATCGAAAGGAAACTGAGACAGACAAACAGAGACCAGGAAACAGATTACTGCACTCTTGCGATTAATTAACCTTTCTAAAAAATCATGTATTTGAATTCTTAGGCTACACCATGACTATTCGCAATGACTGATAAGATAATTCTTTGGGACTGGGACGTCCAAGCAAGGCAATATTTGAGACTGTGTAGTAGGCTCATTTGGAGTCTCCTCTTCTGTCACATCCTGACATAAGTAAAGATTCATGTCTAAGTTCAGATAATTTTAAGATGGGTCTTGGTATTGAATTTGCCCAAGAATTTGAGGTAGATGTAGTTATAAGGCGTCCTACTGTTGATTTTGTGAGCCAGATGCTCACAAAGTTTGAACTCAAATATTCAGTCACTGAGCTTGAAGCTGTATCTGTTGTATGGCATTTTCTCCAATTCATATGTCAAGTATTTGGTCAGATGACCAAGTTTGTGAGCCCAAAGTTGACTCATGGACGGTTAGCAAGGTGGGCACTACATTTACAAGACTTTAATTTCAGAGTTATGTATATTCCTGGTAAAGGTAACATGATTGGTGACACTCTTTCGAAATCTCCTCTAGGGCTGAGCCACTGACCCGTGGACGATCTTAAGAAAAATAATATCGGTGTCATGCGTTTGCAAAATGTAGCATTTGATCATTTCATTATGCATTCACTTGAGTATATTATAAAGTAGCACGATAAAGGCACATCATGGAAAGGGCGGAAGGAGACGTGGAGAAATCAAGACAGTGTTGTAATTAGGTAAATTTAATTATTTAAAGACGATACTGAGTTTAGGAAAAGAAGTGGAGATCATTCAAACTGTGTTTTTTGCATTCCTGACAAAATAGTCCACAAATTTCGTTGACCCATTCATTTGAGTAATGCACACTTTAAGTAAGGAGAAAAGCATTTGAAAGTTCTTGGCTTCATGCAAGCCTGCTCAAAAGGCAGAAGTGCCAACGGTGTCTCATCATGCAGCTTTATATATGATCATCCTGTCGAGACTGAGAGAACTTGCTGCAGTTGATTTGTTTGTTTGTCTTCCATGAAAAAGTCAAGGTCACTCATATTTTAGTTGCTGTTCAAATGACTCTAAGCACTATGGGACTTAACACCTGAGGTCATCAGTTCCCTAGACTTAGAACTAATTAGACCTAACTAACCTCAGGACATCACACACATCCATCCCCGAGGCAAGATTCTAACCTGCGACTGTAGCAGCAGCGCGGTTCCGGACTGAAGCGCCTAGAACTGCAAGGCTACAGTGGCTAGCTTAGTTGATGTGGATCTGACTTCCACCACTCACGTCACTGTGGAAAGCTACTAGTCAGTCAGTTGTATGAGCATTTCTGAGTGACTTTCTAAGTAAAGTTGATCATGTTAACGAGATAACCAAAGTAAATTTGACGATGTTGATAAAGTAAAAAAGTTAGTTTGAAGGTGTAAATGAACTGCCTGTGCTGGCGTAAGCTGGCCCCAGCACATCAGGCAGCAAAGAGGTTGCGAGAAGATCGATAGAAGCCAACGACAGACTCGCAGGAAACGTGCTGCCAATGCCCTCTCGGCCACCAGTATTTAGATCGCCAGCGCGGACTGGAGGGCCAGTCTGTTGCACCGAGTGAGTTCCAGTCTGTCATCCCGGAGCCACCGAGTTGGAGTTGCAGTTACAGCCTCTAGCTAGAATCAGGCAGCACATAGGGAGCAGAATAGTGTTCATCTCGGACTTGTACTTCACCAGTAGAGAGGCTAGCATGGACTATTGCAGAGAGCTTGTATCACAATGACTTTTAATCCAGTTTACATATGCATGCAGTTTGTGTTATGGAAGGAGGATACTGGTTACCAAACAGCATCCTCACCTTGCTCCCTTGGTACACGTCTATAGAGACAACGAGACAACATAAAACAGGCAACTGATTTGAAGTCTTTACCTCCGGTTTTAGTACTGAACAGTCAGCTTTCATTGGATAAGATATGGTCAAAATATATGGGTATAAGTGTTAATAAGATCACATAACCGATCCAGCAAATGGTACTTACTTGTACACAATTTTTCCTGTGTGTTTAGAACCATATAGAATGGAAAACGTGGTACACCCAAACGCAGTTGAGGCTGACACACTTAAAATAAAGAGTGTAAAGGAATGCTTCATATACATCACATCAGGAAGCTCAGGCAACAACAGAGTTATAGAGAATGATAATTTGTCTTAAATGAAAAGTTTTGAATTTTATTTATTTCCATATGAATTTTGAATAATGTTTTTTGATATTCACATGGCAGTAAGCCCAAAGCCCATGTAAACATTGTACCATGGGTGTTTAATCGCATGAGAATTTTCGTAGAAACTTAAGAAAGTGTTGGAAATGAAACTAGGATGGAAGTAAAGGATGAAAACCACGCAAAGGTGGTAAGATGTAAGTATAAGTAAACATATAAGTAAATAAAGAGAGAGAGAGAGACTGAGAGACAGATAGGTATGACAATGATTAAGATGCTATCATGTGAAGTTTTTCTTACGTACTAAGCAATATGTATGTGCATATATATCATTTTGTCATTTTGTATGTAAAATCTATACTTTTGTCAATAACTATTGTGCTGCGACTTTTTTAAAAATAATACATTACAGAAGAAAATGCTTGTACTAATTACTGGTGCTTTCTGGGAACAGAGAAGAGCTGCAGGATCCAACAATGACAGCTGTAAAAATGTATTCTGATCCAACTTTCGTTATGAGTGAAATGGTAGGTTAAAAGGAGAGTGGATACAATCTAGGCTAGATAGTATCAACTTTTGTGGTGACATCAGGTTTGACTAACATTTCAGATCATTCTACAGGCAGATAGCGATTCATGGGGACGATAGCCACCCAATGAATTAAAACAAGTGGGTTGTATCTGGTGCTGGAATTAGATAGCAGTACACGATTTAGTATTTTTGCAACATTGAAGTAATTGTGATTTATTTAAAATTTGTGTGGTAGTAATGAGCCATGTGTCATGGTTATAGGGTAGTTCAACGTCTCAAGGATCCATGAATTAACCATTTGTAACGTAAACTGTTTTGTGTAACATGATACTTTGAACCTATCATGAGTCTTGTTTATTTTGTTTCAATGTGAGGCTTATCTTAAGAGGTCCAACTTGTGAAATAAAGTGTGTAAATAAAATGTATCTATGTATATTTTCCATATGATGATGTCAAACTATTTCATCTGTGTGCTTTCATTTATCAAAGCAGGGGGTGGATGGCATGACTGAGACACTATCGCACTATGTATGGGCAGACTGACTGATTAGCTGTGGATGATGCCACCAAACTCTTTGGCCTTGCTGTAGAATATGGAGGACACTGAGTCTGCCTGTCAGACCTGAACCCAGTATGTAATGAGGTGCTAGCTGCATTATTAGCCTGAGCTGTGGAGGATATAGTCCTTTGTCCCTCCATAAGACTTCAGAAAGTATGCAGTGTCTACAGCATGTCGAGAACTGTTTCACATACAGAAACACGTACAACCATTACTGCATATCTAAAACAGGTCTGTTGGGAGTTTGTTATTTACATTTCTGGACTTTGTTTAAACTTTGGAAGTCTCAAATACAAGGCGATATTTTGAATCGGTTATTATTCTCGCGCAGTCTTTGGTCAGAGTAGCTGTCTTGTCATCGCTGTTTGGCAGAGAGGAGCGCGGGAGTTCTTTCGTTCGAGGAGAGATGAGTCAGGCGCCGAGAAGAGGACTCTTGGCATTGCAGACGTAAAGTTAAGTGCCTCTGTGTTTAAGTAAAACAGAGGAGAAAGAATCGATTAGCGATTTAGAATGGAATGAGATGTAACGAGATTAGAGGAATGAAGGTAATAGTTTTTTAGTTGTATTGCAGTCGCGCGTAGTTTCGAACCATTGTTGAATGAGATGTTCATATTAGGGAACTTCACATTTTTCGTAAAAGATTGAGTAATTTTCACTGTAAGCTGTTTTTCGTGTTTATTAATTATTTGTCTAACATTTATGGGAGTAAGAGATTGATTTCAGTGTTGCCCTTTGTCACTGTTAATGAGTGTTGTAACATGAATTTCATGCATATAATAATATATCAGCTAATCTGAAAACAATTAGTTAAACAAATATTTCACCTAAGAGCATTGTCCACATCCTTGATCCAAATCATTTTTATTTAAAGAGTGTTTCACTCAATGATGTGTATAAAAATGTTTACTTGTTGTCTGGAGCATTGCACTAAGCCCTCAGCATTATAGTTAGAAATTTGCAGCTGGCGCATGGAGAGAAGCAAGCACCGTGTTTGCAAGCAGTTATGTTATGATGTAAGATATATTCATTTCAGGATCAATTTGCTACAAAAATTATCAACGTATAGGGACCATTTCTTGAATAACATTATTAGACATATCATTAATGCACGGGAACCACTTTGTTTAATGAAAGAGATTAATAGTAAAGTTCAGGATTTAATCAGTTTGCACACTTTTTTTTAGAAAGATTACAATACAGGACCAAATTCACGTTGTATTGTTGCAGGCAGTAGTGGTACAGGGTACCCTCTGCCACATAGTGTACAGTGGCTTCCGGAGTGTCTGTGTATGTGTATATTTGCTTGCTCTCACTGTTGGAAACGCACAAAGTCACAGCAAAGTTACAACCAACCAACCAAACAAGCAAGTAAGAGTTCAAAAAATCAAACAAAAACAACATAACGTTAAAGGAAACTTTCACTTGGTGACAGCTCTGTTCGGTTCGGGCGTCGGGGAATCTTGGTGAATTTTGTGGTCAGACATGTGCACTGCTATGTGTAACATTTTGTTCGTAATAACTTTTTGCGCTTCACTTATAAATTAATCATTTGTGTTTTATTTCCCATATGAGTCAACATACTTACTTTTGACAATTTATCTTCTTGTGACTATTGTTCTTTATCGCGATGACGCGTTAAGATGGTAAACAGTAGTTCTCAGACCAGTAATGTTCAGCCATTAGCTACGTCAACAAAAAATAATACCGCGATTTCCGACGAATTATTGTATCCTATTTTAGAAAGTCAGACAAACTCGGCAATGCAAGATGTAGATTCTACCCTCACAGACGGGCTCGTTCCAACAAATATGCAAATGTTACCGAATTCAGATAGCAATGTGTTTGCAAGACTAAATATTTCTTTCGTGAGTGATGTATCTGTTTCACCTTTACAAGTTTTAGATTCCAGACAGGAGGAATCGGTAACAACACAGACATGCAAAGAAAGGTCACAACAGAAGCAGGCAGTGAGACTACTTATAAACAATACACTCATCACACTATGATTAACGGCAGTGCTTCACAGACCAATGATTTTCGAACTATGCTTGAGATTTTACTCGCAGAAAACAACCAAATTCTAGCGGCTTAACAACAAGAAAGTAATAAAATTTTAGCGACACGTCTTGATGCAAAACAGAAGGAAAGTAACAAAATTATAGCTAGTCAGGTATCAAGTCACATTGTCTAAAAACTACGAAAGCACAGGGAAACACTTGAGAATCAGCTACAAACCACATTGACACAAAATTAAATAACATTTCTCACTATGTGGACGCGTTTACGGAAAATCAGACACAGATGCAGTCTTTATTTTCGCAAGGAGTTGTTGAAGTAGATAATTAGTTAAAACATATTAAAGAAACAACGCACAGAGAGAAAGAGTTGCTTCTCAAGAAGATAAATAAAGTAGTTCCCAGCGCTACAGTCGCAGGCCACAACGTGAAAACAATCAAGCTTTAGGAACAGACAGTCATTTGGAATAGGAAATTAATGAAGTCATCAATGACACTACGACACAACTGCAATCTCTAACAGCACAAATATAAGACATTCCTGAGAAAGCTGAAAAATTAGAACACAGACTTTTCGGATTCGACGAATTCCATATCTCAACGTAATACACCTTGAAACACTCAGTACGAAAGCTTCGAGAGGTCTTCATCACATCACCAATAAAAAACCGTTCATTGATTTTCTTGTTTTCCCAATGATGTCAACATCACACCGATATATAACGGTCACGTTGTGGCCTCAGATATTTCATTTTCTTTTGACATCAACAGGTTGTACGTAGTTAGCAGTTACGTTTTTCTACATTTTTCTTCAATTTACGTGTATGTACACATAATATTAACAGTTCTTTTAGCACCATACAATACTATAAGTGTAAGCCATGTCGTATGTTTATTTTCACTGTGTCATTATTTTAATGAAAAAGATACAATGCTTGTTACAGGGCATATACAATGACCTGTTCTAAGGTAACTGACCCAGTTCTTTACAGTGCATCATTTTACAAGCACAGGCTACGTAAAATAAGACAGCAATGATGTTTTTTCTTTAAAAACAAATGCATCACAGAGGACAAAAGTAACTTGAGAAACAATAACATCGAATTTTGCGCGTCGTAATGCATTTTCGCTTACAGGCTGACGCATAAAAGTACGCAAAAATGGATTCCAGATATAAATCTATTTCTACAGTATAACATATACTGTAAAAAAAAATCGGAGGAGATATTTAATTTCAGCGCCTTACACTGAGATATACTAACACTGTGCCATAACCAGGGTTTCTTCATTGACTGTGAGAGTTTTACTACTGGTGTCGTATGTGAAGGGAAGACTTACAAGGATTTGTTATAGATGAAGTATTTAAAGCGATGATTTATGGCTTTTTATAGTGAGGATATGATGACACAATAAGAAGTAATGATCGTGAACCTTTTATGATTATTATGCAGACATTTATGATTCATGATATGAGATATGGAATATTGATGCTAGAGATTGTGTGATGATTTTACCCTTGGTGTATGCTTTGTTGATTGTGTTTTGGTGTGTTTCTCTGATCAGAAGTATTTCTGATGGTTTGCGATAAGGTGTTATCAAACGATAATGCAAGTCTATGAATTTACAGGAAGATAAATACTTCGTTTCAACAAGATGCATTTTTTTCTCCGTTTATAGCAACGTGAAGGACTGAAGACGCTTATTTCCATGTACTTGCTTGGATGAATTTGTGACTTTGCTTGCGCTAATGGATTTTTCCTCTTTCACAGGTTAACACAATTTTTCATCTTTTTTCAGCTATAGCTAACCGATTTCATTGGAAAGACATAATTTCTTTATTAATTCATTCTGTATGTTTATTACGCCTGTTCGTAGACATTAAGTTCTCTTCTTGATACCATTTGAATTTTGCATTTTGGGTAATTATAAGTAATTGGCACGAGCGTAGGTTAAGGCTGCGTTATAACTTTTTCATTCGCTTTGTATTTTGTGACTGACAGACGACAGACAAATGTAACAATTTTTTTTCGGTAGCAGCAAAATATTATGCACATTCGTTTCTTTTCCTTCCCTTTCCGCTGTATCCTTATACACGTTTACCCGAGCATAAAAAAAAACAGTCTGCAGAAATTGCAACACGAGTAATTCATTTATACCCATGTAAAAAGTAAGAAGACATAACAATGTTTGTTTGCCTGTGGCTATTTTCAGAATGCATCGTACATGTAATGATTAATATATTTTAATGTTTCTTTCCTCTCAAGGTACGTAACAGATTTCGATTATGATTATTCTCTTTGAGATGTCACTACCGACACATATGTACAAACTGTAATCTCGATGTTCATAAGAAATGTTTGTTATTCTTTGTCATGTAATTTGAAAGTTTGCTGTATGTAGTTTTAGATAAACGTCTGATAAACGCCTTATTTTTATTTTCTTTCACTGTATTGTAACAGAATATGTGTACTTTGTAAAAGCAGCACATTCATGAACTCACTTAGAGCAACTCTCTGCACTGTGGGAAAGTTCGGCGTATTTCGAACGTTTTCTTTACCCAGGCAAGCCACATCGATTATCATCATTTTAGATGACTCCACAGACTTTTGGTGAAAATGACGTGGCAGTACCTATTGTGAGTGGCCTGGCTCTGAGTAGACACTGGCTTTATTATGGACGTTTGCTACGTCCACGGAGTTTGTTCTTAGCCGCCCCGCAAACAGTCATGATACAACACTTTCACTTGATGAGTTATTACATCATTACAAGCGCTAAAAGACGCTTCAACATGTGCTAGATTGTGAACTATAATATACACTCAAGTCAACAGCTTCATGTAGAACAACTACGCAAAGACATTGCTTTGACACATTTTTGCTACAACTAAAAGACAGTGCAATCACAGTCAATCTCGCGAACTTTTGTGCAGAATAACTACAGAAATAATAACACCATGAATGTCATTTTTTCCCACAGTTGATGACTTCATAACTAATGCACACAAATGGAATGAAAATTTTCTTTAACTTGTGCATTATTCTTTCAATGGAAACGTAACATATTCTGAGTGCACCTGAGCAGCAATGTAAGCAACAGTTGTAACTGAAATGACTTCAGTTATGACAGCGAACCGATAGTGCTGTACTGACAAGTTACTCTGTAACTGCATTATATGATATGAAGATGGGCAGCTAGCCTGAAACCGGTCATTGAAAATAAAAAAAATAGCGATCAAAGACTGAAATGACTTTAGTTATTACAGCGAACCGATAGGTCTGTACTGACAAGTTACTCTGTAACTGCAATGTATGATCTGAAGATGGGCAGCTAGCCTGAAACCGGTCATTGAAAATAAAAAATAGCGATCAAAGACTGAAATGCCATATTTTTATTTAATTTATGTGCGACTGACCACAAGTTCTAAAAGCAAAAAGCCTTTCATGACTTTTTTCTAGTGCATATATGCATCTCACATGTATGTACTGTATAGTCTGTAATTTTTTTATGTTCCTCTATGATATATTGTACTACTTCCCAGCTTACTACTACTTTTGTGTAATATTGTATAGACGAATTTTGCAGTACAATCTTAGCCGTATGCGAGTAAGAACAGAACTGATTATGAAAACAATAACTGGATTCAAGCAGTGTGCAGTAGTTGGTCTTGACTGAAGTAGGGTTAGGCAATAGCTGATAGTACTGTCGATCTATCGATAATTTAAATCTGTTGACGACCTTATTGACTACGGACAGTGCATATCACTTTTTAATTGTGTGATTGAAAATAAAAAAATCTTCAAATTTTACTACGCGTCAACTAGGTCGTGTGTAGTTTCATTTAGGAAATAGGGAATTTGGGGGGGGGGGGGTCTGGACCTCCTGGACACACACCCCCACACCCCCCGTTTGGCTATGTTCTTACTCGCACTCCATGTGATTTCTGATTTCACCAAGCGAGGTGACGCAATGGTTAGCACATTGTGCCTGCATTCGAGAGGATGACGTTTGCTGCTCGTGAGTGAGAAGGTAGTAATATTCGATGTTCTTGCACCTGTCGTGATTTAGCCTGAAAGTTACATTTTTTATCTATTTACCAGGTTTCACTAGATTTTCCCGTCAGACAACCACGTCACGATTGGTAACAAGCGCCAGTTTCTAACTTCACTTACGCTATTTGGAGCATGTTGCTGTTTATGTCCAGAATCCTCTACCAGTTATTTTAGGATCAGGTATACATTTGACTTTAATGATTATGGCGGGGTGGTTGGAGAAGCTGATAGGGATGACGTCGTAACCATAAATGTCAGATCCAATTCAGCAAGCTGCTGAATCACATCTTACACGTGCAGACCTCCAAAGACAATGGTGTTTCCCCTGTTGCATCAGCTGCTCTTAAAATGCAATTTAGGTGCTTTGCGTCTCGATGCTGAATTTCGGCGCATGGTATATAACTTTGACGAAGTCCTAGATTGAGAATAATATGTTTCCTCGGCTTTAATATAGCACTTAAATGTGTGTGTAATACCGATGTCGTCTATGCTGGCGTCTACGCTAGGCCTGTAAGTTCCCTTTTTTTAATGGAGTATCCTACAGGTTGCGATATGTACAGCTGTCTGCTCACTTATTTTTAGTGGAGTATTGCTGTTTGGTACAGCATCCCTCCATTAGCAAATATTCTCTTAAAAAACTACAACCTTCTGTGACTTGCCCCCCCCCCCCCCATACTGAAATGCAATTTGCATACAGACAATAACCATTACTCTCTCAGAGCCAAGCATTCGTATGTGTAACATAGTTGTCCACCAAGAGATAGTCTAAAATACGGCCGTCCATCAAGGGGGATGGACGGGCGTATTTTAGGCTATCTCTTGGTGGTAACTGCTGTCTGGTATCGCATCCCCTCATTAACTAATGTTCTATTAAGATTATTGTCATCTACAACGTACACCCCCTCCCCCTTTCCTGATTTTGAAATGCAATGTCATTATGAAGAAATTTAAGTGCTCCGGCAGAGAATTGAAATCGAATGTAACATAGATTTTCACCATGAGATCTATAAATGAAATTTAGTACTGAAGAATAACTAGTGATATACTTGAGCAATGGAATCCGTTGCCTAACACAGCTTACATGCAAAATTCTTCGATTCTCTCTTTTCCGGTTTTGTCAGAGTCCATTATTCACTATCATATAATTCTGTGCTCTAGGAGTACATTCTCAGAAATTTCCTCCTGAAACTGTGGCCTATGTTTGATACTAGTAGACTTAGTTCGATCAGGAATGCCCTTATACCTGTGCTAGACTGTTCTTTATGCCATTTTTGCTTCTGCATTTATATATATACTCCATAAGCCACCTTACGGTGTGTGGCGGACAGCACTTTGTGTACCGGTGTCACTTCCCCCTTCTCCTGTTCTTATTTCACAGGAGAAACGATTTCTAATAAGTCTCTGTGTGGGTTCGAATCCCTCTAACTCCGTCATGTGTTGTTTTGCTTCCGTGGCAGCAGACTTACAGTACTTAACTTCAGCTACTCCGTAGTCTCTATGTTTGACGTTAAGTTTACCGTTAATCTCATTTCCGCTACTCCTCGTTACTTTCATTTTTCTCCGGTTGACTTTCAGTCCGTATTGTGCACTCATTGGACTTGTAATTCTTCACTTTCTCTGAGAATAGTTGTGTCGTCCGTTAATGTTACCATTTATATGCTGTTACTCTGAACTTTTGATCCCACTCTTGAACTTTCTAGGCAGATTCAAACCTCTACGAATCCTAAATTTCGCGACATCACCACACTGTTCAGCCCAAACAAAAATCATCTACATTAACCATATATGACAGTAGTATCTGTCAATGGCCGGGAAGCCGTATTTTAACTGTATATGACGGTAGTATCTGTTCCGAAAGAACAGTTACCGTTGATGACCATGCAGCTTTGCTAGAATGAAATGATAATTAAATGGACACCCTAGCTGCCAGTCGTGTTCCGGCACTCGGCCAGTGCACATCGCGCGGTGACGGGCGGTAGCGCGGGCCAGTGTTTACGTCGCGAGCAGTGCTGAGGTGGAGAACTGACCAGCGTGTGCGAGCGCTGTTAACGCTTGTTTCTGTATAACTGTTGTAAGTAAGATGTCGACAATTAATAGAGCGAACAGCGTTCAGTGTGTTTTCGATCGCGCAGCCTTGCGACCGACGGCGTTTGAAATTCATGAGTGGATCTTTGAGGATTTGAAATTGCCTGAATATATAGTCGACACGTTCCAGTTGGACTTTGTGCAGTACTCGTTATTTATCAAATTTATTTCGAGTGACACTTATGAGAAATTCGTTGAGGAGCATGTTGGTGTGAGACCATGCCGTCATAATGATGGCAGTATAAGTAATGTCCAAATCGTGCCTTCGGGATACGGAGTCAGAACCGTCAGTGTATTTAATGTGCCACCTGAGTGCCCTAATGAACTGATTGCACGTTCTCTGTCACTGTACGGCGCTGTTTTGTCAGTTACAAACGAAAAATGGTCGAGTGCATATCGCTACCAAGTTAACAGCGGGGTGCGAAGTGTACGTGTAGACTTAAAAAAGCATATACCTTCGTATGTTGCCATTGGCGGCTGTCGTGCACAGGTAACTTACATTGGACAACCCCCTACCTGTTCGATCTGCCATTCAACAGAAGATCTGCGGATGAACTGTACACGTCGACGTCCATTTCAACTTCCACGGGAACGTCCTGCAGACGGTAGTGAAAAGCTTGTTCCACTATTGAGTGAGGTAGTCGCGGGAACATGATATCGAGGCGGAGATACCAGTTCAGGTGGAATGCAGTGCCAAAGACATTCGCGGTAGGACGGACGTCGATTCGGCACCGTCATCCTCACCGGGGCAGTTACCGCTGGATACCAACGATGCGCAAGCCACCTCTGAAACTAAGCCGTGTGAGGTACAGGAGCGGGTGCAGATCAGTTTGCCTGAACCACCCCTATCGGTAGAGACTGCTGCAGACACGAAGAAAGGCCGCCGAAGGAGAAGCAAAGGGAATAGTAGCAGATGATTTGAGACCCGTACTCATGTCAGAAAGTGGCAGCGAGACTGAACCTCAATCTTCTTGCTCCGTGCGCTGCGAGGACACCGCGAGGCAAGAACGCGTTCGTGAACAAACCAAACACCTGAAGGCACTACTGAGCGCTGAGAGGGAACAGAGCACCGTAACGGCTAAGAGGAAGAGCGAGCAGAGCAGCGAGCAGCTGCAGCAGAGCTCCCACAGGAACTCGCTGACGTCAGTCGCAGCCCCGCGTGGTGGCCAGGCGGATGCGACCACGGTGACAGACTCAGCTGGCGGTGGCGGGCAGAGCGGCGCGCGCACCGCGAAGCACCCCGACAGCAATGAGCCGTGGTGGCAGCAGAACGAGGAGATGCAGCAGTAGCTGCTCTCGCGCATGGCCATCTCGCTGCGACCTTCCCCTCCGTGACCCGTTACTGGTTTTGACATTTCGTTTCGTACTCCAAACGTTACCAACGAGTTTGGTTCAAAGCCGGCGAGAAGGACGATCCAAAACTCAGAGCTCATTGTCCTCTGAACCATCATGTGTGACAGCCAAACCTACAACATTACCACACTTAACGTCAAACGTCAATAGAATTCAAAGTGCGGTGAAACTCCGTTCGCTAACTGATTTCTTGTATGGTACCAGCATTGACATTGCCCTCATACAGGAGATAGTCACAGTCTTAGAAGTGCCCGGTTACGTTCTTATTGATGACATCAATCTCCAGGATGCTGTAGGCATTGCGCGACGGTATACCCTTTACGGATGTGCAGCGGCTGCCCAGTGGTCGTGGCATTTCTCCGAGTGAATGGTGTGCAGATTGTTAACGTGTACGCCCCCTCAGGTAGCACTCATAAGAGAGATCGTTCAAAATTTTATAAAAACGAGGTTCCCATTCTTCTTAGCGCTTATCGTGCACATCTCATCCATGGTGGTGACTTCAATTGTGTGCTTAACGACAGAGACCAAACTCCTAACACGGACAGATGTATCGAACTTGAACATTTAATTCATGGCATGCGTCTTCACGCTACATGGGAACAACTGCACGGTGAACGGGTAGCGTACACCTTCGTAACCAGTCATTCTGCCAGTCGGCTGGATAGGATCTGTGTGTCCGATGCCCTCCAGCGACACACTGTGAACTGTGACATAGCTCCTGTCAACATCTCCGACCATTGTGCATATCAGTGTTACCTTAACCTACAACGTCAGCAAATTTACCGCGGGAAGGGCTACTGGAAATTGAATGTCAGCCTTCTGCAGGTATGGTCTCGCGGTTCTAGGCGCGCAGTCCGGAACCGCGCGACTGCTACGGTCGCAGGTTCGAATCCTGCCTCGGGCATGGGTGTGTGTGATGTCCTTAGGTTAGTTAGGTTTAAGTAGTTCTAAGTTCTAGGGGACTGATGACCACAGCTGTTAAGTCCCATAGTGCTCAGAGCCATTTGAACCATTTGAACCTTCTGCAGGATGCCCAACTTGAAGAGGAGGTGAACATAACGTGGCAACAGCTCCAGCGGCACCGACGTCGTTACTCTAGCGTTCTACAGTGGTGGATTCAGTGTGCTAAGCCTAAATTACGCCTCACCCTCATGAGCTACGCCCGACAAAAAAGCTTTTGGCAGAAACAGAGTATTGAATTTTATTATCGCTGTTTGAGAGAACTGTACAGTCGCACTAACAATCCTTCTCGCGATATCGACGTAAAGATCAAACGATATAAAGCGAAAATCACGGCGATACAACGTCAACGAATGCAAGGCATCATCGTGCGAGCCCACCCCAAGGACGTTGCCACCGAAGAACGGGCCTCTCTGTACCACATCCTGAGAACGATGTAACGGTGTAAAGCCATGTTGATTGAAGCCGTCATTGATGACGCTGAGAATACCATCACGAAGCAACATGACATCATCTCGCACGTCTACGACTATTATAGTCAACTTTACAAGAAGCAACCCGTTGATGAACACTCGTGCGACGATTTTCTTAGGACCTTGAGCTGTCGCTTGTCACAACAGGATAATGCAAAGCTGGAATCTGTTTTCACAGAGGACGAAATCCGACTGGCGGTCCACAGTGCAAAGAAAGGGAAATCACCAGGACCCGATGGTCTCAGCGCTGAGTTTTACCAGCGGTACTGGAACCTCCTCGGTCCGACACTCCTCGAGATAGCGAATGAACTCTGGCACCTGGAAGTCATACCCAAGGCATTTACGGAAGGTATCATCCTGCCCTTACCGAAAAAAGGGAACAGCAGGAAAGTCGAATACATGCGACCCATCACACTCCTGAATGCCGATTTCAAAATCGTCCCCAGATCGATTAAGCTAAGGATGCAAACCGTTATGTACAAGGTTTTAGGCAGTTACCAGTACAGTGCAGTGTCAGGCCGAAGTGCAATCTCAGCTGCCTGCGATTTGAGGGACATCATCTGTTCATATGCTAACACCAATGGACAGGGCGCTCTGATCTTTCTATATTTTGAGAAGGCTTATGACCGTGTACGTCATGATTTCCTCCTTAAAAGCATGAAGAAACTAGGATTTGGACCTCATCTCATAGAATTAATTCGCAAACTTACTACAAACTCCTCTTCACGGATTCTCATTAATGGCCATTTTACAAAAGAAGTTTCCATTGAGCAATTCATCCGCCAAAGATGTCCTCTGTCAATGATTTTGTACGCCATTGCAGTAGAGCCGCTACTGAACAACTTAGTGCATAGTGGGATCGGGCTTAGCGTCGAATCTGTCACTATCCCATGCATTGCGTATGCTGACGATATATGCGTAACTGTGTCATCATCGCAACAACTTCTGTCGGCAGAAACTCTTCTACAAACATTCACGTTTCTTTCAGGAGCATTACTCAATAGAACTAAAACCACAGCTTTGCAGATCGGTGGCGGTATCGGAGACATATCCCATGTTACCTGGTGCAAGGTAAAGGATTATCACACAACCCTCGGTGCTACCTTTGGGGCCAAACCAGACAAATTGCTGACGAAGAACTGGTCACACACGCTTAATAAATTACGTGCTGCTTTGATACTTCACTCCGACCGCGACTTGAACATACTACAGAAAGTTAAGACCATCGAGATCGCCATTACGAGCAAGATGAATTATTTGGCGCAAATTCTTCCAATCTTCGACCATCTAGCCAAGAGTATACAACAAGCGTTATGTTGGTTTCTTTTTAGGGGGCATATTTTTGAAGTTCAATTCGATACCTTAACCTTACCTTCGTCCGAAGGTGGCCTTAACCTCATTAAAGTACACAAAAAATGTGTCACCCTGCCCTTAAATCGCATCAGGAAGGAGTTTCGTACCAGGAGGACCAGTATCATCAGAAACCTTGTTCAGCGGTGGAAGCCTCATAGCTTTGACCCACCCGTTAATATCGCCGGCGTTCCACTTTCTTACCGACATGTGCGACTGTACTACATGGAAATGAGCTACATTCGACACAACATCGTCGATAACGGAAGCCTGACGAACAGGAAGCTTTATGATCTTCTCATGACAACAAATCACAGGAATCGTCTCGAAGAAAAACATCCACATACACATTGAAGTATAGTATGGCAGAATGTGCACAGCGACATGTTACCATCACGCGTCACAGCCGACTAGTATCTCACAGTCAACGATAAAGTAGCAACGAATGAAAAGCTACATAAAATAGGCCTTCATCCAACGCCCAACTGTGACGCATGCGGAAGAGTCGATACGCTTATTCATAGGTTCACGTGCGGACATGCAGAAGAAATTACAACATTTCTTCGTCAACGATTGTCAGTGATAGACCGTACGACGCCCGGTGGTATAGACCTTTAAGAGATCATTCAGCCACAAAAACTGAGATATCCACGAGCAAAAAACAACGCTGCAACGTGGATCATGGGCCACACAGCATCGTTTATTATGCAGATTAGGCATGCTATTTTCCTAGACTATTATTCTTACATAGAAATTGAACACTTTAAAATAAGCCAACATTGTGACTACAGGAGGATATTTGGAAATATGCTGAAAATCATAATTAACGGTTAAATGCTTCAAATACAATATTTTGGATAGCAAAGGTTGCCAGTTACCTGTATGTATGAATCCTATTTGCTTCCTGGGACTTTAGTTCTTGTCAGACTTTTAAGATACTATTCAGATGCTCACCAATGCAGAAGGCATTTATTCTTTCCCATTTTCGTCTTAACATTTTCCTTCTCTCGCAGAGCATCGGAGCAACTTCCCTTCAACAATTAAGTGATAGTCTTTTGAGCACCATAAAATTTCCTGTTTACTACTTCCTTAAAAAAAAAAAAAAAAAAAAAAAAAAAAAAAAAAAAACCTCAAGAAGACATTTCATTTCTTATATTGCGCAACGGCAGCCTAGAAATGATGTGTACTATGTTCATTCTATTCTCATTACAAATCGGAGCAAATGCTTATTTTCCCTTCCTTAAAAGAAAAGAAAAAAAGCTGCAAACAGGCGTTGATAAACTTCATTGGGGACATGGGGAGATCCCGGGTTCGAGTCCCAGTCGGGGCACACATTTTCAACATGTCCCCAATGAAGTATATCAACGCCTGTTTGCAGCTAGGGTGTCCATTTAATTATCACTTCATTCTAGCAAGGCTGCGTGGTCATCAACAGTAACTGTATTTACGGAACAGATACTACCGTCATATATAGTTAAAATACGGCTTCCCGGCCATTGACCTTCTTGTGCGAACGCACACACTATGCCCGAACTCGTACCGAACTTGGTAGATTAATCTGCCACGATTAATGAGTATGATGGGCAAACATCTATTAGGCGCACTACGAATATAGTGGTGTGGACATGTTGGGAGTGTGGGTCTCACGGGGAGCGTGCAAGGGATAAGTCCCTGCAGGCGCTCGATCCTCTGTGCCGTCTGTAGCTCAGATGGATAGAGCGTCTGCCATGTAAGCAGGAGATCCCGGGTTCGAGTCCCGGTCGGGGCACATGTTTTCAACATGTCCCAAATGAAGTGTATCAACGCCTGTTTGCAGCTAGGGTGTCCATTTAATTATCATTTCATCCACATTAAGCTTATACAGTCATACGATGAGATCTAATGTATGCAGGAGGTGTTGATGTTGACAACTGGATTACAACGCTTTTGCCAGAGTGGCCAGTCCCCTCCTGGGAGACTGTGCAGAAAGCCCCACTCACCTGGTCCTTGAGGTGGTGCGCTGTCGAGCAGTAGAGGTACAGCTGGATCCCCAACACTGGAAGAGCTGCCCAGCACTTCATGGCGGCTGCGTTGTCCGTGCTCTGCGGAAACACCAAACACACACTCGCCACACTATTTCTGTGCGAAAATCATTAAGGATTAACTAGGTCCTTCATTTAAAGCACAGCCTTCAGTATTCACTGAGTCCAAGGGCGTAAAAAGCTCTAAAACTGGATGGAGCTGTGAGGGGTACCTAGGGACTGGGAAAAGGCGCAGGTGATTCCCGTTTTCAAGCGTTTTATGATCCCGTGATATGGCGTTATGAATTCTGCAGACAGAGACATTGTGCAACTCAACTGTTCACACATGAGATCCAGAGCCTTTCAGACATGGGTGCCCAGGTTGATGACGTGTTCTTGATTTCAGCAAGGCGTTTGATACAGTTAAACACTACCGTTTACTGAACAAAATACGAGCTTACCGAAAGTCAGACCTGACTTTTGACTGGATCAGAGACTTCCTTGCTCAGAGAACTCAACACGTCGCTCTTAACGGAACGATTTCACAGTCTGTAAAGGTAATTTCAGGAGTACCCCAAGGAAGTGTGATAGGACCGTTACTGTTTAAAATGCATATAACATACGATCTAGTGGACGTCGGGCCTAGTGATCTAGTGGTAAGGCGCATGCTTGGAAACTGAGGGTTCGCGGAATGGAATCCCGGCCAGATCACGGAAATTTTCAGTCTGCCTTTAATTTAGCCTCATCTTACAACGATGTGATTAGTCACCAGGAACGATACGTGCCACAGATTCCATTTTAAACCGCAGGTCCGCTTTCCTCAGGAAAGATGCCAATTGAACTGGACGTCCCTGCCTACAGTCACAATATTCTGCACTGGTTGGACCATCCCAGAGGCAAGTCGCTCCCCTTGGACTCAGATGACGTGATGTAAAATGCTGTCAGTTTATAACAAAATCTTTGTGCCAAACACTTGATATAAATTTTCAGACAAAATTGTACCGAGAGTGATATTACACAGAGCAAATAAAATAAACAACCTTTAGGGATAATGAGGAATGTAAACTAATGATTAATTCACTTAACAAAGAACGTGAAACCTCCCCTTGGAAAAATTTATGAATTACTGTGCTGGTAAACCCCTTACGTTATTTGATTTTCAAACAGCTGAGCAAAACTGAACGTACTCAGACATTTCTCTCTTTACTTGTTCTGATCATCACTAAACTGACACACAACATTTTTAGCGCAACGCAATCTGACTTTCAATAATCCCTACAAAAGAATGGCCCTCACTAACAACAACCTATACCTTTCATGATTCAGGTAGCTCATAAAAATCTTCGTTACTCGAACTACTGCAATACAGCGAGCGCCAATACTGCCAGCTACATAAAAGATGCTAAATACTGAAGGCACTAACTTCTGATAGGCGTAGTTAGCAAATGAAAGATTTTGATAGAGAACAGACAATGTATTTACCTTAATAATATTCAAAAGTCATCACACACACACACACACATATATATATATATATATATCAGTTCATGATATACAGTATTACAAATTTACTCATTCTGATGGACACACGTCCAGATCGTCCGCTCTCAAAATTCTGCCATCTCTCTCCCCACATCCACCACTGCTGGCGGCTCACCTGCAACTGCGCAACGCTACGCACTGTTCACATCCAACTGTCCAACTCTACAATAGCAAATATTCCAACATTGCAAACCAGCCACAGACTTCACACAGCACAGTCAGTGATTTTCAGTTAGAGCGCTATGTGGCGAGTAACGAAGATTTTTGTGAGGTAAGCGATTCATGGAAGGTATAGGTTATTGTTAGTCAGGGCCATTGTTTTGTAGGGATTATTGAAAGTCAGATTGCGTTGCGCTAAAAATATTGTTTGTCAGTTCAGTGTCGATCAGAATAAGTAAAGAAAGAAATGTCTGAGTACGTTCAGTTCTACTCAGCTATTTGAAAATCAACTAACTCCAGAGGTTTATCAGCACAGTTATACATAAGGGGATGTTTCAAACAGAATAGTCATTGTACAAATCATTGACGAAAATAAACGACTCCCGACGTATTGGTCACAGGATACCGTCTCCTCCCTAAGAAGTAACCCAGTCTCCAACCGGAATCATAAAAGGAGTCGAGAACAGTGCTCTTGCGGAGGTATAGAGCCCATGTGTTCTCGTAGAGCTGTCCCAAGTGCTTCCCCAGAGGTGCCAAACCAGAACGCCCTCAACGAGCTGTCACCTCTCTCCACTCGCCACAGTTCGAATAAACTGTCCTTCGCCAATCGCAAGGCTCTGTTAATATCTGGTCAACGAAAATAACAAACTGCCTAACTCCCCTCCTAAGAAATGTTTTATCAACCAGCGAAAGGCTTGTGTTTCCGTAAGCACAGTTGCTAAAAATTAAGTGCAAAATTTCCACCCCCTTAAATATTTTTATTTTAGCCAATACACGATTCTCACACATCTGTAATTCTTAGAAAATGGTAGTTTTTTAGGGGCAGCCAATGGAGCTCTTTTTCTGTATTTTCCACGAGCTGAGAGGTCGTTCTCCCAGTGTAAAGGAGGCGCCTGGCTGACTGCACATCGCCTACACAAGGGGAGAAAATAAATTCTACAGCAAAGTCAGCTATTCATTTCCACGAAAAAATAGAGCTTTTTATCTGTTCTCTAGAAAGACTTCCGACCACAGCAAAAACTGTATAGCTGAACAGCTGTGGCTTGCAAGTTTTCATCGTGGTTCATAAACGTGCACTCAAAGATTGTGCCGACGCACTCTACATCTACATCTACATTGATACTCCGCAAGCCACCCAACGGTGTGTGGCGGAGGGCACTTTACGTGCCACTGTCATTTCCTCCCTTTCCTGTTCCAGTCGCGTATGGTTCGCGGGAAGAACGACTGTCTGAAAGCCTCCGTGCTCTCATGCTGTGCTGTTCACCATAATCGGAGGAAAAGTTTGTAACGGCTAACAACCCGGCATAAACAAAACAGACCGTGGGCTGTCTGCCCTGCACGCAGCACCCAGACCATTGGTGGCTCTTTTCTCAGAAACAGGGACGACCCTTTGAGGACTACAATGGAGTCGCCAAAATTCACCTGCCACTTCCTGGGCTCATTACATGGCTGAGAAATGCTTCTACAGAACAATCCAGCATGAAGTAGCTACCTAGTGTGGAGAGAGTTTTAAAGTGAGAAATGGTGACTTAATTGTTGCAATCACCGAGACTGCTCATAATAATAATTATTAATATATTTAATAGGTAGAAGAACGTCTCAGACGCGAACGCTGAATGAAAGAAATGAAATAAAAATGAGGCATTTCATCACTTCCAATATCGGCGAAAAACTACACAGGTGGTGTCGCACTGAGATAGAATGGTATAGCAACAACAAGGAACTTTTTTATTACAAGCCTCCAAACTTAACAAGAGAAGATGATCAGGAAAAATGGGAAGTAGTTCTTAGCCAAATTAACATTTTAGTTCGTGCACGCTTCACTCACTCAAATATGGCGATCATACACACTCATACCAAATGCTGATATATACTGATGAGTTTATTTCAGTTTGTAGAAATTGAAAAAAAAGGCGAAAACCAGCTCGTATGCTCCGCTCACGCCTTTTAAAAACGTTACTATATTTTTTTCTGAAACATAGCTCTCATTCGTACTTATACTTAACAAATTTGTATTTCTTATTAAGCCGCAAAAACTCTCTCTTTCACTTTAACGGCGGCGAACCTACCTTTAAGTCCATTCACTATTTCAATGATTAACAACCATTGCCACTCATATGTTCATTAAACAATTTAAATTTCTAACTAACATTCACTCTTCAACTCTGTAAAACAACATAATTATTTACGTGTCAGATTCAAAATGGGGAATTGGCAACAAACAACAGTGACTCAACTGCATGCGATCATTCCGCGCGAAACTCGAACGACTCTCTCGTATTCTGGCGCATGGCCTTCAGCGCTTGGCCCTTGTTGTACGAATAGGAAGGTAACTCCTCTGTTGGGAATAGCCGGGCTCAGCTCCGAAAGTTCCAGACAACCAGCGATACGTTAGGAGTATAGTTTACATCATAAAACTATCGATAGTAGTGCCGTTACAGTTCCTCTTACAGTCCATGGCTTTTGCAGTCATGATCTATTATCAATCTTTCCAAAATGAAATGATTTCGTATGCTGCATACTAATTATTGTATCATAAATTCTGGCAGCATTCGGCTCGATTTGCAGCTCGTGACGCACACCAGTGACTGGTTTGTTTAAACAGCGCATGAGCAATGACATTTTGTCGCCGCAGGATTTGAACAAGAAAGAGAAACACGTTTTCAGTCTGAGCGCGAAATTATGTCCATAGTGTTCATATGAATACGGAGAGTTGGGGAAACAACTCACTACCTATAAGGGGTGTAGGAGAAGTATTCCTCCTCTGAATCAGTGCTGACAACATAAACACGTTATTTACTGCTTACATATGTGCTCCGTAATGATCGCAAACGCAGGTAAAACGAAAATTACAGACTTGCGAAATGTGCCATTTCGAACAACGACAGCAGGGATCATAACTTGACGAACAGGGTAGTTTCTAGGCGTCGGTTCATGCACAAAGCTCTGTGGTGGTTGTTTGTTATTTTCATAAATGTGTTTCTGTGTGTACTAAGTTTGTTTGTAAGAAGTCTGGTATTAAAAATAGAATCGTTTCTGGACAACTATTTAAGTATGAAATTTTCACTCTACAGCTGAGGGTGCGCTGATATGAAACTTCCTGGCAGAATAAAACTGTGTGCCGGAACGAGACTCGAACTTCGGACCTTTGCCTTTCACGGGCAGTGCTCTACCAACTGAGACTCCCAAGCACGACTCACGCCCCGTAGAAGACGGGGTACTGGCGGAATTAAAGCTGTGAGGGCGAGGCGTGAGTCGTGCTTGGGGAGCTCAGTTGGTAGAGCACTTGCCCCGAAAGGCAAATGTCGCGAGTGCGAGTCTCGGTCCGGCACACAGTTTTAATCTGCCAGGAAGTTTCAACTATTTATGAATAGTGTTTGTGGATATTAACACGCTAATGACCTGCATGTGACAAAAAATTGCAAAGGTATTCGCACTAATTTGTCGACTGTGATTGCTTATCTCATTTCCTTACTTTATTTTTTCTATTCTTTTTCGTATTAATATTAGTAAATAATTACAGACTTGCGAAATGTTCTACGGATCGGAGCGTGGAATGTCAGATCCCTTAATCCGGCAGGTAGGTTAGAAAATTTAAAAAGGGAAATGGATAGGTTAAAGTTAGATATAGTGGGAATTAGTGCAGTTCGGTGGCAGGACGAACAAGACTTTTGGTCAGGTGAATACAGGGTTATAAATACAAAATCAAATAGGGGTAATGCAGGAGTAGGTTTAATAATGAATAAAAAAATAGGAGTGCGGGTAAGCTATTACCAACAACATAGTGAACGCATTATTGTAGCCAAGAAAGACACGAAGCCCATGCCTACTACAGTAGTAAAAGTTTATATGCCAACTAGCTCCGCAGATGATGAAGAAATTGATGAAATGTATGATGAGATAAAAGAAATTATTCAGGTAGTGAAGGGAGACGAAAATTTAATAGTCATGGGTGACTGGAATTCAAGAGTAGGAAAAGGGAGAGAAGGAAACATAGTGGGTGAATATGGATTGGGGCAGAGAAATGAAAGAGGAAGCCGTCTGGTAGAATTTTGCACAGAGCATAACTTAATCATAGCTAGCACTTGGTTCAAGAATCATAAAAGAAGGTTGTACACATGGGAGAATCCTGGAGATACTAGAAGGTATCAGATAGATTATATAATGGTAAGACAGAGATTTAGGAACCAGGTTTTAAATTGTAAGGCATTTCCAGGGGCAAATGTGGACTCTGACCACAACCTATTGGTTATGAACTGTAGATTACAACTGAAGAAACTGCAAAAAGGTGGGAATTTAAGGAGATGGTACCTGGATAAACTGACTAAACCAGAGGTTGTACAGAGTTTCAGGGAGAGCATAAGGGAACAATTGACAGGAATGGGGGAAAGAAATACAGTAGAAGAAAAATGGGTAGCTCTGAGGGATGAAGTAGTGAAGGCAGCAGAGGATCAAGTAGGTAAACAGACGAGGGCTAATAGAAATCCTTGGGTAACAGAAGAAATACTGAATTTAATTGATGAAAGGAGAAAGTATAAAAACGCATAAATGAAGCAGGCAAAAAGGAATATAAACGTCTCAAAAATGAGATCGACAGGAAGTGCAAAATGGCTAAGCAGGGATGGCTAGAGGACAAATGTAAGGATGTAGAGGCTTATCTCACTAGGGGTAAGATAGATACTGACTACAGGAAAATTAAAGAGACCTTTGGAGAAAAGAGAGCCACTTGTATGAATATCAAGAGCTCAGATGGAAACCCAGTTCTAAGCAAAGAAGAGAAAGCAGAAAGGTGGAAGGAGTATATAGAGGGTCTATATAAGGGCAATGTACTTGAGGACAATATTATGGAAATGGAAGGGGATGTAGAGGAAGATGAAATGGGAGATGCGATACTGCGTGAAGAGTTTGAGAGAGCACTGAAAGACCTGAGTCGAAACGAGGCCCCGGGAGTAGACAACATACCATTAGAACTACTGACGGCCTTGAGAGAGCCAGTCCTGACAAGACTCTACCATATGGTGAGCAAGATGTATGAGACAGGCGAAATACCCTCAGACTTCAAGAAGAATATAATAATTCCAATCCCAAAGAAAGCAGATGTTGACAGATGTGAAAATTACCGAACTATCAGTTTAATAAGTCATGGCTGCAAAATACTAACGCGAATTCTTTACAGACGAATGGACAAACTAGTAGAAGCCGACCTCGGCGAAGATCAGTTTGGATTCCGCAGAAATGTTTGAACACGTGAGGCAATACTGACCCTACGACTTATCTTAGAAGAAAGATTAAGGAAAGGCAAACCTACATTTCTAGCATTTGTAGACTTAGAGCAAGCTTTTGACAATGTTGACTGGAATACTCTCTTTCAAATTCTAAAGGTGGCAGGGGTAAAATACAGGGAGCGAAAGGCTATTTACAATTTGTACAGAAACCAGATGGCAGTTATAAGAGTCGAGGGGCATGAAAGGGAAGCAGCAGTTGGGAAAGGAGTGAGACAGGGTTGTAGCCTGTCCCCGATGTTATTCAATCTGTATATTGAGCAAGCAGAAAAGGAAACAAAAGAAAAATTCGGAGTAGGTATTAAAGTCGATGGAGAAGAAATAAAAACTTTGAGATTCGCCGATGACACTGTAACTCTGTCAGAGACAGCAAAGGACGTGGAAGAGCAGTTGAACGGAATGGACAGTGTCTTGAAAGGAGGGTATAAGATGAACATCAACAAAAGCAAAACGAGGATAATGGAGTTTAGTCGAATTAAGTCTGGTGTTGCTGAGGGAATTAGATTAGGAAATGAGACACTTAAAGTAGTTAAGGAGTTTTGCTATTTGGGGAGCAAAGTAACTGATGATGGTCGAAGTAGAGAGGATATAAAATGTAGACTGGCAATGGCAAGGAAAGCGTTTCTGAAGAAGAGAAATTTGTTAGCATCGAGTATAGATTTGAGTGTCAGGAAGTCGTTTCTGACAGTATTTGTATGGAGTGTAGCCATGTATGGAAGTGAAACATGGACGATAAATAGTTTGGACAAGAAGAGAATAGAAGCTTTCGAAATGTGGTGCTACAGAAGAATGCTGAAGATTAGATGGGTAGATCACATAACTAATGAGGAGGTATTGAATAGAATTGGGGAGAAGAGGAGTTTGTGGCACAATTTGACAAGAAGAAGGGAGCGGTTGGTAGGACACGTTCTGAGGCATCAAGGGATCACAAATTTAGCATTGGATGGCAGCGTGGAGGGTAAAAATCGTAGAGGGAGACCAAGAGATCAATACACTAAGCAGATTCAGAAGGATGTAGGTTGCAGTAAGTACTGGGAGATGAAGAAGCTTGCACAGGATAGAGTAGCATGGAGAGTTGCATCAAACCAGTCTCTGGACTGAAGACAACAACAACAACAAATAATTGTGGACGTATTAGAACGCTAACAATTGTTGAAACTGAAGGTAATTTATCATAATGAATTAGCTGCGACTAGTTGCTTTTATAGGCGTTTATTTTCCCATGGTAAATTTCAAGATGCTGGCGTCCCACTTCCAAATGTTTACATTTATTTACGAGTCGTGACCATTGTTTCTTTATGAACGTAATTGCTGAATTTTGGAACCCCCGGTTTTGTCACGGGCACTGCAGTTTTGACTTTACACACTGGGAGCGCTGCTGTTGCGTCACGTGACGAAACGGTCAGCGACGTTTGGTAAGTTTCTGTCAGGCGTATGGGTCACCAAAGGTTGCCCATGCCTGATTTAGGTAGTTTCACTGAAGTTTTGAACAAGGTATATGAAACTGCAAGTAGGCTACGTCCTGTATGTATTGTTACTTTCTTTCTGCGTTTTTTATTCACTTCTTTAGCCTCCTGTTACATTTTTTTCTTGGCAGTATAAAGACAACTGCTATTACAATCTGTGGTAGATACACGAATTTCAAAGCGTATGAGTAAATACAGTAGGCAGAAAAGTATGGAGACAGGTGGTGTGTTACATACGTACGTATGTGGCTGGGAAGAGCACCATGCAGGAGCTGACGGCGCCGACGGCGAGCTGCAGCATAGCCACGGGGCTCATCACGACGTTGAGGAAGCTCACCAGCCTGCAACAGGCGGGCACACGCGGCTCACCAGGGGCTGTGCTGGGCCACGGGGGGCTAGCAGGCGAGGCTGGACAGCGTCACATGGACACAGGCGCGTGGTACGGTGCGGGACCGCCGTTGACATCCGGTGCCTCTGTCGTTGGGGATGATACCTTTCAATACCGGCTCCTTGACCAGTGTTCAAGCTTTACATCTGAGCTTTTTGCTCTCTATCAGGCTGTTCAGTATATTCGCCGCCATCGTCATTCTCCCTATGAAATCTGCTCTGATTCTTTGAGCGCCATTCAGAGTCTCCGTGACCCATATTCGGACCACTCTCCCGCGCGACGATTTCAACGGTCCCTTCAGTCTCTAGCTGATACCGGCGCTCGTGTCCTTTTTTTGTGGATTTCCTGGCCACGTTGGGTGTACCTGGGAACGAAGCTGCTGATGCTGCGGCCAAGGCTGCTGTCCTCCTGCCTCGGACAGCTTCCTTTTGTGTCCCATCAAGTGATGTTAGTGGGGTTGTTTGTCGGCGCGTTTCATCATTGTGGCATGAGGCTTGGTCCTCTCTCCATGAAAATAAGTTAGGGCCATCAAACCGATCCCGACGGCTTAGACGGCCTCTTCACGGCGAGAGGCGGTCATTTTGGCCAAGTTGCGGATTGGGCATTGCCGATTTAGCCACCGCTACCTGTTGTCCGGTGACCCCTCCCCCCACCCCGCAGTGCACCTGTGGTCATCCATTGACGGTGCGCCATGTTTTATTGTCCTGTCCCCGTTTTATTCACTCTCGTATTGTCGTATGTCTGCCGTCTACCTTACAGGAGCTTTTAGCTAATGACGCTCGAGCAGCTGCTCGTGTCCTTCGTTTTATTACACTGACGGACTTGTCCAACAAGATCTAACTCTTTTATTTTGTTTCTCTGCGTCCTTGTAAGTACTTTCTGATGTTGTCCCCTTGCGTTTTTCTACGCTATTAGTGCACTAACGTTTGTGACTGGGCACTAATGACATTAGTAGTTGAGCGCCCTAAACAAAAGAAAAAAAAGCCGGAACTGAACCGCATAGGTGCTCGAACAGAGCTTGTACCATTCCTAATAAAGAGACCGTCCCTTTTATTGAGAACTTAAGATGCTACACTCTCCAAGGGTGAAAACTATTATTGCCACATCAGAATTATATTAGTTAGTCATTAACAACTCTTTTAGGCTAGTACTGATAGCCCTGTATGACTTTTATTTAGTTCGTGATTTATGTGTGTTGGGATGATCGACAATAGATACCAAACAGTGGTTGGCTGTGTAATGCAAATGTGCATTCACTTCACGTGTTTAAACCAAATATTATGCGTATTTATGCGATCGGAAATTCTCAGTAGCAGCCAGGCTACATGTACATTTAACAATTAAGCGTCAGCAAGGAGCATTAGTGATGAAATCATAGGCGGGAATGTTGTGCAACCTTAGTAGGGACCAGATCCGACTATTCGGAAGTAGGATATTACAATCTGAGACAGTGTTCCGAGACAAACTTCCGTCACAATGTTCGCAAACGTGACGTCAGATCCGCCTAGCAACAACGATCAGCCCATTGGCTGAACTGAAATATATATATATATATATATATATATATATATATATATATATAAAGTCAGAAAACGGGATTAATATGTGTGAAGGGTGGAATATAATGGCGTAGTCCAGAGCCGCCATATATATATATATATATATATATATATATATATATATATATATAGGGAACGAGAGAAGTGTCCCTATTGGCTGAGAGAGAAAGGTGGGGTGGTCTCTCTTGTCCTTCGGGAAGACAGGGAGAGTTAGTCGCGAGGAGCCACTCATAACGCACGGTCGAGTAACCGGGGCAGCTCTAAAAGAACGGTCGCGAGTGCACAATGCAGATGTTAAACAAGATATAAAGTGAAGTTATTAGTTATAAGAACGCCACGTGTCGTGGGCAGGGTCTATCATTATGTAAAGTCAGAAAACGGGATTAATGTGTGTAAAGGGTCGAATATAATGGCGTAGTCCAGAGCTGCCATATTCCAAATGCCTATTCTGTGACGTGTGTGACATAGCAATCTCTGTATTAAAACAAGTATAGTACAAACGTTGTTGACAATTAACAACTGGCATCCCTAAACACTCCAATTGAGCAGGATCACCACCTACATGGGACCTGGCGACTGAGCGCTACTTCTGTGCTACGAGGGACTTACCGAAGCAGCAAGACACCAGGTTAGTGATACCGCCCAGAGAAGCACTTCCTTCTCCCTACAATGCCAATGAGGGTGTTGTAGCTGGCTGATTCGGCGAAGGGGACCCAACAACGAGGTCATTGGTCCCATTGTGTTAGGGAAGGATGGGAAAGGAAGTCGGCCATGCCCTTTCAAAGGAACCATCCCGCCATTTTGCTGAAGCGATTTAGGGAAGTCACGGAAAGCCTAAATCAGGATGGCCGGACGCGGGTTTGAACCTTCGTTCTACCGAATGCGAGTCCACTGTGCTAACCAATGCACCACCTCGCTCGGTACCAAACAGTAATACTGTTCTGGTATAGAGGTATTGTCAATAATTGTCACTATTGGTAAATGCAGTTAATTCAGAAGTCAGAAATTTTTACCAACATGGCATTTTCCTTTGTAAGGGAGCCCTTTGTGGTGAGTTTGAATTCGGTATATGAATACACCACAGAGGCGGCAGAGGAGCGGTTCTGGCCGTTAGAAGAAATCAATCTAACGTAACCAAACAGCCTGCCAAAAGCTGTGCAAGTGGACAAAGTTCGATTGGCTACGAAAAGCAGAGTCCTCTGTGCTGTCATTGGATTTCTTCGAAACACAGCATTTTAACCCTTAACTCAATAACATTCGAAATGTGGTCTCTGGGACCCCTATGTTTAAACCGAGATTTAAGGAATAAGTCATTTGAAAATTTTAATTACATAAATTTATTTTTGTAATTCATTATGTGTTGTTTAAATACTCTTTGATGATTTTATTGCACTAAATAAAGCCAGCAGTATTTTACTTTTCATCACACAAAATTAAATACTTCTCAGTGTTTTTCCAAATATTACACATAAATGGACTGTTAAAGAACTGAATATCATACAGTGAAAAATTGTATAATCTCTGTAGCAAGTATACAGGGTGATTCACGAAGATATAAAAATATTTTAATATGTTATTCTAACAGCAAAACTAAAGGAAAAAGTTCATATAAATATAGGTCCGCAAATGTTTAGTTACGGAGTTACGGCTAATAAAAGTTTTTGCCTGAAATTTAGTCATTTCGCTAATATGAAGGCATCGCAAAACTGTATGAGGTTAAAGTAAAGTACGATTTCCATTTATTTGGTTGTTATTGATCAGGTGAATGTAATAAAATGTGTCCCAGACGCGTATCTGCAGTAGTTTTCCAGAAAATCCAAAGAAGCAAAGACGAGATTTCGTAAAATTTTTAATTTGTTAACTACTTGGCCCAATTTGTTTTTTAAATTCCAGATAATTGCACAAAGTTTTCAACAAAAGTTGTTACCATCACATTTGCCATAAATAAACACCATATCGGAATATTCCTCTGTCGTAAATTTGAAAGGCATCCCTATTTCATAAATAATCTACAAACTAAAACAGTTACTATGTGGTTTCACTTAAATACACTGTTGTTATTATGTTCTTTCACTGAACTATACAGAAAACTAACTTGTATAAAGGTTGTGAAATGACTGAAACAACTCACTAACTGTTGCCAACAATGACATAAACATTTCTATATTCTTAATGGAAAGTAAACAAATTTGCTTGTATAATAATCTTTGCTTCTCTGAATGTTCTGAAAAACTACTGCAGATACACATCTGGGACACGTTTTAGTAGATTTGGCAGACCAATAACAACAAAGTAAATAGGAATAGTGCTTTATTTTAGCCTCGTACAGTTTTGCGTTGGCTTCATATTAACGAAGTTCCTAGATTTCAGGCAAAATCTTTTATTAGCCGTAACTCCGTAACTAAACGTTTGCGGACCTATGTTTGTGAGGACTTTTTTCTTTAGTTTTACTTGTAGAATAACATATTAAAATATTAGCGTATCTTCGTGAATCACCCTGTATTTTCACACAAATTCCAGGCTTTATACATGCGAACAAAATTGCACTCGACAAGTGCAAAACGAAAGTCTGCAAAATTGAATTTCAGTCCTGGGATCTACGTTTCTCTTTACCATCAGGCGGAATGGGTTTGATTTTACCTAACACTAAGCATTTTATTGGCGAAACAGCATTGTCCTGAATTTCTGCCTCTGAATCATCCTCTTGTTCGCTAGCGGAGTTTTGATCTCTGGCTGTTGCAAGATTGTCGTCGTTCTCGTCTATTTCTTGATCTTTATCACTGACATCTTCCTCCATTCACCATCTAACAGTTTCATCAAACTTAGGATCGTCAAAGTCAACAAATTCCTTCAAACACATTTTGCACTATGCTGAAGAAAACAGGTACGCAGTTCGTGGGTGTGCTCTAGGCGATTCCAAAGCATGTCAACAACAAACACAAAAGGTGAAAATGCAACCGAGAGTAGCACTGTAGGGTTGGCAATTTAAGGAGAGCGGGGAGTGATGGTGGTTCAAATGTTCAAGCGTGTGTAAATTCCTAAGGGACCAAACTGCTTAGGTCATCGGTCCCTAGACTTACACACTACTTAAACTAACTTATGCTAAGAACAACACACACATCCAAGCCCGCGGGAGGACTCGAACCTCCGGCGAGAGGGGCCGCGCAATCCGTGACATGGCGCCTCAAACCGCACGGCCACTCAGCGCGGCAGCGGTGGTAGTGGTGGTGGTGGTGGTATGAGGGGGGGGGGGGGGTGTATTCAACTGTTCCTCTGGAACTGATCTTGGAGAGCAACTTTCAAAATTGTCGCACAGTCTGAGACAGGACACCTCTCGAGTTAATGGTTAAGTAACTTTCACAACTGCCTCACTGTGACTCTAATTCTTCTGCCCGAAAGACGTGTTTCCGTGGCTAGTACAGTATAGGCACCATGTTGACGCAGTTAACCGATTCCTACAAGCAACAGAAAGTCGATAAATGATCGGCAGTTAGTCGGAGAAACGATCAACGATATGGATGCCTGCTAATAGCAAGAATCAGATCACCCAGTATTAGGATGGAAATCCGTAGTAAGGATCGCACCTCCTGGCAGCCACTAAGGTAATCTGCCATATGACATCAATAGGCATTATCCCTGTCGCTCGCCCTGAATTACGCGTTTTATTTTTTCATTTTGTGTTCTCTGATTACTTACGTGTGTGGTTTGTTCTGATTGACAAGCGTTTTTCTCCCGGTCGAGTAATAACTATACTTTATCCGGACATTTTTGACACCTATTTCCGTACCTTTCTACCTTCTTCAACCGTGCAAGCGTTATTATTAATGGATTTTTGTGTCTTTATCAAAATACATAATATCTAATTGAGTCTGTTATCGACTCATATTTATGTAGAGCTGTGACACCCTTTTTCAGCGTTATCTATCGCCACTCCTGATCTACTCGACTATAGTAATGGAAATCAGTATAATGGCATGGATGTTTGCAGGAAATTTAATATTGTCGGTTGGAACAGTTGAGCACAATGTATATGCAACAGTCTGAGATCCAGTATACCAACAGATGCATTCAAATGGTGTTGCGTTTAATGTCTTTAATGCAGTACACAACAAGATATCGACGATTCAGCTGGTAGAGGGTGGAACTCCGTATAGAGGCACTCGGCTCTGTGTGGTGTTATTGTGTCTGTACGTGCCTTCCTGCAGATAGGAGAGAGACACCATTAGTGACAGTGCGTATTACGTACAGAATCCTCGATTGTGACACAGCCACGAGGAAAACGGTGTTATCGTATGATGAAAAAGCAAAAATGCGTGCGTAGAAGGAACTGGAACTCTGTAACTGCCAAACCGCCAAAAAGTGGAACCGTTCAAGTATAGTGATTCCTAATTTCGTTACATTCGTGCACCAAATGGACAGAATGAAAAATACGGGCAAAGTAGAAAATTATCTGAGGCATCATAATGGTTACTTTTACTTTTGCACAAAACAAGGACCACAAACCGATATTCTTTTCAGTTGCTGCTGATTTACAGCTGCCAGTAACTGTCAGACGTGTACGACAAATTTTGTCAAATGAAAACATCTTGTATTCAAGAAACGATTGCAGAAACCTGTTCTTACACCCAAAAGTAAACAGGCTAAATTGGAGTTTGCTAAAAATCATGTGTCATAGCTTTGAAAATGGGATAAAGCAGTCTTCGGTGATGAGAAGAAGTTTAATTTAGATGGTATGGATGAGTTTGAACATGATTGGCAGATCTGAGAATAGAGCAGCAGGTAAGATCGAGCAGAAATGTTTCTGGTGGAAGAGTAATGATCTGTGCAGCGTGCTGCACCAAACGTAAATCACATATTGCTTGGGTGAACAGTAGAATGAACTCTGATATGTGCACTGAGGTGATAGAGCGAGAATGGATAAGAATGTATGAGAATCTTGGGGACAAAAGTATAATGTTTCAGCAAGATAATTTATCTGTCCAGGTTTCCGCGCAAAAAAAAGTAGTTTTAAGATAAATACATTGATGGCTTGCACTCTCCTGCACGTAGCCTGGGAGGGCGTGTTTATCGCAATGGGAGGCAATTTTAGGCCTATGTGAGCTGAAAAGAGCGATACGAGCAGAGTATGGGGCAATTTCACTGCAAGAGCTACAAACAATAACGAAACCAATGCCGAAGAGAATTTTTGAAGTAATTAGGAAGAACGGAAGTTGAACAAAATACTAACAATTCAATAACATAACAGGATAGTGAGTGAGTTTATACCAGTTTCCATCCAGGAAATGTAAACGCCTTATTTTGTTTCTCGTGTTATGAAAGAAACTACGTAATTCCGTCATAAGTGTTTATGTCTTACATTCATTTACTACATCCACATCAAATTCGATACACGTTTGCTTATGACGTTGTGTATTACTTTCGTAGGAATCGTGCCTTTGTACTGATTTCCACTACCCTATGATTCTGAAGACATGGTCGAGAATTGCGCGTAGTAGGAGATGAAGTTGAAAACACGGTTTCATCTCTTCGCAGTCACTAACTGGATCAGAATATCTTAATCGTTTTGTCTTTCACATGTCGTTAAGGCCTCAATAATATCTAAATCCGATTATTGTGAAGTCCAGAATAGCTGCGTCATTACATACCCTTGATCATCAAACTGCTGTATGACACTGCTGTTCACCACATGTGTGTGTGTATGTGAGGGGGGTGCGAGAGGGGGGGGGGGGCGGGGGGCATTAGTGGACACCCAAATCCATAACTTCCATGGATGTACTTATGCTTGTAGACGTGTTTTGGCCAGAATTACAAAGCCACGGCTTCATTTGATGTCTGAGGTAATACTGTGGTTCGAGTAGCAAAGAAATACTTTACAAAATGTTTGTTTCTTTTGTTAACTTACAGCAAAAATAGAAACATATGCTTGAATCCCATCAGTGTTGCCATCATACGATTACTTAAAACATAAAGACAATTCCATCTCTGGAGACACACAGTACGTCACTTCCACCATCATGTGAGCCAGCTTCTTTAGTAATGGTAACTGGTTACGGCATTAACCCATATACCATAGTTACAACATATTTTTTAATGCAAATTACCTTCTGTAAAATTTCAGATTACGGTGATGGCCAAGTTTATACAGGATAGAGTGAATCACAACACAATTAGCCCTCGCATATTGTCGGTTCTATTAACATTCTAGACATGTTCATAATACGTCGATTGAACCCGGTTGACATGAGGATAGCAGAGCAACAAATATAAAAAACTAAAGCTTCTACAATAAAAATTTTTGAAAAGCCGGTCAAATGTTTTCTAAAATGATTTCTCTGAAATTCAGAAACAAAATAGATAATAGAAACACTTGACAACCCTTTGAATGACGCGAAATAATGTACAGCAGTTGAGATACTCATACTTTAGTGACGTAAGGGGACCTATAAGTAGAAAATTCCACCAGAAAAATATACTCCAACATTTTAAAATTCGAAGTTCAACGTTGAACTTTAAATTCTCAATCGGCATCTGATTTGCTGTACATGATTTCAAGCGTCAATCAAAGACGCGACAAATGATTCTCCGACTTATATCATGTCTTACTTTTTGACAAATCATTTCACAAAAATCACAGAAGTTTCGGTTTAACCCATGGTTTGATATTTTATGACACTTCATTCACATAGCTAGCAGCAGCTGTTAGTGAAATATTTTTCAAACAATTAAATCTGTTTTTGCAGAACTAGACTTCATGCTGGTCAATTTGATGCTAATTGTCCATTTCCCAACCCTCTTTTGGCCATGATAATTCGGACAAAACTTTATTGTGTTCTATTCCTTCGAAACACCAATTAATTTTTTGTTAACCACTGTGGTTAGTTTCAGCCAGTTCAATATTTTTTTGCAAAACTAGAGCTCAAGCTGGTTAGTTTATTACCCTGTTTGTCCATTTCCCACTCGACGTTTGGCAATGAAAATACGGAGCAAAATCCATTGCGTAATTTCTGGGGAGTCTTGTTTTCACTCCATTTAAACATTTGAACAAAAAGACCTAAGTAAAAGCAGAATAGAATGCTGTCGCTGTGTGTATGAAACTACTACATTTGATTTGGAGAATATAAATCTGAAATTTCACCAAGACAAAGCATCTTGTAGGTGAAACTAGTCGTCTGAATCAAGGTGTTTTTACCTCCTTCGACTGAGGTACATAAATTCCTTCAATAGACTTTTTTTTAATGGTGTCAAGAAATAAAGTCTACAATGATCTCGTATCAAGCTTTCCCACAAGCCCTATTATGTCACAGCGAAAAAGAGGTGGTTCTACATCTACATTTATTCTCCGCAAGCCACCCAACGGTGTGTGGCGGAGGGCACTTTACGTGCCACTGTCATTACCTCCCTTTCCTGTTCCAGTCGCGTATGGTTCGCGGGAAGAACGACTGTCTGAAAGCCTCCGTGCGCGCTCGAATCTCTCTAATTTTACATTCGTGCTCTCCTCGGGAGGTATAAGTAGGGGGAAGCAATATATTCGATACCTCATCCAGAAACGCACCCTCTCGAAACCTAGCGAGCAAGCTACACCGCGATGCAGAGCGCTCTCTTGCAGAGTCTGCCAATTGAGTTTGTTAAACATCTCCGTAACGCTATCACGGTTACCAAATAACCCTGTGACGAAACGCGCCGCACTTCTTTGGATCTTCTCTATCTCCTCCGTCAACCCGATCTGGTACGGATCCCATCCTAATTACAGTAAATGTTAATAATGTCAGTGACACTTCGAGCCCGGATTTTTATGTAATTATATTTCCTTTCCCTCACTCTTAGCACGTGTAAAATGTAACCGTTCAAGAATTACGCTGCCTACGTTGATGTATGTTGTTTTCCCATTACGTATTTTTACATAGGTGATAACTACACATTTTAACATATTATAATTTTGTGGCATAAAAATTTAATTTTATCGCATTTCTATTGTTCATTTTTTTTGGACTCTCTGTAGGCCGCCCCTTAGGTACATATTCGAATGCGACATACCACAAAAGTTGAAGACTAACCATTTCAGAATTAGGGAGTGAGCGCACAAAGAAAAATTTGGCGTGTAGTATTTCTTAAGAGTTCATGACTGTTTGTGTTCAAGATGTCCCTTGTGGCATCAAAATTATCATCTAAATTAAGATACTGGTTTAAGATGGACGTTGCTTGCACTACTGACAGAGAGATTGTCCAGATCGAGAGTACAGTAGGCAAATCTGGTATTAAGTGCCAAATTCGGTAACACACACATAGAACACAGCAGAGTAATCGTCCAAGAAGCAGATGTTATTGATGCTGATCTAAGCTACCCCGAACTCTACAATGAATTTTTCCATATGTGCTCAGCGGGGGGCTATGGTTGCTACCAATATTCTATTGTACAAAATACTCGTACATACTACACGCAACAGATTCCTAATGAATCGATATTAAAGAAATATTATTGAGATTTTTGTTGCTAGGAAGTTCTGAAAAGTGTGCGGCGCTATATAAATTACCACAGCATAGAGATAGCCGACAAAAGAACTGAAGTATGTGGACATTTCATAGGCAGTCTCATTGTTGGCAAACTCGACGGAGAAGAACCCTCGAAGCTGTTACTGATTTCCTGTAAAGTGTTGGAACGTATGAATCACTAATTCGCTTTCTAAATGACAGTCTTATAGTGCTTTCACCTGACTATTCCATGCACTGCGACGTATCGCCGAAGTGCGCAGCAGCTACGCAGAAGTAAATAAAATAAGTTTCCCAAAATCCTCCATCGTGCGTCGCTCTATAGAAAGCTCCTGACGAGCCTAACATTGTCGACTGAGCGTGTCCTAAGGAGGTATATGGTACATAAAGCTGTTGGTTTCAGTAATGAATATTTTCTAGCCAGGAAACGAGTGTTTATTTAATTTCCCAGAGAATCTTCAGTTTCAGTAAGAGAGGCACAAAATTATATCCCAGAACATAAAAATCGAAAATGCTCTGTCGTTTAATCATAGCAGTTTCAATCTCTTGCCAGCAACGTTAAGGAATTAGAATCTACCTGACTGACCATGTAAAAAATCGTTAGAAATTGTTCAGAGTGTGAAATAGAATCTGACATTAGAGATGATATGGAGGGTAATGAATACGTTTGACAATGTTTTGGCAAGAAATCCAGTTTACTCGACTCCTGCTGCTATCGCAAATATTCTCAGAGGGAGAGAAGAAGACGTTACAGTGGACATCTCTGCAGAAATATTTCATCCGATAACGTCTGCACTATCAGTGTGCTGTAATGTAGAGGGATCATTTTCCTCCTACAAAAACATTATTTATGATCAGTGAAATTCTATGACTTTAGAGAATTTGTAGAAGTGCCTGGTTGTTTATTGCGCTTCATAATGAAAGGTAAGGTAGGATACCTTAGTAATTTTATTGAAGATGGACATTTAAGTAAATAGATGGAACCGAAATTAATTTTCTTTTATTAGTGTAGTGTAGACTTCCAAAACAAGCAATAAAGAAACGTAAAACGTACCTTCTTAATGCAGTCTTCGTGTTTCTGATACGTTTAACTGCATATTAAGATCATTTAGTAGACATCTATGTAAGTCAGTTGAACTTTTCGTTTTATATTAAATATTTAATAAAATATTTCAATATATTACGTTTTCTTACATATTTTATGCATTTCATTATATATATATATATAATACTTAAACTTTTGCAACTTGAGATGGCCCCAATGCAAAGCGAGTGGTAATAGGACAATGAGACTTCGTCCAAACTTTTGTATGGACATGTGGAAGGGAAATAAGGAATAAACCATTGAAACACATTTTAATTCCCACACGTAAGAGTAACATTTGTTACTTACGTACCATATGTACATTCCAGATGACAAACGTTGCTCAATGTAACGACCATCTGCATCCACGAAAGTTTGTACGGATAAAGTTTCATTATTGTTCGCATCTCTTTTCGAACGGTGGACAATGGAATGTTTATCTGTCATGACACGGCTCGTGCACAGCACATTACGTCGAGCATTCTCAGCCATGGCAACAGTAACTTTTTCAACAATTAGTGGCGCAGTTGGCCGTTGGCCAATCGCCTGTTAATTCGAACTTCTGAATCACGTTCCTCAACCGTGATGCAGGAAGAGGGCTCTCCGTATTCCTTCAATGTGTCGACACTGGCGAAGAGTAGCAGCATATTGCCGTGGCTTTGACATACCAGATTTAAGACTAAAGCCCTGATCACCTTGCCCTTATTGATTGTTGGCAACTTTAATTCATGCTTACGCTTGTGTTTCACCCATACGGCACCTAACGGGAAGTCATGACACTACCACTTCTAACAACGCCAATCCTGCGGCCTACAGACAGTTTGCCAACCTTACAATTCACGGAAAGGGGTGTGAATGGTACGCTTTCGTTACCCTCCTGAAGTATATGATTCCCTCGCGCACTATGCACTTTTAGTTGAGTTTACTGTAGAAATTTTTAGCACCCTTAAATGCTCAGTATTTATTGCATCAACATATTGCGAAAATGTGCAAGGACAAGACAAAAGTGGATTCTCCGACGGAGCGTTTCCGATCCTTTTGTGGGTTCCACAGGTTTCGTGGCACTTCCGACCAACCAGTTTTGCACCGTTTCACTCGCAGCAGTAATTTAAGCTGTGCCCTTAGGTTCCTGCCTAACCACAAGCTCGGAAATCGCAACATATTTGGAAATAAATAGCGAAATATTTGTGACCAGTAAATATATAAATGTCTCTGCAGATCGCTTCTCTCGCAGAAATTTAAGCTCTCATTTTTAACCAGACCAAAAATAGAAAAAAATATTCAATCGTATTGCATCGTGGCATTTCCGACCAGAGCCTCCTCCCGTTGTTGCGGCTTTCCTTTCACGTGTTCGTGAACATTTTTCCACACAACCGATTTGTCGTTTGGATCCCCACCTCCCCTTTTCCCTCGCACACTTTTACCCGTATGAAATTTGCGCTACTAAAAGTGATGCAAACTGTGTGTAAAGTTTGCATTTGGTCGCACCTGGCGCCCCTCTCAGCTTGGCACCACACACGGCCTCTGCTATAATTCTTATACGTCATTATTAAAAATCTTAAATGGCGCCCCAAGCGGCGGCTTATGTCGCTTGGGCAGTAAACAAGCCCCCGAGAATCAGTTGCTAACAGGATCGGAAGTCACGAAGTCTCGCCACGAACTGCTGTGTACTGAGCGAGATGACCCTTACACAGTACAATATATTCCTCAATATACTGAGCAAGCTACAGTAGTTTTAAAGCTCTGCAGTCTCCTTCAACATATTGCTCAAATAGTCAATACCGCTCTCAGGTGCTCAATATTATTGCGTAATGCTAAGAATCGCTATAAATGTTGAGTCTGCATGGGTCCCTTATGTGTTTGTGGACAGGACGTCGTTTACCTGCAGCAACCCTAACCACGCACACAGACATAGGTACCGTAATAGACATTATCATGTCATTAAATTCATCTGTGTAACAGCCAGTGTTCTTAGTTGAGTACCACTCGAACTTACAACAATTTCTTAGCTACAGAATCCTTTTATGGGGAACAAACACAGAACACAGTTTTACAGCTACAGTACTGGACAGTAAGAATAACAACTAAAAATAATAATCTGATTCTTTATAACGATTTGTTCAAAACACTTGGATTTTAACTAGGTCAAGAGTCAAGAGTTAAGTTATACACACAAGCAATTCTTGTCAGTTACTGCACAAACAGTTCTTTTCTGTCCATAACCCTGGAAGAAGAGCCACACGGAACTTAACATCCATCAGGAAAGAATGAACTAAAACTCTATTTCGTTCTATAGAATAAAATTGTACACTAACTTGCATAAAGAGGTAAGTAAACCAAACGTATTTAAAAAGAATCTGATTGAGGACCTCAGAGTCCTAAAAAGTGACAGTACACACTAAACGTTTAGCGTAGTCTCTTCCAAATCTTACAACATGGGCGATCTACCACATACAAAAACAAAAAAATACAAGGAACTAAAGTTTCGAACGAATACATAATACTATGCAGCAAAATACTGTTTACAACACTTTAAGAACTATACAAAGATACTTCCTCGATGGAAAAATAGTGTATCAAACATATTGGATTATCCAAAGACATCTGCTTCTCAAACACCTCTCCCCCCCCCCCCCCTCTCTCTCAAACACACACGTACGCACACACACACACACACACACAGAGAGAGAGAGAGAGAGAGAGAGAGAGAGAGAAACACATAGGCGCGCGCGCTTTGGCCCGCGCTCAGGTACGCACTCACACACATGCCAAACAGTTAAAAATAGCACCACAGTTGACGGAAACGGGAAAGAAATGAGCGGTGACAACATGGGTCTCTCGACGAGTATGGAGATGTAACTTCCCTTCCATATCTCGTGCTGTGTATGAAAACGTATGATCCCAGGTGTAGTTGAACTGTAGGACGTGTGAACATTGTAATTACCAGAGAAAAAGAAACAAACCGAACATGCACAACAGGACTGAAAACGCAGGTATAAATAAGTCCGTGCGAACTGGAGTACCAGCACGCGAAATGAAAACTTACGTCTATAACCAGCTGCAGCTCTGTAACCAATAAAACTGCAAACTTCTTATATGAAATGTATTATTCGAATTAGTCTCTACTTTTATCACCTATAATATTTGATGTTCCTCACGAAACAGGCCGCATAAGAAAATTAACTTGCAAAATACCAACTTTACTCAATTTACAACGTAGCCTAGCATTTGAAAATGATGTTCTTTGTGATGGATCGCTATTCATTATACTTCAAACGTAATAACTGTAGTTTAAAACACTTTTTTTACAGAAGAGCATAGCATGGAAGAAATCAGGTGTAGGGTTTGCTGTAAACAAGGATATTAATATATCGTACTATCAATATTCATTATATACCAGAGAGAGCAGCACGATATCTTTTAAAAGTAAGTACATTATAAGACATTCCATGAAAAATGTAGTTGGCATCCTAGGGAAGCAGCGTATCTTATATCCTCTTCCTCCTTCCACCTGCTCTGCCCCCCCCCCCTCCACACACACACACACACACACACACACACACACACACACATCACTCAATTTTTTACAAAAAACTGAAATTGTAGGACAATAGGAATTTAACACAGTGTTGGAACTATGGAAAGGTAAGAAACAACACAATGACAACTGATTAATTTTCAAATATTTTTATATGTTTATTTGCGTATTAGTTTCAGGCAAAATCCATTTCATCACATACGATTATGGCACGTAATGGAAGATCCATCCTATTTAGTCATCAAAAAATGTGTCCCGGAGGCACATTTTTTTAGAGAAAATGGCTACACTTCAGACAAATATCTTCGAAAATCTTTCTTAATACTTACGCCTATATTAGATGTCTACAGATTTCTCTCCTTCAGAAACGATTTTCTTTCCATTATAAGTCTATATTTTATATCTTCTCTACTTAGGCCATTATTAGTTATTTTGCGGCCCAAGTAGTAAAACTTATCTGCTACTTTAAGTGTCTCGTTCCCTAGTATAATTCCCCTAGCTTTATCTGATTTAATTTGACTACATTTCATTATCATTGTCTTGTTTTTGTTGATATTCATCTTATATCCTCCTTTCAAGACATTGCCCACTCCGTTCAACCGCTTTTCCAAGTCTTTTGCTGTCTCTGACGGAAATTACAGTGTCATAGGCAAACCCCAAAGTTTTTAGTTCTTCTCCCTGGACTTTAATTCATACTTCAATGACTTTTTTGTTTCCTTTTCTGCTAGCTCAGTGTACAGATTGAATAACATCGTGGACAGGCTATAGCAGAAGATAAATTGGTAGCTTTAAGATACGAAATAGTAAGGCAGCAGAGAATCAGATAGGTAAAATCACAAGGCCTGGAAGAAATCCTTGGATAACACAAGAGGTATAGAATTAAACTGATAAAAATGCAGCAAGTGAAGGAGGCGAAAGCGAATACAAGTGTCTAAGAAATGAGATTGACAGGAATGGTCGAGCAGCAATGGCTGAGGACAAATGTAAGGATATAGGAGCATGTTTCACCAGGGAAAAATACGAGGGTTATTCCAAAAGTAAGGTCCGATTCGCCGTAACTATTGAAATTTGGCGCCAATGACAAAACACGCATGCGCGCCGACTCCCGGCAAGCCTTGCGCGTCAAACGCCGCCATTCGCTTTGTTACTGTTGCTGAGTGTAGTTCACAGTGTCACTTTACAATGTTTAAGACAATTGATCAGCCCGCCGATTGTGAAGTAAGGGCAGTGATATGGTTTTTGTCTGCAAGAAACAATTCAGCGGCGGAAATCCATCGGCAGATTACTGAAGTGTACGGTCCTAACATAATGAGCGACAGTAAAGTGCGCAAGTGGGTGCGAGCTTCTAATGAAGGACGGGATAATGTGCACGATGAACCACGGTGTGGCCGACCATCAGTGATTTCAGACGATTTGGTCAATGCGGTTGACAAAAAAATTCGTGAAGATCGCCGATTCACTATTACAGACGTAGACATGCATTTTCCGAATGTGAGTAGAACAACTTTGTACAGAATTGTGTCTGAACATTTGAAGTTTCACAAATTGTGTGCCCGTTGGGTTCCCAGGCTGCTTACTGAGCCCCAACGAATGAAGAGAATGGCTTTTGCTCTTGATTTTTTGGAGCGATATCATAAGGAAGGTGACAGTCTTTTAGACAATGTTGTCACAGGGGATGAGACATGGGTTTCTCACATCACTCCAGAGTCTAAACGTCAGTCAATGCAATGGCGTCACACGTCATCGCCAGTCAAGGTCAAGGCAAAGCAGACAATCTCAACACGTAAGGTTATGGCGACTGTGTTCTGGGATAGACGTGGAGTATTGTTAGTCGACTTTATGGAGAGAGGAACAACGATTAATAAAGCCGCCTACTGCGCTACCCTGACTAAACTTCGACGTGCAATCCAGAATAAGCGACGTGGTCTTTTGTCGTCTGGAATCTCGTTGTTGCATGACAATGCCAGACCCCACACTGCAAATGAAACGCAAGCTCTGATCAAGAAATTTGGATGGGAACAGATGGACCATCCACCTTACAGTCCGGACCTGGCGCCAAGTGATTTCCACCTGTTCCGTTACTTAAAGGAGTTTCTCGGCGGCAAGCGCTTCGACACAGATGATGAAGTGAAAGTAGCAGTTAAGGACTGGTTATCGTCACAGGCGGCCGATTTCTATAACATGGGCATTCAAAAGCTTGTTGAACGATGTGACAAATGTTTAAATAAGTGTGGAAGTTATGTAGAAAAATAGATAAAGATGTAAGGAATGTAAATAAAACAATTGTTTTGAAAAAACATTTTAGTTTTGATTTTTTTTTATAACCGGACCTTACTTTTGGAATAACCCTCGTACATGCCGCCTACAGGAAAATTAAAGAGACTTTTGGAAAGTAAAGAAGCAGCTATATGAATATCAGGAGCTCAAATGGAAAACCAGTACTATGCAAAGAAAGGAAATACAATTACTATATGACGTATTTCTTGATGACTTTCGACTATGATGTGAAGATGCAGCAGTACGACATGGTACTTGAGCCTGAAAAGAGCGTGGAGCCTCTCGGAAGTAAGATCTCCGCATACTCGTGTACAATTGTTGTTTACCAGGCTCAAGCAGTACCTAACAGGTACCGCGAGAGGCTGTCACTGAACAGAAACAATCACACGCCAGTCACCTCTCCAAACAGCCGCCTTCTAGACGGCGTCCCCTACTCGGGACGACATTCTGCTCCAATGCCACGCCGATCAGTGCGTCGTAGTCGTCTGCCAATACAGTTGCCAAAGAGAGCCCTGTCAAACAGGGATTAATTCGTTTCCCCCTAGTACTGGCGGAGATTGAAACCCTTCTGCTGACAGACAGAAAAGACAACGAGCCACGGACACTCACAGAGAGTTCCGGCCTTAGTCAGATGACTGAACTCAGCGCCTGTAACCAGCTCAGTTCAGTTCCTGCAGTTACTCTACAGGGCACAGTTCTAATGAGCTCCATTCTGAAGACTACAGGGTTATTACAAATGATTGAAGCGATTTCACAGCTCTACAATAACTTTATTATTTGAGATATTTTCACAATGCTTTGCACACACATACAAAAACTCAAAAAGTTTTTTTAGGCATTCACAAATGTTCGATATGTGCCCCTTTAGTGATTCGGCAGACATCAAGCCGATAATCAAGTTCCTCCCACACTCGGCGCAGCATGTCCCCATCAATGAGTTCGAAAGCATCGTTGATGCGAGCTCGCAGTTCTGGCACGTCTCTTGGTAGAGGAGGTTTAAACACTGAATCTTTCACATAACCCCACAGAAAGAAATCGCATGGGGTTAAGTCGGGAGAGCGTGGAGGCCATGACATGAATTGCTGATCATGATCTCCACCACGACCGATCCATCGGTTTTCCTATCTCCTGTTTAAGAAATGCCGAAATCATGATGGAAGTGCGGTGGAGCACCATCCTGTTGAAAGACGAAGTCGGCGCTGTCGGTCTCCAGTTGTGGCATGAGCCAATTTTTCAGCATGTCCAAGTGTCCTGTAACGTTTTTTTCGCAGAAGAAAAAGGGGCCGTAAACTTTAAACCGTGAGATTGCACAAAACACGTTAACTTTTGGTGAATTGCGAATTTGCTACACGAATGCGTGAGGATTCTCTACCGCCCAGATCCGCACATTGTGTCTGTTCACTTCACCATTAAGAAAAAATGTTGCTTCATCACTGAAAACAAGTTTCGCACTGAACTCATCCTCTTCCATGAGCTGTTGCAACCGCGCCGAAAATTCAAAGCGTTTGACTTTGTCATCGGGTGTCAGGGCCTGTAGCAATTGTAAACGGTAAGGCTTCCGCTTTAGCCTTTTCCGTAAGATTTTCCAAACCGTCGGCTGTGGTACGTTTAGCTCCCTGTTTGCTTTATTCGTCGACTTCCGCGGGCTACGCGTCGAACTTGCCCGCACGCGTTCAACCGTTTCTTCGCTCACTGCAGGCCGACCCGTTGATTTCCCCTTACAGAGGCATCCAGAAGCTTTAAAATGCGCATACCATCGCCGAATGGAGTTAGCAGTTGGTGGATCTTTGTTAAACTTCGTCCTGAAGTGTCGTTGCACTGTTATGACTGACTGATGCGAGTGCATTTCAGGCGCGACATACGCTTTCTCGGCTCCTGTCGCCATTTTGTCTCACTGCGCTCTCGAGCGCTATGGCGGCAGAAACCTGAAGTGCGGCTTCAGCCGAACAAAACTTTATGAGTTTTTCTACGTATCTGTAGTGTGTCGTGACCATATGTCAATGAAGGGAGCTACAGTGAATTTATGAAGTCGCTTCAATCATTTGTAGTAGCCCTGTATATTCTAACTTAGCAGTCGCTATATATATATGGAGAACTAGAACAGACAAACGAGTGTCTGCATATCTATGTTCATTCACTCATATGGAAATATCATAGACTATCAGTAAACAGCAAAGTTATTCAGATTTCATTTTATTTGATATAGGACATCAAGCTTACTGTATGAAACTGTTACCAAATTAAAGTTTTGTAACATACTCTTATAAATCTGATTGGTTATTTCTTATTATGTTGCCACATTTCTGTTCTAGTGCTATCAAGTCAAGCAAGTGTTTCATTAATAAGACTAGCCTGCAACAGCCCCTCATTTTAATTAATTACAGGTGAATTAATATTAAGATTCAGTTATAAAAACCCAACAGTAATTATGATGCGAAACTTTTTTAACAGCTTATTTCATTGAATGACATGTATGCACATCAGTGAGCTCGGTTAGTGCCTAATAAAACACATTTAACGGACTTAATATATAGGAATTTTGCCGTTTGTGTTTCCAAGTTTGTGTGTAAGATGTGATGTAGCATCAACAGGGAAGACATGTACGAAGGCATGGTCTCGCGGTGATACAAACTGATAAAATTCTCCTGTGCTTCCAGCCAAGTCAAGTGGTTTAAAATTCATGGGTCTTCAGCTGAGTGCTCTTTGGCCATTATCAGGTTGGCGACTGTCATGTGATTGCTGCTGCCATTCTTGTGGCAGGATCCTTGCTCGCCTCCCTGGTGAAAAACTAGCCAGATCCGAACTCTTGTCGCTTCGGCAACGATACAGGAACAACGACAGTTCTAGCTCTGCCAGAACTGATCTCCACAAACTTGTAATTGTGTGCATCTGACTGAACGGAACCTCAGGATACACATGAAAACGAGGAAGAAATGTATGTGATTTGATTTAAAAAGGTCATGAGTGTGCATGTCATAAAAAGAATTTTGTTAAGTTTGTACACCAGTCGTAGAATTAGGAATACCATCACACTTTCCATTTTGAAAACATAACTACCGCAACTTACTAATGTTTTAGTTTCTGCAATACATGTTTGGTGTGTATATATTCTTCTACAGATCTACTTCTCGTTAGATTGTGGTAGCTGTATGATAAATTATTGTTTATTAGTTCACCATTTATTTAAGAACTAGATTCTAAGGTTTTGTTCTGATATTCATATGAACCTGTCAACATTTTACCTCTTTTCTTAAGTTATTTTAAAAGATTCCATACTGTTCCATGTAGAGTTCCATGAATGTCAAGCTAAATTGCATGTATTATATTCTTGATACTTACTTCATTACTACTTTAAACAATAGTCTGATTTTTTTAATTGCATGCAGTGTAACTGAATATTGTTAGTGTGGATATACAATATAAATTTTATTTGGCATGAGTAACTGAATGAATTCTCTGGAATTCTTAATGTGTGATTGGATGTGTGTATGGTTATTGAAGAACAAGTTGTAAAGTTAAAGTTGTAAAGTTAAAGTTTGAAAGAGTTTTTCTCAATTTCTGGAATGTTTCCTTTCTCTATGTCTCTAAAGTAAAAAAATATCTTGATACTGCCACAATAAATTTGTGATTTGTGATATTTAGGGAATGAATGAGGATTACATACTGTTTTTTTCTTTGACATTGTGATTGACGTTACACACACACACACACACACACACACACACACACACACACACACACACACACACAAACATATAACAGAACTATATGTGTATGAAAATGTGATTGTTGTATAGGGATGAATTACTGGATTTTTTAAAATAAGCAATGTGTAATAAAGAATAAGTGATGTTGCCTGTCCGCACTCCCATTCCCAACAACCTCATTCCCAGTGCCATGAAAACCCAGATGACAGTATATAAAAATTGCTTGGGCATGCCTCACTACCTTTCATTGAGTGAAACATACCCTGCGCATTTTTACCAGTCTCTGAGGCAGTGAAACGCATCTGATGACTGATTTCATGAGATACTGATTTCCAGCACTGACGAAATTAATGTATGTAGAAACTTCAAAAGAGTATCGGAAATAAATGTAAAAGGGATGTAGTTAGCACCTCTCATATCCCATTTTCTTCTATTAATTAATGCGCTCGGTGTAGAGGTAGTGTGCGAGCAATTTTGTCTCTTCTGAGTGATTACAGGTTCCGTCAAGTAGTCGCATTTTTCCGGCGAGAGAGACACCAGTGTGCCGTCGTGCCATACGCCATGGGGGAGGCGACTGAGCGTCTAAGACAACCACTGTCTGTAGATGACTTCCATTCTCACTTTCCGAAAGGCAGTCCCTATCCTTCTTTCCCGAGGACATGTTGGTTACGTTTCTAATTTTCTGAAGTGAGGAATTCTTGAGCACAGTTATATTTCATTTCCGGGGGAGGCATCAGTCTGTCACCTCGGCTAGATAGTTGCCATCTCAAAGACACATTCTTATTGTTTGCGAAGTCGACGTGGCACTAATTTGAAATTGTATTGCCAGAGGAACTCCGCGACATAGCGTTTACCACTAAGCTCGCCTTTTTTTTATTTATACAGATGCTTGATCGTTATTTAGAATTTTCTCTTAGTGAGAGGAATTCTGACAGTAGTTTCCTATCATGTTATTGGCTCACAAGAAGGCTACGACCTCTCATTGGCCAGTACTAGTCTAAGTGCACTCTTTTGTTCGTGGGAACTAGAGAAGGATGGTTAAGCAAAGTTTTTGGTTATTCTGTTTTCTGTTTGGATGCAGATGTTTGTCTCTGGCGGACGCTGGTGTTAGGTCCCAACTCTGGAGATTGGTTTTGATCAGAACAGCTCCGTTTTGGTGGTTTACTTGTGTAGAAACTGAAGAGTATGTAGCTCGATCAAGCATCATGTGATTTTAAGGTCCTCACGATGACTCTTGCACTTTTTCATAGCGCGCTACTCTTGTTGATTCGTGACTTAACTTTGTCTAAGAATAAGTGAATCTTTGTATACATGTTTCCTCGTGACTATTCGTTACAGTGCCAAGTGTATAGCAGTAATTCCTTTGCATGTTGATTAGTACTCCCTCGAACAGCATGGCCAATGGAATTATCTCTGTAGCGCCAGTGAATATAGGTTCCAGCGTGATCCACGGAGACAACATTTTTCGTTACGTTTCTCAGTACCTAGTGACCCACTCACAAGTATCGAAAATAGTAATTTAAGACTTTCACTTGTATATTGATGGTTTGTTCCTGTGTAACTTTTCTTTATATTCAATTTCTCAAGGGTGTTGTTATTAGCAACAATTTAAAAAAGTGTATGACTGGACTCCTTCTATTAATTCAGAAATTAGACAATCCATGCCACTGAGAGTTAATACTTTTGCAGTACCGGCACCCATCAGTTATTTACGAAGGGCCTGTTTCCTTTTAATCCGTTGCGCAAATTCTGAATTGCGTATCTGAATAAATGGGAAAAGCCCAACCGACGTCAGGCATTATACTGACCAGCAAGTTGCACAGTAAAAGATCGTTCACAGTCGGTACTAACCAGGTAAATTGTTATACATATATTTGTACTCCACTGCAGAGATTTTATCAGCGTTTCTTTCAGTTTTAAGTTTCAAGGCATATTCCTGTTGTCACATTTGCAACAAGTATGCTGTCGGGCCCCCAACTGTTTTCGGCTAGGTGTTCGGCTTAGAACGGTGGGCAGAGTATTCTTTAGGAATTCGCTTCCCGGCTTTCGTCCTTTTGCAGAAACGCAGATATCATGAGTTGTTGCGTATATTTCAGAGTGCGTACTCTGAGCGGTTCGCATTTAACTTCGTTTTTGCTCCTAGAGTGCTGAGTACAGCTTGTTATTTCTCTTGCTAATCTGAAAGTGCCAGTTGGCCACATGAGAAACTTTTTTTTCTTCCTTCAGTCTTCCAAATCATTTCACTCAAAGTCCCACTTAATTATTTCCGTTTTTTATTTTAGTTTTCTGTAATTTTGTTTTAAGTGTAACAGTGGCTCTGAGCACTATGGGACCTAACTACTGTGGTCATCAGTCCCCTAGAACTTAGAACTACTTAAACCTAACTACCCTAAGGACATCACACACATCCATGCCCGAGACAGGATTCGAACCTGCGACCGTAGCGGTCACGCAGTTCCAGACTGTAGCGCCTAGAACCGCTCGGCCACTCCGGCTGGCAAGAGTAACAGTCTATATTAATATATAGAAGAATGGAAAAGAAAATTGAGGCTGCGCTGGATGATGATCAGTTTGGCTTTAGGAAAGGTAAAGGCACGAGAGAGGCAACTGCGACGTTGCGGTTGATAATGGAAGCAAGGCTAAAGAAAAATCAAGACGCGCTTTGATAGAATTTGTCGACCTGGAAAAAGTGTTCCACAATGTAAAATGGAGCAAGGTGTTCGAAATTCTGAAAAAAGTAGGGGTGTGCTACAGGGAGAGACGGGTCATATGCAATATGTACAACAGCCAAGAGGGAATAAGAGTGGACGCCCAAGAACGAAGTGCTCCCATTAAAAAGGGTGTAAGACAAGGATGTAACCTTTCGCCTCTACTGTACAATCTGTACATCGAGGAAGCAATGACGGAAGTAAAAGAAAGGTTCAGGAGTCGAATTAAAATACAAGGTGAAAGGATATCAGTGATACAATTCGCTGATGACATTGCTATCCTGAGTGAAAGTGAAGAAGAATTAAATGATCTGCTGAACGCAATGAACAGTCTAATGAGTACACAGTATGGTCTGAGAGTAAATCGGAGAAAGACGAAGGTAATGAGAAGTAGTAGAAATGAGAACAGCGAGAAACTTAACATAAGGATTGATGGTCAGGAAGTAGACGAAGTTAAGGAATTCTGCTACCTAGGCAGTAAAATAACCAATGACGGACGGAGCTAGAAGGACATCAAAAGCAGACTAGTAATGGCAAAAAGGGCATTTCTGGCCAAGAGAAGTCTACTAATATCAAATATCGGCCTTAATTTGAAGAAGAAATTTCTTAGAATGTACATCTGGAGTACAGCATTGTATGGTAGTGAAACATGTACTATGGGAAAATCGAAACAGAAGAGAATCAAAGCGTTTTAGATGTGGTGCTACAGATCAATGTTGAAAATTCGGTGGACTGGTAAGGTAAGGAATGAGGAGGTTCTGCGTAGAATCGGAGAGGAAAGGAACATATGGAAAACACTGATAAGGAGAAGGATAAGAATGATAGGACACCTGTTAAGACATGAGGGAATGACTTCTATGGTACTAGAGGGAGCCGTAGAGGCCAAAACTGTAAAGGAAGACAGATTGGAAGACATCCAGCAAATAATTGAGGACGTAGGTTGCAAGTGCTACTCTGAGATGAAGAGGTTAGTTAGCACGGGAGAGGAATTCGTGGCGGACTGTATGAAACAAGTCAGAAGACAGACTTCATGTTGATTTTTAAATATAAATAAAATTTTGGTAAATGTGAAATAGATTTATTTTTGTGAACGTATGGTGATGAGTGGTGATGAGTCGCTAGGGCTCTCACGTTTCATAACAGACTTCCAAACCAGTTACTAATATAAATTAGATTCATAGAATTACTGCCTGACACTTTCCTTTTAGTGCACAGAGTCTGACAAAAATGAAGTTGTCACCAGACCTGCATAGAACCCATGACGCAGGCCGCTGTGGACGAGCGGTTCTAGGCGCTTCAATCCGGAACCGCGCTGCTGGTATGGTTGCAGGTTCGAATCCTCCCTCGGGAATGGATGTGTGTGATGTCCTTAGGTTAGTTTGATTTAAGTAGTTCTAAGTCTAGGGGACTGATGATGACCTGAGATGTTAAGTCCCGTAGTGCTTAGAGCCATTTGAACCATTTTGAACCCATGACCGCCGGCCGCGGTGGTCTCGCGGTTCTAGGCGCGCAGTCCGGAACCGTGCGACAGCTACGGTCGCAGGTTCGAATCCTGCCTCGGGCATGGATGTGTGTGATGTCCTTAGGTTAGTTAGGTTTAAGTAGTTCTAAGTTCTAGGGGACTGATGACCACAGCTGTTAAGTCCCATAGTGCTCAGAGCCATTTGAACCATTTTTTTTGAACCCATGACCCCTAACATCCCAGTTCATCGCTATACACACTCAATTATTTCTCCATCCCGAAAACCCGTGTCATTTTACTGTAGTGTAACTAAATTTATCTCCTTACGGACGTTGGTATCTCCCGTGGGAAGAACCATCACGATGAACTGTTGTAGTGTGAGATAGCTGATGACACTTTAAACTATATCGTCATTCCGTCCATTCTCCAATACTAATCATCGACACCCGTCCTCTCCTTATGAGAAAGATTGTTATGTCTATGAAAACTATTTTTAAGAGGATCCAGAGTAAACGAGTTTTCATGCACGAACGAGAAATTCAGTATGAAAAACTGGCCGGATGTGAGTAGGACTCGCACACTGAGGGTTCGGTGCAAACTTAAATTGTGTATAGAGAGGGTCCATCCATATCAGAAATTTAGAATCTCGACGATTTTTTCCTGTTATTGAGACTGACGCTGTTTTAATTTCAAGTATGAAGTCCGATAATAAATGACAAAATTCTTTTTGTATAACTGAAGATTAACAATTTTCGGATTTTTTCCTTTGGTTGTAGTATGAAACCTTTCTTCTTGCAAAATTTCATGATTCTAAAATAAGGGGGAGTACCGTGCAGGTTTTTATGAGTGAGCTTTTGAGTATCGAAATATGTGACATAAATGGCCGCATTTTTTGGTTTCATGACTTAGAAGCTTAGATTTATTACAGCAACTGTATACCATAGTATGTGACATAAATTTCAACTTGATACATCTGACCGCTCCTGATAAAAATGGCTCTTAACAGACTGACTGACCGACAGACTGATAACAAACGGCCAAAAAAATTTTTTTTCTTGTGATTTAATGAAGAGTTAACAATTTTCAGATTTTTTTCCTTTTGCTTTAGAATGAAGCCTTGATTCAAGCCACATTTCTTGATTCCTGGTCAACGAGAAGTGACCTGTATATTTTGATGTCTGAGTTTGCGAATATCGAAATATGTGACATAAATGCCGTATCTTTTGACTACTTTGAGTTAGGAGATTCACTTTTCTACATCGCCAAGGGCCCGCAGACATTAATATGCTATATAGATTTCAAATTAATATGTCAACCCGTTTCCGAGAAAAAGGAGTTCTTAAAAGTCGTACTGACAGACAGACCGAAAAACGAACGACGTGATGATACTACAACGGTTGGTCGGCTATCTGAAGCTGTACAGGAAGCTCGGAATAAGGACACCCGGCGTTACCGAGAAGATTTTACATGCAAATATTCCCGAGGGAAAACGATTCATGTCGTATTGCATCGGTTTATGGCATCTGCGGATCCAGTCGTCTCGAGAATCCAGAAAACGACAACTGTAGAGGGTCTTACCTGAGGTAAGAGGTCTGCTTTTCGAATCGTCTACCAGCGGACAACCCGGTGGAGACTCTTCTAAAACCAATAATGACACAAGCGATGAATATCATTTCCACTGACAAATGAAAATACTGAATAAAACATTTCAATTCATTGTCAGTTAGCTCACAATATTGCCGAAGTTTTACTCGAATCCGCTAAATTTATAATTTTTGATCCGCCAAATTGGTTCCGCCATTTTGAATTCCGTGTTTCCGACATCGGTTTCCTATTTAGGGACACAAGGAATCTAAAAAGAAGACAGTTTTGTTGGTTTTATATATCAATTTTTAGGCATTCGTATCACAGCCGATTGAAGTGTAACCATTTTAAGATTGCTTTGTTGTCCGAGTGTCTCTCTGTCTGTCCAGCTGTTAACCCTTTTTCTCAGGAATGGGTTGACTTATCAAATTGAAATTTATATCTATAGTCCCTTGGCGGTATAATAAACATTAGCTTTTAAGTCAGTGCAGTCAAAAGATACCGTCATCTATGTCAAATATTTTGATACTCTCAATCTCTTTCATCGTAACCTATAGGGCACTTCCCTTGATTTAGGATCATGAAATTCGCAGGAAGCAAGGTTTCAAAGCAGAAGTGAATGGGAGAAAATCAGAAAATTGGTAATTTGTAATTAAATCTCACCAACAAAATTTGTTTTGTCATTTGTTTTCCGATGTCAGACTCGAAATTAAAACAACCAGTAGTTCTGTATTCAGGCTGCCTGGGTCGCAATGCTAAAAGTCAAACATCAGGCAAGGAATGACGTTATTGCTCATATGACGCGTTTCAGAATTTATCTATCATCAGATATCCAGGGGCGATTACTGCAAGTAAATGTGCCGTTTACGTTGTATGAGAGACAAACAAGCGCAAACTAATTTGATGTTTGACTTTTACCACTGCGATCCAGTCAGCCAAAGCGGAGAAATCATGTTTGTTATAATAATGGTCGCCTGCCCCCTGCATGACTTCTGTCACATTTATATTACTTAAACTAAAACATTATGGACATTCTTGGAATCGCTGGGACCGATATCTTGCCAGTGTCAGTGCCGATAACAGGCAAAAACAATCGAGATACTCGATTTATGAAATGGATGAACTGTCCATATAAATAATTAAGGTTGTACGGAACACTCAACCGTAAATGGAAAATTTTTCCATTATGTCCAGCTTTTGAAGCGAGTTGGCCCGTGGCGCGTAGTGGTCTTTTATTATGGTTTTATTTTTCTGTTTAACATTTCCTCAGAAGAGAGCACTTTCACGTTTCTGGAAAGTGTTAATTCTGAAGAGTCGTACAACGACGCTAAAATGCAGTGAACCATTAATAAACGAAATTCCGGTCACAGTAGCAAAAATACAGGAGTCGCATTCTCCAGACGTATCACAAGTTACACGAGGTAAGGTTGTGTGAAGTTCATGTAATTGTTATTATCGAGATTGTATCTGGAAATAAGGTTGCTTTGTAGAAACTGAAAATCGCTGCAGCTCCGTTATCAAATGACTAACATAAACAATATAAGCTCTCCAGGTAAAACATTAGCACGCATTAAAAGTACGCAATTAGCACTGTAGACGGTGTTGCACTGAGATTACGAGGGCATGTGGTTCTGCGCCGTTCACATAAGTCTTGACACTGAAATTATGTATATCTACTAGTCAGTTCTATGAAATCAGTGCAGTAAGACAAATCGACTTGTCAGACTGACAGAAAGGAACTTTCTTGTTTGACGTGTCCAAGACAACATCGTAAATGAAATTGCGACATTTGTTGGTGTATCAGCGCGGATTAACAATAAGAAATGGGGTGCCAGTCGCAGCTATGCAGTGCGACGAACAATAGTGGTTGTAGCAAGTTCTTAATCGACAGGGACTAAAGACTAGTGTCGCGCCTTGTCAATGACAAAAAGTTAAAAAGTTTCAAAAACCACAGGAATTGCTGCTGTCAGTGAATGCAGGTCTATCTCAATCAGCTTCAAAGAGAAGACTGCGAAGAGAACTGTTCGCGGTGGGTATTTGGAGCCCGGGACCTATCAAAAGGCGTTGCTCGCAACGGCATATAATGCTGTTCAACGAGTTGTGGATTCTGTCTCTTTTCAATTTGTGATGTAGTATCATGACTTGAGATACACTTTTTTTTACCTTGAACATGAACCAGGATGTTTCTTTCAACATTATCGGTTACCAAGTACAGCTGTTTCGTTATTACCTTCATGACGCTGTGATCACTCCCATCTTCCAAAATGGCAACAACTGTTTTCACGGGGGTAGTGTTATACGTTCTGAGTATGACTACCACAATTTCTTAGAAAAAAAACTCAAACTATTTAAGGATTATATTTACCAGTCCCCAAACATATTACTGCTACAACTTTATAACAGATACGTACTGTCGGGCAAGGTGAATTAAAGACCTCACCAGGATGTCGTCAGAGACGTGTTTACGTTAGAGAAATGAAGAGGGCAGGTCCAGTAGTATCAGCGTACGTTCGAGTATTCTTAATCCTCAGTTCTTCGTAAGAATGTAATTATCTTTGCCTATTTAGGGTTGTGTACCTCAATCGGTAAAACGGAATAGTTTCGATTACGGCATACCCACATAGGAAAACTATGTGAACAATGTCGGCGTTGCAGAATATTGAGCGTCTGGTGAAGCTGTCACCAGACTTTGGAGAAATATACATTTTTTCAGTGCTCTTGATAGATATGGTTAGTTCTTCAATTCATTGTTTAAAATTTGAATAATTCTTCAGCATTTCGCGAAAAAGGCACTATTAAGCGGGGAATTTTAATATCGTAAAAAATCATTTGTCAATTTGCGAAAAAAATTTTTGATCACAATTCGGAATAGCTGCCTAAGAATTCTACAGAAAATCCTAACGATTTTTTTTTGTGCGGACAAGATTTATGAGATAACTGCAATAATGACTGATCCATTTTACCGTGTGGCACTAACGCACGTTAGTAAAATGACCGTCCGCTAAAACGTGCAAATAGGTGCACGCAAAAACATTTGAACTCGTGGTAGGAGAGCCATTTACACAAGTGGTGCCACGTAGAAAAAATTTTGCAGTCAACGATGGGATTATATCGGTGGCAGTTTAGTTTTAATTAGATACACGTTATTACACCAGTTAAAATGTCATAAACATACTTTCTGGAATGTTCCCCATCTTATTTTATCCTGACAGCTAGGCAGGATCGCTGACATATTTAAACAGGATACACAAACAGTATCTGGAAAATGTGTTGTCGTACGATTCACTGTTTACGTCAACTGTCGCGGCACGTGTCATATCTGCATGGGACTGGAAGGCTCTGGGCACTATGGGACTTAACTTCTGAGGTCATCAGTCCCCTAGAACTTAGAACTACTTAAACCTAACTAACCTAAGGACATCACAAACATCCATGCCCGAGGCAGGATTCGAACCTGCGACCGTAGCGGTCGCGCGGTTCCAGACTGTAGCGCCTAGAACCGCTCGGCCACCCCGGCCGGCGGGACTGGAAGGACAGCGCAGCATTGGACAAGTACTCACCAGGCACACATGATTTCGCGGGACTTAAGTCGGAACGCGCACCTTTTTTTTCTATTCTGTCCAGGTTTTGAAGCGAGCTGACCCACTGCGCAACGTTACGATTAGTAAGATACAAAACTCCAGCTATCTCAGAAAAAGGGTGTACATTATCCTGAGTGATGCATTTGTAGAAGCTGAGTGAACCGTGACTCCAGCCGTAAATCTCCATACAAACTATATTTCAAATCATATTTCGAGCAGTTGTAGTTCGAAAGGCTACGGAGTCGTGAGGCGACTGAAGAAGACACGTAGATCCATTGTTTTTCATTGACTATTTGGAAAAGCATGAAACTGTGACATAGTCCTACTAGTTACCCGAACGCCTGCACAGGGTTTTAAACAGAGGCGAGAAAGGTTTCTCATGCTGCAGGCAATACGGCTGACCACTGCTCGGCTGTAAAAGACCTACCCCAAAGTAGACCACCTTGCCCCTGAATAGTTCTCCTTTCATCCTGTTTCCCTAACTCTTTTTTCCTCCTGATTTCAAAAAATTGCACAGAATGAAGGAATTTTAAAAGAATGTAAAGATTTTTTGTACTGTAAACAAGTACTACACAAAGCAACAATTTTTAAAATTTTTGTCCTTGTTTAATTGAAATGTTGCCTGATTGAATCAAATTCGTCAAAAACTCAATGGAGACTATGGTGAGAAATAAAATAATGCGTTTCTTATCAGTCGATTCTTGTATGTACTGTATGAGCCGATATATACAGACGATGATGATTTCGATCAAGCACAGAGATTTTAAGGCGAACACAGCAACGTGGCGGCTGCAAACCAAAATCTTCATCTGTTGTGATCTTCATGCGGAAGACCAGTGACGCAGCTGGCCTCTCTAGTATTTCTTACGCCAGCCTCTTCATCTCTGCATAACTACTACAACCCACATCCATTTGTAGCTGGTCACTATGTTCTTGCCTCGTACTGCCTCTACACGTTTTGCCCCTAAATTTCCATCCATTACTGAACTAAATATCCCTTGATGTCTCAGGATACGTGCTATCAACCGATCCTTCTTTTAGTCGAGTTGTGCCATACATTTCTTATTACCGAACCCTAATTCGTTACAGTACCTCCTCCTCAGTTATTTGGTCTACCAACCCAACCTTCAGCATTATTATGTAGTACTTCATTACAATAACTTCTGTTTTCTTCTCGTCTGAACTGCTTATCTTCGTATGTCCGTCCTAGTAGTAGTTGTTGACACGGACTTCAGCTGTTCGGTATGAATTGAAAACTAAAACACCTGCAGCCACCTCTTTTGCATTTCATTTATTTACGCAATCAGTTTCGGTGTTCCATTACACAATCTTCAGGCCCCTTTACCAACGTAGATTGGGACGCTCTTGTTGAATGTTGTCCTGGCAGTCGTCCGTTGATGAACGATATGATAGTCTCATGCAAACCAGAGATTTACGGACACTGGTTATTTAATGTTGGCAACTGTTATGGCTACACACGAGATTGTATTCCTCCAAATTTAAGTTGGTAAAGGGGCCTGAAACTGGTCCAATGAAACATTGAAACTAGTTGCGTAAATAATGATGAGTTCCCATACTCCGAAGAGCGTAGGGGACGATGCGGGAGACCCGCACCGCTGTACTAGGTAAGGTCCTAGTGGAGGTGCTTTGCCATTGCCTTCCTCCGACCGTCATGAGGATGAATGAAGACCACACAACAACAACCAGTAATCTCGAGGCATGAAAAATCCCTGACCCCGCCGGGAATCGAACCCGGGACCCCGTGCGCGGGAAGCGGGAACGCTACCACAATACCACGAGCTGCGGGCTGCGTAAATAAATGCAAAAGAGATGACTGCAGATGTTTTAGTTTTCATTTCATTTTGAATTGCTTATTGTTCACGTTCACTTCCGTACATAGTTATACTCCAGACAAATACCTTCAGAAGAGACCTCCTAACAATTAAATTGTTATTAATAAATTCCGCTTTTACAGAAATACTTTTCTTGCTATTGACATTCTGCTTTTTATATCCTGTATACTTTGGCCATGGTCAGTTATTTTGCCACCCATATAGCTAAATTCATCTACCGCTTTTAATATGTCTTTTCCTACTGTAATCCCCTCAGTGTCACCCTATTTAATTAGACTACATTCCATTACTGTTGTTTTTCTTTTCTTGATGTTCATCTTATAAAGTCTTTTCAAAACACTATTCATTCCGGTCAGCTGCTCTTCCAAGTTCTTTGCTGCCTCTCACAGAATTACAGTGTCATCGGCAAACATTAAAGTTTTTGTTTATTCTCCCTGAACTTTAATTCCTTCTCCAAAGTTTTCTCAGGTTTCCTTTATCTCTTGCTCAGTGTACAGATTGAATAACACTGGGGGCAGGCTACAAATCTGTCTCACACCCTTACCAACCACTGCTGCACGTTTATGACCGCCAACTCTTATAACTCGTTTGGTTTCGAGAACCACTGGTAAATGTGTGGTAGCGGGTGCTTTTTGTTGTACCACATATTAAGTTTTCTTTTTCCCGTTTTATTCATGTATGGTGTGTGGAGAGTGTGCAGAATGTACGCCGCTGTTAGGTGCCTAATATCATCTCCGTGGCCTCTACGGAATATACGAGTAGAAGTCTCAGCAATATTCGTAGTTTCTGCCTGAACTGCATTTCTTGAAGCTTTCAAAACAGTTTCCCGCGAGGCTTAGGTCGTATTTCTTCGAATGTCAGCCCCTTAGTTTTTTTCTGCATTATACCCTTACGGCAGTCTAGCAATCCTGTGCTCATTCTCATCCCCCTACTCCGCATATACGACACATCCACCGCCAGTCAGCCCTATGTGGCTTCCATACATTTGGTAGGCTATCGCTTTTGTTAATACATTTTCAATGAAATCTGACATTGTCAAATTGGATAAAACTCTATTTAAAATACACTCTTTATTTATATATGTTTTGGTCACGTTTGGCAGACATTTTACAGTTAATAAGTTTCGACTCTAATGAGTCATCAGCAGAACTAAAATTCTGGAAAAAACGAAAATTCAGAATTACTATCCGAGTCAAGAAGTTCTGAAAATATTAAAAAGTGAAAGCAAAAGAAAAAGGTGAAAATATTCCTTGTGTTTTGTACCGACAGCATCAAGCCTTGATCAAGCACTCAAGGTGGCCATGTAAAATCAGGAATGCTTTGTATCTTGAAACTGGAAAAGCTATGTTCGTAGAGGGCGCCTGATCATGATTGGGTTACGTGCGCGATAACATAGTCATTATTTTTCACTTTTTGAGATATTATCAGCTACACCGTAGACTGTTGGAAGGTATACTATAATGAAGTAATACATCGTTTAGTTTTACCAGACATGTGGTGCCCTCTTATCTCAGTTTCTTTCAGTTCTCTATATTTCACTTTTATGTCAAAAAATGAGAAATAAAGAATATGTTATAGTTCTGTACAAATAAATAATTTTTGTAGTGTACTTTTTCGTACATGTAAGCAAAGCATTTGCTCCCTACGAACGTAACTGTTCCAGTTTTGAGGTACCACATGTGAGCAGGCACGGCAATAGATTTTAAGTGACGAGAATGAGTCCTTGTTCACACCTCGACGTGTTACCTACGTTCAAAGACACCGGAAATAGTTTCATTTTTTCTTCAGCTTGCACTTTTTAATATTTTTATAACTGTTCATGTAGAACCAGTATGACCGACCCCCATGTGAAAATGCTAGTTTTACACGCTTTTCAACGTTATGATGTCAAATTACCTGTGATATGTATCCTTCAGTGATACAAATTTGCTGGTACATTTAATGGTATATTTTCATGCCGTTCGCACCAGATCTGATTAATGGAAGGCATCGAAACATTTACAGTTCTAGTATAATATATTTGTCCAATGAATACCCGTTTATCATCTGCATTTCTTCTTGGGGTAGCAGTTTTAATGGGCAGTAATGTATTTTGGGTCATCAGTGTATACTGGAGCTCAGTTTGCAGCAATGGAACTAGTATAAGAGACCAACGTCCATGATATGATTACTTTCTTTTAGTTACCTCAAGAGATTCTGATGAGTCTCGACGCAAGCGCGCAGTTGCTCGTGAATGGCGTCCTTTAGCTTAGAGGCCTGACAGTCCAGTTCGTTTACAGTTTCGTTCTTTCCGGTGCCAACAGTGGCGAAGCGGGATGTTAGGATTCTCAGCTGGACTGTTATGTGGGTCATGACGGCCACAAAGAAGCAGTCCACGTCCACACTGATCAGGGAGAAGAAGACGGTGGAGGCGCACTGCAGCACGTATGAGAGTTCGTAAAAGGGCGACCTCTCCCAAGTGCCCAACGGCATCTGCTGGAAGGGCCAGCGTTTCTCTTTAGAGGCCTGCACCAGGGGTATGAGCGACCACAAGATGTCGGCCACCAAGACGTACCAGTGGAAGAATACGCCCAGCCGACCGGCACGCCTCCGGGCGATCGAGACCACGTGTTGGAGGGTAGGGTCGCCGGTGCAAAACACCTGCTGTTCTACGGTCATCAGGTCCACGCGGCGCGCCAGCGCGTAGAAGAGCGGCCGGCGGCTTACGAACAACAGCGACTTGGAGAGGGCGGTGAAGATGACGAAAACATTGGCTAGCCCGATGGTGACCTCGGCGAGGTCCCCGGGCCGGTACCAGATGCCGACGGCGGCGACGGCGATGTGGGCCACGCCCACCGCCAACACGGCCGCTGTGTAGACGTGGAACAGCGCGGAGTCCGCCGGCTGCCACAGGCCCAGCGTGCACAGTAGCCGGATGTTGGGCCGGAGCACCGAATCTGCGGAGGACCGCCACGTCAGCGGAGCTCCAGCGCTGCGGTCGGCCATCGCTCTCGGGGTGGTCCTGGCTACGATCGCCCGATGGAGAAACGCGTGCGCCAGGGACCTGACGGAACCGCTAGTGATCCGTGCATCTCCGCGGCTCATTTTTATAGCCAACCTTCGTCGATATTATACGCGGCGTGCCCCTTGTAAATCTCACCCCGGTCAGCGGCTGCTCTGTCGCCAAAGAGAATGGTAAATTAACGGCGAGGGCGCTGGTAACTCACCAGTTTCCGTCGCATCTCGGTAGAAGAATAGGGGTACTTAAAGCGAGGAATTCGGATGTAGCCCATGGCGGTGAATTTATACTGTGTTGCCGTTAATATTACAAATGAAAGCAAGTCAATAAGGAGAGTAAATATTCCATCAGGCAGGTATGTCTGTAGTGGGGCGGTAAATTATACACCCCACCCTCGGGCTGGGGGGGAACAGTCCTCAGGCGATAGAGTCAGCAGATGCAACGGCCGAAATCCACCAACGGGTCTTGCTTTATATAGGCACTGTGCGCAATTACGTCGCCTGTTGTTTTGTTACATTTTTTGAGATATGCGAAACGTGTGCTGGTAGTATTCAGTTTGGGAGTTTTGCGGTACAGTATTTCAGTAGATCTGACGCCTATCCGTGACCTGCACAGTGTAAAGCAACTAATTTTCCTCAGAAAAGGTCATCCTATTTTAGAGGCAAAAAGTTTTCGTACCTTCTCCTAATATCCTAAAAAGTACGACCTGCCTGCGTATTCTGGATATTAAAAGTCATTATAAAGCGCGTGATCTAATTAGACACATTCACACAGTAATGAGCTGCTCAAATTTTCCACTGGTTATAATGAGTTGCTGTGTGGGGCCGGCTGCTGTGGCCGAGCGGTTCTAGGTACTTCAGTCTCGAACCGCGCGACTGCTACGGACGCAGGTTGGAAGTCTGCCTCGGGCATGGATGTGATGTTGTCCTTAGGTTAGTTAGGTTTAAGTAGTTCTAAGTTCTAGGGGACTGATGACCTCAGATGTTAAGCCCCATAGTGCTCAGAGCAATTTTTTGAGTTGCTGTGTGGAATGTGTCAATTGAACAATAGTTTTTTCAATACATCCAGAAATATATTTTATGACAGTGTGCAGGCCATTCACAGGTGTATAATTAATTGCATTTCGAGAATGAGATTTTCACTCTGCAGCGGAGTGTGCGCTGATATGAAACTTCCTGGCAGATTAAAACTGTGTGCCGGACCGAGACTCGAACTCGGGACCTTTGCCTTTCGCGGGCGTGAGTCGTGCTTGGGTAGCTCAGTTGGTAGAGCACTTACCCGCGAAAGGAAAAGGTCCCGAGTTCGAGTCTCGGTCCGGCACACAGTTTTAATCTGCCAGGAAGTTTCAATTACATTTAGGATGTTCTCGTTCTTTTAACTTCTGCACTCCTAAATTGCGCGCTATAAAACACGTGAATAATTAATTTTCTTTCACCTGTACAGAAGGTCATACCTATGCTCAGTTGCGTTTTACGTATTTTAATGTCTCCACCCTCGGGCTGGGGGGGAACAGTCCTCAGGCGATAGAGTCAGCAGATGCAACGGCCGAAAGCCACCAACGGGTCTTGCTTTATATAGGCACTGTGCGCAATTACGTCGCCTACAATGTATGGATAGTATTTCAGAATATGAACTTCGTCAGCTCGATACGGGTTTTCAGTTTTTTATCCTATTTAAAAAAGTTAATAGTTTATGAGAAAGAATATTAAGCTCAAGGTACTGAGTTTAACTCTCAAAGATATGTGTCAATGTTTCTTAATGCAAAATTTAAAAAAAGGTTTTGAATCATGTCTTGTGCTATCGTAGTTACTCTTTTCAACAGACTGCTTGTTTCTGCTTCAACTATTGTTCCATTGCACAGCAAGAGTTACCAAAAAGGAACTACTTTAAAATACGTTTAGAATCACAGATTTTATTTTTAGATTAATTGCTAAACGGTTATGTAGCTAAGTATTTCGCTTTTCTCTGTGGTAAAGTTATATTTGCTGGTAGACGCTGTTGAGCAACTTTCATTCTACTACTGTAATTGTGAATACTTCGCTGATGATTAAATGTAGCTTTGAAACTGTACTTAATACTTGCAACCAATTAGAAGATGGCACCTTCACAACAAACTCTATCCGAGCAGACATTGATTACACTGCATGCCATTAAAATCCTGTGCAGGACAATATGTAAGTATCTTGTATTTCGGTGCATAATATTTCTTGGCAAAATAATATAAATTTCCAGGTGCTGGGTCCTAAAACCAAGCCAAAGAACAAAAGATAACTCCCAATTTTAAACGCATTTTTACTTCGTTATTTTCTGTGAGATTCCCGAAGTAATTATAGCACCAAGTATAAATCTGTGTACGTCAACATAACACATAATTTTTTCTACTTCCTCCGATAAACAAGTTTTCTGTAAGGGAGGAGTTAGCGCAAAATGTTATCCTAGGGGATATCAATGAAAAAACATAAATAATACGCAAATTCACTGATATCTACGACCCCCAGTTGACAGTTATTCTCATACCAATAGCAAATGGTTTGATTCAGTGTACAGTTCTGTGTAATTTGGCAATATTTTCATGTGCTGCGTGTTAAACAGCAATTGCTACCCGTGAATCAAGCGTTCAATCGGACGACAGCTGCTGTTCTTCTACTAATCCACGTCTACAGCGGTAGTACCGCAATCTTCTACCAGCTTTCGGTTTTAGAAGACATTTCTCACAGTCAGTTTAAATGGTGAATATTTTTAATCACGTATCCGAGATTTAAAAGTTGCTGTCTGTATACTATTTCGTAGTTAACTGTTGAATTCAGATCCAACAATCGGAGATCATTTGTCAGTTAAGTCCACATTTAAGCGTGTCTTCTGGCCCGTTCAGCTGATGAGTTACTATGTCACGGATTTTAGTGCGTGTAGCTGTTCATTATTTTTGCCCTTATTTTCCAAGTTTGGTTTGTTTCTTTGTGTTATTCCTCAGTTTGGTTTTATTGCGCAAAATGTTAGTTGTGTGTAATTTGGGCTCAATATGAAGTAGAGAAGGCATTTCCCGAGAGCCTTATATGTGGAAAAAGTCAGAAATCACAATAAAATTTAATTTATTTCTTCTCTTAAAGAACTTTGTTCGGAAGTAGTTGAACAAACAACAGCTTTATTACTTTTAACATAATTATTAACACTGCTACACTAACTTTAATAATGCAGTCTCTCAGCCTTCACCATAGTGACGAGGCGTAAAACGTTGACGAAAATCTCAATTTTAATTCCACTGCTGAGGTCAGTCTTACCTCAATAAAATCTGGAGAAAATACTTTCAGTTTAATATAGACAAACTGTTTGAACTCATTACTGGTATTTTATGGGATTTGACCTGTTTCTACTTCAATCCTTTTATTATTTTCGTCTGGAGGCTGTGTCTCACGATTAAATGCATGGACTATTTTCCTTTTCGTTTTTGGCGTCCAGCTAGGACTACGGATGGTCAAGTTGATAGAACATGAGACAGAGACTATAAATGAGTGGTAAATTTTTGTAAATGGGTGTTAGAAGTATCACCAACGACAACCTAATATTCATAAGGTTTTTGAAACAATAATGAAATCAAAATATGATGCTTTGGCTTCAGAATTGGCACAGAGGCTTCGGAATAGACTCTACAAATATAACAAATAATACCCTTTTCTTATGGGCGTAAGTCAAATTTATCACGAACATACAAAATTTCAAGCGATAAATAGCTTTCCCCTATCCACACATGGTGATGTGTAGCTCCTGGAGCACTAAAAGATACTCCATGAGTTCAATCTCTAACTTTTAAGTTACAGTGAATGTTTCTTTGACGACTTTTGCCACATTTTCATCCTCTGAAATTGCTTAAAGTTATCAGCATTGAACGATAAGCCTATTTTTCTTTTATTTTATTTTCAAATAACGTTTAAAATTCATATTATTAAGTAGGATTAGGATAAACCATAAGTTATTAAATTACTAAATTAAACATGGCTTGACTCTCGTCTCTTCACGACTGCCTATGATTGCTCAGCTCTCTTCCACAGATAAGTTGTTCTGTTCCATGTGTGAACCTTGATCCTCCTTTCAAATCTTTTTGACCAAAAGCGTTTTCCTTATAATGACCTTCAAAAGATTAGAACGTCTATGTCCACGTGGTTTTGAGAAAAAAAGTTTTTTTAATCTCGTTTATGAAACATGGAAACATCTTCCAGCGTATTTTCGTAATTGCCTTCGTTGTCAAAGGAAAAGATCTCGTTTTTGTGCAGTTTCAGTCTGCACGATCAGTTCTGTGGTGAATGTTGTTGATGAGCATCGTTAAAATTCCGTGAACAAGGCTGATCTTCTCAACCTACTGTGAAAGTCACTTGATTGAACCACGCATGATCTCCGAGCCCAGACGACAGGCACCGTTCGCTTCCACGAGAGACCACAATCTATTCCCTCAGCAGCCATTCGGACAGCCCCTCCAGAATTTTGAAAAAGGGCTGCAGGCATACAGCTGGGTGCATATTGCTCCCATTTTGCTTTTGCATTGTTAAGAAGTCATGTCTCTATATATCAAATTCTTTCTTCTTATGACTGAATGCAGTTATTGTTATAAAACAACGGTGCTGATTTTATATTATTAAAATGATATGTCTTTATTTTATAAAATTTTCTGATGGTGAATCAACACAGCTGGAGGGTTTTTGACACTGAGATACGAAGCTAATGAGATGTTAGACGTCAAAGGTTGGAGACGTAAATCACCCCTCTAAGGAATACTAACAATATTTCCGGGTACTGTTATCGTATACAAATCGTCCAACTTCACTATTTAACCTCGAATAGTATTTGTCAAGGTGTACTTACCGTAATGGTCAACATGTATTCTCAGCATTATAAACCTTCTACAACTGTTTACATATATCATATTTGTCATGGAATATATAGAAGAACATTTATAACACTTGTTTTTATTTTTAAACATTTATTTTGGCCATCAGTTATTAATTAGCATATATTTTGAAGGTGTAGAAAGATTTTTAAAATTGAATACTTTGTTTATAAATAATTTCATGAAAATGTAGGTAACGTAGCATAACAGTATGCACATTGGTTGATAGGTATATGCTGCTAAGTGCTTCAGGAAACAAGTCGTCTTGGCCCAAGGAAAAGCATTTGAAGTAAGTTTACCAATGAAGAAACAGGTTTTTAGACTGTTGTAATAATTCAAAGAGGCTTAGTGTTAAGAAAACAGTCTTAATCGCGTTTTTTATTTATTAAGACTGTTTTATGAATACTAAGTTAATTTATACTAATCGCTGTTACTCCATAACCATGTTGTCCAAACATTTAATTCAAAGAGGGGCTGGTACTAGTCAAAGAAATGCTTTGCGTGTTCTTCATATTCCTAGCTGTCATAGCAGTATGTTATGAGTTCTGCGGCAGTGAGTTTGATAATCTACACCTATATTCATATTCTGCAAGTCACTGTGAAATGCATGGCAGAGGGTACTCTGATCATTCACGCCGTCCTTCCTTGTATACATTTAGTATGCCCTTTTAGTCTTATTTAGTATGGGTGTCGCACAACTGAGATATATCATTTGAAATACTGTCATATGCATTCTATAGCAAGGCACTTATTTTCTGAAAAGTATCAGTTTCGGTTTACTTCACGACTAACTCTATCGGAATAGTCAGTGGCTGCACTAGATTCCATTAAAATCCTGCATGGGGCAATACATAACTTTCAAAGTACCTCATACTTTGGCACTTTGTATTTCTTTGCTGAGTGGTATTAAATTTCAAGCCTGGAGCCTTGTAACTAGGCCCAAGAACAACAGGTAAATGCAAATTTTAAAAGTATTTCTACTTCATTATTTTATGTAGGATTTAGGAAATAGATATATCACCAAATACACATTACCTAGAAGAGCTGTCGAAGAATCAGAAAGCAGCATAGTGCTGCTTCAGCATAACAAATTTTACGTCTTTACTTCAGGCCGTAAAACTTGTTGGTCATTATTTTCTGGGAGCTTTATAACAAATCAGCTACATGAAAGCAAATCATTTATACCTTTATTGCCCTTTATTGCGCTAAAGGATGTTTGAACAGAAATCATTAACTGGGACATCCTATAATTTATCCTTTTTTGTATCTGCATTCTTATTTTCTGTATACCATCCCTAAAATAATACAGTTTACTTGGCTGTATTAGCGCATGATGTTGCGTGCTATCAACAATTTCACGCATAATATTCTTGTAAGACACAGGTGATGCATTATGGAATAACATTAACTGGGACTTTTACATTGGTAATTTCCTGCATATACCTTCTTATAAACAATTATTAACACATTACAAGAATAAATAGCTTTGGCTTGTGTGGTATTGAGAACAAAATCCGTTATATTTTGTATGCCACCCTGTATTAGAATGTACTTTCCAATGAGGAAGAGAGAAAATGCATACATCGAGATGAAGACGAGATGATAGTATCCCATTGTGAAAAGTATTCATGGATATTATCATGTTGATCTTTCCTTTTCTCACGTATTTTCAAGTGATTAACCCTTCTCTGTCTCGCTGTGCGAAATTGACAGTTTTATGAAAATTGTCCCACGTGTTTATCATCTTTCATTCCTTCGGGTTTTGTCACAGTCTAAGAGCATGTCCCAGTTTTAATTTTGTACATTACAACAGCATAGCCTATGAAAATATTCTCTTAAATTCATTCCTCAAAGATTTCACTCAGAAGCGCGAAGATGTCAAAATTTCGTCTAGAGTAATTTTAGAATCTCCTGCTGTTCTCACTTCATTTACGGACGTGCTAATAGACGAGACACTCCATATTTGTAGCTGTAATCTGCTTAAACATAACACGAGGAGTGCAAGGTAGATTTCTGAGTCAATAGATATGTTAGAGCTGTCCCTGTATGTTCAGTTGCTTCAGTTTTGATAACAAGATGTATAATGAAACTGATGGTATCACTACGGGCAGTAGTCTTTCGAGCATAATGGATGAAATCTTTATGAATAATTTAGAAAATATATTCTTGAGTCAATACACAATTAAAATAAAAAAGAGTAATATTATAGACATGTCAGTGACACAGTCATATGTAGGGACATAGGCGAGTTATCAGAGGATACTGCGAAGTTGTATGCATTTTACTTCAAAATGAAATTTTTAGATTTTGCCGTAAGTAATCAGTATAAAACCACACTTTCGCCGTCTACCAGACGCTCACCTGTTCAGTGCTTCCATTAATCAGAAGTCAACGTATCCCCTGCAATATAAGTAGATGTATTTCCAGTCTATGATAAACAAATTACGCAGTGTATCTTTAAATCAGAACGATTACGATCTTGAACTTGATATATTAAAACCATTGACTGTGCCTAACGGTTATGAAGCTAAGGACGTCACAATAAGAAATTAATTAAGAAGCGGACGAGTAATTTAAATTATTAAAGCGAAATACAAAAATAGGGAAAAAATAAATTCGTTATATTGACTTAGAGTGGAAAAAGTATATGAACAGTTTGGTCGTTGTTTCACTAAGCATAAAACGAGAGTATACTCAGTACTGACAGTCACCTCCAACTTGAAATGCTGCAAAAGAAAGAGAAGTTAATAATAAATACTCATGGTCAGGTGTGTATGAGATAAATTTACAGGCTTGTCTGAAATTTGACGTAGGCCAAATGGGCAGATCTATTGATGTCCACTTTCTTTTGATGTTCGCTTTGGAGAACATTGTAAAACGGTTTTCATTATTTTAAAAAAATGTGGACGTAAGGTGGCATGCATAGACCAACATCTTGAAATAAGTCATTATGTTTGTAAGAGATTCCATTTGGATGCATCGGAAGAGCTCGACGTTGTTACTGATTTATGGAAATACCTATAGCAATTGTTAAATGAACAAAATGATTTCCGCAATAAATTTTTTCGATGTATTTTCTGATCTGTTTTGAAAGGGCTACCACACGTCCAGGTTTCACCGGGTTTCTCCTACTTTTGAAAGCGTTCGATGGCATTCTGGGATTTTAATATTCAACTTTTTGGGGTAGTCCCGGACCTTTCTTGCGTTTGCAGCAATTTGATTGGTTGGAAACAAAATAGATTTTAATAAATATTAGTTAAAATTCAGTAAATATGGACTAGCGTAGGTAGTTCGTTCGTTTCGTTTTAGAAAACCAGCGTAAAGCACGCTTAGACGCTTACTTATACACTTGTTTTCCATATTTCATTACTGATAACAATGAGACGCCGGCGGCAATCGAGATTGGCATATACCGCGCCGCCGCACGTCCGGCCAGAGAGTTATGCAGTAGTTGTGCAAGCGTACGTTTCATTCACACGTCAACGCCGCAAACATAATATCTCGGTCCTGTAGGACACCGACTAACATAAGTTTGGATCATTTATTTTAGTTAAAATGTTTTAACCTCAAATAGTTTTATTCGTATCATTGCTGCTGATCTGTATGAGGCGCGCGCACGTTCGTGTTTTCAACACTGAAAGACAAACGAGGAGAGGTTTCTCAATAGAACAGAAACATCTGTCTAGCGAGCGTTGCATTCTGTGCATGTTGTCAACATTAAGCTGGAATTTTCACATGATCTCCGGATGACACTGTTTGTTTAAAGCCAACGCATGTTGGCCATCATTTCACGTCACATCAAAACATTCCAGAATGCGTTTTATATAGAGGATTTCGCACATGTCATGGAACCGTCACGTCATGTCATGGCACTGCTTGTCAAGGTTTCACGGGAAGAAAGATTTGACTGTATCGTGGTCTGAAGTTAACCAATTATCGCCGCTACCACTCGTGTTACAGTAGTGAAATTTGTGCTTTTTTGTATTCATAACCTTTATTTTATTGTTCTTGCTTTGTTTTTGAGGCAACTGCAAATGTTCCATGACGACTTGGATATTTTTTCGATTGCGTGTTCTTAGACAAACGAGGTCAGATATGCGAAAGCGAAAAATTATTTAGGTTCCACAATAACAGGACAGAGCCGACACCCACAATGTTTATAAATAAGAACATAAATTGATGAAACAGTTTCCATTACATAATATTTTAAGTGAAAAGTTGAGCTTTAATGAAGGAGAAAAACACAGTTGTTTATAAATGACATTATTAGTTATGTAAGAAAAGAAATATAATGGATAAGGTAAACAGGTTTCATTTATTCCTTGATAGCTATTGTCTGACGTCTTTGTACATATTTATTTTCACTAGAAATTAAATATCGATGTTTGTTTCACTTCTCAGCATTGTAACAAAAGTAGTCAAGAAAATACGCTATGAAATTAACTCTGGCCATTAATGAACATTTTCTTTGTCAGTTCCTCAATTCTGACACTATACTCTAGCTTTTTGTATCACGGATGATGACTCTTAACCTCACTTTCATCGTTCTGTAGTGGGCTAAGAGAACAGACGTGACCTGAGGTGACGGAAAGTATAAATACAGGCCAGTTTATTCTAGGCATCAAATGCAAATTGTTATGGTGTCTAAAAAACGCGTGCACGAAATCCACAGCTCTTACGAAGGGAATCTACCTGTATTAGCAATACAAAGACATTCAAAGTTTGTGGTTTATGGGACACAATACACTCAAACATCGGCGTCCTGATATCACGTCACCATGGTGGCAGTGTTTGTTGATAACACAAAATTAGTTCTGCGCAAATGAATGGTCATTCCAGTGATATTTCTACTCTATGGATTTCCTCACTCATGTCTCCTCTCCCCACAGGACACTATGGCAATTGGCCAACTTATGGTTGACCCAAATGTCTGAGGCTTTCGATGTCGTTGCCTGGAGATGGCAGTTTAAGTGATGCCAGGCCTGATTGTGATGGCTCTTGTCCCTTTTTTTAGCCTTTCATTGATGGGGATTCCATTTTCCTCCTGCACACTCAGATCTAATAATCGGTTTAACAGTTGTTTCTTTCTGACTGTTTATGTATACTTGCGATCGTCAGCTACTAGTTCGCAAAACGCGGACTGCTTCTGCATTTGGGCGTTATCTATCCTGTTCCTAATGCACATCTAGTTTACCGACACCAATAGTTAAGTAAGTGTTTAGTATTTTCCACTTTGGGAAAGATTTATCTCATCATCAATTTTATACAGTGCATAGCTTTGATCTCATATTTACTATTTAAGTGTTACCAGATTTTCTCGCTTCCCGCGCCCGGTTCCTGGGTTCGATTCTCGGCGGGGTCAGGGATTTTCTCTGCCTCGTGATGACTGGGTCTTGTGTGATGTCCTTAGGTTACTTAGGTTTAAGTAGTTCTAAGTTCTAGGGGACTGATGACCATAGATGTTAAGTCCCATAGTGCTCAGAGCCATTTGAACCATTTTTGGCCCAGATTTACACTGTTATATAGTTAACTGTCGCCTTCAGTTCGAATAATTAAAGTGCAGATATGTTGACAATGTGAACTTATCTACAGAATTGTTCAGTTGAAGAGTCACTTTGTAACATTATCAGTTAAATATTATTATCTGTAGAAGTTATTTTGATTTGGAACTTAATTTCCTAGCATTTTACTGTTCCTATTTTTCTCGTTTTGTAAGCATTTGATTATGACTTGGTAATAATTCGAAACTGATAATGACACTATTTGAGTGACCTGAGATTGAAATGTATAACAAAAAATTAGATATTTGTTGTAAGTTGTAAGTGTATATGCAGTAGGGAGCAATTTATTTTTCCTAATGTGTTATCCCTAATTGTTGAGGAAGTAAATGACAATCAGTACCCTGTCAATGGAGTAGAGTTCCCATTGTTATGGAAGTAGCTGTCCGGCTATACGACAAGAATGAAATGTAATTGAGAGTACAACGATTTTTGTAAACTCCAAGAGTTCTTCGATTACAAAGTTATTGTAGCAACAGTGAAATTCCTTATTAGAAATCCGTTAAATTTTGATGGTCAGGAATCTTGAAAGCAGAAAATAGATGTATTAGGAAATAGCATGATGATATGATAGTTTTCCCACTAGTCCCTAATAATCTCACCTAAAATTACGAACAGAAACTGTATTTTTCTCATGTTTTTTCCATTTCTGAACGTCTTTTCCGGGAATACTTTGTCATGCATGAAAAGAGCAGCAGA